>NW_023425344.1:160750921-162028421 GCF_014108415.1 Molossus molossus | reverse complement strand
CCAGATATAATGACAGATATACTGAAGAGCTAAGAGAATCAGGATCATCTGCAATCATACTAAAATAGATGTAGTTCCCTGCATGAAGAATAATATTCCCCCAAGAAATCTATTTACTAAGCAAAAAGTGCTAGTACTGGAGGAAATTCATGCCCTCACACTCTCCCCAAACTACAACATGTAAATGAACATCCATCATCAGACTTGTTTCTGGCAAGGTAGTTGACTAGATAGTCTGAAGCCTCCTCCTACAAAATCTTTAAAAAGTGCACAATTTAGCTTGGAAGAAAGTAAAGGTTCATAAGGGCTTGCAGTACAGAAAGAACTGGAAACCACAGCCATCAGCTGTCCCTCGTAAACACACTTTCTCCTGAGTATTGCCAGTCCCATGACGGTTGGGTTTTGGTTGCTATATTGAAAAAGAAGTCAAAGATTTTGGATCCACTTAGGTGACATTTAGATCTAGTTTCTTGAATAAAACCATTGCCCACCAAGTGCTAAATTCTTGACCAAACAGCTAATCAAAAATTTTAACCTTATGGGAAAAGAAATCTTTATGTTCAAAAATAACACACTATATAAGAAGAAATCATAATGGAAATTATACAATATAAATGAAAAACAAAACAATTTATCAAATGTGATGGGTTATGACTAGAACAATGCTCAGAAAGATATTTATTGCAAGAAAAGGCTGAAAATGAGTTTAGTGTTCAACTTAAGAAGACAGAAAGAGAACAACAGATTAAATCCAAAGTAAATATTAAAAAGCAAGGCTGATAGAGAGAAGGACCAATAAATAACCAATGCGACATAATCACACACAAAGTGAACATTCAGAAATATGCTCATCTTATTGCCAATAATTTAAAAAACTTGAGTGAAAGGCACAATTTATTGGGAAAATATAACTTGTCAAAATATGACTTAAGAAGTAGAAAACATGAAAAGATCTCTGACTACTTATTAACTTGAAACAGTATCAATAATCTACCACTAATTAACTGTACTGACACCCCCCCCCCCCAAACACATTTATCAAGCAAACTGGTTTTACAGGCAGGTTCTATCAAATATGCAAGTAACAGATAACAAATACAGACTGTTTCAGAAAATGGAAGAAAAAAGATGATTGCCCAACTTTAAAAATAAAACAGTTTAATCAAAGTCAGATAAACTGGTAAGTGAAAATTGCAAACCAGGCTATCGGATCAACTTAGAAGCAAAAATTTCGAAACCAATCAGGTAACAACCAAAATTCAAAATGTCTAAAAAATGCATCATGCTCATATGTGCTTTATCCCAGGAATGCAGAGGGTGGAAAAACCATCAGTGAAATCTATCACATTAACAGATTAATGAAGACAGATCACAGAGTTATCTCAACAAAAAAGAAAACTCAACAAAGTGCAATGTTCTTTTGATAGAACGTCTTAGAAAAGTAGGAGTAGAGGAATTTTGTATTAATCCATCAAATCTCACACGTTTCTTAGCTTTAGAAAAAAAATAGGATCCTTTTCTTTCATTATAAAGAACAAAAACAAAAATTCCCCATTGAATAAAATACTAATTAAAAAAAACCCACTTTAAAACTTTGTGAGAAAAACAAAGAAAGACCCCTGCTTATTTTAGACATAAAGAACTTGAGCAAGGAACAAAAGCCTTGGCCATAGAGGACATAGTTGGTAAAACAAAATGGACTATGGCAAAAATAAAATGCTTCTGTTAACTAAAAGACTGTGAAAACAAGGCAAGTGGACCAACTAGATGAAGATATTTGTAGTGCACAGAGCTGATAAGGATCGCCATCAAGAATATGTCAGTACTTTCTATAAATCAATGATGAAACACTCAAACACTCCAATAGGAAATGAGGAACAAGAAGATGACATCTTACTGGCCAGAAAACATGAAATTATGAGCAACTTAATAATCAAGAAAATGCTGATTATGACCACAATAAGGTGCATGTTCTGGTTTAGCCTGAAATTACAACTATGTTGCCAAGGAAGCTTGCACACAGTACTCTGATTGTAAATCGTATTGTACGCTCACAATGCACAGACATTCACCCAAGATGTTCCTAGATGCGTATCTTACTGATCATATTGTGTGTGTGCACAGAGAAATATGTACAAGAATGTTCATTACTCATTGTTTGAAACAGGACAAGAATCTGAGACCATGTAGATGACCATCATCAGTGGCAAGAACAAGTGAATGGTGGAGAAGTCCTATGGTGGAAGCCACTGCAGCAATAGAAGTGAGTGAGCAAGCCTAGAACCACTTGTATCATGATGGGTGAACCTTCCAAACGTAATGCTGAGTGAACTTCTTGGAAAAAAAGATACATAACATCATTCCAAGTACTCTAAGTATTTAATTTTAGGAATATATATAAGTAGTGACAATATAAAGGTATACATAAAAATGGTAAACATTTATTGATTTATTTTTAAATTTATTTTTATTACAGATGTTTCTCCTTCCCCCCCAGACACCCTCCTCCCTCAGAATGGTATTTGCTTCTGAGGTGGAGGGAGGGAGATATAATTTGGAAGAAGGACAGAAGGCATTTCAAAACTGTATTTATATTTTATTTTATAAGCTGTATTTTTGAATTCATAAGTGTTTATTGGCTATTTTTATATTTTTGGATTTGTCTGAATTATTTCATTTAAAAAACTCGTTAAAACAAAAACAACCAAAATCGGCTCTAGTTACAGTGTGCCTATTAAGTATACTAAGTAATTCTGAATATGCTTATTTTAATAACTATATATCATTCCCAAATTAAAATAAAATTATGTATCTAGGAAAAGACAAATGCCCTAGACTCATGAATGCCAACTGCGTTTGTGATAGAAAAAAGAAATTTTTTAAAATCCTCACCTAAGGATATTTTTCAATTTATCTTCAGATAGAATGTGAGGGAGGGAGGAAGAGAGAGAAACATAGATGTGAGAGAGACACATCTACTGGTTGTCTCCCACATGACCCGGACCAAGACCAGGGACTGAACTGCAACTGAGGTACATGCCCTTGACCAGAATCAAACCTGTGACTCTTTGGTCCATGGGCCGATGCTCTAACCACTGAGAAAAATCAGCCAGGGCGTGATGGGAAATTTAATACTAATAAGTCTATTAAAGCAAAGCAGAGGCTATAGATGTTGGGCACCCTGCTGTGTGTGTGTGTGTGGGGTGGGGGGGTAGATAGGAGAATGAGCTATGAATTGATGAACACCTTGATTATAGGCAGAGTTTTTATTTATAAAAGACTCAAAACCACCCACAAATATCACATTTACATTGCCTTTCCACCTGTCTCTTTCTCTCTCTTTTTCTCTTCCTCCTCTGTTCCTGATTGGCTCAAGTAATACTTTTCAAATATCTGTCCAAGGTTTTTGCACATTAAAAATTATTGCTAGGGCCTGCAATGCTCAAGAAAAAGACTGCAAATCCTCTTTTCATTAACTCTTTAAATTAAATACTATACATACATAAAATGACAGACAACCAGGAGCACAAATGACTACTCTGCAGTTTACAAGTTTCTCTTTATTGCCAGATCCATTATTTTTTCAGTGCCTCCTCTAATGTAGATTTAAAAAATCCATTTATTGAACAAAAATGCCATAAAGCAAAAACATATCTTTTTTTTTTTTTTTTTTTTAAGGATAGAGCTGATTGTAATTCAGCTAGGAACCTTTGTGAAGATAAGCTCTATTCCTGAAGCTACAATTTTCTCTGCAAATGCTTTCTTCTTCTTCAGAGTAATTTCTCCAACTTCTGTTATAAATATGATATTTCTTTTCTTATGCATGTACCAAGAGCTTAACAAAAGCTTTTATTATCAGTTATTTGATCTAGATTCAAAGTTTTTAAAGGAATGCTTGATGCTAATTATTTCATATGAGACTTCCCATATACTTACTAAGCTAGATTTTCTGTGTAAACATTTTCATCTTGGTGAAGGTTAAGGAGCTGAACTGATTACAGTCCTGGACTGATATTCTTGTGGCTTGTTAGAATCTGTTTACACAGTGCTAATTCCACTGTGTCATTTAAGTATAAGGGCTCTTTTGTCATTTATCTATAAATGATGATATTATGACCAAATAATCCTCTTTTAGGTTGGTCATTAATCACCAAGTGAGAGTAAACACAAAACTCGCCGAAGGGGCCAACTTTCCTCTGTATTTTCACTTTCAAAACTGTGCAGGACATTTCTTTGCAGAATTTTCCGGTTCACCCACCAGCGCAATGTTTAAAACTCACTATGCGTATCCAAATCTGCTTTTTCAGTGATGGCGAGGGTCCTTCCTCCCGCAGGTCCTAAATGAAGCACAGAAACGTCTCCCTTTATTCTCGAGCCTGTGTCACCAGGCAGGGTCTTCATGCTGTTATGATTTAGGCTGTGTTTTTTACAACCCTTCCCTTCCCAGCCGTTTGGGGAGCACCGTCACCTTCACGCTCCTTTGTGGTAACATCGCTGCATCTCTTTGGCAAACCCTGTCGAAGTGGTCTTTAAACTACCACCCAAAGTAGACATTTTGTCCTCAACCCTCTTGGCATTGTTTATAAAGTAGTTTCTTTGCAACCAAGAGTCATAGCTCAGAGAGAGCAGACATTTTAGTTTCCCCTTCCTCTCTGCAGGTAAACGATGAGTCCCGGTTGCCTTTCCGGGAAGCTTCTGTTCAGACTCTTGTGGCTGTTTCGAAGTAGACTGATGGTCTAGATTTATTTTTAAATGTATTACATATTTATTATGCTACAGGAACTGTCTACAATAGATGACTATTGAAACATACCCCTGGAACAGAATTCCTTCACCTTAGAGCACTCTGTTGAGCAAGTTTATATTGTCAAAAGGAAAAGCATCCTGGAAATCATCTTGCCAAACATGACCCAACGTAAAAGAATGACTAAGTAACCTAATTTAGGTGTACGGAAAGAGAAGTTAAGGAAATGATGAGAAAGGATCCAGTACACACAATAGACCACAAGACTGTGCCTAAAGCAATCAGCTTCTAGTGGCTTCCAAAACTGGCATCGCAGAAAAGCGAGACTTAATTTCTCTCTGATTTAATTTCTTCTTCATTAACTATGGGTTTATTCTGGGAAAACATTATTTTAAATTCCTTCCAAGTGTTAATATTACACCATATGCATTGACTCCTAAAAAAAATAAAAAGAAATAAGTGCCACATGGTTAATATATCGTTCTTTTTAAGGAATAGAACCAGGAGAAATGAGTTATACTTATGGGGAAGTAGTGAATTTTAGCCCACAAACTCTAGCAAGCAAGAACTGCATTACATCATTTTCTCTAAATCAACTTGAATCTTTCCTGAGGGCAATTGAACCTTCTGTTAAATAACCGTCTGTTATTGAAGTTCCATCTCCCATGTACGGTTGTACAGATTCCCTGGTTTCTATGAAAAACATGGCAGGATCTCCACCAGTTGTGGGTCCCCACTGATTCCTGTGGAGACACCAGCGGCGGCAGTCTGCATGGCTCCCTCGCATCTCCCAGCGTCACTTCCCGGGGCCACACAGAGCGCAGGGCAACTTTTTGTGCACCAACAGCAGTCACCTCCCTGAAGCACTGGAACGGCTTTCCAGGTGGCTGTACATGCCTCACCATTTCCTAATTTCAGGGCCATCCTTTTCTTCTCTCCTTCAGCCCTCAGAAGAATCAATTTTCTCTCTTCCCTGTCTAGTACACTTGGGATAATCTCTTCAAGGAGTCTACACTGCTACACAAGGCAGTGAAAATGTTTGTTCTGCATTCAACCCAGCGAAAGCCCCTAAGTGGAAAAGAACCACATCATTGAAAAGGATGAGAAAAAAAAAAAAAAAATAGATGGGACTATCAAATACAATGTAATACGTCAACAAGCTAGCCTGCGATAAGTCAGTCTGGGATGCTTAATTATATGCTGTGAAATTCCCTCGTCGACTCCTCTGTGGAATACAGTCAGATATTTTTCAAAAAGTGGTGCTGGTTGTGATGTTTGGTGTGAATCTTCTTGGGGGCGGGGGTGGATGGTTTAAAATCCCTTGAATCCTATGAAACTGCAGTGAGGAATCCAAGTTTTCATTTATCTTCTGTGTTAGTGTAAAGTCTTTGAGGACAGAGTCAGGGAAGGGGCAGTACGACTGTCTAGCGCAGCACCAGCTCGATGCCGGAGACAGAGCAGTCCGTGAGCAAACCTTTGCTGAAAGAATGAGAGAGTCCATGGAGCTCAAGACGGTGCCCTGCCAATACCGCCGTCGGGGCACAGCTGGCTGCGAGGACCTCCGAGGACTTGCGAGACAATGTAGCACCTTCAGAATCGCCAGACAGTTTCAACGAGGACCCGTTTGTCACAAATCGTATTTATACCACAGTTAATTCTAATTCCTTAACACGGATGACTGCTAGTTGGTGGAGTTTTACGGAGATTTGCCAGGGCATCCAGTGAATGCTTCATGGACGGGATTGTTCCTGAGACCTAACCAGGCTCTTTCAACGGCATCAGCCCCCACAAATGTTCGAGACTCCCTCTCCGTAGAGCGGAAAAGGCGAGATGCGATGGTGAGGCCCTGTTTGCATCCGCAGCAGCTATTTTGCATTCACCTTCTTGAAGGGTTAGTTTAAATCTTATGATTAGCGGTGAATTGGCTTGTAGTCAACCGCTAAACACTAGAATAGTTAACTTTTCCAGACAGTTTGCATCTCTAAAGAAAGACCTTCTTCACAGAAGCACAGAAGAAAGAGATTTGGTTGTTCATTAACTCCCCTGCTTCTTTCCAGAGCTCCTTGCAGAAGATGTTAAGTCCGCCCTATAACCTTGTTCCCAAAATCACAGAGGGTCTTGTAATTATGAGATTACTGTACTGTCTGTTATACAACCATGTATTTCATACCCCCACCACAGCGTCCTTTATACTGTTGTCGGATGGAGTGGACTCAGTCAGCTTCTCGGTTGTGTTGCCATGCTCTTTAGTAAATTCAGTTCTCTGAGTGGAACCCTGTGCTTTGTGTGGGTCATTATTATTTTTAGGTATTGGTTGTTACATATAAATGTCATCTATAAATAGCATTCAAATGATAGGTAACCGGAGTCATTCCGGAGTCCAAGATGTCTTTTGGTGTCTTTGCAGACATGGGTGATCAATGTGGGTTCTCTGTTTTTATTCCAGAGTTTCTTTCAGAAATTACTTACTTTCAGGGTGCTGTGTGTCTTCCTCCAAGACTACACACACAGGGGTTAGATTTCCAGGCTGGCTCCGCCCCTGGCAAATGTGAGGACATCCTGAGAGAAAGGCAGGCTTCTAAATAGAGTTTGGTCGTTGTGAACATGAAGGTGCTCATGTTTTCAAATCAGGTCTACATGTTTGATAAATATTTAGATTTAAAATATTTTTCAACCTGGCCTCTTGTGGCTCAGTGGATTGAGTGTCGTCCCATGGACTGAGAGGTCCCAGTTCGATTCCTGGTCAGGGCACATGCCCAGGTTGGGGGCTCAATTCCTAATAAGAGGTGTGCAGCTGATCAATGTTTCTCATTAATGTTTCTATCACTCTCTCCCTCTCACTCTAAAAAAATCAATTAAAAATATTTTAAAAATAAAATATTTTTCACATGAGTTAAAAGTGTGGCATCCCCAAACTTTTGAAAGTGTGATTCTCATTCCTCACTCTCTGGACCGCAGGCCGATGCTCTAACCGCTGAGCCAAACCGGCCAGGGTTCATCCCTCACTCTCTAAAGGTCTGTTAACTGTGCTCCATATTTAAGAGGACATGATTTTTTCTCGAGAAACAGCATTGGATGACAACTACAGCTTCTTTTCATCCTATACATTAAAAGAGAGAGAGAGAAAGAGAGAGAGATTGAGTTGCAGGCTACTTTTGGCTTTGTACTCTTATTAGTCACATTATAGTACTTTCTCCCCTTTTTATCACCTATGCAAGGACTGCAAAAGAAGGATCGTTGCACACCCCCAAATCAAGGATGAGGCTCACGCAGTGTGCTTCCGTCTACATGCCAGGAGATGGGAAGCATTACCATTCGAGGCTTCACGCAGCAGGTGCAGATGAAGTATGAAATGAAAAACGCCAACCCGCACGATGCACGGAGCAGAAACAGATAGCACTTGTAGTCACCGCTGCGCCAGGCTGTTTACTGCCACAGACAGCTCGGCTCCAGCTAGACGAGCCTCCCAAATCTCTCCAGCTCTGACACCTGCCTGAGAAATTGTGTTTCACTCCGTGCTACCCTGGTTATGTTGATTCGCCTCCAGGAGTCCCGGTCCTTCCAGAAGAAACCAGTTCTAGTGGTTGGGAGCTGATCACTTTCTTAAGAAGGAAGAACAGTGTGAGGGCGGGGGCCAGTGCCATTTGGAAATGGGGGTGACTCTTAAAATGGAGAATAAGGGGATTCTAAAATTGGCTTCCACATGGAATTACCCTGCCTTTCATTTTAACTTGTGAGAAAATACTGGAGCTAGTATTTCTGCTGGTTGCATTGTTGGGAGGTCTGTAGGAAGCTGACCCTCCATCACTGTTGATATCTGAAGTAAGGAAGAGTAAAATGTTTGGATAATAAAATTATCTTAATTCAGATAAATTCATATCTCTATGTGTTCAGAATGTTTTTGTATATCTGTTGATTCAATTGATCTCGGTCTAACCAATATTATTGGTCAGAGCTAATAATTCATTGATATTTTTAAAAAGTGTAAATATTGATGCCTTCGGGGGTCAAGGCTGGACCTTTGTGACAGTGTATTGAAAGAGACCATGTCTTTGCTTATTTGGAGTCTATATTCCATGAAATTTGAATAAGAGATTCCAAAAACTAAGAGTAGCATGGTAACATATAATAATTTTGACTGATTTTAAAAATGAGGATGAAATAAAAGAGACAAAATATTAAAAGTTAGTCTATTTTTTAGAGCAATAGGAACTGCCATCTATTGCTGGCAGAAACACAAAACAATGCAGCCACTTTAGAACACAGTTTGGTGGTTTGTTACAAAGTTAAACACACTCTTACCATATGGTCCAGCAATTGTGCTCCTTGACAGTTACCACATAAACTGAACATGTATGTCCACACAAAAACCGGCACACACCTGTTAAAGCAGCTTCATGTACAATTTCCAGATGTCTTTCAGTAGGTGACTGAATAAGTAAACTGTGGTCCATCCAGACGAGGAATATTATTCAGTGCTAAAAGGAAATGAGCTCTCAAGCCATGAAAAGCATGGAGGAATAAACACACGTTAGTCTGTGAAAGAAGCCAGTCTGAACGGCCACATACTGTGCAGTTCCAACTACGTGACACTGTGGAAAAGGCAAAACTGGAGACCCAGAGGATCAGTGGTTGCCAGCAGTTAGGTGGGAGGGAGGGAGGAGCAGACAGAACCCAGGATTTCCGGGGCAGTGAAACGACTCTGTATGGACCCTCAAGTGGTGGACACATGTCATTATAAATGTGTCCCCATCCACAGAATTTCATACCACAAGGATGGACCCTCATGTACACAGAGGACTTTGGGTGATGGTGATATGTCCGTGTGGATGCATCAGTTGTAACAGACGGACCACTCCGGTGGGGGTGTTGGTAGTGGGGGAGGTAGTGCAAATGTGGAGACAGAGGGTAGATGGGAATTCTCTGTCCTTTCTGCTCAGTTATCCATCAACCTAAAACTGCTCTAAAAACAAAAGTCTTTTTATAAAGGGGGAGTGGTAGAGAGAGGGATTCTGATGTCTGATGGTTTGGTTTGGATCCCTTGGAAGATACAACTACAGGTCAACCGAATGGACAGCCCAGGCTCTAACCTGGTCTGAGGCAGTCTTTTTTCTTTTCTTTTGACTCTCATAAAATTACCACACAAAAAAAGTATAATCCCAGGAGAGTATAGAAATTAATATCATTGCAACCGTAGGAAGGTACAAGAACAAGTATATGGATAATTTTTCCAAAATGGAGCCGTGAGGTTGCTATTTTAAAATAGCAAGTGTGAGTTTTTATCATTGTTACTTGACATTTAAATATTCTCAATAACCCCTCATGTAATATTAAATTTGTAATTAAATTTTAAATCACTGGAAGGCTTTTAATTAATTGGTTCAGAACCAATGTTTAAATGCTTCAGGAAAACGGATTCCTCAGTGGTGTGGATGGCCGGCATAGGCTCAGAGCACCGGTTACGTGACAGATGGAGGGAGCCCCCTCCTTGCTCGGAAGCCGGTGAGACTTCGTGAATCCCCCAAAGAGGAAGAACTGATCCAAAGCCCTAGAAATGCAAGTACTCCTGGAACAACATAATCAACGCTGAGAAATTTATTTTAAGGAAATAATTAAGTAATTAAGGAAATTATTCCCTTAAAAAAATTTTAAGGAAATAATTAAAATACGAGCAAAGGTGTAGCTGTGAGGATATTACTCTTAGTGTTGCTGGGTGTAGCAAAAGCGGTAACAACTCAAGGTAAGAACTATAAGTAGATTTAACAGTCAATGCTGTGTTACTAAATGAAAATGCCTGCCCTGGCCGGTTTGGCTCAGCGGTTGGAGCGTCGACCTGCGGTACAGAGAGACCCGGGTTCGGTTCCCATTAAGGGCACGTACCTCGGTTGCAGGTTGTCCCCGGCCCTGGTTGGTCGTGCGGGTGGCAGCCACTCGATGTGTCCCTTCACGTCGATGTTTCTCTCTCTGTCTCTTCCTCTCTCTCCCTCTTGCTCTATCTGAACAAAAAAATGGAAAAATGTCCTCAGGTGAGGATAAAAAAAAAAAAAAGAAAAGAAAATGCCAACATAAAATGAGTTAGATAAAAATATAAAAATGGATACGAGTAATGTAGATGTAAAATCGTTAGAACTTTAAACTGAACAAATACAGAGGGGAGCTGTGGCTTCCTCTCTCAGCCTGTTCCCGCCTCTTTATGAGAGAATAATAGTAAAAACAATAGCATCTGGCCAGGTTTTGTAGACATGAAGGAAAATAATCCATGTATTGCAAAGACTTGGCGCATAGTAAGTACTAGCACGGTAACGGCAGCAACTAAATTCACTTACTAGAAACTCTAGAGAAGTTTCAGAAAAATGCGTAAGTTTTAACTTATAGTTTATAATTGGCTGCAGTGGTCATACGTTATACATCTGAGTAAGTTGGCATTTACAGACTTTAGTATATACAAGTCTAATTGCAAAATCTTACTGGAATAAGATCTTTAAAGGGCAAAAACAGAAATTAAACACTATTATTCATTCTTGTATACAAAATGAAGTACAATCATGTTTCCCCATTTTATACAGCTTCAGGGACTACCAAATTCCTTAATTTACAAAGATACACGATGCCCCAGAAATGTGGTTTATGACCATTGCATTCACTATAAACTGAAATGTGACTTTCTCAATCAACTGAAGATTTTCTCTTGATGACCCCTTTTCTGCCAAGCCCAATGGCTTCTTGTTACACAATGTTTAATACTTTTAACAATGGCTTTCTTGGTATCGAAGGTGGAGGTTCTTACATTTTGGATGGGCAAGCAAAACCAGCTCATGTTCAGAGTAATCAAATACATGAGACACTAAGGAAGTCAACTTAGTTGTGACTAGTTAGAAGTATAGAGAGAAGGGAACGTATGATTCTAGATTGACTTCCAAGTTTTTAATTTTGCTTCCTGATGGTCCATTTATTGAGACAGCGTACAGGAGAAAGAAAAAAAAAACAGGTAGAAAATTTATTAATTCAGTTTGGAAATACTGTTTTTGAAGCAACTATGGGACATACATCTAATAGACATTGAAAACATGGGTCTAAGGTCAAATCAAGGTTATAATGATAAAGTTAAAATTATGCGTGTGGGTTTATTTTTTGCATGATGATGTATACCATAACCTTGGTAACTATTAAAACATGGGACAGGTTGTAGATGTATGTGCAATTTCTAGACAGTAGTTCTAACTTCATTCCTTGTTTGAAAACTGTTCCATGACACATCTGTGTGTCTTGAACATCACAGTGTCATTCAGAGAGAACCTTTTAAAGGAATAATATGCAGAACATTGGTAATTACCAATACTGTAGGAAAAGATGAGTCAGCAAAGAAAACCGAGTAGGAACTGTCAGAGGTGGAGAGAGCCAGGAGACAGCAGCATCACAGAAGCCAAGTGAAGTTGAGTTGTAACAATAGGATACTTGCCCTGGCCAGTTTGGCTCGGTGCTTTGAGTGTCGGCCCATGGACCAATGAGTCTCAAGTGTGATGAGTTCGATTCCAGTCAGTGGCACTATCTCAGTTGCAATTCGGTCCTGGTCAGGTCATGCAGGAGGCAACCACTCGATGTGTCCCTCTCACATTTCTCTCTCTCTCCCTCCCACTCTATCTGAACAAAAATGGACAAATATCCTCAGGTGAGGATTAAAAAAAAGAGAATAGGATACTTGTCCAACAGGTATGGCTCAGTGGTTGAGCATTGCCCCATGCACCAAGAGGTCACTGGTTCGATTCTTGCACAGGGCACATGCCCAGGTTACAGGCTTCATCCTCAGCAGAGTGTGTGCAGGAGGTAGCTGATCGATGTTGATGTCTCTCTCATTGATGTTTCTATCTCTCTCTCCTTTCCTCTCTCTGTAAAAATCAATAAAAAACATGTTAAAAAAAAAGAATAGGATACTATCAAATGTTACTCTAAGGTCAAGAAAACCTAAAGGAAGATATGTATTTTTTTTTTTTTTTTTCATCAAGAAATCATTGGTGAGTTTTTCCAGAACAGTTTTATGAAGTTGTTGTGACCAGAACCTCACAGCAGTGCATTGAAGAGTAACGGGTAATCCATAATTGGAAGTAGGCACAGTGACCCCAGGATGTTCTAATGAGGGGTGGTGATGTGGAAATAACAAACGCTGGATGGAGGATGGTTGGAAGGAAAACATTTAAGATGAGAAAGACTTGGCATGTTTCTAGTTTCCGTAGAAGGACTCAGTGGAGGGTGATAGGCTGAGGAGAGAGAGATGCTGGGGAGGTTATGAAGTCATAGAGAACATAAAGAGTACATATGAGGAGTGTGAGGAATTAACCTTAAGAGAAAAAAAACACTTATTTCTTTAGGAGAAAAATAGGTGGAAATATGAATAATATGGTACATTGCGAACTTGAGAGAATTTATACCTGAAAGGCTGGTCTCTCAAATAGACATGATCATATCTTGAAAAGGAGGAGGCATCATATACTTTTAATAATTTTACTCTGGACTGGCTAATAGAGAAGACAGACATGATAGAAACATACAAATCATTAACTGAAGGTAGGTGCTATGAAGGAAAAAATGGAGTACGTACTTTGAAAGAGAATAACAGCTTGCATAATTCAGATTGAGGGTTAAGGAAGGCTTTCGATTTAATTGATAGCCTAAAAGCTAAGTAGGACTTAGGAGAAAATGAGAAGAGCATACTACATCAATAGAAGGCATTGTGACACTTGAGTGTTAACACTTATTTTTACTGGCATTCACTTTCTTCTGTATCAGGAGGGTTGGGACAAAGTCTTATTTTGGCACCTTCAGAATCTAGAACCATTGTGTTTGGTAAAAAGGAAACACATGTCTACACCTCACTGCTAAATAGATGCTATTAGGCCCATTTTGTGTGGAGACTGACGCTCAGGAAGGTACCTTCTCCAGTGTCTCAGGACGAGGCAGTGTTAAGATTCAACACTCAGGTCTGTCCGAGGTCACATCTGTGCCTTGCTCTGGGAAGCTTATTTCAATGGCTGATGTGACGAAATGCCATAGACTAAGTGACTTATAAATGACAAATTCACTCCTGACAGTGCTGGAGTCCAGACGTGTAAGATCAGGCTGCTGGTATGGTGAAGTTCGAGTGAGGGACCCCCACAGATTGTCAACTTTCTGATGGATCCTCACATGGCAAACACAGGGAAGGGAAGCAAGCTCTCTCATAACTCCGGTAAGGACACTAATCCCATTCTTGGGGACTTCACCCTGTGACTCATCTCATTCTAATGATCTCCCAAAGACCCACCTCCTAATACTATCGCGCTGGTGGGTAGGGGTTCAACATATGGATTTGGGGAGGATACAAACCTTCAGTCCATACCAAATACTTTCTTCTCTTTCTCCTCTTGGTCACTTTCTTTGTTTCCAATCTTAAAACTGGTTGTCACTGAGACCAGTCTATGGATTCTTTCTTTTCACCCATTTTACTTCTTTGATGGCATCTATGCCCCAAGCTTTGATGATCACATCCAGACTTCTGATTGCTACCTTTCCATTTTCGGCTCTGAGCTACTCTTTAGTCTCATCTTCCTAAATGTTTTTTTTTTTTTTTTTTAAATCCAAGTACATGATCTGAAATCACCTCAAACTTGGTGTATCCTGAATTAAAAGTGACATCCCTGCGTATGCCCAATGACTTTCCCATTTCTCGTCAAACATCTTGAAAACATTTTTGTTTCATCCTTTTTTTAAAAAAAAGAAACACAGATCTGTCATAAAGTTGCCCAGTGAAATGTTTCTTCCTTCTTTATGCATGAGTTTGGGCTGAAGGAGCTACATGTCATCATCAAGCACAACATTCTTTGGCTTTCATAGCAATTCATTATGTTGGTGCCTTCCTGGCATTTGTTTTTATATTTTCTTGCCACACAGTCTTTCATGAAAATTGGGTATTTCTATCAAGAGCTTCCATAAAATCTATTTAGATAGATTTCCGATAGAGTCTACGTAGATAGTATCCTTTGTCTATAGTTATTTTGTGCCCTCGCTCGGGTTCCCCTGAGGGTAAAACATACGTCCTCACTCCACTGACTAGAAGCTTGGCCACCTGACATACTTTGTCCAATAAAATACGGGGCGAAGTCAGTGTGCTGGAGCTGAATGGACTTGCAGAAGGACTGTGTGTTTTCTGCCCATCATCTTGTGCTCCTGTCCTGCGTCATAAGGGTGATGTCCTAGGTAGTGGTGTTTCTTTGGCCTGGCTCCTGGGGTGAGAGACAACTGGAGCTGACTTGAACTGGACCTCTAAAATAGAGCTGCTCCAGAAAGTCTGAGCTACATGAGCGAGATAGACGTGCTGTGCTGTCTGTGATCCACTGAGACTTACGGTTGTTAAAGATCATCCACATAGACATAGCTGACTCACATATAACCGTTCTGGAAATCAAATCTCTAGCAGTGAACCTAATCCTAACTCTAAAGTTTGGTTTCTTCCTAGCTCTTGAGCTGTGGGCTAAGTGATTAAGAAGAAGGGTTTGATCGTCATTACAAAGGCTTTGTTTTGTGTGTTAGAAAAGCTGGAAATGTTTAGTTAAATATCAAAATTGTTTCCAGCTTGTTTTCGGAGGCATGTGTTACAGAATTTAAATTAGTATAAACAAACTATTAGAAAGTCTTTTAATAGTAGAAATTGAATAAAAATTAGTTGAAATTAATTTGATGTAAATCAAGTCCTTTCTGAAAAGTGTCTCTGAAAAGCCTTCTCTAAATAGGCTTTTAGGAGACCCATCTTGTGGTATATGGGAATTTCCTACTCACTCTACAAATTGGTTCTTTAGTGTTGATCTTTTATTTATTTTATTTTTATTTTTAATTGAATTTATTGGAGTGACATTGGGTAATAAAACCATACAGGTTTCAAGTGTGCAACTCAATAAAACATCATCTATCTGCACACTGCAGTGTGCTCTCGTCACCCAAAGTAAAGTCTCTGTCTGTCCCCATTTTTCTCCCTTTTGCCCAACTCCACCTTCACTCCCCCCCTCCCCCTGCCTATCACCACATTGATGTCTGTGTCTATGTGTTATGTATGTGTGTTTTTTGGATAATCCCTTTACCCTCTTTTATGTAGCCCCCTATCTCCCTTCCCTCTGACAGCTGTCAGTCTTTTCTAAGTATCCATGAGCCCGTTCCTATTTTATTTGTATGTATATTTTACTCATTAGATTCCACATATGAGTGAGAATATATGGTATTTGTATTTTTCTGACTGGCTTATTTCACTTAGCATAATACTCTCAAGGTCCATCCATGCTGTCACAAAAGGTAAGATTACCTTCCTTTTCATGGCTGAGTAGTATTCCATTGTGTAAAAGTACCACAGCTTTTTTGTCTACTGATAGGCACTTGGGCTGGTTCCAGATCTTGGTTATTATAAATAATGCTGCTATGAACATAGGAGTGCATATATTCTTTTGAATTAGTGTTTTGGGTTTCTTTGGATATATTTCCAGAAGTGGGATTGCTGGGTCAAAAGGTAGTCCCACTTTTAATTTTTTGAAGAAACTCCATATTGCTTTCCACAGTGGTGGCACCAGTCTGCATTCCCACCTGCAGTGCATGAGGGTTCCCTTTTCTCCACACCCTCCCCCAGCACTTATTGTCTGTTGATGAATTGATAATAGCCATTCTGACAGATAGGAGGTGACACCTCATTGTCCTTTTAATTTGCATCTCTCTGATGATTAGTGACATATCTAATGACCATTTGAATGTCGTCTTTGGAGAGGTGTATATTCAGGTCTTTTGTCCATTTTTTAATTGGGTTGTTTGTCTTCTTGGTGCTGAGTTGTTTAAGTTAATAATATATTTTGGAAATTAACCCTTATCAAATATATAATTGTCAAATATATTCTCCCATTCACTGGGTTGATTTTTCATTTTGGTGATGGTTTCTTTTGTGGTGCAAAAGCTTTTTATTTTGATGTAGTCCCATCTGTTTATTTTTTCCTTTGTTTTCCAGGAAATATATTGGCAAAAAAAAATAAATAAATAAAAATAATGACCTTTTAAATACGAGAACTAGATTACACGTAGGGTCTTGAACTCTTGAGTCTATGAAAGCCATATTTATGTTTTTGCAGGATTTCTATTTTCTTATAAGATAAACTTAATCAGTCCCTTGAATACTTTTCCACACCAGCCATTTCTTACAGACTTTTCAGAAGGAACTATTTCTTGTCTCTCTTCTGTAATCTTTCTAGCAACCTTTGAAAGGCCTACTACTCATACCCCAGAACACATTTTCATATGGCCCTTCAAAGATCCACAAAATAGTGCCGCTTTTCATCTCAGGCTGGCTGTAATTTTCTAGGGCACCTTGCCAGGTTAATGCCCTTGCAAGTAATTCTCTTGAGCTAGTTGAGTTTCTACAAATATGGAGCTTTTAGTCCCCAAGATCTCCTCTGGAAGGACAGACACAGAGGAGCTAAGGTTGCATGTTTGTGGAATCATTTTAGTATTTTATTTTCACAGGGTCCTGAACGGCCCCAAAGTCGTACACTACATCCCAGAGAATGTTCCGAGTTGATAAATAGAGTCGGGCAGTTCTGGGGGCCTTGCTTAGGTAATATCAATCCTTGTAAAATTCTGATGAGCGTCAGTTGAAAGAGAGAGAAGGCGGTGGCACATTAGACTTTCAGAAAAAGCATGTGAAGTTGATTAAAGAAATACGTTGGAAGTCAGTAATCCAGAGAGATTTCAGGAGGGAAAAGGAGGCATTATTTGAGAAGTCTTTTGGAGCCTGGTGTTAAATACTGTGTCAAAAAAGGTCAAATGGGAAATGAAAGGGAGAAAGCATAGGAGGGCACTGAACAGTGACACATCCTGTCCCTGTTTGTGCAAATGAGAATTGATTATAAATGATAGTGTATTTTTGGTGTCAAGTTAATAACCTATTTTTCCTCATTTGTAGAGAGTCTAAGCGGAAAAAGCCTAATTTCTTTTGAAACTAGCCTGTGGGCCAATCCACTGGCTGCCTGTTTTTGTAAAGCATGTTTTTTTTGTTGTTATTGTTGTTTTGTTTTTAAGAAAGTACATAGAGTGAAATAGGGCCTTTACTTATTTATTTATTTTAATCCTCACCCGAGGATATTTTTCCATTTCTTTTCAGACAGAGTAGGAGGGAGAGAGAGAGAAAAACATCAAAGTGTCTCTCTCTCACATCGACTGGTTGCCTCCCACACGACCCCGACAAGGGCTGGGACCGACTGCAACCCAGGTACGTGCCCTTGACCAGAATCAAACCTGCGACTCTTTGGTCCATGGGCTGATGCTCTAACTGCTGAGCCAAACTGGCCAGGGCTGTAAAGCATGTTTTATTGGAACACAAATACACTGATATGTTTATGTATTGTTCATAGCTGCTTTTACACTAAAAACGCAGAGTTGAGTTGTTGAAACAGGTTGTAGTCCAAAAATATAATAACAACAACAACATTTTTACTCTCTGGGATTTCACAGAAAAAGTTTGCTTACCCTTATTTAAACTCCGTGGCTCTCACATTTTTTGGTTATGTTCTAAGAGAATAAAAATATTTTATATCCCTACCAATATACGTGAATGCCTGCAGACAGGAATATATCTGGGAAAATATTTTATGCAACAATTTTCCTGACACACTTTTCCCCCTATCGAATCCTATTCTCTCTCGGCTTTTAAAGAATCTGCTTCCATCTGACTGCTTAACAGTCTCCCACCTCATACTCAGGACTATGACGCATTATTTTCTGCAAATGCCAGTGTCGCTCATCTGTTTAGATGAGTTCAGTTTAGCAATACATTCAATGTAAAACCAGAAATGCTGTGATCTTGCTAATCTAATATTAGCAAACAAAAGGAAAAACAACAGCAAAATACATTAGCCAGCTGATGTACAACCATAAGGAAAAAAATTGAAGGAGACCACAGGTGACCTTGGGATTGTTTATTACACTTCCTCAAGAACGTAATTTCAAGTGGGTATCTTGCATTCCTGAGACTATGGTTCAACTCCATTTGTTACAGTTAAATTTTTCATTTGTTGATTACAGCAAGAGCTTAGCATATGACACACAAAGAAAAGAATCTAAATAAGAGATAAACTTGATCCACTGTCAAAGTCTTGACATTTTTTTCATGTATTCTTTAATTCACTCACTTATGGGAAACCTGCCCATTACTGTTTTGGCATGGTGATGGTGGCATTCAGCATACAAGGGTGTCTTTATGAAGCCTACTGCTCAATATGAGAGGCAGGGATTAATCAAATAATCATGTAAAACTGCATTTGTGCTAAAAACTATGAAGTTGAGATACATGTATTAGGGATCATATAATAGGGCAATTTGACCTAGTCAGGGAGGTCAGTGGAGACTTCCCTGGGCAGTGATGACTAAGTTGATATGAGAAGAAATTCACGCGCTGTGGAGGGCGGAATGAGAGTTGTCTGCCCAGAAATATTCACTGACTCCCCCCTTGATCAAGGAATACGCTTGTCCCATTTCTTCATTTGTTTCAGGTTTTAATTTAAATCAGTTGTTTATCTTTTTGCCCACCATTTTTCTGTTCAAAACACGAGAGAGCCCATAGCTCAAAAACTCTATTGTGTGTTTATTTATTCAAGTATTTCCATGAAAGATACAGTCACATTTGTGGAAATTGTTCTTGTTCATTGGGATTAAGTCCTAGACAGTTTCCTTAAATAGCTCCATAAATTGTTATGAAGACCTGACCTTGGTTTTCAATCAGCCTCTATTTATGGTCGGGAAATGCTTCCTTGTGCAGCTGATAGGTTCAGAGGCGCTGGCCGTGGATTTATGATTGCATTCATTATGACAGGCTTGGGCTCCAGAATGATGGCAAGGGAAAGCCACGGCGCGAATGGATTTTTGTTGTTGAGATTTAAAACTTTCTGTTGTTCCCCATCTGGAGAAGTTTCCTTTGGAAAAGCAATCGAAAAACAAATAATTTTTATTTTTAACACTATAGCAAGACTCTCAGTTCAGATCTGACTATATAGGCAGTGGGATAAAAGACTAAAACATTAAAAAAAATGTAATAGTACCAGTAAGATTGCATTCTGAATTTTTATTTCTTTCCTGTAGAAAGTGGTGACACTCTAATATTTTGGTTATTTGAGTAATTACGTAGATTAATTTGTAAAGAATACGCTCTAAGTGTGAAGGTTATTAGTATCCAGTTACATAGGCAGAAGGATCAGTAAATGTTTTGTGTTTGCTTTTTCCCTTTCCTCCTGCACCTGGTTGCCTACTCTTTGAAGGAAATGCAGAGAACAGTACTTAAATAAGTGCTACTTCCACATAGCCGAACAGGATTAGGCTAAATTCAGTGATCTAGAAATGTAGTTTTTTGGGACCATTGTACTAAGAGTGTTATCTTCATCAACTATGAAGTAAGTGTTCAAAACTTTTTTTTTTCACAAGTCAAGGCTGGTCTTTGCCAGTAAAAAGAACACAAGAAAGGATTACAGTTCTTTCATTCCTCTCTGAATCGCTTGCTGCCCAAACTGTCGTGGGGGATTAAAACCAGCAGATGGCGCTCGGCTTCTGTCTCAAAAAAGAAGCGAGTCGCTTGTTCTGCAGCCAGTACTTATTACCATTCATTTCAAGGGGTGAAAAGCAGTGTTGAGAGAAAAATCTTTGTTAGCGCAAAGCCTCTGTATTTGTGAGAGGCAAAATTACATTTCTAGTTTCTCCAAAGTCTAGCTGATAATCTCTGAATTTTGCAAGTGAATTCTGCAAGTTAACTCACAGGACCATGAAAAAAAAAAATACACAAACACCCTACATGCATTGGTTAACGAGGTAAACTCGTTGACTTTGTATCAGTCCTTGATGTTTTATATGTGAACATGGAAAAGGCAGCTGATATTTTCATGCATTTCGAAGGAAGAATAAAATGGCTGGTTCTCTCTGCCTTGCTTGTTCACAGACTTTGTAAGCCAAGGAAATGGATACCATGGTTGTTTGTAAAACTGGATCCAAACAAAGGAAGAAAGCCAGGATGTTTTCCTATAACACTGACATGCACCACACTCCACAAAAAAAGGATGAAGCTGCAGAAGGAGGTTTTAGCTTAGCATTTCAATTCTAAAACGAATGGCCCTATTTAATTTTCCACACACAATATCTTTCCTAGCCAAAGAATAGATTAATATTACTAATCTCACGTATGTAGCCGTTTTAAAAGGCCGCAGCAACAAGGATATTTCTAAAGCAGATTGTAGTCATTTCTGCCGGTATAGAGAATCCCTGCCCACACTATAGTAATTGTGTTGGCACTCTCATGCCAATTTAGTGGGCACCTGCATCTTTTTTTCCCCCTCCCACGTGAGTTACGTAGACAGGCATAATGGCTGGAGTGATGAGACAGTGCAATGATGAATTAATATCCCGGAGGTCCTGAAACTAATAACAATAAAGGCTTTTCTGTGGCTACTGGATTCCTGAAGTTGTGTTATGAAATGTGATTTTGGAGTTGTCTGCTGACTGGTTGCCTGGTAGAAGGTTAGAAGGAAGAGTTTTGTCAATGGCAGGATTTAACCCCCACCCCCCAAAAAAACAAGAAAAAGCAAGACATACATTTGCTTGTACTATAATGAAATGAAGTCATGAGCCAAATATAAACTTGATTTCTGCACAGATAACTATGAAGAGATTTTTTCCCCCTCAAGCATTGCACTATAAAAAACATCTACACAGGTTGCAGCTTAGTAGTCACGTTTGGTTTGCATTTTGGTATAGAGGGTACATATTCATGCTATGTTAAGCTGCTTCTTCCAACATGTGTGGATTCAGCATCATAGATAGTCTGAAAAAGTGCTTTTCTATTCCTGGCAATTCTTCCAGGTGTCATTGGAAGAAATAAACCCAAAGTAGACATGATGACCAAATGTTCATCTTGATTATACTTCTTTCTACTCGTTCTTTTGTCCATTTTCCAATTCTCACAGTGCCTTCTCACACAGGTACAATAGAGAGCACCAAGCATCATAACACAGAGGTTCCTCCCCCAAGAGATTCAGCTCCCATAAAGACCTAACAAACACATGGAGGTTGCTAGCAGTCATACAATGTGACATGCCCTGGAATGGAACTGGAACAAAGTCCTTGGTGCACTATAGTTATTAATCCAGGACTTTTTAATTAGAGATAAACTTACCACCCCAAAAATGTGAAAACCATTTCTTGTACAGGGAAGGTATAGACGCAGAAAAGTGAACACTTAGAGAGGAAGAGGTCAAGTGTCCTTTCTGCGTGTGCAGGAGATGACTCCCCTCCTGGCTGGTACAGGGAGGAAGAAGGACCTGAGACATGGAAGCTGACCAGGGGCCGATATGCTCACACATGTCTTTACAGTGCTTTTACATTTTAGCTCGACTAACAACATCTTTCCAGAATGCAAATATTTTCACATCCAAACTCTAAAATGTATTTAAAGGTTTTAAGGGAAGTATCAACCCTTAAAACATTTTTCGGTTTAGACAACCCATGTCCCTCTTCTCTATTCAGACAGGTATTTAAGAATTCGCTCTGTCTTACAACTGGTTTTCACCGCTCATATCCTGAAACAGAATCATCCATTTTTTTTTCTTTATTGATTTTAGAGAAAGAAGGGAGAGGGAGGGAGGGAGAGAGAGAGAGAGAGAGAGAGAGAGAGAGAGAGAGAGAACATCAACTGGTCACCTACTGCATGCCTCCAATGGGGATTTGGTCCACCACCTGGGCATGTGCCCTGACTGGGAATCAAA
The DNA here is from genome assembly GCF_014108415.1 of Molossus molossus. NCBI lineage: Eukaryota > Metazoa > Chordata > Mammalia > Chiroptera > Molossidae > Molossus > Molossus molossus. Next base: position 162,005,876 of record NW_023425344.1, on the reverse strand, counting down.
CTGGCAACTTCTTGGTGCATGGGTCAGTGCTCAACCACTGAGCCACACCAGCCGGGTGGAATCATGCATGTTTTTAATAAAACGTTCATATAAGAAAAAGAGTAATGTACATATTCTGGTTCTTACAATGGATAAAGAACCATATGCCATAGTTTTATGACATATCAATGTAAAGAGGCCTTAATTTTTTAGTGAGGGAGGGTTTAGCTCATGAGCTAGTTTGACATTTGCTCCAGGATTTTGATACGTCACTTGTACTTGGTCTTGTGTGAAACCCTTTCCATAACCCGTATTGATAAAGCACTTGGAGATCACTGGTTGAAAAGTGCAGTTGCCTGTGAGTTCAGGCGTCAGAGTCATCACAGATGTTCTCTTCCCTGGCATGACTACAGAGATATTTTCATGCAGAGATGTGGCTTTTTCATCTTGTAAACACTTTAAGCTTGGTGCTTCCATAGTGAATCTTAGATCAGTAGAAAAATTGGTTGCAGTGACAAAGTATATACCAATGACGAGTTGAAGGCCTTGTAGCTTTCTTTACTGCCCTGGAATAAGAAAACAAAGACATTTTGAAATAATTTTTATGTTTGAGCTTCTATATTTACTGCAGATTGTAGGAGATAAAATTATACAAGTATATATGTAAGGGAAAATGATATTTATTTGAGAGGTCTTCCCTAATAGATTTCTATTACCTTTTTAACAGTAAACAGGTATTATGGGATGATACTAAGTTCATCAGAAAGTGGAGCTTTATCGTTATTGGGAATATTGTTTTACCAACTATGAGGCAGAAAGAAAAGAAATCTTAAAAAAAGGAAAAGAGTAGAAGTAAATGAAACTTCCCTCAGTGTCGAGTTAACTTTTCCATCAGAGGAAGTTCTCTGAGCAAGCAGAGAAAAGACTCTGAAAGAATTGGGAGCTGGGGAGAGAACACGAATGAGAAATACATCACAAATAACTAAGAAATTGTAAATGAAAATTGGGTGACTTTCTATGGGAACTGCTAACAGGCTCTGAGGCAGCAATTGACCTCTTTAAATGGAGGTTTTCCGAGAGGACGGAGGTGACGAAGGGTCATTCAGCGCTGTCAGTGAGAGCTGAGTCCTCCTCTGGTGGGTGACTGGGACCACGGTGAAGGATGGAGAGAGGATGCACCAATCCGTGGGGTGGCAGGCGCCTCCCCAGCCAGTTTTTTTCTGAAGTAGTTCAGCAACTGCACAAAATACAGGAAATCAGATCCTTTATTTTACGTGTGTTTTTATTAAGAGACCAAGAGGGGAGGGAAGGGAAGAGATAAACCACAGAATTTATATGTATATACGCATAACCGATGGACATGGACAACAAAGCCGGGGATGGGGTGGGAGGGATGGGGAGGAGGGTGTCAATGGGGAAAAAAAGGAGAAACATCTGTAACAAAAATAAATAAATAAATAAATAAATAAATAAATAAATAAATAAATAAGATATTCCATCTGTTTAGGGCATGACGTTTCAAAGCCATTTGCCACATACATCCATGAAGAATATCAAAATACAATATGTTTTTATCTTAAAATATATTTCTACCCCCGATGTGATAAAAAATTCACTTACAAGTCACCTGGCATCAGAGCAATAATAGAACCGATCTTGTGTAAATATAGTTTGTTCTTATGTATAGGAAACGTTGGAGAGAATAGAAGCCATTAAGGCTGTGTATGAAAGATACATTAGAGTTACATTTATATCATTGATTACATTGTTTCTCAATTATATAGTTTGGGAAAAATCATAAGCAATTAATCATGGTAGATTACATTCATTTTGTATTTGGCCAGGAGTTGAAAGTAGTTATTAAAAAGTGTGAGTTTCAATTGTTTCTCTAAATAATACTTTGTAATATCTTGTGCTTATGTGATTTCTGTAATACCCTTTGGTAAATGTGATTATTTATATCTAGAAATGATTTTAAAATAGCTCTCATTCCCTTTTTATAATTATACTTCTAAATAGATTTTTAAATATATTTATAGTTTTAATATGATGCCATTACTGGCCCAGCCATTTGTCTTGTTTAATCTGGATATGCACAATTATAAAACATGCCAATTATAACAACCGCACTTCCTTATGAATGGGGTAAACACTTATTAGCAAAAATAGGGTTAAAATATTCAGATAAAATCATTTTACCCCTAGTTTATTTAAAGCAATAACAAATAAAAACATAAAATTATTTAGAAAATTAATTTACAGAAAAGCATTAGTTATATATAAATAATATAATTCAGTATAGGTAAAGAACAAATGTTCCATAAAGCAACTGAATTCCTCAGATGGACTTTTCTTTAGCAATGGGGAATAGTAACAATAGTAACTTATTTGAGATAGTGACAGGACATGTAAGTTTCAAATGGTTCACAGACAGCCACAGACAATATAGCATTATGGCTTTTGTAAGAATTTAAGATGCTAATACCTTTTTTTCCTCTATTTGAATTCAGCAGAAAATAAAACACAAAGAAATAATTAGCAAGACCTGAAATTATCTCAGGTAAAGCAACTTGAAATACATATCTTTATCTCAGAAACTGTAAACCATTGAGATATATGTCTTAACATGGTGGTTTTATAATGACACATTTCCATCCATGTTCCTAACATTTAGGAAACAAAATTTAGCCATGTATGTTGGCATGGACCATGTACTGCATCCAGCTGTGGTCCTTCAGAGAGTGTTGTGTGAATCTAGCTTTCTTCGTCTGTGGCTGATGCTATTTGCACAACCATATCTAGCTGATGCTGATTCAAACAGATTCAACAAAAGTGGGGTATCTTGCAGTAGGCTGAGCTCAGAGTGACTTTGTATTTCAGGTGCCTTCGTATAATACCTATCATATGCAGAACGTTCTGAGTACACCTTCATTGAATGACTGTATTTAAATGTATTAAAATAATTTTACTCAAATTTAAATAGCCAAAGAAACAGAGTGAGAGTGATGGTAAATGTTTCTAAAAATTACTCTAATGAGGAAAGAGAATGAAATGATACAGAAATGGGGACAGGGAGGAGGAAGGGAGGACAGAAGGAGAGAGAGAGAAGAGAAAGTAACGAGGACGTGTAAGCAGGCTGACTGGGAGAACTAGGGCATATCCTTTAGGAATAAGTGAAAATGTAGTGTATTCAGGTGATGACCAGTGGTCAGGCTAAACTTGGTGAGCTGTGTGTGTGCAGTTTTCAGAATGAGTTCACAGTATATTTAGTTGGTGCTCACAGAAGGAGAAACGTCCTTAATTAATGGAAGGCATGCAATAATTTTTGTTTAGTTTTAATTTGGAATGTGCCAAGAACCACTTGCCTTGGAAAATCTCTGGCTTACATTCATTCATATTTCATGTCCACAGACTTAAACAACATAAAACAAAACATAGATCTTGAGTGTTAGGACTTACTGAGAATCTCTAAATATCAGGTCAACTAAAAGAGACAACTGTTAAGTAGACATTTTAGAAAAACCAAGCAATTTTATTTTTGTTGCATTTCCTGCTCTTCATCTGTTCACTTCTATTTTTTCTGGGCTTGGGGACAGGGGACACTACGAACCGGCTCAGTGAGAATCCAGAATTGCATCTCTTTCCACTTGGCTCCTTCTTGCTGCTGTTGCCGTTGGACGTTGGTATCTTCCAACCGTAGTCCATGCATTTCTGCTCTCATCTCTCTCTCTCTGCTTGCCCTTCTCACAGCACCAGTCACCAACTCAGTGCAGGTGATTTCCAAGCCTCCTTCTCAAATCCGTTCTTCTTATCTCCTTAGTCTGTGTTTGAAAAGTGCTCGCTCTGTATTGACGGATAGACATTGTAATGCTATAAAATTAGACATTTATTATTGCACTTAATATCTCTTCAGTTTCAATTCTTCTAATTTATCTTTCTAGCCACTTAGACTCAAACCTCATATTTGACTCAATTAATTCTTTTGCTATCTACCATTTCTTTTATCCTCGTATTCACTTGTAACTCGTTAGTAAGAACAATCTTAACTTGTATCCTTATTGTTTAAGTATCAATTAGTGTATCATGGACAATTAATTTTCCTGAAACTTACATCAAGACATTCAAGATGATCTTCACTTTGACTCCAACTTATTTTTTAGTCCTGAAATATATTTTAAACTCTTTGCTGCTAAGAGAGCAAACAGCTCATTTACTTAGTACATTTTGCCTCCCTATCTATTTTCTGTGTGTGTGTGTGTGTGCGCGTGTGCATCATTCCTTCTGGGTAATTATCCTAACACCCCTCTCTGAGTCTATGAATACCACTGACTTTTGTTTTTAATTTTCTTTTCTTTATTGATTTTAGAGAGAGAGGAAGGGAGAGAGCAATTGAAACATCAATGAGAGAGAACATCAATTGGTTGCCTCCTGAATGCCACCCAATGGAGATAGGGCCCACACCCTGGGCATGTGCCCAGACCAGGAATCAAACTCGTGACCCATTGGTGCATGGGTCTATGTTCAACTGCTGAACCACACCAGACAGGTTGAATACCAAAGACTTTAAAACTTTTTTTTCTTTATTAATTTTAGAGAGAGAGAGAGGAATGGAGAGGCAGAGAGTGATTGAAACATTGATGAGAGAAAACAATGATTGGCTGCCTTCAGCATGCCCCCCACTGGGGATCAGGCTCACGACCTGGGCATGTGCCCTGACCAGGAATCAAACTAGCAACCTCTCGGTGCATGGGTCGATGCTAAACCACTGAGCCACACTGGCCAGGCATTAATTTTTCAAAACATTTTTTTTCTTTATTGATTTTTTAAATTTATTGTATTAATTTGTTTTTGTTACAGATGTTTCTCCTTTTCCCTCCATTGACACCCTCCTCTCCATTCCCCTCGCCCCATCCCCAGCTTTGTTGTCTATGTGCATTGGTCAGGCATACATGCATATAAGTTCTGTGGTTTACTCCTCACCCCTAACATCCCCTCCTCTGAGGTTTGTGAGTCTGTAACTGACCTCTGTGTCTCTGGGTTAATTTTGTTCATCAGTTTGTTTTGTTGATTATATTCCACAAATAAGTGAGATCATGTGATATTTGTCTTTCTCTGCTTGGCTTGTTTCGCTTAGCATAATACTCTTCAGGTTCCTCCATATCATCTTGAAGAATAAGAGATCTTTCTTTCTTACAGCGGCATAGTACTCCATTATGTATATGTACTACAGCTTTTTTATCCATTTGTCTACTGATGAACATTGGACTGTTTCCAGATCTTAGCTATTGTAAATAGTGCTGCTATGACCATAGGGGTACATATATTCTTTCTGATTGGTGTTTCAGGCTTCTTAGGGTATATTCCTAGAAGTGGGATCACTGAGTCAAATGGAAGTTCAATTTTTAATTTTTTGAGGTAACTCCGTATTGTTTTCCATAGTGGCTGCACCAGTCTGCATTCCCACCAGCAGTGTACTAGAGTCTCCTTTGCTCCACACCCTCACCAACACTTCTTTGATGATTTGTTGATGGCGGCCATTCTGACAGGTGAGAAATGATACCTCATAGTTGTTTTAGTTTGCATCTCTCTGATGATTAGTGACATTGAACATTTTTTCATATGTCTCTCGGCCATTTGTATGTCCTGTTTGGAGAGGTGTCTATTTAGGTCCTCTGACCATTTTTTAATTGTTTTTTTTTGTCTTCCTTTTGTTAAGTTGTAGGAGTACTCTATATGTTTTGGAAATTACCCCCTTATCTTATACATCAATGGCAATTATAGTCTCCCATATAGTGGGTTCCCTTTCCATTTTGATGGTTGTTTCGTTTGCTGTGCAGAAGCTTTTTACTTTGACGTAGTACCATGTATTCATTTTTTTCTCTGTTTCTCTTGCCTGAGGTGTTGTATCAGTGAAAATTCTGCTGTTTATGATGTCTGAAATTTTGTTGCCTACATTTTCTTCCAGAATTCTTATGGATTCATGAGTTACATTTAAGTCTTTTATCCATTTTGAGTTTATTCTCATGTAAGGTGTAAGTTGGTGGTCTAGCTTCACTTTTTTGCAAGTAGCTGTCCAATTTTCCCCACATCATTTAATTAAGAGACTGTCTTGACTCCACTGTATGCTTTTGTCACATTTGTCAAATATTAATTGAGCATATTGTCTTGGGTCCATTTCTGGGTTCTCTATTCTGTTCCATTGATCTATCTGCCTGTTCTTGTGCCAGTACCAGGCTGTTTTGATTAACAGTGCCTTTGAAGTATAACCTGAAATATGGTAATGTGATTCCTCCAACTCCAACTTTGTTCTTTTTTTTTTTTTCAAAATTTTTGTGACTATTTGGGGCCTTTTTTTGGTTCCATGTAAACTTTTGAGGTGTTTGTTCTAGTTCTGTGAAGTATGCCATTGGTATTTTGATGGGGATTGCATTGAATCTATAGATTGCTTTGGGTAGTATGAACATTTTAATGATGTTAATTCTTCCAATCCATAAACAAGGTATATGCTTTCACTTTTTTATATCTTCTTCTACTTTTTTCAATGATCTGTAGTTTCCTGTGTAGAGATCCTTTACTTCTTTGGTTAAGTTTATTCCTAGGTATCTTAGTTTTTTGCTGTGATGGTAAATGGGATTGATTTTTTTTAGTTTCTCTTTCTGTGAGTTCATCATTGGTGTATAAGAATGCCGTCAATTTCTTGACATTAACTTTGTATCCTGCTACTTTGCCAAATTCATTTATGAAACCTAGTAGATTTTTGATTGAGTCTTCAGGGTTTTCTATGTACAATATCATGTCATCTTCAAATAATGAAAGTTTACTTCCTCCTTCCCACTTTGGATCCCCTTTATTTTTTCTTCATGTCTAATTGCTGTAGCTAGGACTTCCAGTACTATGTTAAATAAGAGTGGCAAAAGTAGGCATCCCTGTCTTGTTCCCATTCTTATGGAGAATGTTTTTAAAGTTGCCCATTGATTATAATGTTGGCTATAGGTTTATCATATATGGCCTTTATTATGTTGAGATATGATCCCTCTATTCCCACATTGCTGAGCGTTTTTATCAGAAATGGGTGCTGAATTTTGTCGAATGCTTTTTCAGCATCTATTGATATGATCATATTGTTTTTATCTTTATTTTGTTTATGTGGTGTATCACATTTATTGATTTGCAAATATTGTACCATCCTTGTATGCCTGCAATAAAAACCACTTTGTCATGATGAATACTTTTTTTGATGTATTGCTGGATCCAATTTGCAAATATTTTGTTAAGGATTTTGGCATCTGTGTTCATCAGGGATATTGGCCTGTAGTTTTTTTTTTTCTTTGTAGTGTCTTTATCCGGTTTTGGAATTAGGATTATGCTGGCCCCATAAAATGAGTTTGGAAGGGTTATGTTTTTTTTTTTTTTTTTTTTGATTTTTTGGAATAGTTTGAGGAGAATGGATATTAGATCTTCTTTGAATGTTCGGTAAAACTCTCCCGTGAAGCCATCTGGGCCTGGGCTTTTGTTTGCTGGGAGTTTCTTAATTACAGCTTCAATTTTTTTGTTGTTGTTATTGGTCTGTTCAAGTTTTCTGTCTTTTTTTTTGTTTATTTTGGGAGTCTTTGTGTTTCTAGAAATTTGTCCATTTATTCTAGATTGTCCAATTTGTTGGCATATAATTGTTCAAGTATGTTTTTATAATCCTTTATCCTTTATATTTCTGTGGTGTCAGTTGTTACTTCTCTTTTGTTTCTGATTTTGTTTATTTGGTTTCTCTCTTTTTGTTTCTTGGTGAGTCTGGCTAAAGGTCCCTGGATCTTATTTATTTTTTCAAAGAACCAGCTTTTTGTTTCATTGATCTTTTGATTTTTTTTTAATTTTTATTCTCTATGTCATTTATTTCTGCTCTGACCTTTACTATTTCCTTCCTCCTACTAGCTCTGGGTTTTTTTGTTTGTTTGTTTACTCTCTAGTTCTTTAAGATGTAGGGTTAAAAAGTCAATTAGGAATTTTTCTTGTTTCTTGAGGTAAGCCTATAGTGTTATGAACTTCCCTCTCAGGACTACTTTCGCTGTGTCCCGTAGATTTTGTGTTGTTGTGTGTTCATTTTCGTTAGTTTCCAGGAAGTTTTTAATTTCTTCCTTGATCTTGTTAGTAACACATTTATTGTTTAATAACATGCTGTTTAGCCACCAAGTGTTTGAATGTTTTTGTGTGTTTTTATTATAATTGAGTTCTAGTTTCATGCCACTGTTATCAGAGAAGATGCTTGAGATGATTTCAATCTTCTTGAATTTGTAGACTTGCTTTGTGTCCTAACATATGGTCTGTTTTTGAGAATGACCCATGTACACTTGAGAAGAATGTATATTCTGCAGCTTTGGGGTGAAATGTTCTGTATATATCACTTAAGTCCAACTGATCTAGTTTGTTTTGTAAGGACTATATGTCCTTGTTAATTTTTTGTGTAGAAGATATATCCAGTGGTGTCAGTGGCATGTTAAAGTCACCCACTATGATCGTGTTGCTATTGATCTCTTCCTCAAAGTCCTCCAGAAATTTTAAAATATATTTTGGTGTTCCCATATTTGGTGCGTATATATTTACCAGGGTTATATTCTCTTGTTGAATTGCTCCTTTTAATATTATGTAGTGACCTTCTCTGTCACTTATTATGGCCCTTGTTTTGACATTTATCTTGTCAGACATGAGTATTGTTAAACCAGCTTTTTTTCCATTTCCATTTGCTTGGAAAAATTTTTTCCATCCCTTCACTTTCAACCGTGTGAGTCTTTTGCTGTGAAGTGAGTCTCTTGTAGCCAGCATATATATGGGTCATGTTTTCTTATCCAATCAGCTACCCTATGTCTTTTGATTGGAGCATTTAAGCCATTTACATTTAAGGTAATTATTGATAGATAGTTTTTAGTTTCCATTTAAATTTTAATCCTGCTCCCCCCCAAACCTCTTCTCTCTGTTTCTTCTTACGATAGTCTCTTCAGCATTTCTTGCAGTGCTCATTTGGTGGTGGTAAATTCCTTTAGTTTTTTTTGTTGTTGTTTTTTTTTTTTGTTGTTGTTTTTTTATCCATGAAGCTTATTTTTCTCCTTCAATTTTGAATGATAGCCTTGCTGGATAGAATGGTCTTGGATTCAGACCCTTGCCTTGGATTACTTTGTACACTTCATGCCACTCCCTTCAGGCCTGCACCATTTCTATTGAGAAATCAGCTGATAGTCTAATGGGAGCTCCTGTGTAGGTAACTTTCTGTCTCTCTCTTGCTTCCTTTAAGATTCTTTCTTTGTCTTTAATGTTTGCCATTTTTATTATGATGTGTCTAGCTGTGGGTCTTCTTGGGTTCATGTTGCTTGGGACTCTCTGTGTTTCCTGGACTTGTGTGACTTTTTCCTTCACCAGTTTAGGGTAGTTTTCTGTCATTATTTCTTCAAACAGTTTCTCTATTCCTTTCTCTGATTCTTCTCCTTCCAGTATCCCTATAATGCAAATGTTGTTATGTTTTGTATTGTCCCACAGCTCCCTTAAACTCTCCTTCTGTTTTTTAAATTTTTTTTTTCATTTGCTGCTCTATTTGGGTGTTTTTCTCTACCTTATCTTCTAAGTCGCTGATTTGGTCTTCAGCTTCTTCTAATCTATTATTGAACTCTTCTAATGTATTTTTCATAACCGCTATGCCATTCTTTATTTCCTCTTGATTTTTATGCATAGCTTCTACCTCTTTATGTATAGCTTCTCCCCCCCCCCTTTTTTTTAAGCTGAAGTAGTTCCCAGTGAGCTCTTCATAATTCTTAAGTTGCTTGTAGTTCTTACCAAATTGGTTAAACATCCTTAAAACCATTGCTTTGAATTCTTCATCTGACAAATTGCTGTCTTCCATTTTCTGTAGTTCCTTTTCTGGTGATTCCTCTTTTTCTTTTCTTTGGGTGTTATTTCTTTGTCTCCCCATTTTAGCTGTCTGGTAGCTCTAGACCTGCTGAGGGATATTTGGATGTGTAGGCAGCTCACTGTATATCAAATAAGGCTATTGTGCCTCCCAGACTATTCTGTTGCATGTCACCTTTTGCCTGCTGTAGATCCTGAAGGATTGACTACTGGGGGCTGGTATAGGTGTGTCCTGATAGGTGCTACTGCTGGATCACGTGGGCCCCTCTGGAGCTGTGTTTCCAGCTGGTTGCTGGTGCCACCTGTAGCTGTATAGCTCAGCCCCCATTGGAGCCATGCTCCTTGCCGGCACCATGGGCAGCTGTGTTGCACAGGCCTCACTGGAGCCCTGGCTCCCCCCAATCTTGTGGGCAGCTAGGTTGTACAGGCCCCATTAGAGCCCCCCACTTTCTGCTGATCCTGTGGGGAGCTTGATTACACAGTGCCTTCTGGAGACCCAGGTCCATGCCTATCTTGTGGGCAGCTGGGTGCACATGCCTCTGATGCCCCAGCACCCCGCAGGTCCTGAGGGCAGCTGGATCACACGGGTTCCTCTCAAGCCCTGGCTCCCCACCTCTCTTGTGGGCAGCTTTGTTGCACAGACCTCTGTGGAGCCCCAGGTCTCATTGCTGGCAGCTGGGGAGTGCTGCTGCCCAGTGGGGCTCAGCTCCAGCTCAGCCTTTGCTGTAGTTTTTGGGGATGGGTCTCAGCTGCTGATCTGTGCTTCTGTTGCCTGGGGATGGATGTCTGCTCCCCAGTCTCTGTTGCTGGGGGTATATCTTGACTCTGATTGAGCTGCTACTGTTGGGAATGGGCTGGGATCCTGGCTGTTTGCGGCTTCCACAACCAGCACCTTGACAGCTCTACTACTGTGCACTGGTCTGTGTTGACACAGGGGGTCCACTGGTCCAATGGTGCCAGGTGCACTGGTGGGCTCAGGTTGCTTGGCCCTAGCTGTTCCCACTGCCTCCTCCCGGGGAAGAATGTGGATCTTCCAAAATGGTGGGATGTCCCCGTGGTGCAGGGAAAAGCACCCCGATGAGCCGCTTACCATGGTAGCTGGCTGCTCCTGTCCACAGCACAGGAAACTTCTGCTCTGCATTTCTGCACTAAATGAGTTTGGTTGTCCACCTTCATGTCCACTCACACTCACACACTTGCTCACTCTCTCACTCACTCACCCTCCCTCCGGTCCTGCCCACCACCATCTTTTTCTTCTTTATTGATTTTAGAAAGAGAGGAAAGGAGAGGGAGAGAGAGCTAGAAACATCAATGAGAGAGAACTTTAACTGAGTACCACTGACTTTTAAAGGTCTATCTCACTTGAACTCCTTTTGAGTTTTCCATGTTTAATGTAGAGTTATGTATATTATGTATTTCAACACTTTTGACATTAGGCAAATCGGTCTACTTGCTGTTCTCCAACTACTATTGTGTAAGTAAGTCTCCATAAAATTCCCAAACCCTTCTTCTTACTGTCTTTTACTTTTATTAAAGAATTTTAAGGTGCTCCCCCATCTATTTTCCCACTCCCACCACCCCTTTCCTTGGCCCTCACCAAACTAATTTCTGTGTCTGCGGGGTATGCATATATGTTCCTTAGCTAATCCCTTCACCTTCTTTATCCAGTCACCCTGCCCCTCAGACACTGACCAGTCTTTTTTATGTATCTGGTTCCATTTTATTTGTCTATTTTGTTTATTAGATTCCACATATTAATGAGATCATATGGTATTTGTCTTCCTCTGACTGGCTTATTTCACTTAGCATACGGATGGTGGGAATGCAGACTGGTGCAGCCTCTGTGGAAAACAGTATGCAATGTCCTCAAAAACTTAAAAATGGAACTGCTCTTTGACCCAGTGATCCCAGTTCTGAGAATATATTCTAAGAATTCCAAAATACCAATTAGAAAAAATATGTGCACCCCTGTGTTCCTAGCAGGATTGTTTACAATAGCTAAGATCTGGAAACAGCCCAAGTGCCCATCAGTTGATGAGTAGGTAAAAGAGCTGTGGTACATTTACACAAGGGAATACTATGCAGCTGTGAAAAAGAAGGAAATCTTACCCTTTACAACAGCACAGATGGACCAGGAGAGTATTGTGCTAAGTGAAATAAGCCAGACAGAGAATGAGAAATCTCTATCCTGTCTTTATATTTCCTCCAATCAACCAAAATTTTAAGGTCATATATGAAGCCCTCTGCTCTAAACTTATGTTACTTGATGTCAGCATATGAGTGTTTGCATTGTTTAAAATATTATAGGCATTTTGGTGGGGAGTTGGACAGGCTACTTTAGGTACAACTAGCCAGATGCTGTTATGAATTGGATGGATCCACTACATAGTTTTATTTGATTATGGATACTTCTCCCTACAATCTACCCAAAGTAATTCAGAGAGAAAATCTAACTCCAAATTTATCTCCTGCATCCTTGCCAAACACTTTAAAAAACATAAAGTCTTTAAACTCTAGACTGCATTTCCCTTAGTGTGGGCTGACCCTATCTTCACCTTAATACTCACTCTTTTGGCACCTTTCCCAGACCTATTTTCCTTTGGCCAGTTTGGCTCGCGATAGATTTTAACTTTATAATCCACTCTAAGAACTTTTCCATCAGTCTGAAAGTTGCTCAGTGTGCACTTTTTCTTAAGCCTGTTCCATATTCCTGCCAGGCTGTATGTTCCATCCATCTTATGGGAAAAACCTATTGAATTAAATAGGAAATGTCATTTGCAAGGATTCAGGCCTCTCTGAGGTTCATGTAGTCTTCCTTCCCCATGCTAGTTTGCTGTAGTGCCAAGAACAGAAAATGAGTGGAAGGTCATAGATATATTAAAATCCAATGACAATCTTTTTATATATATACATATGTATTTATATATATACATATATACATATATATGTATATATAAATTACTCTGAAAACTAATTTTCAAGGCATTCTACTACTTTCTTCTGCTAACTTATTTCTTTAGCACTGCATTAAAGAAAACGAAAAGATCATATTTTTTTTTAATAAAAAAAATAACTCATTCTGAGAAATATCAAGTCTATACCTTCTTGCTGGAGACTCCCTTAAATTTTTTTTCTCTGAATATTTAAAAATATAAATAATAGAGAGAAAAAAATTATTTCAACTAACTGCAATGCTGAATTCTATAGCAAAATATCTTCGTGGCTTGTTTTTGTTGCAAAAGATAAGATCCAATGGAATTATTTGGAAGGTCACTGCAAACAATGAGAAAGCTAAATTGACTGTGTAAAAAGCAAATTGGTTATTTGGAGAGTTTGAGGTTTACAAGAAGTGGACAAATGTGAGAAAACTGGGGAGATCAAGAGGCCTCAGGAGACTGGAGAAATTTGGGAAAGACGTAGGCTTGTGAGAAATGTTCATATTGGCTATGGCTAATGGGATTTTTGTTTTGAGACGAAGACTGGGTAATATTCCATCATAAGTCGTCCACTGTGCTGCCCAGTGACTTCTTGTACCACTGGAGCTGAGGAAACACATAGTAAATATAATGCTTTGTGTGAGTCCTGTGAGGAATTTAGAGTAAAAGGCGACTATCATAATGTAAGCCCACAGATATTTTCAGAAATGTTGTGGAGGTTATGGGAAAAAAATGTGTTAATGTTTTATATTTATTTTTAATCAATATTTTCAAGGACAGTTGTGAGTTTGAAGACTTCTTCAAATGCCAAAGCTGAAACAGTTTTGGCAACAAAATAAATATTGATTCTATGAGATTATAACCCAACTGAGACTATCATGCTAAAAGAAATAATTCAGACAGGAAAACTCAAGAATTGTATGATTTCACTCATATGTGGGATATAATACTGAAAGCAATAAATTAACAAACAAGAAATCAAACAAAAACTCACACACACAGAAAATAGTATTTTGGTTACCAAAGGGAAAGGAAAATGGGGTTAGTAAAGGGTAAAGGGGTCAATATGTGGTGATGAAAGACTTGACATTGGGTGCTGGGCACGCAGTGGGACATGCAGATGATGTATCATAGAAACATACACTCAGAACCCACATACTTTTATTACCCAATGAATACAGTGAAAATAAAGATTTAGAGAAATAAAAAAAACAACTCCCAGAATATAAAAGATATTCATCAGTTTGTACTTAGTAAAGAATTAATAAATAGGGGAGAAGGCCTTTATTTTATTTTTTTCCTTAGAAAAGTATTCCAAATAATATATGTAGATACTCTGATATCCAGAAGGCAGAGATCCGTTCCCCTCCCTTTGAGTGTGAGCTAGCCCGAATGAATTGCTCACACAGCATAACGTATAGAAAGTTAAAAGCAATAACTTTACAATGTAAAAATCTAGCAGATGTCATATCAACCAAGTGATCAAAGCTGACATTGCTGAAAAATCGGGTTGATAACCATGTATCTACTGATGTCATGAGAAGGGTACCGCCCTTCTGTGGTATTGTTTCCCAAAACTAATAAGCCCAGTTCATTTATGAGAACACATCAGAGAAACTCAAACTGAGCTATCTTTCCACAAACTATCTGGCCAGCACATACAAAAAATATGAAAGATGAGTGAAAACTGAGAAACTGTCATAGGCTGGAGGAGACTATTTAACACTATTGCAACATGGTATCCTGCATTGGGTCTCTGAAGAGAAAAAAGACATTAATGAACAAACAAACAAACAAAAACTGGTAAAATCTGAATAAAATCTATACAGTTTAGTGGCATTGAATTAATGTTAATTTCTTAGTTTTGGCAAATGTACCATGTTTATGTAAAATGTTAACAATAAACAAAGATGGGTAAAGTGTCTGTGGGATCTTCTCATACTATCTAAGAAAATCTAAAATTATTCCCAATTAGAAGTATAATAAAAAAATTAAAGGATAATGTTATTGAGCATAAACTGCTTTAGATTTATTTCAACAAAACAATTTTATTTATTTTTTCAATTTTTATTAATTTATTTTTGTTACTCTGATATTTTATTTTTTTCCTTTATTAATAAAATCTCAATTTTAATTAATTTATTTTTGTTACAGATGTTTCTCCTTTTACAACAAAACAATTTTAAATCAACAATCCAAATACATAAATATTAACTGAGTGGCTACTACAGGCCTGGGACACATGAGTGAAAAGAAGATAAAATCACTGCCTTCCTGGTACTTATTGTCTAGTGAGGAGAGGCAGACAATAAGGAACAGCAAAAAATATACATTTTACTTTGTGCTAGATGATAACAGATATTCTAAAAAAACTAAGCAGGGAAAGGGGGTCTTTGTAGTAAGCAAGGTGGAATTCAACTTTATAAAGGGTATTTTCATTAAAAGGTGATACAGAAGCAAAGCCTGAAAGAATGTGAGGCAATTAAATGCACCAATATGTGGGAGGAGAGAGTTCCAAAGGCAGAGAGCAGCGGGGAAGGCCCAAGGGCAGAGACGTGTGTAAGAAAGAGAGAAGTGGCCAGGTGTCCGACCGTGATGGGAGAAGGGGGTTTCGGATGAATGTGAGGTGGGCGGCATTGTATAGGACATGCCAGGCCGTTGTTAAAGCTTTGGCTTCTACTCTGAGGGAGATGAGGAGCCATTCCAAAGTTCTGAGCAGAGGTATGCTGTGATGTGACTTTGGTTTGAAAGGTCTGCTCTGTTGAAGGTAGGGACTGGGTGAGTAAGGGTGGAATCAAGACAACAGTTCTTTAAAAAATTGTTTTTTCTTTATTGATTTCAGAGAGAGAGGAAGTGAGAGGGAGAGAGAGAGAAACATCACTGAGAGAGAACATCCATTGGCCACCTCCTGCATGCCCCCCACTGGGGATTTGGCCCAGAACCTGGGCATGTGCCCGGACTGGGAATTGAACCGGTGACCTCTTAGGGCATGGGTCAACGCTCAACCACTGAGCCCCACCAGCTGGGCCATAGCAGTTCTTTTTTTAAAAAATCATTTTTGTTGATTTTTTTTAGAGAGAGAAAGGGAGAGGGAGAGGGAGAGACAGAAACATTGGTGTGAGAGTGAAACATTGACTGGCTGCCTTCTATGCATCTCCTACTGAGGATCCAGCGAAACCTGGGCATGTGTCTGACTGAGAATCGAACCAGCAACCTTTCAGGGCACAGGAAAACACCCAACCAACCGAGCCACACCTGCCAAGGCATGACATATCAGTTCTTGAATATTTTATTCTGTCAACTTGAAGCTTAAGACCTTTTAAAAAACAAGACTAAATGCGTATGTTATGTTATGTTATTTATTTCATTATTGCCACTTTTTTTTTTTTTCTTTAGCGGGTCTAGGAAATTAAAAATAACTTTTTGCTAATAGCAGAGATCATGATCAACACATTTTTTACCCAATTTTTTGAGGTATAATTGACCAGTAAAATTGTAAAATATTTAGAGTATACAACATGATGATTTGCTATACGTGTACATTGTGAAAGACTTCCCCTCATTGAGTTAATTGACAAATCATCTTTATAAAAAATTGAAAGTCAAGAAGTCAAGAGAGATGGTCTAAAATTGTCTGAATTAAAACTTTTGCATTTGCTCCAGACAAGAAACTCTCAAATCATTAATCCAGGGGATGGAGGGAGAAAGAGAGAGAAAGATATTTAATATTACATATCTATTCAATTTTCAGTGTGTCAGATACAAGTATATAAACAATATAATTAATAGAAATATCTGGGTAATGTCATAATCCTTGCTAAAATTAGCTGCTGCGGCCTGGCCAGGTGGTTTGGGCGGTTGGAGCATCATCATTACACCGTAAGGTTGCAGGTTCAATCCCCAGTCAGGGTACATATCGAAGGCAACTGATCAACATTTCTCTCTCACATTAATGTTTCTCTCTTCCTCTACCTCTTCTAAAACTAATAAACATATCCTCTGGTGAGGATTAAAAAATTAGCTGTTGGGATCAGATATTAAAATAACCTCACTTCTTTTTAGAATGAAACTTCAAACTAAATACTGGGGCATTACATTAGAAAATACAAAACTTGATAACCATTCCATAGATTCAGAAATTAGTGAGAAGAAAATAAACATAATTTAAAAAAATTTTTTAAAGTAAATTTGAGGTCAGTATACTTTAAGTTCTTGTGTGGTGGCTTGATCAAACGATTTGACCTTACAAATTTCAAAATAACTTTATGGACATGTAAAAAAAAAATTAGAATGAAATCTCAAGTTATACTCTGTTGCCTTACCAAAAAAATTATATTTTTCTCTCATTTTCCCTTTGTCTTTAATTATCTTTATCAAAGTCATTGCCTAGATTTTAAAGAAAGTGTTAGTGTATTGACTAAATATTTCTCCCAGTAGTGATAACAGCAATGAAATAATCTAGTACAATTGTGACCTTAATATTGAACTGTGTGCGGGATGAAATATGGACGAACTAAAACTTACTTTTAAATATTTGGTATGACAGAAATGTCTGTGCTTATCACTGACTTTTTGATAAGAGTTTTTTATATTAATAAAATGTATTTGGGTTGCTACCAAACTGATTTTGAATTAGCACTATTGTTTAGTTATAGAATGAGTTGGAGAAGCAAATACAGTGATACCTCACAATAAGGGTGGTTTTGACAGAGAGGAAGAAACTTGTGTCAGTATCAGTCAGTTTCTTCATTTCTAGAACTTGAGGAATGTTTGGTGAGATGCTGGCAAATGGACTTAAGAGCATATCTGATTAGAGATTTTTATTTATTTATTTTATTAAAAAAATTTTTTTAGAGAGGGAGAGAGAGGGAGAGAGAGAGAGAGAGAGAGAGAGAGAGAGAAACATCGACGTGAAGGGACACATCGAGTGTCTGCCTCCCCGCACGACCAACCAGGGCCGGGGACAAACTGCAACCGAGGTACGTGCCCTTAGCGGGAACCGAACCCGGGTCTCTCTGGACCACAGTCCGGTGCTCTGACCACTGAGCAAAGCCGGCCAGCACTAATTAGAGCTTTTTAAAAATTCCTGGGGTTTGTAGAGAGGGGAAGGTGATTGTAGAAACCTAGAATCCAAAGCTGAGTCCTCAAAATGAAGCCCAGTGTAAATGCAGTTTATAGCTTTTGTCCCTTAAAGCTCACCTCTCCTTCTGATTTTGCGGTGGTTCGTCCACATTCATGTGCCTAATGACGGACACCCTGACAGTGGGAGTGACTGCTCCCCCTCCGACATATCAGCCGACGATGATGGCGTGGAGCCCGTTCTCCACGCGTATCTGCGTGGACTCCGGCTCTGAGAGGATGAGACACGCTCCCCTTGTGCCTGCAGGATTCAAAGGGCCTTTTCAAATATTCATGTGCTCCCACCCCCCCCCCCCGCCTCTTTTATTCTCTACCGGGATGTGTAATGCGATGAGAAGAATGTCAGCGTCTCTGGGGTTTTATTTTTAAGTTTTAGTCTTGCCTGAGGGGGGACATATATTGAAAATTTGCTGGTCAAGCTGTTCATACTTTCCGACAGCATGTCTAATAGCTGCAAAGCAGTGTGCTGAGGGAACGTGGGGTGAGCCTGCAGGACAGCGGGGTGCTCCCTGGCTCCGAGGCCAGAGACTGGGCAGTGCCTGGCCTTCCCTGGGTGCCGCCTGGGATAATTGCCCTTTGTGTCGCCTGTTATCACCAAAGAGGAGTCCAAGGAGGACTTTTAAAACAAAGCTGAATTCTGATCATTCTTCCCTAATCTTGTTGCAACCTGGGTTATAACTTCTTCCTGTGCAATGCATCAGGTTAATCAGATTTGTATTTCCGTGGGTGTATGCTACAGGCCAGGGGAGACGCTGACTGGGAACATGGGGGTGCCACCCCTCGGGCAAATCTCACCCTGGAGGGGAAGGGTGGCACGTTTGTGGTGTTATTATTATGGCATCCACTGGTGGTTCCTATTGTTTCTTCTCTCCTCCAAGGGGTTAAACACTTAGAATGTACATTCACGTTTTAGTATATCATTGAGTCCTTTTCTTCCATCAGATTTTTAGAGCCACTTATTTTTTAAGAGTGAGCCTTTAATTTTCATTAGCTTCTGAGTCTCACCTTTCTCCATTACCAACCAGGAGAGAAGAAGAAAAAAAAAAAAAGAATAAAATCACCAGCTGGTAGGAAAGTCGTTTGGAGGATGTTAGCCAGATTAACCTTTACATAATAATTATGAATTAATAACTTCTTTCCTTCTCCACAAAATTCATGTATTTAGTTATTAGCTTCAGGGAAAATAGAAGAGGAAAGAGAAAGAAAAATCACAGTGAAATGATTCATCATGTAATAAAGCAGAGCCTTGGCTTCAAGGACTCCTGGTCTTTAAAATCTACCCAACACGGAAGGGAAGAGGGGACTATAATGATAATTTTCCACGTGTTAAAAATATAAGCTATATTTGGAATGAAGTAAATAACTTGTCAACTCCCCCTTTATTATGGGAACAACCACACTGGGATATAACATGTGTTGGAAAAAGTGATTAAAAATGATCCAAACCAGTGCGCTAAAATTTTAAACAAGATTTGACTATTGACACAGAAAGAGCATTCATTGGGAATAGCAATAACATCCACTTATGCAAAAATATCTTTTGACATGCGGTGAAAACATAACCTCTGGATACACATTCTCTCTTTTAGATTTTCAGTGGGAATTGTGCCTAAGTGATTAGGGCAGGATATGGTCCAATAAATAAACTGAAAATTTTGTAACAAGTGGTGGAGCAATACATATTAATTCTGAACAGATTGACACTGTAATTTGGGATAAAAACCATAATGATTACAGAATGCAGTCAGTGTAAGTCAAGTCTGATGGACTGGAACAGATGTGTCCACCTGTTCGGAGCCCAGCTCCGCATCGCTTGGGATGCATAATGTGACTGAGGTCCGTAATGTTAGCTATTTGGAAAGGTAGACAGGCTAGGAAAAAGGAGAAATGTCAAATTCTGGGTCATTCCTTTGTTCTCCTAGGTAACTGTCGAGGTCACGGAGCCCTGACACCACACTCAGGTCTAAAAGAAAAGGAAAGTCCAGATGGGATGCAAACATTGTTGCATGCCTTTCATTGCAGAGAATCTGGAAAGTTTTATAAAGGGCGTTTCAAGGACAGGAGGAGGGAATAGATTTAAAGAGTTTTGGTTTTTCTAAAGTCGATAAATTCTGTGTGAATTAACTCAGCCTGAGTTTTTTTTTTTTTTCCCCCAGTGCTAAAGCCAATGAAGAAAAGTAGAAAAGACTCTAGCATTACACTGTTCCTGCCTAGGGCATTTCATGTATCTAATACGAAGTGAGACTAGGCTTTTGTGAATATTTATCATTTGAAATCATAGGAAAAGATTTTTCTTGACAGACTGTGTTAGATCTAAAGATTGTACTGCAAGTCATGAGGGGGTAATTTTTATTTTTCTTAAGGGAGAAGGAAACATCTCTACTATCATAGTAAATATGTCTGTTTATTATAAGAAAAGTTTTAATGTGTGGTCATAAACATCGTTCCTTTTAAAAGCTAAATATTACAGATGTTATTATTAAAAATATTCTTCCTAGCCCTGGCTGGTTTGGCTTAGCAGTTAGAGCATCAGCCCGCGGACCAGAGTCCCAGGTTCAGTTCCTGCTAAGGGCACGTATCTCGGTTGCAGTTTGGCCCCGGTCCCAGTTGGGGTCGTGTGGGTGGCAACCAGTTGATGTGTCTCTCTCACATCAATGTTTCCCTCTCTCTCTTCCTCCCTCTCTCTTTCCCACTCTATCAGAAGAAAATAAATAAATAAAATTATTCTTTCTGTCTGTGCTATTCTTTGTCATTTATTCATTTATTTATTTTTAAAAATTTTTATTGTTTGTTTTGTTACAAATGTTTCTCCTTTTTTACCCCATTGACACCTTCCTCCCCATCCTCACCACCCCATCCCCGGCTTTGCTGTCCATGTCCATCGGTTATGCATACATGCATATAAGTTCTGTTGTTTATCTCTTCCCTCCCACCACCACCCCCTCTTCTGAGGGTTGTCAATTTATACCCTACTTCCATGTCTCTGGGTCTATGCAATTTCTCAGACTGTTATGTTCATTATATTCTACAAATAAGTGAGATCATGTGATATTTGTCTTTCTCTGCTTGGCTTGTTTCACTTAGGATGATACTTTCCAGGTTCCTCCATGTCATCTCAAAGGTTAACAGATCTTTCTTTCTTACAGCTGCATAGTACCCCATTGTGTATGTGTACCACTGCTTTTTTATTCATTCATCTACTGATGGACACTTGGACTGTTCTCAGATCTTAGCTATTATAAATAGTGCTGCTATGAACATGGGGGTACATATATTCTTTCTGATTGTTGTTTCAGGCTTCTTAGGGTATATTCCTAGAAGTGGGATCACTGGGTCAAATGGAAGTTCAATTTTTAATTTTTTGAGGTAACACCATATTGTTTTCCATAGTGGCTGCACCAGTCTGCATTCCCACCAGCAGTGTACTAGAGTCCCCTTTTATCCACACCCTCGCCAACACTTGTTGTTTGATGATTTGTTGATGGCGGCCATTCTGACAGGTGTGAGGTGATACCTTATAGTTGTCTTAATTTGCATCTCTCTGATGATTAGTGACATTGAGCATTTCTTCATATGTCTCTTGGCCATTTGTATGTCCTGTGTGGAGAGGTGTCTATTAAATTTATTAGCAAAGTTGAGTACATGTATATTATTCTTCCTTTCTCTCTTTTCTAGGTATTTTACCAATCCTAATCCTGTAGAGTCCTTATCATTATTCAATTGCTTTTTTGTTGTATTTTAAAATGTAGAAACTGGTCTTCTAGCTTGTTTATAAGTTTTAACTGTGCTTGTTAAAGTTTTTATGTGTTAAAAAATTATTTGACTTCCATTTTCCTTGGAATAAGGTACAGATCAATTTAGAAAACTAATGATGTATTCTGGGCAAAATACTATCAACTGGGTAAAACATATCAGAAACACCCAAGAATGCTTTAAAAATTTACCTTCCCTTCCTGCCCCTTCCTTGTACACAGAAGAACGGGAGAAAGACCTTTTCACCGCAGTCTGTATGTATCACCATACTCAACAGAAACTTGAATGATCCGAAGACCCTGCTGGCTAAACGGCACTGTGGGACTTTAAAGAAAATAGTTTGACTTATTCCTAGCACTCAAAGAGTTATATAAATTTAGTGGGTGTGCAAAAAGAAGATACACTAATATGAATAAATGAGTCATATGCAAATATTCCATTTCAAGGGAAAACAGAATGGTTGATATTGAAATAATTACATATTTGCTTGAAAGTCCTGTTTTAAGGTAAAAAAAATTAAAGTATTTAGAAATTTGATGTGTTTTATGCAATTCTGCACATGGAATGTTTTCATGATTTTATAATGTGTTACCATCTGATTTTGTAACATTTAAAGAATAAGTATATAGAAATAAATACTATAAATTATGCCCTAATGATTAGGGTACTATTAAATCACACATACAACATATTATGGTGGATGCTGACGATGGCCTTTTGTGTGTAAATCAGTAGTTTTCGATTCTGCTGTGCGTCAACTGGGAGATTTTATTATTATTATTTTTTTATCCTCACCCGAGGACATTTTTCCATTTTTTGCACAGATAGAGTGGGAGGGAGAGAGAGGAACAGAGAGAGAGGAAACATCGATGTGAAAGGGACACATCGAGTGGCCGCCACCCGCACGTCCAACCAGGGCCAAGGACAAACTGCAACCGAGGTACATGCCCTTAGCGGGAACCGAACCCGGGACTCTCTGGACCGCAGGCCGACGCTCTAACCGCTGAGCCAAACCGGCCAGGGCTCAACTGGGAGATTTTAAAACAATACTGATGTCTCAGTCACCAGCCTCCCTATTGAAGTTGTGATTTAATTGATGCAAGGTGGGGCCAAGATATTGAATTTTTAAGATCTCTCTGGTCACTTTATTGTATACCCAGTGTTGAGAAACACTAATCTTGATTTATCTGTATATAAATCAATGAGTTCTTGTGAGAAGAAAAGTAAATAAAATAGTGCTTTCACATATAGTGGTGCAACGCTTTACAGTTGTCAAAAAGAATTTAAAATCTAGCAGTGGCACACTGACTAATTCAGGATTAAAATAGAGGTATTTAAAATTTTAGGGAGATTGTTTTATCTTTTATTTATCATTAGTGGTAAATAAGATATTGAGGGGATTATTTAAGGATCATTTAAAATTTGGCGGTGTCAAGGAATGGTTCTTGGGAAAAAGAGTCTTCAAATTTTTGCAAAGAAACACAAGTAGGCCCAGCCCCTGTGGCTCAGTGGTTGAGTGTCGACCCATGCACTAAGAGGTCGCTGGTTCGATTCTCGGTCAGGACACATGCCCAGGTTGTGGGCTTGATCCCCAGTGGGTGGCATGCAGGAGGTGGCCAGTCAATGTTCTCTCTCATCGATGTTTTCATCTCTCTCTCCCTCTCCCTTTCTCTCTCTCTCTAAAATCAATAAAAAAATAAAAATAAAAAAAAAAGAAACACAAGTAGGCTTTTAAGCTTCAGACATGTTGTAGCGTGCATGGGTACCTTATTCTTTTTAATAGCCAAATAATATTTTGTGGTGTGGATATACCACAGCAGCCAGTAACCAAAGACCAGAAGGTACAATTCCCCTTGGATGAAATGTCTAGACTGGGCAAATCTACAGAGACAGAAAGCCGATTAATGCTTGCCTAGGACTGGATTGGGGGAATATGAGGAGATTGGAGAGTTTCACTTTAGAACATGAAAATGTTCTAAGGTTGACTGTGGTAACGGTCGTACTTATTGGTAAATATATTAAAACCTACTGAATTACACAATTTCCATGGGAGAACTGTATGGCGTGTAAAATATATCTCAATCAAGTTTTTTTTTTTTTTTTTTTTTTATCCTCACCCGAGGATATTTTTCCATTTTTTGTACAGATAGAGTGGGAGGGAGAGAGAGAGAGAAACATCGACGTGAAGGGACACATCGAGTGGCTGCCACCCGCACGACCAACCGGGGCCGGGGACAAACTGCAACCGAGGTACGCGCCCTTAGCGGGAACCGAACCCGGGTCTCTCCGGACCGCAGGCCGACGCTCCAACCTCTGAGCCAAACCAGCCAGGGCTCAATCAAGTTGTTTTGAGTGAATTCGTAGGCTGGCCATGTCAAGTGGATGAGAGCACTGTGTCTCAGAGGAGCTCCGCCTGAGAGCACGGAGACTGTGCTTTATGGCAAGTAGCTAATGATGGTGGGTCTGGGGTTTGGGGAGGGGGCCCGGAGGGGCTCAGAACTGAAGCAGGAGAGATGAGCTGGGTAAGATTCTATTTTATTTTATTTTATTTATTTTTTTATTTTTTAATGAATTATTTATTTATTTTTTTGTTACAGATATTTTACCTTTTTACCCCATTGGCACCCCCCACCCCACCCCACCTCCGCCCCGTCCCCGGCTTAGTTGTCCATGTCCATTGGTCATGCATACATGCATATAAGTTCTGTGGTTTATCTCTTCCCACCACCCCACCCCCCCATCCCCTCTTCTGAGGGATGTCGGTCTGTGCCCTACTTCCATGTTTCTGGGTCTACTGTATTCCTCAGACTGTTATGTTCCTTATATTCTGTATATAAGTGAGATCATGTGGTACTTGTCTTTTTCTGCTTGGCTTCTTTCACTTAGGATAATACTTTCCAGGTCCCTCCATGTAGTCCCAAAGGATAAGAGATCTTTCTTTCTTACCGCTGCATAGTACTCCATTGTGTATATGTACCACAGCTTTTTTATCCATTCGTCTACTGGTGGACACTTGAGCTGTTTCCAGATCTTAGCTATTGTAAATAGTGCTGCTATGAACATGGGGGTACATATATTCTTCCTGATTGGTGTTTCAGGCTTCTTAGGGTATATTCCCAGCAGTGGGATCACTGGGTCAAATGGAAGTTCAATTTTTAATTTTTTGAGGTAGCACCATATTGTTTTCCATAGCAGCTGCACCAGTCTGCATTAGCTGAGTAAGATTTTAAAGGACACAGTAAGGCCTGGCCAGTGTGGCTCAGTGGTTGAGCATCAACCCATGCACCAAGGGGTTGCCTGTTCGATTCCTGGTCAGGGCACATGCCCAGGTTGTGGGCCAGATCCCCAGTGCGGGGCATGCAGGAGGTGGCCAATCAATGTTCTCTCTCATTGATGTCTCCATCTCTCTCTC
The DNA here is from genome assembly GCF_014108415.1 of Molossus molossus. Lineage (NCBI taxonomy): Eukaryota > Metazoa > Chordata > Mammalia > Chiroptera > Molossidae > Molossus > Molossus molossus. The sequence goes on along the minus strand of NW_023425344.1, from coordinate 161,980,769 downwards.
TCTCTAAAAATTAATAAAGAAAAAAATTAAAGGACATAGTAAGCTTTTAAGAATTTTGTCTTTTTCTTTTTGGTAGAATATACATAACATACATTTATTATCTCAACCATTTTTAGGTGTATAGTTCATCAGTGGTAAATGTATTCACATTGCTGTGCAACCAATTTCCAGAACTTCCTTATCTTGCAAAACTGAAAACTGTACTCCGTAGACTGTTCCCATTTTCCACTCATCCCTAGTTCCTGACAACCACCATTCTGCTCTCTGTTTCTATGCTTTTGACTACTCTACATATCTTACGTGAGTTGAGTCATGCAGTGTTTGTCTTTTTGTGTCTGGCTTATTTCACTTCTCATAATGTGTTCAAGGTTCATCAGAATTTCTTTCCTTTTTAAGGCTGAATATTATTCCATTGTATATATAAAATTACATTTTGTTTATTTACCAATCATGAACATTTGGATTGTTTCTATCTTTTGGCTAATGTGAAAAATGCTGCTATGAACATGGAAGTACAGGTATCTTCTTGAGACCCAGCTTTCCATTCCTTTGGATATATAAGCAGACCTGGAAGTAGCAAGCCTCTTTCCAGGAGTTTAAAAATGTATCCCTAGAGCAATTAACAGCAACTAATGTTTAAAAGCAGGAAAGTCATACTACTGGAGAACACTAAAGGAACAATTATGGGGGTACTTTAATATTATAGGCATACAAGTTAAGATTTAAGAAACCTACATTCCTGTCTCCTACTATTATATATGGTAATAGAACCAGGAACAGAGACAGACAGGAGTCATCCTGGGACCCCAATCAACTCTGGAAGTTGGGACAGTTGTACGCATGTACTAGACTGTGCCAACTCAGGAGGAGTTGGAAGCATATTTGAGGGCAGACTTGAAAGCATTCTCCAAACTGCAAAAGAGACCCATTAACATAGGGTAGAAGCCTCACTGGCCCCACAAGCTTAAGCACAACCTCCGACCAAGCACTCACCGCACAATAAGCTACTCTTACCCAAGAGAAATGCAGAGTAAGCCAGGCTTAAAAATATCAGAGTCATCCCAAGCAATCAGTAAGATTTGGTGTATGCCCAAGGCTATGCCTTCTCAGGAATGATCAGAGAGGGAACTCACAGGTCCTGTATTGTAACGTCAGTCTTCAAGCCATACAGATTTCCAAAGGTAAAGGCCAGGTGGCTATGATTGTGTATGCACCAACAATGATCAGTAAGTGGCTTATGCAAACACACAGGCATCCACCAGGCAGCCAGGGATACAAATCTCAGTAGACACAGCAGAAGTGCACACTGTTGTGAAAATATTTCAGAGTTAGTTCAGACAAAGAACAAGTAAAAAAAATCACAGAGCAAAAAAACAAACAAAACAACAGCCTCCTAGGGGGAAAGAAATCGGTATCTATGGTTGCTACAATGTGTTTTCTAAAATATCTAGTCATCAGCCCTGGCCGGTTTGGCTCAGCGGTTGGAGCATCGGCCTGCAGACCAGAGTCCTGGGTTCAGTTCCCACTAGGGGCATGTACCAAAAATAAATAAATAAAATATCTAGCCATCAGCAACAACAAAAACATTATGAGACATGGAAAGGAACAAAAAAGGTGTCACCAAGCCAGAAAACATAGTATGCAATAGAAACTGTGTTTGAAGTAAACAGGATGACGGACTTAGCAGACAAAGATTTCAAAGAGCGAATATAAACATGTTCAAAAACTAAAGGAAACCCAGCTCTAATAAATAAAAGGAAGTGTGAGGACCATATATCATCAAATAAAGAATATTAATAAAGAGACAGAAATTATTTAACTAAACCATATGGAAATTTTGGAGTTGATAAGCACAATAATAGTGATGAAAACAGTCACTAGATATGCATAAGAAAGATCAGTGAATTTAAAGATGTGTTATTAGAAAGTATGCAATGTGAAACACAGAGAAAAGGAAGAATGAAAATTATTAACAGATACAGACAAGTCGGGAACACCATTAAATGTATCAACATATGAGCAGGATACCAACAAAAGAGAGAAAGAGAGAAAAAATATTCAAAGAAATAATGACTGAAAAATTCTCAAATGCAAAGAAAACCCTAATCTATACATCCAAGAGGCTAAAACATTGTAAATATGACAAATGCAAAGAAAGCTACATCCAGACAGATCATGGTCAAAATGTTGAAAGCCAAAGATAAAGAGAGAATATCTTGAAAGCTATAAGAAAAAAAAACAAACAAAACAAAACCAAAACACTTATCATATCCAAGAAAAATCACAATAAGATTAAAAACCAACTTCTCTTCAGAGCAGCGAGGCCAAGAAGCAGTGAGATGTCTCAAAGTGCTTAAGGTAAAAACTGTCAGTCAGGAATCTTATATCAGGAAAAAATATCTTTCAAAACTTAAGGTGAAATAAAGATATGCCAAGATAAAAATAAAACACAAAGAGAATTTGTTGCTAGAAGATATGCTTTATACAAATACAATAGTATGCTTATCAGGCTGAAAGCAAGTGGCACTAGGCAGCAATTTGAATCCACAAGCAAAAACATAATACTCTTGTTTAAAATGTAATTATGTAAGTAATTTAAAAAGGCAGTATAATTGCTATTTCTTCTCCATTCTTCCATGATTGAAAATATGAAGAGACCTAAAAGAAGTAAAGAGGTCAAAATAGTAATTTAAAAACTTTCCACAAAGAAAAGTAAAGCCCAGATGGCGTCACTGGGGAATGGCATCAAACATTCAGAGAAGAATTAATGCCAATCCTTCACAAATCTTTCCAAATTGTAAAAATGGGGAGCATTTCCCAACTCATCACATCACACCGTTTTTCTCAATATACCAAAATAAAAGACATCACAAGAAAAGGAAGCTACAGGCGAATATTCCTTATGAACATTAATATACACTCAACATTCTGCCTCCTCCTCTTTCTCTTCTTCCTTCTTCCCTCCTCTCCCTCCACCTCTCTCCACCCAATATCCCTTTCCTTTCTCCCAGCATCTCTCCTCTTCCTCTCTCTTCATACACAACTTCTCTCTTTCCCTTTTTTCCTAAAAAGAAATATATTATATGTATACACACACACACACATATACATATACACACACTCATCATTTCTCAACACAGGCACTACCGAACTCAACCCAGCATTATATAGTTTTTTTACCATGGCCAAGTGGAATTTATCTTAAGAATGCAAGGTTTGTTTAATATCTGCCAATCAATTAGTGCTATATACCATATTAATTAGTAAAGGATAAAACCCATATCATCATCTAAATATACAGGGGAGGGCAAAAGTAGGTTTACTGCTATGAGGACACAGAACAGTTTATTCTTCTATTATTATTTATTATTGTACTACATAGTTTTCTATATGAACAACTGTAAACCTACGTTTGCCCACTCCTGTATGCAGAAAATAGTATTTAAAATTCAACACATTTTGTGATAAAACTGCTCAACAAACTAGGAATGAAAGACACCTTTCTCAACCAGCTACAAAAATAGCCCATCTACAAAATGTCCACAGTGACATTAAACTTAATGGTGGAAGTCTCAGTGCTTTGTTCGTAAGGCCAGGAACAAGACAGGACGTGTGCTCTTGCCACTTCTGTTTAACATTGTACAGAACATCCTGGCGAGGGTGATTAGGCAGGACAAAGAAACAAAAGGCATATGGATTGTGAAGAAGTAAAACTACCTTTATTCCAGATGACACAGTCTTGTATACAGGACATCCAAAGAACACACACACACACACACACACACACACACACAATATTGGAACAAATAAACATGTTTAGCAGTAGATATACACACAAAAGTCAACTGTGTTTCTATAAAATAACAATAAATGTTCTGAAGATAAAATTAGGAAAACAATTTCATTTACAATAACATGAAAAACAATAGAATACATAAATATAAATTTAACAAAACAGGTATGAAGCTTCTACAGTGAAAATTACAAAACGTGATAACCAGAAATTAAAGTTCTACGTAAGTCACAAGACATCTCATGTTCATAGAGTGAAACACGATAGTGTGGTGATGGCAATGCCCTCCCAACTGATGCACCAATTCAGTGCAATCCCAATGAAACCCCTGCCAGCGTACAAATTGTTTTTTACAGACATCAATTTTTGAATCTTAAATCCAGGATGCATTAAGAACTATAACTCAATGATAAAAAACAAACAAACAAATATTTCAATTAAAAATGAGCAAAGGCTTAAATACACATTTCTCCAAAGAAGATATATAAATGTCCAGTAAGCATATTAGAAGATTCTGAGAAACACTAGGCATTAGAGAAGTAAAAATAAAAACTATAAAGTGATCTCACTTTACATCCTGTAGGATTGAAATAATCAAAGACATATACTAAATCTTGGTGATGATATGAAGGAACTGGGAACCTTATACATTGCTGGTGAGAATGTAAAATGGTGCAGCCACTTTTCTGGAAAACAGTTTGGCAACCACTCAAATAATTAATAGTTACCTTATCACCCAGCAATTCCATTTCTACTCAAGAGAATTTGAAACACATCCACATGAAAGCTAATATACAAATGTTCCTCGTAGCATTATTTATAATAGTTGAAAGGTAGAAACAACCAAAATTCAAAAATAACAATATGAGGAAGGAAGAGGGAGAGAGAGATAGAAACATTGATGAGAGAGAACATCAACTGGCCACCTCCTGCATGTCCCCACTGGGGATCGGTCCCACAACATGGGCATGCGTCCTGACCGGGAATCGAAAGAGCAACCTCTTGGTGTGTGGGTCAATGCTCAACCACTGAGCCACACCAGTCAGGCTGGTATGTATTTTCTTTAGGAGGAACTAGAGTATTCTAAAATTGGATTGTGGTGATGAGGACACAACCCTGTGAGTAAACTGGAAACTTTAAGGGGGTTAATGGTATGTATGTGAATCATGTCTCAATAAAGCTGTTAAAAAGATCATTGTTTACACAAATTAATGTAATAGTATAAAATGTGTGTAAGTATAATGTATGAAAACAATAGCAAAAAAGACTAGGAAGAAATATGAATGAAAGGTTTTTATAGTGTCAGCCAACATACCATAAAATACTTAGATTGTATAAAATCTGATACAAAATACTCAGGTAATCCAAAAGTTGTCAGGTAAACAAATGGAAACAAAGAACAGATTGTACAAACAGATAATAAATAGCAAGATGTACTACTTGATTTCCAGACTTACTATGAAGCTCAGTAATCAAGACAACAAGGAATGTGGGACAGAGAAATGCATCCATGGAACAGAGTGGAGAGTTCACAAACAGACCTACACAAAGAGGCACAACTGATTTTTGACAAAGGTAAACACAGTTTTGTGAGGAGATGACATTTTAAAACAAAAAGTAGTATATGGGGCCTTGGCCAGTTTGGCTCAGCGGTTAGAGCATCGGCCCGTGGACCAGAGAGACCCGGTTTGGTTCCCATTAAGGGCATGGACCTCAGTTGCAGTTTGTCCTTGGCCTCCGGTTGGGGTCATGTGGGTGGCTACCAGTTGATGTGCCTCTCTCACAGTGATGTTTCTCTCTCTCTCTCCTCCTCCCTCTCTCCCTTCCTCTCTATCTGAACATAAATGCAAAAGTGTCCTCTGGTGTAGATAAAAAATAAAAATAAAAGTAGTATATGGGGAAATTGGATAGAAATATGCAAAGAAACAACAACCCTACAACCGATTAATACCTTGCATCATATGGAAAAAAGTAGCTCAAAATGGATCATAGACATAAATATAAAACCTAATGTTATGAAACTTCTAGAAGACATCATAGAAGAAAGTCTCTGGTCTTTATATGGTATAGATTTCTGAGACATCACAAAAGGAAATCACAGTCAAAAACTTCATCAACTTTTAAAGACACTTGTATTTGAAAGAGACTATAAAGATACTGAAAAGACAAGCTGCAGACTACAAAGAAATACTTGCAAAATATATATCTGATATAAAAAACTTTTATCCAGAATGTATAAAGATCTCTCAAAAGCCAATAATAATGAAACAACTGAATAAAAACCAGGCAGAATATTTGAGCACACACTTTGGTGAAAATATTATTGTCACAAATATACACAGATTTCAGTAAGCTCAACATCATGAGTAATTAGAAAACTGCAAACAAAAATTACAACGAGATATCTCTACATACCTCCTACATTTGCTAAAGTGATAAAGGCTGATCTTCTACTAAATGTTAGCAAGTACTTGGAGAAACTAGACATTTCCTACACTGCTTGAATGGAATAAAAATGGTACAACCATTCTGGAAAAGTTTGTCAATGTCTTAAAAAGTTAAGCATAGACCTAACATATGATCTAGGCATTTTACTTCCAGTCATTTATCCCAGAGGAATGAAAATATATGTTCATGAAAAACTTGTATGTCAACGTTTATAATGTTAAAGTGTCTTTCAACAGATGAATTGATCAATAAATTTATAATTGATCCAATGCTGCTCAATTATAAAGAATAATGAACTATTATATGAAACAACATAGATGAATATCAACGTGATATTGTTGAGTAATAAAGCCAGAAAAAAACAATAATTAGGATATGCTCATCTAATAGTAGTAAGTTCAACTCAGTGCTTTATGAATGTATGTAAAGTATTAATTGAAAATGACTAAACCTACACTATACTATAAAAGTTTTGCCATTTCTTTACTTAGACTTCATTAACTCAATATTGAAAGTTCATTTATCTTTTTCCATGTATACACAAACCTTAAAAATAAGCACTGCACATATTGGATGTTTTCTTTTAAAGGCAAACCTTTCAATGGGTATATAATGTATATTAGAAACCTTCTGTGCTCAGTAATAAAACATAAAGTTGAACTAAATGAAGTTAAGCAAAACAAAATCTCTGTTTCAGAAGTTATAGGGCCAAAATTAAGAAGGAGAAATAAATGTGGAATGAACACAATATACCAGCAGATTCTCATGAATAATTTAGAGGAAAAGAATTACCAGGATTCCTGCAGACTGTGCACTTGGGGATACTCGTAGCCTGTGCTTTTTGGCAACGCTAAAGAACAGCACTGTCGTGAAAGTAGCATCCCACTGGCTGCTTCTGGCTTGGGAGGCAGCATGGAATTAGGTGGAGAGGAAGAGACGTTTCAGAATAGTTTTGAGATTCAAGAATTGAAGCAATGATGGTGGAAAACAGAAAGCACGGGAGAAGATGGTATGATTTCAAAGAAATATTGTGGTCTCCACCACCTTGCAAAGTATATGAGAACTTGAGCTAGAGAATTGAGTTATTTTGAATTTGCTCTTTGACATTAAAATGATGCTTCTCTAGTGTAACACAGTCTCAATGGGATTCTTCCCCTTGGAATCACGAAAAGAAAAGAATCTGTGTGAGTATTTTCTTCGTCCTCCCAAGGATAATACATATCAAATTCCATTCTGGAGGCATAGGGGAAGAAGTTAATTCATACATAAAACAGAGGCCTTAGGGCATTGACTGGAGCTTAATTCTTTCATGAAATCCCAGTTGAGAATAGATGTAAGTGGATCACAACAAGCCTCCTAAGGGTACTTTCACAGAAACCAGGGCAAAAATATAGACGGGCTTTTGGAATCTGACATTTCTTGGCAAAGGAATGAAATAGATCAAGTTTTGTTTTGTTTTAGAATTAAAATGAATAATTTTATTTATTTATTTATTTATTTGTTTGTTTAATTTTTTTCTGGTAGTGGTTGGAGGAATCACAACTTTGTATTTAACTCAATTTGGGTTTTACAGAATTCTCTATTATAACCTACGATAGCCAGGGTATTAGATGGTTAAGAGGGAGCCTCCCATACCATTGCATTTTCTGTTTATCTCATGCATGACTATAGGACCAAGAAATATCTACTAATATATTACTTCTATAAGAAATGATAATAAAAAGCATGTTTAGCAAGAGTGAATGTATGTGTCAGATTTCAAAGTACAGTGGGCAACTGAAAACCACAGACAGAAACACTTCCTTCCAGTAAGAACTGTGCTTGATTGCTTTATACCGAGATTCTGTAAGTCTTTTGCCTGCAACTATTTTAACTGTTTTCTAAAAATCAATTTATTTTACTAAATAACTATGCGAATCGAGGATGTTTATTATTCGTAGACCTAAATACTGCTCAAAGTAGTATTGATTACGCCTCACAGCTCATTTCCCCATAACTTTCTGGATTTTTGACAAAGCTCACACCTTAGCATGTTACCAACTTTAATTACTGAGGAAGTTTAAACCTTTGTTTGCCTACCAAGAGTACATGATTTCCAAGAGGTCAACCAGACAATTGTACATAAATGAGCAAGAAATCTCTGGTCCTTGGGGCTAATTCATCACTACTTGGTTGGTAGAATGTATAGGGCTTATTGGTGTGCGGCCAACTCTAAGGTATTTTATTATTATTATTTAAAAAATATTGTTGAGAGTATTATAGATGTCTCCCCTTTTACCCCCCTCCATGTCCCCCACCCCCTGGTTCCCACCCTGCCCAGGCCTTCACCACCCTATTGTCTGTGTCCATGGGCAATGCATATATGCATACAAGTTCTTTGGTTAATCTCTTCTGGACACCCTCCACCCCTCCTCCCTCTGGGATTCATCAGTTTTTTCCATGTTTCCATGATTCTGGTTCTATTTTAATAAAAATAAGCTAGCCAGAGAAAGACCAATGTCATGTGATCTCACTTATATGTGGAATCGAATGAACAAAATGAACTCGTGAATAAATTGATCAAGTTTTAATCAGGTTTATTTCAAAGAATTGGTGCCATGTAGCAGAAACTGGCTACTGGGGCTCACTCTGTGAGAGGAAGATTTGGTGAGATCGTTGTGAGATAGCCCCTATCTCAGAAGGTCATGGAAAGAAGAGAGAGAGAGAGAGAGAGAGAGAGAGAGAGAGAGAGAGAGAGAGAGAATGCTCATTTGAGGGTTCTAGAGGGCTAGTCTCATCTCTTATTAACCTATCCATTTGCTACTCATCCTTTTTCTGTCTTATATTCATATTTGTCCTGAATGGCCCTGGACTTATGTGACACTTTCTCTTTTCAAAGCCCTCATTTTCAAACTGCTTATGTACCCTTAGAAAATTTGCTTTATTTTCCCCCATTATACTCTGCAGAATAAGAAGTACCAACTTTTCTTATAATCCAAAGAATGACTTTCTTCTAATAGAGTCTTACAGCCTTCTAATTTGAGACTTGGATCCCAGTACTGTAGTCCTTTAAAGTGAAGGTCATGTTTGCTTCACTAATTTCTTATGTAATCTTCCATATACTTTATTTATGTGAAGGTAAATTTTATGTGTAATTTTTAGACATGTTTTCTTTTAAGAAATGTTAACTACTATAAATAGTACTTTGTACACTGCTTCCCCCCAGCACAGAGCACTTCAATCTTATTTTTTGAAATACAATCACCTTCCTGAGTGGAATATAAAGGAAAAAATGAGAAGAAAACAAACTTGATTTCTTCAGCACTAAATATCTTCCCTAGTTGCCACAGGTTTTGGCTTACCCACCAAAGGAAATGTGTATGCATGCAGGTAGTCTGACAACCTGTGTTATTAATTAAATGTGCTGTCTAGAGAAGATAATTCATCACAAAGCTTGAAATAAACTCTTGAAAAGCTCTTTAAATGCATCTTTTTGGGGGGTTTAAATTTTGTCATGTAGACAGGACTTTAGACTAGCCCTAAACTTTATTAAGGGATCAGATATATTTAGTACGATATTAGTTCAAGTACACTTTATTTACACAGAGTTTTTATGATTAATAACTCGAGTTTTTGTCAGCCAAGAGTTTCAGCAGTTTTTAGCATAATAATCATTTGTAAACGTTCTTGGTTTTAGTCAGTGATTTTGGTTTCCACGAGTTCCTTGTTTATGCCACAACAATGTGAGAGCATAAAACAGCCCCTTTGTTCATTTGAACATGGTTCTAAATTGAAAACTATTTGTATCTTACGATATTAACTCTTAACAGTTCATAAAAGAAGGCTGTTATATCATTTTTGGGGGAAAAAGCAGTAAGCTGTAAAAACTGTAGCTATTCTTATCTTGGCCTCTTGTAATCTGACACCTTCATTTGTCCGTAAGGAAGAACCTGGGAAAGATGCTTTATGGTGCCTGCACTTGCAAAATAAGATATGGAATTAGCTTGAGATGCAGTAAATGACTTTGTGTTTCCCATAAAGCCGACATTACACCAAATAACAATTACTCTTAGGAACATTTCTAAGTCATTCTATTTTATTTTTAGTTTTATAATATTTACTTGTAAATTAAATTTTACTTCTTAAATGAAAGAGTTTTCTAAATGAGAAGAAAACACCTCCTGTGGTTGTTTCTAATTTCATTTCTGCTAACATAGCTCTTGGCACTAGAAATGCAGAACAATTTTCAGGGAGCACTGTCAACCATGTAATTTCTTGGCAAATATATGACAATTACTTTCCATGTAATTATAGTGTCGTTCCACGCGACCCTATAGCTTAGTCAAGAAGAGATTTACCAGGTCATCTTGTCCATCATTCTACTTGTGGTTGTTGCCTGGTGTCAGTATCCTGGTCACACCATAATTTGTGACTCCACTTAATACTGCAGTCAGGTCAAAGCCCGAAAATTCAGTACAGGCAACTGAGTATCTTATGCTAGTGGGTTATTTATTTGGATTAAGACTAAGGCATACTTTTGGGTTTCCTTTTATTAGTCATTACTACTTCAGCACCATGTACTAGTAAGTGTTGAGGAGTGTCTTTAAAGAAGCAAATATAAGTTTTAAACTGATAAATTAACATAAAGAGAAAATGAAGGATCAAATACCAAAGCATTACAAAAAGGGATAACAATTTTAACTTTAGAAAAGTTGTATTTGACATTGAAAACTCTTCCAAACTTAAAGTGCTCTTTTCAAACATTTTTCACTTAAAATAAGTCTAAAAACTCATGACCCGATTTTTGAAAAGGAACTGTAAAAGGAAATACACCGTTCTTCACACTCACAAGCTACGGTACATTTTATTTATTTGTTTTGTATTATTTTTATCAAAATGATATTTATAATAACTGCTCAAATATATATCTTGTAACTAGTTTAAAGTTTTGATGTGACCATTAAAAATATTATGTAGAGCCCAGCCAGTGTGACTCAGTGGTTGAGCATCGACCCATGCACCAACAGGTCACCAGGTTTGATTCCAGGTCAGGGCACATGCCCAGGTTGTGGGCCCAATCCCCAGTGGGGTGGCATACAGGAGGTGGCCAATTGATGTTCTCTCTCATCGATGTTTCTATCTCTCTCTCCCTCTACCATCTTCTCTCTTTAAAAAAAAATTCAATTAAAAAAGAATATTATGTAGAGCACTATGAAATAGCTTCATTTAAGAATATCTAAAATTTTATATATTTTTTTGTTTATAGCCTATACAGTTCAGACACCAGAGAGTGTGCCTCCCACTGTGGCTACAGAATCTTCTATGAAAACTTTGGCTGTTTGCAATGGACCTCTGGACTGCTATGACTTTCTGATCAAAGCTCATAAGTTAAAGGATGATGAACATCAAAGACGAGTCATGCAGTGTTTACAGAAATTACATGAGGACCTTAAGGGATATAGTATAGAGGCAGAAGGCCTTTTTCAAAGGTGAGATTTGTATGATGCTAAAGATTAAACAGTTGAAAGTGTAAGCATTTTATTTATTTTCATTGAATTTATTGGAGTGACATTGGTTAATGAAATTATACAGGTTTCAGATGTACAGTTCTACAATACATCATCTGTATATTGTATTGTGTATTTGCAAATCAAGTCTCCTTCCATCACCATTTATCCTCCCTTTCCCTTCTTCTACCTCCCTTTACCCCCTTCCTCTGGTAATCACCATATTATTGTGTGTGTCCATGAGTCTTTTTTTTTTTTTTTCCTTTGATTAATCTCTTCACCCTTCTCATATAGTCCGAAATCTCCTGCCCTCTGACAGCTGTCAATATGTTCTCTGTATCCATGAGCCTGTCTCCATTTATTTTTTAGTATATTTTGTTCCTTGGATTCCACATCTATATGTAATCATATGGTACTTGTCTTTCTCTGCCTGCTTATTTCACTTAGCATAACACTCTCCAGGTCCATCCATGCTCTCACAAAAGGTAAAATTTCCTTCTTTTTTAAATTTTTATTTTTTTATTCATTTTTACAGCTGAGTAGTATTCCATTGTGTAAATGTACTGCAGCTTTTTTGTCCACTGACCTACTGATAGGCATTTGGGTTGCTTCCAAGTCTTGGCTATTATAAATGATGCTGCCATGAACATAGGATGCATATATCCTTTTCAATAAGTGTTTCGGGTTTCTCAGTATATATTCCCAAAAGTGGAATCTCTGGGTCATAAGGCAGTTCCATTTTTAATTTTCTGAGGTAACTCCATACTGCTTTCCACGGTGGCTGCACCAATCTGCATTCCCAACCACAGTGCACAATGGTTCCCTTTTCTCCACATCCTTGCCAACATTTATTGTTTGTTGATTTATTGATGATAACCTTTCTGGCAGGTACAAGGTGATATCTCATTGTGATTTTAATTTACATTTCTCTGATGATTAGTGAGGTTGAGCAACTATTCATATGTCTATTGATCATCTGTATGTCCTCTTTGGAGAAGTATCTAGGTCTGTTGCCCATTTCTTAATTGTTTTTGTTTTTATTTTTTGGTGTTGAGTTTTATAATTTTCTTATAAATTTTGGATATCAACCCCTTATCAGATGTATTGGCAAATACATTCTCCCATGCAGTGTGTTGTCTTTTTATTTTGTTGATGGTTTCCGTTGCCGTGCAAAAACATTTTAGTTTGATGTAGTCCCATTTGTTTAGGTCTTTCTTTTGTTTCTTTTGCTTAAGGACATTGAGTTTATTCTTTTGTATGGTGTAAGAAGGTGGTCTAGTTTCATTTTCTTTTTGCATATATATGTCCAATTTTCCCAATGCCATTTATTGAAGAGACTATCTTTACCCCATTATATGTTTTTGCCTCTTTTATCAAATAAATATTAATTGGCTATAGAGGTGTGGGTTTATTTTTGGGCTCTCTCTTTTGTTCCATTGATCTATATGTCTGTTTTTATGAAGTACCATGCTGTTTTGATTACTATGGCCTTGAAGCTATGATGAATTTTATGTAGGAGAATAGAGAAGCAGAAAATTATGTTGACATTTTCAGTTTAATGAAAACCTTTTTTCTTTTCTTTTTTTTTGGTTTAGCTTGAATAAACTGAATAAATGTTAAAGTTCTGGAATAAAAAAATAACACAAGTTTAAATAGAATTTATATAATTTTAGATGGTTTTCCTTATAACTATTGAAATTACATTAATGTTAATAGTTTCTTACTTCCTAGGAGTGGGGGCTAGGTCTATATGACCCACTCACACTTTATAGACATTTAAGTTTACTTAAATGATTTGGGTATTATGGAAAGCATTTTAATTATGATGAAAGTAATACGGAGATTTGATGGATTTACTGTATTTGAATATATCGGCAAAATTTCCATAATATGAAGAAAAATGAGGGAGAACAGGGAAGTTTAAACTAATATATGGATATTTTTAGTCAGCACTTATTGAACAATCTGATTAATTATGAAAGTCTCCACTTAATTTTTCCAGAATGCAGAACCTAAAGGGAAAAAAGTCTTCAATTTTTAAAAATAGTCACTGCTTAGAATACATTTGCTATATTTTATTTTAAAATACTATTGGTCCTTACTACTAAATGATTAATTATCTAAAACTACTTTTCAGATATTAAAAATGTCAAAAAATCAGGAAACTATTTTACCAAGATGTGTGTCTATTAAACATATTGTAGTTAATTTATAAGTATAAATGGTTTTTTGTGTTTTTTTTTCTGTTGGATTTTTGAGCACCTGTTTGATACCAGGTACAGCACAAGCATTGAGGAGGGAGCAGAGTAAACATGAGTAGGAAGTACAGACACAGTGGTGAAGGTCGTGGTGCACTGGACCAGTTGCTCTGACTTCACAGTGGCCTCTTGGGAGCACCTCCTCGGAAAGGCATTGACATCCTGCTGTGTTAAAATTGGTAGTAGTGGACATATAGGTGAAAATGAGCCAACGTTACAGTGGAACATTTCTTTTCTCTTTTCTTTCTTTCTTATTTTTCTTCTTCTCAGAGGAGGCAGGAGCCAGTTTTAAATGTTTTCTAGGTGACCACTGGTCTGGGCTCTGCAATCAGATACAGCTGATCAGCCCTTTTCATACTGTGAAACTTAGACAATGTACTTAACCTCACTCAGACTGTTTTCTCATCTGTAAAGTGCAATTCGTATCATCAGTAATATCATATGTTTGTTGTGAGGCTTGAATGTATTGACTGTAAAGTGCTTAGTGTGGCTCGGTTCATAAAAAATTTTTTTTTTGTTTGTTTTTTGTTTTTGGTCACACACCTTCCCTTCACAACATCCAAATGCATGTTATAATACAACAGTTATACTAAGGTAGGCTGAATAGGTAAGTATTATTGAAGTAGCTTACCACAGTTATGTAGAAAGTATTAAGTTAATGTAGAGAAGGGGATGCTTAATTCTACCACGAAAGCTGAGAAGAGCACAGAGAAGAGGTAAAGTATGGATGGGATTGTGATAGACATGCCAGAGTTTACAAAGCAAGGAAAGTGAACAGGGTGAGGAGAATCCTGGGCAATGGGAAAAGCATGTGCGTGCACAAATGTAATACAGGAATATATTTTCTAAAATGGACAATTCCCTCAGAAGTACATGCTTGGGCTTGATTCTAAGTATACTCTGGACAACATGAGGATCTTGTGAGGAAGGTTGCTGACAGTGAATATTATCTCCCACATAATTTTGCATGAAACATGATAGTGTTTAGTTTTCTTACTGCTCCACAATTTCCAGAATTAAGAGAATGAAAGATTTCCCATTGGACACTGACCACGGGCCTCAGATGTACAATTACACACTGAAACACTAAATAAATTAGGTCTTTAAGTCAATTTATAAACATTAACTAAGCCCTAATTTATGTGTCAGACTAACTAGTTAATCATTCACATTAACTTTTATAATTAGGACCTTTGAAAAAAAAAAAAAAAAAAGAAATACATAGTCATTTAAATTAAAAAAGCCAATAAATTTCAAACTTGTATTTAGCAAATACAACCTATTCCTAAATCGAGTATTTTATTAACTAGAGCTGAGAGAATAATATTTAAATATTATGTTTATTGCATTTTTATCTACAATCATTATTTAAAATATTTACAAATTTTGAGGTTACAATGTTATTTTATGCTGGTGATAATAAAATTATAATACATAATGACATTGTTAGGCATTGTTTAGAAAACCCTGGTACATTCTGTTGAGTTGTTCCAAACTATTCTTCCATATTTATTAATTTAAAAAATAATAACAAGGAAAAATTTACCCTATTAAATAAGAGAAAGTGGAAAATATTTAAATAAATACTAGCAAACAATCAACCACATGTTTTTAATGCTTGAAGTCTTGCTAAGGTATCCTTTGGACAATCTTCCTTTGGACTATTCACTCCCAAGAAAATCGTACTCAGTTATGAAATATTTGTTGTCTAGTACTAAAATATTGGAAGCACTTAAAATACTAGAGTAGTACTTAAAGTACTAGAAGGTATTTAAAGATTATAGGCCATAGATATAAAGCAATTTGATTATAATGTAGCCTTTTGCATTTATACAGATGCAATGGGTTCAAGTGTTTGTGGGGGATGGGTTTTCAAGCTACATACTGGGAAAGGTTTGGTGGTTTATTTCTACTGTGGAACTCCAGTCCCTGAAGAGCTGGTCGTGGTTGGTGTGCTCAATTCTTGCTTATTCTGAACATGTTTAGGCTCCCTGGTCCCTTGTCTCCTGGCTCCTCTCAGTAAAAACAAAGTCTTTACCCAACTGGTCCTTTGAGAAGATGATTAGTTATCCTCCCAGGACACTAGACCAACAGGGCATGTTTGAGACCCATTACATATGTACTTGGATACAGGGTAAAAAGTGCCACCTCCCTTCTGGTTGGCTCCCACCTCTTCACCCCTGTTCTAAGCTGCAGCTCGCTCTCTTTGCAGGGGTGAGAAACTGAAGCCCTTAACTCCTCTCTCTTCTTTGGGAAGCCTGTTGTTTTTTTCCCTGCAGGGTGTTGTTTTGTTTTGTTTTGTTTAATCCTCACCTGAGGATATTTTTCCATTTATCTTCAGATAGAGAGAGAAGGGGACCCAGGGAGAGAGAGAAACATTATCGTGGGAGGGACACATCGACTGCCTGTCTCCCTCATAACCCCAACCAGGGCCAGGGATGAACTGCAACCGAGGTACGTGCCCTTGACCAGAATCCAACTTGAGACTCTTTGGTGTGCAGGCCATGCTCTACGGCTGAGCCAAACCCGCCAGGGCTGCAGGGTGTTCTTTTATTGACAGATTTCTCAATGAAGCGACACCTACCTATGGGACAATAATATAATCCAGCACAAGTTCTAGAATCAGAATCAGTTTTCCATCAAATCAAGATATTTGGATAACATATGAGCCGTAAATACAGACTCCGTAAGCGAAGCGATTTGCATTGATGTAAGTAAGGGAACCGATGAGAGAATCAGCGATATATAGCCAAAAACATTTTCTTAGTCATTTTAATTTTACATACCAAATCGACATCGTGAAAACTTTGCAAAGTAAAATCAAGTCTATCCCCAAACTGAGCTAAGACAATAGAAGTCATTTGTCAAAATCAAACACTTTGAGAAAGTTATGAAGAAAGTACTCCTCTACTTCTGACCCTCAGGACCTGTCATTACTATGAGAGGCTGTAAAAAGGGTAAGGGAGAAAGGTATTGAAGGAGCAGAGGTTGATAAGGTAGAAGTCTCCTCAGCTGTTATAAAAGTAAATCTTCCTGAAGCAGAGCTGACTGGAGAAAGAAAGATTTACTGCAGGCCGTCTCTGTCTCTGCTGCTGTAACCGGTGCTATGAACTATGTGTTGTGAAAGCAGCCACCGGGGAAGATGGGAGACGTTATTTTTTAGATTGATTCTGGAATTCTCAGGGCTCTTGTTCTACATTCTTGAGAAAGTTTCATGGAAAGAGCTGACAGCTTTAGACTTAGCTTTAGTGATTCCATCATTGAGGCCGTAAGGTGAGGTGGTCTTTGGTTCCAGGTGCATGCAAGTTTGAATGCCAGCTCCACTAATTACATTAGTTGGGTGTTCTTGGAGAGGTGGCATTACATAAAAAAAGTTTAATTTCATTATTGAGAAAATAATACAGATGATGATCTTAATAATAATAGTAGCAAATACTCATTGTGAGGATTAGCATAGTAGTATATAACTTCCTAAAATTTGCCTGGCCCATGTGGCTCAGTGGTTGAGCATTGACCCATGCACCAAGAGGTCGCCCATTCGATTCCTGGTCAGGGCACATGCCCAGGTTGTGGATCCAATCACCAGCGGGGGGACATGCAGAAGGTTGCCAATCAATGTTGTCTCTCCTCGATGTTTTTATCTTTCCTTCTCTCTCTAAAAATAAATAAAGAAAAAAAAATGAACCTCCTAAAACTCTTAGTAAAGTGTATAGTACATACTTTACAATGAATGTTATTTAAAATACAAGGAGTCAGACCATGGACTCTCATTGCTGGCTATAGTAATCAGCTGTTCTATTGTTATATTGTAAAGAAATTGATCTCATTTTATATACACGTGAAAAATGATTAGTCAGTGAGATAACCAACATACTGAAGTAAAAAGGACAATAACAAAAAGCTTCTTTAGCAACTTATGTTGTTTATATATCAATCCAAAGACCTCAGTACAGTGAGCCTTTCACAGGTCTTATTCACTGATTATGCACCAAGAAGCAGAAACTTCAATAGAAACAGAAACTTAGTTTTGATCAAGGAAAGAGAGATTGGAGGAGGAAGATGAGAGCAAGTTGGAAACAACAAAAAGAAACAGAATAAGCTTATTTATACAATTAGACTATTTCAGATTGCAGTAGTGGGTCAGTCTCTGAATGAAAGGACCGGAAGTCAAGTTCCAGATTCTGGGCTGTGCCCTTCACATGCCTCATCTCATTTAACTCACACAGTAATCCGGTGAGGGAAAGATTACTTTCTAATTTAATTACTAAGGAAAAAACAAACCCAGGGATGTTCAGGAACTAAACATCCTTTAGAAACAGAGATGAGCCCTGACCGATTTGGCTCAGCGATTAGAGTGTCGGCCTGCGGTCCAGAGAGACCCGGGTTGGGTTCCAGGTAAGGGCACGTACTTCGGTTGCAGTTTGTCCCCTGCCCTGGTTGGGTCGTGTGGGAGGCAGCCACTCGATGTGTCCCTTTCACATTGATGTTTCTCTTTCTCTCTTCCTCTCTCTCCCTCCCATTCTATCTGAACAAAAAAATGAAAGAATGTCCTCAGGTGAGGATAAAAAAAAAAAAAAAAAAGAAAGAAAGAAAAAGAAACAGAGATGAGATGGACTTTAACTAGTTTGCTGATATCCTTTTCCATCTTTTATGATCATTTAGGTCAAGGCCAAGTGGTGGTAAGTGTGTTAGCTCTTCTTGATATTTTTAAGTTCATTGAATTTTTATTAAACTCAGAGACTTTAATATCAGTACAAATGGATACTTCATTTACAGATTGTGCATTGTAATGACTATGTGACCACCCAGAATCTCCCATGTTCTGGCTATGCTGAATATTAGTCTAAGAGCCTAAAAGTCCTCAGTCTGCCATAGCATTCTACAGTGAATCGGTCATTTTCCCAATCATTGATCATTTATTTTGAGATTTTTATCTTTTACTTTTATTAATAAACATCACATTATCAAGAGTATACACCATCAACATGATTTCTGTCCGGTGATACTGACCGTGATCACCTGGCTGAAATATGTTGTAGGTCTCTCCAGTGTCAAGTTACTCCTATACTGTACTCTGTTCTTTCCTTCGGAAGAATGTCACTATGAGCACTACACTTTTAAGGGTGGGAACTCATGTTTTCCCTCCATCAGGGCGGAGTTTCGACACAACTAATTTGGTGTTCTTTGCACAGGAGATGTGTCTTAATTTACTCATTTATTTGTATCAGTGCAGGCTTGTGGATATTTATATTTTAATCCAAGACTACTTTCTTTATTTAGTGTTCACATTGCTCCAGTTTAGGCCATCAGGAGCTCTTCCAGTTGGTTCTTGTGTCCCTTTGGCACACTTCCAATCATTTTGTGTGCGTGAATGTTTAAGCGCCTTCTTAACTTCGAGCACACTCATCTTTTATATCCCGCACAAAGCCTTAGACTGAGCCATTTCTTCAAAGTCCCTGAATCCCTTCATATATATGGTGTGCATATAAAACATGTATATGCACTGTGTGTTAGAAACCAAGGTCTGGTGCTAGATGTGCTTTTTGCTAGTGTTTGTTTCTTTCAGGCCCTTTAATGAAATAGAGCAAAGAAATGTGTGTGTGCGTATTAACCCATGCCTATACACAAATCTGTAAGTATTTCTCTATGAACCATCTGTATCTATATTGTTAAACAAGAGTTCTTACTGGTGTCTACAATTCTAATCCATTACCACATGGATCATTCTAATCTCTTCCCCTTGCTCATCTGTAAATTTCTACTCCAACAGTGATAAGTATAGCTCCTGCTATTTGCTGTATGTTGGCCTAATTAGTCAAGTCTAGTGTACATGGGCAGCAGTATCAGAATTGTTCACTGTATTCATGTGGGAAAATATTTTATTTTTTAAAGGATAGGACTCGTGCAGTTCTTTGTGCCTTTAGTTTTTTTTTTTTTTTTCTTAATTGGTTTTTTAGAGAGAGGAAGGGAGAGGGAGAGAGAGAGAGAGACATCAATGAGAGAGAACATCGATGGGCTGCCTTCTGCATGCACCCCACTGGGGATCGGGCCCACAACCTAGGCATGTGTCCTGACTGGGAATCAAACCAGCGACCTTTTGGTGCATGGGTCAACACTCAACCGCTGAGCCACACCAGCCAGACTGTGCCTTTAGTTTTTTTTTTATCCTTACCCGAGGACATTTTTTCTTTTTTGTTCAGATAGAGTGAGAGAGAGTGAGAAACATCAACGTGGAAGGGACACATGGAGTGGCCCCCAACCACACAACCCAACCAGGACCGGGGACAAACTGCAACCGAGGCACGCGCTCTTAGCGGGAACCAAACCCGGGTCTCTCTGGACTGCAGGTTAGTTTTATGGACTCCATTCACATCCCAAGTTAATTAGGTCAGCACCTTCTTCCTCCACCCTTCAGTGAGGTTGTTTTATACATTTGTAAGTTAGATTCTCTTTTCATAGTCTACATTCTTTCTTGGGATCCCTGACCAGCTAAATATTCATTTTAAATTTGCATACATCAAGATTCACTCTTTGTGTTGTAAAATTTTATAGTTTTGACAAACACATAATGCCATATATCCAGCATTACAGTATCTTAAACAATAGATTTATTGCCCTCAAAATGCCCTGTACTTCACCTATCCATCCCTCCCTTTTCTCTCAAACTCTAGCACCCCTTATCTTTTCTCTATTTCTAAGTTTTGCCTTTTCTAAAATGCCATCGAATTGGAATCACAAAGTATGTAGCTTTTTCACATTGGCTTCTTTCACATAGCAGTATGAGCCGTATTCACTTAAGGTTTCTCCAGGTCTTTTTGTGGGTTCGTTTCTCTGTATAATTGAATAATATTCAATTGCATAGATGCATACAGTTTATTTATACACTTACCTATTAAAGGATGTCTTGGTTGTTTCCTGTTTTGAGTAATTATAAATAAAGCTGCTATACACATTCTTGAGCAAGTATTTGTGTGGATATAAACTTTTAATGCGATTAGGTAAATTCGGATTGATAAATTGTATGGTAAGACAGTTTAGCTTTCTAACAGCTATCAAATGGTCATCAAAGTGCATCTCCTACATCAACGAATTGCAATTCCTTCTGCTCTGCATCCTCTCCAGCATTTGGTATTGTCAGGTTTTTGAATTTTTGTAACTTTAATAGGTGTGTAGTAGTGTCTCATTGTTTTAAGTTGCATTTTCTAATTACAAAAAAATGTTGAGCATCTTTTCATATGCTTATGTAACAACTGTATATATTCTTTGTTGAGGTGTCTGTTCAGATCTTTTGCCCATTTTTATTTATTTATTTATTTAAAATCTTTATTGTTGGATGTAAAATGTATTACAGATGTTCCACATTTTTCCCCCATTGACCCCTCCTCCTCACTCCCGCCCCCCTCCTGCCTTTTCCCACACTATTGTCTGTGTCCATTGGTTATGCATATAAGTTCTTTGGTTTATTTCTTCCCACCCCCCCAACCCCTTTCCCTTTGAGGTTTGTCAGTCTAGCAATGAATTTCTACTTCTTAATCTCTTCACCTTTTTCACCCATTCCCCCAAACCCCCTCCCATCTGGCAACCAACAAAATGTTCTCTGCATCTATGAGAATGTTTCTTTACTACCTGTTTATTTTGTTTGTATATTCCATTGTTGATAGATATGTATTCATTGCCATTTTGTTTGTTCATATATTTTAACTTTTTCTTCAAAAAGACCCTTCATCATTTCATATAATAATGGTTTGGTGGTGATGAACTCCTTTAACGTTTTCTTGTCTGGGAAACTCTTTATATGGCCATCGATTCAAAATGACAGCTTTGCAGGATAGAATAATCTTGGTTGTAGGTTCTTGCTTTTCATCACTCTGAATATTTCTTGCCACTCCCTTCTGGCCTGCAAAGTTTCTTTTGAGAAATCAGCTGACAGCCTTATGGGAACTCCCTTGTAGGTAACTAGCTGCCTTTGTCTTGCTGCTTTTAAGATTGTCTCTTTGTCTTGAACCTTTTGCATTTTGATGATGACATGTCTTGGTGTGGGCCTCTTGGGGTTCATCTTGTTTGGGACTCTCTGTGCTTCCTGGACTTGTATGTCTGTTTCCTTCACCAAGTTAGGAAAGTTTTCTGCCATTATTGTTTCAAACAGGATTTCGATTTCTTGTTCTCGCTCTTCTCCTTCTGGCACCCCCAAGATGCGAATGTTGGCATGCTTGAAGTTGTCCCAGAGGCTCCTTACACTCTCATTTTTTTGGATTTTTTTTCTTTTTGCTGTTCTGATTGGTTGTTTTTTGCTTCCTTATATTCCAAATCGATGGTTTGCTTCTTGGCTTTACCTACTCTACTATTGAATTTGTGTAAATTCTTCTTTATTTCAGTTAGTGCCTCCTTCGTTTCTGACTGGTCCTTTTTTATGCTCTTGAGGCCCTCCCTAAGTTCACTGAGGTTCTCACTAAGTTCATTGAGCATCTTTATAAGCAGTATTTTGAACTCAGCATCTGTTAGGTTGCTTATCTCTATTTTGCCTAGTTCTTTTCTTGGGGTTTTGTTCTGTTCTTTCATTTAGGACCTGTTTCTTTGTCTCCTCATTTTGGCTGCCTGCCTGTGTTTGTTTCAGTGTATTACTTAACGAGAGGTATGGGGCTAGCTGAGACCAGATGCTGCTTGTTTGAAAGAATTTAGGAAAAACCTGAAGCAGGATCCAAGACAGGCCAATCCTATGGTTAAGCAAGTGGCAACAGCTTGGGTGGGCCTGAAAGTTGGGTGGGACGGGGCCTCAGGGAATCATTAGGGCAGGGCTACTAGTGTGAGCCAGGTTGCTGGAGTCCCAGGTATGGTGGCTGTCTGCGGCCCCAGGGAAGGGCTCACCAAAGGAACAAAGGCCTCTGACAGCACGTTTGTCCCGGAGAAAGGCCCCTCTCCAGCCCTCGCTCCAGTGCCAAACAGCTCAGTTCTTCCCTGTGTGTCTCTGGCGCCCCTTGCGTTGCCTCCCCTCCAAGCTTAGAGGGAGAGAGTCCGATAAGTCCGTGCGCAGGCCCTTTAAGGAGCTGCCTGGGGCTCCAGCCACCTCAGCTTCCCTGAGCCTCAGTTCCCGCTGGTTTTTCTAGCCAGAAGTTATGGGGATTATCTTCCTGGCACTGGAACCCTGAGCGGGGCACCTGGTGTGGGATGGGGACCCCTCAGTCCTCAGGGAGGACCTTCCCCGCCGAGGTATCCTCCTGATTTTTATCCGCCACACGTGGGTGTGGGACCAGCCCGTCATGCCGCTGCCGCCGCCCCCCCTACCAGTCTGGATGTGGCTGCTGCTTTAATTCCGTAGTTGTAGGACTTCCATTCAGCTTGATTTCAGGCAGTTTTGAATGATGCTTGTTCTGTAGTTTAGTTGTAACTTTGATGTAGTTGTGGGAGGACGCGATACCGCGTTTACCTACACCGCCATCTTGACCGGAAGTCTTTTTGCCCATTTTTAAATGGGGTTCTTTTTTTCCTTATTGTTTATTTAAAAAGGTCTTTATATGTTTGGATGCCAGTTCTTTATCAGATGTGTCTTGCAAAGATTTTTCAACAATGTCTTTCATAGAACAGAAGTATTTAATTTTGCAATATTCAACTTACCAATTTTTTAATGTAATGTGCCTTTGGCTTTGTGATTTTTATTTATTTATGAAAAAATATTTTGATTTATTTTTTTTAATTTTTAGAGAGAGAGGAAGGGATAAGAAGAAAGAGATACAAACATCTATGGGAGAGAAACATCGATTGGCTGCCTCCTGCATGCCCCCTTTGGGGATTGAGCCTGCTACCTGGGAATGTGCCCTGACTGGGAATCCGACTGCACACCACTGATGCATGGGGTGACACTCTACCAACTGAGCCACATTGATTGGCCTTGGTTTGTATTTAAAAAGTCATTGCCAAACCCAAGGCCACTCAATTTTCTTACCTGTTATGATCATCTGAAAGTTTATAGCTTTGCATTTTGGATTATGATCCATTTTGAGTTAATGTTTGTGAAATGTATAAGGTCTGTGTGTGTGTGTGTGTAATTTTGCATATGAATATTCAGTTGTTTTAGCATTTTGCTTTAAAAAAACTATTCTTCCTTCATTGAATTTATTTCTATTTGTCAAAGATCAGCTGCATATATTTGTGTGGGTCTATTTCTAGGCTCTTTATTCTACTCTGATCAATATGTCTATTGTTTCATCAATATCATGCTCTCCTGTTTACTGCAGCTTTATACTAAGTCTTGAAATCAGGCAAGGCCAGTGCTCAAACTTTGTTCCTCTTTAGTGGTATATTGTCTATTCCAGGATTTTTTCATTTCAGTATAAACTTTTTAAAAAATTTTTGTTTATTGATTTATTTAAAGAGTCCACTTTGGGTAGAATATGTACTATTTCTCACCCCAGTTTCTCAGTGAATAGGCCATATTTATATTCCCCATTGCAGATCCCAACCTCTAAATCACCTTCTTTCTAACCCCCCCTTTCTTTCCAGATTGCCCCTGACAGCTTGTTCTAGAGCCTGCCCCCTCCCCTCCATGCTTTTGAGACTGTCAGTTATTTTGTTCTATTAGGTGTCTGTTTTGTTTTATTTCTTATTTTTGGATGTTTCTCCAGAATCCTTACGAGTGGAGGAGGATGCTAAAGACCAGTTTGGTCTTAGCATCAAATGTCCCCCAAACAATGAGGCTTTCATGCTGTCTGATGTCACGGGTTAGCATGATTGTTTGTGTTCTTATGCTAATAAAACATTACTTTATCCTCCCCACCTTCATTTGCTAAACTTTCTTAAATTAAAAAAAGTAAAACAAAGACAAAAATACTTTACCCATTTCTTTTAAACCCCCCCCCCCACTCCCATGCTGTCTCTCTGACAAACACCAATCTGTTCTGTGTATTATGACCTTGGTTTTATAAATATGTATATACACATATTCTGCATATAAACGAGATCATGTGGTATTTCTCCTTTTTTGCCCAATTTATTTCACTTAGCATAATGCTCTTAAGGCCCACTCATGTTGTTGCAAATGGCAAGATTTTATTATTTTTTATGGCTGAATAATGGTCCATTGTATATATATTCTTTTTTATTTTTTTAGATCCATTAATCCACTAATGGACACTTAGGTTGTTTCCATATCTTGGCTATTGTAAATAATGCTGCAATGAACATGGAGGGCATTTATCTTTTCAAATGAGTGTTTATATTTTATTTGGATAAATACCCAGAAGTGAAATCGCTGAATCATATCTACATCATTATCTGCTTCCTTCCCTACGTCAATTCACATTGGACACTAAATATAAGAGTCCTCATTTCACTTCTTTCTCCCTCAGGAGATTGGTCTAGTGAACAGTGGAATAAAGCTAATTTTCACATCTTGTGGTTCTAACTTCAAAGATGTAAGTGTACAATGAATTTAATCATGGAGTCCAAAGAAAATTGGGTAAAGCAAGCCTGAGTTTCTCACAGGGAGATCAAACCCGAATAGTTATCTGAAAGGCAGTTTAGATGAAACTACAGCCCTGCAGTAGGTTGATGATTTAGAAATGTTTATAGCTGTTTGCTTTTCTCACTTCATCCTTGCGTCCATCATGACAGAGAGGTCTTGAGATAAAATGACCACTTTTCAAGGGAAACTACATGGAAATAAGAGATTTGTACTGAAACGGTCTCTAAGGAGTCACAGAGCAGCCTCCTTCTTTCAGACTGTTGTTCTAACGATGTCTCTCACAGGGGGGCGGGGGGCTCTTGTATCAACATAACAGGTGTATATTAAAAATGTTTTATAATATAAAATGTCTTTATACTTTAAATATTTTTATATACATTGTTTTCCAATTTTTTAAAATTGGAAAGCAGTTATTCACCAAGTCGTATGCACCCCTATGTTCATCACAGCACTACTCACAGTGGCCACGACAAGGAACGGCGAAGTACCCTTCGCTAGATGACTGGATGAAGGAGAAGTGGTGTGTGTATACAGTGGGTTAGCACTCAGCCAAAAGGAAGATGAAATACTGCCATTTGTGACGACACGGATAGACCTTGAGAATATTACGCTAAGTGAAATAAGTCAGTCAGAAAAAGCTAAGAAACAAATGATTTCACTCATATGTGGGATATGAAACTGAAACTCATAGACACGGACAACAGAATGGTGGTTACCAGAGGGAAGGAGGATGGGGAAGTGAAGGGTAAAGGGGGCCAAATGTAAAGGGGGCCAAATATATGGTGATGGAAGATGATTTGACTTTGGGTGGTGGGCACACAATGCAATATACAGATATATCTCAGAGAAATGAGCACTTGAGACCTATACAATCTTATTAACCAATGTTACCTCAATACATTCAATGAAAAGAAAAAAAGTTAAAAAAAATTAAAAATTGCAAAGAGATGTTTTCAGTGTTGTAAGGAATAAAACTAATTATAAATACAATAGTTTTTAAAACGATTGTTTAAAATATTTCCAAACCTGCAGTGGCAGTACCAACAACTACAGTTAAAACAATTAGTCCAGTGTACTTTTTTTTTTTTACATTCACCCCAGGACATTTTTGTATTTATCTTCAGATAGAGCAGGAGGGAGAGAGGAAGGAAGAGAGAGGAAACATTGATGTAAGACACATTGACTGGCCGCCATCCACAAGACCCCAACTGGGGCCAGGGACAAACTGCAACCGAGGTTCGTGCCCTTAGTGGGAACTGAACTGGGGACTCTCTGGTCCGTGGGCCAAAGCTCTAACCACTGTGCCAAGCCAGCCAGGGCCCAGTGTACTTTTTTGAAGAATAAATAAAACTACACTTGTCTTGTTGTGGTAAATGAAATCTGTTGTTAATATAACCCTCCTTGGCTGTAAACATCCTAGATCACACTTAATTTCTTTAGGATGCATGTATGATGTGACCAGTTTACTAAGATATAATAAAACTGTTTCCCTAAGTTTTGAGGTTAGGTAAGAGACTAACTGTTCAACCACAATTTTTTTCATTTAATAACTGAGAAATCTTCATATTTCTCAGAAGCTGGGGAGAAACGAAGATTGTAGGACATTTTTTACATGAAAGAATTTAGGGTTAGTACTCATTATATGCATTATGTCAGAAAAATTCTGGAAATGCAAAACCGTTATAACAATATTAGTGTTAAAGAACGCTGCATAGCCCTGGCCAGTTTGGCTCAGCGGTTAGAGCGTTGGCCTGCGGTCCGGAGAGACCCGGGTTCGGTTCCCGCTAAGGGCACGTACTTCGGTTGCAGTTTGTCCCCGACCCTGGTTGGTCGTGCAGGTGGCAGCCACTCGATGTGTCCCTTTCACATCGATGTTTCTCTCTCTCTCTTCCTCTCTCCCTCCCACTCTATCTGAACAAAAAATGGAAAAATATCCTCGAGTGAGGATAAAAAAAAAAAAGAACGCTGCATAAATGAATGGACATATACAGGCTGCACCACCAGAGAGTAATACGGTTTCTAAATCTCCTTTAATATGTACCTTATCACATTCTCTTCCTGAAGCTTGCTCATTAATCAAGCCAAGGAGGTGGAAACTGCCCTGTTAAAAGCTTGCTCAGTCTTATGGAAATGAAAAACTCTCTTTTAGGTTCAGAAGTTTCTAAAAACACATTTAATGTGTGTGAACAGAGCTGTTATTACTTTCATTTGGTAACTTGGAACTTTAATCAATACCGGATATCAAGATTTATTTCATACAACCAGATTCTCATGCAGGGAAGATTAGAGAAATATCTACTAATTAATTAGAAAGCCCTGTTTTGTTCCTTTGTTTAATTTGCTCCTAATGTTTTGGCCTCATCCACAAAGTTCTGCAAACTTTAGCTTTGTGAATGTTAGCTGCTGCAGAATCATCAATAAAACAAATGCACAATTTCAATATTTCACTCCAAAAACGTCAATATTTCCTCTCAAGGAAAAAAAAAGTGCACACTGATGACAATAATTAGGAAGACAGAGTAGAAAAAGGGTGGTTGAGAAAAAACTGTTATTAGGCCCCAAGTCTGATTTAAGTGCTGTGGGTAGCATTTTACTCTCAGCTCATTTCCAGACCCTGCAGGAGAATAGAACAAGAGGTTGTTAAAAGAAAGTAGTTAGAAGTATCAGGTCATTGGGATTTATGTCAGCCTTGCTCTGAGAGGAAGGCATTTTTTCCCCGCAAGTCTGAAGGGTTGTTTTGGACCATTGTCAGCGGGGAAACAGATGCCTTGTAGATGAGATGTTTGTTGCACTATATCACCTAGTGGAAGATGGTGCTTCATTCTTCCTAGGGAAATAGAGAATTGTATGTCTTGTATCTAACCATCCATGGTTGCCTTTTTTTTTTTTAAATTACGATTTATGGTATACCGGCTGCTTCTTCAGGACATAGGGTCCACTGAGTACAGTGTCAAGCAACTGAAATTCACGATTGGTGGGCTTTAGGGGTACAAAATCCTAAAAATGTAACAATATGCTATTTATTCATTGAGGCAATTGACACCCGATGCTTAAAAAGTACTGTTGTTGTGCGTGCTAACTAAAAACTGTATCTTCGTAACTTTTGTATTGTAGGCAATTTCTTTCATGTGTTTTGCCCTGACATTCTTAAGTCAGGGGTGACATTTTACTACAATTCTTGAGTCTTTTTTAGAAGCTACTTTAGATTTTTAGATCATGAAAAACATGTAACCCAGAGCAAGGTTCTAACAGATGACCAGAAAACCACTGTTTGAAAATATAACAGTGTGCTCATTATATTACCATGAACTTTAGCTTAAAAATTCATACCCTTTTTTTTAACTCAAGAAAAATTTAAGACTTCTGCAGTATGTTATCTATTTTTAGCCTAAGAAAATTATCGACCAGGAATTTCTGGTAACAACCATCATGCTTAAGATAAAGTAAAACAAATACCAATTTACTTTATTTCTAATCCTTAGCTGGACTCTCTCTGCAGATTTTAAATTGGGGTGGTAAGTGCACCAGATGGAATCCAGTCGCCATGCTTGGCAAAGAAATTATGAGCTGACAGAACGAACACAAATCTTCAATGTCACAATAAAATCTTCAATTTACTCCTTTCTGTGGTGCTTGAATTCTAGGACCAATGAGCGTGAGGACACAGCTGAGAAAAGTGAGCAATTGGTGAATATCTTTATTAACACAAAGCATCCATTTCAAATTTTTTTCTTTAATTTTGTGACAGTTAAATTTATTTCAAATACTTTGCACTAAAAGAATTTATTAATTTTTCTAGCAAAAATTATTGTTCTTATATTTGAAAAATGTATTATTGTATTTCAGTTCCTCAATGAACTGAAGTTCAGTGTTTTTCTAGAATCTTGAATGCTCCAAAGACTTTCTCAAGGAACAGCCTTAAACATTGATAAATAAAACCATGTCACCTGAAAACGGGACTTAAAAAAAAATTACCACAGCATAATTCTCTCTGAATTTATGGGTTACTTGAAAAACAGCTGCGTTTGCTATTTTCCATTGTAGTTGTAAATTAACTTTGGAGAATTAATTGTATCTAATTCCTATAAAAGAGAACTGCCATCTAAGAATAGTTGCCTTTTATAAATAAATTTAGATCTCTACCAACATCCTCGGTTTGTGTAACTCAAATATATATATTATACTGGCTTTAGTAACTTACCTAAAATTCAGTGTGTGCCTTTTATTACTGGTGGGTGAGTGCAGCTACAAAAGCTTACCTAAACTCCTGCTTATAAATTGAGAAAAAAAATCCAATGTGCTGGAACGAAGTCTTAATGATTTTACAGTTTTAGACAGAAGATGATTAAGAATATTTTTATAATATTGACTTATTGACAAGTTGGAGAGCTTAGGAACAACTGTAATAAAAAATAGTCATTCCATATAGAAAATAGATTGCTGGCTTGAAAAACAATGGAGATTTAATGGTAAATTGCATTTACGTTTCTCAATTGCTGAACACTCTAGGTTTCACTTTTAAAAAATTAATTACAAAAGGAAAAACTTTGCTCTGAAATCAGTCAGTATGATGGTTTCTTTGACAATACATGATTTGTCATTTAGTTAATTAAAAATAGGAAACAGCCCACAATCCATGACTTTCTGGAATACATTGCTATAAACTTAAGTATTACTACTGAAGGTTTCCTATCTAAGAGTAAGATAATATTTTTTAAAGATGCCAAATAGCTATTGATACCTTATAGAAATGTTTTATTTGTTCTGTTAAATTATAAAATGAAACACATTCTATCGGATGAAGTCAGAAAATTAAATTCATCCACCTTTATGTAGGAATTAAAGACTTATAAAAGACTTAGCAAAGAGGTATTTATGCATTTGTATTAATGATTAATCCTGATAGAAGAAATAATTGTCTTGCTTGTTAAGTTTCCACACTTTAAATATGTTTGAAAGGCAATTGTTGATGATTCTTCCAATATTTCTACTGGTCCAAAAAATTCACTGATGAACAAATGTCCTTTGCTTATTTAACAATATATTAAAAAGACAATAGGGGAGTCACTGTATGCCATCAGAAAAACGGATTACCCTTCCATGGTTCTGCACCTCGGTTGTCTCCGGCAATGTATGTCACCTTGGCTGATAGCACACCATCTTGAGTACTCCCTTTCCAGAGCTATATTTATTTTATCATTTGCTTCCAATGAACCTGCTTGATATAAAGATTTCTGCTGTAAAAATAAATCTTTTAACACATTTGCCATACCAGAGTTTCCAGCTGCTTTGAAGCTATTGATCGACAGTCCTTAGAACTTACTACTTCCGTTAGCAACAACATCACAGGTTGGCTAAAAATCACACACAGCCTTTCCTACCCTGTGCTAGGAAAAGACTTTGTGATATTTTCATGATTAAATAGGGTTTAGTGTTAATTCAGAACATACTGAAGTCTGTTTATGTTTCCTCTGCCCTAAACCATGAATTCAATTTATGGTGCCATTTCTTTTCCTAGCTGTGCTTACTTCTCTTCAATACTGTATCAATCTACCGTGTACAGCAAATTCAATCATCCTGAACACACGGAGTCTGATTAGGTAGTTATCATACCTACATACAGTTTGATTTGCACACAGAAATTTTACATTTGCTGATATGTCTCATAAAATGGAAAGATTAAGACAAATTGCTTGGAGCATAACTGGACTATAATTATATTTTCAAAGTGGGTTCAGGTATGGCTTTGAAAGATAAAATATTTTAAATCTGGGAAAATTTTATTTTATATTTTCACTGGAGGTGTCATAAAAAGTGTTGCAAAGAAACACAATTGTTGCCACAAAATTGCTTTGCAAATAAGATTGTAAGAAAAGACTAGAACTACAATGTAAACCCTAGTATCACAGTATCCAGTAACCGTGTGGCAGAACATGAGGATAGAGCATTAGCTTTCACAATGAAAATTTTTCACTTTGGAATAACTAAAAATTGCATTATATAAGTTGAAAAAGCTTGGATATCATTTTTGAAGTTTCAATGGCCATGAGAGTTTATTTAGTGTCTTATTAATGATTGCTTATTTTAACTTAGTTTTGGATTCTTTAACTTTATATATGTTTGGGACTTCACTGAATCTCTAATATGGTGAATGTTTTGGGGTTTATTTTGGCCATCAAAATATCCAAATGCTCTCCATCTATAAAAGAGCCCACCCCTTTTTATTTTTACTTGAATACATATTTCCTCTTAACTAAATTTGCTTCCCCCCACCTTTCTTATTGTTGTTGCTAATCCTCCATGAGGGTATGTTTTTCATTGATTCTAGGGAGAGAGGAAGAGAGAGGGAGAAAGAGAGAGAGACATCGATGTGAGAGAGAAATGTGATGGGTTACCTCACACACATGCCTTGTTACTTAATCCACAACCTGGGGACATGTCCTGACTAAGAATTGAACCAGCAACGCCTCAGTGCACAAAATGACACTTTCACCACTGAGCAACACCAGCCAGGGCTTACTCTCCCTTTTGAAAAAAAGTTCTATTACTATGTCCTCTTTTTCCATAAGCCCCCAATACAGAGATTTTACTCATATCTATAAAAAACAGGTTTTCTAATGTTGCCTTAGGTAAGATCAGGAGGTTTTCAGACATGCTTCTATTGTTAATATATTTTATAAAATATTGCCTTTATGCATGGAGCTGGGTCTCCAAAGATACTGTGCAATTCAGCTGCCTGCAGGACATATTGGGAGCTGGGCACCAGAGAGACCTGTGAGACCCAGCTGCCCACAAGATAGGCATGGAGCCAGGTCTCCAAAGGGACTGTGTGATCCAGCTGTCCATGGGACCTGCGGGGTGCTGGGGCACCAGAGAGGCCTGTGAGACCTATTTGCTCCCAAAGGAGGCATGGAGCTGGGACTCCAGAAGGCACTGTGTAATCAGGCTCCCCACAGGATCAGCAGGAAGCAGGGTCTCCAATGGGGCCTGTACAACCCAGCTGCCCACAAGATTGGGGGGGGGGGAGCTAGGGCTCCAGTGAGGCCTGCACAACACAGCTGCCCACAGTACAGGCAGAGAGCGCTGCTCCAACAGGGCCTGAGCTATATAGCTACAGGTAGCACCAGTGACAAGCTAGAAACACAGTTCCAGAGGGGCCCATGTGATCCAGCAGCAGCACCGATCAGGACAAACCAATACCAGCCTCCAGTAGTCAGTCCTCCAGGATGCACAGCATGCAAGAGGCGACATACAAGAAAACCGTCCAGGAGGCACAGTAGCATTATTTGATATACAATGAACCGCCTACACGTCCAAACATTCCTCACTGGGTCTAGAGCTACCAGACAGCTAAAATGGGGAGACAAAAAACAATACCCAAAGGAAAGAAAAAGAGGAATCACCAGAAAAGGAACTATAGGAAATGGAAGATAGCAACTTGTCAGAAAAATAATTCAAAGCAATGATTTTAAAGGTGCTCAAACAATTTGGTGAGAACTACAAGCAACTTAATGAAAATTATGAAGAGCTCACTGGGAACTATTCAGCTTAAAAAAAGAGGTAGAAGCTATGAGGAAATAAAGAATGACATGGAAGTTATGAAAAATACCTTAGAAGGGTTCAATAGTAGGTTAGGAGAAGCTGAAGACTGAATCAGTGACTTAGAAGACAAGGTAGAAAAAAACACCCAAATAGAGCAGCAAATGGAAAAAAAATTGAAAAACCAACAGGAGAGTTTAAAGGAGCTGTGGGACAATACAAAATGTACCAACATTCGCATGATAGGAGTACCAGAAGGAGAAGTATCAAAAAAAGGAATAGAAAACCTGTTTTAAAAAATATTGACAGAAAACTTTCCTAAACTGGTGAAGAAAAAAGTCACACAAGTCCAGGAAACACAGAGTCCCAAGGAAGATGAACACCAGAAGACTCACAGCTGACACATTAAAATAAAAATGGCAAACATTGAAGACAAAGAATCTTAAAGAAAGCATGAGAAAGACAGAAAGTTACCTACAAGGGAGCTCCCATTAGACTGTCAGCTGATTTCTCAATAGAAACACTGCAGGCCAGAAGGGAGTGGCATGAATTGTACAAAGTGATGCAAGGCAAGGGTCTGAATCCAAGACTACTCTATCCAGCAAGGCTATCATTCAAAATTGAAGAAGAAATAAAGAGCTTCACAGATTAATAAAAGCTAAAGGGATTTACCACCACCAAACCAACACTACAAGAAATGCTGAAGGGAGTGTTGTAAGAAGAAGAAACAAGGGGGTAGGGTGGGAGAGAGAGACAGAGAGAGAGAGACAGAGAGAGAGAGAGAGAGAGAGAGAGAGAGAGAGAGAGAGAGAGAAAGGGGAACACAGGCATAAAATTAAAATGGCAACTAATAACTATCCATCAATAATTACCTTCAATGTAAATGACTTAAATGCTTCAATCAAAAGACATAGGGTAGCTGACTGGATAAGAAAAGATAACCCAAATATACACTGTCTACAAGAGACCTACCTCACAACAAAAGACTTACACAGGATGAAAGTGAGGAGATGGAAAAAAATTTTTCCAAGCAAATGGAAAAGGAAAAAAGCTGGTGTAGCAATACTCATATCTGACAAGATAGACTTCAAAACAAGGGCCATAATAAGAGACAGAGAAGGTCACTACAAAATATTAAAAGGAGCAATCCAACAAGAGGATATAACCCTGGTAAACATACATCAAATATGGGAGCATCAAAATATATTTAAAAACTTCTGGAGAACATCAAGGGAGAGATCAATAGCAACATGATCATAGTGGGTGACTTTAACACGCCACTGACACCACTGGAGAGATCTTCTAGACAAAAAATTAACAAGGACATAGAGTCCTTGCAAGATAAACTAGATCAGTTGGACTTAATTGGTATTTACAGAACATTTCAACCCAAAGCTGCAGAATATACATTCTTCTCAAGTGCACATGGGTTATTCTCAGAGATAGACCACATGGTAGAACATAAAGCAAGTTTCTACATATTAAAGAAAATTGAAATTATATGAAACATCTTCTAAGATCACAGTGGCATGAAACTAGAACTCAATTACAATAAAAACGCACAAAACATTTTAACACTTGGAGGCTAAATAGCATATTATTAAACAACAAATGTGTTACCAACAAGATCAAGGAAGAAATTAAAAACTTCCTGGAAACCAAAGAAAATGAACACACAACAACACACAATCCATGGGACACAGCGAAAGCAGTCCTGAGAGGGAAGTTCATAGCACTACAAGCATACCTCAAAGAAAAATTCCTAATTGACTTTCTCACCCTACAGCTTAAAGAACTAGAAAGTAAAAAAAAAAAGAAAAACCCAGAGCTCGTAGGAGGAAGGAAATAGTCAAGGTCAGAGCAGAAATAAACGACATAGAGAATAAACAAACAATTGAAAAGATCAATGAAACAAAAAGTTGGTCCTTTGAAAAGATAAACAAGATCAATAGACCTTCAGCCAGACTCACCAAGAACCAGAAAGAGAGAAACCAAATAAACAAAATCAGAAATGAAAGGGGACAAGTAACAACTGACACCACAGAAATAAAAAAGGATCATTGAAACATACTACGAACAATTATACGCCAACACACTGGACAATCTAGGAAAAATGGAAAAATTACTAGAAACACACAACTTCCCAAAACTGAACCAGGAAGAGATACAAAACTTGGACAGACCAATAACAACAAAGAAAATTGAAGATGTAATTAAGAAACTCCCAACAAACAAAAGCCCAGGCGCAGATGGCTTCATTGGGGGTTTTATCGAACATTCAAAGGAGATCTAATACACATTCTCCTCAAACTATTCCAAAAAATCCAAGAAGACGAAACACTTCCAAACTTTTTTTATGAGGTCAGCATAATTCTAATTCCAAAACCGGATAAAGACACTACAAAGAAAGAAAACAACAGACCAATATCTCTGATGAACACAGATGCCAAAATCCTTGACAAAATATTAGCAAATTGGATTCAGCAATACATCAAAAATATCATTCATCATGACCAAATGGGTTTCATCCCAGGCATGCAAAGATGATACAATATTTGCAAATCAATAAATGTGATACACCACATAAACAAAATGAAAGGTAAAATCCATATGATCATATCAATAGATGCTGAAAAAGAATTCGACTAAATCCAGCATCCATTTCTGATAAAAACAGTCAGCAAGGTGGGAATAGAGAGATCATATCTCAACATGATAAAGGCCATATATAAAAAACCTATAGCCAACATCATACTCAATGAGCAAAAAATTAAAAGCATTCTTTTTAAGAACAAGAACAAGACAGGGATGCCAACTTCCACAACTCTTATTTGACATAGTACTGGAAGTCTTAGCCACAGCAATTACATATGAAGAAAACATAAAAGGGATCCAAATCGGAAAGGAGGAAGTGAAACTGTCATTATTTGCAGATGACATGATATTGTACATAGAAAACCCTAAAGACTCCATCAAAAATCTACTAGACATAATAAATTAATTTGGCAAAGTAGCAGGAGACAAAATTAACGTCAAGAAATTGACGGTGGTGTATGTGAAAATGAAGGTGGAGTGAATGGAAGCTACACAGACGATTTCCCAGAACCAAGTGGGAATTACAACTAAAATAAAGACAAATCCTCAGAAAAAAGCAACAGAAAAGCAGTAGGATAGGAACATATAACCAGGGACACTGGTAGGATCTGTGGAGGCACAGGAGGGTGGGGGGCTGGGAACCCACAGACAGCAGCAGTCTTAGCTGTGGGCAGTGCCCTTGGGGAATAAAGACCAAGCACAATCCACAGCTCAGAGAGCTGGGACAGGGCACTAAAATAGCCACAACCACTCACCTGGACCTGGAGGCTATGGCAGAGGTAGGGCAGACAGGGCTGGAACTCAGTGGGGACAACTGGGACTTGGAGGCCACTCAGTGTTTTTACTGAGTTGTGGCCACAAAGGACAGTGGCAAGTGTGCTCCTTCCCAGAGCTGTGGAGAAAAGCAGAAGCCCCCTCCCTGCACCCCACCCCCAGGAGATTCAGCCTTTCCCAGGTGAGGCAAAGAAATGCAAATTGAGGCTCATTAACAACCAGCATCTATCCCACCCTCTGAAAATCCTCTTATGCAGAACAACAGGGCTATATTTTAAGGCCTTTAGTAACTGAAACTACTAGCCTGCAAGTAGCTTTTGAGCTAGAGGATAACTGAACTTTTCCTGGGCTTGCAAATCTACCCAGGAAAGTAAGACTTGACAGTGGTGTTTAACATGGGCCCATCCAGGCTCAACCAAACCAGGTAGAGGGAGCCACAAACAGCAGAACACCAACAAACATAGGGAAAATTTGGCAGACTCCAAAACCCACTGAGATAGCCAAAATGGTGAAACAAAGAAACAAACCCCAAATGAAAGAACAAGAGAACTCTATCAAAGATGAGATAAATGAAATGCAGTTAAGCAAATTATCGGAGGTAGAGTTCAGAGCCATGATCTTGAGGAAGCTCAACAGCATGAGTAAGGAAATCAGCACCAAGATAAAGATATAGAAACATTGAAAACCAACCAAGTGGGCCCTGGCCGGTTTGGCTCAGTGGTTAGAGCATTGGCCTGCAGTCCAGAGAGACCTGGGTTCAGTTCCCACTAAGGGCACATATCTCAGTTGCAATTTTTCCCCAGCCCTGGTTGGGTCATGTGGGTGGCAGTCACTCAATATGTCCCTTTCATGTTGATGTCTCTCTCTCTCTCTCTCTCTTCCTCCCACTCTACCTGAACAAAAAATAAAAAAAGGTCCTCGGGTCAGGATAAAAAAAAAAACCAACCAAGTGGAAATGAAGAATGACATAGCAGAAATTAAGAACATGTTGGAAGGTCTAACCAGCACAGTTGAGGAAGCTGAGGACTGGATCAGTGAATTAGAAGACAGGGTAGAAAAAATCAACCACTCAGAAAACCAAAGAAAAAAACAATTTGAAAACAGGAAGATGGCTTAAGAACACCTGAAAACATAATAACATTTACATTGTTGGAGTCCCCAAAGGAAGAAAATGGGTAAGGGTTAGAGAATATATTTGAAGAAATAGTGACAGAAAACTTTCCTAATTTGGTTGAAAGAAGAAGGCATTCAAGTTCAAGAAGCACAGAGAGCCCCAAGTAAGAAGAACCCAAACAGGCCCACAGCAAAACACATAGTAATTAAAATGCCAAAAATTAAAGACAAAGAGATAATCCTAAAGGCAGCAAGAGATAAGCAACAGGTTACCTACAAATCAACCCCCATAAGGCTCTCAGCTGACTTCTCAACAGAAACACTACAGGCCAGAAGGGAATGACATGAGGTAATCAAGGTCATGAAAAACAAGGGTCTGAATCCAAGACTACTCTACCCAGCAAGGCTATCATTCAAAATAGAAGGTCAAATAAAGAGTTTCCCAGACAAAAAAAAAAAAAAAAAAGGCTAAGGGTATATATTAACACCAAACCAGCATTGCAAGATATGCTAAAAGGACTGCTGTAATTAGTGGAAGAAATAGAAAGAAAAATAGAACCACACTAAACAAACATGGCAATAAATAAGTACATATCAATTATCACCTTAAATGTGAATGGTTTGAATGCTCCAATAAAAAGGCACAGAGTAGCTGACTGGATAAGAAAGCATGAGTCACATATATGTTGCTTATAAGAGACCTACCTCACAACAAAAGACTCACACATGTTAAAAGTGAAGGGATGGAATAAAATCTTTCAAGCAAATGGAAAGCAAAAAAAAATCTGGCATAGTAATACTCAATCTGATAAAGTAGATTTCAAAATAAAGGTCATAACTAGAGACAAAGAAGGCCAATACATAATATTGAAAGAATCTATCCAACAGGAAGATATAACCTTAGTAAACATATATGCACCCAATATAGGAGCACCAAGATATATTAAAAATCTTCTAGAGGACTTCAAAGGAGAATCAACAGCAATACAATCATAGCAGGGGACTTCAACACCCCACTGACATCACTGGATGAATCTTCTAGACAAAAAATTAACAAGGAAACACAGACTCTAAATGAAGGGCTAGATCAAATGAATTTAATAGATATCTACAGAGAATTACACCCCAAAACTGCAGAATTCACATTCTTCTCAAGTGCACATGGGGCATTCTCAAAGATAGACCACATGTTAGGGCACAAACTAAGGCTCTACAAGTTCAGGAAGATTGAAATCATATCAAGCATCTTCTCAGATCACAATGGTATGAAACTAGAAATCAATTGTAACAAAAACATGCAAAGACATTTGAAAACATGAAGGCTAAATAGCATGTTATTAAACAATGAGTGGGTTACCATGGAGATCAAGGAAGAAATGAAAAACTTCCTGGAAACCAATGAAAATGAACAAAGAACAACACAAAATCTATGGGGTGCAGCGAAAGCAGTTCTGAGAGGGATGTTCATAGCACTACAGGCCTACCTCAAGAAGCAAGAAAAAATTCTAATAGACTATCTAACCTCACAACTTAAAGAACTAGAAAGCAAACAAAAAGAAAACCCTGGAGCAAGTAGAAGGAAAGCAATAGTTAAGATCAGAACAGTAATAAATTACATGGAGACCAAAAAAAACAAAAACAAAAACAAAAAAACAATTCAAAAGATCAATGAAACAAAGAGGTAGTTCTTTGAAAAGATAAACAAGATTGATGGACCCTTAGCTAGACTCACCAAGAAACAAAGAGAGAGAAATACACAAAATCAGAAATGAAAGAGGAGAAATAATAACTGACACCACAGAAATACAAAGGATTGTTAACAAATATTATGAACAATTATTCGGCACCAAATTCACAATCTAAGTGAAACGGACAAATTGCTAAAAACACATAGTCTCCCAGGACTGGACTGAGAAGAGATAGAAAACTTGAACAGACCAATAACAACAAAAGAAATTGAACATGGAATCAAGACTCTCCCAGCAAACAAAAGCCCAGACCCAGATGGCTTCATGGAGGAATTTTACCGAACATTTAAGGAAGAACTAATACCCATTATCCTCAAACTATTTCAAAAAATTCAAGAAGAAGGAAGACTTCCAAACTTGTTTTATAAGTCCAGCATAATTTTAATTCCAGAACCGGATAAAGACACTACAAAGAAAGAAAACTACAGGCCAATATCTCTGATGAACATGGATGCCAAAATCCTGAACAAAATATTAGCAAATTGAATCCAGAAATGCATCAAAAAAATTATTCACCATGACCAAGTGGGATTCATCCCAGGGATGCAAGGCTAATACAATATTCACAAATCAATAAATGTCATACATCACATAAACAAAATGAAAGATAAAAATTATATGATCTTATCAATAGATGCTGAAAAAGCATTTGACAAAATCCAGCACCCAGTTCTGATAAAAATGTTCAGCAATCTGGGAATAGAGGAATCATATCATGACATAATAATGGCCATATATGAAAGACCTATAGCCAATATCATACTCAATGGGCAAAAACTAAAAACATTTCCTTTAAGAACAGGAACAAGACAAGGATGACCACTTTTGCCACTCTTATTTAATATAGTACAGGAAGTCTTAGCCACAGCAATCAGACAGAAAAAATAAAATAAAATAAAAGGGATTCAAATTGGAAAAGAGGAAGTGAAACTGTCATTATTCACAGATGACATAATACTAAACATAGAAAACCCCAAAGACTTCATCAAAAATATACTGGACTTAATAAATGGATTTGGCAAAGTAGCAGGATACAAAATTAATGTCAGGAAATCAATGGCATTCTTTATTTTATTTTATTTATTTATTTTTAAATTTATTCATTTTTTCATTAATTAATTTTTGTTACAGATGTTTCTCCTTTCCCCCCCATTGATTCCCCCCTCCCTCTCCGTTCCTGCCCTGTCCCCAGTTTGTTGTCCATGTCCACTGTTCATACATACATGCATATAAGTTCTGTGGTTTATCTCTCCCCCACAACCCCCTCTTCTGGGGATTGTCAGTCTGTACCCCACTTCCACATCTCTGGGACTACCCCATTCCTCAGACTGTTATGTTCATTATATTCCACAAATAAGTGAGATCATATGATACTTGTCTTTCTCTGTTTGGCTTGTTTCACTTAGGATGATACTTTCCAGGTCCCTCCATGTAGTCTCAAAGGATAAGAGAACTTT
Source organism: Molossus molossus (assembly GCF_014108415.1). Classification (NCBI taxonomy): domain Eukaryota; kingdom Metazoa; phylum Chordata; class Mammalia; order Chiroptera; family Molossidae; genus Molossus; species Molossus molossus. Next base: position 161,940,100 of record NW_023425344.1, on the reverse strand, counting down.
CTTTCTTATAGCTGCATAGTACTTCATTGTGTATATGTACTACTGCTTTTTTATCCATTCATCTACTGATGGACACTTGGGCTGTTTCCAGATGTTAGCTATTGTAAATAGTGCTGCTATGAACATGGGGGTACAGATATTCTTTCTGATTGGTGTTTCAGGCTTCTTAGGATATATTCCTAGAAGTGGGATCACTGGGTCAAATGGAAGTTCAATTTTTAATTTTTTGAGGTAACACTATATTGTTTTCCATAGTAGCTGTACCAGTCTGCATTCCTACCAGCAGTGTACTAGAGTCCCCTTTTCTCCACACCCTCGCCAACACTTGTTGTTTGATGATTTGTTGATGGTGGCCATTCTGACAGGTGTGAGGTGATACCTCATTGTTGTTTTAATTTGCATCTCTCTGATGATTAGTGATGATGAATATTTCTTCATATGTGTCTTAGCCATTTGTATGTCCTGTTTGGAGAGTTGTCTATTTAGTTCCTTTGCCCATGTTTTAATTGGGTTCTTTGTCTTCCTTTTGTGGAGTTGTATGAGCACTCTATATGTATTGGAAATTAACCCCTTATCTGATATAGCATTGGTAATTATGCGCTCCCATGCAGTGGGTAGCCAATGGCATTCTTATACACCAATGATGAACTCACAGAAAGAGAAACTAAAAATACAATTCCTTTACCATCGGAGCAAAAAAAATCAAGATTCCTAGGAATAAACTTAACCAAAGCAATAAAGGACCTATTTGCAGAAAACTACAGATCATTGAAAAAAGAAAAAGAGGAAGATATAAAAAAGTGGAGGCATGTACCTTGTTCATGGATTGGAAGAATTAACATCATTAAAATGTCCATACTACTCAAAGCAATCTATAGATTCAATGCAATCCAGAACTAGAACAAACATTTTAAAAGTTTATATGAAACCAAAAAAGACCTCGAATAGCGACAGCAAACTTGAAAAAAAAGAACAAAGTTGGAGCAATCACATTACCATATTTCAGGTTATACTGCAAAGCCACTATAATCAAAACAGCCTGGTACTGGCACAAGAACAAGCAGATAGATCAATGGAACAGAATAAGAACCCAGAAATGGACCCAAGACAATATGCTAAATTAATATTTCACAAAGCTGGCAAGAGCATACAGTGGCGTGAAGGTGGCCTTTTTAATAAATGGTGTTGGGAAAATTGGACAGCTCCATGCAAAAAAAAATGAAACTAGACCATCAACTTACACCATACACAAGAATAAACTCAAAATGGATAAAAGACTTAAATGTGACTCATGAATCCATAAAAATTTCAGAGGAAGATGTAGGCAACAAAATTTCAGACATCATATGCAGCAGAATTTTCACTGATACATCACCTAAGGCAAGAGAAACAAAGGAAAATTGAGCACATGGGACTATATCAAGCTAAAATGCTTCTACATAGCAAAAGATACATTCATCAAAATGAAAAGGCAACCCACTATATGGAAGAGCATAATTGCCAATGATACGTCAGATAAGGGGTTAATTTCCAAAATATATAGAGTGCTCATACAACTCAATGAAAGGAAGACAAAGATCCCAATTAAAAAAATGGGCAGAGGACCTAAATAGTCACCTCTCAAAAAGGACATACAAATGGCCAAGAAACATATGAAGAAGTGGTCATCACTAATCATCAGAGAGATGCAAATTAAAACAACTATGAGGTATCACCTCACAGGTGTCAGATTGGCCACCATCAATAAATCATCAAACAAGTGTTGGCGAGGGTGTGGAGAAAAGGGAAATCTAGTACACTGCTGTTGGGAAAGCAAACTGGTGCAGCCACTTTGGAAAACACTATGGTGTTACCTCAAAAAGCTAAAAATTGAACTGCCATTTGACCCAGTGATCCCACTTCCAACTATATAATCTAAGAAACCTGAAACACCAATCAGAAAGAAAATATGTACCCCTATGTTCTTAGCAGCACTATTTACAATAGCTAAGATCTGGAGACAACCCAAATGTCCATCAGTAGATGAGTGGATAAAAATGCTGTGGTACATGTACACAATGGAATACTGTGAAGCTGTAAGAAAGAAATATCTCTTATCCTTTGAAATCTCATGGAAGGACCTGGAGAGTATTATGCTAAGTGAAACAAGCCAAGGAGAAAAAGACAAATATCACATGATCTCACTTATTTGTGAAATATAATCAACTAAACAAACTGATGAACAAAACTTACCCAGAGACAGAGGTTGGGTACAGATGGACAAGCTTCAGAGGAGGAGGGTTTGGGGTGGGGAGAAACCTCAAAACTTATATGCATGTATGCATGACCAATGGACATAAATAACAAAGCTGGGGATGGGGTGGCAAGGATGGGGCAGAGGTGTCAATGGGGGAAAAAGGAGAAACATCTGTAACAAAAACAAATTAAAAAATTTCAAACAAAAGAAAACAAATTTATTTTTAAAAATTGCCTTTATCTTCCCATGAAAAGAACAGATGATTTGCAATGTGAACATGGTCTTGATTCATTTTTTTCCTTAGCAAATGAACTTGAATTAATACATAACATTTTCTTTATCCCTGGACATGAATCTTCTATTTAACTTATTTCAAAATAAATAAGTAGCAGGGTTTTTGTTTTGTTTGCTATCTAGAGGAATGGGCAGAGTCTGTGTGGGAAAAGGGAGCTGTCTCCCTCCATTCCATGTTTGTTACTCTCCTCCCCCACTCATGTCTTAAGTGCAGGTGGAAGCCTACAGGAGAGACAGGCCACTTACTTCTTGAAATCCAGTTCTTCCTCTCCCAGCCTGGCAATGAAATCACCAAAGGACAGCTTGGGGGGGAAACTGGACTCACCCTCAAATAATCTAGGAGGGACAAAATGATAAAATGAAGACTCTGCCAACACCTCCACAACAATTTCTCAGCATTAAGGGAGATTTTTGTTTGTTGGGTACACTTTGGACCATGAGAGTAGGAAAAATATGTATTTTATAATTCATGAAAAATTTGTTCTTTATCCATCTAAGAAGTTCTTATTACTTTCTGTTGCATGGGCTGCTTCCATAGCCTTTGAACACTGAGTACTGAAACAGGTAAGACGAGAAAGTAACAAGTAATGGGGTGGGTTGTGTCATTCCCATCGTATCTTCAATCCAGTGCCCCGATCCTCAATTAATTTTTAATTTGAGCTCAGTTCAATGAAAGGTCAGTTTTAAGCATATTTCACAATTCAGATACAATTTTTTCCCCCTTGTGTTAGGATTTACTCTCTTCACTTTTCTCTGTACTGTATAACAGTGTTAACTATAGTCAGCATGTTGTACATGACATCCCCAGTACTTACTTACGAAATCATAAATATTAAATTCACTTGGACAGGATGCCATGTATGCAACTTTGCAAATTAATTCACATTTCTGAATTTCTTTCATTCAACTCTGTTAGGTGGTACATTACTCAGAAGAGCACCCAGAATGTAGCTGGCACTCAAACCCCAGTTGTTACAGTTTTTTGTTTTTTACTTATCCCATTTGTTGCTTGTGGCATCTTACTTATGACATCCCTCCATTGGTGAAACTAGTTGTCAAGGTTTTAAAAATTGTAAAGTTGAGCTCTATACATCAGCTGTAGCAAGTAGAGGATCGATAGGAGGAAAAAAATACCCCCTCCTCTCTGATTATACATGACAGGTTGCTAGTGAAAATAAGCAAGCTTGTATTGCTTAGGGATTCAGCTTTCCCAGGTCTAAGATTCTTGTAACATGCATATGGGTAGGGGCATTGTATGTCACAGCCAAACCGGCCAGGGCTATATTCTTTTTTAAAAAATAATTTATTTCCTTTTAAATTTTTTTCTGTATCTTTATTTCTTTCCTTACATAGTAGCACCAGGTTCTCCATGTTTCTTTCTTCAGACGGTTGTAGCCACTGTAGTTTTTGGTAGGAGCTGACATTCAGGGTCAGCTGCCCCGCTTAGGGCTGTAAAATACTGAGCCTCTGGCTTGGAGTGACCCTAGAAATTGATTGTTAATTAAATGAACACAATCCATTCATGACATTTATTAATTCTGCTATAAATATTCATTTTGTTCTTTCAATAGCAAATCTATCCTGAGGGCCCTTCACATCATACATCATATTCTGGGCGGTGCAGCTGGGCATCTGGATCATGGGGGAGTCGCGTGGGCTTGCTCCTGACCCGAGCGTCTTCGCTGGAGGAGCCCAGTGGACAGGCGCCACGTGCAAGCCGGTTTTGCCGAAGTGGGTAGGGCAGCAGGACTCTTCTCTTCTGACTCCGTTCAGGGTCTGGGGAGCTGGGCAACGAGGGGATTGAAGGCACCTTTCTTAGGCATGTAGGTCTATTGTCACAATTTATTTCTGTTTCACCATGGTTACCAATGGCGCTTTTATTTTGCGCTCTTAGTTTTATTTATTTTTTAATATTTTGTTCAGATAGAGTGGGAGGGAGAGAGAGAGAGAGAAGCATCGACATGAAAGGGACACAATGAGTGGTTGCCACCCACATGACCCAACCAGGGCAGGGGACAAACTGCAACCAAGGTACGTGCCCTTAGCGGAAACCGAACCCGGGTCTCTCCAGACCGTGGGCCAATGCTCTAACCGCTGAGCCAAACCAGCCAGGGCACCTATGGTCCTTTTAAATATCAAGATCATATCCTGATCAGTTGGATGAGATATTACATGGTCAATGTATAAATGGGTCAGTCCCTAAATCTGGGTTCTTTTTGTTCTCCTGGGCTTGCGGTCCTGCTTTTGTCCCGTTTTGAAGTTTTATAGTTCCATTCACTCAATTTCTTTGTTTTTTAAAAAATTTCTAATCCTCACCTGAGGATATTTTTCCATTGATTTTCCAATAGAGTGGGAGGGAGAGAGAGAGAGAGAAACCTCAATGTGAGAAAGACACATCGATTGGTTGCCCCCCACACGACACCAACCAGGGCTGGGGACTGAATTGCAACCGAGGTGAATGCCCTTGACCATTATTGAACCTGTGACTCTTTGGTCTGTGGGCTAATGCTCTAACCACTGAGAAAAACTAGTCAGGGCTCACTCGATTTCTTTTTAAAATCTTACTGCTATTCTCTCAGTCATTTTACTGTTCTTACTGTTCCATGTGCAACCAATCAACAGAAAGTTCACTTAATCCTGAGAAATTTTTGTTGGGGTGTTAGTCTTCATTTCATCATGCAGAAATGTTCTACATGTTCTGAGGGAAAAAATTCCCTTTAAAAATGTTTGTGTGTTCTTGTAACAGCTTAATTTTTAACTCGTGATAATAACCACTTGAAACGCTTGCGGCATTGAGCGTTGGGGATGAAGCTTCATTTTTGGTCAAACCTCAAATCTAATTTTATAGGTTGTTATTGATCATTGTGAGCACTGACATTTTCATAACATAAGACTATTTCCTAGTGCATCATTTCAAAGTTGTATATTATTTCCACTGATGAATATAACAATTTTACTCCTTATGTTTGTTCCACCTACATCATAGATACCATTAAGATTGTTCATACAGTGTTGAGAAGACATTTACAATAAATGGCAAGTTTTCATTGTTTTTGCTCGTAAGTAAAATGAGTAAATAAAATGAGAGATCATGTTCCATCATCGTGTGTGGAATGCAATCAGACTAATGTAGCACTATGTGATGTTCTATAGTATCATCAATCATGTACTGTGTGATAGATTTCAGGGTTCAGATTATTAGATGTTTTAAAGATTCTAGATGCTTTTTTGTGAGCTAGATGACATATATAACTTTAAGTATGCATTGTATATTTAGGCAAAGTTTTTAAGGATGCTACTGATACAATATTTATGATACATTCTTAGCTTTTCTATTCTGCTTTCTCTTTTTTTTTCTCTGATATTACAAAGCAAGGGCTGGACTCCATTTCAAACTAAAGAGGAAATTCACCTGGACTATCTTTCTCTTTCAAGAAAATTAACCGAGTGCCAATAGAGCCCTTTATCTATTGAGTACAGACTTTATTAATTAAATCTTTTTATCAGTGACAGTTAAAGGTAAATCTAGAATATACAGCCTCCTTGAAATGATTTCTAGTTTTACTCTTACTAGCTAAAATACGTTCTTTCAGACATACGTTTATCTTTTGTTAACGATGTATAAATTAAATCAAATTGCCCAGGGCTATTTTTTGCCTTGCATTGACTTTAAGAAAAGATAACCATTTAGATAAATACCTTTTCATATTATTAACTTACTATTTTTGAGAATGACAGAAAGAAAATGGAGTATCTTTTTGTTACTCCTCATTTTCATAATAGCAGAAGGTGGAATTCACTCCGCATTGCAAGTAGAAATTCTCTGCATCACTAAGAAAATGGCTTAAAGTATAATGCCTCCTGGACAAGTTAGGAAAACACCCTAATAAGGAACAACTCTAGTCATATATTAGGCACTGTTTCTCTCTCTTTTCACTAAATATGCTTTCCACAAAAAGGAATATGGTGTTTAGTTAATCCGCTTCTTCTATCTATTCCTGATCTCATACCACATATATATTCTGATCGTTTACTTTAGAAATAATTATTATTCAACATTTCAAACACACTTGAAGAAGCAAGACAGAATCCTGAGAACACAGAAGCAGGTTGATCTTGAATTTAATGTTTAACTCTTTTTATTTAGGTACCAGCTGCTCTTTAATGCTGAGGTTTTTTTGTTTCCTGTTTTTCCATGTAGAGCTTTGCTGTTAGACTATTACCTGCCAGAATCAGTAATAAGAACACATTCTACTACCATGGATATTTGCCCATTTATACTCACTTTTAACCAAAAGTGACAAGCATGTTGCATTTCATCAGGTTACATCAGGTTGTGTCTCAAAATACAAACAAACAAACTAAACAAAAAGCAAAAACAGAGAAATAAGATAACTCAGTCCAAAACAACATGCTTCATCCAGAAGCATAGAAGAAAGTAAACATCAACTGTTTAGGATGAGAGAAAAAACTGTAACCTATCTTTAGATCAAATACATGTCTCTTGTTAATAACCACTAGAATTGGTCATTAAAAATATTACCATTGGCTAACAACTACAGTTATTAATCTTTGTATATGTTAATGTTATGCTATTTCTATTTTATAGATATATTTGTTTACTCAATAGAATATCTGTAATTAGCTCTATTAAACACATATTAATTACTATAGTGGTTCCTTGCTTTGAGGGAACATGCCACCTGGTGGATTATCTAGAACTGTGTTTTCCAATATAGTATCAACTTGTCATATGCAGCTACTAAATAAAAATTAAATTACCTCCAGTTTTTCAGTCTTATTAGTCACATTTCAAGTGCTTAATAGTCAAATATAGTTATTTTATTTATTTCATTTTCATCATCACAAAGTCCTTCTAGACTGTGCTAACCTATAATGTACTGGTAAAATGTAGTCCCATTACGTCTCTATTCTCCTCAACATATTAGATAATGTGTTTTTTTAAATTAATTAATTTATTTTTGTTACAGATGTTTCTCCTTTTTCCCCCACTGATTCTCCCTCCCCACACCCCCTGTCCCCAGCCTTATTGTCCACGTCCATTGTTCATGCATACATGCATATAAGTTCTGTGGTTTATCTCTCCCCCAATATCCCCTTTTCTGTGGATTTTCAGTCTGTACCCCACTTCCACGTCTCTGGGACTACCCCATTCCTCAGACTGTTATGTTCATTATATTCTACAAATGAGTGAGATCATGTGATATTTGCTTTTCTTTGTTTGGCTTGTTTCACTTAGGATAATACTTTCCATGTCCCTCCATGTCATCTCAAAGGATAACAGATCTTTTCTTCTTAAAGCTGCACAGTACTTTATTGTGTATATGTACCACAGCTTTTTTATCCATTTGTCTACTGATGGACATTTGGGTTGTTTCCAGATCTTAGCTATTGTAAATAGTGCTGCTATGAACACGGGGGTACATATATTCTTTCGGATTGGTGTTTCAGGCTTCTTAGGGTATATTCCTCGAAGTGCGATCACTGGGTCAAATGGCAATTCCATATTTAATTTTTTGAAGTAACACCATATTTTTTTCCATAGTGGCTGCACCAGTCTGCATTCCCACCAGCAGTGTACTAGTGTCCCCTTTTCTCCACACCCTCGCCAACACTTGTTGTTTGATGATTTGTTGATGGTGGGCATTCTGACAGGTGTGAGGTGATACCTCATTGTTGTTTTAATTTGCATCTCTCTGATGATTAGTGATGTTGAGCATTTCTTCATATGTCTCTTAGCCATTTTTAATTGGTTTCTTTGTTTTCCTTTTGTTGAGCTGTATTATCACTCTATATAATTTGGAAATTAACCCCTTATCTGCTGTATCATTGGCAATTATGCTCTCCCATAGAGTGGCTTGCCTTTCAATTTTGGTGGTTGTCTCTTTTGCTGTGCAGAAGCTTTTGAGTTTGATATAGTCCCATGTGTTCATTTTCTTCTTTGTTTTTGTTGCCTTAGGTGATGTATCAGTGAAAATTCTGCTGCATGTAATGTCTGAAATTTTGTTGCCTACATTTTCCTCTAGGATTTTTGTGGATCCATGAGTCACATTTAATCCTTTTATTTATTTTGAATTTATTCTTGTTTATGGTGTAAGTTGATGGTCTAGTTTCATTTTTTTTGCATGGAGCTGTCCAATTTTCCCAACACCATTTATTAAAGAGGCTGTCTTTACTCCATTGTATGCTCTTGCTGCCTTTTCAAATATTAATTGAGCATAATGTTTTGGGTCTATTTCTGGGTTCTCTGTTTTATTCCATTGATCTATCTGCCTGTTCTTGTGCCAGTACCAGGCTGTTTTGATTACAGTAGCTTTGTAGTATAACCTGAAATCTGGTAATGTGATCCCGCCTACTTTGTTTTTCTTTTTCAAGATTGCTGTGGCTATTCGGGGTCTTTTTTGGTTCCATATGAACTTTTGAAGTATTTGTTCCAGTTCTGTGAAACATGTCATTGATATGATGGGAATTGCACTGAATCTATAGATTGCTTTGGGTAGTATGGACATTTTAATGATGTTCATTCTTCCAATCCATGAACAAGGTACATGCTTCCCCTTTTTTATATCTTTCTCTATTTCTTTTTTCAATGTCCTTTAGTATTCTGTGAATAGGTCCTTTATTTTTTTAGTTAAGTTTATTCCTAGGTATCTTAAATTTTTTTTGCTGTGACAGTAAATTGGATTATTTTTAGTTTCTCTTTCTGTGAGTTCATCATTGGTGTATAAGAATGCCATTCATTTCTTGACATTAATTTTGTATCCTGCTACTTCGCCAAATTCATTTATTAAGTCTAGTAGATTTTCAATGGGGTCTTTAGGGTTTTCTGTGTATAATATAATGTCATCAGCAAATACTGATAGTTTCACTTTCTTCTTTCCAATTTGGATCCCTGTTATTTTTTGTTCATGTCTAATTGATGTGGCTACGACTTCCAGTATTATGTTAAATAAGAAGGGTCAAAGTGGGCATCCCTGTCTTCTTCCTGTTCTTAAGGGGAATGCTTTTAGTTTTTGTCCACTGAGTGCAATGTTGGCTGTAAGTATTTCATATATGGCCATTATTATGTCGAGACATGATCCCTCTATTCCCACATTGCTGAGTGTTTTTATCAGAAATGGGTGCTGGATTGTGTCGAATGTTTTTTCAGCATCTATTGATATGATCGTATGGTTTTTAGCTTTCATTTTGTTTATATGATGTATCACATTTACTGATTTGCAAATAGTACCAGCCTTGCATCCATGGGATGGACCCCAGATGGTCATGTTGAATAATTTTATAATGTGTTGCTGGATTCAATTTGCTAATGTTTTGTTCAGGATTTTGGCATCTATGTTCATCAGGGATATTGGCCTGTATTTTTTATTTTTATTTATTTTTTATTTGTAGTGTCTTTATCTGGTTTTGGAATTAGAATTATGCTGGCCTCATAAAACAAGTTTGGAAGTCTTCCTTCTTCTTACATTTTTTGGAATAATTTGAGGAAAATGGGTGTTAGTTCTTTTTTGAATGTTTAGTAAAACTCCTCCCGTGAAGCCGTTTATGCCTGGGCTTTTGTTTGTTGGGAGATTCTTGATTACATCATCAATTTTCTTAGTTGTTATTGGTCTGTTTAGGTTCTCTATCTCTTCCTGGTTTACTTTTGGGAGACTGTGTGTTTCTAGAAATTTGTCAGTTTCTCCTATATTGTCCAATTTTTTGGCATATAGTTGTTCATTGTATTTGTTAACAATCCTTTGTGTTTCTGTGGTGTCAGTTATTACTTTTCCTCTTTCATTTCTGATTTTGTTTATTTGGGTCCTCTCTTTTTTTTTATCTTTGTAAGTCTAGCTAAGCGTCTATCAATCTTGTTTACCTTTTCAAAGGACCAGCTCTTTGTTTCTTTGATCTTTTGAGTTGTTCTTTGGTTTCTATGTCATTTATTTCTGCTCTGATCTTTACTATTTCTTACCTTATGCTTGCTCTGGGTTTTTCTTTTTGTTAACTTTCTAGTTCTTTAAGTTGTAAGGTTAGATAGTCCATTAGAAATTGTTCTTGTTTCTTAAGATAGGCCTATAGTGCTATGATGCTTTCAGAACTGCTTTTTCTGTGTCCCATAGATTTTGTGTTGTTGTGTGTTCATTTTCATTGGTTTCCAGGAAGTTTTTAATTTCTTCCTTGATTTCCTTGGTAACCTATTCATTGTTTAATAACATGCTATTTAGCCTCCATGTGTTTTAAATGTCTTTGCATGTTTTTCTTGCAATTGATTTTTAGTTTCATGCCATTGTGATCTGAGAAGATGCTTGATATAATTTCAATCTTCTTGAACTCATAGAGACACAGTTTGTGTCCTAATATGTGGTCTATCTTTGAGAATGCCCCATGTGCACTTGAGAAGAATGTGAATTTTGTAGTTTTGGGGTGTAATTCTCTGTAGATATCTATTAAATCCAATTGATCTAGTCCATCATTTAGAGTCTCTGTTTCCTTCTTAATTTTTTGTTGAGAGGATTTATCCAGTGCTGGCAGCAGGGTGTTAAATTTCCCTGCTATGATTGTATTGCTGTCGATTTTTCTTTTGAAGACCTCCAAGAGTTTTTTTAAATATATTTTGGTGCTTCTATATTAGGTGAGTATATGTTTACCAAGGTTATTTCTTTCTGTTGGATAGATCCTTTTAATATTATGTACTGAGACCACTACATGTCTTAGTTATGACTTTCATTTTGAAATCTATTTTATCAGATATGAGTACTGCTACCACAGCTTTTTTTTCTCTTTCCATTTGCTTGGAAGATTTTTTTTTCCATTATTTCACTTTTAACTTATGTGAATCATTTGTTGTGAAGTAGGTATCTTGTAAACAACATATATCTGAGTCATGCTTTCTTGTTCAATCAGCTACTCTGTGTCTTTTTTTTTTTTTTTTTTAATCCTCACCCGAGGATATTTTTTCCATTTTTGGTACAGATAGAATGGGAGGGAGAGAGAGGAAGGGAGAGAGAGTGAGAAACATCGACGTGAAGGGACACATCGAGTGGCTGCCACCCGCACGACCAACCAGGGCCGGGGACAAACTGCAACCAAGGTACATGCCCTTAGCGGGAACCGAACCTGGGTCTCTCCAGACCGCAGGCCGACGCTCTAACCGCTGAGCCAAACCGGCCAGGGCTACTCTGTGTCTTTTGATTGGAGCATTCAATCCATTTACATTTAAGGTTATTATTGACATGTACTTATTTATTGCCATTTTTGTTTATTATGGATATATATTTTTTTTCTATTTCTTCTACTAATTATAGCTGTCTTGTTAACATTTCTTGCGCTGCTGGTTTGGTGCTAATGTATTTGCTTAGCCTTTTTTCATCTAGTATGCTCTTTTTTTGACCTTCTATTTTGAATAATAACCTTGCTGGATTGAGTAGTCTTTTTTTCAGATTCTTGTTTTTCATTACCTTGATTCCTTCATGCTATTCCCTTCTGGCCTGTAATGTTTCTGTTGAGAAGTCAGTTGATAGCCTATTGTTTTTTTTTTGTTGTTGTTGTTGTTTTTGTAGGTAACATGTTGCTTATGTCTTGCTGCCTTTAAGATTCCCTCTTTGTCTTTAATTTTGACATTTTAATTATTATGTGTCTTAGTGTGGGCCTGTTTGGGTTCTTCTTACTTGGGGCTCTCTGTGCCACTTGAACTTGAATGCCTTCTTCCTTCACCAAGTTGGGGAAATTTTCTGTCACTATTTCTTCAAATATGTTCTCTAACTCTTGCTGTTTTGTCTTCTTCTGGAACTTCTGTGATGTGGATGTTGTTACATTTCAAGTTGTCCCACAGTTCTCTTAAGCTGTCTTCCTGTTTTTAAATTGTTTTTTCCTTTTTGTTTTCTGATTGGGTGATTTTTTTCTATCCTGTCTTTTAATTCACTGATCTTGTCTTCAGCTTCCTCTACTCTGCTGGTTATTTCCTCTAATGTGTTATTTATTTCTGCTATATCATTCTTCATTTCCAACTGGTTGGTTTTCAATGCTTCTTTATCTTTACTCATGGTGTTGATCTTCCTCATGATTATTACTCTGAACTCTCCCTCTGATATCTTGCTCAATTCCATGTCATTTATTTCTTCTCCTGTAAAATTATCTTCTTTTTTCATTTGGGATTTGTTTCTTTGTTTCACCGTTTTGGCTGTCTCAATGGGTTTTGGAGCCTGTTAAATTTTTCTTGTGGGTGTTGGTGTTCTGCTGGTTGTGGCTTCCTCTACTAGGTTTGGATGAGTGTGCGAGGACCCAGGTTAAACACCACTGTCAAGTCTTACTTTCCTGGGTAGATTTGCAAGCCATAGAAAAGTTCAGTTATCCTCTAGCTTTTTGCCTGGAGGTTATTTGTCTCAGTTACTTGATGAACCTGGATTTGTAGCCCTCAGCTGAATGAAAAACCCCTCAGCTGTAAGAGGATTTTGAGCAGATGGGGCACTTGCTCTCTATCAGACTCTAGATGTTAATGAGTATCAATTTGCATTTCTCTGACCTGGCCTGGTGTTGTTGAATTCCAGTGGGAGGAGCTGTTGCTTCTCACCGGGGCTCTGGGAAGGGGTTTTGTGAGTAAAATGGCTATTGTCCTATGAAGGAGCAATTTAGTACAAAACTCCCTGGGCCCTGCTGTTCAGCTCTCTCTTGAGCCAGGAGTCCTGGATTGTCTTCACACAGTTCCAAACTAGTCTGCCCTCCCTCTGCTGGAGCCCAAGGTGAGTTCCTGAGGCTTATTTTTTTGCTTTAAAAGAGCCCCACTTTCTCAGCGGGATGTGCACATTGCTAATAGAGCCCACTGCTGTCTGTGGGATTCCAAACTGCCCTCACGTGCCTCCACAGTTCATAGAAGGCTCGATTTAGTGTCCTCTTTCTGTACCTGATTTTACTGGCTCTCTCTAGCTGCTTTTCAGTTGATTTTCCTGATGATTTGTCTTTATTTTAATTGTAATTCCAGTTTGGTTCTGGGACACAGTCTGTGTAGCTTCCCTTTATTTCACCACCACCTAAAAAAAAAAAAAAATCTGTTGATTCTTTCTATGGTTTTAGTAGTCTCTATCTCATATATTTCCCCTTTGATGTTTACTATTTCTTTTCATTTTCTAATTTTGGGCTCATTTTGCTCTTTAATTTCTAGTGCCTTGAGGTGCAAAGTTAAGTTGTTTATTTGAAACCTTTCTAATTGCTTTCTATATGCATTTATTGCTATAAACTTTCTCTTCAGAATCGCTTTTGCTACATCCTAGAAGTTATATTTCCATCATTTGTTTTGAGATAATATTTCCTTTTTCTAATTTTCTTTTGTGGTCCATTTGTGGTTCAGAAATGTGTAGCTATTTTTTAAACATATTTGTAGATTTTCCAGATTTCCTTTTATTGCTGATTTCTAGTTTCAGACAATTGTGGTAATTGAACAATTTTCTGATTAAATTATTACACTTTATGGAAAAACTCTAAAATTATCTGGCATTACATCTAATAGGGCTTGTGCAAATAGCTGGGCAAAATGCTTGTGTTTACAAAGGACATATAGAAAAGACAAAAAGAAATAAAGGAGGGGGGGAGTGAGAGAGACAGAGAGAGAACGAAAGGCTATAAGCAAGGGTATATATATAAGAATTTTATAGGCCTGTAAGTATAACATTAAGAAGACCAAGTCCCCCCCGCCCACGCTCCCAAACTCATATTCATCAAAAACAATTAGGACCAACTTATGAAATTTTAAAACTATGTTCAGAGCAAGAGCTGCAAAGGACTTAGGACTGACAGAAAAATCTAAATAGATGGTGGTGAGAAAATAAAATTTTATTTTTCTTTCTATCTTTCCTGCCAAGAAGATAGTGAAAAATAATAAAATATTGGTCAAATGTAGTAGAAGCTCAGATTAGGTGAAGTGATTATAGACTGTCATCTAGTTTATAAACTACGATATTGAGTTCTTTACAGTGAGATCACTACATAATTTTATCAAGAAGTGTGAAGAATGGCATACATACCAAATACTGATGAATGGCTAATTATTTTTCAATATTCAAAGTATGAAAGAATTAAGTAGGTATCATAATTTAAAGGCTTCTGAATGTGATATCAATCTTGTGGATATTTCAAGAATACACTATGAGATCTATAAAAGTAGTGAAGGAGTAATTTCTGGGCTCATTTAGGAAAAACAACAACAAATGAAAATGTCTAAGTAGAGATTTTATAAATACTTTTGGGGATGTAGAGAGGATTCATATATTAAGCAAGACTGGAGTTGAAACATCTAAATTTCCTTACAGTAGTATATTTTATAGAGAATCAAGAAGACTTCTAATTTATTTAATAACATACCTAAGATTGGTAGAAAGTACAATAAAACGATGTTACCTCTTGAAATTAAAAAAAAGATAGAGTTAAAGTACTATATTATGTTTACTTTTGGAATTATTGGTAACATCTTTTATACTTGATTATGGATTTCTTGAATTTTATATTACTGCAAGTAGTTTTATTTAAATTTGTCCTGTTTGTTTATATGTTTAATTTTTAAAGCATCAGACCTGTTGTATTTCAAAACCATGTACAAGAAAGTAAATATTTCTAAAATTGTTTCTTAAAAAGTTGTCTTACTAATGGTTTTATGTCAAAATCTTTTTTATGACTTTTTACATGTGGTTACTTAATATGTTTTTAAGGCAATGTTTCCATTAACTTCAAGTTTCTTATTAGTAGTTAATTTATATCTTAGTATAGTATACTTTGGATTTTATTGAAATAGTATAGTTTAACAAATTCAATATGGCTTCCAATTGGATAGATTCTGCTGACTTCTCCAAATGGTCTGTCAGTGCTACCTTGCAGACATGCTTCTCTTCTGTTGCTCTTATACTGAAGCATCACCATGTGGTCTCTCTCCCTTGGAGAAAGAGAGAGCCTTCATTTATATCTAAATAAATTAAATTAAATCAGACCGGGAAAAATTAAAATAATTTTTGAAGTTGATGTGGAAGAAGAAGATTTTTTAAAATCCTCCAAAAGTAAAAGAAAGGTGTAAAATAAACTTTGTAAGAACTATAGGTTTAGTTTTAATATATATTTAAACCATTTTTTTTCTTTATTTATTTTTGAAGAGAGAGGAAAAGAGAAGAAGAGAGAGATAGAAACATCGATGAGAGAGAACACCAATTGGCTGCCTCCTGCATGCCCCTCACTGGGGATTTGGCCCAAAACCTGGGCATGTGCCCTGACCTGGAATTGAACCAATGATCTCCTGGTGCATGAGTCAATGCTCAACCACTGAGCCGCACTATCTGGGCTAGTTTTAATATTTTAAAGTTTTGACTGTATAACAACGCATTAGAACTTTTTGTCGTTGTTGTTGTTGAGATATATGTCTTCTTTCTTTTGTGCTAAGATGTATAGATTCTTATTACTGCTTTTCTCAAGAATTTAATTTTTTTTTCTTTTATTGATATTAGAGAGAGAGAAAAAAAGGGAGAGACAGATAGAAACATTGATGAGAGAGAACATTGATTGGCTGCCTTCTGCATGCCCCCCACTGGAGATTTAGCTCACAACCTGGGCATGTGCCCTGACCATGAATTGAACTGGCAACCTCTTGGTGCATGGTTAGTGCTCAACCACTGAGCCACACTGGCCAGGCTGCTTTTCTTAAGAATTTTTAATATTTGGAAATCACATCTACTAGAAAGCATGCTAGACTTGGTAGAAAACAAATGAACAACTATCCCTCTCCTGAGATGTGTTTTTCCTTTTCTCTTGGGTAAAAATTTGGGAAAATCCTAAAGATTTCTCTTGACTTTGAAATAACATAAAGACCACGTTGAGATTTAAAAGTCTAGTCCAGTGTAATATAACTCCAATGTGTTCATTAGAATATCAAAATTCTTAAAACTTAACCCAATAAATCTTTCTTCTCTCCCGGAGGCCAGGCTTGGGGGGATCCCAGAAGCCTTCGGTTTCCTTTGTCAGGCAGGATTAGTTCCTTGCTTTCTCACGCACCTCCCCTGAACACGCTCACTGTGGCTGCATCGGGACATTCTAGAGCGAGACGTGGGGGAAAGAAAGAGAAAAGTGGCACTAGTCGTGTTGTCACGTGGTGTTTATGGCAGAAGCACAGTTCTTGGCCTTTCTTCCCATGAGGCACTCTTATTGGTTCCTTGGTGTGTTAGTTGCCTAAACAAGTGGGCATTTATTTGTTTCAGAAAACAGGAAGTCTGAAGTTAAGTAATTCAGAAATTTTAAAAACGGCATTGAAATGATGCCATCAAGAATTCAGGTTCTGTTCTCTTTCTACTCTCCATCCTTATAGGTGGGCCTGTATCTTCATGCCTATTTTCACCCAGTTGCAAGACAGAAGTTGCACCTCAAGGCTAAAGTCAGTATCACAGATAACTATGAAAGGCAAATCCAGGAAGCCTTGGGCCATATTGAGTTTGTTGCTTTCTTAAGAATAAAGGATATTTTATACAATTTTGTGATGCGATTTTTAAAAATACACTTTTAATTTTAGGATAATTTCTGATATTAAGAAAAATTACAGATAATACAGAGAGTTCCTGAGTACTTCACATTTAGTTTCCCCTACTATTATCTTGTTACTTGGGCATGTTACAATTGTTACAATAAATAAACCAACGTGGATACATTATTAACTACAGCCCATACTTCAAATCTTTTTAGTTTTTACCTGGTGTCTTCTTTTAATTTTTGGTTGCAGGATTCCATCTTGGACACTGCATTACATTTAGTTGTCATGTCTACTTAGGCTTCTCATGGCTGTGACAGTCTCTCAGCCTTTTCTTGTTTTTGATGACCTTGAAAGTATTGAGGTGCAGCAGTCATGTGTTTTGTAAAATGTCCCTCAGTTGGGATTTGTCTGCTGGTTTCTATGATTAGGCTCAGGTTAGATGTTTTAGAGAGGAAGATCACAAATATAAAGTGCCATTTTTCTCACACCATAGCAAGGATACATTCTATCAATGTGATTTGTGACTATTGATGTTGACCTTAATCACCTGGCTGAAGTCGAGTTTGTCAGGTTTCTGCACTACAAAGTGATTTTTCTTCCTCTGTGCTGTACTCTGTGGAAGGACATCATTATGTGCAGCTCTCATTTCAGGAGTGGAAAGTTATGTTCCACCTCTGCAAGGGTGGGATATCTATACACATTAATTGTACTTGTAACTTTTCTGCATGGGGGATTTGTCTCTTCCACATTCCCTCATTTCCTCAGCCATTTCTTTTGATCAGTATCAACTCTACATTTATTTTATACTTTGGATAATCTTTGTTTTGTTGCTCAAATTATTCCAGTTTTGGTCATTTGGAGTATTTCTCTTCAATATACCACCACCATTATGTATTTTATTATTATTTTTGAGCAATTTCTTACTTTTTTGCCACTGCAACATACTTCAGGAAAGTTTTGTATATTTTCTGCCCAAGTCCTAAATCAACCTTTTCTCCAAAGGCCATTATTCCTTTTTTTTTTTTTGATGAGAAACCAAGCTTTGTGATACCCCAGTGATGGGTCTGGAAGTCAGGGCTGGAAGAAGATGACTTTTTGTACAATTTCAAAGCAAATCAAGAAGGAAAAGAATGCGCTTATACTAAGAGGGCATTCATGGTTTTTTTTCTAGGCAAAGTAGAAATGGTAGGAATGAGGTGATGACCTAAAAATTTTGGGTATTGGGTATTCAGGAATTTGGGGTGTTTTGGGTATTGGGCCCCAAAACACTTGAAAATCATTCAAATATTTTCTGGCATCTTTGAAAAATTATCAAAAGTATGCCTACTCATAATCCATAGTATCATTTCTTAAAATGAGCTCACCTAGCCCACTGCTCAGTATCTTTCCAATCTTGCAGATTCACTCAAGTCTCACTTTCTAAGATTCGCTCCCATATTAATAACTAATGACATGTAAAACAAAATTCCTAAAAACTTAGATTCCCACTTTCTCTCCATTTCTGTTCTGTTTATAGCTTTTAAATTTTTCTTTAGTATAGGGATACATTTCCACTTATATCTATGAAAAATCCTACATCCCAGCTTAGGAGGTTGTGCACCTCTACCTATTCTATTGATTCTATAAATAAAACCCACAAGCCCCTTAACTATATGGTTTGACCAAGACCATCCTTGAATGATGAAGGAATGCAGTGAAGTCAAGAGACAAAAACAGTTATTTTTAGGAGTTGGTTGTGGAGGGTAGGATAAATAGATTTTGAATATGAAATTTAATACATTTTATTTTGCTTTATTATCAAACTTAGATTTTGATAGTTTGCTGTTTCTTAGGTTATATCTGTGACCTAATACACAATTTCTTGGTTCAAAATGGCATCAAGTAAACTGTTAGCTAGAGATCAGTGATGCGGAAAGATACTTAGTACCCACGGTGCCTGAAGACTACAGTATCTGTAACCACTGCTCGTGACTAGTCGAGCTGCAAACACTGTCTTAGTGTCCACTGATGTGATCTGCAGTACTTTGTTTAGATATCAATAATGACATATTTAAATTAAAAGCTGTCTTAATTTAGTTACACTATAAAAATAGCACTCCCGCCTAGCCGATGTGGCTCAGTGGATTGAGCCTGGTTCCATGGAGTTAGAGGTCCCAGTTAGATTCCCAGTCAGGGCACATGCCCGGGTTGTGGGCTCCATCCCCAGTGTGTGTGTGTGGGGGGGGGGGGTGCAGGAGGCGGCTGATCAATGTTTCTCTCTCATATGACTGTTTCTATTCCTCTCTCTAAAAAAATCAATAAAAACATTAAAAAATAGCATTCCTCCTTTCTACAGTTGTGGTTGACAATATGTTTACTGGAGGTAGAATATTGCTTATAAATCTAATTACAATGTATTTGTTCTTGAATTTCTGATACAAGTTTTCAGAGTAAGCAAATTTAAGGTGCTCATACTTGAGCCATTACTTTTGAAGATAAAGGTTGGGGGAAGAAAAAAATTTAAGTGCTAATAATATTTTGAAAAAAAAAATTAGTTTTATTAATACTATTTCTAGTTCTGTAGGCTTTCCTTATAACTCCCTTCATTATCCCCTTGACCATTCATTTCTTGATGTGCCAGTGTCTGCTGCAATGTTCCCTGTGGGGCATATGTGTCTCAGCATTTTAGCAACAGCACAGCCATGTAATTATCTGTAAATAATTTAGCATGTATTTCATTCATGTGGAAATGATCCAATTAGCCAAAGTGAGGAAAAAGAAAATCTCCCAAAAACGTTAAGCCACTCACACAGTATGGCTTTATTTATTAATTATTAGTAGTATTATTTTAGTTCTTCAGTGTGAGCTAATGAAAAATATTTTCTATTGCAAATTATCTGCTGAGTTCCTTCAACTTGTTTTAAGCTGTTAGTATTCATTTTCTCTTCCTTGAAGTGTTTGGCACCAAAACAGATCTTTGCCTATGGTTGTTTGGGATTTGTGGGAAGGTTAACTAGGTTGCTTTAACTTTGTCAAGACTTTCTCTTTAGTAAGTGAATTGGCTCAACCCCTCCCCAGAGATATAGACTATATCATGAATATAGATTTTTCCCTACTTGTCTACGTATCACTAGGGAAATGATGGGAGTTGAGCAGTAGTGCAGATAATTAAAAGCTGTAGATTACCCAGTACTCCCTTTCGTGAGTTCTAGTCACGAAGGTCTTAGAATTTGTAAAAGGAGCAAAAGGAGATGGTTTTGGAGACCGAGTCTGACGTCCAGCTGCACAGCCTCTGGTGCAGGACTTCTGCCTGAATACAACTCAGCGTTGACCGAAGTGAAATGAGCAGTCTTCACTATTTTTTTCTTTTTGTGAATTGTAAGTGTGATAGAGGAAATGAATTAAATTCAGTTCTGAAAACGATCTTATCGATGTTTGCTTGTTTAAAGAAAAAAGAGAGTGGCTACTTCAAAGTTTTATTTATCCTAACAGATTCAGTTGAGTACCTGTCACATAAACACAACTATCATCAGGATAACCCATTCGTTTTAAAGTGAGATTGATCGTGCAGCCTTCAAGAGCTCGGGCTCATTTATACACCTCCTACCCTGCTCAGCACTCCCCTCGTCGTGAATGTGGTGCTCCACGCACCAGCTCACGGTCTGACTTCACTGCATGGTCTTTTAGGAGAGACTTTCTCCAGGTGAAATGTTTTCAAATGCCTGTAAAATACTAAATACGTTAAGGTCTAGTAGTTATGTATCTATGTATAAAAGATTTTCTCCAAATTAAAATGACTCAATCTAAAGTGCTTTGCAAGTTAAGACATACGAATAAATTGTTTTATATACAAAATTGGGGGGGGGAGGGTGACAATATCATGGAAAATATATTTAGTTTTTGTCTCTCAAATGTAAATTTTCTTTTTTCTAATAGTTATTTTAATTGAGAGTTTTACTGAACAGTGGTAGATTAAATTGCATTTGGGCCCTGGCCTGTTTGGCTCAGTGGTTAGAGCATCGGCCTACGGACTGGAGGGTCACAAGTTCTATTCTTGGTCAAGGGCATTTACCTGGGTTGCAGGTTCGATCCCCAGTCCTAGTAGGGGTCGTGTACAAGGTAACCAATTGATGTGTCTCTCTCACATTGATGTTTCTCTCTCTCTCCATCCCTATCTCTCTCTCCTTTTCACTGTATAAAAAAATCAATGGAAAAATATCCTCAGGTAAAGATTAACCAAAAAAAAAAAATGTGTTTGTAAGAAATAACAAATATATGTCATTATACTCTTCACTCAGTGTCCCACAATGGTAACAATTTGCAAAACTAGCACAACCTCACATCAGCATATTGACATTGATATAATCTACAGATCTTATTCACTAGCTTTACTTATTGCCCAGTTTTACACATACTCATTTCTAAATGTATGTATACATTTAATTCTACATAGTTTTTAAGCTTTAGGAATGACTTTTATTTTTTTATTTTAATTTATCTTTATTAAAAGTATTACAGATATCCTCCCTTTTTCCCCCCATTGACCCCTCCACTCTGCTCCCCTCCCTTCCCTGGCCTTCACTGCAATATTGTCTGTGTCTAAGGGTTGTGTATATATGAGAATAAGTTCTCCGGTTAATCTTTTCCTGATCTCTAATCCCCCCTTCCCTCTGAGATTCATCGGTCTGTCTCTGGATCTATCTTGTTTGTCAATTTATTTTGTCCATTAGATTCCACATATAAGTGAGCTAATGTAATACTTGTCTTTCTCTGACTAGCTCATTTCACTTAGCATAATGCTCTCCAGGTCCCTTCATGCTGTCTCAAAGGGTAAGAGACCCTTCTATTTTTATAGCTGCATAGTATTTCATTGTGTAAATTCACTACAGCTTTTTTATCCACTCATCTACTGCTGGGCACTTGGCTGTTTCCAGATCTTAGTGATTGTAAATAGCACTGCTATGAACATGGGGGTACAAATGTTCTTTCTGGTTGGTGTTTCAGGCCTCTTAGAATATATTCCTAGAAGTGGGATCACTGGCCCAATGGTAGTTCCATTCTAAATTTATTGAGGAAACTCCATACTGTTTTTCACAGTGGCTGCACCAGTCTGCATTCCCACCAGCAGTGTACTAGCGTCCCCTTTTCTCCACACCCTCACCAACACTTGTTTGATGATATCTTGATGGCAGCCATTCTGGCAAGTATGAGGTGATACCTCATAGTCATTTTAATTTGCATCTCTCTGATGATTAATGATGAGCATTTTTTCATATGTCTCTTGGACATTTGTATGTCCTATTTGGAGAATTCTACATAGTTTTGTCACATGTGTAGTTTTTATTCACCACTAATCAGGTTACTAAATATTTTATAACTACAAGGATCCCTCATGTAGCCTTAACCCTATTGTAGTCACACCCACCTCCTTTTCCTGTATTCACCATGTCACTAAATTCCTGGTAACCATTAATCTGTTCTCCTTTTCTGAATTTTTGTCATTTCCAAATGTTCTATAAATGGAGTCACACAACATATAACCTTTTAGGATGAACTTTTTTCAGTCAGCATAATTTCATGGAGACCCTTCAAAATTGTTCCATGCATCAATAATGGTTTCCTTTTATTTCTGAGTAGTGTTCCATGGCATGTATGTAACACTTTAACTATTCACATGTTATTTCCAAATTCTAATGTTGAAAGTTATCTGTGGTTTCCAGCATTGGCCATTTCCAGTATCTGGCTATCCAGGTTTGGGCTTTATATGTGCAGGTATATCTCGGAGATGCTGCGGGTTCAGTTCCAGACCACTGCAATAAAGTGAAAATCACAATAAAGTGAGTCACATAAATATTTTTGTTTCCCAGTTTATATAAAATATTACATTATGCTCTGGCCAGTTTGGCTCAGTGGTTAGAGCGTCGGCCCACGGACCAAAAAATTGTGGGTTCAATTCCAGCCAAGGGCACTTACCTCGGTTTCAGTTCGTCCCTCGCCCTGGTTGGGGTCGTGCGGAAGGCAGCCAATCGTGTGTTTCTCTCACATTGATGTTTCTCTCTCTCTCTCTCCCTCCCTCTCACTCCATCTGAAGATAAATGGAAAAATATCCTCGGGTGAGGATTAAAAAAAAAATGTTTACACTATGCTGTCATCTATTGAGTGTGCAATAAAATGATGTATAAAAAACAATGTACACACCTTCATGAAAAATACTTTATTGCTAAAAAATGCTAACCATTATATGAGCTGTCAGTGAGTAACAATCTTTTTGCTGGGTCTTGCCTCAATGTTGATGGTGCTAACTGATCACAGATCACCAAAGCAAATATAATAAGTAGGAAAAAGTTAGAAATATTGTGGGGATTACTAAAATGTGATACAGAGACACAAAGTAAGCAAGTGCTGTTGGAAAAGTGGTGCCGATAGACTCGCTTGCCACAAATCGTCAATTAGTAAAAAAAAAAAAAAAGCACAAGAAAACAAGGTATGACTGTACTATCATAAATAAAACTGCTATTATGGATTAAAATCCTATATTTATTGACAGTTTTATTTTTCAGGGACAAATGCCCTAGAGTACAATTGTTGAACTGTACATGGTGATTGTGGTTTGTTTTTTTTTTAAGTAAGAAACCATATAACTTTTCTGAAGTAATTGTGCCATTTTTGCATTCCCACCATCAATGTATGAATGGTCAATTTCTCTGGCTCCTTGGTATTTTCACTACTTTTTTTATATTTCTATGATAAGATAATAGTGATATCTTATTGTGGTTTTTATTTGCATTTTCCTAATGTTGAATAATGTTTCTTGGGTGTATTTTCCATTTCTATTTCTTTTTCAGTAAACTATACCTTTATAATTTTTTTTACCCATTTATTATCAGGTTATATGTTTACTGTTTAAATTTAAGTTTATTTTAGATACCTATCCTTTGTTGAATATGTGGTTTGCACACATTATTTCCAATTCTGTAGCTTTTCATTATCCTCACATGGAATTTTACAGAGCAAAAGTTTTGGTGAGATCTAATTTATCAATTTTTTTTTTAACAATCAGGCTGTTTAGTTCAAGTCTAAAAACCCCATGACCAGACATAGATTCCCCCAGATTTTCTTCTGTGTTTCTTCTAAAAGTTTTCATCTAGGCCTATGATCATTTTGAATTAATTTTTATATTAAATATGAAGTTCACATTTTTGCCTATGGATTTCTTGTATTTTCATCGCCATTTGTTGAAAAGCCTATCTTTTCTCCATCAAATTGCTTTTATATCTTTATCAGAAATCAGTTGGGCACATCTATGTGGGTCTATATGCATGTTATTTATTCTGTCCTATGGATTTATGTGTCTAGTCTTCCACTAATAGCCTGTCATTGTTATTACTTTAGCTGTATAGTAAGCCTTTTTTTAAAAAAAATTTTCTTTAGTGATTTTTTTTTAGAGAGAGAAAGGAAAAGGAAGAGAGAGATAGAAACATCGATGAGAGAGAGCATCGATTGACCACCTCCTGCGTGCCCCCCACTGGGGATCAGGCCCACAACCTGGGTACGTGCCCTGACTGGGAATCAAACTGGCCAGCGACCTCTTGGTGCACGGGTCAATGCTCAACCACTGAGCCACACCAGCCGGGCTATAGTAAGCCTTAATATCAAGTAGAATAATCCCTCCTTTTTCTTTGTAAAGACTATTTTAGATAGTAGAGGGCTTGTACATCCCATATAAACTTTAGAATAAACTTGTCTGTGCCTACAAAATCTTTTTTTTTTTTTTTTATCTTCGCCTGAGGACATTTTCCCATTCTTTGTTTAGATAGAGTGGGAGGGAGAGAGAGGAAGAAAGAGAGAAAAACATTGACGTGAAAGGGACACATCAAGTGGTCACCACCCGCACGACCCAACTAGGGCCGGGGACAAACTGCAACCGAGGTACATGCCCTTAGCTGGAACAGAACTCGGGTCTCTCCGGACCACAGGCTGACACTCTAACCGCTGAGCCAAACCGGCTAGGGCTGTGCCTACAAAATCTTTGCTGGAATTTTGGCAGAAATTTCATTAAACCAATAGATTAATTTGAGATGAAATGACACTTACTCTTGAAATATTTATTTAGGTCTTTAAAAAGTTCTTTCATCTTCATTTTATAAATATCAAACAAAATTTTTACTCATATTTTTACGTATATACCTCAGTATTCATTTTCTTTGGAATGATTATAAACAGTATTGCCTTTTTAATTTCAGCTTCTACATGTTCATTGTTAGTATATAGGAGTGCAGATGATTTTTGTGTGTTGATCCTGTGGCATTGCTGAACTCACTTATTAGATTTAAGAGTTTCTTTTCCTTTTTATTTATCTTTTAGGCAAGTTCCCTGGGATTTGGTATGTAGACCATCATGTCATCTTTGACTAGAACAGTTATATTTCTTCCTTTTGTTTATTTTTCTTGCTTTAAACTACTGAGCTTCACTGTTTAGAATAGGGAAGTCAGATATCCTTGTTCCCTATGGTAGGAAAACTACTCAGTCTCTCATTGTTAGTATGGTGTTGGCTGCAGGTGTATGTAGATACTCTATCAAATGGACGTAATTCGCTTCTATTCCTAACGTGCTGAAAAATGGGTGTTGTCTTTTGTCAAATGGCTTTCTTGGGTCAATTGAAAGAACACATGATTTCTTTTGTCAGCTTGTTGATCTAGAGGCTTACTTTGATTGCTTTTCCAACATTGAATCAGCTTACATATCTGGAATAAATTCATGTTGGAATATAATGGCTTTAATAAGGACACTTTCTAAAGAATTTTAGATGGCTCTAAAATAATGTCAAATGGCCTATTATTATTTCACAACAGTTTTGTGAAAAGGGTCATAAAATTGTTAGTGCATTTATTTTCTCTTATTCCATAAAACAAATCATCTACCTTTGCAACATGTGCTCACAGGCAACATTGGCTTGAGAAGTAAAATATGTTCATTGTCTGCTCATTTTTATTCATCTGTAAATGATCTGGGAAATTCTGACTCCGCATAGCAGTAAAGTCCTCTGTGAGGTTTCCTAATTTTGGAATGGCAGTTTTATTTTCAGACATATGTAGCTTTTTTAAATTGTACATAGAATTTAGCAAACTGATTTTGTGCCTAATGGAAGCAAAGGCTTAGGTTCCAATTCTATGTTTGTTGAGGCTCACTTTTTTTTATGCTGAATCTTTCATATAAAGTTTAAATATATGTGACTTGACCTGAGGAGAGACAGCAATAACAAAAAATGTTTAATATAAGTAAGTCCAAATCCATTGGAAAATAGATGCTATATAAATATATCAGGAGGTTATTTTAAAAATTTAACAGAATTTTTTTTTTTGGTGTGTGCCTCTAGTGGGAACCAAACCTGGGACTCTCTGGTCCACAGGCTGACGCTCCAACCACTGAGCCAAACTGGCCAGGGCTTAACAGAATTTTTTATCATATTTAATTGAGGTTTCAGGAGCATCTTGAATTGTAACTAATATGCTGAGATTATTTTCAAAATGCTAAGTAATCAGAGATATTTAATATAGGTTTAACCATAGAAATTGATACTTTGTAGGCCAAAACATACTGGCAATTTCATATGGTTCAACCGTAGTATCTTTCCAATATGGGTGGTCTGAAATTTTTCTAAATTAATTTTTAAGGAAAGAGTAAATATAGCACCTACATGTATGTACTCTGATTCTTGAATATTTCTGTAGAGTAATTCTATCATTGTATCATAATTTTTATTTTATTTCATCACTTGTACAGTTTTTCACTTTTACTATAAACTGGGAGACAGAGTTGTGTTTTAGTAGGAATATTTAGAACAGAATTCCATAACGTGGGATATTGATTCATTGTACTTACATTTTAAAATCTACTAACACGGCGCCTTTGGTGTATAGCCTCCCGTTTTTGTTCTTCTCGTTGAAAAAGGAATACAAACATTCAGCAAATAAGCATGTTAAGAAAGAGTACACGGAAAGTTAGTTTTCTTTTAATCAAAAACAAGTTACGCTAGAAAAACTGATTGAGAGCCTTCTTGGTAACGTTGCAAATGAGCTGTCAGAATGTACATACTTAGATGAGATATATTTAGAATGTAGTAGAGCCTTAGCTTCAAGATAATGACATCCTCGCCATAGAATGCATTCAAATTGCTTAGCTATAAAGAAGGGGATAAGGACTAGAAACCAGCACCAGAATCACAAGATAAAGATAATAATACCACCTTCCATGTACAGCACTTAACTTCATCAAAACACGTTTACTCGCATTATCTCCTTTGATTCTGAACAGTATATTTTTTAAAATATAAATGCCATTTCGATGTCACTCATTTACAATTTTTCTTAAACCTGACACTGTACAAGTAAAACAAATTTACCTCTGCATTCAATCATATCACAGTGGTTCCTAAAAACAATAGACTTAATTTCATCCATTTCTTCTCATTTCTCCTTTAATTACATAGGCAGTTTCCCCAGCCTTCCTTATATTTAACCTTTTTTATATGCCCTTGTTTTGGTTTATGATGCACAAAACTTTTGTGTGTGTATGTATGGGTTATGTGGTTTTTTTTGTTTGTTTTTTTTTTTTTTTACTTCTTTATTTCTATTGCCCTAATTTCTACTTCCATTTCCTTTTTTTTGCTTTTAAAATAATTAATGGGAATGTACAGTTCTCTGCTTTTCTTCTTTTTCATTGATTTTCCTAGATCTCTCTTCATTCCTCTTAACTAAAGCTGTTCTTTGTAGGCATGTAATTATGCTTTCTGGAGCAGGCCCAGGCTCCAACCTGGGTCATGTTCAGACCATCCCAGTTTTCCACTGCGCTAGTCTCTGAGTACAAACGTCGTTACCTGTGGAAGCTCCGTTTTTCTTTGAATGTCTTCCCCTCCTCTGAGTCTGCCCTTCTGGCACGTCTTACCTAGGTTTTCCTGAGTCTAAGTAGAAGGTCCAGATTTCCCACCGTCAGCTTTACTGCTGGGTCTTTGAGGCTGGTCTGGCTCTCTGTGTTCCCCGTTGTCTTCTTGTTTGAGGACTCCTGGCACGAATGTGTGCGGCCCGTCCTGCCCGATGAGATGACAGCACGTGTGCCGCCAGTCCTGCCCGACGACCGCATGGCATTGCGCTGCCAGGTCTCTGAGCGCTTCCGCTCTGCACAGCACATCCTGTGGCGTAAAGTCCCATCTTGGGCAAATTTTCAGCTGTCACTTACATCAGTTGCAAGCCTTCCCTCCCTCTAAATCAAATGAATTGGCAGATACTTTGACCTATTGTCTTAGTTCCACAGCTCGCGCTCTCTCCGAAACCCAAACAAATCTGATCCCTTTCTTAAGGCTGCTCCTATTTCACCATATCTTTTATTTTCCTCTTATTTGAATTTATTGGGGTGATGCTGGTTAACAAAATCGCTGGTTATACAGGTTTCAGCTGCACAATTCCACAACGCATCATCTGTACGCTGTAGTGTGCGTTCGCCACCCCAAGTCTCTGTTCCTCACCATTTATCCCCCCATACCCTCCCCCACCTCCCTCTACTCCTTCCCACTGTGTCCCCTGCTTTCACTACTTGTTTTAGATTTTATTCATGAAACATCTTAGTTTTGTGCACTTATCAAAAAAATATTCTCAGCGGCTCTAGTTTTTTGTGTTTTTTTTTTTCTCTACTTGACACACTTGCAAATATAAATCCAAATGCTCTGACAATGTGGAATTGTTAGCAACATTTCTTGCTCCTGGGAATTTGAAGCGGGTTAACTACATCCCTTGAGTCCATCTACTATGCCCTGTGGATATCTTTTTTCTCTGTAGGTGTTATAACCCCTGGTAGATATAATCTATATCATATTTTTTTTTGTACCCATACTATAATTTTCCTCTTTTAAAAAGATTAATTTATCTGTTTTCCCCACTTCCATTTTCCCTCTGCTGAGGTCAGTGGTGATTCCTGATGACCCAGTAAAGGAGTGATGGTCCCCACCTAATTTGACCTCTGGGGCCTCTTTGAAACAATGCCGCCCTTCCATTTCTATACTCCTCACTTTGATCACTAGTTCCTATTCTCTTTTGTTAGATTACTTTTCTCAGTGGGTCCCTTAAATGTAAATATTGATTATGATTTTCTTCATATCTCTTTCTTCTCATTTATAATCCTTGGACTATCTTGCCCCAATGGTTTTAACTATCTCCTATACCCTGACATTTTCAAAATCTTGATCTCAACCTGCTCCAGACCCAACCATACAACTCCCCCCACCCCTTGTGTGTGTGTGTGTGTGTGTGTGTGTGTGTACTTTTCAAGCTCTTGAGTCTTCAACACATTTGAAACTGAACTCATCTCTCTGTAATTTTTTATTCTCCTCTTTGTACCTTATCTTGGTGAATGACAACTTACCAGTTCATTTATTCCAGGTCAGATTTTGTTTTTTGTTTTTGTTTTTTTTGTTTTTGTTTTTTGCTTTCCCTGTACATGTATATATCATGAATGAAAAATTATCAGTTTCTTTTTTTCTACAGTATAAATATCTCTTTTGAAATGTTTTTTTCCTCTTCAGCTTCATGGTTAATTAGTTCAGACTTTTGTCAGCTCTCTCGTGGACTATTGAGATATTCTTTTTACTGATTTCCCTGATACCCATTATATTACCCTAATATAGTTTTTAGTTCGCTTTCTACAGCTGTCCACTAGCTTCTTGTTGCCAGTTCATGAGCTCCTAGGCACTTCTTCTATGGACAATTGTGGTAAGTCTACTTAAACGTGTTTGAAACTGATTATATAACTTCACTACTCAAAATGAGCTCTGGTTCCAATAGTATTGATGGCATCTGGGAAATTGTTAAAAACACACAATCTCATGCTTTGCTCCTGACTTCCTAAATTGTAATCTGCATTTTCATAAGATTCCCAAATAATGCACAGACACATTCAAGTTTGAGAAGCACTGTGTGGCAGTTCTGTTCCAAACTGTGTGGTACCTGGGCATTCCAACCTCTTCTGGAGAATGCAAGGAAAACACAGTTCATTTCGTCTCTCTACTTCCTTGCCTGGCCTCACATGCATTGCTCATTCCTCCCATGGCTCCTGGAGATTGTTTTCCCCAAATAAAATATTGTCCTGCACAGATTCTTCTCTTTCTGCAAAGTAGAAAGGGAAAAAAAAATGCTTGCAGCTTTTAAATTATATTTGATTTTTTTGTTTGATTTTCACCTTTCCTAGGCTTCAAAGGGCCTAGTTTGATCTTGAGCAATAAGCTCAAAGTACAATGCATTTTACTAATGTTTACATTCAGCCAATTACCATGTGTCTTATAATAAAAACTTTTCCTATATATGCCAATCTTGGGTCAAATTTGTTTTTTTGTTTTTTTGTTTGTTTCTTAATATCACTTAGCTTGAAACTTTTGTTACCATGATGGTCACTGACTTTGATTCTTCTTATGCACCAGGTACTGAAGATTCCAGAAGAGGCCTTTTGAGCTCCTGTATATTCTTTCAGATGATCAGTAAACACTAAATAGAATCATATGTGCACTTATGAAAATGTAAATTATCTCACCTACCAAAGATATACTGATAGAACATTTTTTGGTGGGAACTCATGATCTATATTTACTATGCCTCTAGGTGATTCTGAGGCATAGTAAAGTTTGGAAGTCAGTAGCTCATCTAAAACAATAAGTTTGTTTCCATTGCCCTTGCTAGTGATTGATTTAGACATGGACCTGATATGTACAGTACGAGTCAATGAGATGGGAGAGAAATATGCCAGGGAGTCCTCTGGGGAAGGTCATCTTGCTCTTACAAAATAATAAGCCAGAAGGAATAAATCATGTTCATGGCTGGTGACTGATACGTTGCAAGTGATTCTAGGTTTGTCTGTTTACCTGTCTATCTCACTGGCCATGATCAGGCAGAACAGCAGTTATTTTGGGGCTTGTTGAGCTGAAAACTCATAACTACTTAGATTTTTGATGATGTCATTGAGCCAGTGAATAAACCAGCCCTGGACTGCTACTTGCTTTGCACTTCTTGTTATAGGAACTAATGAAAAGTCTTATTATATAAGTCAGTTTAAGATGGCTTTTCTGTTATCTACAGTTGAAAATATCTAAATTTATAGAATATGTTTTTATAGCCAATAATAAAAAAGTAGATGCTATTCCAGAATCACTGATGCATAAGAACATTTTTATGAAGTTTTGTATCTGTTCTGTCCACATAGATAATATCTGCAGTCAGCCAGGGCACAGCAATCTTGAGGTTTTAACAAAATAAACAGCCTGTAATTTAAATAGTATATCAAAAGCTCAAAATAAAAACACTTAACACAAAGTGAATGAGACTAGCTACCAATGAAAAGCTTCTAAATCATAAAAAGGCCATAAAGTAATTCATATTTGTGATGAGATCTGACTAGTTTTCCTTCTTTAATCTCTTGAGGGACTTAAAAGTATGTCTGTGAAAAAACACACACACAACAATCAAAGTATAATTAATAAAATATAACCTATAATGAAAACATGTCCATTATATGGGAGTGTTTTAATGGTAGAAGATTTTGTAAAGTAATAAGCATTATTGGAAATGGGTGGTAAGACCTTTTCAGCACATAATCAGCGGCTGCATTGGATCAACAATATCATTAAAAATTCTTCAGGTTTTATCATAGTTGGGGTCAAACAGAGGGCAAAATGGTTAGACTCCCTTTTCTCTGGCTTCACACATGCGTCACCACTTTATAAGTCTGTGTCTTTTCAGACATCTTCATTTTGAGGTAATAGAGTTGTGAAAAACAAATTGATATGCATCTTGATGCCTAGAAATACATATCCTATATTCTGAATTTAAAGAAAAAAATGTAGCACTCAGGTGTATGAATCAATATTTGGGGATTTTGGTTAATCTGATTCATTTACCTACATTCAAAATCACCTCCTGGTGATCAAACTTGGCTTCTGTGATGCAAAACTGAGAACAGTCTTCCACTGTGCAATGATGCCGGACTGCCACAGATCCCTTAGGAAGTGTTTTCTCTTTCTCTCTTGCTAATTACTTTAACTGACTGAGTGTCATACCTTTTCTATTACTTCATTTCTAGTGGAGGTTCTGAAAACTGTACAAGAGCAGTTTCATAGTTTTTAAAGACAAAAACAAGAAATAATTTCCTTTGGTAAGTGGGGCCATAATACCTGTGCAACTGTTTCTGTGACTTCTTAGAACACTTACTGATACTTTTTACTTCCCTTCTCTTCTTGCTACTTCAGATTTCAAGGGATCAACTATACATACAAAATTTTTCATGTATTTAGTTGACACTTTTTCCTGATTGGTGGTCATAAAATCTGAATAGCAGTATGATGATAAACAGTACCATCCTTTTTAAGTAACATGGATAGCAATACAGTCGTCCCTCGTTTATTGTGGTTAGTCCATTCCAGACTCTAGCGGTTGCACCTGGTGTTGAAGGATTCCTGGGGTGCTCCAATACATAGGCTGACAGTCCATACGTTTAGTAACTTTAATTGTAATTGTAATACAGGATTGTATAATTGACTCAGACAACCGAGCATGCGCTGTATCATTTTCACTGTCTCGATCAACTTTTTAATGAATATATTTGAAAAAACTGCGATAGAGTGAAGTCGCAAAAGTCAAAGTGCGAAGTGGCGAGGAATGACTATATAGCTTATGAAGAATCTAGCTCCTTGTCCCCTCCAAAGTATTTATATGTATGATACTGTTGTGAATCTGAGAGACATCTGCTCTTCTGATAACTAAATCTCCACCAAACACCTATCAAGAGTCTCAGTGACAATGGATACAACCTTACTTTTTCCTTCCCACATTCTTATGAGCAATTATGAGAACTGGATGTGAAGTTTCAGCTGTCTTTTCAGTGGTTTTCTCGACCCAAAATGGAAAGATAGTATATATTGCATAATATAGTTTCTTATACAAGAAGGAAAAAAATCTGTTCTCCATGTGGTCAGAATGGAATTCATTATTCTTTCTCTTACAAAATTAATTACAATGTACTTTAAAAAAAACCTTAAAATCTTAATGCCATTATGATACTTTTTGATAGGCTTCCATTATATTGTGGGGGAAGGAGATATATTTTTATTTTACAACTTTTCCCACACTTAAATTAATTTGATTAAGCAGGAAAAAAAATGAGGGACTTTTGACACCCCACCTCCTATTCTATTAACCCAACGACACACAGTTCTCCTTTGCTCCATTTGATTTTCCTCTATTGAATTTTGCTTTCTGTGATGTTCTCATTCCCTTATTAGATTAAATAAGATTGTTCTTACCTATCAAACATTATCCTTTTGGGAGAGCATCATTCTGACTCCCAAGAGAAAAATGGAAGAAAATCTACTTAGAGAAGATTACTCAGCTACTGTTACCGTTTGCAATTTCCTTTCTACTTTACAGAGTAAGTTAGACTCGTTCCCTGATGGCAGACTTTCCTTCCTTCCACTGTGGAACGAGGATGAGGACAGGCCATCTATAATAGATGACTCCTAATGCACAGTGCAGAACCTCAGGACTGATATGACATGTTATAGATGATAGGTCAGAGGAACTCTTGCTTATTCCTTGTACTTACTGCTACTTCCTTTTGAAACCACGAAATGGTCCCACGGAACCAAGAAGTATATATAAAATTCTATTAGACCATTTTTTTTTTTTTATCCTCACCCGAGGATATTTTTCCATTTTTTGTTCGGAGTGGGAGGAAGAGAGAGCGAGAGAAACATCAATGTGAAAGGGACACATCGAGTGGCTGCCTCCCACATGACCCAACCAGGGCCGGGGACAAACTGCAACCGAGGTACGTGCCCTTAGCGGGAACTAAACCCGGGTCTCTCTGGAATGCAGGCCGACGCTCTAACCACTGAGTCAAACCAGTCAGGGCTAGACCATTAAAAATTTTTTTTTTCTTTGTTGCTTTTAAAAAGAGAGGAAGAGAGAGAGAGAGAGAGAGAGAAATCGATGAGAGAGAACATTGATTGGCCACCTCCTGCATGCCCCACACTGGGGATCAGGCCCACAACCTGGGTATGTGCCCTGATTTGGAATCCACTTGGTGACCTCTTGGTGCATGAATAGATAACTTCTGAGCCTCACCGGCTGGGCTATTAGACCATTTAACTGACACCTAGGTGGTGCTGTTTTGGTGATTATGATGGAACTGCTGAAGATACATCACCACAAGGGTGTGAGAACAGAGCAACTTTATCTAAATTGCTTTGCGTTCTACTTCTCTTCTGCATAAATCGAGAAAGCTTAAGATCTACAAACTCAGTGGAAATTAGATTTCTGTTCCTTACAAACTGCTGCTTACACCTCAAGTTTCATAAAATTTCTTTCTTTTTTTTTTTTGTAGGTTTTCAAAACTGCTGAGAAGCAGTTTACTTTTCCATTGTAGTACCAAAAATACTGTTTTAAATGTCTACTGTGGTCCAAAGTATAATAAGTACACGGAGAACCTAATGAATCGTGGATCTAAAGTGTGTGTGTATTTTCTAACCCAGCATCTTAAATTCTCTTGAGGTCACCCTGTCGGCATCAGTTCTGTGGCCTGGATTTAGTTGAATCAATCCTAATTGCAATTCTGTACAGGTCTGGTCCTCTGTGGAGACTGCAGATGAATGACAGGCAGTGCAGTGGCAGGGAAGATAAATACGCTGGCAAATAAGATCCCGGCTCTCCACAGAGGATGGAATAAATTACTTTACCAATAGAGTGGAGGTAATATGTTGGAGAGAGAAAGTGAAATCGAAGCCCGTTTAATACTAGGTTTGCTAAAGTTTAAAATGAAGCATTTTAAGCTTATGTAAAATACCGATTCATTTCTGATTCATTTCTATTTAAAACCCATTCCATTGCTCTCTATCATGAAAAATAATGGCATCCACTAATTTTGTTTATGCAGATGACAGCCTGGACAATTTTAATTCATGTAGCACTCTCTGGTAGCTGAAGGCTGGTGGTAACTGTGGTGTAGCATATTGATTAGTAATTTGATAAATAAACAAAATGGCACATTGAGCTTTAGGTGCTTCATGCAAAATGTATTTAAATGACCTTGACTAATTAGAGTGCATAGCTGCGAGGCAGTACTGTATGAATAAGAGCCAGTTTGTTGGTCTAGAGATTTATGGGAGCTTTGTGACAGAGAATAAGAAGGGACCTGCACTTAAACACTGAGGCTTCTATCAGGGAAGTAGACTTAGAATACATCATCAGGAGACGGATCTCCCTTTTGTTCCCCCATTGTGGAAATGCTTACTCTTACCCTATAAACTCAACTGAATAATTTTACAGCTAAAATGTAGTTCACAGACTTTTAACTGGATTCTAGATAATGAATAAACATGTAATTTATTAGGATTCAGTCATCAGGCAAAGATTTTAAAGCAATTGTTTAATTTTTTAATATTATACTTAAAGATGAATGTAAGTTCTTTATATTTGTTATTTACCTCTTTACATTTTATAGCTTCATGAAGCATGGTTCCAAAATAATATGATATCCTTTTTGACAATGTTTCTATAGTTTGCCATCACTGATTTAGTTAGGTGTCTAGTGATTATATCTTGAATGAAAAGAATTGGGCTTTATGGATCAAATTTAGGTTTTCACTGTAATCTTTTTCTTTCCTTTATTCATTTTTAGAGGGAAAGGTAGGGAGAGGGAGAGAGAAATGGAAACATCGACTAGAGAGAATATCGACTGGCTGCCTCCTGCATGCCCCCCACTGGGGATCGGGCCCACAACCTGGGCATGTGCCCTGACCCGGAATTGAACCAGCAACTTCTTGGTGCATAGGTCTGTGCTCAACCACAGAGACACACTGGCCAGGCTTCACTGGAATGTAATAGAGAAGCTGTTTGGTAAACAAAAGTGAAGTGCGCACTGGCTCATTTGGCTCAGCGGTTAGAGTGTCGGTCTGCAGTCCAGAGAGACCTGGGTTTGGTTCCTGCTATGGGCATGTACCTTGGTTGCAGTTGGTCCCTGGCCCTGGTTGGGTCTTGCGGGTAGCAGCCACTCAATGTGTCCATTTCACGTTGATGTTTCTCTCTCTTCCCCTCTCTTCCTCTCTCTTCCTCCTGCTCTATCTGAAAGAAAAATGAAAAAATGTCCTTGGGTGAGGATAAAAAACAAATAAATAAACTAAAAAAAATAAATAAATAAAAGTGAAGTGCTCTAAGAATCTATAAATACAACTCAAAAATTTATTTTAAAAATCTTGGCTTTGTGTTTCATGACAATACCGGATAATAAACTAAATAATGTATCATGGACAGGTGTCCCTAATTTTATCCCCTGTCAAATAATCCCAGTGTTTCTTTGAAGCATATTGTTCTTATGAACATCAGCAAACTTCTGGAAGCAAAGTAAAAGATTGAGGGTTTATAGCTTTGTATAAATTGTCAAAATCGCCCTGGCCGGTTTGGCTCAGCTGTTAGAGAGTCTGCCTGCGGTACAGAGATCCGGGTTCGGTTCCCGCTAAGGGCATGTACCTCGGTTGCAGTTTGTCCCCGGCCCTGGTTGGTCATGCGGGTGGCAGCCACTTGATGTGTCCCTTTCACATCGATGTTTCTCTCTCTCTTTCTCTCTCTCCCTCCCGCTCTATCTGAACAAAAGATGAGGATTAAAAAAAAGAGAGCCATGATTAATTGCTATTCTTGTTGTGTGTATGCAAATAATCAGACCAAATTAAACCAGACTTCATGCAGTCTCTGATAAAAATGAAAAAATAAATAAATAAATAAAAATAAAATAAAAAAATAAAATTTCAAAATCTCTGAATTGTGTTCAAGTCCAGGTGACTTGTCCTTAACAGGAGAGGCACCTCCATTTGTGTTGAGCTACTTCAAGATGCTTTTCAGTTGCTCTGAAAGAACTCAAGCACAACTGATCAGTTGTCTTCCATTTCAGTGTCCCATTCATATATATTAGAAATTTTGTAGGCACACTTCAATTTGGGCAGAAATGTGCACACCACAAAGAAAAGGTGTGAATTAAATCCTTGAGTAACTTAGCTCACACTCAATATATCTTTCCTCCCGAATATGAAATGCCAGTTGAATTCGACCATCTATTCACAGCATCTCTGAGAATTTAGGCTGTGTCAAATGCAAGCTCCTCCAAAATCACACATCCCCTCACATAGTTGCTTAACAACTTCAGAGAGCTGCCACAGACCATTTCAATTCGGGCTTCGCTGTGAGTGGTATGACATTGAAAGAACAGATTTCTAAAAAGACTTTTAAAAAGCCTTAAGAAAAGGTCCTGTAGAAAACTCATATTTTCCTCTTTTCAACCTATTAACTGTAATAATTATTGAATCCCTTAAAGCTAGAGAAGACTTAAAATTGCAACATTGCCTGACTATCTGGTAATAAATGATAGGTTTATGAACATTGATTGGAAAATATTGCTCTTGCTCTAAATACTTTACTCATATACATAAATCTCTGATGCATATGATATCTATCAAAAAGATTACAACCTGTTTCAATGTTATACTGGCTTTGTTGCAGTGGTCTGGAACCACACCCACAATCTCTGAGGTATGCCTGTATGTAGACATATATGCTGCGTACCAACATTTCGGTAAAACACCAACCACTTATATGATGTGGTCCCGTAAAGTTGCAATGGAGCTGAAGTATGTCTATTGCCTAGTGACACCATAGTCATCACAACACATGGGGACATGCATTGCTCACAAGTTGGCAGTGGTGCTGGTGTAAACAAACCTCCCATACACGGTCCGTTGTATAAAGATATAGCACGTGTAGCTCGGTGCAGCACAGAGTACTTGATAGTGGTCATAAATGACTATGTCACTGGTTTATGTATTTACTAGACCCTAATTTTTATCCTTATTTTAGAGTACTCTTTCTGCTTACAAAAATATTTGTGGTTAAACAGTGTGGGTGTTATGCTAACAGTAGTTTCATGCACCCCACATTTAGCGAGTCTCTTGATTGCATGACTTTCTCTTGTACTTGATGGAACTCATGTTGTTTTGTTCAGTAACCTGTAATATAGGCTTGTAGCCTGGGAGCACCAGGAAATGCCCAATAGCACAGGTGTGTAGTAGGCCATCCAGGCTTGTGTAAGTACAGTCTGTGATGTTTGACAGAGGCAAAATCACCTAGTGACACATTTATATATATATATATATATATATATTGATTTAAGAAAATATACAGAAATTATAGGTGATAATATTCATTTGGGTCTACTTATTATCCATATGTTCTACATGTTTTTAACTTGAACATATAGGTTCAGAGTAATAATCACCTTATGTTAAAAGCAGTATTTTAGGGTTTAAAAGTAATCCCATGACAAATTCATGTAACCATTGTGATAGTAATGAAAGTAGAATTTTTTGAGAAATTTAATGAATGGTTGAAAGAGAACTTATGTGAAGAAGAAATGAGATTGAGTTGCTGTGAGGATGAAGGTAATTTAATATCTACCTCATTTCTTTTAATATTTTTTCTTTACTGATCTTAGAGAGAGAGAAAGAGAGAGGGAGAGAGAGAGAGAGAAACATCAATTGGCCACTTCCTGCATGCCCCCCACTGGGTATCAGGCCCAGTACCTGGGCATATGCCCTGACCTGGAATCAAATGGGTGACCTTCTACTCTGGTGCATGGGTTGATGCTCAACCACTGAGCCACATCATCCACGCTTAGTATCTACCTTAAACAAAGAGCATATCAGGATGATGATATCCACATTTAGTCAACTGTAAAAACTATTCAACTAGAGACCGTTAATCAAGCCTAAATCTCTCCTGCCCCTATGTAAGCAGAAAATCCTCTGCAGAATTGATGATTAAACAAAGTCACCTTTTCAGGTGTTCTAGTTATGTCACTGTATACAATGTTAGGCAGCCTGTGAAGATTCAATAAATCAATCTTTAATAGACTGTGGTTCTTGAGACATATCAGCATCGAGTGGGGTGTTTGTGGTAAAGTCAGGCTCCTGCCTTCCACCAGGCTTGTGAGTCCAGGTCTCTGGGGGCAGAGCCCCAGAACCTCTGTTTCCATGGAGCACTATGAGTGAGTCTGATGTACTTTAAAGTTTGAGACCCACACAATAAATATCATCTGAGAGATTTCAGTTTAGAAGATAACGTAAAGAACAGATCATCTCTATTGATTTTTTCAGCACCATCATTTTTGAGAGATCAAGACACAGTGTGACTGAAAACCATAAAGCTGAAGACCATAAAGCAACATTTTTTCCAAAGCTGTTAAAGAAGGTAAGCTGAAATTGTGGAATTGACTCCATTGGAAAATACATATTTTAATTACTGCTGACTGTCAGAAGTCCGCAAAGGTCCACTTTTATTTTGAGAAAAATAATCATAGTTCAAATCAAATTTTGCACACCAGTTTAGTTCTCCCTTTACAAGCTGCTGTTACAAAGAAGTGGACTTTAAAAGAGGTTTGCTAAATAAATGCTTTCACTAAAAAAAAAAAAAAAATGTTTTAAGCACTGCTTGCCCATATTAAAATTAACAAGAAAAATCCACTCACCACACACCTCTTGTTTATACTTGCTTATAAAGAACATGAATTTGGTGGAAGTTATACTTTAAGCAGAAATGAGAAACAGGAATTAAAAACTAATTCAGGCCGGATTTACTTCTTTGTTGGCTCTTAGATATTTATGAGCACATGGAAAGGAACCGAAAGGGAAGAGTCAGAGGGCTTGTAGAAATGTTGTCTTTGTTCCCTGATCCTTTCTTGGTTTTCTCCTATTGGGACCTTATTTGCATAGCTTCTGCCATCACCTCTAAACAGATAACTCTCCTGTCTACACCTACAATCTCGTTCTCCCCTGAGTGAGGGCACCATATCCCCAAAGAATGCAAAGCATCTCCATTGCTTATCTTCCCGTTACTTCTGTTCAGTGTGTCTAAAACAAGACTCATGACCTTCTCTCCCAAACTGACACCCCTTCTAAGCTTGCCTATTTCTTCTCATGATAGCACTATTCTTCAAAGCATACAGCCTCTAAATCTTGGACTAAGCTTTGTTTTTCTCTTCTGTCTGACCAACCCATACCAATCCCCAATATAATCAATCACTACTCCCTAACATTTTTTTTTTTTTTACTTCTTCTAGCATTAGTATTTACTCTCAATTTCTCCTTTCCCGACCCTATTTCAGGTTTTAGTCATCTCTTACTTAGACTATTATTGTACCTCCTGTGTTAGAGTTCTTTTATGGAATATAAGGATTTAATCAGTATTTGAAAAATACATGAATATATATTAATAAGAAATATGTGTGTATATCTATCTGTCTATCTCTTTATCTATCTATCTATCTATCTATCTATCTATCTATCTATCATCATCTATCAATTTATCTATCATCTGTCTATATACTATGTATCTATTTTATCTATATCTATATCTATATGTATCTGTGTCTGCACCTGTGTGGTTTATATATGATCAGCCTTGCCCCCTTCTGTATTAGTTCTGTTTGCATTCCTATAGGCTCATAACTTATCCTCCAACATTTTTACTGTTACCACCCCTCTGTGTTACCATCTCTCATTTCAATGGTAATAACACTCTTCTTAATGGTTTTCCATACTTCCATACTTGCAATTATAATCACATTTCCATATAAAAAACATAATGATTATAGCCTGCATCAAACTCCCATAGGCATCTAAAATAAAATGCAACTTTTTTTCTTATCTGCAATTTGCTACATGATTTCTTTCCTACATCTTGCTTGACCTCTTGGCTAGTCTCTCTCCCTTGACCATTTTATAGCCATACTGGTTTTCTTTTTCATTTTGCCTTAGTGAGCCTGGAAGACTCATTTTTATATCAGACACTGAAAGGCCCCCTGCAGAGGTGTTTCCACCATTGCACTTACTTGTTACTCAGTTCCTACCCCAAATGATGCTCCTTTAAGATATTTTTAATGGCCATTTCTCTAAAGTAGTCAACCCTGTCCCTAAATTCATTCTATATTCCATTGTCTGGTTTTATATTTCTGTAGCACTAATTAATGATGAAAAATAATAATAATATTATTATTATAATTGACCCAATGACCCTCTGTATCTGTAGGTTTTGCATCTATGGATTCAACCAACCACAAATTGAAAATGTTAACAGAATAAGACCCGGAAGTCCCAAAAAGCAAAACTCGAATTTGCCACCCATCTAGCACTACTCTGTATCCAGGCAAATGAAGTGATATGTAGGCACACCCTGCTGTAGGCTACATGCAAATATAGGTTACTATGCCTTTTTCAAAAACATATTTTTATTGATTTTTTTTTTTTTTTAGAGAGAGAGAGGAAGGGAGAGAGGGATAGAAACATAGAAACATTGATTGGCTGCTTCCTGTACTCCCCTCACTGGGGACTGAGCCTGCAACCCAGGCATGTGCCTTGACTAGGAATTGAACTGGGACATTTCAGTCCATGGGACGATGCTCAATCCACTGAGCCACACCAGCTGGGCACTATTCCATTTTATATAAGGGACTTGAGCGTCAATGAATTTTGGTACCAGTGGGGGTTCTACAACCAATCTCTCCTGTAGATGCCCAAGAACAACTGTATATCGTCATCATCCTCTCCAAACTTCAATGTTTAAGCTCCAAAAATAGAGGCATCAGTGCCTAGAACAATACTTGATGTGTCTTATTTATGTGAAGGCAGGTTTCAATGAGCATATGAAAAAGAAGAATGGATATTAT
The DNA here is from genome assembly GCF_014108415.1 of Molossus molossus. NCBI lineage: Eukaryota > Metazoa > Chordata > Mammalia > Chiroptera > Molossidae > Molossus > Molossus molossus. Next base: position 161,898,299 of record NW_023425344.1, on the reverse strand, counting down.
AGGGCCTGAGCTAGAACTATAAGATCTCTTTCTGTGAAGAGTCTCTCTATGTTCTTAATCCAAGGTTGGATTTTATTGAAGGACTAAGAAGGTTCCCTTATGCTTTCTAAATCCAGGTTGGATAGAGCTCTCTATATACAAGGTAACTTTCTTGGAGAATGTAATGCAAACATTCTCCAACCAAAAGAAGGAGGAGCAGGAGGAGGGAAGAAGAGGAAGAGGAGGGACAAGGAAAGAGAGGAGGAGGGAGGAAGGAAGAAGAAGAAGAAGAAAAAGAAGAAGAAAAATTAATTTCTAAATGCCCTATTAAAAAAAGTCTTTCTCTGGAATCATTATTTCAGGAAACATAAGTAAATACTAACTGTGCACAATTTAACAGTTGCAGACAGAGGGGTACATTGTCCCTATTAGCAATAGCAGTTATATAGTAATACGATGTGCCGGGCATTCTTTAATAGCATTATATATATTAACTCATCTATCTTTACTACTCTTGAGGAAATTGCTGTTACTCTTTTGTTTTAAAGTTAAGGAATTGGTGTCCAGAGAAGTTCAGTAACTTGCCCTAGGAGACAGCTGGTACGTGCAGAAGGTTCAGCATCTGTGTGCTTATCCACTGTGCGCATTGCCTCCCTCTTCTCAAACCACAATAGGGAAAAATAGAAAGGAACCAGGATTCGATTATGAGAAAGAATAATGAGACCAACAGTGCAGCAACGAAAATATCAGACAATAAATAGCAGACTAACAATACACAAATAAACTTGGGAAACACTTTCAGGATACATAGAAAATAGAGAAAAAAAAATAGCAAAAAAAGGGGAGACAGACAATGGAGAACAGATCAAATAATCATACATATTAGCTGTTATGTAGTAAGCAAAGCGAACCTATGAAACAGGAATCACAATGAAAATAATGTCATTAGACAAAAACAACAACAATCAAACATATTCTAAATCCCAAAATGACAAGATAGATCCTGGACAGGATTCACTGAATTCCAAGATAATTAAGAGAAAAAGAGTGCACATGCACACAATCAAAAGTAAAGATGTCTAGCCCTGGCCGGTTTGGCTCAGCGGTTAGAGCGTCGGCCTGCGGTCCGGAGAGACCCGGGTTCGGTTCCCGCTAAGGGCACGTACTTCGGTTGCAGTTTGTCCCCGGCCCTGGTTGGTCGTGCGGGTGGCAGCCACTCGATGTGTCCCTTCACGTCGATGTTTCTCTCTCTCTCTCCCTTCCTCTCTCTCCCTCCCACTCTACCTGAACAAAAAATGGAAAAATATCCTCGGGTGAGGATTAAAAAAAAATAATAAAAAAAAATAAAAAAAATAAAAAGGTTAAAAAAAAAAAAAAAAAAAGTAAAGATGTCTAAAAAAATCTGCATTAAAATATTTACTTGAAGAAAAATAAAAAAGGCAGAGAGAACTTGTTAAATCAACAAAGAGAAAGACTGTTCCGAGCTTGTAGTGAACATAATTGTCATCTAAGAATTGTTCTCATGCAACTCAGTTATATCTGTGTTACATTAAAAACAGGACTCAAAGGACATTTATGTTGTGATTACTGGTTGACACATCAAAATATCTCAGGAATAAAGGTAGCAAAGATGTAAGAAAAGTGATGATCCACACTGAAATGAATTAAAATCTAGCTAGTTGATTAATACCATTAGACTTTAATTGAAAATATATGGGTGCTGATAAGCATAAGTAATACCTATAACCTTATAAAATATTTGACACTAACACATTTCAAATGACAAAAAATACTTTGTTCAAATATGTTCAAGTATATTTCCATTTTTGGTGACCTAATATTTGTTCAGTTTTTATGAAATTTGTAACAAAAACTATTTTGTCTTACACTGTTCTAGAATTATTCTTGTACCCTATGCTCTATAAAAATTGATTGATTCTTTTCTCACAGATATTTGTATATAAGCTTGCTACAAAGAGCAAGATATCATGGCAATTTGGCCTAGACAATAACGATTTATTTTATTATTTAAAAACATTTTTATCTTTACTGATTTTTAGAGAGGAAGGGAGTGGGGAGAGAGATAGAAACATTGATGAGCGAGGACATCGATTGACCACCTCCTACATGCCCCCCACTGGGGATCAGGCCCACAACCTGGGCATGTGCCCTGATTGGGAATCAAACTGGCAACCCATTGGTGCATGGGTAGACACTCAACCACTGAGCCACACTGGCTGGGCAATCATGATTTATTTTATCATGTTACAAGAAACCTGGAAATAGTGTTTCTAGAGTTCGGTTAGAGGTTTAGAGCCATCAGGACGTAGGGTCCTTTGATATTTAACAGTATAGGCCTTCCTAGATCCAAAGCTTGGCTCCAATTTTACCTAGATGTGTGGCCTTGGGAAGATTACTTAACCTCCCTAAATTTAAGTTTCCTCATTTATATAATTAGGATGACAGTACTCCCTTATGGTTTTTGTAAAGACTATTGTTAAAACATCTCTTACAGAGTAAGCAAGAAACATGATACCTCTTACTATTATTATTAATATTATTACTATTAGGTAAATATATTGCTGAACTAAACATTGATAATTAGTGAATAATGTAAAAATGACCAAATAAGTAAACAAAAGTTTTAAATCATTGATTTACATTCAAGAAATATTGAAAGTTATAGCTTAGTTGTAAATATGTATTATTAGAAATTTATAAATAAACTGAATTGTGTTGGTATGAATAATAAAAACCAGCATAAACAGTATTATCTAACTCTGTAATTAAATGATAAATGGAAGGAGAAAATTTTTTATTAATTACCAGATAAGGTTAACTAAACTACAGTTAATGACGTTTTTCTGTCACTTTTATTAAAGATGCTAAATGGTGGAGAAAAATAAACCACAGTAATGCAGAGAAGTCTGAACTGATAAAGGACAGTGCCTGACTTGATTGACTAGGGGGGTAGCTGACAGCCATATTATTTCCCTTAATGCTGTTTGATAGAAGTTTTTCATGCCACTGTTTCAAGTCCCACAATATATCAGGTTTCTAGTAAATAAACATTAGTCTCCTGAGGCAGCGTCTTCTTGCCTTTACAACAACAATGCTACTGTTGTTCTTAGTAATAGGATTCTGACTTTATTCTAAGTAGCAATGTGCTCAGTTAACTGGCAATTTTCCAGCTTCTCTTGTAATTCTAGGTGGACAGTACATGAGCAGAAACTATTGGGTGACACTCTGATGAGTGTTGCTAAGAGATGTGCCACAGTTGGCACATGTGCTATTTCGGTATCCTCCCCAACCCGCTCATGATCAGAATTCAGACAGTGTCTAAGGTTATTATGCTGCATTGAGAAGAAACCCCCTAGTCTAAGAATGGAAAGGCACAAAGTTAGCAGGAGATGGTGTCTCTGATAATTCACGGAGCTACCATACCAACCGAGTCATCTCCTTTTCACTAGAAGGAAGAGAATTAAACTGTGTCTTCTTCAAGCCTTTGCTATTTATGATCTTAAGTCCTAGAACTTATTTCACATCTTTAAAGGCCTGAAGTGTAGAACTCAAGGACAAAATGGCAGATGTTCTATCTCTTTGAAAAAGTATCATGTCTTTATGCCTACCACCTTTCTCATTCATTACTGCTAGTTTCTTTCTCTTATCATATTTTTGAATTCTGATTTCTTCATCTCTGTAGTGACAACACTTTACAGTTTTGTGAGAATATAATGACATAATTATGTATAAAAATACGTGTAACTATTTTACTTGAAAATTATAGGAATTGGAGACTGTGGTGGTCAAGATAAATGTGAGGAACATAAAGTGTTCTTAGTCAACATCTTGTTTTATTCTTTTACCCTAAAACAATGTCTAGCTAACCTGTTTAAAAACTAACCCATTTGTGCATAACTAACATAATAAAAGGTTAAAAGAAAATGAGGCAGAGAATGAGAATGAAAGGGATGGATTATATTTGGATGTCTTCTACAAGATTGTTACTATGGTTGATATATTTACATATACTTTCTCATTTCATCTTTACAACCACTCAAAAGGTAGGTATTATAATGCTTATACTAAATTTCAAGTATGTCAGGTAACTTGCCTAAGGTTTTAGAGGCAGGCTTGGAAACCAAATCCTTTTCTCCACTACATGGTTTTTAATATTAGATTAGTTTGGATATAATTATACATTATTTCATGAACTAACAGATGGATGTTCTAGCTAATTCAATTTTATTTGGTTATTTCTAAACAGCTAATGCTTTAGGAGATTTTTACACTAGTCAAAAGAAAGAAAATGATACATCTGAGTTAGACTATTTTGTAATATAAAAAAAATATATATGACTATTATGAAGTTCCTGGACAGTGACTTCAGTTTACTGTCTGATATACTACAGAATGGTACTCAGAAATAGGACTTTTTTGCATATATTAAATTTTAGGTAACTAGTTAGTCATCATATGAGATCATTAGTATCCAAGAACAAGATATTTTTGTCTAAAAAGGTTGCCAACATATTGAGAGTATTTCATGAAAGAGAAATAAGTAAATTCTATGGCTCATGAAATGGCTAGAAGGAATTCTCTAAAATATTGAGTCATAATGCACCTGGTATTTTATAATTTATAAGTTCTGTCACATAATTATCTCATTTAATTTTTACAATCTCATGAAACATACATTATAATTATAAAGATGGAAAAAAGCAGAATCATAAAATGTAAGAATCTTTTGAAGATCACACAGATAATAACTAATGCATGACTTGAATCGGAGTCTTTTGACCAGACTAGGTCTTGAACACTAAGGTAATATGCAGAACCTCCAGAAACAATGCTGTACTGGCAAACATATTCAGCCCTAAAATATTTTATTTTTATTGATTCATCTTAGAAAGTCATTTCAGAACTATTCATTTATGCACCCATTCATTTATTGTTTCCTTGAATATTTAATGAGCACCTATTATGTGTCAAGCACTGATGTAGGCATAGAGGATACAGCAGTGAATAAATGAGACAAAAATAAATTATCAATGAAAGTGAGAGACAAAAAGTGCTTGAGTAATAAATAGAATTATATTTGATAACTTTCCAGCCTCCTCTTCCTTAGATAACTATTTCCACACTCTTCAAAACTTATCAGAGTTTCCAGTGAATTCCATTAGATAAGGAGCAGTTTCAAGCCTTATCTTGCTCACCTTCTGAAGGCATTAAGTTACAGAGAACTAACTGAAAAAAGGAAGAATATATGTTAGGTTATCATAACTCAATGAAGCTTGATTCTATGGATAGAACTGTATAACAGAATATTAACTCAATTCATATATCTAAAGCATTATTGTGAAATAAAAAGGAAATATTTTAATCAAAGGCTATATTCAGAATAATAATTAGAAATACAATGTAATATCCATGTAAGCTCTGACATAATAAAATAGCAGTTATTCCCATTAGTATCGAAATCTCATAAAATGCACCTCTGATAGCCCTTGGAAAAGGTGAAAATCCCCTGATAATACCTGAGCAATGAATAAGTGTAGTCAACCCCAAAGGAATTGAGATAAGATGAGAAGAGGTTATAAGAATAGATCTCTTGAGCCTAACTGAGAAACTAAATTCATTTACTGAGCTGCAATAAGCTTACAGGAATGAGCAAAGCAATCTGAAAAGCAGAATAAAAAAATCTGAAGACATAAAAGTCAAGATGACACAAAAATTTTCAGAGCTGTGAAGTAAATTTCCCACAGATTCTGTCATTAGTGGGTACAAGGGATTCCATTTGAAGAAAATTCTAGCTTGTTTACAATGATGGTGTCAAAGTCACTTTTCTGGAGGGAGGCTTATCATCGATAATGGGGCAAACAGTGAATCTGCTTATTAACAAAATAACTACATTGAGTTTGCACAAAGATACTCTCCTACTAAGTGAATTTTATATAATCACTGTGGGTATATAATCACTACTAAGTGAAATTTATACCTATTACAAAACCTTGCAGCACCACATATGTAAAATTTATGCCTTATGCATACATATATAAATATGTTCATATACACAGTATTACATATACATATATCCATATGTACATTCCACTATCAGGAAAGGGGATTTTCTATTTTCTACAGGAATCTATCCCATGAAGGCTGTTTCATGTTGAGATGAGGACTGAGACTATAGAGTTGAATAACCCAGAACTGTGATGCAGAGCTGGTATAAGAATATTCAAACAGAATATCCAACGGGCTATTCTCTGTCACCTAGGGAAAAATAAGTAATCCAATAGATTTGTATGTGAGGGAATTTATAGAATTCCTACTGGGTAAAAAAATCACCCTATTCTCAACAATGACCTAGTAATATTCAAAATAGGAATATTCTGAACTTGTCCATCAGTAATACTTAGAGAAGCAGTTACTGTCCAACAGCAACAGAATAATACCCCAAGTTGGAATCCCTTTAATTGTACAAATTATACAAGCCCAGAGATTTTATTTTGGAATTATGTTGTATAGGTTTTAATAGACTGGGTTTGTGTATGACCTCAGTATAAATAAAAAACAACTCACATTTTACAATTCACAAATTCTTTTTAAAAATGAGAATAAATGGATGTTTGATAAACTAGACCAGTGAGCTGTATTTTAAATATGCAGGAAAGTTTGTACAAAGTGAGCTGTCACACCTCACTTTTCTAAATGTTCATGGACATTTTAAAACTTTAACAGAGTGCCAAATGTTTTGCTACATAATCGTCATTATTTTTCCAAACTACTGATTTTTCTAATTATATCTAACAAACTCATGCAGCATTGTAGTGCCCACAGGACTTTAGTGTTATGCATTAAATATAGAAAAATACTCAGTGATGGCCTCTAAACTCAAATGATAGGAAGAGCTTAATGAAAAGCACCTGTAACTACAATTTTGTTCATAATAATAATGATGATGATGATCTTTAATATTGGACTCCTCTTGTTTTCAGTCTTTATAATATATTCTAACACCTGAGTCAATGGACCTGTTTCACTTTTCATTATAGCTCCACCAAGTTTCTAGAACCATTAATCTCAAGAGGTTGATGAAAACTTTGGCAATGTGACACGTGGCTTTAAGTCATACATTGTAGTCAGCTGTTTGGTCCTCGGGTATCTATTTTGTGTCACAGTTCTGGAGTCCTGTGCTGTTCTGTTTTTACTTCCATTTGAAAGCAATCTAGTGGACTAAGAATTGAGCATCCTGCCTTGCCCTCTTCGGGTCACTGGAGAGGTCACTACACCACTGTCCCTCACTGAGCCAATATTCTATGCATACATTCATATGTATTTAAATATTTAAATAAAATGTTTTCTTAAAATTGCCATGGCCCCATATTACATTCTCTTTTCAGGATCTTTTAGACATTATCTCAGGTCAAATACTTATCTTTTATAACAATACACGGATCCCACTTCTGGGAATATGTCCTAAGAATCCTGAAACACCAATCAGAAAGAATATATTCACCCCTATATTCTTAGTAGCAATATTTACCATAGCTAAGATCTGGAAATAGCCCAAGTACCCATCAATAAATGAGTGGATAAAAAAGCTGTGGTACATTTACACAGTGGAATACTAGCAGCTGTTAAAAAAGGAGCTCTTACCCTTTCAGACAGCATGGATAGACCTAGAGACTATTATGCTAAGTGAAATAAGCCAGTCAGAGAAAGAAAAATATCACATGATCTCACTTATATACGGAATCTAATGACCAAAATTCAATGACAACAAAATAGGTCCACAGGTATGAATGCATGGAACAGAATAACAGAGCTCAGTGGGGGGGGGGAGGGGACAGGAAGAGATTAATCAAAGAACATATATGCATATATGCATAACCCATGGAACCAGATAATAATGTGATGAACTAGGTAGGGCACAGGTTGGGTGGAGGGAGTCAAAAAGGGAGAAAAGGAGAGACATCTGTATTACTGTCAATAATAATAAAAAAAATAATAATACACCTAGAACACTGTGTTCTGATTGACCACCAAATGGTCTTGAATTATGAGTGAGTTTGTTAGCTCAGAACTTGGTGTCCCCACGGAGTGAGATTATTTTTAGATTTTTGTACCAGCTAATCTGTCTTTCTCAACTGTCAGCAGGGAGTTACCATTGATTCTATCCTTAGATCACTCCCTCAATCCCAAAATAATTTGAGTCTGATTAAGGTTATCAGTTGTCTAGCCAGTTTCTGCCTTGATTCCTGAATCTCCTACCTAGAACTTAAAGCTGTCCAGCTAATTTCTGAGTATAAACTTTGATGAAACCAATTGTTTGCTAACCAGCACTACATATCAGACTCTCAACATCTGCCCCTGGAACAGCTGTCATCTTGCAGCAGCTCTGCTATTATTAGGAAGTTTTCACAGCTGTGGCTTCCCTGCATCTCATGTGAATCTCCCCTTTATTCCTCTCAAGTCATCTCAAGAGGTCTCTCCAGGATTTGTTATCTACCCTGAGATTCCAGATCCTCCACTTTGTAAAGCAGACATTGCTTAAATCTTACCTAAATCCAGTAACCCATTGCCTCCACTGTCTTAACGATGAGATTCTGCAATGTCCCATAAACAGTCTATCCATTGTCTAGAAACACCCCACCAGCAACATGGCTGGAAGGCTGTCACAACTTTCTTGCTTCATAGCTGTAAGGCTATCAATGTAAGCACAGGTCTCTACATCAATCCTGAATATTTATGCCATGTTGCTTTGTGTATGGGAGTGAGGTGTACCCAGCACAGGTGTGTTGTAAGGAAGAAGCAGGGTCTATATTTTTCTGCATTTTCTTCTTCCCCTTCCTCACTTTCCTCACTACAGGCTGCTTTAGTATTGCCCCCCGGCCACTGGGGATGAGGAGCCTGGAAGCAACGGTGCTTCACGCTGGAATGGTTGTTCATTAATGAAGAGGACCAGAGGTGCATTTGCTATGAAGGGCTTTGTTGTACCTAAGAAGCACAGCAGCATCGTTACTGAAGCAAGGAGAGGAAGGCACAGACAGCAACTCCAGGCAGCTCCTAAATTTAAAGTGCATGGATATCCTTTTTAGCTTTGTGCTATTACTTACCAAATTATTTGCCAGTTGATGGGAAGAAAAGAATTACTGTGGGTGCATATGGTCTCAAGATCAAAATAAAACACAGAGACTCAAGATCATAAAGTAAAGTTATGAGTGCATTTTATAACATTATGTGGTAACCGCCAAACACTCAGACTGAACTTGCTTGTAGTTATTAATTAAATCTAGTAAACTATTTCTCAAAGGGTGAGCTATTTTTCATTTTCTTAAATATTAAAAATAATAATGAGGCAAGGTCAGTGGATTGACCCTGCCATCACTGGGGCAAAGGGCTAGCAAGTTGGTTGGGTCCTATACACATGGAGGCCTAATAGATTATCAACTCATTTATTTTTCCTGTAGTCAGAACAATAGAATTTGGACTTGGGCACAGATAGGTGGCTATACCTGGGACCTCATTATTATTATTATTATCATTATCATTATCATTATCATTATCATTATTATAATCCTCACCTAAGGATATTTTTCCAATAATTTTCAGACAGAGTAGGAGGGAGGGAGGGAGGGAGGGAGGGAGAGAGAGAAAGAGAGAGAGAGAAACATCGATGTGAGAGAGACACATCGATTGGCTGCCTTCCTCAGGACCCTGACCAGGGCCGGGGACTGAACTGCAACAGAGGTACATGGCCTTGACTGGAATCAAACCCCCCACTCCACAGGCCAACACTCTAACTGCTGAGCAAACTGACCAGGGCTACCTGGGAACTCTTGATTAATGTGGTGAGTTTGGTGAACTGGGCCCTAACACCACTGGATAATCTGGACATATTGGAGAAACACTCTAGGAGGTATGCATATTTAGTTATCTCGTATCAGTTATGTCAGGTTTTTAGTGTGCTTATTCCCAACAATAACAGTTCCTGAGAGCAGCTAGGATTCAGCAATTATATTAATGAAAGCAGACTATTATATTAATGAAAGCCACTGAACAAATATTAAGTTGTATTCTGTGTTATCTTTAGAAATGTTTAAGGATAAAAAAGTCCTAAATGAATAAGACTAATAACCTTCATCTTAACATTCAACCATAAAAGATGCTTTTTAATCATCTAAGAAGCCATTTAAGTATTGGTTATTTTAGTAGTTGTTACAAGCTTCCATCTGGTAAACAGCAGCCCCAAATAGACAGATGTTTTGAATTTTCCATCAGGGAATAATGGCCTTAATATACACCTCACGGCTGCTGGGCATGAAGCAAGCACACCCTGGGCTGGAAGTGCTCGTGTCCATCTGCCGGGCTGGCTGTTTGCCTGCCCAGGAGTTGGTCAAATCTTTGCCATGTGGCATAGGTTTCAACTTCGAGAGCATTTGTACGATAGCCTGAATTTGAATAAAGTGAACATCATCCAAATAGTGGACCATATTTTGTCCAGTGATATCACATGATGTTTTGGTCCTCTATTCTAACTTAGATGCTATGACTATGTTGTTCTTCATGTATGCTTTTCTTTCCTTTCAGAAACATAATCAAGCACATTTTTAAATTTAGTATCTCTAAACATATCATCAGCAAACAAATTAAGAATAGATAACCCATTTGGAGTTACTGCTTTTAGTTAGAAAGACATTCACAGAAATGATGTTTATGAAATTGACCCGCCTATGAACACACAGCACATAAAATAATCACTTCTTGTTCCAGATGTCATTAATTGAACATTACCCCAAATCCTTACTATGTTAAATTAACAGGAAACAACCCATCTGAGTAGCCAAGGAAGACTATTGCAAAGCTTACAAATTTGGCTCATAGCTTATAAGTTATGAAAATACCATAAAACTTTCATTATGAGTCTAATTATTTAAGACACAGTTTGAAGAGGCTTGAATTCTGGTTTTCATTCCAAAATAGATGACAACCAGCAAATTAGAAACCCAGATGGAGGTAAAGCAGAAGAAAGGCTATTGGTTCCTTTGTGATTAGCTGAGACTGTGGCAAAGAGATCAATAGCCACTGGAGGCAGATGGACCAAACGAGTGAGTCCTGTTAGACCTGCCCAGTACCGTTAGTGCTGGCCGGTGGTATAAACAGCTGCGTTATGCTTCTGATGATCTAATGGGCATATCTGATAGCCTTTCCTCTCCTGACTGGGAGTATGAAATTTTTGAAAATGATTACAAAGTATAAATGGGAAAGAAAAAAACAGATGGGACTCAAGAACCAAGGTTGTATTCTTACAATGGCAGTATAAGTTGTAGTTGTGATATTTTCAGGTAAACTGTGATAAATACATCATTAGTTATTCGGAATTCTTAGTGGATAAAATATTCTTTAATTCAGTTTTATTTCTGGTGAGTTGGTGGCGTTCTAGTCAGAAACGCTCATGTTTTAAACGTTCCAAAAATTTATTAGTCTACTTTTAACCGTAACAAGAGTAATAAGGTGAAGATAATGAGAGCACTGTTAATTTTGGAGGATATTATAGTGCCTGCAGTCTCTTAGTTTAAATATCAATTCTCATTATAGTGTTCTGTGGATGGACAAGGTAAACGTGCCTCATTTTAGTGTAAACTCAACCTTATGTGGTTCACATTATTGCTGTCTTTTACACCAAACTTTTTCTTTCTTTAAAATTTTTACAGATATAATTTGTAGTTCTGTTTAGTTGGATTCTGATTAACTGAGGTGTCACTGAGGGGACGGGTGGCGTGGAAGAGGTATCAAGGGACAAATGGTGAGGAGAAAAAGTAAAACAAAATAAAGAAAATATTTAAAACAATAAAAAGAAGACACATTAACCCACAAAAATGTTTTTGAAAGTCTTAAAATTAAAGAGAAAAATAACTTTTATAAGTTTTAAAAGAATTTTTAAAATACCAAAGTAATTCCATTCTGCTTGAATGACCTTAAATGTGAATGTCCTAAGTAGAAAACCATCAATTGGATAGGCTATGAGAGGCCTTATAAGATTCAGTCTAGTATAAACAAAAAAACAATTTAAATATAATTGAGGTTGAATTGTAAATATGTTTTTATCTTCTACAACTTTGTTGTAAGGCAAGATTATTAGTCATTTTAATAATGACATTTTAATAATGTTTAACAAGATATTTGACAATTTCTTGTGACATTTGCTGAGAACATGGTAGGTTGGTAAAATCCAGTATTACAAACATTTTTAAAAATTTGCCTGCAAGTAACTTAGACACTTTTCTGTATGGTAAACTAATGTAATGCTGAAATAAAAGTACATTCTGTAATACACAAAGAATGAATATTTTAGTGCTGGATGTGCAGTTAGATCCTCTTAAAATTTAATGGAAAAATTTTCAACAGAAAAAACAACAGAGTGGCTCTTTCTTAGAGGTAAATAAATTATATAAGTTCATGGAACCAATTGCATGGAGAGAAAACAACTTGAAGTGTTTTATATTCCAGCTTCCTTTCTATTGGTTGAAGCACACCTATCTTAAGAATAATGAATTTCTTTTTTGAGTAATAAATTCTCAATCTCCACTGGGTCAGTAATTTCAATTTCTATTATGAGTACCTCTCTTCTACGAATTCTGAATTATGACTCTGGCCATTGTTTAGTCCTCAGTCTATGTTCATTGTTCTTTCTAAAAATAACTTAGTATTTAACACTCCATTACCCTGTGACCCCCTCAACATTTTTATCACTCAGCGAAAAATTCGAGTACTAGTCACTATTATTCTTTATGAATGTGATTTTTATCCTTTCTCTGGCTTTTCTATACTGTAATTCCTTCTCACATCTCTCAGTTGTTGTAAAGTTCAGAACTGGGTGCAGGCTTTTCTTGCTTATAAAAGGTCATTTTATTACTTATTCTGACTCCCAGATATAATTATGCTGTGTATGTAGGCAGTAAGTTTGCAATTTTTATACATAACTTTTCTTCAGACAAATGGTTGGCGATGGGGAAAGAGAGGACCATGGTGTAAGTATCATTGTTAATAGAGGACCATCAGGGATAAAGAACATAGTACTTGAATGCAGAGTACTTTCTTAAGGTTAGATTAATTTTTAACACTAACATTTTCCAAGACATGTATTGAATAAAATGATAAAGACAGACCAAAGCTCAGAAGAAAGATCCAGGGTTTTTAGAGAATTTCAAGTACTTGTCTTTTGTGGAAGGAGTGTGATAAATCTCTTTTACTAATTTCATGAGTAGCTAATGATTACAAAAGATTAACTTTCTTTGCTTAAGACACATACCAGTAAGGACACATTTGTGATGAAATAAAATTTATTTTATTTGGATCTTTGATTTAGTTTAGTTTGAGATTGGCAGATAAATAAGCATTTTTCATATCCCTCTAACATTCATTCAATAAATGCAAATATATTATAAATGCTCACACACACACACACACACACACAATTTTAATCTTAGAGATACTTTGCACTTTTACTTCAGTTTCTGTCTTTTATTCACATCCCAGAAGGCTGAGACTACATTTCAGCCTTCCTCTAGAAAAACCTTTATAGATTTACAGTATGTATATTACTCTTATTTTTTTCTGCTTCATTTTGTAAATCATTCCCCATCTATTTTCCTCAACTGTCTCATTTATTAACTTAGTTATAGCAAATACAAAATTTATAAATACATCCAATAAAATGGGAACTCAATCAACAAAGACATATCCATAATATAAATAATCTATATATACATATTTTTGCTAGTATGAAGCAGAATTTTATAATAGTAAAAATAATAGTAAACTAGGAGTTAGAGGTCCTGAATTCTTATTGTTAGTCAGATGTCTCACGATTTATTTAGGGCTTTGTCTTCATTTATAAAATTAGGCAGAGAGTTAAGGGACCTCCAGTTATCCTTTGTCCTTATCCATTCTCTGACATTAAGTGGAACATGGTTAGATACATGGAGAAACGTGCTATAACACAGTTTCTTTAATTTCCACTCCAAAATATACTAAAAATGAGAAAAAAATATATTAAGAATCAAATGATGATCTCAAGCTTTTTTGATATTATGGTAAATTGCACATAAAATTGACCATTTTAACGTAGTGTTATTAAGGACATTCAATATGTTGTGTAACCGTCATTACTGTCTAGTTCCAGAATATTTCATTACCCAAAGTAAACTCCTAGCCATTAAGTAGTCACTCCTCATTGTCTCATCCTCTCCACCCCACGGCAACCACAGCTTTCTTACTCTGTGGCTATTCCTGCTCTGGATATTTAATAGAAATTAAATCATATAGTATATGAACTTGTTTGTTGGACTTCTTTCATTTAGCACAATGTTTATAAAGTTCATCTGTTGTCTGGCTGGTGTGGCTCGTGGTTAAGTGTCGAGCCATGCACCAAAATATCGCTGGTTCAATTCCCCATCAGGGCACATGCCCAGGTTGTGGGCCTGATCCTCAGTGGGGGGCATGCAGGAGGCAGCCAATCAATGTTCTCTCTCATCGATGTTTCTATCTCTCTCTCCCCTCCCTTCCTCTCTCTCTAAAATCAATAAAGAAAAAAGAAAAAAACAAACTTCTAAAGTTCATTCGTGTTCCAGCATGTATCAGTACTCCATTTCTTCTTATAACTGAACAGTATTATCTTCTGTGGATGTATCAAGTTATCCCTTCATTAGCTGATGAGCATTTAGGTTTTAACCTTTGGCTACTATGAATAATGTTGCTGTGACCATCCATATATAAATTTTGCTTGAACATTTGTTTTCAATTTTGGGGTATATTTGTAGTAGTAAAATTGTTGGGTCATATGATAATTCTATGTTCTGTTTCTACACAAATACAGAATATCAGAAGTTATGAATAGGTGGATAAGCATAAAATAGTTTTTCCTAAATGAAAATCTTTTTCTAATTAAGTGAAGTTGAATTTTACCTTAAATAAAATTAAGAACACTTCAAACAAAAACAATAATAACATGGTATATAATTTGTAGTGAAGTAGAAATAAAATAAGTGACACATAACATGGGTTGGGGAAATGAGAGTATAACATCAGATTGTTCTTATATAAGTGAGGAGACAAATATTACTTGAATGTATAGAGTGATAAGTTAAAAATGAATATGTAAATGTAAGATAAACACTAAAAATCACAAACAAATAAAATGTGAGTGGTTGTTAATTTTCACACACACCTCCCCCCCCCCCCAAAAAAAAATAAGGATTAACAATAATATACTGCTGGTAATAGAGTTAATATATTAAATTCAAAAATAAAATTTAAAATAATATGATAGAGATTTCTCATTCTGATGTCGATCAGAAGAAAATAGGAGTGATTTCATGAATATCAAAGTAAATTTATGAACAAAAATATATCGCCAGAGATAATAATAATAATAATAATAATAAGTGGTCAAATTCTTCAAGAAGACAAAAATTCAAATAGAGATGCACCTAATAACAGAACATCAAATAAATAAAGCAAAAGTTGATAAAACTTCAAATAGAAACTGACTCAATTGCAACTACTGTCATGTAATTAATCACATAAATAGACTGAAAAACAAACTCATACAAAATATATGATTATTCATATAGATGTAGAAAAAGCACTTGAAAAAGCCAATATCTGCTCTGGTCAGTTTAGCTCAGAAGTTAGAACACTGGCCCATGGACCAAAGGGTCTTGGATTTTATTTCCGGTCAAGGACACATACTTTAGTTGCAGGTTCAATCTCACATCCATGTTTCTCTCTCTCTCTCTCTCTCTCTCTCTCTCTTTCTCTTCCCTCCTTCCCTTCCATTCTATCTAAAAATCAATGGAAAAATATCCTCAGGTGAGCATTTACAAAAATAAAAAATAAAAAAAGGAAAGAAAAACCAACATCTAATCCTATAGTATCTCTCAGCAAATTTAGAATAGAATATTTTTGTCTTAATTGGAGCAAGAGCATCTTTTAAAAAATGTACATGCTCAATGCCAAAATACTGAATGTTTTAAATCTAAAATTAGGAATACAAGTAGGATAATTGTTCTATTAATTTTTATTCAACATTGTACTGAAGGTTCTAGCCAGTGTAAAAGGGTAAAAAAACAAATTTAAACAATTACCAATTTTGAAAGAACTAAATCTCTACTTTCAGAATACCTGATATTCTGTGTTGCAAAATCCTACAGAATCTACAAAGAAAAGCTACTAGAATAAATAACCTTAGCAAGGCTTCAAGATATAAGATCAAGGCAAAAAAATCAATTTTATCTCCATATTCTGGGAAATAAATACCATTTAAAACAAAATCAGAAGTATGAAATACTTTGGGATATGTTGGAGGGAAGATGTTCAAGGTTTATGCTGTGAACAATGAAAAATAATCTTACGAGAAGTTGCAGAAGACCAAAATAAATGGGAAAAGATTTATGTAGTATGTTAAAAAAAACAAGATTCAACTGAGTAAAATTTAAACATCTTATTGGCTTTATTCAACAATTCATGAACTGGGCAGCATCCAATCTAGCATATCAAAAGGAGGTTGGAAAAGCGGTATAAAATGAAATACTGACAGGCATACGGGAGTGGGAACAAGGAAGTTACACTAGGCAAAAAAAGCAGATTGGTTGTGGCAAGTTCACTTTTCTTTAAGGGATTGCAGGGATTTAACAGGCAAATTACCTCACTAGTGCTGAGCAGATGATTTCTGATTGATTTCTGAAACTGTTAGAAAGTCTTAGTTTGGTGACGGGGGCTTAGCCTAAGAAACTCCATTTGGGGCCTATTTTCTTGTTTTTTAACAAATGCATCAGAAAACTCAATATTATTAAGGTGTCATTTCTCCTTAAATTGATCTATGAATTCAAGTCAATTACAATCATAAATCACAGAAAGCTTTTTTGGGGGTAGAAATGGACAAGTTGATAATAAAGTGAATGTAAAATGCAACAAATCTAGAATAGCCAAAAATGTTTTTTCTCTCTCTCTCTCTTTTTTTTAATTCAACAAATAGTTATTGAGCACTTGCTATGTGCAAGGCACTGGCATGGGTAGTGAAGACACCAGAGTGGATTAGATAAAAATTTGATATAAGTAGCAAAGTTTTAAAAGCCACAGGTAGTAATGATGACATTCTAAAAAAAAATGTTTTTTTCTAAAATAAAGATAAAGCTGAAGAACTTATACTACTTGACTTAAAGGCTTATTATGGAGCTTCAGTAATATAGTCAGTGTGGTATTGTCATAGACAAATATATTTTTCAAAACAGAACAAAATAGATTGTCCAAAAATAGACCCATATGTGTATAGATATTAGATATTGTTTTAATAAAAGTGTTTAAAGGCAATTCAATAGAGAAAAGATAGCCCTTTTCAGCAAAAGATGCTAGAACAATTAGGCACCCATATGCAACACAATAAATCTTGACATATAATTCACATTTTATACTAAAAAATTAAGTCAAACCCTAGTTGGTGCTCAGTGGTTATAGCATCGGCCTGAGGATAAAAGGGCATGTACCTGGGTTGCAGGTTCTGGTCAAGGCATGTACCTGGGTTGCAGGTTCAATCCCTGGTCTTGGTCGGGGTTGTGCAGGAGGCAATCAATGTGTCTCTCTCACACAGATGTTTCTCTCTCCCTCCCTCCCTTCCACTCTATCTAAAATCAATGAAAAAACATCCTCTGATAAGGATTAACAAAAATAAAAAAAAATAGTAATAGCTCAAGATACATCATAGAACTAAATATAAAACTGTAGTACTCTATGAGACAACATACGTGAAAAAATTTGTAAACTTAAGGTAGTCAAATATTTCATTAAAACTAGAAGGTTCACTCTAAAAATGACTGTTCGAACACTATACAAACAAATCACAAACAGGGCAAAATATTTATAAATAATGCATCTAATAAAGGACTTATATCTAGAACATACAAAGAACTTTTACAGCCCTGGCCAGTTTGGCTCAGCGGTTAGAGCGTTGGCCTGAGGTCCAGAGAGACCCGGGTTCGGTTCCTGCTAAGGGCATGTACTTCGGTTGCAGTTTGTCCCCGGCCCTGGTTGGTCGTGCGGGTGGCAGCCACTTGATGTGTCCCTTCACGTCGATGTTTCTCTCTCTCTCTCCCTTCCTCTCTCTCCCTCCCATTCTATCTGTACAAAAAATGGAAAAATATCCTCGGGTGAGGATTAAAAAAAAAAAAAAGAGAACTTTTACATTTTAATAATAAAAACGCAAGTGACTCAAAAAAATAATTAGGCAAAAGATTTGAATAGATCCGTCTACAAAGAAGAAATACACTGATGGTAAGAATGTAACATGGCAAAACTACTTTGAAAATAATTAATGGTTTCTGAAAATGTTCAACATATTACCAACCATAGAATTCAGGCATTTTCTGTCCTAGGTATTTACCCAAGAAAATTAAAGCATACGTTCATACAAAGACTTGTACACAGATATCAAAGCAGCTTTATTTCTAAGAGCCAAAAACTGGAAACAACTCAAATATCCATAAACAGGTGAATGGACATACAGATTGTCACATAGAATTACAAAAAAATACTATGCAGCAACAATAATAATAAACTGACACATGCAACAATATATATGAGTCTAAAAATAATTATGGTAAGTAAAAAGAGACCCTCCCAAATGTTACATTCTGAATGATTGCTTTTATAGAAAATTTAAAGCTACCTATAGTAAAAGAAAAGAACGCAGATCAGTGGTTGCCTAAAAACAAGGTAGAGACTAGTTGAGCTGGGAAGATAAGACTACCAGGAGGCATGAGGGGACTTTTGGGGATGAGGAACATGATAATTTTTGTCACTCTGGTGATGAATTAATGGATGTTTATATATTTCAAACTTAAATCGTATAATTTAAATATGTGCAGTTTAGTGTATATCAAATATACCTCAATAATAAAGCAGTTGAAAAACAACTAACTGGGAAGTCTAATGTTCATTATCAAATATTAAAACTCTTTTCTAAAACTTTCATTTAAAAAAAATATTCTAATATATGCATGAGCCAGTAAAATGAAAGATGACAGTTCAGACAAAACTGAAATACATTGACCATATTATGATGGTTACATTATAAATCACAGATGAAAGAATTATCTGATTGATAATTATCTACCCTCAAAAATAAATTAGAACCTTATCTCATTTCATTCAAAATCAATTTCAAATAGATTTAAGGTTAAATATAAATAAGTTGAGAAGCATTTAAAAAAAAAAAAGATTATTATTTATCTGTCTTGAAAAAATAGATGAATATTTATATGAGCTCAGTGGAAAGAAAACATTTGTATAAGACACCAAAGGCAGAAATTATAAAGTAAGTGATTAATAGCTGTGGATACATAAAAAATGGAAATTCATAAAATGTGTTATGAGCAAAAACATAATAAGCATTATTAAAAGGCTGAAAGTAAATGAAGAAAATTATTTCCAACTACATGTCAGGCATCTACATTCTCAGAATGTAAAAAGATCTAATACTTCAACAAACAATTAAAAAACAAATCTCTGGGAAGTGGGCAAAGAATAGTGATTACACAATTTAGAAAATATTAAAAACAAGTAGAGGTGACTAACAAACATGTGAAAAGGATGTGTTCCAAAATGTGGACAATCTCTATGACCCAGGATGCTAGTAGTGTATTTGTCTTAGATCTTATGACTGAATCCTGGTGGCTAGTGCAGAAATCCTATCAGAGGCGGAGGGGGGAGGCATCTGGTGTCCTATGCAATTCCAACATGGGTGAAACCTTGGTTTCCTGTCAAAGTCTGGAGAAGTTTCTATGCCAGTTGTCAAATTCAATGTGACTAGTTTTTCTTTTTGACATGGACATATCTTTGCTATCTTGGGAAGATTTCTGATACCTACCTCCATCAGTGATACCTGTTATCAGTCTAAGTCACTTCCTGAATTGGACTTTTTCCTTCCTCCAAGATTTTAAGTAACAGAATATGATATACTTATCTGGGACCAAAGTAAACTGTGTACCTCAGTGGGTTTCCCCCCCTGAAATATATTTGCTATAGATCGAGCATATAGTTTCATCTTTGTTTAAAAAACATCCATTGTAGGCTGGTGTTCATTATTCCTCACTCATCCTCCTCCTAGAAAAAATGTTCTGTCTTTGCTTTTGAAAGCTGAAATTGCATAGATCCTCCGGTTGTTTGTAGATTAGCTGTAATTTATTCAGTGCCCAAAGGGTAACATAAGAGGATTAGCCAGAGAAGAGAGGAAACAGGGACAGTCCTTCAGGCTTTGTTATGTTGCAGCCGTGCAGACGAAACCAAAATTAGGCCCAAATGTCACCTCTTTTTGAGATTAACAACATAACAAGTTTCCAACTTATTCTTCCTCATTATCTTATTTCATACAATTTCCTAAAACTCAAATCACTCTAAAACATAGCTTCCAGCTTAATTGAAAGCCAACTATTTTCTACTCACATTATTTATCTAAATGTTTCATGTAAACACATTTCTTGACACGGTGACTATTCTAGTAAAATGTTGACCAGGTCAATGGAGAAATATCCTTGGGTGAGGATTAAAAAAAAAAAAAAATGTTGACCAGAATTGTGCACTGTATACCTAATAACAGTAAGGTCAATTTATTACTTATTAAAAGCACCAATTTTCAAACCTGTGCTTAGAAAAATTTGCTGTTTCGTGTGTCCCAATGGCTATGATCTCTAGTCCAGAAGAGACATTTTATAAAAATGTCTTCAATGATTAAATGGTGTAAATGAATGATAGACTGATTTCCATTGACTGGACGATGAAAAATACTGCATTTCAGATTCTATTCACAATTTAATTAATCATGTACAAATCTGGTCAGAGTTGTTCATTTGTTCATCATTTCAACTTAGTTAGTACACTGATATATATGTTTTACCAATTAAAGGTAGATGAAATTATCAAATACCTTTAAGTAGATGAAAGAAATGTCAAAGTCATTAGAAGGCAGGGTCTAATTCACGTATAGCATAAGTCAGTCATTAAGGTATCACACATCAATTTATAAAATGTTGTGTAAATTTTGCATGGAAGCTACTTGACCTCCAGCGACTTGTATTTAAATAGAAGAAAAAAAATCTCTTATGTTATTAAAATAAGAAAGTGCCAGAATAAAACTTACAGGATGAATGAAAGAAAAACCACAGAAACAAGAGTGGACTATTCTTCAGAAACACTATCTTCAATGCTCTATACCACAGAAGACATTATTGTATGGAAAACACAACACTGATTTATCTAGATTTAAAAGCAGTGATTTTTATTTGCATCAATGAAAGATTAGGAAATTTGATCCAGTCCCCTTGATAAGGATAACTAGAAATAGATTATAATGTGATCACCTTTGGCTGCTCATAAGCCAACAAATTCCATAAGAAATAGAATATTCAGAGTAGTGATTCTGCCTTTGGGGTGATTTCCCTTGGAGGAATCTGCCAGATGATTGACTATGTGACTGAGAGGCTGTGAAGTAGAGACAAACGAGATAAAAAGAGACTATCAAGCCCTGGCCGGTGTGGCTCAGTGGGTTGGAGTATTGTCCCATACATAGAAAGGTTGTGGGTTTGATTCCCGGGCAGGGCACATGCCTATGTTAAGCATTTGATCCCTGGTCAGGATGCAGATGGGAAGGCAACTAATAGATTCTCTCTCTCTCTCTCTCTCGACTTGTGGGTGAGGGAATTGGGGAGATGGTCCAAGGGTACAAACTTGCAGTTAGAAGGTGAAAAAAATGTTCAGAAAAGGCAACTCTATAGAGATGGGAAATGGTTTAATGCTTGACTGAGGTGGTGATGGTGAGTGGCTAATGGTAGTTAATAGTTAATGGGAGGAAGGATCTTACTGGGGTAGTGAAATGTTCTAAAACTGACTTGTGATCATTGTGTAAATTGGAAAATTTATTAAAAACGATTGAAATATAAAATTAAATAAAAGAAGCTGTTGCCTTTGTTGATTTTGCTCAGCGGTTAGAGTGTTGACGGGACGATGGAAGAGTCCTGGGTTCGATTCCGGTCAAGGACACTTACCTCGGTTGTGGTTCATCTCCGGCCCTGGTTGGGTCATGTGGGAAGCAACCAGTTGATGTGTCTCTTTCACATTGATGTTTCTCTCTCTCTCCCTTTCTCTCCCACTCTATCTAAAAATAAATAGAAAAATATCCTCGGGTGAGGATTGAAAAAAGAAACAAACAAACAAACAAAAAGAAACTGTCCACAATCAAATCATTTTGGGGAAAAATGGATTAATAAAAGTAAAGAAAGTTTTGTTCTTAAAGTTTTTCTCAATACCTTTCATACATTAATATGACATAAATCTCTGAGAAGGGATAAAGGATACATTTTTATCTTTTTGTGCGAGGCTGGGGCAGAGTGTACGGAAAGTGTTTTAAGGGCATGCCATCTTGGGAGACAAAGTCATAGAACAGTCTTTTAACATTAATCATTTATTAACAACTATTTTTGTTTTCAATATCCAGGCTCTGTTCTGAGATACAACAAAGAAGAGTTCACATTCTCACGTGGGGACTCAGAACATACTCAAGATAAATAATACTGATGAGTGATAATGACAAAAAGTAGAGACGAGAGACCATAAATGTTGGTGTGAGATGACATTTTAGGCAGGATTGCCAGGGAAGTCCTGACTAAAAAAGTGTCTTTAGTGCAAAATTCCAAAGGAAGTATGAGAGTGAGCAACACAGGTGTGTGCGAAAGAACATTCCAGGCAGGGAGAAAAGCGCACTCCCCGAGACGAGGAAATGATTGACATGTTTAGGAAATAAAGAGTCCAGCACTGGCCGATTTGGCTCAGCGGTTAGAGCGTTGGCCCGCTGACCAGAGAGACCCGGGTTTGGTTCCCACTAAGGACATGTACCTTGGTTGCAGTTTGTCCCCGGCCCTAATTAAGGATGTGTGTTGTGTGGGTGGCAACCAGATGATGTGTCTCTCTCACATCAGTGTTTTTCTCTCTCTCTTCTTCCCTCTCTCCCTCCTGCTCTATCTGAAGATAAATGCAAAAATGTCCTCGAGTAACGGAGAAAAAAAAAGAGTCCAGTGTAAACAGAGTGAACAGAAGCCGAGGAGAAAACAGGAGTGAGCTTGTGTAGGTCCTTGTGAAGGTGCTGACTTTGACTCTGAGTTGGAGAGCCACTGGAGTGGTTGACACATGATCTGACTTCTAGTCTCACAAGTCAATCAGAGAAAGACAAATACATATCATTTCATGTATATGTGGAAGCTAAAGAACAAAATGAATGAACAAATGAAACTGAAACTGACTCATAGACTTGGAGAGCAGAATGATGGTTGTTGCAGAGGAGGGGCATTGAGGGACTAGGTGAAAAGGGTGAGGATATTAAGAAGTAGAAATTCGTAGTTGCAAAATAGTCATAAGGATGTATGGTACAGCATAGGCCACATAGTCAATGATATTGTAATAACTGTGTATGGTGCCAGGTGGGTACCGGAAATATCAGGGGGGAAACTCTAAAATATGCAGTTGTCTAACCCTTATGCTGTGCACTTAATACTAATACAAAACAATATTAAATATGAACTGTAATTGAAAAATAAAATTAATCAGGGAGACAAGTTTCAGGTGACAGATGATGGTGACTAGGACAAGGGTCACATTGGTGGTAAGACATGGTTAGATTCTTGGATATGTTGTGAAGGTCGTTCCCATAGAACGTCTTCTCAGATAGATTGGAACCTTAATATGTACTGGTTCTGTAAGAAAACTATTGGTACACTCTCCTGTTAGATTGCAATCTTGTGTTAAGCCCTTCTGATATGTAGCAAAAAGTAGTTGGCTTAAAATGGGAGGACATACCACATTTGTTCTGCAATCATGTGTCCTAGTAAAGCAAAATTGCTCTCCAGAGGATTCCATCAGTTACTGGAAAATATTATTAGCTGCCAAGTGATGTACTGTATAAAACTTTCCTATGTGGAAAGAACTTATTGTTTCTGCTCAGACTTCATCCCCTCCACATCTATAATGACTTCTTTGTGTACTAAAACTTTGTACATACCTCTATTTTCAATTATATCATTGTATGGTAGCTATTTCTTGACATGTATTTCTTCTCCATCTGACTGTGTATATTATTTCATTACTTTTCAAGAATTCTTGCTCTTGATCCACGGCTTTGTATGAGGTGTTGTTCAGTAAATATTTGACTATCTGAACCAGTTGTCTATAGATTTAACATCATGTAAATCATTCCATATACTTTTTTAAAACTTGGAATAAAACTCAGGGAAGATCTAGTCGGATAATTTCAATGCCCTAGTACTATTGCTTTCAAATTCTAGTTTGTATCAGGATACTTTAAAAAATTTGTTTGAAGACATATTTCTGGGCCCCATCCACATAATTTATGACTCAGTTGATTCAGACGGAATAGAGTTGATCTTAAGAATATGTACTTCTAGTCCCGGCTGGTTTGGTTCAGCGGTGTGAGCATTGGCCTGTGGAACAGAGAGTCCCAGGTTCGGTTCCCACTAGGCACAAAAAAAAAAAAAAAGAATATATACTTCTAATACATTTTCAGGTGATGCTGATGTGGCTGACTCAGAAGTCATGCTTTCATAGGACTGTTTGTGGAAAAAGAATCAAAGTAGTGACTATGCCAAATGGTAGCATTATGTTCAATTTCTTGATTTATAAGCACCATTACTAGGTTACTGTGTCAAATAGTTTTGATAATGAGAGAAAATAAAATCATACCAGTTATGTTATGGAAAAACTTTATAATAATGGTTGATTGTGTAGCTAAGAACAGGAAAGAGATGGTGATTCGGGGCAGCTCCGAGGAACTGTGTTTCCCTTTTCTCTCGTGCTCTCTCAACCTAATGGTTGCTTTTTCACAAACCATTTGCCTCTTATTTTATTCTTGATTCATTCTCTCTTTACCAATTATCTACTTATCTTTGTATTCTCCAGTCCAAACCCAAGAGCAATATTGTCTGATTCGCTCAGCTCATTGTCATCAATTGACTGGAGAAGACCTTTTGATAGGCAACATCAGGGTGGGTAAGTGGACCCCTGCTAATTCACTCAGTGGTTACCCAAGCTCAGAGGTCGACCTAGCACCCTTTGCCTGAGCTCAGGTCCACAGGCAGGGCTGCACGTGCTAGAAGATGATGTTGGGCATTTTGGACCCTATGATGGATATGTCCAGCAGAATCTTCCTAAAATCTAGATTTTAGGGAGGAAAAAAGCAAGCCGGAAGCTTCTTGTCTAATTAACGAGAGATGTGGATCTGAAAAGTGATGTCATAGTTCTTGGAAAGAGACAAGAAAACAAAAAATTCAAATTTACAGTATTTCTTAGTCTTGACAATTACAAGTTTCTCTGACTCTTTGCAACGTAAATGAAGGGGGTGCAGAGACAATGTATGGATCTGCCTTTATTTCCTTTTACTTTTGAACTCACTTGAAAGCCACACGAGGAAGCAGTAGCAATGTGAAGAAAAGAGAAACTTATGAGGAGCCAGACGCTACTGGAGGGTGCATTTGCCCAGCGGGACCCCAGAATGTGGACCCCTAGCAAATTTGGCTCTAGAATCTGTCTCTTTTTCTTTCCAAGTTTAAATCCTTCTTATGATTCCTGCTGGGAAAAACTGACTGTGATTAGTTGCTATCTCTCTTAAGAAAAACAAAGAACACACCGACACAAGATTTAGGCACAGAAAATAAGTTTCTGCTGTCTTGGTAGGTGGCCTATTGCAGATCCCATTGTATGTCAGGATGCTGGGAAAGAGAACAGAATATATTCATTAGATAGCTTTTCCTATAGGAGCCAGCTGCCAGAGGACAGGTGGCAATCTGCTCGGGGACCTCCAGCATATTTTTCTATGTGTGTTAGAAAGATAGTCCTTAGTTCTTTTAAAACAGTATGTGCTGTGCTTTTAGGGAAATCTGTGATCATACTTGAACTTGATTTCTTTCTTCTGTCTGAATAGCTTTGATTTAATGATGAGAATAAAAGACAAATTGAATGAATTCGGCTCCTTCTCTCACTTGGAATCAATTACCTCTGCTCAAATAACTTACTCCAGAAGGCTTTAGGGCATCCAGTAAATTCATTTACATACTCAAGAAATAACTCGCATCCTGGGGGACTAATAGAGCACAGAGGACTGATTTACCTCTCTGTTTCTTTCCTTGAGGCTGACCAATCATAAGAGTTCATATATGTCGAACTGGGTACACTGGTCTCTTGCAATATGTGGAAAGAGAGCTTGCTGAGTTAATGAACTGTGGCTGAGCAGCACAGAAAATGAGGGTAGCATAATGAATGAAGCTAAGGATCTTTGTTCCTCTCTCTAAGTCACCTCTTTACCCTGAGACTGCTCCGACTCATCTAGGCCAAGACCCGGAGAGAGCACACTGCTTCTGTTTAATTAGTATAGGTCAAGCTTATAGCATTTTCTTTTGAACCCGCAGCACCTCATGAAAAGATGAGCTGACCACAGTGTAGCCCTCTGGATATGAAATAGAGCATAATTATTTCAGATATTCCAAACATGTGCAACTTCTGCTTCGATTTTACACTTACTTTGTCCTTTTTCCCCACTTAATTTTCTAGTACACTGCACAGCTATGCTAATTTGGCACGGATGCTAAATATAAGGTCAGAGCATCTCACTTTGGTCTTTACTTGATTGCTTATCACCTTTTCTGAATGCCATTTCTATTTACTCTATGCATCTGATCTCATGTCGGCACTGCATCCCCTTGGCAGGCTGCTGCTCTTGTTTTTCTCTCTTTCCAAACAGCTGTTCCATAATTTCACATGACATAATGTAAATGTATTTTCTATTCATGAGGGAAGAAAGTGAGTCCCCTTAATCTCAGACCATCTTCCATCACAGATTTCTTTTATCCAATGATCAGAACAGAATCTGTGGTTTTTGCATTTATAATCTCTGGTGTATAAAAGCATTTTGAGGAGAGTTATACAAATATTTATGTTTTCTTTTTTTCCCATCACATGGTTCTTTCACAATACATTTTACAAGTCATTTCAATATTTATTATAAATCAACGGACCCATTCCCTGGTTTCTCATTCATTGACACCTGCAAATAATTAGTGGAGATAATTAGGCACATGAATAGACATAGTGCTACATAAATTAGTTTGGAAGAATTCTTGTATGGGATAGATTTTGAAAAATTATGTTTTTGTGTGTAACTTTTATGTGAGAAGAAAAACAAAACAAACAAAAAACCTCTCCAGGCTCTTATTGCAATTCTTGGTTTGTGAAGTTGACTTAAAAAAAAAAAAAAAATAGAGTAAAAGTCAAATACTAAGACGCTTTGGCTCCAGGTTTTGGCACACAAAGAAATCTCCATGGTCCCCAAATGGAAAACAACATTAACCAGCATGCTCTGATTTTGTCTATACAATTTCTAACACTACTTTGACTTGAGGTTTTAAATACCATATGGCAGATTCATAAACACTCTGAGTGAGCAGGTTTCTCTGAAAAAATAATATGAGATTACCACCTACCTGAGATTTAGGGAGATCAAAAAAGACATGCATTTTCTGGATGTCTGACTTTGGTTAGGGGTTTTTTTGGGAACTCTGCCAGGAGCTATTTAAGAATTCTCATGTTAGTGCCTAGCAAAGAAGAATCATACAGAATGTAGGCAATATATCGTTCCCAAAGAAGAAACATAAGGATAGATTTAATCACTTATTTATTTCTGCTATTAAAAAAAATATTATGTAACTTCATTGAAATAATAATTGATTGTACTATTCAGAGTTTTATTTTTAAATCACAAATAAGATCTTATAACATCTCTGATTAAAACTTAATTCCCTACAGGGAAAATTCTCTTCTCTTTGTCTTGGCATCTAATTCTTAAGGCCTGGCCCCAAACCATTTTTAAGTTATGTTTTCTATATTTGATTCCTTTTTCTGTCATGTATATTACAAATTATTATTTATTCCCTAGGTAACTATTTTCATTGTGGTTTCTTTTCACTTTCCTCAATCTGGATCTCATATTTATAATTAAATCCTGGTTATAAAAAAAAAAAAAAAATTATTGACACACCTCCTCAACTATGAGTTGTACAATACATTTTAAAGCAGTCATTAAAGTTCACGATGGATGTTGAGTCATCCAGGAAAACCTGTGTATATCCTCCATTGAAGGAGGAAGAAAACAAATACGTTATGAAACAGATCATAGTAATGGTGAAAGTGAGCAAAGTCTGCCTGTCTGAATTTTACATTTTAAATGCATTTCTAGATAATTCATGTGAAGTATCTCATTGTTCTAAAATGCCAGAGATGTTGGAAAAATACAAATTGGGATCTGCAGAAGTGACTAACGAGATATCACTGGAATGTTCCGAAGCACAGATGCTTCTGAACTTGTGTTAGATTCAAGAGCCACAGGAACTCTGAACTTTTAATGGATATAGGAAGCTAAATGAAGGCCAATTTCTAAAAGTTTTAACTCAGAACTGGCTTTTAACTACTGAATGAGCTAATAAGGCTCAATCTGGGGGAAATTCTGAGCTCTGGCCATGATATGACAGGAAACAGAAACAAATGAATGCAGATGGCCCCATCAACAGGACTTCAGCACCAAGCCCTGTAACAGCAAGGGGATGGACGTACCTTTATAAATAACTCAAAAATAACTTGAAATATTCACTTTTTTGCATTTTCAGTCTGGATCAGAAGCACTTTAGGACAAATTTATGTATGATTTATTCAGCATAATATGTACCTAGTGCCAAGTCACGGGACCTTGCACATGGTAGGCTCTAACTGAATCTTTCAATGAATATATAAATAAATAACATACACAAATAGATTAAAGTTACACATTGTTTATACCATAAACCCTTTATCACAAATAATGTTGTAAACCCGAAACACATTGTTTAAAGATAGGTATTTTCATTTTATTGTTTTATGTTTTTATTGTTTTTTTTTCTTTTTTTTTAGAGAGAGAGAGAGACATCAATGTGAGAGAGACATTGATCAGCTGCCTCCTGCACGCCCCCTATTGGGGATTGAGCCTGCAACCCTGACCAGGAATCAAACCAGGACCTCTCAGTCCATGGAATGATGCTCAATCCACTAAGCCACACCCGCTAGGCCAAAGATAAATATTTTCCTTCCTTTAGACTAATGAGGAAAAAATAAAAAGATGAGAAGATAATTCAGTTTGTGAACTTAATTGATGCTAATGTTTAAGCTATATTTGTAAGTAATCTTTTCTTTTTTCTTGAGGTAACTTTAAAAAAAAAATAGCCATTTCCTTTTTTCACCTTTGTATAGTAAAACAAATAAAAGGCATATTTAGAGATATTTATAGGGTTAGAGAAGCCAAAATGGCAAAGACTGAAGGTAGTAATTTATTACTGGAGGAGCAATTTACTCCTTGGTTGCTATGAGAACTATTATACAGATTTTGCTACCTTAAGACCATATTTTCCTAATAAAAGGCTCTTTTATAGAAGCTGAAATTTTCAAGCATTCTGTGAGGCAAATCCAATTACTTCATTCAAAAAGGAAGCTCACTGTATACTTAAAAAATTAGTGTCTGTGCTTCTCAGAGACAATTTGGAAGGTGAGAAAATTGTGAAACAGTATCATAAACCTGATAGTTAAACATTACTATTATCATATTATGGTATATTTTCTTTCCTATCTTTATCTTTTGCTATCCATATGTAATTCTATGTTTCCTGATTTTTCTACTTTGTTGTATATTAGATTTTTTTTCCTGTTCCTATATAAGCTGTTACTTAAAGAACTGCATAATAGTGATTATGCTTCTGGCTAAGATGGAGTAACAGGAACAAAATGTACCATTCAACACAAAACAATAAAGACATGGACAAAATATGTGCAGCAATGATTTTTAAAAAAATTTTTTTTCTTTATTGGTTTGAGAGAGAGAGGAAAGGAGAGGAAGAGAGAGATAGAAACATCAATGAAAGAGAACATTGATTGGCCACCTCCTGTATGGCCCCCACTGGGGATTGGGCTCACAACCTGGGCATGTGCCCTGACTGGGAATCAATCCAGCAACCTCTTGGTGCATGGGTTGACACTCAACCAGTGAGCCACATCAGCCAGGCTGAATCAATGATTTTTAAGACACTGGACATAGGCAATTAATAATAGTTACTCTTGAGAGTCTGGAATCAAATGACATATTTAAATTTCTTCACCTTATTTCCTTGAGATAATTTTCAGGCTGTGGTGCAGGGAGGGGGACATACCAGAACCTGAATTGAGGAGACGGACCACAAAGATGATGAAGACCAAAGGCAGCTACAGTTCTCAGGAAAAAGTACCAGATAGGAGAGAGCTGCAGAGTTGGAGGACTATGGAGTGCAGAGAGCTGCAGAATGTCCTCTTCAAATATTTAATGTGTAAGGAACTGCTGAGTTTACAGAAAGAAGCACCCAAAAGGATTAGAGAAAAAAAACCTCAATCAAAATTGACCCAGAACTGAAATAAATGTTACAATTAGCAAACAATGATATTAACACACATATTATAACTGTATTCCCTATGTTATTAAAGTTAAATAGAATTATAAAAGATATATAGATATCACTTAAATGTGTGTGTACACACACACAGAGAACCTCTAAAGATGAACAGAGAATCTGAATGCATGCATAACAGCCGATTAGACAGGGCAGAAGAAAATATTAGTGAATTTGAAGACATAATCATAAAAACTACCCGAAATGAAATACCAAAAGAAAAAGATTGGTGAGCAGAGGGACAGCTCTAATCAACATAATATACATAAAATGGGAGTCCTAAATGAAGAAGAAAAAGAGAAGGTGATAAAAAAGATATTTAAAAAATAAATGGCTGAAAATTTTCCAAATTTTGGAGGGACCTGGAAAGTATTATCCTAAGTGAAATAAGCCAAGCAGAAAAAGACAAATACCACATGATTTCACTTATATACGTAATATAATGAACATAACAGTCTGAGGAATACGGTAGACCCAGAAATATGGAAGTAGGGCACAGACTGACATCTGTCGGGGGCGGGGGAGATAAACCACAGAACTTACATGCATGTATACATAACCAATAGACATGGACAACAAAGCCGGGGATGGGGCAGGGTTGGGGTGGGGAGGGGGGTGCCAATGGGGTAAAAAAGGAGAAACATCTGTAACAAAAAAATAAATAAATAAAAAAGACACATTCAAATTGGAAAAAAAAAAAAAAATTAAACCCAAGTTCTAAGAAGGCTAGTAAACCTCAATCACAAGAAAAATGAAGAAAAGTAGATGAAGTCACATTATAATCAATATACTTATAATGAGTAATAAGAAGAAATTCTTAACAAGACACAGAGGAAAAACAACATATGTTAGGTGGAGGAAGGTATAGGGTGATAAACAGTGGTGAACAGAGACTTGAATTGGGATGGTAACCACACAATACAGGGTTCAGATGAAGTGTTGTAGAATTGTTCACCTGAAAACTTTATAATTTTGTTAACCAATGTCACCCAAATAAATTCAATAGAAACAAACAAACAAACAACTGATGATAGATACAAAGGAACAAAGACAGGCCTGTCAGCAGATATATCTTTGAAAAGAATGGTACAATTAAGCAGCATCTTTAGTACTAAAAAAAAAAAAACAAAACTATCATCTTTGGGTTCTTTACTCCCCCAAAATGAAGGCAAAATAAAAACACAGGAAAAGTAAGAAAATATATTGTTCAAAGACCACGCTGTAAGTTATATTAGGGAAGTTCATCGGGCTATGGAAAAATAATTCCAACTAGAAATATAGACCTTCACAAGGAATTAAGAATCCCAGAAATCACCCAGTTGGTGTGGCTCAGTGGTTGAACATTGACCCATGCACCAAGAAGTCACTGGTTCGTTTCCTGGTCAGGGCATATGCCCAAGTTGTGGGCCTGATCTTCTTTGGGGACATGAAGGAGGCGGCCAGTCCAAGGACTCTCTCATCGAGGTTTCTATCTCTCTCCCTATTCCTTCCTCTCTCTAAAATCAATAAAGAAAAAATATTTTTTAAAAAAGAATCTCAGAAATCATAACTATATGAGTGAATGTACAATATACACTTCTTATTTTTTTAAAGCTCTTTCAAAGATAATGGACATTAGAGTGACATTAAAAGCACACTCAATTTAAAAAAAAAAAATTGGTGTCCTTTTAAAAGCAGGAAGAGTGACCAGAGAGCTCTCTCTCTCTCCCTATGCAAACACAGAGGAAAGGCCTGTGAAAACGTAGCAAGCCAGAAACACAGGAAGAAAGCCCTCACTAGACAGTGCGTTTGCTAGCACCTTGATTATGAACTTAGAGCTTCCAGAACTGTGAGAAAAATAAATTGTTGTTTAACCCAACCAGTTGGTGGTATGTTAGGAAGCCTGAGAAGACTAATCTACCCCCTGAAACCAGAAGCAATACCAGAATGTCTACTCTTCCCACTCTATTCAAGCTTGCACTGAAAGTTCTAGCAAAATTAGGCAAGAAATGAAATAAAAGGCATGTGGATGGTAAAGGAAGTAGCAACAGTATTTCTTTTCATAGATGACATTTTCTTATAGAAACTCTTAAAAATGCCAAAAAAAATATAGTAAAGGCAATAAACAAGTCCAGCTAGGCTCCAGGATTCAAAATCAATATAGAAAATCAACTGAATTTCTATACATTTGCAATGAATAATGGTAAAATGAAATTAAAAGGACCATTACAATTAATAAAACATTTCTAACAGCACCAAAGAGAAGATGAATAACAATTGATTTGACCAAGCAAGTACAAGATTTGTACATTGAACACTACAAAACATTGCTGGATAAAATTAAAGAAGACCTAAATGAATAGAAATACGTACTGTATTACTTTTTATGAATAGAAAGAATAATATTATTGTGATAACAAAAGCAATTTAAAGCAATCTAGAGTCAATGCCTTCTGTGTCAAAATTCTAGTTGTTCTTTTTTTTTTTTTGCAGACATAAACATGCTGATTTTAAAAATACATACATAAAATTACCATGGAGCATCGTTAAAACAATCTGGAAAAGGAAGAACAAAGTTGGAATAGTCGAACTTCCTGATTTTCAACTCATTATAGAGCTACAGTAATGAACACACTGTGAAACTGGTATAGGATAGACATAGAGCTCAGTGGAATAGAATTAGAGTATAGAATATATCCATATATAAATGTATATATCTCCTGCTTTTCAATTTAGATACCACTAGAATATGATAAATCAAAGGTAATTAACAGGTACCTGTTTGTACTGTGAAAGTGGACGGATGACCATCAAAAGTAGAGAAGCCTAGAAATGTAATAGCATTCCACAGAGTATTTAACTGTGCAGCGTTTCTAAGGAACCTGTTCTCTTTCATGAATATTTTATTTTGTGGTAACAGAATGTACTAAACCAACGTCTGTCCTAAGAAGTGTAATGTCTGATGGCTGATGGGACAAGAGAAGCTCATTAAAAAAGCTTAAAAATCTCTGAGTTTTCTATGGGAATATAGATATTTGAAAGCTATCAGAGCATTTAAGCTTTTAATGTGGGTGGGACGAAAAAAATAAAGTAGTTGGTCTAAGCTAGTTTCGTTCCCTCCCCTGGGGTAAGACCTCAGGAGAAAGGAAAGAAGATAAATGACTGGCTATTTTTTCTTGTCAATTGGACTTCTGGGTAAATTGATGAATAATACTTTATAGAGGCAAAACAGTGGACTTCTGAATGCCCTTACCAGTATGTCTAGTAAACAGAAACTAGGATTCATGCTGCATAGCTACGTGGAGAATGTCTAAACTCTATAACTTTCTGGGGGAATAGAATGAAGACAGTTTATGATGCAAATGCTCCCACTGAGTTAGGCATTCCATGAAGATGTGTGTCTCGTACTGGAGGATAGAACCTGGGACTTTCTGAATGTGCCAGACATTTCTCGGTTTTGCCAGTGGCCTACAGATTGCCCGTATTCTTGAAGTTATTACTAAAGCTTGATACCGGGTAAGAACTCTCATTTATATCAGTCTGGTATGCCAGTTCGACCTTGTGTTAGATCAGGGAGACCATGATCAAAAACATATAAATTGACTTTTAATTCTATGTATATAAATTTTTTTTCCAAGTTCATTTTCTAATAGTAAAATCACAATAAATCATTTGAACTTTAGAAACATTTTTTGTTATTTTTACCTAAATTTCATTTTAAAAATTTATTTACTTATTTACTCTTTCAAAAAAAAATATCAAACAGCAAATGACACTAACTTCTTCAAGGATTTTATAATCAGTGTGGAAACTAGATTAAGCAAAAAATTGTATATTTTTATAAGTTCTTGATTGTGCTGATAGTACAAACTGTTATTTACATTTAGGTGCCAACTTTTCAGAGGACTAATCATAAAAAAGAATTGCCTAGCTGGTTCTATATCCAATAGAGATTCTTAATTCTTGGAGAAATTAAGAATTGGCTCAGCCCTGGCCGGTTTGGCTCAGCGGTTAAAGCGTCGACCTGCGGTCCTGAGAGACCCGGGTTCGGTTCCCGCTAAGGGCGCGTACCTCGGTTGCAGTTTGTCCCCGGCCCTAGTCGGTCATGCGGGTGGCAACCACTCGATGTGTCCCTTTCACATCGATGTTTCTCTCTCTCTCTCTCTCTCTCTCTCTCTCTCTCTCTCTCTTTCTCCCCTTCCCACTCTACCTGAACAAAAAAATGGGAAAATGTCCTTGGGTGAGGATAAAAAAAAAAGAATTGGCTCAGAAAAGCAAAAGCCAAGATTGATTTTTTTTTTTTTATCCTCACCCGAGGATATTTTTCCATTTTTTGTACAGATAGAGTGGGAGGGAGAGAGAGGAAGGGAGAGAGAGAGAGAAACATCGACATGAAGGGACACATCGAGTGGCTGCCACCCGCACGACCAACCAGGGCCGGGGACAAACTGCAGCCGAAGTACGTGCCCTTAGCGGGAACCGAACCCGGGTCTTTCCAGACCGCAGGCCGATGCTCTAACCGCTGAGCCAAACTGGCCAGGGCCAAGATTGATTTTTAAAAATATATAGGTGATTACAACTAATCTATGAAATGTACTCTTTCAAAAGCTAAAGAATGTCAATGTGTTTGAA
Source organism: Molossus molossus (assembly GCF_014108415.1). Taxonomy (NCBI): domain Eukaryota; kingdom Metazoa; phylum Chordata; class Mammalia; order Chiroptera; family Molossidae; genus Molossus; species Molossus molossus. Next base: position 161,863,092 of record NW_023425344.1, on the reverse strand, counting down.
CATGTTGACCTTGGGAAAATAGCATCCAGTTCATTTATCTCTTCAACAAATATTTATTGGGAAGCTACTTGTGCAGTGATTCACTAAAGAAAAAATGATAAATGTATTGCATTCAAAGTATAACTATTAACCTGAGAAGTAAACTTAGAAGATAAAACAGATTTGGTGGTTCTTAAACTAAGGCTGAACTGTTAAAAATAATGTTTGTTTTTCATAGGGCCTGGTTCATATTTATGGTTTTCTTAAATTTTTTTCCTTATTTAGAAACATTAATTTCCCACAGGTCTGATTTATAATTATATGGAGAATATTTTTGTAAACTATACTTGAGATTTTTCAAACAGCATCTTGTATTGTATCTGAACCTCACTGAGTCCATGAATTAAACATAACTTTTTACATTTTTCTATTAATTTATCAGTCTTTCCATTGAGTCTTACATACCACACTTTCCTTAGTGTTTTTGTATTTTAGTCTGTCCCTCCCATCTTCATAGTTTCTCAGGGGTCCAGAGACCATCTATTCTTAAGGCCGAGGGCATAGATTCCACATGGTACATAGCTTATTTCCATGTCAATTTATACTTGTTTTCTTCATTGATACTAATGATGATCTGGATATTTTTACATTATAAAAAAGAGCACAATTGTTCAAATATTATTTTATTTAATTCTGGCTGTTTTACTTTGAAGAATGATAATAAATCTGAGTTTTGTTTATTTAGCCACAAACAGCAAATGTCTACTATATATGATTATGATGGCAGGTTTTGGATTATAGTTTGTGTTGATCCAGCAACATTACTAATGAACCTGTCAACCTCTAATGTTAAAAGTTTGTGAGCCAGTTGAACTATTGGTGATTGAATTGAAAGATGATTTAATTAAAAAATTGTGACATAGGAAAAAGGACTATGATACAAATTCAAAATATAAACTGCACATATATATGCATTTACATGTAGAGTTTAAATACACACACAAAACACACTCCAAACCAAGCTTCAACACACCCAACTGATCTAAGAACACACCGTATATTAATCATTTGCAAAGGATTAGTAAGTATATTTATCTTTCAGTATAAAATTAAATATCTGTATTTTTATCTGAAAAAGTGCAAAATTGCTTGAGGATTTATTCCTCAATTATATGCTACTTATAGCAGGATAATCACTCAGATCTTCCTGAGAAACACTTTACAGAAAGCATATTATGTCAAAAAATTTATATTATTCATATTACTATATTAATTATGAGATGCCAATTTATAACAATCTACATTATTTAGATATGAATAAAGATTCCATATTTATTTTTATTGCATATTGATAATATTTTATTAACAATCTTGTCCATAATCTGCATTGGTAATTCTTTTTCCCAACAGGAATCATTGTTCATGTAACAATATAACAAACATTTATTCAGCATATAATGCATAAAAGAAACTCTTGGATATAATAGAAATATAAGAAAATTATAAGCTTTGAGCAAATATAAAGAGTACATTTTTGGAAACTAAATAGCACTGCAAATGAATTAAAATATAAATACTCCCTAGTTCTATTTATAGTATTAAAGCCTCCAGACTCTTAGATTTAACAGTGGTGCTTTTTCTACCATGTAAATATAAGTTTTCCAAATATAATAAAAAGTGAAATATTTTGCTATTACAGACATAGTCTCAACAAATTAATATAAATATCTTAATTTAGGTCAAGCACAGTTTGAAGTTCACCTAATAAATATGATAGACTTCAAAAACTTCTTCAAAAATTCCACACTCAAAGCATAAAAAACTCACTAATAAAATCAGTAGCCATTAAACCATAGTGCACACTGGGTCTGGATGTTCTTACATCTTTAATACTGATTTTATGCTTAGCATCAAGGAATCAGACTGGAGTTTCACTAACTATTTAGACTTCATCCTCACCAAATCATTTGTGAAAGTGAATGCAGAACTTATTCGTAAAACATAGTCCTGTAGGACTTCAAAGGTATTTGAAAGTGAAAGAGACATTGAGAACAGCAGTTCAGCAATGAGGACATGATATGCTGTTCCCTGTGGCTCAATCAAATACTGGAGGAAGCCTTAAAGGCTGAGGTAAGATGTTTACTGCCTGGAGGAGAACTCTGATATTAAGCCCAATTATCAGCCTAGTTCTGTATTTTCTGCCTTCTTGCAAAGCTTGTGCAGTGTGTCACCATTAATCCTTTTGGAAACCCGGTGGAATCTGCTGAAAAGTCCCAACGAATATAAATTTCTTTGAAAAGATTGACAAGGCCATATCACATTATGATTTAGAGGCCGATGATTTAAGTCTTTGCATTTTCATGAACTTCTGGTGGTTGATGATGACACACTGAAATGATTGAAGTGTTGTGAGGGCAATAAAATCTTGCCGTGCAGTGCAAGGGGAGGTGTGATGTATGTATTAACTCTTTCTTGGCTCTTAGTACTCTTGTAAAGATTTTGATCAGCTTTTAAAACTAAAAAATAATTTTTAAAAATTTAACTGATTTTCTCAGCAGCAGCAGATCCCTTGACACTGCTGTTACTATAGAAGTTGAAGGAAGGGTTTACTGGGCTCTTGAGAATTTTAACTATTGGCTAGGCTGGGAGCACTCCTTTGACATTTTTCATGGAAGTTTTAAAGCAATGAGTGGTGGAAACCTACATAATTTCATCTGGTCATTCCAGGAGGAGGACCAAGTTTTTACAAGGTCACTTCTCTTCTATCTTTCAGTACAAAAAGGACCTAAGAGTCATTACATGTCTTATTCAGAACCAAAAAGTAGAATTTGTGCCTTGCCATCCTGTGGCTGTCAGACGACTGAGTATAAATTCATGCCCTTTTCGGTTAACTTGATTACTATAGACTTGGACTTCAACTACTTTCCTATAAACGCAACACAATGCCTTACACAGTCTTCCTCCCTAAATGTGAGTGAACTAGAGACTTAACTTTGAGGTTGATTCTCAGTCTTTTGCAAGACACTCATGTAAAATTTCAATTTATTAAGTTTACTAAAACACACACACACACACACACACACACACACATTATTAAGAAATGACAACATGCCTGTTTTGGAAGCTTCTTGTTTTTAATCTGAAACCAGCCCCTGCAAGTGAAGGGGCAGGGAAACACCTAGCTAGGAAACGGTAGACCACTTCAGATTGGCATGTAGAGGGTTGAACACGTGGGGAACTCAGTTAGGAGGCATGTCTTGGGAGGTTGCATGAAGAGGAATTTCTGCACCCACTCGCCAAATCTTAAAAGTTTATGTAGTGGCCTTAACGGGGGTCAGTCACTTACATAGAAGGCCTTGGCAGGGTTCAGTCATGTACTCAGTCCATATAGTCTCATCACCACATTTCGATCTCAAGGCTGTGTCCCTGGGCAGGGGAAAACAAACAGCGCGAATCTTCCAAGCACAGGGAAGGACATGGAGAACTTCCACTTGCCCTGGTCCAGCTTGTGGGTTAATCTGGTAGTCACATCTTGATGACTTTCCCCAGCAATAGTGTATACTATGCTAAGTACCAAACTTCAAAGAACAATAACATACAGTGATGACTGTAGAGGGTTCTGTCTAATAAAAGAGTGAGATGCAAAATTATGCAAAGTATGAGAGAAACACTGTGGCAAATGGCAGCTAACAGAGTCAGATAAAGCATTACATGGGGGGGGGCTGTTTGAGTTAAGTTCTAAAGCATTACATGGGGGGGGCTGTTTGAGTTAAGTTGTAAGGAATAATCAGAAATGTATTTGATGACTTTCAGATGCATTTGCCCAAGCACAGAAACAACATATAATTTAGTATGCTCACTTATATAGCATATTATGACACAGCAGGTCATTCCTGATCCTAGCTACACTTCTTACTGACATATGTCAGCATAAGTCATATAATTATTCTAATTTTGTCTATAATAATGATACATTAAGGATCACATTTTATCCAGATAATATAACTATAATACATGTTTGATATGGATTAACATCATATATTGGATAATGAATTAAGGAAAAGTAGATGGAAAAATAGAGGTAAATTATTTGGAAATTAAATTGCTATCTAGTATCTATTATTACTGACTGACACATCTGTTATTACTGCATAATAATTATGTTCATACTTGTGTTTGTGTATAAGCAATTACGTATATTTACAATTTCATCATTGTTGACTCCAGTGTTAAATTATTTGTTGTGCTTGGCATTTGAATTGATGATGCATTTATATTATTTTCGAGACATTTAGAAAAGAAGTGTTAAAATGTTGATTCTTTTAATAATACAAGGTTAATGACAGAGCTTATGATGGCATGTGCTTGGGTCTATAGTTATTCTGAAATTATTCTATTCAGGGTCTTCTAAATAAAGCAATTCTATCTATACTTAAGAAATCTTAGAGGAGAAAAAAATGGCGGCGGAGTGAATGGAGCTACACAGACCATCTCCCAGGACCAAACTGGATTTAAAACGAAAATAAAGACAAATCATGAGGAAGGGGCAACCGAAAGGCAGCCTGGAGGACCACATAACCAGGGACACTGACTCAATCCTGGTAGGCTTGCGAGGACGTGAGAGGGGGCCGGGAGACCACGGTCTGCAGTGGCCTGGGCTGGGACCAGTGGACTCGGCTGGGACCAGGGGACTCTGCTAGAAGCTGCTGCCCCCTCGCCTGCATCCACGACCGTGGCTGAGTCCTGTGAACTCGGCTGAGTGTTATGCCCTCGGCTGGTGCAGCAGACTTGGCCACTCTTAGCTGGGAGCAGCGCCCTCGGGTTAAAAGTCCCAGGTGGCTCCATGACGCAGAGTCTAGACAGAGGCTAAATTGGCAGCAGCCACACACCTTGGGATCCGGCAGAGGGAGGGCAGACTGGACTGGAACTGTGTGAGGACACTCGGGATTGGGAGGGTGCTCAGAGCTTTTGCTGAGTGCAGCCATGCAGGACTGTGGTCATCTTACTCCTTCCCAGGGCCCTGGGGAGAGACAGCGACACCTCCCTCGGGGATTCTACCACACCTGGTGGCCATTGAAATGCTAATTGAGGCCCATTAACAACCAGTATCTGCACCACCCTCGGGAAATCCGCTTACACTGAGCACCTGAGGGAGTTTTTCAGGCAACTCAGAAACCAAGGTTCTTCACTGACCTCTACTAATAGCCTCAAGGCAAAAAAAAGCTAGAGGAAAGTTAAAACTTGACAGTGGTGTTTAAAGTGGGTCCTCCCTGCCTCATCCAAACCCAGGAGAGGGAGCCACAAAGAGCAGAACACCAACACCCACAGAGAAAATATAGCAGACTCCAAAGCACACTGTGATAGCCAAAATGGTGAAAAACAGAAACAAAAGCCAAATGAAAGAAGAAGAGACCTCTACCGAAGATGAGATAAATGAGGTGCAGTTAAGCAAGTTAACAGAACTAGAATTCATACCCATGATCTTGAGGAAGCTCAACAGCATGAGTAAGGACATAGAGACACTGAAAATAAGCCAATTGGAAATTAAAAACCAACAAGAAGAGATAAAAAATGACATATCAGAAATGAAAAATTCATTCGAAGGTTTAAAAAGCAGAGTAGGGGAAGCAGAGGACCGGATCAGTGAATTAGAAGACAGGGTAGAAAAAATCAACCAATCAGAAAACCAAAAGGAAAAAAATGATTAAAAAACAGGAAGACAGCTTAAGAGAACTGTGGAACAACTGGAAACGTAATAATATTCGCATCATAGGAGTCCCCAAAGAAGAAGAAAATGATCAAGGTTTAGAGAATATATTCAAAGAAATAGTGACAGAAAACTTCCCTAATCTGGTGAAGGAAGAAGGCATTCAAGTTCAAGAAGCACAGAGAGTCCCAAGTAAGAAGAACCCAAACAGGCTCACACCAAGACACATAGTGATCAAACTTCCAAAAATTAAAGACAAAGAGAGAATCCTAAAAGCAGCAAGAGATAAGCAACAGGTTACCTACAAAGGAAACCCCATAAGGCTCTCAGCTAACTTCTCACAAGAAACACTACAGGCTAGAAGGGAATGGCATGAAGTAATCAAGGTAATGAAAAACAAGGATCTGAATCCAAGACTATTCTACCCAGCAAGGCTATCATTCAAAATAGAAGGTCAAAGAAAGAGCTTTTCAGACAAAAAAAGGCTAAGGGAATACATTAGCACCAAACCAGCACTGCAAGAAATGTTAAAAGGACTGCTGTAATTACCAGGAGAAATGGGAAGGAAAATAGAACCACACTAAACAAAAATGGCAATAAATAAGTACATATCAATAATCACCTTAAATGTAAATGGATTGAGTGCTCCCATAAAAAGACACAGAGTAGCTGATTGGATAAGAAAGCATGACTCATCTATATGTTGTTTACAAGAGACCCACCTCACAACAAAAGACTCACATAGATTGAAAGTGAAGGGATGGAAAAAAATCTTCCAAGCAAACGGAAAGGAAAAAAAAAAAAGCTGGGGTAGCAATAATCATATCTGACAAAATAGACTTCAAAATGAAGGCCATAACTAGAGACAAAGAAGGCCACTACATAATATTGAAAGGATCTATCCAACAGAAAGATATAACCTTGATAAACATATACGCACCCAATATAGGAGCCCCAAAATATATTAAAAATCTTCTGGAGGACTTTAAAGGAAAAATCAATAGCAATACAATCATAGCAGGGGACTTCAACACCCCGCTGACATCACTGGATAGATCCTCTATACAAAAAATTAGCAAGGAAACAGAGACTCTAAATGAAGTACTACACCAAATGGATTTAATAGATATCTACAGAGAATTACACCCCAAAACTACAGAAATCACATTCTTCTCAAGTGCACATGGAACATTCTCAAAGATAGACCACATGTTAGGGCACAAACTAAGTCTCTACAAGTTCAAGAAGACTGAAATTATATCAAGCATCTTCTCAGATCACAATGGCATAAAACTAGAAGTCAATTGCAAGAAGAACATTCAAAGATATTTGAACACATGGAAGCTAAAAACATGTTATTAAACAATGAATGGGTCACCAAGGAGATCAAGGAAGAAATCAAAAACTTCATGGAAACCAATGAAAATGAAGACACAACAACACAACATCTATGGGATGCAGCAAAAGCAGTTTTGAGAGGGAAGTTCAAAGCATAATAGGCCTACCTCAAAAAAACAAGAAAAATCTCTAATAGACTATATAATCTCACAACTTAAAGAACTAGAGAGCAAACAAAAAGAAAACCCCAGAGCAAGTAGAAGGAAGGAAATAGTAAAGATCAGAGCAGAAATAAATGACATAGAGACCAAAAAAAAAAAAAAAAATTCAAAGGATCAATGAAACAAAGAGCTGGTTTTTCAAAAAGATAAACAAGATTGATGGACCCTTAGCTACATTCACCAAGAAACAAAGAGAGAGAACCCAAATACACAAAATCAGAAATGAAAGAGGAGAAGTAACAACTGACACCACAGAAATACAAAAGATCGTTAACAACTACTATGAACAATTATATGGCAACGAATTCGACAATCTAAGTGAAATGAACAAATTTCTAGAAACACATAGTCTCCCAAAACTGGACCAGGAAGAGATAGAAAACTTGAACAGACCAATATCAACAGAAGAAATTGAAGATGGAATCAAGACTCTCCCAGCAAACAAAAGCCCAGGCCCGGATGGATTCACGGGGGAGTTTCACCAAACATTCAAAGAAGAACTAACACCGATTCTCCTCAAACTATTTCAAAAAATTCAAGAAGAAGGAATACTTCCAAACTCGTTTTATGAAACCAGCATAATTCTAATTCCAAAACCAGAAAAAGACACTACAACGAAAGAAAACTACAGGCCAATATCCCTGATGAACATAGATGCTGAAATCCTGAACAAAATACTAGCAAATCGGCTCCAGCAATACACCAAAAAAATTATCCACCATGACCAAGTGGGATTCATTCCAGGGATGCAAGGCTGGTACAATATTCTCAAATCAATGAACGTGATACACCACATAAATAAAATGAAGAATAAAAACCACATGATCATATCAATAGATGCAAAAAAACCGTCAAAAAAATCCAGCATCCGTTTCTGATAAAAATGCTCAGCAATGTGGGAATAGAAGGATCATATCTAGTCATAATAAAGGCCATATATGAAAGACCTACTGCAAACATCATACTCAATGGGCAAAAACTAAAACATTTTTCTTAAGAACAGGAACAAGGCAAGGATGCCCACATTTGCCACTCTTATTTAACATAGTATTGGAAGTCTTAGCCACAGCAATTAGACAGGAAGAAAAAATAAAAGGGATCCAAATTGGAAAGGAGGAAGTGAAACTGTCATTTTTTGCAGATGACATACTATACGTAGAAAACCCCAAAGACTCCATCAAAAATTTACTAGATTTAAGAAATGAATTTGGCAAAGCAGCAGGATACAAAATTAACGTCAAGAAATCGATGGCATTCTTATACTCCAAGAATGAACTCACAGAAAGAGAAACTAACAAAACAATCCCATTTACCATTGCTGCAAAATAATAATAATAATAATAATAAAATTAAGATACCTAGGAATAAACTTAACCAAAGAAATAAAAGACCTATTTGCAGAAAACTACAGGCAATTGAAAAAAGAAATAGAGGAAGATATAAAAAAGTGGAAGTACATACCCTATTCATGGATTGGGAGAATTAACATCATTAAAATGTCCATATTACCCAAAGCAATGTATAGATTCATTGCAATCCCCATCAAAATACCAATGGCATACTTCACAGCATTAGAACAAGTACTTCAAAAGTTTATATGGAACCAAAAAAGACCTCGAATAGCCACAGCAATCTTGAAAAGATGAACAAAGTGGAGGGATCACATTACCAGATTTCAGGTTATACTACAAAGCCACCGTAATCGAAACAGCCTGGTACTGGCACAAGAACAGGCATACAGACCAGTGGAACAGAACAGAGAACCCAGAAATGGACCCAAGGCAGTATGCTCAATTAATATTTGACAAAGGTGGCAGGAACATACAGTGCAGTAAAGACAGCCTCTTTAATAAACGGTGTTGGGAAAATTGGACAGCTACTTGCAGAAAAATAACACTAGACCATGAACTTACACCCTACACAGGAATAAACTCAAAATGGATAAAAGACTTAATTGTGGACTCATGAATCCATAAAAATCCTAGAAGAAACTGTAGGCAACAAAATTTCAGACATCACATGCAGCAGAATTTTCACTGATACATCACCTAAGGCAATAGAAACAAAGGACAATATGAACACATGGGACTACATCAAACTCAAAAGCTTTTGCACAGAGGAAGATACAATCATCAAAACGGAAAGGCTACCCACTGTATGGGAGAGCACAATTGCCAATGATATATCAGATAAGGGGTTAATTTCCAATATATATAGATTGCTCATACAACTCCACAAAAGAAAGACAAAGAACCCAATTAAAAAATGGGCAGAGGAAATAAATAGACACCTCTCCAAACAGGACATACAAATGGCTAAGAGACATATGAAGAAATGCTCAACATCACTAATCATCAGAGAAATGCAAATTAAAACAACAATGAGGTAAAACCTCACACCTGTCAGAATGGCCACCATCAATAAATTATCAAACAAGTGTTGCTGAGGTTGTAGAGAAAAGGGGACTCTAGTACACTGCTGGTGGGAATGCAGACTGGTGCGGCCACTTTGGAAAACAGTATGGTGTTACCTCAAAAAATTAAAAATTGAACTTCCATTTGACCCTGTGATCCCACTTCTAGGAGTATACCCTAAGGTGCCTGAAACAGCAATCTGAAAGAATATATGTACCCCCATGTTTGTAGCAGCACTATTTACAATAGCTAAGATTTGGAAACAACCCAAGTGTCCATCAGTAGACAGATGGATAAAAAAGCTGTGGTACATATACACAATGGAGTACTATGCAGCTGTAAGAAAGAAAGATCTCTTATCCTTTGAGACTATATGGAGGGACCTGGAAAGTATCATCCTAAGTGAAAGAAACCAAACAGACAAAGACAAGTATCACATAATCTCACTTATTTGTGGAATATAATGAACACAACAGTCTGAGGAATGGGATAGTCTCAGAGACGTGGAAGTGGGGTATAGACTGACAATCCCCAGAAGAGAGGGTGGTGGGGGAGAAATAAACCATAGAACTTATATGCATGTATGCATGAACAATGGACGTGGACAATAAGGCTGGGGACAGGGCAGGAAGTGAGGGGGTGGGGGGAACTAGTGGGGGGGAAAGGAGAAACATCTGTAACAAAAATTGATTGATGAAACAAAAAAAAAGAAAAACTTGAGAGAAAAAAAAAAAGAAATCTTAGAAAGTAGATGTCTGGTATGACATTCTCCAGTAAATTCTCAATTGGCCATAGGAAACAGAGATTCCTCAAGATTTAGAGAAAACATGGGATTCACATCTTGATCACAATTTACTTAAATGTATATTTATGTTTCCTATTCTTTTCAGATTCTCTCCCTTCCCCCAACTCCACTCCATTCTAGTGCAGTACTTCATAGTAAAACATATATTGAATGCCTATTCTTTGCCAGGCTCATTTTCAGATGCTGGGAAACAATGTGAGAGACATAACAGCTTCCTTTCCTTGGGGAACTGTATACTGAAGATACTTATTTTCAGTAGAGTTAACAGGTAGAAGATGGGCAGGCTTTTTCAATGGTCCTTTATTTAAAACCTACATAAAACATATAGAAGAGTTCACATTGTGTTTTCAATAATAAGCACCCAAAAGAATAAGACATTTAAGAATCAAATGTATGACACACAGAAAGATTGCAGCACAGTGCCCCAATATACCTGAGAATTTGAATAACTTTATTTCATATTTTATTTTTCTTTCCTTGGCATTATGCAAGAGCATTAGAAAAAATATATATTCTTAATTTTTGAGGAGGCCTTCCTTCCATCTTCTCTGCAGGAAAATAAGATTATCAGTATTTGCATGGAAATAGGCAGGTACATGTTGAAGGAGACAAGTTTTTTAATGTAATAATATGGATTTACTCTCAGACAGCTCACGGGGGAGTTTAACCCAACATACAAAGAAGAACTAACACCCATTTTCCTCAAACTATTTCAAAAAATTCAAGAAGAAGGAAGACTTCCAAACTTGTTTTATGAAGGCAGCCTAATTCTAATTCTAAAACCAGAAAAAACACTAAAAAGAAAACTATAGGCCAATGTCCCTGGTAAACATAGATGCCAAAATCTTTAACAAAATACTAACAAATGGAATCCAGCAATACATCAAAAAAACTTACTCACCGTGACCAAGTGGGATTCATCCCAGGGATACAAGGCTGGTACAATATTCACAAATCAATAAATGTGATACACCACATAAACACAATGAAAGATAAAAAAACACATGATCATATCAATAGATGCTGAAAAAGCATTTGGAAAAATATAGCACCCATTTCTGATAAAAACCCTCAGCAATGTGGGAATAAAAGAATCATATGATAAAGGCCAAATATGAAAGACCTACAGCCAACATCATACTCAATGGGCAAAAACTAAAAGCATTTCCCCTAAGAACAGGAATAAATCAGGGATACCCATTTTTGCCACTCTTATTTAACATAGTACTAGAAGTCTTAGCCACAGCAATCAGATATGAAGAAAAAAAGTAAAAGGGATCCAAATTGGAAAGGAGAAAGTGAAACTGTCATTATTTGCAGATAACATGATATTATACATAGAAAACCCTAAAGGCTCCATCAAAAAGCTATTAGACTTAATGATAAGTTTGGCAAAGTAGCAGGATACGAATTAACGTCAAGAAATCGACGGCATTCTTATACACCAATGATGAACTCACAGAAAGAGAAACTAAAAATACAATCCCATTTACCATCACAGCAAAAAAAATTAAGATACCTAGGAATAAACTTAACCAAAGAAGTAAAGGACCTATTTGCAGAAAACTACAGGATATTGAAAAAAAATAGAGGAAGATATAAAAAAGTAGAAGAACATATCTTGTTCATGGATTAGAAGAATTTACATAAATAAAATGTTCATATTACCCAAAGCAATCTATAGATTCAATGCAATCCCCATCAAAATACCAACGACATCTTTCACAGAACTAGAACAAATGCTTCAAAAGTTCATATGGAACCAATAAAGACCCCAAATAGCCACAGCAATCTTGAAAAGAAGGACAAAGTAGGTGGGATCACAATACCGATATCAGGTTATACTACAAAGCTACTGTAATCAAAACAGCCGGGTACTGCCACCAGAACAGGTATATAGCCCAGTGGAACAGAACAGAGAACCCGGAAATTGAACCAAGACATTATGCTCAATTAATATTTGACAAAGTTGGCAAGAGCATACAATGAAGTAAAGACAGCCTCTTTAATAAATGGTGTTGGGAAAATTGGACAGCTACATGCAAAAAAAATGAAACTAGACCACCAATTTACACCATACACGAGAATAAACTCAAAATGGATAGAAGACTTAAATGTGACTCATAAATCCATAAAAATCCTAGAGGAAAATGTAGGCATCAAAATTCTGGACATCATATGCAGCAGAATTTTAACTGATACATCATCTAAGGCAACAGAAACAAAGGAAAAAATGAACACATGGGACTACATCAAACTTAAAAGCTTCTGCACAGCAAAAGAAACAACCATCAACATGGAAAGGGAACCCACTGTATGAAAGAGCATAATTGCCAATGATACATCAGATATGGGGTTAATTTCCAAAATATATAGAGTGCTCATACAACTCAACAAAAGGAAGATGAAGAACCCAATTAAAAAATGGGCAGAGGAACTAAATAGACACCTCTCCAAACAGGACATACAAATGGCTAAGAGAAAACAGGACATACAAATGGCTAAGAGACATATGAAGAAATGTCAACATCACTAATCATCAGAGAGATGCAAATTAAAGTAACAATGAAGTATCTCCTCACACCTGTCAGAATGGCCGCCATCAACAAATTATCAAACAGCAAGTGTGTGGCGAGGGTGTAGATAAAAGGAGACTCTAGTACACTGCTGGTGGGAATGCAGGCTGGTGCAGCCACTATGGAAAACTATGGTGTTACCTCAAAAGATTAAACATTGATCTGACATTTGACCCAGTGATCTCACTTCTAGGAATATACCCTAAGAAGCCTGAAACACCAATCAGAAAGAATATATGTACCCCCATGTTCATAGCAGCAGTATTTACAATAGCTAAGATCTGAAAACAGCCCAAGTATCTATCAGTAGACAAATGGAGTACTATGCAGCTGTAAAAAAGAAAGCTCTCTTATCCTTTGAGATGACATGGAGGGTCCTGGAGAGTATCATCCTAAGTGAAACAAGTCAAGCAGAGAAAGACAAATATCACATGATTTCACTTATTTTTGGAATGTAATGAATATACCAGTCTGAGGAACAGGGTAGTCTTAGAGACACGGGAGTAGGGTACAGACTGACAACCCTCAGAAGAGGGGGAGGAAGAGGAGGAAAGAGATAAACCACTGAACTTATATGCATGTACGCATAACCGATGGCCATGGACAACAAAGCTGGGGACGGGGTGTGGGTGATGCAAAGGAAGGTGTCAAAGGGGAAAAAGGAGAAACATATGTAACAAAAATAAATTAATCAAATAAAAAAACAACTCTGTTATTTCTTGGAAAATAGTTTATATTAGTAACCAGCACCACCATATCTCAATAATTTAGCATTGCCTCTGTTATAGTTCTGAATCGCAAGTGAATAGAAGTAAAGTAACCAAGAAAATAACATAGCTCTTATCTATTGTAGCAAAAACACATAATAAAAACACATAACATTAGATCTACCCTCTTAACCAAATTTTAAGTCTACAGTACAATGTTAACTATAAGCACAATGTTGTACAGCGGATCTCTAGAACTTCTTCAACTTGCATGATTAAACTCTTTACCCAGTGAATAGCAACAGCCCATCCCCCCACCCAGTGCCCTGTATTTATCATTCCACTTTCTGTTTCTAAGAGTTTGAGTACTTTACATACCTAATATATGTGGATCATGCAGTACTGGTCCTTCTGTGAGTGTCTTATTTTACTTACTGTAGTGTCCTCAAGATTCAATCATGTTGTAGCATGTAACAAGATTTCCTTCATTTTCATGCCTGAATAATATTTGAATATATATATATATATATATATATATATATATATATATATATAATCTTTTTTTACCATTCATTTATAAATGGACATTTAGGTTGTTTCCACCTCTTGGCTAATGTGAATGATGCTGCAGTGAACAAATGAGTGCAAATATCTCTTTGAGATCCTGATCTCAATTCTTTTGGCTAAATACACAAAATGGGATTGTTGAACCACGTGTAGTTATACTTTTAATTTTTCACATAACTTTTATATGGTTTTCTATAGTGGTTATACCATTTTACATTCCCACCTACAGCATATAACTTAGGTGGGAATGTAAAAGAGATGTATAAGAATTCCAATTTCGCCCGGCTGGTGTGACTCAGTGGTTGAATATCAACCCATGCACCAAGACTTCTCCAGTTTGATTCCCAGTCAGAGCACATGCCCAGGTTACAGGCCAATCCCCAGTGGAGGAGTGCAGGAGGCAGCCAATTGATATTCTCTCTCGTTGATGCTTCTATCTCTCTCTCTCCCTCTCTCTCTCCCTTCCTCTCTCTCTAAAATCAATAAAGAAAAATATTTTTTCAAAGAATTCCAATTTCTCTATATCCTCATCAACATTTGTTATTTATTTATTTTTTTAAATAATATTCATTCAAATAGGTGTAAAGTGATACTTCATTGTGTTTTTTATTTGCATTTTACTTATGATTGGTGGTGTTGACGACTTTGGAGATTTTTGGTTTTAGTGCTGAAAAATGCAACTGATTTTTGGATGTTGATTTTATACTCTGTAACTTTATTCAACTTGTTTATAAATTTAACAGTTTGAGTGTGGGTCTGTGTGTGTGTGTAACTGTCGGATTTTCTACATATAACATCAGGTAATCTGCACAGAGATAGTCTTATTTCTTCCTTTTCAAGTTGGATGCCTTTTACTTTTATTCTTGCCTAATTTTAATGTCTAGGACTTTCAATACTATGCTAAATAAAAGCCGTGAGAGTGGGCATCTATGTCTTATTCTAAACTTAGAGCTTTTCGCTTTTCGCTATTGAGTATGATAGCTTTGAGAATGTTATATATGGCCGTTACTATGTTGAATTAATTTCTTTCTATTTCTAGTTTGTTTAGTAATTTTATCATGAAAGTGTTGAATTATGTTGATTTTTCTGCATTTATTAATATGATGTGATTTTTATCCTTTATTCTGATAATTTGGTGTATGACAATTGATTTTAATATACTGAAACATGTTTTATCCTAGAGCTACATCTCACTTGATCATGGTGTTAACTTTGATTTGCTAGTATTTTGTTGAAGATTTTTGTATCTATGTGCATCATGAATATCGGCCTATAGTTTTTCTTTCTTGTAGTATTTTATTCTGGCTTTGATATCAAGGTATTGCTGGCCTCATAGAATTAGTTTGGAAGTGTTCACTCTTCTTCAAGTCTTTTGGAAGAGTTTAAGAACCATTGGTGTTCTTTAAATTTATGGTAGAATTCACCTGTGAAGCCATCTGTCCTGGGACTTTCTTTGTTCATAGGTTTTTTATTACTGCTTTAATCTGTTTACTCATTGTTAGTCTGTTTAGATTTTCTATTCGTAATTCAGTCTTGGTAGGTTATATGTTTCTAGGAATTGATCCATTATTTTACATTTTCCTTTTTTGCATCTAATTGTTAATAGTCTTACAACCCATTTTATTTCTGTGGCATTATTTTTTATGTTTCCACTTTCATTTCTGATTTTATTTGAGTGCCCTCTTTTTTTTATAGTTAGTCTTGCTAACATTTTGTCAATTTTGCTGATCTTTCAAAATACAACTCTTATTTTTGTTGACTTTTTTCGAGTCTTATTTTCTCTATTTTGTTTCTTTTATTTATTGCTTCTCTAATATTTACTTCCTGTATTCTCCTAACTTTTGCCTTCTTTTCTTGTCTTTTTTTTTTTCAGTTGCTTGAAGGGTAAAATTAAGTTTATTATTTGAGAACTTCCTTCTTTTTAAATATAGAAGTTTATTCTTATAAGTCTCCCTCCTAGCACTGCTTTGCTGTATGACATAAGTTATGTTATGTTTTGGTTTGTCTCAAGATATTTTCTAATTTTACTCTGGATTTTGTCCTTGCCTATTGGTCATTCAAGAATGATGTGTATAATTTCTATGCTTGTGTATTTTCCAGTTTCCCTTCTGCCAGTAATTTCATGTTTTAATCCATTGTTGTTGGAAAATACACTTGGTATGATTAAATATTTTTAAATGTTTTTTTTGAGCTATGATGTATCATGTGATTCATATCAAAGGATGTTCCATGTATGCTTGAGAAGACCGGGAGTTCTGTTGCTGTTCAATGGAATGATCTATATATGTCTGTTAAGTCCATTTACTCTACAGTGTTGTTCGAATCTTCTGTTTGCTTGTTGATTATCTATGGGAATGTTCTAACCATTATTAAAATTGAAGTATTAACATACCCTGCTGTGGCCTGGCTGAACTGGCCCGAGGACTGCAGGGTCAGGTATTCGATATTTGGTCAAGGGCAGGTACCTGGATTGCAGTTTGATTCTCCATCCCTGGTCAGGTCGTGCGGGAGGCAACCAAACAATGTGCCTTTCTCATATGGATGTTTCTCTCCTTCTTTCTTTCTCACTCTCTCTATCTCCCCACGCCTCCCTTCCACTCTATCTAAAAATAAATCAATGGAAAAAATATCCTTGGGTGAGGATTAACAACAACAAAATAAATAATAAACAAAAATACCCTACTGTTATTATATTGCTGTCATTTAGAAGCCAGCTCATTTCACTAGGTATCTCCAAAATGTCTTTAAAGTAGGTTTGGCCAAACCAGCAACATGCATTGTGTATGCTTGTTATATTCTTTAGATCTCTATTAATTTAGAAAAATTCTTTACTGTGAAAACCTGTCTTATAGAATGTCCCATTTTTTAAAATTTCTATGATAATTTCCTCCTAGGGTTATTTAGTTTATCAACTGTTTTCCTGAAACCTCTATTTCCTAAAAACAGGAAGTTAGATACTAAGAATTAATCAGCGATTTCTGGTAAGGTCAATGTGATCCTTTCCTTGTGGTTAGATTGTACGTCTGACTGTTCAGTTCCATAGCAACAAATATCTTAATGGTTTTGATTCCAATTAATAAAACTTGCTCAAGTGAATTGTTTTATTAGAGTTGCCTACTGATAATTTTCTAATTTTATTGTTTCTTGCACATTGATTAGCTAGCTATTTTTCAGTTTAAGTCTACTTTTCCCTTAAGAGTTTGGAAACACAATTCCTACTGGAAATTCAGACAATGCTAAATATTGTTCCCCTTCTATTTTTTAAAGTAAATCTTGGTCATAAGCCATCTTAGGTGGTTAGAAAAGTAGGTTTCCTACTCTTTCTTTTTGGAGTATAATTTTAAACTTCTGGATGTTCACAGATTTAAAGTGTTTCAATCAATTACTATTTTTGGGTTTTTTTTATATTCGAGGTATCAGCTTTTTTCATTCTGGGTCCCTTGAAGTTGGCTCATGGGTCTTTATGTCCTGGACTCACTTTAAAAAGTTTCTTGTTTTCTGTCACAATAAGTATCTCAAGCTCTTGTTCTTTTCCTTACTGAACCCCACTTATTTCTAGCTATAAATGGTTTTGAAGACTAAAATGAAAATTTTAACGTACAAATTGTTTCTATGTCCAAAGAAATATGTGTATTTAGAAATCATGTTTTAAATAATATTTCCAGTTTTGTTTTAGCATACAGCATATTTATTTTTATTTTTTTCTTTTATTGAAAACATTAATTCATAGTATTAACTTATATATTCTCTCCCTCAATGTACACAACATTAGTTCCTACATACCAGTAAACTAGAAATTAAAAATGCAGAATGACATTTAACTATTTTTTTTTTAAAAATTTGTTTACAATAGATCTTGCTAAGTACATATAATTATATATAGTACTGGCTCATTTGCAGAGAATACTTTTCTTGTTTAGTTTCTAATTTGATGCATTGTTAGCCTTATCTATTTGGGGAATTCTTTTCTATTTAAGGAACTTCTTTATGTTTTCACTTTTGACTTTTAAATAGTTGAGAAATGTTATCTTAGTGCTTTTAATTTGTATTTCTCATATTACCATTGAATTTGAGCAACATTTCATATGTTTAGTAACATTTTTATTTCTTTCACAAATTTCAATAAATGTCTATATATTTTTTGTATGATGCTAGTCTTACTTTCTGCATTTGTAGCCCTTTATTTTCAGGTGATTAGCTTTTTGTCTGAGATATAAGTGGTAATTATTGTTTCTAAAGTATTCGTATTTTGACATATTAATATTTAATTCTTTTGGCAATGTAGAAACTTTTATTTTAGCCAGTTAAATTAATTGTTTTCTCCTAATGGCTTCTGGACTTTGAGGCCCAGTTATAGAGACCATATCTACTCCCAGGTTTTAAAGGAATTTATCATATTTTGTTTTACTAATTGCATGATTTTGAGGCAGATTGTAAGAAACTAGGAAAATTTCTAGGCAAGTGGAATGGGAAAGCGGAGACAGATAGCCAAACAGATGCCCAAATCTTATCTTCCCTAACCAAGGACACTTAGGAGAAAATGGTGTAAACAATCCAGACCTTGCTGGGTAGAACTAGTCCCCTCTTCAGTGACATTCTTAGAAGGTGAAACTGATCAGAGAATGACCCTGATCTCTTTATACACTAATTTTAATTATTTAGCATATTAAAGAACACACCTGGAAAGCTGATGAATATTCTATTGAGATCCTCCACTGTGGTCTCCCCTAAAATTCCAGCCTTTAGAAAGCAGATAAAATCCTTCTAAGACAAGGGACCCAGTGCAGACTTTCCCTTAAGCACACTCCTGTCCCCCTTCACCAGGCAGGTATCTTTGCTTTCTTTCTCCTAAGCTCTAAGGATCTCCATGAGACTTAAATCCCGGGGAGCAGTGTGCAGCAGCAGCTCGTCCCAGCCTAACCCCCTGAACCTGTTCCAAGGGACTTCTTTTTGCATCTCTAACTTGTTTCCTTAAGTCCACGCAGACCAGCATGGCTCACTTTTTCTGCCTCTGTGCCTTTCTTCATAAAGGGCCAAGGCAGCCTCACCTAGGCTTGACTCTTTTCCTCACATTTCCAAAGGGCCAAGGAAGCTCTGCCTTAGCTCACTCCTGTTGCTATGATCTTGTTTCCCCCATTCTAAGCCTTTCCTTTGTTTCACTGTCCTCAGCTTTAAGAAATGTACTTCCAAAATCACCAGGCCTTGTGTTGTTAAATCTTTCCTCCATGAAGTCAAGAATCTACATATTCCAGGCCATGCTGCGGTAGAACTGCCTTGGTTCTGGTCCCTTTCGGGTAACAACTTTATTTATCTATTTAATTTTTTGGATATATGAGAAATTCATCTTGGTATACAATATGTAGATCAAAACATACTTTTTCAGATGGGTATTCCGTAGTTGCAAAATTGTTTACTTAAAAGTGAATCTTTTACCCAATGATTTCTGATGTATTGACCATGATCTTGACCAGCACTCTATACTGCCTTTCACAATGAAGATATAATAGCAGTAAATTTTAATACTTGAAATTAAAAACTATTATCATTTTAACTCATTTTAGAATTACAATTGCAAATGGACAGATCCAACCACAGTAGAATTTTTTTTTTTTTTTTTTAGTATGTGCTCCTATTGGGAACCGAATCCAGGACTCTCTGGTCCACAAGCCGATGCTCCAACCATTGAGCCAAACCAGCCAGGGCCACAGTAGAAGATTCTTGATCTACTTCCTTCAGTCCTTAGAAATTCAAGTACACACACACACATTCACACACACACACATACACACCACACTTAAAAGTCATAAAAATATTAAGATACAAAAGTTATTTTCTGGAGGTAGACTATTTTAGATTAATTTTTTTTCTTACTTTATACTTTCTTTGTATCCTCACCTGAGGACATTTGTGCATTTATCTTCAGATAGAGCGGGAGGGAAAGAGGGAGGAAGAGAGAGAGAGAGAGAATCATCAATGTGACAGAGACACATGGACTGGTTGCCACCCACACGACCCTATCCAAGGCCAGGAACAAACTGCAACAGAGGTACGTGGCCTTAGCAGGAACGGAACCCAGGACTCTCTGGTCCACAGGCCGACACTTTAACTGCTGAGCCAAACCGGCCAGGGCTCCATTTTATACTTTTAAGTATAATTTTCTTATTATAGAAACAAGTATGCATTTATATATATAGTAAGCACAAGATTAAGATATTTACATATAGTTGGCCCTCCATATCTGGGGATTTCTCATGTGCAGATTCAATCAACTGCAAGTAGAAAATATCAGAAAAAAATATTACATTGTTGCTGACATATATTATTTAGTCTGGCCTAAAACAGATGCATTTGTACTCAACATGTACAGACTGTTTTCCTTGTCATTATTTCCTTAACAATACAGCATAACAGCTATTTACATGGCATTTACATTGTATTAGGTATTACAAGTATTCTAGAGATGATTTAAATTATGCAGGAGGACTGCGTAGGCTGTATGTAAATACTTTGCCATTTTATATAAAGGTATTGATCATCCACAAATTTTGGGTATCCTTGAAGGTCCAGGAACCATCCCCCATTGATACAGAGGGTTGACTGTATAATATTACATACACATAATTTCTAATTATAAATTATTTTGTCTAAAATCTGTTATTAAATCTGTAAAATGTTTTTATCCATATTAGAATGACTAAATAATTTTAATATTAAATTGAAATCTGTGCTACACTTTGGTAAGTCAAAAACAAATGTTTAATTTCCAGAAACTAGTTACTTGAAAATATTTTAGTTTTAAGAAGTAAATAAGATTAAAAATAAGATACATAATGCCTACAACTTCATTAACTTGGAATTGTATAAAGAAGTTAAATTTCTACTCCTGAATTATTTTATGGAAGTCAATTAATCCTTAGTCACAGTTGCTAAAATTTGAATATAAGATAAATTATTTAACATAGGGAACTTGGCCTGGCCAAGTTGTGGCTCAGTGGTTGAGCATCGACCCATGCACCAAGAGGTCGCCATTTCGATTCCCGGTCACGGCACATGCCCAGGTTGTGGGCCAAATCCCCAGTGAGGAGACATGCAAGAGGCAGTCAATCGATGTTCTTTCTCATCGATGTCTCTCTCTCTCTCCTTTTCCCTTCCTCTCTCTCTAAAATCAATAAAGAAGAAAAAAATTAAGAAAATAAAACAAGGAACTTGTATTCCTTTAAAATCTTATAGGTGACGGACTAAGTGGCCTTGATATCAGGTTTTCATATTTTTATCAGTCTATATTATATCTAGTTTTATGGCATAAATATTTTAACTTGGTCTTTGAGACTTAATATTTATGGTCTTAGGGAAATAGGTCTCATTTGGAATATAATTATTAACCTAAATATAAAGGCCAAAGTGGGAAGCAATAAGCATTTATTTGAGATCCAGAAGACTAGCTTTTGGGGAAGCGCTGACCCAGATAGACACCCCAAAAGCATCCCTATCTGAAGAGGAAGGCAGAGGGTATGAGAAAGACAAGGGGAATGTCTTTCCTTTACATGAATAGAAGACATTTCTATAGATACAGAAAAGATCACATAGTGATCCTAATCCTGAACGATGTCTTCAAGTCCGGTAGCCCTAATACTTGCATTCTTGTTATGTTTGCAAAGGGTTGTTTGGAATAGAGTGCTCCTTTAGATGTGGCCTAAAGGTTATTTTGCTCAGTTTTATCATTTGAAAGGTTTGAGGAATAAGACAGGCAAGGTAGTTTTTCTGGCTTGGCAAACAGCTCTAACTGCACTTTAAAGTGCCTCTGTTTATATTATTTTTCATAATAATCAAGTGGAAATTATATTATTAAGAAATTATCTCAGAGGGAAGGACCCGCGGAGGAAGCCGATCCTCTGCCGGCGCCGGTGGACGGTGTCGCAGGCGGAGGCCACCGTGAGCGGCTCCAGGATGACTATGACCCCGACGCAGTTGGAGAGCCCAGCGACCAGGAGCCGGCTTGGAGCAGTCTGAGGATGAAGTGTAAGTGCTTTTACATGGAACTCCTGACCCCAAACGAAAACTCATCAGACAATGTCTTACTGGAGAAAGTGAATCATCTAGTGAAGATGAACTTGAAAAAGAAATGGAAGCTGAATTAAATTCCAGCATAAAAACGATGGAGGTCAAATGATCCTTCCTGGGAACAGGGTCTTCTTCAGGAAATGGGTACGTTGGGACAGCTTCGACAAAGTACTATGATGATATATATTTTTATTCTGATTCTGAGGATGAAGACAAAACAGCACAGGTGAGCAAGAAAAGAAGAAGAAGAAGAAGAAGAAGAAGAAGAAGAAGAAGAAGAAGAAGAAGAAGAAGAAGAAGAAGAAGAAGAAGAAGAAGAAGAAGAAGAAGGAGGAGGAGGAGGGGGAGGAGGAGCACTGGATTCCAACAAATGATGAGTTACTACATGATCCTGAAAAAGAGAACAGAGATCAGGCCTGGGCTGATGCACGGAGATGGGGCTACCATGGTTTTGGAATGCAGAGGCCACGTCAACAACAACAGCCTGTTCCAGATAGTGATGCTGTCTTGAATTGCCCTGCCTGCATGACCACGCTGTGTCCTGATTGTCAAAGGCATGAATCATACAAAACTCGGTATAGAGCAATGTTTGTGATGAATTGTTCTGTCAACAAAGAGGAGGTTCTACAATACAAAACCCCAGAGAACAGAAAGAAAAAACGAGGCGGTAAGAAGATGAGGTCTAATCATGAAGATGCTGCAGAACAGGCAGAGACAGACGTGGAAGAAATCTATCACCCAGTTATGTGCCCCGAATGTTCTACTGAAGTGGCGGTCTATGACAAGGACGAAGTCTTACACTTTTTCAATGTTTTAGCAAGCCATTCCTAAATAACTGAGTTGGCATTTAATTGTCCAATACTGTATATAAGGCAAATATATAAGGACAGTTATTTTTTTCCTGTTGATTCATATCATTCTGAGTGGTTATTTGAGGAAGCAGTGTTTTATTCTGTTTGAAAGAGAATGGTTACCAGCCTTCATCTCTCCCTCATCTTAAAAAAAATTTCCCCCAGCTCTGTTGGGACTGATTATTCATTCTCTTTTTGATGGACTTTGGAAACTTGGGGCTTTTTATTTATTAAAGCTCTTTAGAATTAAAATGTTCTGGAGTTATAAGTTAAAAAAGAAAAGAAAAGAAAAGAAATTATCTCAGGGGGAGTTATAATTTTTTTTCTTGATCCAATTTTCCAAAAGAATTTAGAGAAAAGACAAGGTTGGCATGTTGTAAGAATGCTAAGTTCATTTGAGTATTGGGATAATAAACATAAGGTAACATCTGTTTGCAAAAGGATGCATTAAAACAATGCCTCTCTGAATTTTGCACTCACATTTATAAGACAGTGACTAATACTAACTTTAAGTTGACAAATTAATTAAAGAAATAAGTAAATCTATTTCTAGTATTTGAACAAGAAGAATTCAGATAAAAATCTAACTCCCATAGGGGACTGTGAGATCCATAGTGCATACTCATAAGAAAAGAGTTTATATCTGTTTTCTCTTATATTGTCAATTTCAAAAGTAAATATGAAAATTTTATTTTTCCAAATATTAAACAAACGAATGAATTGTAAATTTATGTGGGGTACATACAGCCCTCTAGGTTCACGAGAGAAACTTTTATCAATTCAAATCTTAGAAGGCAAGGCAAAGTTAAAATGCTTTTTTTAAAAATCTTTTTTTTAAATTAATTAATGTATTTACTTTTGTTACAGATGTTTCTCCTTTTCCTCCCACTGATTCCCCTCCCCCCTTCCTCCCCGCCCTGTCCCCAGCTTTGTTGTCCATGTCCATTGTTCATGCACACATGCATATAAGTTCTGTGGTTTATCTCTCCCCCACCACCCCCTCTTCTGGAGATTGTCAGTCTGTACTCCACTTCCATGTCTCTGGGACTACCCCATTCCTCAGACTGTTATATTCTTTTTAATCTTTTTTATTATGGTGAGTCAAAGGCAAATATTTGCTGAGTTTTCTGACTTTTAGTTATATATGTATATATAACTAATTATAATCCATTACAGAGTAAAAGAAAAACAATAAAATTGTCACCACAAAAATATGGAATATTTAGTGATTATTATTAAACATAAGAAACATTCTTAAAAAGTGACCTTTGTCTTAGATTCATAAGTTGGATTTCAGAAGCTAAAAATGAGTTTGTTTGTGAAGAGGGGAGGTAAACCCCTGCATCCAGGCCAAAGAGCATACGTAGAAAAGGGGGCGTTTTTCAATATGAAAAACAGATTAAGCTAAGACATGGAGATAAGAAAAGTTGATATAATTCCAGGGAACTATGCTGTACTTGTTATAAACACCAAACAGAAATGGGGGAAATAATAAACACATATTTGAAGACTGAATACGAGGATTAAATGGTCTTAAAAGTTGACTTTTATTATATTATTATGATTATTGTTAAAAAACAAAAATCTAGTTGGCTTTATTAAGCAATTCATGCGTTGGGCAGCAATGAGAAGGGCTCTCTGGGGGCGTTTGGGAGACTTTTACAGGAAGAAGGGTGGAGCAGGGAGCTATTACAAGAAAAGAAAGGATTATTTTAGGGCCAGGGCATCCTTTTCTTTGAAGGAAGAATGGGAAGGGTTTTTCATATAGAGATTGCCTCTTCTGTCTACGTGGAATGGAGAGATCCCTATGACAGAGTGCCTTACTGGTACTTGACAAGAAAACTTCCCACTGTTTGGTTGGAATTGTCTCTGGGAAAGTTTGATACTGCAGTTAAGTCAGGTATTAAATCTAGGCTTGACATCACAGGCTTTTAGCCAAGTGAAGCCATTTGGGGCCTATTGTTTTCTCTTCAACAATATAAATAGAGAGATAACAGGCTGCATTATTGGTCAATATCCTCCAGAGAAACAAAACCAATAGGTTGTATAGAGAGACATAGAAAGAGTCTTATTGTGAGGCATTTTCTCATATTATTATAGGAGAATTGCATGGATTGCCTTTCTCCTTTGCTAGTGGGAGTGGGGTTCTTGGGGTTCTAAAGGAATATGTATTTCCAGAGGCCCCCACAGGAGGATGAGATGTGGTAGAAAGCTTTATTTCTGTGGAATTACATCCCTGTGTTTCTAAAGTCTCATTTCCCTTAAACCAGTCCTGGAAGAGGTGCAGCTAGGGATTCAGCAGAGCTAGAAGCAAAGCCAGTGTCCAGAGTTTCCATTTCATGGTGGGGCTGGGTCTGACAAGCATCAGGCTAGTTCCAGTCCATCAGTCCATTGTGTGGGGTGCACCTGGCCATGAGCCAGGTGGGTGAATGCAGGGGAGCGTGCCCCCTGCAACAAGAGAATTGGGAGCACAGCTTGCAAGAGAGAGGACTCTTCGTTTAGGAGCTATGTATCTCAAATCTTCCTGCACTTGCAGTGGCCTACTCTGGCCAATGACCTGTTCTCAGGTGTGACTGACAGGCAAGTACCTTCCCACGTCACCGAGACTTGACTGGGTGTGCATCTGTTTGGCCTTTTCTTTGCTCCTTTCCAGTCAATTAATAACTGAGTTCACCACAATGGTATGGATATGATTATGGAGCCTTAGAAGCCTCATAATCTGCTTTATTCAAACTGGAGACCCAAGAAAGCTGGTGGTGTAGCTCTTTCTAGTCCAAGTCCAAAGGCCTGAGAGCCAGGGCAGTGAATGGTGTAAGTCCCAGTTTGAGACTAAAGGCCTGGGAACCGGGAGTGTGATATCCAAGGGCAGAAATAAAATCAGTGTCTTGGCTCAAGCAGAGAGCAAATTTGCACTTCCTCTACATTTTTGATTATTGTTGTTTTTGTTGTTAATCCCCACAACAATATCCACAACAATGGATATTTTTCCATTGAGATTTTATTTATTTATTTATTTATTTATTTATTTATTTATTTATTTATTTATTTTGACAGAGTGGAAGGGATGGGGAAAGAAACATTGATGTGAGAAAGACCCATAGATTGGTTGCCTCTTGCATATACCCCCACCGGGACTGGAATCAAACTTGCAACCCAGGCACATGTCCTTGACTGGGAATCGAACCTGTGACACTTCAGTCCACTAGCCGATGCTCTAACTGCTGAGCCAAACAGGCCAGGGCCTTCCTCTACATTTTTGTTCTATCCAGGCCCTCAAAGGATTGGTTGGTGCTGATTTACATTGGTTAGGGTCATCTTCTGTACTTACTCTGTGAATTCAAATGTTAATCTCTTCCAAAAAAATCTCCCTCATAGACACACTTGGAAATAATTTGCTATCTGGGAATTCCTTAGCCTAGTCAAGCTGACATCAAATTAACCATGGCACAGATTTTCTTTTAATTGTGGTAAAATATACATCACATAAAAGTTATCATTTTCACCATTTTAAGCATAAAATTCAGTGGCATTAAGTACATTCATGATGTGCAACTATCACTATCCATTAGGTAAATAATTATTAATGCTATTATATATTTTAAATATTATCAATAATCCTTGAAAGCATTTGGTTGCATTTTCTATTCTGGTTCTACTTATAAAATGTTTCCAGCTTTTAAAATTTCTTCAAAAATACTTTAAGAAAATGCAACACCAAATTTATTTTGAAGGCTGGAACCTAGGATGTTTCATATCTCCACATCTTATGTGAAGTGAAGCATTTTGATTTACCAACCCAAGAGCTTTCTAAATGTTCTTTTCAGGCAATTTCTTTAAACAGCAATACAGTTATGACAGGTTGGATTACAGCATTTAGCACTTTTCCAGGAGTTTTTTACATGCTTTCTGCCTTTCAGGAAGATCTATGCCAGACATCACAGATATGAAATAAATATATTTTTATTATGTATTCTGGAGTGTGTGATGTCACCCAAGCATTGACAAGAAATCTATTTTCTCCTAGCAGGAAAACTTGAATAATCAAGTGATCTCAAAACATTTAATTCTCTCTAGACATAAACTAAAAATAATTTATCTGGGAATGTGATTGGTGGATTTGGAGTTCTTGGGGTACCATGAGGAAAAGAATTTCCTGAGGACCCCTTGGAAGGATAGGGTTTTGTGGAAAGCTTTATTGATGATATAAAATTAAGGGGTTCCCCTCCAATTCCCCGTCTCTATCCATCTTGCCATGGAAGAAGTCCAATCTTATCTTCAGAAAGGCCAGAATTAAGGCCACTGCCCGTAGTTTCTGTTCCATATTAAAGTCCAGCCCAGTTCTACATCTGGCTAGCTAAGCTTGTGTTCCCAACTGCAATCCATTGTGCATGGAGTCAGTACACTGGGCCATGGGCCGTGCGGCTGCTTAAGGCTACGTGGCTAAGGAGAGGGAATGGGCGAGTCACGGGTCAGTGTGGGTCACTAAGCAAGAGAGCAAGAGAGGACAAGAGTGAGGAAACTCTTTGTCTAGGGATTTTAACCAGGAGCTTCTTCAAACTAACCAATTAACCTTTCCAAGATTTCAGCCCTTCTGATGGCGTCCACCCACAAGCTAATCCATTGTTCCCATGCTAGTCTGAGAAGCAAGTACCTCCCCTGAGTCACCCCAACTTCACCGCACATGAACCCATCTCCCACTTTGATCCCTTCCCCTCGTGATCTGCAGCGAATGGACCTGTGGTTCCCTGGGGAGTGTGAAGCTGTAGCCCCTGGCGAAGATGCCCAGATGACCATACTTACAATGTCTGGTCTCCCCTTTGCTCTCTTCCTTTATTAATATTAACTAGCTTATTATGATGATAACAGGAATATATATTCATTGGCAGCATATGAGCAAATACGTATTCTATATTTTGAATGTTAGACTGAAATAAAGTTTGTGATCATTTATATCTCAGAATTTGGTAATTAAAGAAACAATATTAAACTAAGGTGCTAATGAGTAAATAATAGCTTTTGCTTGCCTTAGTGAACAGGGAATTAGCATGAGTTTCTACTTGTGATATGAAATTTGCAGATGGTTAATTACTATTAATACAGAAGGATTTGCTATCATCAACCTATTATTTTTAATTTCATAAACTTCTATCCACATTGCTTTAGTCACAGTGTTATGAAATTAGTTAGATCTAAGAACAGTCACAAACATGTTTCTACCAACTCATTTTGTCTTTTGATATTTTCACCATTTGAGTCTTTTACAGATTCAGAAATAGAGAACAATCTGATTTATTACCACAACTCCTCAAATTACATCTTTTTCCTCAAAGCCATGACCTCCTTAATATTTGCTATATACCTCAGCCATGTTTTTTCCTATGACAAGAATGTTCTTTCATTGTTTTTTTTTTAAAAGTTTATTAGTCCTGAAGGAGCTGATCTACTGACCACTCTCCCTTCCCTGAGGGGGGATCTGAGTGATATTTCTCCATGTCTACCTTGGCCTCGAACAATATAATTACTGAAAACAGTTTAGGGTTATTTTCATAGTTCTTTTTGTCCTTAGGGTATATAACTAGATATATACAATCAAAGTACTGTATTTTAAAGACATTTGAAATAACGTTACTCTGTCTGAAGATATGCCATCAATTGGATCTGTTTTTAAATTCATTTGTTTATATTTTAATTTTATATTCAATGTTATATTATGATTATATAAAACATTTACAGGGATCCAACATCAAATGTATGAACAAAATATATTTGAAGAAATCTGACTTCTGTCTCTATTCTATAAGTAACCTATTATTTTTTGGTTTGTCCTTCCATTTTATTGTTAGTTTTAAATCACTTGATTATTTTAAATAAAATAGATAACCAGAAACAAAATGTTTATTAGTTACCGAACAACCATATGACACTGTGTGGTAAGAACAAACTTGCTTTATCCTCAAGGTTATTCTGGCTGGTCTTAATAATCAAATAGACATAAGACAGATTAGCAAAAAAAAAACAACAAAAAAAAAAACAAAAAACAAATTTAGTATGTACATATGTGTGGGAACTGCACATACAAGGGAGAGTCAGAGATACCACATGTAAGAGAGGTTCAGATATAGAAAGGGGGATCCAGATATATAAGACATTCTGAGTTAGAGATTAGGTAATATACCTTGTGGGGTTCAAAGGGTCATTGCAGGATAATAAAAAGAACAGATGTTTAGTAAATTAAAGCTTGCCCCTAATTCAAGTTCTTATAGGTAGTCAAGGGTGTGGGACAGAAGTTTCTTCTGAGTTTGCCACTGAAGTTGCCTTTAGCTCAAAAACAATCTGCATACCACTGAGGAATGTCTTGGGGTGACTTGTCTGGACCCTCACACCATATTTCATGCTAAGTGTTAGAAAAATAATGTTGTACAATGTAACTAACCATAGTCTGTGCTCTCAGGGAGCTCACAGTCTAGTATGAGCACAAACAAATCTTTCATCTAAAGCCCAAACATACATAGATTTCTACCCTTTCGAAGCCACTGTGCAAAAGCACATAGTAAAGTTTTGTGTCTTCCAACAGCTACATATATGAAATATTAATGTTTTGATTATTTTTATATCAATAAGGATATGTATTCTCTAAATATAAGGTCCAGCCCAGTACAATAAATATACTAGTTAAGTTGGCTGATTAAAAATAGAACAGGTTCATATAAGAAAAAACAAGTACTTTGTGATGTTTTTAGGTCGGTTCCATTTTAAATAGCCTCCCACTGTGATGACAGTCAATTAATGACAACTACAGTATGACCCTGGCATGCCATAGATTCTCAAGATATGTTATATCGTCTTTTCTAAAAATTTAAATGGTTGCTGCTGGTCATGTGATCAAATATTTTGTTGTTTTTCTAAAAAATAGCTCATCTTTCGGTTGATATATTCTCTGAAGATATTATTAAATAGGACCATTCTTATATTAACACTGGAATAAATTGTAAAGCATTTTCTGCTCATTAGATTCTTTTGACCTTCTTTTCATCATATTCCTCAGAGAACAAACCCTTTTTATTTAATTTACTTAGATATGTTAGAATATTTTTTTAAATTTATATATACCATATATGATGTTTTCCAATATAATTACCCATTATAAATGTTTTATACACTAAATAGTATTATATATAATCACCACAATATAATTATACTTAAAATTATATATACATATAAATATAATATGTACATATATGTATGTATATATAGACATCATACTATTTTTGCAATCTAAATAAGTTTAATAAACTACCCTCTAAAAAGGGAAAGCACACATATTTGAAGTCATTTCTTCCAGAAAACTCACTCAAATGATAAAAATGAGAAATAAAAATATTACCAATAAAGAAAGAATTAGAGTGGGAGATAAGGGTGGATACAAGTATTCAACATTTTATAACAGGGAAAATTTGTAGTTTGGGGTTAACTGGTATAACAAAACAGGGAAAGGGGAAAAACACACGAATGCCAAAGAGTTCAAAGGAAAGCCCAAGAAAATCACCTTGAAAATTCTCCTTGGAAAATCTTCTGAATGTTCCAGGAGTTTGCAAGATCAGGATGGGACCAGGGGTTGAAAACAGAGGAGGAAGTGAGCTCTCACTGTACAGAATAGGTCTCTCACTCTACAGGATAGGTTTCTATATTTAAACCTGCCACCTCACAGGAGAAGGATTATGTATTGTTTATTCATAAAGATGTTCCTTCTTCAGACACATTGTAATCAAAGGGCGAGTCTGGTGACTGGAAAGAGGGATGTTCACTGCAAGCCTGTGTATTGAATGATGTGAAACTTCAGCTCTACTTTTCCTCCCTGATCCCATCACCCTGCCTGCCACGCCTCTACCCCGCTTTATTCCACCTCCTGCTGCGGTTTGGATGGTTCTCTTTCGGAGAACTGGAATGGCCTCAAAGAACAGTGGTACACATCTCATTATCAAAGAGGGCTTCATTTAAAACAGTATGCAATTATCCTATAATACATCCTAAGAGTTGCCAAGCCCTACCATGTATCCAGAGCTCCCGATTTCCTTGTTAGTTCCTATCTGCATTAGTGCAATTACCTCAAAATCTGTGATAGGTATGAAAAGCTACTGTGAAATATTCAGAATTCAATTGTATACCATTTTATGTGTCTGTACCATTTTATATGTCTTCAACATTTGTATGGACCCAAGAGTGTAAAAGAATATATGATCCCACCGAGTTTAATAGAAAATTAATTCTGTGTTTTAGGGGAATCACAGCATTCATTTGTTGTTTGCCTCATTTGAAAGACTTTGCATAGATAAAGAGTTGAAGAAATGAAAAATCTAACAATGAGTCTGGGTGAGAACTTCAGACTTCTGAAGAAGAATTCGTATATATGAATGTAATATTGCCTAATAAAATTGCCTTATAAACTCTAAGACCAATCCCTATTGAAATCATGAAGCCCCCAAATAGTAATTCAATTAACAGAGAACTCTCTTCCTTAGTATATAAAACCATGGTAAAGAGACATTAGTGTTAATAAGGAAACTATGTATTGACATTATTACTAAAGCCAATTATGTTTTTTGGAGTAGCTTAGAGACAGATAACTGTAGCAAAGTGCATATGATTCTTTGAGTTCTCATTATACTACAGAAAAGCTTGCATAAGCCTATCAGAGTAAGACAATGTGGAGGACAGGCAACACAAGGGGCCCATTCCTACATGTGCCTGCCCATAATCACAGGGCTGCTGGATGGGCCGGGAATACCTAGCTGACTTCTTGATGGAGACAATGTCCTTATTGAGAAGACAGAGCATCTGTATTTTTCTATTGTGCTGCTTTAAACCTGCTGAGCTTTATATTTGCAAAGAGGCAGAGGCAACTTGGATTTGTACCTACATTTGTGGTTTTTACGCACTTGTAATCTTTAAGAGAATTTTTGCCTATTAGAATGACAGCCTTCTCATTACTATTAAATAACTATTTTAGTTATTTGATTTAAAGATATAATCTTATTAAGCTTAAACTCAGTATTAAACTCTGAAAGAACTTTAGATTAATTATATTCATAGTTTACTTTATTAGATTTATGAATCATTTAAATACACAGGAAGGTTCTGTTTGAATCAGACTATTTAAGTAATTTAGAAAGAAATTGAATATATTAGATGTATAAATGCAACTTAAAGTTTATAATTAACTTTGTTTTAAGTGAAAAATGTTATTCAAAGACACTATCTTAATTTATAATTGTTTTATAAACTAAACTTGAAAAATTAACATGAGAGTATTAATAAACTAAATATTAATTTTTCAAAAATAAAATATTGCTCTTTCTAGACCTATATGAATACAAAATAATCCTGGAGGCTATAAAATCCTCACAACCAGAAACATGGATAATAGGATTTTTGATGGAAGCCTCTAACATAAAAATAGACCCCAAACAAACAATCAAACAAATGGGAGAAAAGCCAAGAAAGAGAAAATACATAGAGTAGATCACACTTTCAATAAACCACAAATAACTCATCATAAAATGAACAGGGTATTGTGGGAAAGGAAAAAAATGAATAGAGTAAGAAAAATCTTTTGTAAATTTAAATGATAGTCAAATTATTATTTTTTCAATAAAGAGTTGAAGTATAAAGCTGGTCAGTTAGACAAACAGATTAAAAACCTGAGCAAAGCAGAATAAATCAAGGGAGCAATTATAAAAATACAAAAAGCAAACCTTTAAGACATAATTCTAGCAGGTCTGTAGGTTCGTTGCAAGCAGGAGGTGAATGCTGAATCTGATTTATAAATGGCCTGGCTAAGCACTGAAGGATGCTCCAACACAGAATCAATCTGCAAAGAAGTGCAGAGATTTTCTTTTACTTAAAAAAAATTTTTTTGGCTCCAGACATTCAAGGAAATCTCTCTTAAAACACTAGCTGACCACAGGCTAAAGGAAGAGAGACTTCAGTGGCAACACAGTATGATGAATACAAACTTAACAAAATAGTTTGGAGAAGTCACTAAACCACCATCACAGCAAGCAACAAAACACACCCCAAGGAAGAAGAGTCTGATTTTCAATTAGCATATTATAATATTCAAAATGTTCAGTTTTTAGCAAAACATTATGAAGCATGCAAAGAAACAAGAAAATATGGCCAATTTACAGGAGAGATGAACAGAAACTATTCCTGAGGGAGCACAGACAATGGAATTACTATACAAAGACTTTACCTCCAGTATTTTAAATATGCCCTAAGAGCTAAAAGCTTTATTAAAAAAGAGCTAAAGAAAACCAAAAGAATTATGTCTCAAGACATAGAGAATATTCACCGAGAGAGATTTTA
Organism: Molossus molossus; assembly: GCF_014108415.1. Taxonomy (NCBI): domain Eukaryota; kingdom Metazoa; phylum Chordata; class Mammalia; order Chiroptera; family Molossidae; genus Molossus; species Molossus molossus. The sequence continues at coordinate 161,829,501 of NW_023425344.1, read as the reverse complement.
TGAAAAGATACCAAATTCTAGAGCTAAAATGTGTAATAAGCAATTAATGTGAAATAAGCAATTCATGATAGGTTTTTCAATAGCAGACTTGAGTAGAGAGAAGAAAGAAATTAGCAAACTTGATTAATAGATTCATTCAAATTATCTAGTCTGAAGAGCAAAAAGGAAAAAGAAGGAAGAAAATTGAACAGAGCCTAAGAGACTGTGGATACCATCACGTATAACATATGATAATTGGAGTCCCAGAGTAGAGGAGACAGGAGAGCAGATAAAAATATTTGAACAAAGTATGGCCAAAACTTTCCATATTTGATAAAAGACATCTACACATCTAAGAAGCTCAATAAAATTCAAGGATGAGCACAAAGAGAATTACACTAAGACACAGTATAATCATATTATATAAGTGGGAGGATGTGTCTTGCTATAAAAAAATGTTCCATATCTGATTTAATTTTGAATGCTTTTGAGACTCCTCCTTCAGCCCAGCTGGTGTGGCTCAATGGATTGAGTGTTGTCCCATGGACCAAGAGGTCCTGGTTCAATTCCCAGTCAGGGCACATGCCCGGATTGTGGGCTCAATCCTCAGGAGGGGGCATGCAGGAGGCAGCTGATCGATGAGTCTCCCTCACATCGATGTTTCTATCTCTCTCTCCCTCCCTTCCTCTCTCTCTAAAAAATATCAATAAAAAGAAAAAAAAAAAGAATGAAACCGGCAAGACTCTTTACCTCACTCTCTGAAGCCATTGTTGGACTGTCTTGGAAAGTCTGTTCTGTCTGAACAAAATGTTGGGTTTGGGGGTCTATACTGCTTTTTATGGATGGGTGCAACCATTGTTACTATGAGTAGGAAGTCTACCACCCCAGGAGTCTTTGTTCGTTTGCTTACTGGCTGGCTACCTTGTGCTGCTTTGCACTGCATGTACTGAGTTCTGTTAAGACTCTGTGCTATGGATTGCATGTTTGTGGCCCCACAAAATTCACATCTTAAAACTAATCTGATGGTATTTGGAGATGTAACCTTTGGGAGATAATTAGGGTTAGATTGGGTCATGAGGGTGTTAAGATTAATGTTAAGATTAATGCCTTATATACAGATGGAAAGACAGAGGATCTCGTCATTCAATCACAAAGAAGGAAGACCATGTGAGGACATAAATAGGTAGAAGACTCTCACCAAGAACCCAACCATACTGGCCCCCTGATCTCAGATTCCAGACTCCAGAAATGTGAGAAATAATGTTTGTTTTTGAACCTACTTTGTGTATAGTCTTCTGTTACAGCAGCTCAAACTGACTAAGACACTCTGTCATCAATTTAACCAAGCTAAGTCAGTTCAAGAATAAGTTGGCATTTAAGGATAGAGGTATAGGATTGGGACACACCTAAAAGTTGCTCTGCATCATGTGTCTCAGCATCTACCTACATCTGTGTCAGACTAGATCATGCATATGAATTCCATTGTAAATTGTGACTGACACTAGGCTCTTCATCTGTGACTAGTTGCTTATGTGTCTCAGCCAGGCATGGGCCCCATTCTATAGAGCACTCAAGGAAAAGGCTATATCCTGTGCTATATACAGGCCCAGTGGGTGGTGGCTCATGTGGAGGAACAGCAGACACTATTTGAACACTGGTTACCATTTGAAGATATCAATAGTTAGAATACGTGACCCAAAAGGTAGGTGGCCCATTAAAATCCAATGGATTGCCTTTGCTACTGTGGCTGCCTATGCCTCTGTCTCTACAAAAGATCCTGCTTCCCCATGTTACAGGGAAAAACACTCGTGATAACCCTGTGGCATAGGAAAGGAGGTCAATTCGAACTCTACAATAGATGTTAATCCTTGTAAAGGAACCACTGACACTCGGAAGGCTTCTAAACTTACAATATTAATTCGAGGTTCTCTGGAAGAAGCAACAGTGTGGAGAGGACCTCCTTCACTGCACAATATATCTAGTAATAACAAAGAAAGAAAGAAGGGAGCAAAGAAAAAGAAAGAAATCTGGATACTGGAGGAGGAAACAAAGAACTGAAGCCTAGGTCCACAAAGTGACTCAATTGAAATTCAACATTTGCTAAAATAATTTTTACAAGAGAAAGATAGAAGGACATTATTGGCATTTGCACTCCTACAATGGGACACCATTGATCATGAGTTAACTTTAACATCTAATAAAATGCACTAATAAGTAAATCTTTTAGGCTTAATTAAAATTGGGGCTAAGTTAATTATGTCTAGGGCCTCAATAAATTTAAATTGGGGATCCCCTTCATATCCTTAGGGGAATTACCAATTATAAAATAGAAGACAAATAGGTGTGCCTCATGTTAACCATCGGAACTATTACTTTGCCTAAATTCTCCAGTGTGATAGCATCCATATCACCTAATCAGCATGAACACTCTGCCCTAAATTAAAATTAGAATCTTTGTCATTTAAAAATGGCTTAGCAAAATGGTACCCCATAAATAGTCCTGCTTTCCTCCAGTTAAAATAGTTAATATGACCCAATGTAAATTAAATAAAGCAAGGTCTCCAAGGGTTGAAACTCATTATACAATTTTTTTTTTTTTTAGAGAAAACAAGATTATCTTCACTGTTTCTTTATTTATCAGTCCAATTTGGCCTGCTCCTAAACCGGCAAAGGAAGAACACCATCTCATAGTGGATTGCCACAACCTTAATGCTGTGGGCCCCTTAAAGGCCCCCGTAACCCATATTATTGAAATTTGAAATTATTGACTCATTTCATCAGTAATTGATAAATCATTTGCTATTATAGACTTGATTAATATGTTCTGTCCAGTGCCTGGTTTATTTATTTCAACTTATTTTTAAAAAAATATTTATTATTTAAGTATAATTGGTGTATAATTTTATATTAGTTTCATGTGTACAATATAGTGATATGACATTTTTATACTTTTACTTCCTCACAATGTGATTTTTATATTTTTTTATACTTTACATTGTGATCGCCCCACTAAATTCTAGTAATCATCTGTCACAATAATATCACAATATTATCGGCTGTATTTCCCTTCCCTTTTCACCTATTTCCCTTTTGGTAACCATCCCTTTTGTCTCTGTTTCTATGAGTCTGTTTTTGTTTTGTTTGCTTGTTTGTTTTGGTTTGGTTTGGATTCAGATTCCACATATAAGTGTATCTGTCTTTCTCTGGCTGATTTATTTCACTTAACCTCTAGGTCCATCCATGTTGTTGCAAATGGAAATATTTCATTCTTTTTTTATTGTTGCATAATATTGTGTGTGTACATACACGCACGCACACACACACACACACACACACATACAACTCTTTTCTTTATCTATTCATCTGTCTTGGCTGTTGTAAATAATGCTACAATGAACTTAGGAGTGATTATATCTTTTCAAATTAGTGCTTTGTTTTCTTTGGATAAATACCCATAAGTGGAATTGCTGAGTTGTATATCTAGTCTTAGTTTTTTGAGGAATCTCTACTGTTTTTCAGAGGAGCTATGCCAGTTTGCAGTCCCGCCAATAGCCCACATCCTCACTGACATGTTATTTGTTGACTTTTTGATACTAGCCATTCTTACTGGTGTGAGGTGGTATCTTATTTTGCTGTTGTGCATTTCCCTGAGGTTTGGTGATGTTTAGCATCTTTGCATATGTCTGCTGGCAATCTGTATTCCTCTTTGGAGAAATGTCTTTTATGTCTTCTGTCCTCAACAATTTTGCAGCCACAATTTGCCTTAACTTCTTTTTTTTTTTTTTTTTTTGTCCAGTTTTATTGAGATAAGGTTGATATATAACACTGTATACATTTAAAGTGTATAATGTGATGATTTGATATAGGTCCCTACCTATTGCAAAATATTTTAACTTCTGAAGGAACATACGAATACATCCTTGCAGGCAAGATGTTAACTGCCTGTAAACTTCTCCAAGAGCACTGGTAGGATACTGATGCTCGATAAGATTCTCCTCTGAGGAGTTTCAAGTCACACATTCATTCAGAACATACAAATACAAAGGCTCTCACAAAAAGGAGATGGGCCATTGACTAACACAGAGCGCAAGCCCCTGCCATCTTGGTTAAGTTCTCGACAATTATTTGGTAAATTGAGGGCTTCTTCATCTCTTACACCATCAAGAAATAGCTATTGACCCTTTCAGTAATCACATCTTTTAGGCCTTTCTGGGTTCTGGAGACAATATAGTCCACAATTATTTTACTTTAGTTATCTATGCTGTTACTTTTAAATGAGCCCACCCTACATGGGACCCTCGAACATAAGACTCTGGAATCTATCCAAAATGAAATACAGTAGGCACTCCTGACAGTGCCCAGAGTAGTAGTACCAAATAAGCCTTCATTTTATAGGCTAACAACAATCTCTCATGCCTCCTATAAGCTTTGGACTGCCCAGTATGGCCATAGTTTGCCCATGGTTTTCTGATCCAAAAACCTGTCCAACTTTTTGGCTATGTGCCATTAGAGTGGGAATTGCTGTCCATATACTGGGCTCTTCTGGAAATAGAAGTGCTCATAGACCATAAGCCTGTGACTGTCCACACCTAGCTGTTTATTATGCCTTAGGTTATGGAAGCAGCATGGCTTCCAAAGCCTCCTCACTGCTTGATGGAGCCAAACCTTGGCCCTCTAGCATATCCTACTGCAGGAGGAGATGGCCTCTGTGGATTTAGTCCTTTACTAAATGCCATAGTGCTGGGTACTTTTTGCATTTATGGATTGGTGTAGCCTCATCACATGTGATGGAGCTCAGTAGAAAGTTGCTGCTTTTCATCCCTAGGATGTCCATGACAAAGGATGGGACTCAGGTTGGCACAAATGGCCAAATTTCAGGAGGGCATCTTAGTGCTGAATGCACTGGCCAACAACAGGCCCCATGTGCATTTTTTTTTACATGTGCCGTGACTGGGAATCGAACAGATTATTTCTGTTTTTATTTTATTTAAATGCCCGCATCAGAGGACATTTTTGCATTTATCTTCAGACAGTGGGAGGGAGAGAGGGGGGAAGAGAGAGAGAGAGAAACATCGATGTGAGAGAGACACATCTACTGGCTGCCACCCACACAACCCCAACCGGGGCCGGGGACAAACTGCAACTAAGGTACGTGCCCTTAGTGAGAACTGAACCCGGTACTCTCTGGTCCACGGGCTGATGCCCTTATCGCTGAGCCAAACCGGCCAGGGCCAATGTGCATGTTTTTACACATGTGGGACACTGCAAATAGTCTGGCTGTTGGGTCCAGCCAAATGCAGCATTACAAATCTTTGCCTAAAGTTTCCTGCTTGAGGTTAAATACAGAAATATCTAGCCTCACAGACACTCTAAATACAAATAAAGGTTACACATGCCTCTACATATATAAAAACCATAATAAAATATCTCACTAAGACTCTCCTTAACTCCTTATCCCCTTTGGAGTTTTAGACATTCCTGATTGTGACCAAGGTATTCATTTCACTTCTGCAAGTGCTGGGCTCGTCAGCAAAGCATTCAATGGAACCTGCACCTACTTTTTACAAGCTTCAGGCTACAGGCCTCATAGAGCACTATTGTGGTTTAAACAAGTTCAAACTTAATTAAATGAAACCCGGCATAGTTAGTCATCAGTAAACATCATAAAGGACATTATCATAAAGAGTCCGACTTCATAATTTAATGTTTGATTGCTGAAAGCTTAGTCTTTTCTCTTTCCATTCTGCCCACATCTGGGAAAGGTGATAAGAAAGGCTGGTGTGCTCACACTTTGGGCACCAGCAGGAGATTCAAGCTATGCAAGCCCCTGCCCATGTGTGCTAACACTCACCTGGCCTCACCCTCTAACTCAGTAAACACCTGAAGTAAGTTTCACTCTTCCCCCTCTCAAGCCATGGACTTACTTGGGAAGCCTGCTCTGATCTTCCCAGAAGGATTTGTTCTGTAAGTAGTAAACCTGCTTATACACTCTCTGCCTGTGAGTGGCACTGTAAGTGTTGCATGCAAACCACATTTTGAGTGTGAGTCCATTCTGCCTCTGCAGAGCGGCCCATAAACCTACCAACTGTATACAGTTGTAGTAATTAAGTCTATGGCCTTAGCACACAGATGGAAAATGAAATAATAAGAGACCTAGAACAGACTCATATGTACATAAATACCCAATACCTCAGAGAGATGGTGATACAGATTAATATGAACATGACAAAGTTTTCAATAAATGTTTCATAAATGGGGTAAATGTATGAAAAAAATAAAACCTGCCCACGTTTTGCATTATAAATTAAAATCAACCCCAAATAGATTAAAAAACCTTAATAATGAATTTAAAAAAACTAGAAGGCATTAGAATATAATATGGTTGAATAAAAACATGACAAGATGCTCAAATCATTTGTAATCAGGTGAATACAAACTAAACAAAAGGAGATAGCATTACGTACCCACCATATAGACAAATTTTTAAATCTAAGAAAAGGAAATGTTGGCAAGATCGTGAAACATTGGGTAATCATATTAACTGTTGATTTTACCACAACATTAAACAGCAGTTTGGCACAAGTTGGAAAAGTTAAAGATTGATCCTACTCTTATGACCCAGCGATTCCACTCCAAAGAAAGTTCTTCATATATGGAAAAAGTTTTTTTTTTTTAAAAAAAAAAAAACACTGAAATTCCATCAATAGTAAGGTTGATAAAGAAATTATGACATGATAAAACATAATAAGTGAACAAATTATATGTGTACATTTCAACATGGCTAAATCTCTAAAGTATAATTTTGAGCTAAAGGATAACATTATCAAGTTGAAAAGACTAACATACTTTATAATTCAACTTTGAAAATGTGATCAAATCAAACCGTAACTCTAATGATTAACAATATATATGTGGCCTGGCCAGTGTAGCTCGGTGGATTGTACCATGCACTGTGAGGTCCTGGTTTGATTTCTGGTCAGGGCACATGCCTGGGTTATGGGCTCCATCCCCAGTAGGGTGCATGCAGGAGGCAGCTGATTGATGTAGCTCTCTCACATCAATGTTCTATCTCTCCCTTTCTTTCTCTCTAAAATAGCAAGAAAAACATATTTAAAAAATACATACATGGATTGTAAAACCCGAGAAAATCAAGAAACTGATTATTAAAAAATTTGATATAATGATTGCTTCTGGGAAGGGAGTATATTATAATCAGGGGAGAACACATCAAGGTTCTGGGGTGCCTAATATTGAAAAGGGTATGTAGGACATGGCTTAGAGTAGAAACTCAACGAATATTAAATGACTGAAACTGACTAGATAGTTAAACTGAGGGATGATTTTTAAAATGAAAGAAAAATATATTTAAAATAAAACTATAGATTATATTTAAGACTGGAAAATAAAATATAAAAATGTGTTTCAAATGCTGATTTACATTTATAGAAAGATAGATGTTCTACATTATAGGAGTTCTATCAATTGTTTCTACTTATTAACTATAATTACCTGAAACAAAGCTAAAATTTGTCGAGTGTGCTCTTCTTAATGCTAGATAAGAGGCGGTATGATGAAAAATAATATCCTAAATAACAATTAAAATTAATTGAGATTTTATGAGCTTATTAACCATGGCTAGGGCAAAATGGTTCAAGGATACAGTCATATTATAGCAGGTCCACTAATTATAGAAAAGATAATTACCACTTATTTCTTGTTACACTTTCTAGAGGAGAACAATAACTTTTGAGTAGGGCAATAGCAGAATGTCGAGCAAATATTCATCTAGGTATTTTCACAATATCTTGTTTCCCATCAAACCTAGGAAGCATTCGTTACTACTTATTTCTTCGCATAGACTAATAAAGACACATGTGTACATTTGATTTAGTGATTTGACAATAAAATTTATATAGCGTACCATTTTAAAATAGAGCAATGCAAATTGGACTTCATGCCTGATAACAAACCTCACTCAAATCACATAGATTATAGCATGTCTTGGCCTTGACAGTTTTCGAGACTCTTAACATGTTCATCCGTAACATTTTTATTCTCTAATAGGATATCCCTGCTGTGGTTTTGTTGACAGGATACACCAATACTTTTCCACAGTGGTTGGAAATGTACAACTTGTTATGCATGACTGGTTCCTTTATCGATGTTAGGAGTCCTGATTAAAGGAAACACCTTGCATATGATTGAAAATATAAATATATGTCAGAAATATGTCCTTTGCGGAAAAGGTAAAAGGACATTTTGTGGCGGAATGGATGTAAAACTGACAAGCCCTGGCACTCTGTGTCTATACTGTTATTCAAATGCCATTTTTCTAGTTGATAGGAATCAATCATGAGAAAGCTAAGATTACATGATTAAAAACTCAGCATGTGACCTAGGTCATTCCCTTAAATAATCAGATATCTTTAGTTTTTTCATCTTTCTTTATTTAATGCCAATATTTCAAACTGGTGCAGTTCAATTTAAGTTACATGATAGCTTCCAAGTATATTTAGGAAACTTACAAAGATCTGTATTTTCATGCAACAGTTGAAGTACTTTACATTTTAAATAGCACACAGTCAGATCAATGGTACAACTCACCCATTATCCTGTCTGTTTCTTCTCCCATAAAGGTCCCTATCAACTCTATCTCTTTATTGAAGCCCATACTTGAAAACTAAATACTATGTTGGGCACTAAAAGCTACTAAGTGGAAAAAAATGTCTTGGAAGAGTGACAAGGTTATTGGCTACCTCAGGTCCAAATTTTTGTCCATTAGAAGAGTATTTCATCCTGCCTAGAGCCTGCAATCTTCTTTCTAAAAGAAGCCTAAATATAGTCTCTATATTTGCATCATCTTGAAATTTGTATTATAAGAGCTCCTGTGTGTGGCAGTCTGCAATTTACCCGGCGATATAAAATGTTGGAAATCAATTTCCTAACATAGTCTTGTAATGAAATATGAAAAGTAACCAATCGATACAGAACAAGTGGAACACATTCTAGCCATTTTATAAAAAAAAAAAAAAAACAAATTCAATAGCAATCGTGAAAAGCTTGATGAATAAATCTCCTTAATGCTGCAAATCACAGATGTGTCTGTTTTACATTGTGCTTGCCTTTTCCCTGTTTTGGATCTTGAGTTACAGAGAAAACCTGACCTCAGGTTGCAACTTATTTTGCATTCATACCACTATTTTATATATTTCAGATTTAATCAAAATTATACAAATTTAACTTGAATTTCTTAAGTGGAAAGACTTGTTTCATGTTGTGATGAATTTTATGCCCCTTCCCCTCAACACACAGACTTTTTTCATTACCTATTGTCTTGTTTTGCTTTTTGCTCTTTTTAAAATTCCATTATTTTGGCTTGCTTTTCTAGCAGCTGACATCTGGTGCTGTCAGTATATCTGGAAATGGCCCAGGAAACAGAGCTGCTCGGAGAAAGAAATAAAGAGCGTTCTCACTCTTTTGCAAAGGTTAGGTGCTGATCCTTTCCCAAGCTAACTAACCTTTCCGCTAGTCCTTTTGCAATGAAGTTATGTTATTGAAGAAAATAAATGAGTCTTCAGGTTCCTGTAACCCTTAAAAAACACTGATACATTGCACATTTGTTTAATGTTATTAACATTGAAAACATTACCTAGTGTTATACAACAGTCTATCCATACCTGCTAATTTTATAGTTAGTGTCTGTTAAATTATTCACAAGTAGTATATTCATTAATAATATCTGACTTCAAATTCTATGACACCTGTGATGATTGAAATAGAGGAATATAAGGTAATTTCTTGCTATAATGACCCATCCATGACATTTTACTTTTAAATCTAAAGTAGTGAATGAAAAATAGTTTCTTCAGACCTTTTAGAACAGTGCTGAAATGTATAATAAATGGAAGTACTTTAGAAAATAAGTCTTTAATTCTGCAAAATCAGCACAGACTCGAGAATTCAACTTGGAAAGCTCGGTAGTTGTCAGGCATCATTTCAGGAATCAGAAAGCATTGTTGCCATTTCAAAGAGAAAGTCATTTAATATGAAGACTTGAACAATTTTAAAATAACTGGAGGAGTGGGATGAGGTTCTGGGTTGGCCCTCTAAGAACACACAGAATTCTCTGCTCCATCTACCATGGGAAAGTAGAATCTGAGGCCAACACTGGAAGTGATCAGTTCAACAACACCTCATCACAGCCACAATCTAGGTATTAGAAAACACCACAACTGCAATTTCTTTTTTAAAATTCATATAGGTTACAAAGTGTTCCCCTCCAATAATTCAAGTGCCCTCCTTGCACCATGGATGTTTATTGCAGTATTGTTAACTATGTTTCCTTGTACTTTATATCCCCATGACTATTTTGTAACTTTAAGTGCCTTTGGTATCCATGGATCTGAAGACCAGAACCCGGCAGCCGGTATGGAGACATCCATGAATGATTTTAGTAGCAGCAATAGGCCAGGTTTCAGGAAGTTAACTCCCAATTTACGTTTGCCTTCCAAATACTGTTTTTGGCTGTTTGGTGGGAACTACTCTAATCCAGAAGCCTATCTGAAGGTCTCAGAACTGCATTTCTGTGTTTTCTACCATTGGGACTACAGAAATTCAAACTAGGAGAAACCTGGGATGAGAACATGCAAAAGGACTGAAATGTGTATCTGATGGTCAAAGAGGCAAATGGCAGCTTCTCAGGCTTGTGCTGTTGAGCTGATTGATACAGATGGCTTCCAAGGCACCGTACAATGAACCATGATTCACAGGACAGAACTGGCTCTCAAGCATGCCAATGGATGCTTTCCATGCTAGGTCAACGTTGTAAGTACAAAACAAAGATGTGATGTTCAAGCAAACTTGATTAGCCAGCTATTTTCAACAGAACTTACTTACTTATTTTTTTTCTGCACTAAAAAGCATGTGTTTTATACCTAGAGTGGAAAGAAGTAAATAAGATTAATTAAAAAACAATTTATGTATCAGGAACTGTAGGTGATTTTATCTGTTATTTCTTAATATAGTGAGAAACAAAGCAGATTTCTAAATACCACCCCCCAACAAAAGACACAATTATATTTATTATATGGCAGCTTTTAAGTAGCAATATCGACATTTAAACTAGTTTGTTTGGGAGTGTTCTTGTTAGATGTGGATTTGGAGAGGGTAGCGGTTAGAGATTTAATATCTAACCTCTCCCTGTGATCATTTGGAATTTAGAAATGATTGAGCGAAGTCAGAGTTAGACAAATAGAGCGCACATGTGCCTTTGTCACCAAAGCTGTTTTTGGTGAACATGATTCAGGTGTGGAATTTTTTTTTTTTTTTTCTCTTTTGAACAGCATGGGGACGCCCTGGGTTCTAGCCGAGGCTTGGTCTTTCTGGTGAAAATGTGGGGTTTTCTAGATAAGCAAATAGAGAGTGTTACCTGACGTCAGGTGTGTGGGGGATGGGGAGGGGTAGGGGTAGGGATGGGGAGAGGGAGGGGGAGGGGTGGGGAGGGGTGAGGGGAGGGCAGGTCCTGATAAAGGGACAGGGAGAGGCCTGGCTGGGATGCGCTGAGGGTCTGGGCGCTTAGACTGCTGGGGTCAGGCCTGAGGTGCTTCAGCTGTGACCGCTCTGCCCAGAGGACCTGATCTCGCGGGATCTACCAGGACTGAAGGGAAACCCTGGGGTGAGAAACACTTAGGTGTCGTCAGTGTGGTGCTGGAGGTTCCTGTCCCAAACTTGAGTCTGGTTCACACCGCCTGTCATGCAAACCCCAGTGCTAGTGGAGGTCTGTCCTCCCCCACCCCTCACCCCCTAGTCTGGGTAAGGGGTGTAGAAATGTGGGAAAATGGGCTCTGGCCCAGACCCTATGCAGAAGAACCAACGCCTGAGGCCTGAATCACATTCCCCAAATGAGTTTGCTAGACCTTCCTGTCCCACAAATTTAGACCTTAAGGCAGTGATCCAAATGGAAATATTGTAGAATAGCTTACGGGTGCAGTGAAGAACTCAGAAAGCTCTCACCAATCAATCAGAAGGCAACAGAAAAATAAATGGAAGGTAAGTTCAATTTAGACGCTAAATTATTCGGCATATGTATTATGTGAGTTAGAGATTTTATTTTAAAATGTATTAATTAACTACATAGAAGAAAAATGCTATCGTGTAGGAAGCAATTAGCTAGCAGGGTGAGAGAGTGTATGAGTGAATTTTAAATTGTATAGGTTAAACCATAAATTATGATATTTCCAAAATGGGAGAAATTCATGAAAAAGAGAGTAATACTGGATTATAATGGAGAAAATTTAGCAACTGTGAAAAAATGTTAAAGATTTTCTGTACCTTATTCCTATCATTAAAACTACAGTATTATTTTTAATTCTCATGATAGCGCAGCAGGGAAGGGTGTTTTCTATCCCCGTGTTTCAGATGAGGAAACAGTACCAGATATTGACCATGAACTGGAAGATAATGTAAAGTGGCAATTAAGATCTTGTGGGTAGAATCAGACTGGCTGTTCTGTATTAATTTGGACAATTAGAAAAACACGTTCACTTCTTTAGGCTGTAGTTTCTTTATCGGTAGGACGGGAATAATATCACAGTATCTATCTCATTAGTTTAAGAGGATTAAATGAGATACCCTTTGCAGAGTGTAAGGCAATTCATAACCCTTCAACAATTTAAAAACTATTATTACTATTATTATTCTCATCATCAGAGTTCACGCAGCTCATGTGTTGAGGCATGGGTGGCAGCCAGAGTTTGTATCTGGCCCTCTTGCCCACATTGCTGTTATACAGCGCTGCTTCAGCGTGTGCTACCTTGTAGATGGTCAATAAATGTTTCTGTTTGAAATTTATCTTTATTGTTGAAAGTATTACAGATGCCCCCCATTTTCCCTGGTTGACCCCCACCCTGCTCCTGCCCCCTTTCCCCTAGGCCTTCACTGCACTATTCTCTGTATCCATGGGTTATGCATATAAGTTCTTTGGTTCATCTCTTCTTGCCCCCATCCCCCACATCCCTCTGGGATTCTTCAGTCTGTTTAATGCTGCTTTTTTCTTTCTTTTTTTTCCTCACCTGAGGATATTTTTCCATTTTTTGTACAGATAGAGTGGGATAGAGTGGGAGAGAGAGAGAGAGAAACATCGACGTGAAGGGACACGTTGAGTGGCTGCCATTGGCACGGGGAAAAACTGCAACCGAAGTACGTGCCCTTAGCGGAACCGAACCCGGGTCTCTCCGGACCGCAGGCCGAGGCTCTAACCGCTGAGCCAAACCGGCCAGAGCTGTTTAATGCTTCTTGAACTGAATTAAACTCAGGAGTCACTGAGACCATCAGTTGAATGAGAATCCCATCGCAGCACCTTTTCATATATTGTGGACATAACTGAGGACACCCTCCACATTAGGGTGTCCTGCTCTGATGAACAGTAGCTTCTGAGTTACATGGTCTGTCACAAAACACATAACCGCCTGTGTGAGGGCAAAGGGGGCAGAGGAGTGATGTCTGACGCACAGCAAATCGGCGGACCGTTTTCTCCATGAACTTCATATTACTTTCTGCGGAGACGTGTCAGTTATAAAACTTAGTTTCATCCAATTGTGCATTTTGTGCACTTTTTGGGACTTTTTCTTAAATATGAAGCTTTGTTAAGCATGCCTCTCTTTCATCCGAAGTTTTGCCCTAAGGCAGGTTTAAATTGCGGCTGTCACATTTGCTTCCTTAAATGCTGCAGCTCTATTAATATGTCTAGCGGTCTCATTGCCACGCTGCCAAAGGCTCCGGATTTGGATGAAAAATGCCAAAGAAATGCCTTCTGTTTAGACAGTGGCCCTTAAACACTGTCACTCGTTGACTTTGACCGTGTGTTCCGCTTCCAGCTAATGGTCCTTCTTTCAGACCGTAGTATCTTAGTAGCTCAAGGTCATTGCCCCTGTTGTATTGACTAAAACCATAGATTTCCAATTGATCAAATTATTAATTATTGTGCATATTTTACACTAATATCTCATAAAATTCTTTCTTTTTATTCCTCTTTTAACCCACACTTATTTTTAGAACACACACCATGTAGAATTACTGAGTTAGGCATGGAGAAAAGCATAGATTAATTTAAGACCCTATTCCTGGTCCAACAAGATCACAACTTAATAGGGGAGGCTGAGAAAGATGAGTTGATACCTTATTTTGTATCATAAACAGCATGCACAGAATTCTCTTAAGTATTTATTTAATGCTAGCTTTATTGTAAGAAATACATTTAATGTAAGAAAGGTACAGAATATTTTCAGTGAATGCCAAGAGGTATAAAAAATGTTACAAAGGATAACACTAGAAAGACAAGTTGATACCAAGTTGTAAAGGGCTAAAGAGATTGCTACAGGAAAGGAGAGTTGCCAAGAAATGTCCTAGAAAATTCAAGATAAGAGCAGGTTTACTTAAAAAAAAAAAAAAATTCTACAGCAGCAATATTTATCTGTCTCTTCATGCATTTACCATTCCATAAATATTGGATGAGTACCTACTAGGTGATGGGTATATAATGGTGGATATAATAGACTTGACTTTGCTTGTGAAATTTATAATCTAGTGGAAGACAGGGGAAAGAACACAAAATAAAACAGAACAATTTTATCTCATTGGCAAGTTGAAGAATCATTTTGACTCCTTGGTAGTCTAATCATCAAAAATTTAGGAATAATGTTTTAATTTTGAGGCCTTGAAATATTATGAGAGCATTGTTTTGTGAAATTCTCCCTAATAGAGACAAAGAGGTAAGCCTTGTGAGGGTCTGATGGTTATTGTGAGAAATTTTATGGTACCTGCTGATTGCTGTCAGATGGGACAGGAGAATGCTGATAGCTTGGAATCCTCTGGGCTTTTCAGTTGTAAGTATTAAAGACCTTCATCATGATATTTCAGCCCACCTAGTGCCTGGGTTAATATAAACCAAATCATACTATATTTAGGATTTTATACACCATTTGTATGCATATTATGTGTTTTGGAATTTGGTCCTCAACCATGCCAGCTGGTTCTGTGTAGTGCTTGTTTTCTAGTCCTGGGTCCCATCTCATTTCCTGCTAAGAGGACAGCTGTACCTTAAACTTCAGCCACATCTCTAGGACACTGACCACCTGCCAGTTCCTTGCCAGCTACTCTGTGGGATTTAATTTCCCCCCTAAAGAACCAATTTGGATGTGGGTCTACTTCCACCTGGAAGACTTCCTTTAAACCGAAACAATTGCAGCCACCCGTGAGTCCTCAACTGAGCAGAGATTCTTTCCGTGGGCCTATCCCACAGGTTACATCCTTTGGATGTGAATTCTACCCCTGGTTGTAGACTCGACATATTTGGATATTGTCATGTGAACTCATGACCAGTCCTGAGGACACACTATTCCTGGTTAGTGATCCTTGCACCAATTTCCTCAGTTTACCCTTGATTGTAAATTGAACTTTGTAGAATCTGAACAGATGAAGCTAAGGATTTGTACTTAGGACACCAATTGGTCAGGCAATTTGTGGATTTCATATCAACATTTGAGCCTTTTGAAAAATCTGGAGAAAATGATTAACATTGATTAAGCACCATGAGTATGTTATTTGCTATATAATTGGCTTGCATTACTCTTAATTTACCTTAGATATTTGAAAGGCAGATAAATGTGAAACAATAAAATCATCACGGGCATTTCAAGCAACTTCTGAAGGTCATCTATTGCTTTATACTTTACTTTTAAATAGATTATTATTGAAGCCATTTAAAAAAAGAGATGTTTTTTTGAACCACTAGAAATTCTGATATTTGAATGTCAAGTTTAGTAAGCTATTTTAAATCAGTGAACATGTGATGTTTTGACCATGATTCCTCTTTGAAATAACTGCACTTGGTTCATTACCAATGGATTTCAATTGACACTGTTTAAAAATTCAATTTTATATAAGGATATATATAATTCATGGAGATTTAATTTTGAAGCTGTTATTTTCTCTGCTCAAGTCTCAAGGTTAAAGCTGCTGTTCCCAAGCAGTCTGATTCAATGAATACTGCTGTGTGTAGTGTATGGTACGCAGTAGACCAATAAAAACAATCTGATTGATCTATCTCGTTATGAACTTGATGGCTTCCAAAGCACTAGCTATAAAATAAGCTAACTGGAAAATCAAAGCTTTAGTGACCTCAGAGGACTCTTCATCACATAGTGCAGTTTAAATCACGTTACTTTAAATTTAGATATCACATGCACAACACATTTTATATAACAAACCACAGAAAACTTGTAAATAGCATTTTATTTTCACCTCTCCTGGCTGGAACACTTGCACGAGTAAATAGCTTTCCAAGTACCAATCTCCTCTAAATGTTTAAACTTGAGTTTTGGCTGGATTTTCAGACTCTTGAGGCCTCCTTTGCAGCAACTCTGCTCTTCTTTAAATGCTTCACCCAAAAGAGAACCACTGGCCCTCTCTACATAGAGATCTTCCTAGCCAGTTTATTTACATATAAAAATCATTTGTTCAACGCCAAGATTCTAATTTGGCAAAATGAATGACAGCTTTTTTTCCTATTTGTAATTGAAAATCTATAGGTGAATGGAACAAAGGAAACAGCTTACTGTGAAGAGACGGCCGTGTATTTGGTTTCCTTTCTCAGGAAAGGTAGTTGTTATTGCAACAACAAAAGATAGTTATTAAGTTCTCAGATAGTTGAGTCTATTCAGTCCTAACAGACAAAACAGATTTGCATTCTTTCTTAGCATTTGAGTTTTAATATATTCTTTTTCTCACTCATAGCCCTCTAATACCTCTCCCCCTCCTTCAATGTCTGGTGTCTGAAAGGGCAGCCTCTAGATATCTAAGAATTGCTTTGGCCTATGTATCGACAACTGGGTAGATTCCCTGTGCTTAGTAACGGTCTCACTCTTTTTTTTTTTCTTTCCCAAAACATTTCTATTATATACTGCATTTTTAAGGGCTACCTTCTCTACTAGGAAACCATAAAATTGAGTTGCAAGATACAGCAATTGATGGTGGTGGTATTTATTTAGTCAGTAATTTAGTAAAAATGATATATTATGAATGAATTGTTATACAGACACAGGGATGTAGAAATTAAAGTCAAATTTCCTTCTATTAAGGAATTCTTAAAGGGGAATATGAACCAGGAAACGTGGTGATACAGAGGGCACCACTTACTGTAAGAGAGGACAGCATAAGTTGATAACACACACCAACATCATTGGGGGGTCTCCTGGAGGTAGACGGAACAGTCTCTGACAGTTTTGAAGGACCAATAAGCTCTACCTGGGGGACAAAGGGGAAGAGAGAGATCTCAGAGGGACCTCATGGAAATAGCATGGACGATGAGCACATGATATCATCAAGGGATCTGCAAAAGGTTTAATATGACCTGAGAGTACAGGACAAATGTTTGAGAAATGAAGGCTGGGACGTTTTCAAAGGGCAAACCAGGTAGAAACGTGTGTTGTACTAATAAGTTTGAAATTACTCAACACCGACTCGAGTCAGATTAGGTTTAGATCCCAGCTGTCACTGACTGGCTGTGTCCCTTGGGGCAAGATGCTTAAGTTCTCTGTGCACCAGTTACCTCATTTGTGAGGTGGAAGTAATAATAGGACCTCCCTCTTGTAGTCAATATGATAAATGAGCTAATACATGTGTAACTCTTAGATCAGAAACAGTCCTAAGCAATCACTCAATAAATTATCATCATCCACATCACAATTATTGCTATTGCTATTAGTCATTTTGAGAATGGAGACAAATCGAAGGGTAACTACCTTATTCAAATATGTCTAAGCATGAGTCCCTTTTGATCAAATGTATTTTTTAAAGTTCATTCTGGCAGCAATTGGCCGAAAGGATTGTATGCAGCAGAGCTGAAACTAGAAACAGAAAAATCAGGGGAATTTGCAGTGAACCAGTTGAGAGATGATGCAGAGAAGAGTCTAAATCAATAGTATAACAGTATAGGGAAAGGACAGAGGTGAATAAAACATTTTAATGAGAAAATTTTATATGATATGGTTATGAATTAAGTATGCAGAGTAACCAAGTCTACCTACAAGGTTTCTGACTGGATGGCAGTACCATTCACTGAATCAATGGGTGCAGGAGGGAGAGCTGGTCTGAAGAACCTGAAGCAGAGGAGGATTACTTGAGTCTATGCAGATGCAGTGACTGCCAGACAATAGATTTGGAGTTCACAAGAGATCCTGGAGATTCATCAGTAAATGTGTGCTAGATGAAATCATGAAAGTGGATTATCCAAGAAGTATGTGTCCTACAGGAAGAGTAGCAGGTTTATGGTGAAATCCTCCGGCGGATTAATGATTAAGAGGACAGATACATAATACAATAATCATCATGTAAGGGATGTGAAGAAAGGGAAGCACTAGTTTCACCTTAAAGTGTGAATCAGAAAACACCACTGGTTTTAATCAGAACACTCCAATAGCTTTCTGTTGTATTGGCTTAAAATCTAAACTTCTTATGTGATATTGCTTCCACTATGCTACTCCATGATCATTCTGCTTCCACCACACCCTTCTTGTGTCTGTTCTTCAAAATCAACAAGCTTGTTCAGTGTTCAGGGCATCTGATCTTGTTGCTCCTTCAGACAGGAGTGCCTTCTACTAGACTTTCTGACATTTCTCAGCTCAAATAGAACTTTCGCAGAGAGGCTGTCTCTGAACTACCTATTTAAAATAGTCCCTACTTCACTGTCTCCTTTCTCAGTCATTTTCTGTCAAGCTACATTGTTGTGTTATCATCATGTTAGACACTCCCTGAAACTGTCTTGTCTGTTTATCTGTGACTTCTTTGTTGTCTGTTTTTCTACACTTGAATGCAACTTTCATGAGAAAAAGGACCTGCTCTGTCATGTTCACCAATGGATCTTCTGCCCCTAGAAAATATCTGGTGCACAAAATAAATTCATTAAATATTTGTTGAATAAATGGATATATGAAGTAGTGAGAAAGGTAGGCAGTAGATAAGAAAACAAAAACAAAAAAGACAGGAAAAATTATATAACAAGAGTCAGAAGGAAGACTAAATGGTGTCAAAACGCATAAAATGGAAGACTTTTTACTGAATGAACAGAAGGGGCCACAGATGACCCCAGGAGTAGCAATTTTAGTAGAATATTAGTAGCAGAATTCAAGTACCAAGGCTCGAGGACGAAAAGGAAACAGATGAGTGGAGAAAACAAATGGATTCTACCCTTCCAAGGGTCAACTGTATTCTTCAATTAAAACCTCATTCACGTTTCAGCAACGATCTCATAGAGTCTTTATGGCTAGAGGATCCAATCCAGGATCTCGTGTTGTTCACAGTTGTCTTGTATTCTAAACATTTTTATTATGAAACCGTTCCTCAGTGGTTCCTTGACTTCTGTCACTTTGATATCTTTGAAGATTGCATAGCAGTCACTTTGGAGAATGCCCCTCACATTGGTTTGTCTGGTGTTGTTTCAAGGCGAGACCCAGGAAATAGTGTTTGACTAACACATCACAGAAGAGATGCTGTGTTTTCCTCTTTGCCTCCTGCTGAATGAATATGGTATCGGTGTATCCCTTACTGGTAATTTAACTTATAATTTGATTTTGTAATGGTAAAGTCACTTTTACCCACTTTTGTCTCATGTCTAATCAGTAAATATTTTGTGGGGAGGAGCTTCGAAATGATACAAAATTCTGTTTCTCATCCTACTTTCATCCACTCTTTTTAACATCCATTGAAATTTATTTCTTTAATTCATCATTACTGGAATGGTCACCAAATGGTGATTTTTTTTTTCTAATTCCAACTTTCCTTCCTCATTTGTTAGTTACCATTTTACTACAAGGAGAGCTAACTCCTCCTCCCACTTCTTTTTTTCTCTGTATGAATGTAAACTCATGAATTGCTATTTTGTTCATGTGGTTGTCAACATTACAATCATTATTTATTCTGATGCTTAGACATTCACAGATATGAACATTGTTTTTATTTTAAAATAAATACAGTATAGGAATAATTCTGAATGCTCTGTGTTTAGGGAAAATTAGCCAATAGAGCAGTGATTTCAAATCTCGGCTGCACATCAAAATCACCTGAAGAGCTTTTAAATAGCCCGATGCCCAGACCACACCTCCCACTGATTACATGAGAATCTTTGGAAACAAAACCCAACAATAATTATCTTGTGAGCTCTCCCGGTGATTCCTGTCTGAAGCCAACTTTGAGAGCCACTGCAGGAGAGAGTGGCATACCAGGAATTCAGGAGAGATGAGACATGACTGATAAATGAAATGTCTAGGAAGGTTGGAGAACATTCAATTTCTATGACAGGAGGAGAAATTTGCTTTGGGAGAGAGGATATAATGCCATACAATTAAGAGCAGTTTCCAATTTGTTTTTGGTAGGAGGGGAGTGGGATGTTGAGGGACTTCTCACACGGTAATTTCAATTTTTCTGTGAAGAAGGAGATGAAGTTGTATGTTGAGATTTAGGGTAAATAGTGGCAGAAACTGGTGAGACTTGAAGTAGAAAATTATATGTCCCCACAACAGTGAGATGCAATTGAGATGTAGGACGCTACTAACACCCAATTACTGATATATTTTTCTTGAATTTGCATGCAACTCATTAGATACAGAACTACACCAGAAATCAAAGGGCTTGGTTGAATTCGAGAACCTGGGACTCACAGAGAAGTGAACATAGCAAGGGTCAAATTGTGGGAATATGAGTAGTATCAAAGATGGTGAACATCTAAACATTTTTTTTTTTATTATATATATTTTTTCCTTTACTGATTTTAGAGAGAGCGGGGAAGTGAGAGGGTGAGAGAGAGATAGAAACATCAATGAGAGAGAACATCAATTGGCCACCTCCTGCATGCACCCCACTGGGGATCAGGCCCACAGCATGGGTATGTGTCCTGACCGGGAATTGAACCGGCGACGTCTTGGTGCATGGGTCCATGCTCAACCACGGAGCCACATCCACCAGACTAAAAGTTTTTAACAGGAATGATTGGAATCTCAGGCAATGTGGCAGGAATTGAATTTTGGGCCACCAAAATTATTTTTGGCAGCTTTAGTCACCTTTGTTTTTAATAGGTTAACATGGAAAAGAGGTGAGTGTCTTCTGTTTTGCCCATGCCATGCTCAGGGGCCTGCTATTGAAAATCCTCAAGTATGCCTGCCACCAGCTTTTTCCTAGTCTTCTGTCTATATGGATTATGGCTGTGTCTTTGACATTGAGGTTCCTTAGCTTTGTCTTTTAGAGTTGCAGCTGGCCCTAACTCTGGTTCTTTAGTTTTTTTACTTCAGTGTGTCTTGGTTTTTGTCTTCATTATGATTATGTATCTGCTACCTAAACCTTTCCTGGTAGGTAAATTTCCTGGGTAGGCTATTTTAGGGAAACCACCGTGCAGCTGGCTCAAACTATGAACAAGAAATATTCTATTCGCTTTATGTTTTTGTTTTTAATCTTGTCAAGAGAAGAGAGATTTTTTTTCTCTCAGATAAAAAATAATTATTTTAGTCAAGGCCTGGGCCAGTCTGATACTCATAACAGGAATAATAAGTTTTCAATTGTGAGTACAGACGTCACACAAAAGTTTAAAACAATTTTTAATTATTTTTATTTGTGGCTGTCTTATAAAAAGATAATAGTTTTATTGTGGCAAATAGAAAGAACTGTGTTATGATGAAAACAAAATCACCTTCCACCTGCTTTTTAACTATCTTGAAACAATTGGCGAGTAGGTCTAACTAATGAATAATAACATATACAACTACTTAAATAAAAACTAATTTATTAAAATAGTTATTAGAAAAAGCTTCTTAAAATAAGTATCTAATAATGTAATAAAAAATTACTCTGGCAATGAAGCCATGATATTACTACTGTGGGCAGTTGTAAGGCTCTGTATCACACGTGGCTCTGACTGCGTGGATTGTGATGGCAACAGCAGGATAGATGCTGTTCATCTAGTCAGGTTGTACAACTGAAGCAGCTGATTGATTGTCTCAAGGCAGAGAATCTAGAGAACATGACAAGCATAGGCATGGCTGAAGTCCAATGTGATGACCAAGGTCCGTTAGGGAAGAATTATATCAGCTAAATACATCAGACAAATGGTGAGCCAAGGAAGCTCTGGAAATTTTTTCACAATTTTGTGTTCATTCCCCCATTAGTGGGCAGGCAGCCATAGCTTAGGAGAAAAGAAAGGGCTAGGTGCTTATGGAGTTATCAAGGTCCTAAACTTATTATTTTCTTTCTTTTAATATTTTACTTATTTTTTTTAATTTTTATTTTCCTTTAGTGAATTTACAGAGAGAGGAAGTAAGAGGGAGAGATAGAAACATCGATGAGAGAGAACATCGATTGGCCACCTCCTGCAGACCCCCCACTGGGGATCAGGCCCACAACTTGGGCATGTGTCCTGACCAAGAATTGAACTGGCGCCTCTTGGTGCATGGGTCAACGCTCAACCACTGAGCCACACCGGCTTGACTAGTCATTATTTTCTTTAGTGCTTTCAATGCTGATCACTTCCGATTGAAAACCATAATGTGGATATCAAAGACCTCAAACTATTCTCAGGAAACTTGAGATTGTGAGATAATTATAAGAGTAGCTACATCTCCTCTGTTAATGATTTCAAGAGTGTTAGTGGCCTTAGTGTCATACAGGGATAAAATTAACGCAAACTGCCAATCATTGAGCAGAATTTGTAACTTTAAAAGAAGAATGCAAAAACCAATGAATCTTTCCAAAGAGATCTGTTCTGAAAAGGTGTTAAAAATAATCTACCTGGAAAAGTCCAATTATGGGTTTTACCTACATTTTAATTTGGCTATCATTAATGATTGTTGCTTGGAGTTGGAGCTTTGTCAGCATGTCATTAATAAACTGAAGTAGCATTATGAACCACATAAGTCACCCTGGGATATGGGATTTTGTACTGTGGAAAATAATTGATTGTCGTGTGCCGGAATCAAAGACCCATTTGCCTCTAATCATGTTCATCTCTTTCTCTTTGCATCATTTACCTTATAAAAATACACCCACAAGCACACAAACCTCTTACTTTGTAACTAACAAATACAAAACATGGTCTGGTTGTTCAGTTTTTACAGTATTTTTTTTTTTTTTTTGCTTTCCATCAATGTTTTCTTTTTCACAAATTAACATTGGATTTAGTTTTAATAGTTGTTAATGATTAATATTTTTTTAGAGATTTTTTTCAGTTTTAATATTTGACTTTTAAGTTAGGAGTCTATTTCAAAGAAAACAAAGAATTAACATCCTAAGATGATTTGTCATAATTGATGTGTTACCCTCTAGAATTCTGCCTGAAAACCATTAGATTTGTTAAGATTTATATACTTGTGAGCTTTATAAACATTTAGATTAATAAAACACTATTGTCAATGGAAGTTTAACTTACAACAATGCATCTTTTAATCTGGTAGACTTCATTGATAAATTGGAATTCCAACCATTAATCTTTACACGTGAATCTTTTGGAGTGAGTTTGTGTTTTTTCAATAATGCCGTTTTTCTGTTCTCCTTACATTTGACTTCTTTCTTTGACATTTCATCTGTCAAATATCAAACATAATTATCTCAGGAAAATTATAACTTCCATTAATGAAACCCACCCTCAATCAGGTTTTGTAATTTTCTTTTCTGGGCATATATGGAGTGGTAATTCAGAAGGGTAGAATGTCAATTATTCTGGAATTATTTTCTGTAATTTGGAAGTAGGCCAATGGATAGTGAAATCTATTTTAGCACAGTACTACAAATACCAAAATTATAAATACTGGCAGGGCATTTTCTGCTGCTAGGGATTTCAGCCAAATATAAACATAGATTTTGGAGAAAATATCTTGCTTTGTTGTCATATTTTTCCGCTTTATAACTCACCAGTGTAATAAACTTTGTAGAGATATCTATTTTTTAGACTTTGGTCCACAATATCAACAATGGATAGGAAAAATGTTTACCTCCTAAAACCAACCAGATCATATACAAATTTAACACTAATACCACGTATTACATATTAGCAGTGTTCTAAGTGTTTGATGAATATTAACGCACTCACATCTCAGTAATCCCAGTGAAGTTTATGTGATCATTATCTCCATTTTACAAAAAAAGAAACTGAAGAATAGAGAGGTTAAGTGCCTTTCCTGAGATCACAGAGCTCGAGCTATTTTGTATAAGATTCTATAACTGGTCTACACAAAGAGTAGGATTAACTGACATTAGAAAAAGCATCAGGTCATATTTTGATTTTATGATGTAAGAGATGCACTTGATTTTGATTAATTGGCATTTAATGATACATAACTTGGACACAGAACTTTGAATTGGTGCTTAAATTATTAACTGATGTCTAATAGTCATACTCATGTAATGAAGTATGCCTGACTTTCCTCAAGGCCTTTTTCTGCTGTCTCCTCCCTTCAGTGCAGCTCTTGCTATGAACTGTACCTCCATCCAAACTAGAACAGACAATAGTTGGTTTGAACTCAGCATATGGAGAACACGGCTTTTATGCAGTATTCAAGATGGTTCCCACAAAGAATATAATGAGCTAACCAGCTTCACAATGATAGGAGACTTTTGAATAAAAGAAGCAGCATGTACAGCTGTAGCTAATTACAAACTTGGGGCTTCACTTTTGTTAACAGCAGACTAATGTTTGCAAGCGAAGTATTTGTTGTAAATAAATAGCTTTAATAAGTGGGGGAAAAAAGACAGGAAGAATACAATGCCAGGGGTAATTACAGCTATGTTTGCAAAAGCCACAAATGCAGTATGTAATTATCTTAATATGGAAAATAGAGATTATCTCATATTTCTCAGTTCTTATTAGGAATAACTCTAACATTTGAGTATTCTAGTATTTGAACAGTTGTTTGTGACTTAATTTTTCTTGATGCTCTACTTATATAACATGTAGAAATACAAAATAATATGGCTTCAATGAATAAATCCCTACTTATGAATTAAGATATTTGAAAGCATACTTGATCATGTATTTACAGATTTTAATTTGATATGGTTTACCAACCGAATTAAGGATATGATTGCAAGACTGTTGAGAGGTGATATAACTCATCTTAAGTAAGAACACTGACAAACCATCCCCTCCATTATTTTTCCCCCACAAAGGTACCACACTTTTTTTTTTCCTGTGATGATAATAGCAGTGTTGAATTACTGAATTACATTAAACTGATAGGAAAACCACAAACAACACAGTAGCTTTGGAGTCACAGAAAGGGATTCTGTCATACTCTGAATTAGCCTCTGTCCCAAGAGGCAAACAAAATCAATGCAGAAGATAATTATACATTAACCATTATGTAATAACAATCATAACTGAATTTGACATTCTGGTAAAAGAAGAAAAAACAAACAAATCCAAAACCATGGTTAAAAAGCTTATGATTGTCCACACAAATACCTACACACAAATGTTCATAATAGCTTTATTCAAAATTGCCAAAATTTGGCAGCAACCAAGATATCTCTCAAGAGGTGAATGGATAAAGAAATTGTGGTACATCCTTATTATGGAATATTATTAAACAATAAAAACAATTGAGCTATCTAGTCACAAAAAGACCTAGAGGAGTCTTAAATGCATACTGCTAAGTCAATGAATCCAATCAGTAAAGGTCACAAACTGTTTGATTCCAACATTTTAGAAAAGGCAAAACTGTAGATATCAGTGGTTGCCAGGAAATGAGAGAGAGATGGGAGGGATTAGTAAGTGAAGCACAGGAGATTTTTAGGACGTGAAACTATTCTGTATGTTACTATAATATTGGATACATATCATTCTCTATTTGTCAGAAACCTATAGACTATTCAACACAAAGAGTGAACCCTAATATAAACTATGAATTTTAGTTAATAATTGTTTATCAAATTGTTTATCACCGATTGTAACAAATGTACTGCACTAATGCAAAATGTTGCTAGGGGAATCCAGGTGTGTGTGTGTGCAGGAGTGGGGAGGGTAAGGGAGTACATGGGAATTCTCTGTATTTCCACTCAATTTTTCTGTAAACTTAACTCTGCTCTAAAAAAAGTCTATTAATTTAAATATGTTTTTATTGACTTTTTTTTTTTTTTTTAGAGAGGAAGGGAGAGATAGAAATGTCACTGTGACAGAGAAACATCAATCGGCTGCCTCCTGCACACTCCCCACTAGGGATTGAGCCCGAGACCCAGGTATGTGCCCTGACTGGGACTCGAACCAGGACCTCTCAGTTCCATGGGATGACACTCAATCCACTGAACCACACTGGCCAGGCAAAAAGTCTATTAATTTAAAAAACAATATATTTTTAAAAATGCAAAGAGAGATTATTTACAATTCAATGACAGAGAGTCTGAAGTTGCCTAAATAAGGTAAAATTAATTTAAAATTATTTCCAGTGAGCAGCATCTAAAATTTTCTCCTATGCTCACTTTGTTTTTTTCTAAATGACAGGAAAATATTAACATTTAAAACACTGAAATTTAGTAGTGAATTCAATCAATACTGTATTGATTCTATTACTACTTTTCTATTGCTGGAAGCTGTTATTATTTTTTCTTAGGTAAAAGCACAGTGAAACAGGAATGAAAAAATTATACATTTATTATTTTGCCTATAAGTAGGGAGCCAGAAAGTGGGGGGCACCTACTGATAAAAGTAACAAGTACATTTTAAATTAGACACCAAAATCAAATAATATTTTAAAATGCCTTTAGACTATAATAACTACATATAAAAAACTAGCTAATAAAGAAGAGACAATTTATTCTCAGTGAAACACAGTAAACTGAACTAAAGGTTTGCCTCAATTTTTTTAATCCTCACCTAAGGATATTTTTCCATTGATTTTTTTTTTTTTTGATAGAACGGGAGGGAGGAAAGGAGAGAGAGAGAGACAGAAACATTGATGTGAGAGAAGCCAAACCATCGAACCTGCAACCAAATATGTGCCCTTGACAGAAGATCCAACTCGTGACTCTGGTCCATAGGCCGGATGCTCTAACCGCTGAGCCAAACAGGCCAGGGCAGGTTTGCCTTAATTTTTAATAGTGATATGGTAAAGAAAAGTTTAGTTCAAAAATAGCCTTTGAAACAAATAGGATTGCAGTATTAGATTGCACACATTAGTATATGGACAGGCTGTTCTGGATCTAATTAGTTAACTAAATGAAGACAGATTACCTGGGCTGTATGATAACTTCCTTAAAGTTAGAAAGGAAATCTTTTGGGCTAAAGTATATTCTTCTGTAGGGCTGCCAGATCAAATTCAGGATGCCCAGTGAGATCTAATTTCAGATAAACATACATTAAAAAAAAATATATATATATATATATATATATATATATATATAGATATAGATATGCTCTG
The DNA here is from genome assembly GCF_014108415.1 of Molossus molossus. NCBI lineage: Eukaryota > Metazoa > Chordata > Mammalia > Chiroptera > Molossidae > Molossus > Molossus molossus. The sequence continues at coordinate 161,802,076 of NW_023425344.1, read as the reverse complement.
TAAAATATTTCAGGCATATTTATGCTAAACTGTATTCATTCTTAGTTTAAATTTTAGCTGGGTTTATTTCTATTTGTTAAATCTGGCAACACAACACTTTGCCAATCTTGTGCATTTACAAGGCTTAAAGAGGGTACAATTTAACCATTTAGTCTTATTTTTACACATGCAGTTTTGGAGTTTTCCAAAATGCCAATGATAATGGGATACTTCAGTTAGCATTAATTTTTTGAATGCTTTCTTGTATAGTTCTGTCCTAAGCTATGTTGGCAAATAAAGGTTCTATCTTCATAGAGAATATGCAAATGCAGCTTGGCAGATGATTATAACAAATATGTCTATTATTTTTAATTAGATGTAAAATTGCATATAAAGAGGCAACTGTTGCATGTTACTAATATAGACTTTCAAGAAACCTTCAGTAAATGTCCACAGTAAAGGCTGTTTAAATAAAAATAGCTGTCAGAAACTGGTGAATATCTTACAAAGAGGAATCAAATAAAAAAGATAAATAGACACTTCTCTGGCAGGAGCACATTAAGTATCAACAGAGAAATTCACCAGAGATAAGGATTTGGCCAGTTTCATTTAACATTTATATGCACTATCTGTTAGAGGCAATGCACAATAAAATTCCCAACTTTGATTGAAATGTCAAACTGATGAGGATATTTTCAGGATACCATGCGAGTAGTCAAAACATGTGGTAAATGAATTCCGAATTTGGACATTTCAATGCAGTGCCTTATATGAACACAAACCTAATCTGTATTGCTAGGTTAGTAGACTCCAAATTATTTGTTTTTCAAGGGCAGTGGGGAGGAGTGATGGCAGTTCCCTAGGAAAGAAAATCAGACCTCTGTGCTACAATGACAAGAAATGTCCAATAGAAGTCTTATTATTTTTATATCAAAATAATAAAATTATTTTTCAAAAATTAAAATTATTATGTAGTTACATTAATTCATAGTACATTTTATATCTGGATTTGGATTCAGGCCAGTGCATCTAAAGGACAATTTAATAAAACTGGAGTTTGTTCAAGAAATTGGGAATTGTCCCAGAATATAGGACATTGTTGTGGCAAACAACAGGATTTCCTTTTTTTTTTTTTTTTTAAGGCTAGTATTTTGTTTCATTTTTTTTTTTTAATCTATTCATCTCTTCATAGACATTTAGGCTGCTTTCATGTCTTGGCTATTATGAATAATGCTGCAATAAGCATGGAATTCAGAATTCTCTTCAAGATCTTGATTTCAGTTCTTTTTAACGTGTACCTAGAAGTGGGATTGCTGTGTCATCTGGTAAAACTATTTTTAATTTTTTGAGGACTGTCCATACTGTTTTCCACACTGGCTGAACCGATTTGCACTCCCACTAACAGTGTATAATGGTGTCCTTTAGTATACATTCTTGCCAACACCTGTTGTCTTTTGTTTCTTGATAATAACCATCTTGACAGGTGTAAGGTGATATGTAATTTTCATTTTGATTTGCAAGATTAGAGATGTTGAGCATCTTTACAATACCTATTGATAATTTGTATGTCTGGTTATTTCTTTGTTTGTTTTTTATCCTCACCTGAGGACATTTTTCCATTTTTTGTTCAGATAGAGTGGGAGGGAGAGAGGGGAAGAGAGAGAGAGAAACATTGACGTGAAAGGGACACCTTGAGTGACTGCCACCCGCACAACCCAACCAGGGCTGGGGACAAACTGCACCCAAGGTAGACATCCTTAGCAGGAACCGAACCCGGGTCTCTCTGGACCGCTGAGCCAAACTTGCCAGGGCTGGATGTCTGTTTTTGAGAAACATCTATTCAGGTCCTTAGCCCATTCATAAATTTGATTATTTATTGTTTTTGTTTTGTTTGCTATTGAGATCTAGGAGTTGTGTGTGTGTGTGTGTGTGGGGGGGGGTGTTTATATTAGCCCTTCATTATAGTTTGTAGTTATTTTCTCCCATTACATGGGTTGCCCTTTTATTTTGTTGGTTTGGTTATATATCCTTTGTTGTGCAAAAGATTTTTAGATGAACATAATCCCATTTGTCTGTTTTTGCTTTTGTTGCTGGTGCTTTTGGTGTTATAACTAAGAAATCATTGCCAAAGCTAGTTTCAAGAAGTTTTATCCTGTGTTTTTTTTTTTTCCAGTTTTCCAGTTTCAGGTGTTATATTGACGGCTTTACTTTGAGTTGATTTTTGTTTATGGTGTAAGATAAGGGTTCAATTTAATATATATATATTTGCAAGTGAATATATGCTTTTCCCATACTGTTTTTTTTTAAGGGACTATTCATGACCCATATGTAGTCTTGGCATTGGTGTTGAAATTCACTTGATCATATATGTGACAATTTATTTTTGGGTTCTCTATTCTGCTCCATTGGTCTACATGTCTGGCTTTATGTCAGTACCATACTGTTTTAATTACTGTAGCTGTATAATATGTTCTAAAATTAGGAAATGTGAGGCATTTATTCTTTCTCAAGACTGTTTTGGCTATTTGGGATCCTTTGTTGTTCCATACCAATTTTAGAATTTTTTTTTTTGTTGTTGTTTCTGTGAAAAACAACATAGGGATTTTGATATAAAGTATATTGAATCTGTAGATCACTTTGAATAGTGTGGACATTTTAACACTATTAACTCTTTCAATCATAAACATGAGATGTATTTCCTTTTATTTGTATATATATTTTTTAATTCCTGTGATGAGTGATTTGTAGTTTTTAGTGTATAAGTCTTTTACCTCCTTGATTAAGTTTATTCATAAATGCTTTATTCTTTATGATACAGTTATTATAAGTGAAATTATTTTCTTCATTTCCTTCTCAGGGTTATTTTTGTTAGTAAATAGAAATACAACTGACTGTTGATTTTATATTCTGCAACTTTGCTGAATTCATTTATTAGTTTTTTGGTAGAATCTTTAGGGCTATCTACAAACAGAGATAATTTTAATTCTTCCTTTGGATTTGGATGCATTTATATATTTTTCTTGCTTAATTACTCTTGCTAGGACTTCCAGTACTATGTTGAAAAGAAGTAGCAAGAAGGGACATCCTTGTCTTGTTCCTGATCTTAGAGGAAAATATTTGTTTTTCATTGGTGAGTATGATGTTACCTAGTATTTATGTTATATATGGCCTTTATTATGTTGAGTTCATTTCCTTCTAGTTTGTTGAGTGTTTTTATCATGAACATTTAGTTTTTTCCCTTGCTTTTATTTGCATATATTGACATCATATGTTTTTATCTTCCATTCCATTAATGTGGTATAATGCATTGCTTGATTTTCATATGTTGAACCACCTTGCATCAAAGGGATACATCTTTATCATGGTGTACGATCTTTTAATGTGAGGTTGAATTTGGTTTGCTAATATTTTGTTGAGGATTTTTGCATCTGTATTCATCAGGTATAGTATTCTATAATTTTTTTATTTTTGTAGTTTCTTTATCTGGCTTTGGCATCAGAGTCTCATAAAATAAGTTCAGAAGTGTTCTATCCTCTTTAAATTTTTGGAAGAGTTTGAGAAAAATTGACATTAAGTCTTTGACAGTTTGGCAGAATTCACCCATAAAGGCTTCTGGTCCTGGAATTTTTTTATGGAAGTTTTCTTTACTGATTCAATCTCTTTAATAGTGATAGGGCTGTTCACATTTCTGTTTCTTATGATTTAGTCTTGGTAGGATTATATGTCTTGAGAGTTACTCATTTCTTCTATTTTGTGCAATTTATTCCAATTATTCATGATGGTCTTTTATAAATATTTTAAATTTCTGTGACAGTGATTGTAATGTCTCATATTTAATTTCTGATTTTAATAGTATTTCCTCCTTTTCCTCAAATAAAGTTTTGTCAATTTTGTTAATCTTTTTTTTTTATAAATCTCCTAGTTTGTTTGTTTGTTTTTTTCTACTCTATGCCTTAACACTAGTCCTACTACTGAAAGGATATATTGTTATTATTTAACACTTATAAAATCAAGAAAAGTTATGGTAATCATGAATGTTTATCAAATCCCAGAAACCTAACAGTAAGCATAGAAATGTGGTGACTCATTTGGAAACAGAAAGAAATGAAGAATGGCCTCATCTGTAACTCCATAAAACAGGCATTAAATTTGCCCACCCAAACAGCATTCCTAGCCATTTTACTTTTGCCTTCCTTGGAGATAGCTTAGGATACTGAAATATTAATTTTCTGTCATCTCTCACAGCTAGGGGATCTCACACGGTCTGATTCTAGCTGGTGAGATTGATGTGGAAGGCTGCCTGATGAGATTGAGGGGAGTACACAGTCTGTATTTAAATTACCAAGCTGAAGGGTATGCCTAGATGATCAGTTGGACTGTTTTTCATGTAAAATGAATTGACCAAAAGCATAAGGACTGCAAGTTGCCTATATTTTTAACAGCAGAATTTTAAAAGAAATGTGGGCTGGCCAGCTACAACCCTGATTGTTCAGCCCCTAATACAGACACTATCTCCACCTTATACAGATTGTGGTGAAAGCTGCCATGTAGTGCTGGTCTCAGGAAGGATATCCCCACCCCCTTTGCCCAAGGCAATATCTTGGAAGATAATGAAAAAGGAAGTGTTGTTGTTTTTTCACAGAGGAGACAGGAAAACTTCCAGTATGTCTGATCAGAAAAATTATCTTATTGTAGGGCAGGAAGTCTCACTAATTTTACCAGATAGTCCTCATATATTGTGATTTTGATATGTGATACAGATTGAATACTGCTATAGGTTTTTAATGCTCCCTTTTACCAAATAGGTTTATTTATTTATTTATTTATTTATTTATTTATTTATTTATTTATTTATTTTTATTGTAGTTACTTGCTTCTCAACCACTGTATATTGTGGCTGCTATAAACAGATAAGTTATCTTATAAACATGTAATCTGGCTCCAGTGACTGGATGAACTATGGGGCTGTCTCTTTTGAATAGTGGGTGAGAGTGTTCTGTGTAATAGGGAAAAGGATATACATGAATTCTGAGTAGACAGGATGTAAACAGTTGATCGGCCTCTTTTGATGTCAGGATTAGGTAGACATGTTCCAGTTTGGGGTGACATGGATATAGTTTGAGTGTAGCTTCTGTGAAAACTTGCTTGATGTAAGAGAATAGAATTAATTGTCAGGGGCTCATTTACCCTTTGACTCTTCTGTCTTCTTTCTTCCTGTAATTAAGATATCATGTCTGGAAATACATAGTTCTGTTGTGAATTTTAGGTAATTAGCACAATAACAGCATCATGATCTCTTGACATAGTTATTGAGCCATTGAACCAATTCTAGTCTCTCTACCTCTGGGTTATTGGTTAGGTATTTTGTTACATGTAAGTATTCCTCATTAAAACATCCAAAATGGAAAGTTTCATTATCTTACCTTCTTTAAGAGCTCACAGCATGAAGATGGAAAGTATTCTTGGATTCCTAAAACCTATGTTAATATTTACTTAATGTTTGATCTGGACAATCGTTGAATAGTGATTGAGCTTACTCTGTCTCCTTTGCTCTTCTTTATTTTCTTCCTTATTATTTGTGCATTTCTTTCTTAATCAATGTAAATGTTATTTAATGATCACCTATAATTCATTATATTAAAAGGTATTTCATAAAGGCATTTGCTATGTATATTCTTTATATTTGGCTCAGATTTGTTGTAAATATGTACATTTATAAAATAATGTGTTTAGTTACTTTGACCTCATTTTTGTGTTCCAAATTTAGTCATTGTTTTTGCTGTTGGAGTTTCAAGGTTAGTCTCTCTATATACAGTAGCCTTCTTTAATGTATGCCTAACAATTTGTAAATGAATGATACTCTAAAAATATGACATATTCCAACTTTAATACTTATTAAATGTTACTTATGTGCTACATTTTATGATAGAGATTTTTTGCATGTACCTTTTATTCTATGCAATAGTCTAAAGGCTGCTCATCTCTTTTATGTATAATAGGAAAGTAAAATTCGGGAAAACTATGACTTAATCAAGATTTTATTTAGTGTCCTTGTCAGAGTGCCAATCACTGCCCAGACCAAAATAGATGCCCCTGCTACACGGTCTCATAGTTTAAAAGGGAAGTTCATAGGCAACATGGAGGTTGTAGAATCCCAGAGGGGGACATGATTAGTCTATTTGGGTGACACTCAGGAAAGGTTTTTCAAGAAGGTGATATTGGAGCTAAGTTTTAAAGATCATGTTACAGTTTTATCAGGTAGAGAAAGAACAAGCACTCTCTACAGAAAGAGGGCCATTCATGTCCACAGTCAGTAAATTGTTAGTGTTTCTGTGTAATTAAATCACTGGCTCCATGGAGCAGGAATAGTGGCAGAGTGTAACAGAGTACGACACACTAAGTGGAATGACGTTTTGAATTCCATTGAATATGTGTAGAATATAAGCAATCCAAGATGACCTAAAGAATCCAAAAGAAAAGCATTTAGAATAGGGTTGGCAGAAAATGGAACACCTAAATGTCTATTACATAGATAGAAATAGGTTCTAGATTGCGAATATAGTTCATTCTTCCTTAGATATAATTTCAGTTGCTCATAATGCAATTTAAATGCATTCTTCTTAAAAATTCAGAAAACAACAAATGTTAAGGATAATTGTTCATACAGAAGAATAAAATATTTTGTATGTTAATCCTAGGTTTTTATAGTACATCTTATGCAAGGACTATCTTGGCTTTCATGGGTAAATTTGTATAATTCATATTATGATATGCTTTGAAAATAATGAGGGATAATACATGAGCAAATGGAACAAGTGTTTATAACTGTAGACTTTTGACTAGTTTTTCTCACAGTCACAAAATTCTTATTATATTGCATGATTTCTATCAATTTAGATATTCAAACATATACTTCTATTCTACTGGTTTTACTAAAATAAAAAATATACTTGCCCTGAACACTACTAGGATTTTAATTTTGTAAATTAATTTATTCAATTACACTTACTTTTTGTTTCAACTCGAATCATAATGTATCTTTTGTTGTTAGAGTTTTGGAGGGGTCCTATATGTAGCACCCCTCTTTCTTACATGAGTTTTGACCCAGTTGAAAAATAAGACACATGCTTATGATATATTAAAAAAAAAAAAAAACTATTACTGCATTTCATATAAAGGCAAACATAGAGAAAGCAGCACAGAATCAAAATGGGCTTGCCAACACTTCTCCAGTTGAGACCTTGAAATAGTCTTCTAAGGGTCAAGTGTCTGTCTACAGAAAAGAAACCCTTAGCCAAGTTGCTGCGTGACCATTGGTTTTGTGGCACACAGTGGAGGGAAAAGACCACATCTTTGCATGTTCTGGGCCTCTCTTAGATTAATGCTATCTGCTAGAAACCTGTGAACTAATTGCTGTTTGCCAGTTGACTAGGAGATTAGTCATACTTCTTGTGGAAGTAAAAGAAGCAGGATTATTTTAGGAAATTACTCCTAATTGAATGACACAGGAGAGAGGCAGAAGCGTTCCCTCTTGGTGGTTGTCCTGAGGTACTTATTACTATTTTTAAAGTCTTGGCACACATAGGTGGGCATTCAAATGATAGTGGTGGCTCGGGAGCCTGCTGGATCAGCAGGATTACCCCAGGAAAAAATTATAGATATCCTACTCCAGACTTAATGAATCAGAATTTCAAGTGATACCCAGAGGATCTATAGTTTTAAATGCTCCTCATAAAGTTTTGTTTGAGATAACTGTCAATTTCATATGTCAATCTCCAGCCATATAAAAAGTGTAAAAATCTTTGCCTCTGGATATTATTTCCATCATTTGTTCTGCCTATAATTATCATCATCACTATTATTCTATAATTCACCTTCTGCCTGCTGATAAAAAGTATTGAAGTTTTGTTCTCTTAGGCTTTTCCTAAGAGTGGATAGAGGAAGCCTAAATCCAAAGAAACTCTTTGAAATGTAAAGATTTTATGGCTGTCACTGAACGTTCCTAGGAGAGCTTCAAGTAGAAATGGGGTTATTTTGGTGGAAAGAAAAATATTAAGTACTAAAATTCAGCATTCCTAAAATTTGAGTTTCTGGGCCAGTTTTCCACACTATCTCAGCAATAAATTAAGCAAGTTTAATCTTATGGATCAATTATTGAATAAGAATTTAAGCTAAAAACAATTCTACATGAATTTTCCTATATTTCAAGGTAAGTAACGTGTTGTAATGAATGATTATTGATACATTTTTAACCTAATATTGTGTTTCGTTTTTGAAGTTAAAGTTTGAGATATTTAATATATCATTAAAATAATGAATTTTTAGAAACAATAATTAAGGATGTTGTCGAAAACAGCATTAAAGATTCACATGTCATTCTTTATAATTTTTTGTTTAATATAATGATATAAGTTGACAGAAAAATCAGTGTTTTCTTGAAAAGACATAGTTTCTGCTATATTTTTCCTGTCCACATTTAATCATAAAATGTCTGTGTTGTGGTAGGCAAATTTTTACTCACAAAATAGTGCAAATATAAAAAGGGTTCACTTTAGGTCTTTCCTGAGGTAAGGAGAGAGACAAGATAACCGAAACCTTATCAGTCTGAATGCAATGTGCTTGGAAAACATATGCAGTCAAGTCATTAGAAATGGAATTCGAATAGTTGCTCTGCTTATGTTCAGGATATCTGTTTTATAAGTTTTATATTAGAATCAAACTGTTTATTAGAAAGCTAATTCTTCCTTAGTAAGCACATTTTTAAAAATGTAATCTCTTGAATACTAATAAATTCAACTACAGTAGAAAGTAAAAATTTGCTAATGCCAGTATGAGCAGTAAGGCCACCAAACAAGATGACCTGTACCTCTGAATGATAATAGATTATCTTTCCTAGAGCTAGTAGGTTATGGGAGACGGTGCTGACGTGAGTAAAAGGGAGAGGAGAGGGAAACCGAGAACAAACCTTAAGAAAGTAAAGCATGAAAAGAATTTAATATATTGTTTTTATGAAATAAAGATGTAACTTTTATTTTTATTAATTTATTTTTGGTAGAGATGTTTCTCCTTTTTGTCCCATTGACACCTTCCTCCCCATCCCTCCCCTCCATCCCCAGCTTTGTTGTCCGTGTCCATTGGTTATGCGTACATGCATGTAAGTTCTGTGGTTTATCTCTTCCCTCCCACCCCCTCTTCTGAGGGTTGTCAGTCTGTGCCCCACTTCCATGTCTCTGGGTCTACCCTGTTCCTCAGACTGTTATGATCATTATATTCCACAAATAAGTGAGATCATGTGGTATTTGTCTTTCTCTGCTTGACTTGTTTCGCTTAGAATAATACTCTCCAGGTCTCTCCATGTCGTCTCAAAGGATAAGAGATCTTTCTTTCTTACAGTTGCATAGTAATTTATTGTGTATATGTACCACAGCTTTTTTATCCATTCATCTCCTGATAGACACTTGGGCTGTTTCCAGATCTTAGCTATTATAAATAGTGCTGCTATGAACATGGGGGTACATATATTCTTTCTGATTGGTGTTTCAGGCTTCTTAGGGTATATTCCTAGAAATGGGATCACTGGGTCAAATGGCAATTCAATCTTTAATTTTTTGAGGTAATACCATAGTGTTTTCCATAATGGCTGCACCAGTCTGCATTCCCACCAACAGTGTATTAGAAGTTCCCTTTTCTGAACACCCTCACCAACACTTATTGTTTGATGATTTGTTGATGGCAGCCATTCTGACAGGTGTGAGGTGATACCTCATTGTTGTTTTAATTTGCATCTCTGTGATGATTAGTGATATTGAGCATTTTTTCATATGTCTCTTGGCCATTTGTATGTCCTGTTTGGAGAGGGGTCTATTTAGCTCCTATGCCCATTTTTTAATTGGGCTCTTTATCTTCCTTTTGTTTAGTTGTATATATTTTGGAAATTAACCTCTTATCTGATGTATCATTGGCAATTATGCTCTCCCATATAGTGGCTTGCCTTTCCATTTTGGTGGTGGTTTCTTTTGCTGTGCAGAAGCTTTTGAGTTTGATGTAGTCCCATGTGTTGATTTTTTCTTTTGTTTCTGTTGCCTTAGGTGACGTATCAGTGAAAATTCTGCTGCATATGATGTCTGAAATTTTGTTGCCTACATTTTATTCTAGGATTTTTATAGATTCACTGGTCACATTTAAGTCTTTTATCCATTTTGAGTTTTTTTTCGTGTATGGTGTAAGCTGATGGTCTAGTTTCTTTTTTTTTTTTGCATGTAGCTGTCCAATTTACCCAACACCATTTATTTAAGAAGCTGTCTTTCCTCCATTGTATGCTCTTGCCACCTTTGTAAATATTAATTGAGCATAATGTTTTGGGTCCATTTCTGGGTTCTCTGTTCTGTTCCACTGGTCTCTATGCCTGTTCTTGTGCCAGTACCAGGCTGTTTTGATTACAGTAGCTTTGTAGTATAACCTGATATCCAGTATTGTGATCCCACCTACTTTGTTCTTCTTTTTCAAGATTGCTGTGGCTATTCGAGGTCTTTTTTTGGTTCCATATGAACTTTTGAAGTATTTGTTCTAGTTCTATGAAATATGTCGTTGGTATTTTGATGGGAATTGCATTTAATCTATAGATTGCTTTGGGTAGTATGGACATTTTAATGATGTTAATTCTTCCAATCCATGAACAAGTTATGTGCTTCTACTTTTTTATATCTTCCTCTATTTCTTTTTTCAATGTCCTGTAGTTTTCTGCAAAGGATATAACTTTTTAAAAGCCAACTAACTCAGAAGTTAGTTGTCATTTGAAATGCTTTTTTTGCATTTGTTCAAAGGGTTGAGACTCATCGGAATTGCATTTTGTTCGGTTTTATTGGTTTTTGGATGTCACTAATATTTTAAGGAAGGATGCATCATAGAATTGTGGCCATAAAGACTTGTGTTAATGAACTTTGTTATACCCTCTCTGAACACAGCTTCATTTTAGCATTAACAAGACTAGCACTTAATTATATACAATAATTAATTCAGAGCATCTGGGGCAAAGTCTTGGCATATATTGGGAAATAAATAAGTTATTTGTACTACTATTATTATTTTTAATCCTCACCCAAGGATATTTTTGCATCCATCTTCAGACAGAGTGGGAAGGAGAGAGCGGGAAAGAGAGAGAGAGAAACATCGATATGAGAGAGATACATCAACTGGCTGCCACCTACACAACATCAACCAGGGCCAGAGACAAACCACAACTGAGGCACATACCTTTAGCGGGAACCAAACCAAGGACTCTCTGGTCCACAGGCTGACGCTTTAACCACTGAACCAAACTGGCCAGGGCTGTATTATTTTTATTCTGTTAAAAATAATGGGTAGTAATAAGCAGTATCAATATATTATCAAGTATCAGTGATAAGGAAATTAATATAATCTTCACATTGGAGATGACGAGGTTTTTAAAAAATAATTAATTAGTTGATTATTTATTTTTTATTTTAATTAAAAAATAATGTTTTTATTGATATTTTAGAGAGAGGGGAAGGGAGAGAAAGATAGAAACAACATGAGAGAGAAACATCGAATAGCTCTCTCCTGCACACCCCTTCTGGGGTTTGAGCCTGCAACCTGGGCATATGCCCTGACCGGGAATCAAACTGGGACCTCTCAGTCTATGGGACAATGGTCAACCACTGAGCCACCCCGGCTGGGCAGATATGAGCAGGTTTTAAAATGACGATTTTCATGCATGGTGAGTGTTTTGATCTGTACCTAAAACTAGCTTTTCCTAGGACTAGAACATATGATAAACTGAGATGGGAGGTGCACCATTAGTGAATGTTCATATACTTAACAAGTACATTAGGAAGCATTATATCCTGATTTATGCCACCTGCCTCACCTTACAAGATGAGTTAACTATAGTCATTGAGCTTGCATTCTAGGAATTCAGTTCTGATACAGCTGCTCACAATTCGCAGGAGTTAATTCTTCATAATAAGGTCAATAGGATATATTCAGTAGGAATTCATAAAGTGGAATATGGACAGTCACTTGTCTATATTTGCAAATTCAACAGTGAAAAGGGATTCCACTAATGGAAGGAACATTTTCTTTTTGTGGCCATGGAGCCTGTGACATAGAAGATCCACTTAGCTACTGGGCCAGTGAATCCTTGTTTTCTTGATTGAGTTTCTCCAAGGTCATTTGCTAGAGAAAGCAGTTAAAAGATGCCTGAAGATCCATTTAGTCCTCAATTGCTGGGTAAGGTTTTGGGTAAGGATGTGTTTCCAGGTTGGGGGTGGGGGACAGTAGATAAAGCAGGTGGCTATGTCTATTCTCACTGGGAAAAGAATAGCTGAACCTCTGGGCTAATTCACTAAAAAATTTGCAAGAGAGGTGTCTTTATGCAATGCTTTGAGCAGAATGCCCTAGATTTAGGATTGCTTGTGATAAACCAGAAATCTGTATATTTAGGGACATGGCTCTCATACAGTTCTCTGGGGTGTAAAAATGGCAACATTTTATGACTTAAAGTCTCTCTGCTGTTTAAGGGAAACTCAAGGGCCTCTCTTAGAGAACTTTTCTATTATTCTGGGCTGGGAAGTGCATTCCTGTGCCACAAAAAAAGATGTGGCAGTCACGTAGGAGGTCCTAGACCTATTTTTACATCACCCAGGCCTCTAGAATGCTTATATTCTTTAAATTATTAGTAAATCTTAATACCGGACAAGTTCTCTGATCTACAGGAGGTTGATTTGACAAACTGATCTTTTGTGTTAGCGCAACTGTTAAGAGCAACATGATTAGGAGCAACTCTTGGAGTGTAATTTTTATTGTTATTTTTTTACTGATGAAACACTAGGTCTGTTAGTAGCAATAGAGCTTACTTTGAACCAGTAAAGGAACACAAGGTTCACAGTGAGAGTCAATCTTTCTAGACCTGCCATCAGAACATAGAAACAACCTCGGACAATTTATATCCCCTTGCTGATTAAAATTTAGTGAGAAGTACGTTGTGGTTGCAGGATGTATAGTCCTTCAAATGTAATATTTTTAATTCTTGATGTTGGGCTGTTGCAGTACTTCTGAGGAGAAAATACAACAGTTCATACTTACAGGGAGGAAGGCAGCCCCTCCCCCCATGAATAGCGATTTTTTTTTTTGCTTTTGAAAAATCTTACCCATTTTCTTTTTTCCTGACTCTCAGACCTGACAACTATCAAGAGAGCAGTTTCGTGAGTAAGATTTTCTGAAATCTGTCTGCTCTCTGGCAGCCCAAGGTGAGGCGGGTGTCAATAGTGCAGACACTGTGCCTTGAGCAGAGATTCATTTATAATGTTTGCCAATCCTTGATTTAAGTCAATCCACACACCCCAAGGTCAGCTGGAATTAGATAAGACTGTTTCTAAAAAAGGTGGTGATGCTACCTTCAAAGATAATCTATAAACTCTTAAGCAATTTTTATTCTGATTTTCAAAGGCATAGACCTCTCAAAGACTTGGGAGGAAAGTAAAACAGCAACTCTGGAATTTGCAAAATAATTCATACAAAAAGATTTGAGACAACAAAAGACTTTTTTTCTTTCTTTTCTGTTTTCAAATACCAGATATTTATACAGCAAATCAAAAGAAACATCTTGGGAAAGGAATAGTGCATTTTATTGAAAAGGCATTTTTCTCGGCCTCAAGGGTCTGCTCAGAGGAGGCTAGTAAAAGAAGAGTCCTCTTGATTGTTGGTCTCATCTTCTTAATTCATTTAGAGGAAACCTCTTGGAACTGCAGCAAGTAACACAATAAGTAACTTCATAGATTCTGAAATTGTCTGCAGCAGGCTGAATATGAGTGGTTACCTCAGAAATTTACTTCCTTGGAAAATACTGAGGTATTGAACTGTAGATCTTTAATTTTCTTTTTCTTTCTTTTTTTTTGTTCTGAGAAAAGTAACACTGTGCTCATAATTGAATTTTCTTTTCTAAACATTTGTTTTAATAGTTTTCTAACTATTTATGAATTCTATTTAATATCAGCATCAGACAGATTTGGTTTAAATCACAGTTAGACTGACTTAGAGGAAATTACTTCATGTTCCTAAGACTAATTGTTCTCTTCTGAAAATATAAGCAGTGAAATACTATACTACCTCATAGGTTTGTTTTGGGATTACATGAGATGAATTAATGAAAATAATATATCAAGTACTTTATCACATGGTAAGAACTCAGATAACATTATCAATTATTATTGCTGTGAATTATAGGTTATAATCCTAATAAACCAGTGCTAATAATCCATTGATTATTTCAGTTATCAGTATGATACAACATGACTGTTTATAAACATCATAATGTATAGCCTACAGAACAAAATGATCTGTAATAGAATCTGTTTTTCCTGCTGTGGGCTAAAGGGTTGTGACCTGACACAGGTACACACCATACACCTAAAGGGATTTGTTAAGCAGAGAATTTTTTTAGTAAACCAAGTTATTATTATTTTTTCAATTGAAAATATTTATTTTGTACCAATTGTCAGTTATATATTGAGGATACATGAATAGCAAAACATGGAAATAATTTTTTGAGAATAAAACAAATGCCCCAAAATATAGAGACTATTTTATTACACACATGGTATATACTGTATATGTATGTGCTGTATATATACAATGTATGAAAATATGGAGGTCTAGAATAAGTTCTTGTATACGCTCATAAGGAATTATTAATGTTCATCATCAGTGTTAGGGAATGGTGTTTGGGTGTTCAATTTGTATTCTCTTCTGTATCCATTTGTAATCCAGTCTCAATTTGTATATATCCTGCCTACACTAGCACCTTTCATTCTGATTCCAAAGAGTTAGTTTTGTTCGCCAATCAAAAAAAGGCTGCATAACTGGGTAGCACTGCCTCTAACCTATGAGTTCTGTCTCTCGGCAATTGTGTTCTTTTAGTGGTGGAATGATTTTGGGTCAGAAAACTTCATTATATAATTACAGTAATCTTGATTATGGTTGTAAAGTCATGTTTATTGAGAAGGGGTTATTCATTCTTAGAGTTTGAGCTAAAATTAAAATTTGCTTTTATGAACTACTTAAGGGACCAACAGTCTCAGTTTGCCACTATTGAGGAAGTTCCTGTGAGGTAGGACTTTCAGTTTAAAAACTGGAAAATTTGGGGCAAACTGGGAAGATTTCTTCACCCCAGAGTTACCGTGACACTTTTTGTGTAACATTAAACATACTGCTGGATATAACTGATGTATATAAATATTATGCAGTATATGATAAGCACTTTCCTGCTATATCAAATAAAAATTTGAAATGATCTTATGAAGTGAGTGTTAGCATATTTTACAAGTGAGAAAACTAAAGCTTTGAGAGGTTAAATAACTGGGATCCATCTATGTGTCTATTATGCTATACACTGTTTATATAACATATACAATATATCATGTGCGATATCCAGCTAAGTAACCATACTTTTATTGCTAACATTTTCTTATGCCATCAGAAATATTTAGAACTTGGATTTGTTTGTATTTTTTGAATGACTAGTAACATTTAACAAGCTGCCTGCCATGGTAGCTGTCCCTCAACCTTCATAAGGACAGTTTGCCTCCAAGGAAGGACCCCATTGTTTCCAAGAAGTTATTGGCTTCCGAAAAACTTCTACTCCAATACTGAATAGTTCTTTCTTCATAAAAGTTTCCTAAACCTTTTGGTTGTCTTTTTGCAACCAACCAAAGACCAACCAATTTACTTAAAGACCGCCCCCCCCCAAGTCTAACAGTAAAAATCCCTCCTTAATAGAGTGCTTGCCAGAGACTCAGTTTTCCTCTTACTCTGTGAAATTTACTCTCCTTTCTTAACACCTTTGGCCCTTTGCTGAAATGGAAGGGATGGCTGAAAGATGTCCTTGCTGCAAATTTATGAATAAGCCATCTTTGTTAATTATGTCTTTAACTTATTTTTATCTTTAAGAAGTAAAATAGGCCCTGGCCGGTTTGGCTCAGCGGTTGGAGCGTCGGCTTGCGGTACAGAGAGACCCAGGTTCGGTTCCCGCTAGGGGCATGTACCTTGGTTGCAGTTTGTCCCTGGCCCTGGTTGGTTGTGGCAGCCACTCAATGTGTCCCTTCACGTCGATGTTTCTCTCTCTCTCTTTTCCTCTCTCTCCCTCCTGCTCTATCTGAACCAAAAATGGAAAAATGTCCTCGGGTGAGGATAAAAAAAAGAAGTAAAATAGCCCTGGCCGGTTTGCTAAGTGGTTAGAGCATGGGCCCGTGGACCAGAAAGTTCCGGGTTCGGTTCCCACTAAGGGCATATACCTTGGTTGCTGTTCATCCCTGGCCCCAGTTGGGGTTGTGTGGGTGGCAACCAGTCGATGTGTCTCTCTCACATCGATGTTTCTCTCTCTCTCTCTTCTTCCCACTCTATCTGAACATAAATGCAAAAAATGTGCTAGAGTGAGGATATAAAAAAAAAAAAAAAGAAGAAGAAGAAGTAAAATAGAAACGCAGTGGTGTTACCTTTTACACAGTGCCCAGTGCCTACACATTTTCAGGATGCCTGCTTTTCTGACCTGGACCAATTACATTAAAACAAACAACCCCCCTACATTTCCTTTCTATTTAATCTACCAACTTCTTCCTTGTCTCTTACTAGTATTATACTTCAGCTGATCATTCTTCACTTTTCGTGTATTCTCCATATCCGATTTGGTTGTTTGGGGACCACGTGTCTCCTAATGGCCATGGTAATGGTGTTGTGGAGGAAGTGATGCAGATCCCTATGGTTATCTCGGTTCTGGAAGCCACTCCAGGGAGGAAGGGGCTGCAGTTTTTAGTTGGTTATAGACTCCAGGGAGCAGATATAATTACCTGTGCATGATTGGTAACTTCACATAATCTGTGTGTACCTCTGAACAAACCATGTTAGTAACAAACTAGCCATTTACCTCCCGGTGCAAAAACAAAGTGCAAAGAAACAAACTAAAACAAAAAGCAAAATTTGATACCCAGCAAAAGGTATGAAGATATATCCTCCTTTCTTCCCTCAAGTCTGCTACTGAAATGACATATTTTGAAGTTTGACTACTGCTTTTTCATAAAGTTATGGTTTTAGAGTTTTAAAGGTTCTTTTTGCCTAAGTACCTTGATGAACAGATTGGAAGATGGAGACATAGAGATGTTAAGCTATTTATAAAGGTTTATAGAATTAGTAAGTAGTATAGCTGGGAACCATATTGTTTTTACCCAGTTTCCCCAGAAGAAAAGCCAGAGAAAGAGCTTATGTGAAGGGAGTTTATTTGCCAGGGAGTAGTACTAAGGATTGGTGAGCAAAAATAGAAGGAGGGGAAGGACATGTAACATATTGTTACCTAGTTGGCCACTGCTCAGATGACTGATTCTTGGGCCTAGCTCTCTACTTCAAAACAAATGGGGCCAGTATTTATCCATTGGCTTCTATACCCTGATGGTCAAATGTGACCCCAAGAATTTAACTCCCTCATATTTCTGTGATGCATATATCACAAGTGCCAAATATTTTCCTACTGATGTCTCATGCCAGTGAGTTGGGGAGATTCCTGAGAACAATGTAAAAAGTAGGAGGCTCAGGCAGATGTATAATATAAATGTGATCTACCTGTCAAAAGTTGGTTAAAACCTGTGTATACCTAGAAACTAGAAACCACAGTTTAGACTAAGACATAAAGTTGAGACAATTTCAAGTGGTGTACAAGTATATGATCATCATCATTTAATATAAGTATAAATATATATGCATCGTCTACCTGTCGATCAAAACTCCTTTCTGGCATATCATGCTACATCTACTGAGTTTCTTAAAATCCTTATCATTTCTCGTGTGGACAATTAAGCCATTTTTTATTTTGAAATTTGCAGTGGAAATTGCAATAGTTTTAGTGGTAGTCTTTTTTTTTTTATCCTCACCGGAGGACACTTTTCCATTTTTTGTTCAGATTGAGTGAGAGGGAGAGAGAGGAACGGAGAGAGAGAGAGAAACATCGATGTGAAAGGGACACATCGAGTGGCTGCCACCAGCACGACCAGCCAGGGCCGGGACAAACTGCAACCGAGGTACGTGCCCTTAGCGGGAACCGAACCCGGGTCCCTCAGGACCGCAGGCCGACGCTCTAACCGCTGAGCCAAACCGGCCAGGGCTAGTGATAGTCTTTAGCTTATGAAATCATAGGATATTTTGGCATTTCCATTGTGTATTTTTCCAAGATTTCAAAGTTCCTATCAGCTATGGCTGGATAAACTTCTAAATATCCAGTGAAATACTTTCTTTATTGATTTAACTTTTATTGCATTTATTTTTCCAGTTATGCCAAACACTTAACATTTATTTGTTTCTTACTGACTTCTGCATATGCTTTTCTTTTGTATAGGAGAGAAAATGCTAAATTAGTGCAGTCCTGTTAAGAATCAGAAACTGAAGACCTTTATCTGTGCCAATTACAAATGTTTTATCTGTCTAGAGATTCGAAATGTTTAAATCAGACAAAATTTGCTTATCAAATTCTATATGCAAAGATAACCAAAACATTATGTTCTATTAGAAATACAGGTGCTTGATGCTATTTAATGGAACACAGTGGTGTTCCCACAATGTCTTGACAACCTGAAGTGTCCCTCCTGAATAGACTTGTGAAAGTTTAATTGGGTAGGAGACTACTCCACGAGGGACCACTAGGACTTTAATAGCTAGCTGCAGACCCCTCGTGAGCTTGAGTAATTCCAATCAAGGAGCTATAGCCGTTGCCATGACTGCACTTATACTTCTGCAGAAAGGCCCATTTTCCCCTACCTGACAGTTCACTTTGTATTAATTATAGATTACATACTTTAGCCCTCTATCATTATGCTAGCATATTCTCATAGAGAATGGTACATTAACCATGAAATACTGTGTTCATTGCATGTATGCCTGTTCAGCTCCCTGCACTGGGTGTGTGTATGTGGAAGAAAGGGAAAAAGAGGTCCCTTGATAAATATCGGTGGTGCCAGATGTACAAATAACAAATCAAAAGGCAGCAAAGGAGAGGCTGGCATACTCTTGAACGAAAACCGAGCTGTCGTGCACTTGACCCTCTGTTTCCACTTTCCCGCACACATTAATTCAGAATGCAGCAGGCTTGAAATATAGTTAACAATATATAATTGAATTATTCCAATTCATTGGAATTTGAGAATTATCTGCAAAGCTACTGCTAACGGTCACTCTTCATCCCTCTCTTTCTGAACAGTGACCACAGATCTTGGTCCGGGGGAGGGAATTCAGAGATGATTGTCTACTGTGTGTCCATCACTGATGTAGAGGCTGACCTACACAATTCATTGTGGACAAACCTCTCTAAAAAGGAAGTTGTTATACTCACTATATGGGAAAGGGAAACACATCTATGTTAAACTACATTCTATGCCAGAGAGAGGGGAGAACTGGACTCAGTTTTTAGACCATTGCATGGCAACATCTCGACCCATTTGATGACATTTCTCCAGGGAATAAAAAACTAAGGGAAGTAGGGCTCTACAGGCAAATTTTTCCTTAAGCTAGTAAAATAAGCTGTCTGCATGATAAAATTGCATCATGATTTCTAAAAATGGAACTCGGTAGATCAATTAGGTTTTAATACAAATGGGTCACAGGTACTTTTGATGTATCTTAGCTATCTCAGTGAAAAGAATGTATTAACATTTCCTCAAGTTTTCCAAAAAGGCTCACCCTAACCCTGCTTCCTCTGATATCATATCATAGTGAGGGTTAGGCAGGTTGCCAGGTATTTTCTATCAAGTTTTCTATATCTGTCTTTATCTTTCATATTTCTGAAGATCTATTTCCCAGAAAGGTATCAAAATCAGATATTGTAGCTTTTGAGCAAAATACAGTTTGGTGGGTCAACTATTATAATTTATAACAAGATCTATTTTATAGCCAAAAATTGCTTTAACTTTTTACTAAGAAAAATTTCAAAAGCAGAGCGGGCACTTTAATGTTGATTTCCCTCCCATTTATCCATTTTACCAGTGTTAAAATAATACGATTTATTCATATTTGAAAGTATCATTATACATTAATAGATTTTTTTTACATATAAATAGACATATTTAAACCCATTATAGCAATATCTTTAAGGGTACTCAACATTTTCTTTTAAAAAAAGAAATGTTTTTATTGAATTTATTGGGATGACTTTGGTTAATAAACATATATAGGCTTCGAGTGTACAATTCTATAAAACATCATCTCTATATTCTAGCTCTGGCCTGTGAGAGTTCCTCGAGTTATAGCAAAAACCCCTTGGCCATAGACGCAGGCCTTCATAATTTCTGGTTTAAAAATGGAGTCCACGTGCATATTGTAGATTCTTGCCCCAGAGCTGGGTGTCAGCTATTTCTTCTATAAAGCTCTGGTTCCTTTTAGTGGAGAAGGGTAATTAGAGACCACGACCCTGGCAACAGAGATGATCCTTGCTGGTGGATTTATGATTTCTTGACCTTTTGAGTGGACAGCAATAAGAAATCTGTATTTTTTTAAAGGAAAATGTATCATAAGTTCCTAAAGATATTTTCAGTTCAAACTTAGATATACAGAGCTTTAGCTTAATTTCTTTTCTTTTTAAATTTATCTTTATTGTTGAAAGTATTACAGATGTCCTTTTTTTTCCCATTGACCATTGTATTTTTCTCCCTATATTTGAAAATCTTTTTTTCTAATGTCATTAACATCATTTGTTATCAAAATACAATGTAATTACCAATGTAATATAATGATATAATTACTGAAAAAATACAAGGAATTCAAAGATTTTTTTTTTTTACTTTAAGTATCTCAACTTCTTATTAGAAATTCTCTGATTTGTCTAACAACTCTGTACACTATTAATTTCATTTGCTTTATTTTAATTTTATTTTAGTATATTTTATGCATAAACATGTATTTGTGTATATTTATTTCATATATATGAATATAAAATATGTAGACATTTATAGGTTCCAAATTTAAATCTATAAGTTAAAATTATAAAGAAGTCTCATTTTATATACCTGTCTTCCTACACCTGTACCTATTTATTTCCATCTTGATAGGTAACCTTTTTTAAAGATGTTTTTATCTTCACCCAAGGACAGTTTTGTATTTATCTTCAGATAGAGTGGGAGGGAGAGAGGGGGGAAGAGAGAAAGAGAAACATTGAGGTGAGAGAGACACATTGACTGGTTGCCACCCACATGACCCCAACTGGGGCTGGGGACAAACTGCAACCGAGGTACGTGCCGTTAGCGGAAATCGAACCTGGGACTCTCTGGTCCTCAGGCCAACCCTCTAACCACTGAACCAAACCGGCCAGGGCTAAAGATGTTTTTACATCTCTACATTTTCTTAGATAAATGGTAACTTATTTTAACATATTAAACATATTTTCCTCCAACTTGGTGTTTTTCACTTACATATCCTAAAGAGTCTACATAACAGTAACTAGAGATGTTTCTTATTTCTTTTATAGCTGCAAAAAACACACAAATAAAAATAAAAAAAAAAATCTCTATTGCTTGGATGTTTCCTAGTATACTTAATTAGTCCCTTATTGATGAACATTTGGGTTGCTTTTAGTCTTTTTCTATAACAACTAGATATTCCAGCAAATTTTAGTCATCAATTTGCAATTGCTTGTAAAGGCAATGTTGCAAGGAGGACATCTCTAGAGGGCTTATCTAGATGGTGTATTCCATTATGGATTGATAACAGAAATTCAGCTAAGAATGTTTTTCAAATCTTTGTTTGTTTTTATATTTATATGTTTAGTATATCTGGTGGGTAAGTAATATAGAAATAAAAGCTTCAGAATTTGTTGCATTCTTCCTCTATCATGATCACATTTGCATAGATGACTACTAAAAGAACATTTTCCTATTTTTTCATTTTCTGAAAGCAGACGAAAATGAATGAAAGGGAAGAAAACTATTTTTCCATGATACTGACATTGTGTCTATTTTTAATGAAAGAATGAAAAGATATTACAGAACCCAATGCATTCCTTCTTTCTTCAAGGAAGTTTAGATAAGGTGTTTCCTGCAACAATGGATAAAACCAAATACCAGGAAAGTTCTTCTTTCTCGAGATAAAAGATTTGCTCTAATGAGTTTTCAAATGGACGCTCTGATAACCAAATGTAGCCTAGAAACAAAGTTTGTGTTGCCAAATCCTGTTGCCTTTTGTTCGAGATGTTTGCTTCATTTGGCCACAGCTCTTGCCCTTGTCTGTTGCTTGTTACTCCTCACGCTTTGCTTAGTTATGTTAAGTGTGTGGCCTGAAAGGCATTTGATTTTATACAGTATGCCTGAAAGAACTGGCATTTCCCCCCGCCCCAGAAAGTGTGTACTTAAGGGATTATAAATTTAGGTTCTATTTTTCAAAACTTGATCCAACTTCTTACACAGGATTTAATGGTGGGACTTAAAGTGTAATTGGCATAGTTCTTCCTAGAATTAGATCCTGAGGGTGATTATCATTAAGCATGATGTATGCACAGTTAGAAAATCCTCTGATTATTTGGTTGTTCGAATGCTTTGGGTATTTACTTAATAGCCGAATGTTATTTGTGAAATTTATCTTTATAATAATGGCTGACATGTCATGATTTTATGTCAGTCACTGTTCTAAGAACTTTACCTAAAATAGTATTCAGTTTGTTCAACAACCCTATGAGGTACTACTGTATCCCTTATTTTACTGATGAGGAGGGTAAAGTATGGACATCTTAATTAACGAAGTTGACACAGCTACCTATTAATAGAATTTGAATGCAGGTGTACCTGCTCCAGCACGCATGCTCATAGCACGTCATGGGGCTGCTGATTCACTTATTTCAGTCTCAAGTTGGAACAACTCTGGTCAATTTTCCAAACATGTCAGTTTTTCTCTTTTTGTGGCTCTGCTTGTGAAAATATTGCTATAGCAACTGTGAGGTATGTGATAGGAAGAACCTCACAGATCGGACCCTGTTAACCCTTCCTTATGTTCACAGTGTTAACATTTAACAATATTTCCATTTAGAACATGTACGTGTTAGCAAGATCAGAAAACAAGAATTGCTGCACTTTCAGGAATCTGATTATTTTACAAACGCTGCTTGCAAGAAGCAAATTTTACGATGGCTCCACAATGCTTTCCAGGCTGTGTAGTCCCTGGTACCCACCCTCACTTCCCAGCACAAGCCTTTTGACTGAGAAAGCCTGGTTACCAATTTCCCTTTGGACGCTGCTTTCTCACCGTCTCCATGCCGCCCACCCCGCACTGCCTCAGTGCGGAGTATCCTTCATCCTCATGGATGTGCTTGTCAGCACCTGAAACCATTTTTAACTTTTTTTATTGAGATAAAATTGGGATATAACATTATTTTAATTTCAGGAACACTACATAATAATTCGATCTTTATATAGATTACAAACTGTGAACCACACTGTCTAGGTACCATTAAAACCATGTTTTGAAATTCAGAAAAAAGTCTAAAATTCATTCTTCTCAAGCCTACATTATTTTTGTCTTCAAAATATTAGGCTACGTTGTATTTTTATTTACTCTATATATGTGAATATCTCATCTCCACAGATAGATTATAGGCATCTTCAGATGATTATATTTTATGCTTGTTTTTTCTTTTTCCCTTACCCCATGCCTAGTGTAGTTACTGTAATGAGGATGTATTTACTAAAACATTAATTTTAATGGAAAGAAAGATTCCCTGTGAGTTGAATTAATTCCATTTCCATGTCATATGTGGGGCAGATATAAAATCAAGGCCACAAATAGGTGACAATTTGCTTTTCTGAAGGTGTATGTGTGCATATGGTATTATTTGGTGGTTACTTATATATACTACATATAATACCTCATACATATATAGTTTATATAGGCAGACACATATACTCCTTCATAAAGGGTATATATGCATGTATCTATCATACACTGTCTATATTTACACACACACACACACACACACACACACACACATTCAAAGAGGAGTACAGCAGAATAATGGTTTATGCCAGAACAAAGTCCTGGCAACCGAGAGAGAGACAGACAGACAGTGTGCGCATTTCTATAACCCCTTGTGTTGGCTATCTGAAAGAACAGTCTCTTTCCACTCACAGCTGCATTGCTAATTAAATTGAATGGGTTCAATTTTAGCTGAACATTAATGGTATAATTGCATTGCTGTAAGTAATTAAAACCTTATCCTACTTATTCTGACAGATGGTTTGGTTGAAAGTTTCAACTGCAAAGGATAAAATTTCTATAAGTGGGTTCTAGAGAATAGATTAATTCACTCATATTTTGGTTGCCTGGGAAATAATTCCATAGATTTTTTTTATCCCACTGAACTCCGCTATAGGAGGTAGTAGATTAAAACTCTTCAACCAGTAAGGCTCTGTGGATAATCTTTTCTTTGCATTAATTGATCTTACCTATTTTGATGGCTTCACTTATTATGATGGCTCAAAAATTAATTTAGCATAACAATAAACTTGAACTTTAGAACTTAGTCTAAGGGAAATATTCTTAAAGAAACAAGCATTTTATTTTACATTATAAACACCCCTCTGACTTAACTTGCTTTCTAAACTTGTTTGTAAGCATGTTAAATGGATTAGAGAAAAATTAGGCCCGTTATGTATTAATAAAAAGTTACAGTCTCTGTGGAATTTATTCATCATTGCAAATTGGTGTTAAATTTGCAATATTTTTAATCCTCACCCGAGGACATTTTTCCATCTTTTATTCAGATACAGTGAGAGGGAGAGAGAGGCAGAGAGAGAGGCAGAGAGAAACATCGACGTGAAAGAGAGACATCGAGTGGCTGCCTCCTGCATGACCCCAACCAGGGCCAGGGATGAGTCACGTTGGAGGTATGTGCCCTTGGTCAGAATCAAACAGACTCATTGGTTCACGGGCTGACATTCTAACCACTGATCAAAATGGGCCAGGGCAATTTGCAACATATTATTTAAGATATTTGCAACATATTATTAAAGATAGTGTTCTACTTTATCATATGGTTATTTTTATAAAAATTCTAGATTATTTTTGAATAGGAGACATCACCATGGGAACAAATACTTACATTAAAGTATATGAAACCTTAGGATTACTTTATTCAGTTTGTTGTTAGGGACTCATGAGCGATAAGACTAATGGCAGCTTCTCTCCTTTCCCTTCCCCCTTTCTCCTCTCCTGTATCTCCATGTATTTCTCCCTCCTTCCCTTCTTTCCCTCTTCCTTTTTTCATTTACCTTAATCTACTGCACCAGTATAAATGCTGAGAAACAAATCACATCTTCCCCTTGAGGTTTCCAGATGTGTCATAGAATTTGAAGTGTGCGAGAGAGGATCTGAAAAACAAAGAAGCCATAGCTGGGATGTGGTCAAGGTAAATAACCACAAAGGCTACAGAATTCTCTGAAAGGACATTTTGCATTTTTATCCAGTGAAATTCTCTTTATATCTGGATCCAGTTTTATAAATTTTGGTAAAATTTTCTCCTTGCCAGTATGGCTTAGTGGTTGAACATTGACCCATGCACCAAGAGGTCACTGGTTTGATTTCCGGTCAGGGCACATGCCCAAGTTGTGGGCCAAGTTCCAGTGTGGGGTATGTTGGAGGGGGCCGATCAATGTTCTCTCTCATCCATGTTTCTCTCTCTCCCTCTTCCTTACTCTCTCTGAAAATCAATAAAGGAAAAAAATTAATAAAAATATTTGGTAAAATTGTCTTTTTTTTTCTTGCTTAGATATCTTTTAAGACCTATTAGACAAAAATTTGAATAACATTGCTAATTTTTAGTCATCGCCAGGAACATCAAGTTTAAAAGGACCTATCAAAGAATGGAGTGATATTTACAAAATATATTTCTATCTTAGGAAGCTTTTTGTAATTGAGTCTTTTATAATTAGCTACTTCGATTTCTGTATAGACAAAACCTGCAACATATTATACAATTTGGCTAGAGTTATAGGGATTGATGACATTCTTTTTAGTCTATTTTCATGTGATTGTCATCTGAGCATTTGAAAATAAAAACCTAGAATATATCACCAAGACCTTTGGAAAAACTATTGCATTCTTCCTGAAGTATTTAAAAAATCAATTTTGGAATACCTATAGCAGTGCTAAGAATATCTCATTTAATCTATGTGGAGTGGGCATAAAATAACTTAATTTAAGCTTTCTTGTTTTTCTGACAAGTTGCTAAAGAATCCCATGTAATTAATAACTCTTTCTGCAGGAGAGATTTGAGTAACGGGGAATCATTCACACCTAATATTCGGTTGAGGGCGCAAGTATGTGTCAGTTGTCAGTCCTATAGTAAGCATCTCAGTTAAGTCCAAGAACAGTAATTCAAGGATAATTTTATCATAATATTCTACTAGCATCTGAAAGATATTCAGTCACCTATTTATTATTGCAATTATACATCAACTGTTAAAATAGTCTTACTGACAGGCACAAGTAATACACATGTGTGTTTTCTTTTTCTGGAAATATCAATTTCTTGACTGCCTATTGTGACTTGCAGTGTTCTTTCCATGAGCAGGTTTACTGTTTTAACTATGTATGTTTACCTAAATGTTAAGCCTTCAAAAGCTTTGCTCCCAGATATGAAGGTCAATAATATCAGTATGCTAGTGTTTGCTCACTGTTGCAAGCAATTGTGCTGCACTCGTTATTAAGGCAAAATAGGAAGTTTTCTTTGACTCCTTTATCCTTGAGTTGAATTGGATTTATCACAGTGACTACTCTACTTTTCTCTAAGCATAATTTGTAACAAAGGTAAGAGTCAGTTTAATGAAATATTATATACAATCTCATGCTTATTTACCATCCATCATCAAAATAAGTCTTTTTTGAGTACCTATTATGTGAAAACCACTGGTATTTTACTGAGTAAAGTGAAGATCAAGGCTTGGATTATTGCTTTTGGAAGAATTATATACTTCATTGGAAGCCACTTGATCAAAATTCTATCTCCACAGGAATTTTACATATTCATAAATGACTACTTGATAATTTATGCTTTAAAGATGTGTCATTTAAAATCTATGGTGTACCCATAGAATATGATAAATTGTAAGAGGGCAGTGTTCTTATTATTGCCAAATTCACTGGCCCATTTAACTAATATTTACTTAATACCTACTGTATGCCAGGATCACATCCAGATGCCAAGAGTAAAATGAGAACAAAACAGGCAAGGTCGCTGCCATAATAAAATTTATTTTCAAGTGGAGAAGACAGGTATCATATGTAAGCAAACAAGGGTTTAAAGAATAAAGTAATGACGGAGGAGTTCTGTTAGCCATCAGAAGGGTAATAAAAGTGTTCTTTCATGGAGCTGGGTGAGATGAGTGACATATGTAAACATGTGCTAGTACTAATGTCTGTGGGCAACTCTCATGGCAAGTTTGAAAAAGTTGCTTTGTCTGAGAAGGCAAAGTAAAAATGTAGTTCTGACTTAATTAGAAATTGACTAACAGTAGAAAGTCCCTATCCAGGGTGGGGCAAAAGTAGGTTTACAGTGGTGAGTCCACAAAACACAGTGTATTCTTGTATTGTTATTTATTAATTATTGTGTGATTTTCCATATGAACAACCTACTTTTGCTGCATTCTGTATTTTACTCAAATGCTAAAAGTAATGATAAGGAAATAAGGTGGATATAGAGAAATATAATTTGGTAGAGTATGAAAAAACTGATAGGGAGTTTGAAATTGTTTTCAGAGAGAATATTGATTAGTGTCACAGAGGAAAAGAGAAAAACAAAACATAATTCTGACTGAGGAACAAACAAATCAACAACATGGTGGGACATGTAAAAACATCCATGATGAGTGCACGATTTTCCCTCAATCATATGAAAACCTAATCTTTCTTTTTCATAGATGACTGGATGGATAACTCTTTCCCTAAAAGAGTACCCCTCCAAGGGACAGAAATAAACATCTCTAAAGAAATTCTAACATCTGTAATACATTATTTGAAAATTGGGACAAATGAACATAAATTCACTTACGTATAATAAGCCTATTTGTAATGAAATTTGCTCCAGATACCTTGTTACAAAGATATTTATGTATGCTGATTAATAAATCATTTAAATGTGAACATAATAATCAGAAATGGGATGGAGGAATATTTTGACAGGACAGGTAAACATGAGTCTGTGCATGGAAATCACCATATTTACTAGACACAGAGAGACAATTCTCTTTTATAGGAAAGTTTGTTATTCAAATTGAATTGGCAGCAGTAGAATCAGTTAGGCATGTATTTAACAACATAAGTCTACAACGTGATCATGGGTGATTCCAAGAGCAATTATGTGAGTCTCCCAAATTAAAAACCAGGCTAAAAAGGCCCTCTTCATCTGGAAAGCAAGTCTATAGGTAGTGGGACTCCAAGTACTCCATCAGTTGTCAGAGACAAGATTTTTATCCCTTAGAAAAGAAAAGTCCAGGTATAAAATCTGAACAACAAATAGAAGAACCGTGAACAAAACTAGACTGTGCTATGAGGGCTGCCAAAAGTGGTAGTGATCTTTGAATACCAAATAATGTTACCAATTAAACCAAAAGTAGGGAGCAAAGTATTGATATTTGGATTCAAATTTGGGACTAGTCAACATTTGATACTAATTTTTAGAATGTGTAGCTAAAGCATCTTAAAATACATGTCTGTACTTCTAGGTCAGGATTAGTCCTAGGAAGTTGTCATTGAATACTCTGCATGTTCTCATCCAGCCACTTTCATCTGTCATATAATATTTTGGTAACAAGGATGCAGATATGAAATAACTTGGTCTCTATAGAATAATAGCCAATACATAATAAAACAGCAAAGTCTACTTTTTGAGCAATAACAATTTGTGTTTGTTATTACTTGTCTGAGTTCAGACTGCTATAACAAAATAGAGTAGACTGGATGGCTAAAACAGCAAACAATTATTTTTCAAAGATCTGGAGGCTGAATAGTCCAAGATCAAAGTGCCCTTAGATTCATTTCACAGTGAGGATCCTCTTCCTGGCTTGCAAATATTTTCCTTCTTGGTGTATCCCCACGTGACACACAGAAAGATCTGATGTTCCCTTCTCTTCTTAGAAGGTCACTAATCTCTTCATGTGGGTTGCACCCTCATGACCTCATCTAAATCTAATTACCTCCCAAAGGCCCCACTTTTTATTATTATCACATTGTGGGTTAGGGCTTCAAAACATAAATTTTGTGGGGATGCAAACATTCAGTGCATAATACTACTGGGAACCCACCTGATAGACAATGTATATCACAAAAATTCAGTACAAAAGAACCAATTCAATATATATATAGAAAAAATATTGCACTTACTAAATTGTACCATATTTTCTTTAAAAAGGAAGAGTTTGGTTACTTTAATTTATCAGCTCTGCATTTTGGGGGAGATAGTTTCTACATTTTATGTAACATGACATGGTACATAATGTGTTGCTTTGCACTCATTTGGAGCTCTGTAAGATGCCTGAAAAAGTGTAGCTTTTTTAAAAAAATTTTTCCCTTTATTGACTTTTTAGAGTGATAGGAAGGAAAAGAGAGAGAGAGAGAGAGAGAGAATGAGAGAGAGAGAGAGAGAGAGAGAGAGACATCCATGAGAGAGAACATCGATTGGCCACCTCCTGCATGCCCTCCACTGAGGATTTGACCCACAATGTGGGCATGTGCCCTGCCTGGAAATTGAACTGGTGACCTCTTGATGCATGGGTTGATGATCAACCACTGAGTCACACCTGCTGAACAGTAAGTGCAGCTTTTATATCCTTTGATTTTCTAGCAAATGCACATCAATGAGCATAACAGTTTCTTGGTAATTTCATAGCATCTATATAGCTTCAAATAATTAGGAAAAAAAAATCAAAGGAAATATTTCCTAGGAGAAGTTCCTTTAAGGAATAATACAGGATGGGGCAAAAGTTGGTTTACAGTTGTGAGAATGGGAAACAGGCATTCTTCTTGTATTATTTATTATTGTATTATTCAGTTGTATTACAACTGAAACCTACTTTTACCCCACTCTGCATTTTCTCTCCTGGAAATATGAATGAATTCTCTGTCTGACACAGGATTGGCTCATGATTTTGTATAGGAAAAAAAAAAAAGAATACTGGGATTCTTTTTCTACCAATAACATTACCTCCACTCTATAAAATCTTATCACTTTTAATTCTCTGATCCAAATCGTAAACTGTGTGGGGTTTTTGAAAAAAAAAAAAAAAAAAAAAAAAAAAAAAATTGGATTCCAAAATGGCGGTGGAGTGAATAGAAGCTACACAGACCATCTCCCAGGACCAAACTAGAATTACAACAAAAATAAAGACAAATAGTCAGGAAAAAGCAACAGAAAAGCACCTTGGAGAACCATATAACCAGGAACACTGATTTGATCCTGATAGAATTGTGGAGGTGTGAGAGGAGGGCTAGGAGTCCACAGAGAGCAGCAGACTTAGCTGTGAGCAGTACCCTCGGGTTAAACTCACAAGCGGCTCCACAATGCAGAGCCAGGACAGATGCTAAAATAGCCACAGCCACTCACCTTAGGCTCCAGCAGAGGGAGGGTGGACTGGACTGGAACTGTGTGGGGACACTCAGGATTTGGAGGGTGCTCAGAGCTTTTGCTGAGTTGCAGCCACACAGGACAGTGGTCATCTTACTCCTTCCCAGGGCTCTGGATAGAGGTAGTGGCCCCTCCCTCAGAGATTCAACCCCACCCAGTAGCCAATGACATGCAAATTGAGGCTCATTAACAACCAGCATCCACCCAACCCTCAGGAAATCCCCTTCCCTTGAACACCTGAGGGAGATTTTCATTCAATTGAGAAGCCAAGGCTCTTCAAGTAATTGCGAATAATAGCCTCCAGGCAAAAAGCTAGAGAATAACTGAACTATTCCTGGGCTTACAACTCTGCCCAGGAAAGTAAGACTTTCCTGTGGTGTTTAATATGGGTCCTCCCACTCATCCAAACCCAGTAGAGGGTGCCTCAAACAGCAGAACACCAACACCCACAGGGAAAATTTGGCAAGCTCCAAAGACCCTGAGATAGCCAAAATGGTGAAACAAAGAAACAAATGCCCAATGAAAGAACTAGAGAACTCTACCAAAGATGAGATAAATGAGGTGCAATTAAGCAAGTTAACAGAACTAGAATTCAGAGCCATGATATTGAGGAAGCTCAACAGCTTATGTAAGGACATGAGCACCATGACAAAAATAGAAATGTTGAAAATCAACCAGTTGGAAATTAAAATCCAAGAAGCTATGAAGAATAACATATCAGAAATAAAGAACACACTGGAAAGTCAAAACAGCAGAGTAGAGGAAGCAAAGGCCCGGATCAGTAAATTAGAAGACAGGGTAGAAAAAATCAACCAAAAAGAAAATCAAAGGGAAAAAACAATTTTAAAAAAAGGAAGACAGCTTAAGAGAACTGTGGGACAACTGGAAATGTAATAATATTCACATCATAGGAGTCCCCGAAGAAGAAAATGAGCAAGGGTTAGAGAAGATATTTGAAGAAATGGTGACAGAAAATTTTCCTAATTTGGTGAAGGAAGAAAGCATTCAAGTTCAAGAAGCACAGAGAGCCCCAAGTAAGAAGAACCCAAACAGGCCCACACCAAGACACATAGTAGTCAAACTGCCA
Organism: Molossus molossus; assembly: GCF_014108415.1. Lineage (NCBI taxonomy): Eukaryota > Metazoa > Chordata > Mammalia > Chiroptera > Molossidae > Molossus > Molossus molossus. The sequence goes on along the minus strand of NW_023425344.1, from coordinate 161,770,361 downwards.
AAAATTAAAGACAAAGAGAGAATCCTAAAGCCAGCAGGAGATAAGTACCAGGATACCTACAAAGGAACTCTCATAAGGCTCTCAGCTGACTTATCAACAGAAACACTACAGGCCAGAAGGGAATGGCAAGAGGTAATCAAGGTCATGAAAAACAAGGATCTGAATCCAAGACTACTCTACCCAGCAAGGCTATCATTCAAAATAGAAGGTAGGCAACAAAATTTCAGACATCATACGCAGCAGTATTTTCACTGATACATCACCTAAGGCAAAAGAAACAAAGGAGAAAATGAACACATGGGACTACATCAAACTCAAAAGCTTCTGCACAGCAAAAGATACAATCATCAAAATGGAAAGGCAACCACTGTATGGGGCAGCATAATTGCCAATGATATATCAGGCAAGGGGATAATTTCCAATATATATATAGAGTGCTCATACAACTCAACAAAAGGAAGATAAAGAACCCAATTAAAAAATGGGCAGAGGACCTAAATAGACACTTCTCCAAACAGGACATACAAATGGCTAAGAGACATATGAAGAAATGCTGAATATCACTAATCATCAGAGAGATGCAAATTAAAACAACAATGAGGTATCACCTCACACCTGTCAGAATGGCCGCCATCAACAACTCATCAAACAAAAGTGTTGGCGAGGGTGTGGAGAAAAGGAGACTCCAGTACACTGCTGGTGGGAATGCAGACTGGTGCAGCGACTGTGGAAAACAATATGGTGTTACCTCACAAAATTAAAAATTGAACTTCCATTTGACCCAGTGATCCCAGTGATATTCTAGGAATATACCCTATGAAGACTGAAACACCAATCAGAAAGAATATATGTACCCTCATGTTTGTAGCAGCACTATTTACAATAGCTAAGATCTGGAAACAGCCCAAATGTCCATCAGTAGACGAATGGATAAAAAAGCTGTGGTACATATACACAATTGAGTACTATGTAGCTGCAAGAAAGAAAGATCTCTTATTCTTTGAGACGACGTGGAGGGACCTGGAAAGTATTATCCTAAGCGAAACAAGCTAAACAGAGAAAGTCAGGTATCATCATATAATCCACTTATTTGTGGAATATAATGAATATAACAGTCTGAGGAAAGGGGTAGTCCCAGAGATGTTGAGGTGGGGTAAAGACTCACTATCCCCATAAGAGGGGGTAGTGGGGGAGAGATAACTTACAGAACTTATTTGCATGTGTGCATGAACAATGGATATGTACAACAAAGCTGGGGACAGGGCAGGGAGGGAGGGGGAGTCGGGAATCAGTGGGGGGAAAATGAGAAACATTTGTAAGAAAAATAAGTAAATAATTAAAAAAACAATTCTCTTTAGGTTTAGGATGAAAACAGTTACAGCTGTACGTATATCACAGGGATACACTAGAAGGTGAGTGTATTTGGCACACAATGTAATAAATGTTCAAAGTTGTGAGTTCTCTCCTCCCAACTCTGAAAAGGGAAGAGATGCTTTAAACACATTTTTTTAATTGTACTGAAGCTACCACCTGTCCAGGTTTGCCTGGGACTAAATGAGGAAGTGTGTTTTTGTGAAAAACTACGGCTGGATCAATTCCCAATTTTTGCAGTGATTCTTCAGGACAAACATCAACAAAACTTCAGTGGTATTCAACATTACCCACGCATTCCTTAATCACAGGTGTGCTGCTTAGCTGGAGTGACTCTGCCTCAAGCTGTGGGTCTCTGGGGTTTGCTTTACCTGTTTCACTCCCGAGTGCAGGTCAAAGAGGCAGCATCTACCTGGTGAGTATATTTTTCATAGCAGAGGTTGGACTGTCTCAGAAGGATAAGCAAAAACATACTCAACTTCTTAAGGTCTGGGCTGGAAATCGGTACACTGTCACTTGCACACAGATGGCATTGACCAAAGTGAATTAATTGCTCAAGGCCAACATCAAGAAGTAGAGATTTGAATATTTGCTAAACAATAATCTAATCTACAACAATGGCGAATTGATATCCTAATTTGAAGGGTTATATCTTTGTTGTTTTTTTCCTGGTATATTAGTATACCAGAAAATATTGTTCTTTAAGCAGTAAATTTATTTTTAAACTTACAAGATTATGTTATTCCTTATGGTACTATTTCTAAGGTAGAGTTGAGTTTAAATAATTTCTTGATGTCATTATCTGAATTCAGTTGCCTTGACGCCGTCTCATATTCGTTCCTTCTCATTTAGGATTACCAGATCAAATATTGCTCACCTAGTCAAATTTGAATTTCAGATAAAAAATGAAAAAAATTTCATACATGTGTGTCCTGGATTTGTGTGCATCTGAAGTTCACATTTAATTGGACATCCTGTATTTTTATTTGATAAATCAGACAACATACTCTCTTTTAACCAGAGTATTTGACCAATGTAATTCGGATTACTTAATAAATACTTACTATTTGTCAGATACTTTCAAGGATCCAGAGAGTACAAGTCCCTGACCCCAAGAAATTTAGCCTAGACTGAGAAATCCATGGTTACAGTGCCAATGATAAAGTCTGTAAGTGGATTAAGTATATTATGCTATTGGAGCACATGAAGGGACTTTCACCTAGAAGGTTAGCTAAGAGCGTATTTCGTGTAGGTGTTCGGTGAAAGTAATGGAACAAATTCAATATCAACTATAACAGGTACATGGTCCTACCAGCAAGTCAAATGTCCATGAATATAATTTACGCTCTAGAAGGGATCACTGCATGTTTATAAAATAAAAGTAATTTACTGTTAATTGTTATGGAGAACATTGCTTTCTTAAATTGCCAAGGTTAAAGAATTTGTTTGAGTTCCAGAAATCTCAATTTCCCTTCAACTTCTCATTTGACATAGTCATCTTCTTGTCTTTATTACATTTTATATTACCGTTACCTTTATCTGCATATTACTGAAGGCTCTTTTTAACATCATTTTCATTTACATTATTTAATATAATTATGAATTAACAACTCTGAAGAAGCAAAGCAGGTGAATATTGTTTTTGATATTTTGTATTGATTAAGTCAGAAGCCCAGATAATCTAAAAAGCATACTTTTATTCAGAAAGTTGATTTGTCTTAAGCCTTGATTTTAGCTCAAATCATCTTACTCAATTGTCTTTGTCTTTTATGTTACATTATAATGTCTTGATTTTCCTTCATCTCACTGTATGATAGTTCCACAGTTATGAATCATATAAATTTGGAGATAATAAGTGTTGTGGAAAATGGATCAAATTTCTTTTCTGGAATTTGGTTCCAGACACCAAACATAGTATTCAGCACTCATCAAAATAATTGGACTTTTATTATTTTTAGCTGTCAATCTCAAGGCAGCTCCGTGGGAACAAATGTAAGAAAGGAGGGAAAGGGTTTGTGATTTCATCAAATTTAATTCTTTACTGGGCTGGGATTATTGCATTTTACCATCCACATTGCATTTTTATTTCCCTCCTGAATATTTGTCTAATGTATTTTATGATATTACTGTAGAATTGAGAGTTAAAGAAATTATCAGAAGACTACTTGTAAAAACCAATTTTTGAGTGGACTGTGATACATTATCTTAAAACTTCATTTTAATTGTTATCTGCTTTTAAATGAAACTGAGCTCCTCATTTTACAGAAGTAAAATCTAGAAATATTATCTAATATGTTTAATATTCAGAATGCACACTCCAATTTAATCAGTTGTGAATGCTAGACATTCAAATGAATTAACTGCACGTACATAATCAACAATATATTATTTCTAATTGAGTAAAATGCCAAAATGAGTTCAGCTTATTCTGCAATGTTGAAAATGTTTATAATTTACTTTGAAATGAGTTCTTCTTCACTATGGACAAATTTATGAGAAACGAGATTTTGGCTAACCATATGGCACTTCTAATTTTTCCGGAGTTATTTAGTTAGGTTACAAGAGCTTAAATTGTACAGAACACTGAGTGGTGCTCTTACACATTAAATTGGTTACTTTGCCAATAGTGTGCATTTTAATTGAGATTGTTTAGTCCTGTTGTATTCATTTGGGCTTCACTTAATTTCTCTTTTGTTCTTCCTTCCCTGCTCCTCCTCCTCTTTCTCTTCCTCCTTTTTGCCCCCCCTCATCTCCTGCATCCTTTTTCTCTCTCACACTCACTTTGTTTTCAAAATATAGGGTTTTAAAATATGAAGCAACTGTCCACACATTGTGAGTTGGTTAAAATTTATTACGTCAGTGTTGTTTTTCTAACTTTTTAGATTGCAATATTTTCCTATAAAACTAGAAAAATGAGTTGATTAAATAGGTCTCCCTCTTGAGAAAATATAAATGTCTGTCAATATGTACCTTTTATCATTTGCAATCATTGTCCTTAAAATATTAAGGTGGGGGAAATTCATTTTTAAGCTTTTTACAAAATAGTTATTAGCATTATGTTATAAGGGAATGATTCATTCATGTAAAAAAAAACTTACGTGCTTCTCTAATATTCAAAGAACAGAGGTGAATAATATTAGAAACTTAAAAATGAATGGTTTTAAATTCATGCATCTTGGCATGGAAGGACCTGGAGAGTATTATGCTCAGCGAAACAAGCCAAGCAGAGAAAGACAAATACCACATGATCTCACTTATTTGTGAAATATAATGAACTAAACAAACCGCTGAACAAAATTAACCCAGAGACATGGAGGTGGGGTACAGACTGACATGCCTCAGAGGAGGGGGGTTTGTGGGGAAAGAGATAAACCACAGACTTACATGCATGTACCCATGACCAATGAACATAGACAACAAAGCTGGGGATGGGGTGCAGGGGAGAGGGAGGAGGGTGTCAATGGGGGAAAAGTGAGAAGCATCTGTAACAAAAATAAATTAATAAATTTAAAAAATAACTTTTTAAAAAGCAAAAATAAAAAAATAAATTCATGTATCTCAAATGCAGTGTTTCAGGAAGGCCTTCAGTGTGAAAAAGAGATGCAAACATGAAAAAAGACCAGATGTGCCCGTGGAAGTAATTATTGAGTTGAATAAAGGGACTTAAAAATATGATTTAGCCTAGAGAATAAAATGTACAACATTTTAAATTTCACTGAGACTATTTCTTGAAGTAATGTTAATCAGAAAAAAAATCACTCCATGAATTTTGAGATATTGGATTCAATTTTCAAGAAATACTATGAAATCTTTTAAATAATTGTTCAAGGTTTATGGCTAATAATTATATCTTATATTTATAATTTAGTTAAAAATATATTTAACACTAAATTGGGGTGTGAGAGAGATGTATAAAAATGTCTTTTTATGACCTTGAAAAGTTTTGATATCGTTTAAAAATACAGATAATGAAGAGAAATGCAAAGTAATTTACAATTGGGTTCCGATAAGTATGGTGAAGAAAATGTTATCTTTCTTCTCATAAAGTGAGAAGATTCCTCAGGCTTGAGCCATGTCCAGGTTTGAACACAAGCTTCATTATATTCACATATAAAGTATGGCACTTGCCCAGCTGGTGTGGCTCAGTGGCTGAGTGTGGACCCATGCACCAAGAGGTTGCTGGTTCAATTCCAGGTCAGGGCACATGCCCAGGTTGTGAGCCTGATCCCCAGTGAGGTGCATACAGGAGGCAGCCAATTGATGTCCTCTCTCATTGATGCTTCTTTCTCTTTCTCCCTTCCTCTCTGCCTCTAACATCAATAGGAAAAAAAAAATTAAAAATAAAATAACGTAGCCCTAGCCGAGCATCGGCCTGCGGTCCAAAGAGACCCGGGTTTGGTTCCCACTAAGGGCACGTGCCTCAGTTGCAGTTTGTCCCCGGCCCTGGTTGGGTCGTGCGGGTGGCAACCACTTGATGTGTCCCTTTCACATCGATGTTTCTCTCTCGCTCTCTCCTTCCCACTCTAGCTGGACAGAAAATGGAAGGATGTCCTCAGGTGAGGATATTAATTAATTAATTAATTAAAGGCACTTGTGGGATTAAGAGGCTTATGTGCACGCATGTATTCACATATCAAATATAAATTATTAAAACATTTTTAAAACATAAATATTTAAACATTCTATCATATAGCCCTGGGCAGTTTGGCTCAGCAGTTTGAGCGTGGGCTCGCGGACCAGAGAGGCCCTGGTTTGGTTCCCGCTAAGGGCACGTACCTCAGTTGCAGTTTGTCCCTGGCTCTGGATGGGGTCGTGTGGGTGGCAGCCACTCGATCCGTCTCTCTCACATGATGTTTCTCTCTCTTCCTCCTTCTCTCCCTCTCGCTCTATCTGAAGATAAATGCAAAAAATAAAAAATAAAAATGTCCTCGGGTGAGGATAAAAAATAATAAACATTGTATCATATAAAGTAACACCCAGAGCATTAAACAATACCAAAATATCTCTATTGGATCAACATTTTAGAGAGGCCTGTAAGTAATATTGGAATTGGATAAACCCACATTTAATATTGAGTTTCATCTTCAGAGACTGACAGGGGGTCATTGAAATCCCTTGACTTTGATTCTCAGCTTTCTTGTGTTGTTGTATTTTTCCCTCCATCTTTCCCTCTATCCTTTGATCATTCCTTACATAATCCCGGTTTGAGGACTCAATCCCATTTTTAACTGTTCTGTTCACTCTACACAGTGTCTTTAGCTGAGAAATTTAAAACTGTATCTTCACCAATGATGTCTCTGCTGTCTTTCAGACTGATAGGACACACGCCCTTCTAGGGTAATTCTAGAAGAGAATACATTTATGTATTCAGTGAACTATCATCTTCCCTCTCAAACTGCTTTTCTTTCTGTATTTATATCTTCATAGATTAATCCAATGTAGTGATATTTAGCCTGATGTCTTTGGATATATTCATTGAACCCATAAAATAATATAAATACCTTTTAGTCATAGAACAGGTGTTAACTCAGATTTGTAAATAAGTTCACGACCCTTTAAATAAAAACAGCTGTGTTATAGAAATCAACCAGGAACATGGAGCTATTCTACTCTGTTTTATACTGCTGAATCCCTATAGTCTATCAACTATCAATGTGTGCAGATTAATATCTGAATCCTGTGCTATATTCTTATCACAGCCTTAATTAAACTATCAGTTCTTCCCATTTGAATTTTTGCAAATATCTTCTGAACAGCCTCTTTGGATTCTGCTCTAATCTCATGCTGTAGCTGAAATGCCCTCTCTATATTTCATATTTCACTACATACTTTTTCTACTCAAAACCCATCAGTAGGCTCTGTTTCTATTTCTGAGGGAATTTTTAAAATCAGAGGCTCTAATGTATATATAACCAATAGACATGGACAACAAAGGCGGGGACGGGGCGGGTGTGGGGTGGGGAGGGGGGTGCCAATGGGGTAAAAAAGGAAAAACATCTGTAACAACAACAACAAAAAATCAGAGGCTCTGCAGTGTCTGATATTTCCTCCTCTTATACACAATGTCAGTATAGATCTTTGCTGTAATAAGATGCAGGTATGACTGGAGTGTGTGTTTTCCAGGGGAAGTATGTTGTGCAAAAAGCGAAAGATGGAGTTACTCATATTAGTGGCCTCTGCCGACTTCTCTAGCTTTATTTCTTACTATTCAGATTTACGCATTCTTTCATCTTGTCACATCAAACTTAGTGAAGTTATTCAAATTGACAGTGTTTTTTTCACTGCTTTTCAATGTATGGTTCCCTCTGGGCATGTTCTTCCCAACATTATTTATCTACCTAACTTCTAATAGTTCTTTAAATCCCAGCTATGTTTTCCTCCCTTTTTTGGTCCTCGGTGTTATTTAGGTGCCCACCTATGTGCTCCAAGAGTATCCTATGCGTAATTGTACGATGGCATTCATTACTATGCTGTGTGAACAAATATTCTTTGTCCTTCAGTAAACTGCAAACTGAACAGAACAGAAACCATTTTTATCTTCAGTAATGTTAGAACTCAATACATTTTTGTTGAATGAATGAATGAGTTTTTGTTCTAGCATTCATTAGCTATATGACCTTGGGTAAAAAATAACCTAAATCACTCAGTGTTGTGTTGTCTTTGTCATTGCTATTTTTCTTATCAGTCATATGGGACTAATAATCATGTCTGCTTTAAAGAGCTATTTAAAAACAAATTAGATGATGGCAATCAATTATGAGTTGTGCCATTACTTCCTAATGTTGTTCTGGAATTTGCAAGGGACTTTCACCACAAATTATAGTAGATGCAAGATAACCATTTGATATTTTCACTTCTGCTCACTCACATCTTGTTATTTGAAAGGTGGATGCAGTTAAATGCTGGATGTCCCTGAAGTGAACACAAAAATAAGCCACATAGAAACCTCATCCATCTGGTACATCACAGCAGGGAAATGGTAGCTGCTTATCTGCCCCGTGATTTTGCTCCTTAGAAGCATGTTATTTTCTCTTCTCCTTTACAGCCTTATTTCACTGTCCTGAAAAGTGTGATTAAGAACAAAATATGTTAAAGTGTTATTAAGATTGCAGCGGCGTCTGTGAGAGTAGACAGTATTATGTTTGGACAATCAACTAGAAACTGATGTCTGCAATGATGCCTTTCTTAACTCTTAAGTTACATCCTTAAAATTTCAATTCTTTGGCCAGGTGAAAAGATCCTACAAACTATTTCAATTACCTCGGAATATGTGAATCTCCTTAGTTTTGAAAATCAGCTTCAAGAACAATGAACAGGTTTCTCTAACCTTAAGGATAGAGACCAAAAGAGAAGACAGATCAAATGAAGGAGTTGATGATATGCAACATGTGATAAGTATAGGAGGGGGACTTTTGTGAGCCCTGTAAAGTGTTGGTACCTTGACATAGGTTATGGTAAAAGTATATGTATCATGAAAATTGGCAAATGTTACAAATCAGGAATGTCTCTTCTCTCTCCAAGAACCAGTTTACCAGAGTCCCCATTGGCAGTTGGGAAAAATGAAAGCAATATTATGAAGAGATAGATAGCCATGGCTAACTCATGAAGAAGGCTTGTAATGCCAAATGGGAACTCTTGGCTCTTCCCAGAGATTTGTTTGTGGAGGCTATCGGAGCCTCAGAGTCAGGAGTTGTTTGCCTAATAAATGGATCCTAACTGAGTTCAAAGGAAATTAATGCTTTTAGGCATATGCATAAAAAATAAAAGCTATTCTTTTGTTGTTGTTGTTAATCCTCAATAGGATATTTTTCTATTGATTTTTAAAAATGATTTTCTTTATATTTATTTATTTTCAATTATTATTAATTTATTTTTGTTACAGATGTTTCTCCTTTCCCACCCTGAGACAGAATAGAAGGGGGGAGGGAGAGGGAGAGAGAGAAACATTGATGTGAGAGAGACACATCAGTAGGTTACCTCCCACGTGACCCCATCTGGGGCCAAGGATAGAATGTGAAACCCAGGTTTGTACCCCTGACTGGGAATCCTACCAAGGCCCTTTGGTCTGTGGGCCAGTGCTCTAACCACTGAGAAAAACCAGCCAGGGCAAAAGCTATTATTTTATGAAAGTTAACTAAAAGGAAAGGAGAAGAAAACAAATTTGAATGATTTATCCTGGCCTATGGTACTAATAATTCTATTTTTGTAATAAACTTTGTTTGTTAGGACAGTTTTAAGTTCACAGTAACAGTGAGCAGAAAGCTGGGAGTGTTCCCAGATTCTCGCCTGCCCCCACGTGCACAAACTCCCACACTATCAACCTGCTGCTTCAGTATATTTATCATGGTCGATGAAACCAAAATCCATAGTGTATGTTAGTGGTGTACTTTCTGTGGATTTTGACTTGTGTATAATGGCATGTATGCCCCCATTATAATATACAGGCTAGTTTCACTGCCCCCAAATCCTCTGTGCACCTCTTTTTCATCCCAACTTCCCCTCCTAACCCGTAATGACCACTGATTTTTTACTCTATGTATAGTGTCTTGTATTCATAATGTCATATACTTGGAATCATACAGTATGTGTAGCCTTTCAAATGGGTAGTAATATGCACCCCCCTTTCCTCCATGTGTTTTCATGGGCTGATGGCTCATTTATTTTTAGTGCTGAATAGTATTCCATTGTCTGAACATACTACACTTTATATTAACCTCACAAAGAACATCTTGGTTGCTTCCAAGTTTTGTTAATTAACAATAAAGTTGCTGTGAACCTTGGAGTGTCAGTTTTTTGTGGACATACGTTTTTAACTCAGTTGGTGGTGCATGGTAACACTAAGTATAGTTTTCTGAAAAACAGCTGACTCTCTTCCAAAGTGGCTGTACTATTGTGCATTTCCACCAGCAAAGAATGCAGGCTCCTCTTGCTCCACATTCTTGCCAGCATTTGGACTGTGGTATTCTAACAGATGTGTAGTGATAGCTCATTGTTGTTTTAGTTTGTATTACCCTGATGACCTATGATATCAATTATATATGTTTATATGCCATCTGTATACCTTCTTTGGTGAGTTATCTGGACAGATATTTTGTCCTTCCCGCTCCTCGGCTTATATTAAGTTTTTCATTTTTTTATCATTGACTTTTAAGAGTTCTTTGTATATTTTGGATAGCAGTGCTTTACCAAACATGTCATTGCTAATGTTTTCTCTCAGTCTGCAGCTTTCCTTTTCATTCTCTTAATCCTTAATTAATTTTACAATGTTTTCAAATAGCATATATTTCATCTCATTACAAATAAAGAAAACTATCCAGAGTTTAATTTAAAACAATATTAAATACCGGAGTTTTAAAGTGTATTAATTTGAATCATATGTAATGGCTTGTTTCATAGTGCCCATGTGAAATGGGGCTCTTCCCTCCTTGGCTCTGGTCAGTTTGCAAGAAGAAATTCAGATGAGTGACAGACAGCAGTGTTGAAGCAAAGCAAACAAATTTATTAAGGGAGAAAAGCAACTGAATTAATTAAGAATATGCTTGGCATAAAGCACAAGCGGGCAACTAAACTAGTCTGAATGCCCCACCCAGTAGGGTTCAAGGTGTTTTATACCCTTCACCCATAGGTTTCAAAACTCCCCTGCCAGTTATCTTGGGTAATAGACCCCTTCTACATTTGTTGTGGCTGATCTCAGAATGTTTGTATACATCTGGTCATCTTGCTTGGTCCTAAGATGCCTGACTTCTTTATTTAGTGGGTGAGATTTATTATTCTCCCCTTCCCTTCCTCCTGTCCTAGTAGGTATCATTCCTGTCCTACCTCCCAACCCCCGAGGGGTACCATCCAAATGCTTTTCAAATTTTGTTGTTTGTCCCCCAGATTCCATCTGTCCTTGGGTTTAGCTGGCACAAATGGAATCGATTGGGCCTTTGTTCTCTGTTTTCCCAGGCCAGTGTAATTTAAACTATGTATTCTCTGGTTAGGGAGGAGGGTATGAGCCATTTGCCTTCCAGTGTCCTTGGTTGGAGAAGAAAAGGTCTTGAGATTCACAAATTGGCTGCAAGCTGCCCAAACTGTTTGTCCTTGTTTAATTTTCTTGTCTCAGTTTCCCCATTCCACTTGCTCAGGAATTGTCCCCCCTTCTTACCATCCTGCCACAATAAGTAAGAAAATGATAGAAAGGCTTGGTGTTCATGAATGTAATGCTCTAAAGTATAGAGTTTTAGATTTCTTCATTTAAATAGACTAAAGAGTGGGTTTGGATTAAAACATTAAAGAAGATAACATTTTAAAGCAGGACTTCTCCTTATCACTGTTGACATCTTTGGGCTGGATGATTCTTTTGTGTTCAGGGTTTTCCTATACTTTGTAGAAGGTTTATCTGCATTCCTTATCCCTAGACACTAGAAACCTCCCACCCATAGTGTGACAACCAAAAATGTTTACAGAAATGCCAAATGTCTCCTGAGGGGTAAAATCATTCCTGCATGAAAATCATGGTTCTAAAGATAATCTATTTGGATAATAACTCATTTTTAGAAACATAATCTTATCTATCACATACTCACAAGGGCATATCTAAACATTTTTTTTAGTTCTTTCACATCTTAAACATGAGCTCTCAATTTCTAGAAATAAACAAATTAAACCCAAATACTTAGCATCCCATCGTTGTATTTAAATCAGAAGGAGACTAAAGCAGTTGTTACATGTTGACAGTTTTATTTTTGTTTTTTTCTCATAATACACATTTTTTTTAGTGTTATTGAAGTGTAATTGACAGAGGTGTAATGTATTTAAAGTGTACATCATGATGATGTGTATGCATTTTAAAAGCATTCCAACCACCAAGTTAATTAACACATTCACGACAGTATTAACTATAGGAATCATGTTATAGATTAGATCCTCAAACCTTATTCATCTTCTAACTGAAAGTTTGTGTTTTGTAGTAGCCTCTCCCTGTTTCCTCCACCCCTGATTTTGGCTACTACTATTCTGCTCTCTGTTTTGGTGTTCAATATATATTTTTAAGATTTTACATGTAAGTGAATCCAGACAGTATTTATCTTTCTGTTTGGCTTATTTCTCTTAGTATAATGCCTTTCAATTTCATATATCTTGTCGCAAATGGCAAGATTTTCTTTTTTTAAGGTCTAAATAATATTGCATTGTGTGTGTGTGTGTGTGTGTATACCATATTTTATTCATTCTTGCATCAACAGATACTTAGGTTGTTTTTATACCTTGGCTATTATAAATAATGTTGCAATGGCCATGGAAGTACAGATATCTCTTTGAGATAATGATTTCATTTTTTTGAATATATACACAAAAATTGGATTGCTGGATTATATGGTAGTTCTTAAAACTTAAAAACTTAAAAATTTTTGAGGAACCTCCATACTGTGACTGTACCAGTTCACATTCCCATCAGTACTGGGGAGTCCTTTACTCCACATCCTTTCCAGCACTTATCTCATCGTTTTGATAGTCACCCTAACAGGTGTGAGTTGATATCTCATTGTGGTTTAATTTGCATTTTCTTGATGATTAATGATGGTGAGCACCTTTTCATAATACCTCTTGACCATTTGTGTCTTTTTTTGGAAAAACTGTCGTTTACCCATTTTTTCACCGTGTTTATTGTTTTACTATTGAGTTGCATGAGTCCCTTGAATACTTTGGATATTAACCCCTTAGAAATTTGTGTATGCAAATATTATCTTCCATTTCATAGGCTGCCTTTTCATTATGTTGATGGTTCCTTTGTTATGCAGAAGTTTTTTAGCTTGTGATAGTTCCACTTCTTTATTTTTGCTTTGGTAACCTTTGTTTTCAGTGTCAAATCCAAAAATATATTTGCCAAGACTAATGTCAAAAAGCTTATTCCCTATGTTTTATTCTAGGAGTTTCATGGTTTCAGATAATATATTCAAGCCTTTAATCCATGGTTAGTTTATTTTTGTGTATGGTGTACGTTAGAGATCTAGTTTAATTCTTTAGCATGTGGCTGTCCAGTTTTCCAAACACCATTTATTGAAGCAAATTCCCAATTGTATATGCATGACTCATTTGTTGTAAATTAATTGACCATATGTGCCTGGGTTTATTTCTATGCATGGGTTTTCTATTCTGTTCCACTGATCTATGTGTCTGATTTCACTATAGTTTTATAATATAGTTTGGTATCAGGGAGTGTGATACTAAACTCCAGCTTTGCTTTTCTTACTCAGAATTGCTTTGGCAATTTGGGGGTCTCATGATTCCATATAAATCATGGGGGTTTTTTTGTTTGTTTGTTTTTTACTATTCTATAAAAAAATGCCATAGGAATTTTAATAGACCAAGATGGTGGCGGGCAGGACTGGAGGGAAGGTGAGTGTGTGAAAGAGTGAGCTAGAGTGTGAGAGACTGTGAGTGGACATGGAGGTGGATGACCAAACTCCTACAGTGCAGAGATGCTGAGCAGAACATTCCTGTGCAGTGGACGGGAGCAGCCGGCCACCGCAATAAGTGGCATTTCAGGGCTCTTCTCCCTGTGCGTGGGGAGATCCCACCATTTTGGAAGATCCCAGGTCTTCCCTGGGAGGAGGCAGTGGGAATGGCTAGGGCCCAGCAACCTGAGTCCACAAGCACAACTCGCACCATCGGACCAGTGGACACTCTGCGTCAACACAGACCAGTGCACAGCAGTGGAGCTGCCAAGATGCCGGTTGCGGAAGCCTCAGACAGCCTGGAGCCCAGCACCATCCCCCACAGTAGCAGCCTGATCAGAGCTGAGATATAACCCCAGCAACAGAGGCTGGGGAACAGACATCCATCCCAAGGCAACAGAAGCAGACCAGCAATTGAGACATCCCCAAAATCTACAGCAAAAGCTGAGCAGGAGTGGAGCCCCACGGGGCAGCAGCACTCCCCAGCCGCCAGCGGTGGGACCTGGGGCTCCACAGAGGCCTGTGCGGTTCAGCAGCTCACAAGAGCAGTGGGAAGCCTGAGATGGAGAGATACTGGTGCCATCCAGCTGCCTTCCCACAGGACCTGCAGGGTGTGGGGGCACCAGAGAGGCCTGTGCCATCCAGTTACCCACGGGACCTGCAGGGTACAGGGGTACCAGAGAGGCCTGTGCAACCCAACAGCTCATAACATAGGCATAGAGCCGCGTCCCCAAAGGGACTGTGCCGTCCAGTTACCCACAAGACCTGCAGGGTACGGGGGTACCAGAGAGGCCTTGCTACCCAGCTGCGCAAAAGGTAGGCATAGACGATGTGAAAATGGAAGCAGAGTGAATGGAAGCTACACAGATGATCTCCCAGGACCAAACAGAAATTACAATTAAAATAAAGACAAATCCTGAGAAAAAAGCAACAGAAAAGCAGCAGGACAGGACCATATAATCAGGGACACTGGTAGGATCTGCGGAGGCGCGAGAGGGTGGAAGAATGGGAGCCCACGGACAGCAGCAGTCTTAGCTGTGAGGAGCGCCTTTGGAAAATAAAGACCAAGCCCGCTTCACAGCCCAGAGAGCCAGGACAGAGTGCTAAAATAGCTATAGCCACTCACCTGGGGCTACAGCAGACTGGGTTGGAACTCTGTGGGGACACCCAGGATTTGGAGGGCACTCAGAGTTTTTGCTGAGTTGCAACCACAAAGAATAGTGGCCAGTGTGCTCTTCCTCAGAGCTGTGGGGAAAAGCAGCAGCCCCTGCCCCCCTTGGAGATTCAGCCTTTACCAGGTGAGGCAAAGATATGCAAATTGAGGCTCATTAACAACCAGCATCTATCCCACCCTCTGGAAATCCTCTTAGGCAGAACACTAGGGCTACATTCCAAGACACAGAGTAACTGAGGCTACTAGCCTCCAGGAAAAAGCTAGAGGATAACTGAATCTTTCCTGGGCTTGCAAAACTACCCAGGAAAGTTAGACTTTAACAATGGTGTTTAACGTGTTCCCACCAGGCTCATCCAAACCCAGTAGAGGGAGCCACAAACAGCAGAACACCAACAGCCACAGGGAAAATTTGGCAGGCTCCAAAACCCACTGAGATAGCCAAGATGGTGAAACAAAGAAACGAATCCCAAATGAAAGAACAAGAGAACTCTATCGAAGATGAGATCAATGAAATGCAGTTAAGAAAATTATCAGAGGTACAGTTCAGAGCCATGATCTTGATGAAGCTCAAAAGCATGAGTAAGGACATCGCCATGAATAAAGACATAGAAACAGTGAAAAACAACCAAGTGGAAATGAAAAGTGACATAGCAGAAATAAAGAACACATTGGAAGGACTAACCAGCAGAGTAAAGGAAGCTGAGGACCGGATCAGTGAATTAGAATACAGGGTAGAAAACAATCAACCAATCAGAAAACCAAAAGGAAAAAGAATTAAAAAACAGGAAGACAGCTTAAGAGAACTGTGGGACAACTGGAAACATAATAACATTCACATTATAGGAGTCCCTGAAGAGGAAGAAAATAGGCAAGGGTTAGAGAATATATTTGAAAAAATGGTAACAGAAAACTTTCCTAAGTTGGTGAAGGAAGAAGGCATTCAAGTTCAAGAAACACAGAGAGCCCCAAGTAAGAAGAACCCAAACAGGCCCACACCAAGACACATAGTACTTAAATTGTCAAAAATTAAAGACAAAGAGAGAATACTAAAGGCAGCAAGAGATAAGCAACAGGTTACCTACAAAAGAAACCCAATAATGCTCTCAGCTGACTTCGCAACAAAAACACTACAGGCCAGAAGGGAATGGCATGAAGTAATTAAGGTCATGAAAAATGAGGATCTGAATCCAATACTATTCTATCCAGCAAGGCTATAATTCAAAATAGAAGGTCAAATAAACAGCTTTCCAGACAAAAAAGGCTGAGGGGATATATTAACACCAAACCAGCACTGCAAGATATG
This sequence comes from Molossus molossus, assembly GCF_014108415.1. NCBI lineage: Eukaryota > Metazoa > Chordata > Mammalia > Chiroptera > Molossidae > Molossus > Molossus molossus. The sequence continues at coordinate 161,754,076 of NW_023425344.1, read as the reverse complement.
CTAAAAGGACAGCTGTAATTAGTAAAAAAAAAAAAGGGAAGAAAAATAGAACCACACTAAACAAAAAAGGCAATAAATAAGTACATATCAATTATCCTCAAATGTGAATGGTTTGAATGCTCCAATATAAAGACACAGAGTAGCTGACTGGATAAGAAAGCATGACTCTCATATAGGTTGTTTACAAGAGACCTACCTCACAACAAAAGACTCACGTAGGTTGAAAGTGAAGGGATGGAAAAAAATCTTTCATGCAAACGGAAAGGAAAAATAAGCTGGGGTAGCAATACTCATACCTGATAAAGTAGATTTCAAAATAAAGACCATAACTAGAGACAAAGAAGGCCAATATATAATATTGAAAGGATCCATCCAACAGGAAGATATAACCTTGATAAACATATATGTACCCAATATAGGATCACCAATATATCTTAAAAATCTTCTGGAGAACTTCAAAGGAGAAATCAACAGCAATACAATCATAGCAGCAGACTTCAACACTGGATAGATCATCTAGACAAAAAATTAACAAGGAAACGCACACTCTAAATGAAGCGCTAGATCAAATGGATTTAACAGATATCTACAGAGAATTACACCCAAAAACTACAGAATTCACATTCTTCTCACGTGCACATGGGACAGTCTCAAAGATAGACCACATGTTAGGGCACGTACTAAGTCTCTACAAGTTCAAGAAGATTGAAATCATATCAAGCATCTTCTCAGATCACAATGTAATGAAACTAGAAACCAATTGCAACAAAAACAGGCAAAGACATTTCAACACATGGAGGCTAAATAGCATATTATTGAACAATGAATTGGTTACCATGGAGATCAAGGAAGAAATTAAAAACTTTCTGGAAACCAATGAAAATGAACACACATCAACACAAAATCTCTGGTATGCGAAAGCAGTTCTGAGAGGGAAATTCATAGTGCTACAGCCCTACCTCAAGAAACAAGAAAAATTTCTAACAGACTATCTAACCTCACAACTTACAGAAATAGAAAGCAAACAAAAAGAAAACCCCAGAGCAAGCAGAAGAAAGGAAATAGTAAAGATCAGACCAGAAATAAATGACATGGAGACCAAAAACACAATTCAAACGATCAATGAAACAAAGAGCTGGTTCTTTGAAAAGATAAACAAGATTGATAGACCATTAGCAAGACTCACCAAGAAACAAAGAGAGAGAACCCAAATATACAAAATCAGAAATGAAAGAAAAGAAATAATAACTGGCACCACAGAAATACAAAGGATTCTTAACAAATATTATGAACAATTATATGGCAACAAATTCGACAATCTAAGCAAAATGGACAAATTTCTAGAAACACATAGTCTCCCAAAACTGAACTGGGAAGAGGTAGAAAACTTGAACAGACCAATAACAACAAAAGAAACTGAAGATGTATTCAAGACTCTCCCAGCAAACAAAAGCCCAGGCCCGGACGGCTTCATGGGGGAGTTTTATCGAACATTCAAATAAGAACTAATACCCATTCTCCTCAAACTATTTCAAAAAATTCAAGAAGAAGAAAGACTTCCAAACTCGTTTCACGAGGGCAGAATAATTCTAATTCCAAAACCAGAAAAGGACACTACAAAGAAAGAAAACTACAGGCCAATATCCCTGTTGAACATAGATGCCAAAATCCTGACCAAAATACTAGCAAATCGAATTCAGCCATACATCAAAAAAATTATTCACCATGACCAACTGGGATTCATACCAGGGATGCAAGGCTGGTACAATATTTGCAAATCAATAAATGTGATACACCACATAAACAAAAGGAAACATAAAAATCATATATCAATAGATGCTGAAAAAGCATTTGACAAATTTAGCACCCATTTCTGATAAAAACGCTCAGCAATGTGGGAATAGAGAGATCATATCTCGATATAATAAAGGCCATATATGAAAGACCTACAACTAACATCATACTCAATGGGCAAATTAAAATCATTTTTCTTAAGAACTGGAACAAGAAAAAGATACCCACTTTCACCACTCTCATTTAACATAGTACTGGAAGTCTTAGCCACAGCAATCAGGAAGAATAAATAAAAGGGATCCAAATTGGAAAGAAGGAAGTGAAACTGTAATTACTCGCAGATGACATGATACTATATGTAGAAAACCTTAAAGACTCCAACAAAAATTTACTAGACTTAATAGATAAATTTGGCAAAGTAGCAGGATACGTCAAGAAATCGACAGCATTCTTATAACCAATGATGAACTGACAGAAAGAGAAACTAAAAAAAAAATCCCATTTACCATCGCAAAAAAAAAAAAATAATAATAATAAGATACCTAGGAATAAACTTAACCAAAGAAATAAAAGACCTATTCACAGAAAACTACAGGTCATTGAAAAAAGAAATAGAGGAAGATATAAAAAATTGGAAGCACATACCTTGTTGAAGGATTGGAAGATTTAACATTATTAAAATGTCTATATTAACCAACACAATCTGTAGATTCAATGCAATCCCCGTCAAAATACCAATGACATACTTCACAGAACTAGAACAAATACTTCAAATGTTCATATGGAACCAAAAAAGACCCCAAATAGCATAGCAATCTTGAAAAAGATGAATAAAGTTGGAGGGATCACATTACCAAATTTCAGTTTATACTGCAAAGCCACTATAATCAAAACAGCCTGGTACTGGTACAAGAACAGGCAGATAGTTCAGTGAAACAGAATAGAGAACCCAGAAATGGACCCAAGACAATATGCTCAATTAATATTTGACAAAGGTGGCAAGAGCATACAGTGGAGTAAAGACAGCCTCTTTAATAAATGGTGTTGGGAAAATTGGACAGCTACATGCAAAAAAATGAAACTAGACCATCAACTTACACCCTACACAAGAATAAACTCAAAATGGATAAAAGACTTAAATGTGACTCATGAATCCATAAAAATCCTAGAAGAAAATGTAGGCAACAAAATTTCAGACATCATACGCAGCAGTATTTTCACTGATACATCACCTAAGGCAACAGAAACAAAGGAGAAAATGAACACATGGGACTACATCAAACTCAAAAGCTTCTGCACAGCAAAAGAAACAACCACCTAAATGGAAAGGCAACCACTGTTTGGGAGAGCATAATTGCCAATGATACATCAGATGAGGGGTTAATTTCTAATATATATATAGAGTGCTCATACAACTCAACAAAAGAAAGAAAAAAACCCAATTTAAAAATGGGCAGAGGACCTAAATAGACACTTCTCCAAACAGGACATACAAATGACTAAGAGACAAATGAAGAAATGCTCAATATCACTAATCATCAGAGAGATACAAATTAAAACAACAATGGGGTATCACCTCATACCTGTCAGAATGGCCGCCATCAACAAATCATCAAACAACAAGTGTTGGCGAGGGTGTGGAGAAAAGGGGACTCTAGTACACTGCTGGTGGGAATGCAGACTGGTGCAGCCACTATGGACAACACTATGGTATTACCTCAAAAAGTTAAAAATTGAACTGCCATTTGATCCAGTGATCCCACTTGTAGGAATATACCCTACGAAGCCTGAAACACCAATCAGAAAGAGTATATGTACCCCCATGTTCATAGCAGCGCTATTTACAATAGCTAAGATCTGGAAACAGCCCAAGTGTCCATCAGTAGACAAATGGATAAAAAAGTGATGGTACATATACACAATGCAGTACTACGCAGCTGTAAGAAAGAAAGAGCTCTCATTCTTTAAGATGACATGGAGGGATGTGGAGAGTATTATTCTAAGTAAAACAAGTCAAGTAGAGAAAGACAAATATCACATGATCTCACTTACATGTGGAATATAATGAACATAATAGTCAGAGGAACAGGGTAGACCCAGAGTCATGGAAGTGGGGTACAGACTGACAATCCCCAGAAGAGGGGGTGGGGAAAGAGATAAACCACAGGACTTATATACATGTATGCACGAATAATGGACACGGAAAATAAAGCTGGGAACAGGGTGGGGTGGGGGAATGAGTTGAGGAAAAAGGAGAAACATCTGTAACAAAAATAAATTAAATTAAAAAAAAAGAATTTTAATAGAGATTGCTTTGATTTTTTAGATTTTTTGGGATAGTGTAGACATTTTAAGAATATTAATTCTTGCATTATATGAACATGAAATATCCTTTAATATGTTTGTGTTTTCAATTTTTTTCATCGATGTTTTTAACTTCCTTGGTTAAATTTCATCCTAGGTATTTTATTCTTTTAATGCTGATGCAAATGATATTGTTTTTTCCTAGTTTGTTTTCAGTATATAGAAACACAGCTGATTTTTTTTATATTGACGTTGTATCCTGCAAATTTTTTGCATGTGTTTATTAGTTCTAAACAGTTTAGCTCTTGCTTTCCTGTATGGATGCTCACCTTTTTTTTTTTTTGCCTAATTTCTCTGTCTAGAACATCTAGACCCATGTTGAAAGAAATGATGACAGTGGGCAACTTGTTTCTGATCCTAGAGGAAAATATTTTAGCTTTTTACCACTAAGTATGATGTTTGCTGTGGGCTTGTCATATATGGCCTTTATTATGTTGAGATAATTTCTTCTATTCCTCATTTGTTTAGCATTTATTAAATCATAAAAAAGTATTTTTGTCAAATGCCTTTTCTGATCCTGTATCCTTCATTTTGTTAATGTGGTGTACCATATTTATTGAATTGCATGTGTTGAATTATTCTTGCATCTTGGGGATAAATATTACTTGATTATGGTGTCATTTCAGTGTCCTGGTGAATTTGTTTTGCCAGTATTTTCTTGAGAATTTTTGCATCTATGTTCATCAGGGATATTGGCCTGTAATTTTCTTTTCTTCTAGTGTCCTTATCAGGCTTTGGCATCAAAGTTATGGTGACCTTGTAAAATAAGTTGAAAAGCGTTCCTTCCTCTTAGATTTCCTTGAAGACTTTGAAAATTATTGGTGCTAGTTCTTTTTTAAGTGCTTGATAGAATTCTCTATAAAGCTATCTGGTCCTGGACTTTTTCTTTTTTTAAAAGAGATTTACTGATAATGTTGGACTTTACTTTTTTGGGAGGTTTTTGATAACTGATTAAATCTCCTTATTAGTAATTGGTCTGTTCAGATAGTTTCTGTGCTGGGCCTATGTGTATAGCCATGAGATGGTACCTCGCCTTCATGTGAAACTGCTGCTTTATTTTCAATAGACCTGTGGGATTTGTGAATGTAAGCCCTGTTGGCTTTCAGAGCTTGGTGATTTGGGGACCCATCCCTTGAGCAGTAGTCATAATTTCTGGTCCTCTAAACATGTTGACATGCTTCTTCTATGAGGAAAGTGGCCACCAGTTTTATCATTGGAGCAAGCCAGAAGGAGAAGGCTGGGAAAGTGTCCATCTACACTTTGGGGCTCTGAGGAGAATCACAGTCAGCACCCAGAAGTGTGCTCGTTAGAAGCTGGGTCCTCAGGCCGAACAGTCAAATCATACTAAGGCCTTAGTCTCAGAGCCGTAAATGTGGAGAACCTTCTCTTCTCAGGAAGAAGCGATTGTTTGGTGCTGTGCTGGGGGTGGGGTTTATGGTGAGGGTGTGCCTCAGCCTTTCCTACCATTTGGATGTGGGACAGTCTCATTTTGCATGTGTGTGGTAGTTACTCAGCTAGTGTCTTGGTTTCCCTCAGAGGAAGTCGCTCCGTGTGCAGTTGTACAAATGGTGCATCTCTGGGAGGAAGAAATTCAGGAGCCTCCTATGTCACCACCTTGGTCTAGAGTCCTGCTGTTTTCCTAGTGACTGCTCAACTCTGGTTGTGGACATTAATCTATTCTTCGCCCGGCCCTTACCCTGATTGATAGTTCTATAGACAGTTTTTCACCTGTCTGAAGAAGGAAATCAATGCATCTAAAATAAAATATCATCACCTTTTAAACCCCAACTCTATAAGAATTTATTCTTAATTTAATGTCAATCTCAGTTCTTTTTATATCCTACTATTGACATATATAAGAAAATTACATGGCCTATGTCTTCATGATTAGTCTCCCTTTACATGGTCATGGTTATTTAAAATTACATACAGGTATGTACTATCAGACTTGGGATTTTTATTATTTCCTAAAAGCACGTAGCATGCAAAATCTTTTAGAGATAAGGATACTGCTGTGTGGTCATTACTTTCAGTCCAACTAGGCATTAATTTCCTTAATTCCCTTTACCAAACACAAAAAGACAATGAGAGAGAGGAGAATAATTTAAATATTCCTGTGGTGCCTGTAGGATGGCAGTGCTGTGCATTCTTATTTCACTGCAGACAACAATTCTATACACCAAGAGAATAATTTTTTTTTCAGGAGACTCCAGCAGATAAATTTTTATTGGTGTAAATAATTCAGCAGCTTGTTATAATGAAACCACTTCACATTAAGCATTTCCTTACTCTGTCTTAAATGCACACAGAGATATTCCACTGTATACTGCTAATATCTGATGCAAACTGAAGGTTTCCCAGTTTATGATGAGTTGTGGCTCTTTAAGGAACTGAGCCCATTGCTAAGGGAGTTGGCTAAGCATTTGCCAGAAAAAGAAAAGCTAAGCAGAGTGCGCAGTAAAGAAACAAAGAAAATAATGGAGCTTTGCTGGTCATTATGTTGGTCCAAGAGATTTCACAGTCACGGCACATCTGGAGGTTAGTTTTCAAGTGGGTCCTTCAGGGACTATGAAGGAGATTAAAATTTATATAGGGCAAATGTAATTCTCAGTAAAATTTAAAGGGTGGTAACAATTTCCCATATCTGGTAGCTATCCTCTTTAATGTATCATGTATAGGATGCAAAGTAAGATTATACAAAGTCTAAACTTTTTTATTTTTTGAGATAAAAAGGGCAGTTCTTTTAAAATCTGGGGGGGGGGGTGTTTTTGTGGTACTCTGTAGAGTTCTTCCTGTTTTAGCAGCTGAGTTCTGTAAACCTGTTTCTTTCAGGAGGAAGCCCACTTGCCTGACGACAAGTTGGTCTTGGCTTGAGGTGCTCGGTCTTTGCAGGCAGCATTCAGAGGCTGATCCTGCAGGGCCTGCCAAGTTCCCCCCACGAGCCTGCCCACTGCCACTCTCATCACCACTTTGACTTATAATAGGCTCCATACTGATCCTTGGTGTACAGTAATTTGGGTCTTGTTTAATATTTTTGTACTTGTCTAGCATCAAAGGAGGCGCTCAGAATGAATTCCCAAGGGGGAGATTTCAACAAATTCAAATGCAGCTTATAAATATTTTATTGAACTTGTAATTTAATGTGATATCTGGCTTGCAACTCCTGATGCTGGCTTTCCCAGCTTCCATTAGAACGCTCAAGAAGAGAAAAGAGATCAGCATTCCCAACCCTAAGACTGACAGTTTCCCTAAGGCTAAAATATGGGAGGAATATAAAATACATTAAATGTAGGTGAAACCAGATTGAGAAAAGCGCGTTCAGACCACCTGAGAAAAGAGACATCAGAATCCTCCACTATTCCCTATACTCTGACTTAGTAGTTTTATTCACCAGAACATTGGGCAACTGTACCCATGTCCCCAGGAACCAATTTCTGAAGCAGTCTGATTAGTAGGGCCTTCCCTGCCCAGCAATTATTTGTAAATTGCATTAGTAATACACAAAATATATTTTCATTTTTTGAATTCTCAGTATACTGATAAGGGAAAAAGATTCATTTGCAATCTCCTCCCTGAGGTAATCCCTGTTACTAATTTGGTATGCCATTGCAAATCATTTTACTATGCATTTACATATATATGAATATATGCACATATACAAACACAAAAATATGTTTTGTAATTTTATACACACATACACAGCACCATTCTTTGTTGTCATGAAAAAGCATATAGTATGTATTGCTTTTTTGTCTTTCACTTGGTTGTTGTTTTTATTAATAATTTCTGCAGAGTGGTTCATAATATTGACTTAGCATGTTGTTAACCACTTCCCTGTTTACATAAAGAGTTTAAGGTGTTTCTGATATATATATATATATTTTTATCCTCACCTGAGGACATTTTTTTTTCCCACTTTTTGTTCAGATAGAGTGGGAGGGAGAGAGAGAGAGAGAGAGAAACATTGACATGAAAGGGACACATTGAGTGGCTGCCTCCTGCACAACCCAACCAAGGCTGGGGCCAAACTGCAACCGAGGTACATGCCCTTAGCGGGAACCGAATCCAGGTCTTTCGAGACCAAAGGCCGATGCTCTAACCGCTAAGCCAAACCGGCCAGGGCTTTTTTTTAATTACGAAGTAATAGTGCCTAAGTCAAGCAAATGTTCACCTGTCTTTATATTCCCGTAGGGAAAATACCTATAATCTGTTTATCAATCTACCTTCATACCAGAAGTAGATATGAGTATTCATTTACCTATGCATTTGCCAAAATAGACTTTTATAAATATTTTTTTTTTTACTTTTGGCCTTCTGAAAGTAATAATGTCATGTTTTAAATTATTTTGTTGTCAAATTCTACTGAAATTGCCATTTGCATATCCTTTTTTTGTGACTGCCTGTTGATACTCTCTGTCCTTTCTTTTATTGGATTTGCCCCCCTCCCCCTTTTAAACTGCTTTATTAGGTTGACTTTTATATTCTGCTTGTTATCTTTTGTGCCGATTAGGAACAGTAAATTCCAGAAAACAGCAGGAAATGGGGATGGGGTAGGGATTGGTAGTGGCACATTCTATTCCGGAAATTTTAGCTTCACAAAAAGTCATCACAAATGGTCTTCAGAAGAACTGCAGGACCCTTTGGAGCTGGGAATTAAAATGTTTATGAACTCAGTGTCTTCAGTGTATGAGAAAATCAAACACAAGTGAATGAGAAGATATACCGGGTAAAACATATGTTCACATGAGAACTCAAGGAAGGGTGTGTGTGTGTGTCCATTTTTCCTCAGGCCATTAATCTGAGTAGAACTTGATACGAGTAAAGCAAAGGGAAGCCCCTCTTATTTATAGATTAATAAATAGAACAAACGTGTGTGAGTAGCGAATACAATATGACAACAGAAATACGGAAAGGACTTGAAGTTTTCCTAAGTGAAATCGAATGTAATGCAACTAATATATTAAGGACCACTATATCATGACAGAATTAATGTCATCCATAGAGAAGGAAAAGCAGCATAATTTGTCATTTTGTGTTTTAAGTGACAATGTAGGGAACTATGATAAAGACAATAATAGTACATTAGAAAAACTGTACTAATTGTGGTGGAGGTGAGAGGAAAGGTAAATTATACCTTAAATATACTCAAAAGAACCAATTTTCCTCTTGGCCTTGAGGGCTAGAACAGAAATTCTTAAACATCAGTGTATATCATCAGAGTCACCTTAGTTGTAATAAAAAAACACAGAGACACAGGCTCATTGAAATAGGATGGAACCCTCAGAAGAGAGGGTGGTGGAGGGAGGGAAGAGATAAACCACAGAACTTATATGCATGTATGCATAACCAATGGACATGGACAACAAAGCTGGGGATGGGGCAGGGGGGATGGGGAGGAGGGTGTCAATGGAGTAAAAAAGGAGAAACATCTGTAACAAAAATAAAATTAAAATAAATAAATAAATAAATATGTGAAAAAGAAATAGGATGGAGGCTGGGTCTTTGTATTTCCACCAAGTGCCCCAGGTGACCCAACGCTCACCAAGGTTTCAGAACTACTGAATGATCGATCATTTGAAAACCTCACAGGAATATGACCTTCACTCCCACTCTATAAGGGTCCCACCCATATTTTTTAACTCATGAAGTCTACATAGAGGTGAATATTCTGAAATCTAGAGAAGCATCACTACGTACATTTGTGGAGCTTTGGGTTACTGTAAAAATAGCAAACGTTTGTGTAAGCTGTTCCTTGCCTATAGTTAATGACATGATCAGGAAAATAACTTGTTGCCGAATATTCCTCTTAATGCTTTTCATGAAAGACATTATTTCCTTTTATTCATCATGTGGATGTTGAAGTAAACCATCATCACAGGTGCTAAAACAGATACATCAGTTTAAATAGTGAATGCTGTAGATTAAGACTTCTAAACACCTATTGGTTTGCATAAGAATCACTGGGCACTGTTAAAAGTGCAGATTTCAAGATTCCATTGCAAAAATTCTTATTTAGTAATCTAGATGGGACTTTCCAGAATCTTCATGCAGAAAAAAAATCTGCAGATGATTTTATACAGAAGCTCCTGTGAATCAGAAACATCATAAACCAGTTTCAGAAACACTATTATAACAATTCATCAATAAAATGATTGCCCAGTGATGATAACATAACAATGTATAATATCAGTGACTGACTGCAACAGTATTTTTAAAAACTGTGTTAGGAATTCCAAACACCAATTCAAGGAATATTTTTTATTTTCATTTTATTTTATTTTTTAATGTAAGGAACAAAATACCAAGAAAGAAAAGAGAAGATTGAAACCCAGCTTTAGAATATCGACTATCCTTTTTGAAATAGAAGCTCTACATCTACACTGTCCAGTACAGTAGCCAATAACCACATGTGACTATTTCAAATTTAATTAACAAATAAAACAAAAAAAATCAGTGACTAGTAGCACTAGTCACATTTTAAGTACTCAGTGCCACATCTGAGTCAATCACAATTTTATTGGCGTACACTCATTACCACACAGACTTCTGTTCAACAGCAAAAAAAGAAAGTAACAAATCTAAACAAATAAACTATTTCTGAACGGAAAAATATTTGAGCATTTCAAATCAAAGAACTCTTACTGGTAGTTCTGAATACTTTAGCAAAATCTCTAAATAAAGGCAAGGTATTACACTTTATTTTATTTTTAAAAAAATGTTTTGGGGTGACATTGCTTAATAAGATCATATAGGTTTCAAATGTACATTTCTATGATATATGACCTGTGTATTGCGTTGTGTGCCCATCGCCCAAAATCAAATCATTTCTGCCACAATTATTTGGCCCCCTTTACCCTTTACTACTCCCATCTCTTTTCTCTGGTAACCACCATACTGCTGTCTATGTCTGAGTTTTAGTTTTTTATACCACATATCAGTGAAATCATATGGTTCTTAGCTTTTTCTGGCTGATTTTTTTTATTTCAACTTAATGTTCTTGTTGTTGCAGATGTCAGTATTTCATCTTTTCTGATGGCTGAGTAGTAGTCCATATTATGTATGTACCACATCGTCTTTATCTGATCATCTATTGAAGGGTGCTGATTGTCTCCATGTCTCGGCCACTATGAGTAATGCTGCAGTGAACATAGGAATGCATATGTTTTTGCCAGTAAATGAGTTTTTTGGGTAGATGTCCAGAAGAGGGGTTGCTGGGTTATATTGTAACTCTATTCTTAATTTTTTGAGGAAACACTACACTGTTTTCCATAGTGTTTATACCAGTTTACATTCCCACCAGCAGTGACTGAGGGTTGTCTCTTCTCCACAACCTCTCTAACACTTGTTATTACTTGTCTTGTTGATAATAGCCATTCTAACACATGTGAAGTGGTATCTCATTGTAGTTTGGATTTGATAGTGAAGTTGAACATAATAGTCAGTGAAGTTGAACATCTTTTCATATATCTGTTGGTCATTTGTATGTATTCTTGGGAGAAGTGTCTGTTCAGGTCCTCTGTCCATTTTTAGATTGGATTTTTTTTTTTTTTTTTCATTTCCATTGGCATGGAAAATTTTTTTGCATTTCTCTACTTTCATCCTGTGTGAGTCCTTTGTTCTGAGGTGGGTTTCTTATAGACAGCAAATATATATGGGTCATGTTTTTTTATCCATTCAGTTACCCTATGTCTGTTGATTGAAACATTTAAGCTATTTACACCTAAGGTTATTACTGATAAGTACTTATTTATTGCCATTTTTATTCTTCATAGCTATGTTCCTCTCTCTGTATATTTTTTCTTCTCACAGATGTCCCTTTAACAGTTTTTGCCTTGCTGGTTTGGTGCCACTAAACTCCTTAAGCCTTTTTCATTCTTAAAAGCTCTTTATTTCACTTTCAATTTTTGAATGATAGCCTTGCTGGAAAGAGTAGTCTTGGATTCAGACCCTTGCTTTTCAGTACTTTGTATACTTCATGCAACTCCCTTCTGGCCTGCAGTGTTTCTATTGAGAAATTAGCTGAAAGTCTAATGGGAGCTCCATTGTAGATAACTTTCTGTATCTTTCTAGCTTCCCTTATGATTCTCTCTTTATTTTTAACATTTGTCTTTTAATTATGATGTGTATTGGAGTGGACCTCTTTGGGTTCTTCTTGTTTGGGACTCTTTGTGCTTCCTGCACTTGTGTGACTTTTTTCTTCACCAGGTTAGGAAAGTTTTCCACCAGTATTTCTTCAAACAAGTTCTCTGTCCCTTGCTCACTTTCTTCTCCCCCTGGTACCCCTATTATGTGGATGTTGTTCTGTTTCATTTTGTCCCAAAGTTCCCTTAAACTGTCATGCTTTTTAAGTATTTTCTTTTTCTTTTTGCTGCTCTGAGTGGGTTTTTTTCCTACCTTGTCTTCTAATTTATTTATTCAATTCTCTGCTTCATTGAACCTGCTTTAATTCCTTCCAGTGTATTCTTAATGTCAGATATAGTATTCTTCATTTCTACCTGGTTCTTATTTATAATTTCTGGTTTTTTTTTTCTTTTCATGCTGATATAGCTCCCACTAAGTTCCTTGTAGTTCACATTAAGTTCCTTGTAGTTCTCACTAAGCTCCTTGAGCATCTTTATAACCATTATTCTGAACTCTGTGTATGCTAACATGCTTACCTCTATCTCATTTTCTGGTGGTTCCTCCTTTTCTTTAATTTGGCGGCTGTTTCTTTGTCTCCCCATTTTATTTGTCTTTTTGTGTTCGTATCTATGTATTATATATACTTATTATGACTCCCAGTCTTCATGGGGTGGGCTTTTGTAGTAAATGTCCTATGGGATCCAGCGGTGCAGTCTCTTTGTACCACTGAGCTGTATGCTCTAGGAGTGATACTTTTATAGGTTATTTGGGATCTCCTCTTATAATTGAATCTTGACGGTTGTCACATTTTGGGGTGGTCTGTCTTCTCAGCTGGCTAACTGTAAGGCTCAGCCATAAGCACATCATGTGAGCTATTGTATAGGTGCTGACAGAGCAAAATGAAACAAAACAAAACAAACAGGAAAAAAAACAGGAACATACATAAGATTGCATGCTGATTTCTGGCCTCCTAGGAGTTACTTTTGTGCCAGCTGATGTTCGGCATGATCCAAGTTTGGCTCTCTGTTTCTTGTTGTAGCTGTCTTTTTGGTCTGAGGACCACCTCCTCCTGTCAGCTACTCTGCCTCCCCTCTGAGATTGCCTGGTCTTTCTCCAGTGTTTTCTGTAGAAAATCTTTAGGGTGAAGTCAGGCTAGCACAGCAAAGGCTTGTGGGAGCTCTGCTTAGAGATGACACTGCCAGGCATTCACTGAATGGAACTTAATCTCTGCTTCAGATCCAAACTCCTCAGTCTACCATTTCCTCCAACTCTAGTTCCCCGTAAGGTGGGCTGGAGCAGGTTTAGGCTGGATAGAGCCTTCCACTTTTTCTGAAGAAGTTTCAGCTTCCTTGGGCTCAGTGAGATTGATAAAAAAAAAAAAGTCTCTGGTTGAGAATGTTGTCTGCCCAGCCCTGAGGAGAGCTAAGCATTTCCTCCTGGTCCCAGACAATAGCCTCTAGGGGCCTTACTCTTGGAATGACCTGCTCTAAGTTCTCTCAACTCCCACCAAACTGCACTTAGCATGCGTATCCAGGGCTTCAGAGAGCTGATCCAAATCCTTTTCTGTTAGGAGTGATGTTCTTAACCTGTAGAATGGAGATGCATGTTCTACCTCCCTTTCTTGGGACTGGCTGCCTGAACTCACAGTGCACTCAGATCAGCTTCCTCACAATCCAGTCACAAAGATAAGACTTCATGGGGGAATACTGTGGGATGCCATCCCAAAAAAGCCCTGCTCTGCAAGGACCCTGTACCCTTATGCCTCAGGTCCAAGTGGAAGGGGTGAAAAAATCTTCCCTGTGCAGGACACCTGTCTCTCTGCACAACTGGTCTAAGTAAAACTGGGGCCAAGAATCCCATCTCCACTTGTGCTTCCCCTTCTCCTCAGTGAGGGTAAAAAAAAAAAACCCAAATCTGTCCTGCTGTCAATGCCACAGGATGGAGCAGTCTGTTTGGCTTCGCAGGTGTGAGGTGGGGTTCAAACCCCACATTCAAGGTGGAAGCATTCTATCCCGCTTCCGCACACCACACAGTGTAGTCACTGTCTGGGGCTCTGCACCTTGCCTTTCAGGAGAACAGAGGGTCCCTCTACATCGCTGCTGAGTTCAGCCTGCAGCCCCTGCCCTTATTTTGGAGCCAAACACCACAGTGCAGCCTTCCAGGAGTCAGAATCTGGGGTGAACCTTTCCCACTGGGGCTGCTGACCTTAACTTCGGTGTGCTCTTTCACTGGGAAGGTACTGACCCAGCCTTCAAGGCAGACAGACTTCCCCTGGATCTCTCTGCCCCATGCTGCGTGGACTCACCTTCCAGTCCCTGCTGCTCTGGGTTGGGGACCCTCTGTGGGGATGGGACCCCACAGTCCCATGAGGAGGGAGCTCTGCAGCCAATGTCTCTCTGGCCTCTCAGCAACTACCAGCTCCAGGGGGCTCCCGCTTTCCACAACTCCCCTTCCCTTACCAGTCTCTACATTGTTTCTTTAGTGCTTCTTAGGCGAAATACGAAATACGTCCAATCAGCTACACTTCTCTTATTTTCCAAGCTGACTGTGCAGTATTTTAGCTGTAAATCCTGTCCATGGTGGGGAGGAAGGGCACGCAGCCCCCAGAATGCTGCAGCCCCACACCTGAGGTCTGTTTTTAATGCATATTTATTTCCCTTTGCATGTTCCCGTCTCTTGGCTTGCCCACTAACTATTTTATTGATGCAGATAAATAACGTATATAAGAAAAAGTTGAAGAGGCTTCTAAAATATGTTTATATTATAGAGAATAGCCATATTTTTCTTTGTTAAGCAGATAGAAACTGATCACCTTAATCTAATTAGACGAAGAACTGGTTTGGAACTGACTCACTGCCTTGATAAGGCTCAATTTATTTCTGGTTTAACCTTTTACCAAGGACATAACCCACAGGCTTTACGAAAGACATCTGGTGTGTTCACTGGGGCCCTTGCCTCTGGCAGGTCCTAAACCTAAATCCTTGTTTTTACAGCACAAGGAGATTGTCCAAAGCTTAGTTCTTTTCTTTTTTTTTCTTTTTTTTTTCCAGAGGATATCAGCTTAGTTTTCAGCCTTCCTTGTGGCTTTATAATTCTACAAATGTCTTCAGGAGGAATAAGAAAAAATGTTCCAGTTTGAGTCCTTAGTATCTCTAATTTAAACTTTCCCCATTAGAATGTTAATGTTCATCTTGTCTCTGTCCTCCAGAAGTCACCCAGTGTTTGTCCAAATCCTGGTTTCTCAGCCTCTTTTCAGAATTGACAAAAACCCTCAGCAAATAATTGCAGAATTCCAGCTTATCTTTCACTTTTCTCGACTATCCAGAATTGTGTTCTCTGTAGTCCTCAATACTTTCCTGACTTGAGGTAAAGTAGTTGGTATTTTACCTTGGGGAACATTGATGGGCTACAAAGTAATTCATCCTGTGTTCTTTAGCTACCATTTTAATATGCAGATATAAAAACTATCATAACTATTATAAGTTATTAGACAGAAAAATTACCCAGATGAAATGGCAGAGTAGCAACAGAGTTCTGGTCAAAAGAATGAATTCTTGAAAACTAGCTTTCTAAGAAATATGAATTATGAATATAGAATTATATACATACTTTTTTGAAGATATATGAAAAAAATTTAAATATGCTAAAATCCAGAAAATTGTATGAACATGTACTATTTCCAAGAAGAATAAAATTGAGAAAACAATCCAGCTGAATGAATAAAAGGAAAATATGAAATAATAAACAACAGTGTGCTGAAAAGATTAATGAGGGAAAAAAAAACAATCAAAACATAAAATTGCATGTAGTGTTCTAATAACATTTCTGTGAATGTAAAAAATGATGGTTAAGAGATCAGTTTTGAAATCAAATGCACCAGACAGGAAACATTTTCATAATATTAAAATATAATTTTATGATATAAAGGATATAGAAGTCAAGAGGAGGGTGTACATTAGATAAATTGTGTTTAAAGGTGTTTGCTGAAAGGAGAAAGGCTTAATAAGTATTGAATACTCACTACTACAGGAAACAAGACAAGCTGCCATCTCCATTGTTTCTTCTTCTTCATTATTATTATTATTACTATTATGATTATTATATTACTATTATTATTTTGTTTTTTTATTTTTTTATCCTTATCCGAGGACATTTTTCTATTCTTTGTTCGGGTAGAGTGGGAGGGAGAGAGAGGAACAGAGAGAGAGAGAGAGAAACATTGACATGAAACGGACACATTGAGTGGCTGCCACCCGCGTGACCAACCAGGGCCGGGGACAAACTACAACTGAGGTACATGCCCTTAGCGGGAACCAAACCCAAGTCTCTCAGGACTGCAGGCCAACGCTCTAACCGCTGAGCCAAACCAGCCAGGACTATACTATTATTAAAGTTTCTTCTGGAGATCCTTGCTTATCCTAATAGGGAAAAAAGTGGACTCCAATTGTGAGGGAAAAAATTAAGAACTTAATTATTTTGCTGATATATTAATGAGAATCAATTCAAACGCTATTAGAAATGATAATATAAAATCAGTACATACAAATAAAAGAATTCTTAAACACATGGAAACATACAAATTAATAATGTTGCAATATACCAGAAATGAACCAACACTAATAATTTAAGAAAAATGCTAAGCATTATTACAGAAAAAAGTATATAGAATCAGAAATACACTTAATGATAAATGTAACAAAACCATATTTTATAAATTCATTAATTTTACCAAAAAACATTAACAGGAAGACCTACCATTTTACTTTACAAATTTTATGAAGTCAATATTATAGAAAGAAATCATTTGTGATTGATTAGTCCACATGGTCAATTCAATTTAAAGACCTGTTGACAAATTGATTTTAAGTTCATCTGTAATTTATCAAGAATACCCAATACACTGAAAAGAAAGGCTAATTAGAAAATCGGAGAAATATCAATGAAGCTATAGTTAAAAATAAACTAAAATAAAAACCTACAGACAGTAAAATAGAAAAAGCAGAGAGTTTCCGTCTAAGAATGCAATGTGAAATAATACAGAAAGACCAAAAACAGAGCATACATAGTTGAAAATTAGTCATTTGCCAAAATGTAATTTATATAAGAGCATAGTAAACAAGATTATTTTATGTGGTTCAGGGGGAACAATTTAAATTTTAAATTTATTATTTTAACCTACATAAGAAGTTTGTCGCCCTGGCCAGTTTGGCTCAGTGGTTAGAGAGTTGGCCTACAGTCCAGAGAGACCTGGGTTCGGTTCGCGCTAAGTACATGTACCTCAGTTGTGGTTTGTCCCCAGCCCTGGTTGGGTTGTGCGGGGACAGCTACTCGATGTGTCCCTTTCACATCGATGTTTCTCTCTCTCCTCTCTCTGAACCAAAAAATGGAAAAATGTCCTCGGGTGAGGATAAAAAAAAAAAAGTTTATCTACAGGTGCCTCAATTTACCTACCCCTCCCCACATTATAAACATTATAATGTAGGACAAGGATATATTAAAAAGAGAATTAAGTTAAAAATAATTTAAATAATATATTAAATCAATTATGATGCAGATGACATGCAGGTATGTTAAAATGGAGAAACTGTCTACAATGATAACATTTAAAAATACTTGCAATATTTATTGAAAGATGTTCTGATGAGCAGCTATTCATTTGGAGAAATTTTAGTTAGGTACATAACTCAGGGTATATATCAAATAAGTTCCAGAAGCAATAAATTTCAAAATATTTAATTATACACTACAAACTAACAAAAATATAAGACACTCTTTTTATAATCTTGGGAAAAGAGAATATTTTCAAACAGACCTGAGACTCATGAGCAACATAGGAAAATATTGCCAGATTTTACTCCAAAAATATTTACGTTATCTGAGAAAAAATATCATGAGCATAGTAAAAGAAAAATATAAAACTATGAGAAAATAATGAACACATATAAACAGAAGAATGATTAATTGCCATATTGCATAACGAGTTCTACAAATGACGAAATAGATAACTGGCCAAATGGAAATATGGACAAAGTCTATAAAGAGGTGATTCACACAAATGACAAGAAGCATACAAAAGATGTCCTGCCACACAAATTATAAAAAAAATACAAGCCAGAGTAATAAGATACTGTTTCATTAATAAAATAAGAAAA
Source organism: Molossus molossus (assembly GCF_014108415.1). Taxonomy (NCBI): domain Eukaryota; kingdom Metazoa; phylum Chordata; class Mammalia; order Chiroptera; family Molossidae; genus Molossus; species Molossus molossus. Next base: position 161,735,645 of record NW_023425344.1, on the reverse strand, counting down.
TACTACATTCTTAACAAATCAGTGTTAAGAATGGTGTGGAAATGGGTATTCTAATGTAATGTTTATAGGGCAGATTATTATATGCAAAGCAAAATGTCTTAAATTCATATTTGATACTGCTTCAGAGGGGAAGCTGGAGTAAGTGTATAAACCGAGGAATTTAACTTTTAACTTCATACATTCTGTATTGAGGTAATTTTGAAGTTGAGATAATTTTTGGTAATTAAAATTTTTTTTAATCTGACCTCAATAAAGGGTTTTTAAATGGCTGATACATAAACAGGCTACTCACAGAACTTAAACTTAGTAATGAATATATATTAAAAGGGGTTACACCTCTCACTAAATATCAATTAAATACAAATTAAAACCATTAAATAAAAATTTCAAGTACCTGTTTCTCAAAGACCTATAAAATCAGAATATCCAATATTGTTATCTTGGTGGAAAGAAAGTAATTTCATTAAAATGAAAGGGTAAACTGGGTCTTGATTTAAAAAAGGCAATTGATAATGTGTGAAACAATTTTATTATATTGATTTTTTTACATTTTACTTTTGCAAAAGTACTAGAAAATACAGAGATGTCTAGTATAGCATTTTTGTTTTTGAAGAGTTTTTTGAGGTAAAATTAATAATTTTAACCATTTTAAAGTGTGCAAGTGAGTTTTGGCATATTTAAAGTGTACAGTCATCACCACTATTTCATTCCAGAATGTTGTCATCACCCCACCCCCCAAAAAAACTCATATCAGTTAGCAGTCAATACCAATTTCCCCCTCCCTCCATTTCCTGGAAACTACTAATTTACTTTCCATCTCTGTGGTTATGCCTATTTTGTACATTCATAAATATAAAATCATATGTGGCCATTGTGTCTGTCTTCTTTCCTTTAGCAAAACATTTCCAGTATCATTTCATATCATGTATCAGAGCTTCATGCCTTTTCATGGCTGAATAGTATTCTACTGTATGGATATAGCACCTATTATTTACCCATTTTTCAGTTGGTGAACATTTGGGTTACTTCCACTTTGAGTTATTACGGATAATGCTGCTACACACTCCTGCTTATCTCTTCTGCCCAGCAGTTTCACCAGTTGCAATTCTCCCCAGCAACGTAGGATTTCAATTTTACTACATCCTTGGAAACATTTTTTTCTGTTTCTTTTTTATGATTATGATAGTCTATTTGATGTGATGTGGTATCTCACTGTTCAGATTTGCATTTTCCTAATGTATAAAAGTTTATAACATATTTTAATGGGCTTATTGCCCATGTGTATATTCTTTTGGAGAAATGTCTATTTATATACTTTGTGCCAATTTCATAAATTTGGTTGTTTATATTTTAGGAGTTGTAAGAGTTCTTTATATATTCTAGATACTAGACCTTTATATGAATTGCAACTATTTTTTCCATTCTGTTGGTTGTCTTTTCACTTTCTTTTTTTTTTTATTATTATTTTTTTTTATCCTCACCCGAGGACATTTTTCCCTTTTTTGTACAGATAGAGTGGGAGGGAGAGAGAGGAAGGGAGAGAGAGAGAGAGAGACATCGACGTGAAGGGACACATCGAGTGGCTGCCACCTGCACGACCAACCAGGGCCGGGGACAAACTGCAACCGAAGTACGTGCCCTTAGCGGGAACCGAACCCGGGTCTCTCCGGACCGCAGGCCAACACTCTAACCGCTGAGCCAAACTGGCCAGGGCTCACTTTCTTGATAGTGTCCTCAGACAAACATTTTGTTTTGATGAAGTCCAAATTAACATCTTTTTCCTTTTGCTGCTGTGTTTTTGGTATCATATTAAATAAACTTCCTCTAAGACAATATCATGAACTTACATTTTTAAGTATTTTATACTATTGTCTCTTACAGTTATATCTTTGAGCCAGTTTGAGTTCATTTTAGTATCAGATGTGAGGTAGGTATTCAGTTTCACTCTTTTGCATGTGGATATCCAACTGTTCCAGCACCAGTTTTGAAAAGACGATTCTTTGCTTGTTGAATGATCTTGGCAACCTTCTTAAAAATAAGTTGACCATAGATGTATGGATTTTTTTTTTCTCTTCAGATGCTCAGTTCAATTTTACTGATCTATATGTCCTTATACCAGCACCAGGCTGTTTTGATTATTGCAGCTTTGTAGTAAGTTTTGAAATCAAGATTTGTGATTCATTCAACTTTGTTCTTCATTTCCAAGATGGGGTTCACTATCTGGGGTCCCCTGCATTTGCTTAAATTTCCTGTTAAGGTTGTCCATTTCTGCAAAAGAGAAGTTGGAATTTTGGTAGTGGTTACACTGAATGTGTAGAACAATTTGATTTCTATTGCTATCAACAATTTGAGTCTTTCAGTTTATGAATGTGGTCTGTTTTTGTATTTATTTATTATTGAAATTTAACAGTACTTTGTAATTTTAGTGTACAGATGTTACACTTTGATTAAATTTGTTTCTAAGCATCGTATTTCATGTTTATGCATTTTAAATTGATTTCTTAAATTCATTATTAGATTGTGTAGTGTTCATGCACGAATATGCAACTAGTTTGTTTTTTTGATCTTATGTCCTGCAACTTTATTGAACTCATTTAGTACCTTGAAATGTGTGTCTGTGTGGCTGTTCTTTAGAATTTCTACATATAAGATCATATCATTTATGGATAGAAATAATTTACTTCTTTCCATCTGAATGACTTATTGTTTTTATAGTGCTTAATTTGCCCTGGTTAGAACTTTCAGTACTGTGTTGAATATAAGTGACAAGAACAGATATCATGTCTTATTCCTAATCTCAAGGGGAATGTTTTTTTTTGTGTGTGTGTTCTTTGTGTGTGTGTGTGTGTTTTTGTTTGTTTTATCATTAAGCACGATGTTGTTAGCTGTGGGTTTTATAAATGCTCTTTATCAGGTTAAGGAATTTCCCTTCTATTCCATTCTATTTGTAGTGTTTTTATCATGAAATGGCATTGGGTCAAATGCGCTCCTCAATCTATTGAAATGATTGCTTTTTCTTGTTTTATACTATTAATATAGTGTATTACATTGAATGTTTTTCATATGCTAAATTAACTTTGCAAACTGGGACAAATCCCAGAAGGTAATATTGTCTAATCCTTTTAATATGCTATAAGATTCAGTATGCTGTTGTTTTAAGGATTTTTGTGCCAGTATTCATAAGGGATTTTTATCTGTATTAGTTGTTGTTGTTTCTAATTTCTTCTGAGATTTCTTCTTTGACCCATTCATTACTCAGGAATGTGTTGTGGGATGAATACTATATTGTGGAAAAGATATGTTGGAATCCTGACACCCACTATTGCAGGATATAACCTTATTTGGAAATAGGGTTGTTGCAGAGGCAATTAGTGAAATTAAGATAAAGTCATACAGAAGTAAGGTGGCACCCTAATTCAAGATGACCACTGTCCTTATAAGAAGACAGCCGAGTGACGGCAGACACAAGGGAGAATGCCTTGAGGCAGTGAGATGCTAACTATAGTCATGTAGCTTCAATTCAAAGAACTTCAAGATTGTCAGGAAATTAATAGTAAGAGGCAAGGAAGGACTGCCCTTCTGGTTTTATAGGAAGGACATCCTGCTAACACCTTGATTTCAGGTTTCTAACCTCTAAAACTGTGAGATAACTTACACTGTTTTATGTTTGTGACACTCAGTTATAGCAAAACTAGAAAACTAATACAGAGTGTATTCTTATTTTTACAACTTTATTAAAGAATTATTGATGAATATAATTGCACATAGTTAAAGTGTACCATGTGATGATTTGGTAGACATTTTTCATTGTGGAATAATTACCAAGATCAAGATAATTAACATTCCACCTTACAGATTCACTCTTCTGCTGTATGTGTGTGCATGCACACACAGTGACAACGCTTAAGAGCTCAGCAACTTCCTAGTATATAACACTACTATTAACTGTAGTCACCGTTCTGTACATTAGATCACCAAAACTTATTTTTCTTTAAAAAAATTTTTTTTCTTTATTGATTTTAGAGAGAGAGGAAGGGAGAAGGAGAGAGAAATAGAAACATTGATTGGCCACCTCCTGCATGTCCCCCACTGGGGATCGGGCCCACAACCTGGGCATGTGCCCTGACCGGGAATCGAACCAGCAACCTCTTGGTGCATGGGTCGACACTCAACCATTGAGGCACACCAGCCAGGCAGAACTTATTTTTCTTATAACTGAAAATTTGTACTGTTGAGTATATTTCTCCTTTTCTCTCTGCCTTAAGCTCCTGGCAACCACTATTCTGTTCTAGATTTTTGTTTGTTTGTGTTTATATTAAACATGTAAGTAATGCTATATAGTATTTATCTTTCTCTGCCTGGCTTAATTCACTTAGCATAATACCCTCCAGGTTCACCTATGTTGTCTCAAAATCCTTCCTCTTTTATAATTAAGTAATATTCCATTGCATATATATACACCATCTTCTTTATTCATTCATCCATTGAAGGACATTTAGGTTGTTTTCATTTATTGGCTATTGTAAATAATGCTGCAATAAAAATGGGAGTGCAGATATCTGATAAAGATTCAGATTTCATTACTTCTGATATATACCCAGCAGTGGGATTGATAGATTACAATTTTCACGTTTATAAAGTTTTAAATCCATTTTTATTAATTTTTAAATTTCACTTTATTTGTTTTCAGAATATGCTTTTAATTATTTTGGTTTTTGAAATTTTACTGAGATTAGTTTTGTGATGTAATATAGTATCTGTCCTGGGGGGGGGGGGGTGTTCCATGCATACTTAAAAAGACTGTTTATTTTGCTACTATTGGGTGACCTGTTATATAGATATATATTATTTTAGTTGATTTTTAATATCATTCAAGCCTTCTGATTTTTGTCTGATCTTCTATCTAGTTTTTCTATCTACTGTTGAAAGTGGAGTAGTGATATATTCAACTATTATTGATGAACTTGCTATTTCTTCCCTCAAATCTGTCAGTTTTGTTTAATGTATATCAGGGATCTCTGGTTAGGTGCATATATGTTTAAAATTTTAATATATTTTTGACATAGTCTCCCTTGTATCATTATATAATGCTCTTCTTTGCTTCTCATAACACCTGTTGTCCTGGAGCCTCTTTTCTTTGATATTAGAATAGCTAAACCAGCTCTCTTTTTGTTACTGTTTGCATAAAATATTTTTCCATCCTTTCACTTTCAACGTCCCTGTGTCATTGAAAATAAAGTGAATCTTTTGTAAACAGCATATAATATATCCACCCTGTGGCTGTAGCCAATAAAAATTACTCAGGAACATCTTATAAATATCTGTATTGTTTGAATGTTTTAATCAGCATTGATTGCATTTACAGTAAAAAAAAGAAAGATATGTATATTAAAATAAATAGCTTCTAAAACACTGGACACAATGAAAGCAAGGTAACAGGGAGAAGCAGCATAGATGCAGGGCAAGAATAGCAAAGAAAATGACAGATGTTGAGACCAAATGTTCACATTAAAGCAGGCACACTCTGCTGTTGGCGGATGCCAAGGGGAGCCCTTTGTGAGGGTCTTCAAAAGAAAATTTGGGAATGTGAACAGATCTGTCACTTGGACAATGATAATGAACGCTTACTAGCTATAGTGACTATAGTGCTTAACATGATGGGCATATGTGTTCCATATCCATAATATATCATTATTAGAGTTTTAAAACATGTCATGCATGTGTGTGATTTTTACATTTTATTTTACAACTGCTAAAAATCTTAGGGAGATAGATAAACTTTAAAACAGAAAAAAATTGGTATTCTACATGGGGGGAGAATTGAGCAGATATGAATTTCCAACATTCTTATTATGTATGTATAATATAATAGCAAAATAACTCTGGGTTATTATAGGATCCTTAATGAAGAAAAGAGATCTGAAAGTACATGCATATTGACTGTCTAGACAGCCAGATGTTTTGCTCTTTCTGCTACAAGGTTGCATATTTGATCTTGTCACTGTCATTCACCATGGTGCTGCACAGGACATCTCAGATTAGTCTTTAAGAAAATGTTACCTTTAATTTTATATCATTAATTTTATTTCTTATATGTATTAATTGGTGACATTTAAAAAAGTCTTTACCTGAGGTTATGTGTTTTCTTTTAATATTTTGTTTTTTATTGATATTTTTAGAGAGAGAGGAAGGGAGAGAGAAAGAAATATTGATCGGTTGCCTCCCATATGCGCCGCAACAGGGTTCGAACCCACGATCTCGGTAGTATCCTGACTGGGAATCAAACCTGCAAAGTTTTGGTGTACAGGAGAGTGATCCAACCAACTGAGCCACCTGGCCAGGGCATGACATTTCCACTTTAGAAATAAAGACCAGTAGGCCAAATATGGAAATCTGATGTTATCTTAACTGATAACTAAAAATTCTCTGCTTTGTCTTATATTGGATATACTAGAGAATAAAATATGTTACTGACCATTAAAAATTTGATAAATTTTGCAATATGGAATAAATAAACAACATAAAAAGTCATAAGTAATATTATGACAAATACCCCTGCACTTGATATCCTTAATTAAAATATCACCTGGTCAGTGTAGCTCAGTGGTTGAGCATTGACCCATGCACCAAGAGGTCACCATTTTGTTTCCCATTCAGGGAACATGCCCAGGTTGTGGGCCCAATCCCCAGGAAGGGCATGCAGGAGGCAGCCAGTCGATGTTCTCTCTCATCAATGTTTCTATCGCTCTCTCCCTAACCCTTCCGCTCTCTCTAAAATTAATAAAGGAAAATTATTTTTTAAAAGTATAATAACTGTTTATTTTTTTAAAAAACAAAAATGTAGTACTTTACAGTACACATTGACATTTTCTTCATGTCTCTCCTCAAGCATACCCCTCCCTTCCAAGCTGAAAACACTCTGAATATACTTTTTCTTTAATTATTTTTTTCTATACTTATTTTGTTTTATTTATTTTTGTTACAGATGTTTCTCCTTTTTTCCCCCATTGAAACCTTCCTCCTCATCTCCCTCAACCAGTCCCCAGCTTTGTTGTCTGTGTCCATCGGCTATGGGCACATGCATGTAAGTTCTGTGGTTTATCTCCCCCCACACACAACTTCTTCTGAGGGTTGTCAGACTGTCCCCTACTTCCACGTCTCTGGGTCTACCCAGTTCCTCAGACTGTTATGTTCATTATATTTCACAAATAAGTAATATCATGTGATATTTGTCTTTCTCTGCTTGACTTATTTTGCTTAGGATAATACTCTCCAGGTTCCTCCATGTTGTCTCAAAGGATAAGAGATCTTTCTTTCTTACCGCTGCATAGTACTCCATTGTGTGTATGTACCACAGGTTTTTATCCATTCATCTACTGATGGACACTTGGGCTGTTTCCAGATCTTAGCTATTGGAAATAGTGTGGCTACGAACATAGGGGTACATATATTTTTTCTGATTGGTGTCTCAGGCCTCTTATGATACATTCGTAGAAGTGGGATCACTGGGTCAAATGGCAATTCAATTTTTTATTTTTTGAGGTAACACCACAGTGTTTTCCATAGTGGCTGCACCATTCTGCATCCCCACCAGCAGTGTACTAGAGTCCCCTATTCTCCACACCTTTGCCAACACTTGTTGTTTGATGATTTGTTGATGGCGACCATCCTGACAGGTGTGAGATGATACCTCATAGTTATTTTAATTTGCATCTCTCTGATGATTAGTGACATTGAGCATTTTTTCATATGTCTCCCGGCCATCTGTATGTCGTGCTTGGAGAGGTGTCTATTTAGCTCCTATGCCCATTTTTAAATTGGGTTCTTTGTCTTCCTTTTGTTGAGTTGTATGAGTACTCTATACATTTTGCAAATTAGCCCCTTATCTGATGTATCATTGGCAATTATGGTCTTCCATACAGTGGGTTCCCTTTCCATTCTGATGGTTGTTTCTTTTGCTGTGCAGAAGCTTTTGAGTTTGATGTAGTCCCATGTGTTCATTTTCTCCTTTGTTTCTGTTGCCTTAGGTGATGTATCAGTGAAAATTCTGCTGTGTATGATGTCTGAAATTTTGTTGCCTACATTTTCTTCTACGATTTTTATGGATTCACAGGTCACATTTAAGTCTTTTATCCATTTTGAGTTTATTCTTGTGTATGGTGTAAGTTGATGGTCTAGTTTCATTTTTTTGCATGTAGCTGTCCAATTTATTAAAGAGGCTATCATAACTCCGTTGTATGCTCTTGCCATTTTTGTCAAATATTAATTTAGCATAATGTCTTGGGTCCATTTTGGGTTCTCTGTTCTGTTCCACTGGTCTGTATGCCTGGTCTTGTGCCAATACCAGGCTGTTTTGATTACAGTAGCTTTGTAGTATAACCTGATATTTGGTATTGTGATCCCACTTACTTTGTCCTTCTTTTTCAAGATTGCTGTGGCTATTCGAGGATTTTTTTGGTTCCGTATGAACTTTTGAAGTATTTGTTCTAGTTCTGTAAAACATGTCGTTGGTATTTTGATGGGAATTGCATTGAATCTATAGATTGCTTTGGGTAATATGGACATTTTAATAATGTTAATTCTTCCAATCCATGAACAAGGTATGTGCTTCCACTTTTTTGTATCTTCCTCTATTTCTTTTCTCAATGTCCTGTAGTTTTCTACAAATAGATCCTTTACTTCTTTGATTAAGTTTATTCCTAGGTCTCTTAAGTTTTTTGCTGCAATGGTAAATGGGATTTTTTTCAGTTTCTCTTTCTGTGAGTTCGTCAACGTTGCATAAGAATGCCATTGATTTCTTGATATTAATTTTGTATCCTGTCACTTTGCCAAATTTATTAAGTCTAGTAGATTTTTAATGGAGTCTTGAGGGATTTTTATGTATAATGTCATGTCATCTGCAAATAATGACAGTTTCATTTCCTCCTTTCCAACTGGGATTCCTTTTATTTTTTCTTCCTGTCTGATTGCTGTGGCTAAGACTTCCAGTACTATATTAAATAAGAGTAGCAAAAGGGGCATCCATGTCTTGTTCCTGTTTTTAAGTAAAATGCTTTTAGTTTTAGCCCATTGAGTATGCTGTTGGTTGTAGATCTTTCATATATGGCCTTTATTATGTCAAGATATGATCCCTCAAGTCCCACATTGCTGAGCATTTTTATGAGAAATGGGTACTGGATATTGTCAAATGCTTTTTCAGCTTCTATTGATATGATCGTGTGGTTTTTATCCTTCATTTTGTGTATGTGGTGTATGACATTTATTGATTTGCAAATATTGTATCAGCCTTGCATCCCTGGGATGAATCCCACTTGGTCATGGTGAATAATTTTTTTGATGTATTGCTGGATCTGATTTGCTAGTATTTAGTATTTTGTTCAGGATTTTGACATCTTTGTTCATCAGGCATATTGGCGTGTAGTTTTCTTTCTTTGTAGTGTCTATCTGGTTTTGGAATTAGAATTATGCTGGCCTCATAAAATGAGTATGGAAGTCTTCCTTCTTTTTGAATTTCTTAAAAAAAGTTTGGGAAGAATGTTCGGTAAAACTCCCCCATGAAGTCATCCGGGCCTGAGCTTTTGTTTGCTGGGAAAGTCTTGATTACCTCTTCTATTTGCTTAGTTGTTATTGGTCTGTTCAAGTTTTCCGTCTTTTCCTGGTCCTGTTTTGGGAGACTATGTGTTTCTAGAAAGTTGTTCATTTCACTTAGATTGTTGAATTTGTTGCCATATAATTGTTCATAGTATTTGTTAATGATCCTTTGTATTTCTGTAGTGTCAGTTGTTACTTCTCTTTCATTTCTGATTTTGTGTATTGGGGTTCTCTCTCTTTGTTTCTTGGTGAGTCTTGCCAAGGGTCCATCAATCTTGTTTATCTTTTCGAAAAACCACCTCTTTGTTTCATTGATCTTTTGAATTGTTTTTTGGTCTCTATGTCATTTATTTCTGCTTTGATCTTTACTATTTTCTTCCTTCTACTTCCTCTGGGGTTTTCTTTTGGTTTGCTCACTAGTTCTTTAAGTTGTGACATTAGTCTATTAGAAAATTTTTCATGTTTCTTGAGGTAGGCTTGTAGTGCTATGAACTTCCCTTTCAGAACTGCTTTCGCTGCATTCCATAGATTTTGTGTTGTTGTGTGTTCGTTTTCATTGGTTTCCAGGAATTTTTTGATTTCTTCCTTGTTCTCCTCGGTGACCCATTCATTGTTTAATAACATGCTATTTAGCCTCCATGTGTTCAAATGTCTTTGCATGTTCTTGTTGCAATTGATTTCTAGTTTCATGCAACTGTGATCTGAGAAGATGCTTGATATGATTTCAGCCTTCTTGAACTTGTAGAGACTTAGGTTGTGGTCTATCTTTGAAAATACCCCATGTGCACTTGAGAAGAATGTGAATTCTGTAGTTTTGGGGTGTAATTCTCTGTAGATGTTTATTAAATTTATTTGGTCTAGTGCTTCATTTAGAGTCTCTGTTTACTCTCTAATTTTTTGTCTAGAGGATTTATCCAGTGATGTCAGCAGGGTGTTGAAGTCCCCTGCTATGAGTTTATTGCTGTCAATTTCTCCTTTGAAGTCTTCCTGAAGATTTTAAATATATTTTGGTGTTCCTATATTGGGTGCATATATGTTTACCAAGGTTATATATTCCTATTGGATAGATCCTTTCAATATTATGTAGTGGCCTTCTTTGTCTCTAGTTATGGTCTTCATTTTGAAATCTATTTTATCAGATATGAGTATTGCTACCCCAGCTTTTTTTCTTTCCATTTGCTTGGAAGATTTTTTACCATCCCTTCACTTTCAACTATGTGAGTCTTGTGTTGTGAGGTGGGTCTCATGTAAACCACATATATGTGAGTCATGTTTTCTTATCCAATCAGCTACTCTTTTTATCAGAGCATTCAGTCCATTTACATTTAAGGTGATTATTGATATGTATTTATTTATTGCCCTTTTTGTTTAGTGTGGTTATATTTTTCTTCCTATTTCTTTTACTAATTACAGCAGTCCTTTTAGCATATCTTGCAGTGCTGGTTTGGTGCTAATGCTAATGTATTCCCTTAGCCTTTTTTTTTTTTGGGTCTGGGAAGCTCTTTATTTGTCCTTCTATTTTGAATGATAGCCTTGCTGGGTAGAGTAGTCTTGGATTCAGATCCTTGTTTTTCATGACCTTGATTACTTCATGCCATTCCCTTCTGGCCTGTAGTGTTTCTGTTGAGAAGTCAGCTGGAAGCCTTATGGGGGTTCCTTTGTAGGTATCCTGTTACTTATCTCCTGCTGCCTTTAGGATTCTCTCTTTGTCTTAAATTTTTGGCATATTGATTATTGTGTGTCTTGGTGTGGGCCTGTTTGGGTTCTTCTTAAACTTGAATTCCTTCTTCCTTCACCAAATTAGGAAAGTCTTCTGTCACTATTTCTTCAAATATATTCTCTAACCCTTGCTCATTTTCTTCCTCTTTGGGGACTTCTATGGTGCGAATATTATTAGGTTTCAAATTGTCCCACAATTCTCTTAAGCTCTTTTCCTGTTTTTTAATTGTTTTTTATGTTTGGTTTTCTGATTGCTTGATTTTTTTCTACCCTGTATTCTAATTCACTGATCCAGTCCTCAGCTTCCGTTACTCTGCTGTTTAGTCCTTCCAATGTGTTCTTTATTTCTGTTATGTCATTCTTCATTTCTTGTTGGTAGTGTTTAATTTCCAATTTGTTGATTACAATGTTTCTATGTCTTTGCTCATGGTGTTGATGTCCTTACACATGCTGTTGAGCTTTCTTAAGATCATGGCTCTGAATTCTAGCTCTGTTAACTTGGTTAACTGTATTTCATTTATCTTATCTTTGGTAGAAGTCTCTTGTTCTTTCGTTTGAGATTTGTTTCTTTGTTTCACCATTTTGGCTATGTCAGTGGATTTTGGAGCCTGCCAAATTTTCTCTGTGGGTGTTAGTGTTTTGCTGTTTGTGGCTCCCTCTACTGGGGTTGGATGAGCCTGGGAGGACCCACGTTAAACACCACTATCAAGTCTTACTTTCCTGGGTAGAGCTGCAAGCCCAAGCACAGTTCAGTGATCCTCTAGTTTTTTGCCTGGAGGCTATTAGTCGGGTTAGTTGAAGAGCCTTGGGTCCTCAGTTGAATGAAAAACTGCCTCAGGTGTTCAGTTTAAGGGCATTTCCTGAGGGTGGGGCAGATGCTGGTTTTAATGAGTCTCAATTTGCATTTCAATGTCCCACCTGGGTGGGGTTGAATCTCCGAGGGAGAGGGTCACAGCCTTTCCCCAGAGCCCTGGGAAGTAGTTAGATGGCCACTGTCCTGTGTGGCCGCAACTCAGCAAAAGCTCTGAATGCCCTCCAAATCTCTAGTGTCCCTCACAGTTCCAGTCCAGTTGCCCTCCCTCTGCTGGAGCCTAAAGTGAGTGGCTGTGGTATTTTAGCACTATGTCCCAGCTCTGCACTGTGGAGCAGGCTTAGGAGTTTAACCCTGAGTATGTTGCTCACAGCTAAGGCCACCGTGGGCTCCCAGCCCCCTTCTTGCGCCTTCGCAATCCTACCAGGATCAATTTAGTGTACCTGGTTTTCTGGTCCTTGAAAGCTGCTTTTCTGTTGCTTTTTCCTGATGATTTGTCTTTATTTTAGCTGTAATTCCAGTTTGGTCCTGGGAGATGGTCTGTGTAGCTTCCTTTCACTCTACTGCTATTTTGGAATCTCTAAATTAATTAATTTTTGTTACAGATGTTTCTCCTTTCCACCCCCAGACACTCTCCTTCAGATCCATCCCCACCTCCCACAAGCTTTTTTGTCTATGTCCATTGGTTATGTATACATGCATATAAATGCTTTGTTTTATCTCATCCATCACCCTCTCCCCCTCCTCTGAGGTTTGTCAGTCTGAGCCGTACTCCTTTGTATGATTATACTTTTATATACTTGTCCAGTGTAGTTTACAAAAATGTTGGTATCATATATGCATTTGTTGAACTTGATTTTTTTTCCACTCAATAATTTTATTTTCAAAATCTGTCCATGGCATATGCGTATAATTAAATCTGACATTAAACATGTATATTAATTTGTTTCTTCCTTAAATTTCAGGAAAAAAAAAAAAAACATTTAATAAAGCATTATACCCAAATGACAAAGAACATGTAGATTGTAGTGATAGCAAAGAGAACAAGCTGACAAAACAAAGTTCAAAGCAGATGAATGAATGGGGACTAATTGAGCAAATTGGAGAAAGCTAAATCTAAGTCTGCAGGAGATGGAAGAAGGGAAAGTCCAAAAGAATTTATTTTATGAGGCAAAATCCTAGTACTGTGTACCTGTATATGTAGGCATTTAGACTGAAAATGAGATGACAGAATAAAGGCCCTTGTAAACAACTGGTTAATGTCTCATCTCATGATCCATCTCCGGCTTCCAAGAGACTAACATTCCTTCACTACTGCAGGGGTTGGAGGACAGGTATGGGATTGATTCCAAAGAGACCTCAGAAAGGATAGTACTTGAGAGTAAACACATGATTCTGTCCCTTTCTTTAAATCCATATGCTTGTGTGTCACAAAGAACGAGGAAAATAGCAATAATAAAATTTGATTTTAGGATGTTCAAGATGGAATGCAGACTGTAACAAATGAGCATAAAAAATATATAATATCTTACTTAAGGCTATACAAAAAGTTGACAAAAGTAATCTTGGAAAGCAGTGTTTACTGGATATTTTAAGATTCAATGCAAAAAATTATTCATAAATACTATACTTTCATTGGTACATATTTTTCTCAGAGTGATTCTAAAATTACATGTATACTATAATTATAGTAAAATAAGAAGAGTTGATGGGAGCCAGGTTTCTTACCCTCAGAGAAAGAAGGAAAGGGTAGAATAAACCCTGTAATTCTGACCAGATTCAAGCTAGAGATACCAATATGAACTCATGTTCACTTTAATAGCTATAAAGAAACACACATACAGAAATAAATATAGATGTGTGGGTGTGTATTCATGGGTCAGTAGACATCATTTCTGGATCTCTCAACTGAGATAGCCTAGAATCAGTGATTTCTTGCAGAAGTGGTTGAGTCTAGCACTCTGAAAGAAAATAAAAAATGAACCTGGTGCATATTGCATTCACAGAAAGCAAGGACATGTTTAAAAAAAAAAACAAAAAAGATGCAGAACTAACCTAAAAGACCTCCAATGGAAAAATATAGAAAACTTTGATCAACACAATAAATAAATACAGTATTAAATGATGTTTCAAATAATAAAATAATATCTATGAGTGAATACTAATATAAATGATTGAATAAATACACGAGAGAGAATAAATATTCCCTCTAGAAAAAAACATCCAAATAATATATGTAGTATATTTTTACCTCTTCTTACAAAAACAATTCATGAAAATTTTTAGCCAAATCAAACTGAGAGACAGTGTACAAAATACCTGATCAGTAGTTTTCAAATGTGCCAAGGTCATAAAAAACAGAAACATTGAGAAATGGTCCCAGAGAAGAGGACACCAAAGAGACTAATACAGGATTCTGTGATGATTAAAGGCAATGTGTTATCCTGACTTAGATTCTGGAACAGTAAAGGCAGTCGAAGAAAAAATAGTGACATATAAATGAAAGCTGTGGCTTATTTAATAGTTTGTATCAATGCCAATTATAGCACTAATGTTAATGTTTCTGTTTTGGGAAATATACTATGGTTGTATATGATGTTAACATTACAGGAAGCTGGGAGAAGGATATAAAAGAAGTCTCTCTTACTTTTGTAACTTTTTTGTAACTCTAAAATTATTCCAAAATAACAATGATAGCAATTACAGTGGGGATGGGAGAAAAGTAGTACTGAAGGCCATATTATTAAATAGGGAAGTTAGACAAGTACTTATCATCAAAGAGCTATTTATATAAAAGCCTGTTTGAAGTGAAGGAATAAGTCGTGTTGAGATGGAGAGAAGATACATGTCAGAAGAACAGCAAGGAGATCGGTATGTCTGGAGTAAAATTATAAGGGGGCAAGAAATGTTAAATTATATCTATGAATAAAAGTGTGGACCAGTGACGAGGAATAGATCATATAAAGCCTTATAGGAAATGATTATTTCTTTGGATTTTATCTTGAGAGGTAGCAAGCCAGTAGGGGGCTTTCAGAAGAGTAATATGACCAGATGTCTTTTTTCTTTATAAATTCTCACCCGAAGACATTTTTTCATTTTTTGTTCAGATAGAGTAGGAGGGAGAGAGGGGAAGAGAGAGAAAGAGAAACATCGTCATGAAAGGGACACATCAAGTGACTGCCAACCGCACAACCCAACCAGGGCCGGGGACAAACTGCAACTGAGATACATGCCCTTAGTGGGAACTGAACCCGGGTCTCTCTGAACTGCAGGCCGACACTCTAATCACTGAGTCAAACTGGCCAGGGCCAGATGTCATATTTTTAAAGTATTCTTCTGACTGCTCTAGTAAGAAAGGGGTGGAGAGAGAAAAGAGTGGAGGAGGAAGACCAGTTAGGAGGCTATTAGAGTAATCCAAATAAGATAGAATGTTGTTTGGGAAGTGGTAGTATGTAAGTCATGAGAAGTGGTCATATTGTGTATATATATTTAAAGGTAGAGCCAACATAAATTTTTGGACAGGTGGGTTAAAAAATAAAATGAGAGGCAAAAGATGCTGCCAACATTTTTGGCTTAAACAATAAGAAATAAAGAATTGGCACTCAGAAAGACAGAAGTCTATGAGTGAAAGAGGATCTTGAGGGAATAGTTTTGAGTTAATTTGGAATATGTTGCATCTGAAATGATTATTCTGACTGAAGATAAAGAATAAATTTCAATTCATATTTCAGGGGAAAGTTCCAGACTTGAGACCTATATTCTCAAGTTTAAACACACACACACACACACACACACACACACACACACAACATACATATATATTTAAAAGGTTGATATTGAATGTGTTGGCTTAGGGAATGAGAATGAGTAAAGAGAAGAGGTTATATAATACTTAGTCCTTGGATACACTAAAGTTTAGATGACAGAAATCTGAAGAAGAACCAGGAGAGGAACGAAGAAGAAACAGCAAGTACATTATGAAGAAATGCAAAGAAATGGAATGACTGAATCCAAGCGAAGAATATGATTCTAGGAAGGAAAGAGCTACTCTGTTCAGTAGTTTATGAAAGGTTGTATACAGTGATGACCACTGGATTGTGGAGGTCACTGCTGACCTAGACAAGAGCCATTTGCATGGATTAGTGTGGGGCAAAATCATGATTAAATTGGGTTCAAGAGAAAACAAATTGGTTGTTAGAATGATGAACCTCAAAGGGAAAGGGGAAGGGAGGGTGGGATGAGATAAACCAAAGAATTTCTATGCATATATGCACAACCAATGGACACCAACAATAGTGTGGGAAGGCAGGAGGGGGCGATATTGGGCAGGAGGGGGTCAGTGGGGTAAAAAAGGGGGGACATAAGTAATATATTCAACAATAATGATGAGTTAAAAAAAGAAAATAGAAGAGTCTGGCTGGTGTAGCTCGGTGGATTGAGCATTATCCCATGAGCTGAGAGTTCCCAGTTTGATTCCTGATCAGGGTAAATGCCCGGGTTGCAGGCTGGATCCCATGTGGTTCTCTCTCACATGGATGGCTCCATCTCTCTCTCCTTAAAATAAATGAATAAATAAAAGCATTAAAATAATAGTAATAATAATAAATAAAACCCATGATCTCTTTTAAAAAAAGAGAAAGTAGAAGAATTAGACACAGCGAATACAGAAATCTCTACATTTACTGTTCACTTATTTATGTTAACTATAAAGGTACATTAACATGATTATTTCTCTCAGAAACGGTAGAAAATATCTCCAAGTATTTTAAGAGCTTTCTAAAAACAATGCTCCTGGAATTGGGTTGAAGCTAAATGATGATTTATATTTAATGAAAACACCAATTTAGATGGTTACTCTAAATTCACTAAATAAAGTAGGATTTGACAAAAATCTTACTTTTTTTGTTATTATAGCTGTATTTTTGTTTTATCTGTGAATATTCAGTGGATTTTGAAGTGGCATTTTTTTTATTGTTGACACTATTGCAGATGTCCCCCATTTCCCCTCTTTTGCCTACCTCAACTCAGCCCCCCCACCACCACCACCACTAGGCCCTCACCACACTGTTGTCTATTTAAATTTAAGGGTGATGCTTAACTTTGAAGTCCTATTACAAAAGCATTTTTAGGGAATCAGATTATAACAAGCATGAGGTCTATCTTGTCCCAATTCACAATTTATCTATAATTTTGATAGGTTGGCTACTGTAGTAGTGGAAGAACAAGAATAAAGTGAAAATAGATAAACCTAGAGCAGTCAATTGCATTTTGCGAATATGGTCAGATACTGGTCATATATGATAATTATGACATTTAATTTTCAATCACAAATCTATTTTATGTACTTCTCAAATCTTTCTTCAAAAATAGTGACTTAAAAACAAATGTATATTTCAAAAACATTTCAATGGATATTTTATTTATTATTTTTTAATTTATCTTTATTGTTGAAAGTGTTATAGACATCCATCCTTTTCCCTCAATGACATCCTCTTCCCCCCTCCTGCCCCCCTCCTGCCTTCATTGCACTGTTGTCTGTGTCCCTTGGTTACACATATATGCATATAAATTCTTGGGTTTATCTCTTCCAGTTCCCTATCCTCCTTCCCTCTGAGGTTTGTTAGTATGTCCCCTGCTTCCAGGTCTCTGTATCTCCTTCGTTCATCAGTTGAATTTATTCATTATATTCCACAAATAAGAGAGATCATGCGATACTTGTTTTTCTCTGTTGGCTTATTTTGCTTGGCATAATACTCTCCAGGCCCCTCAATGTTATCTCAAAGAATAAGAGATCTTTCTTTCTTATAGCTGCATAGTACTCAATTGTGTATATGTACCACAGCTTTTTTGTCCACTCATCTATTGATGGACACTTGGGCTGTTTCCAGATCTTAGCTATTGTAAATAGTGCTGCTGTGAACATGGGGGTACATATATTCATTCTTATTGGTGTTTCAGGCTTCTTAGGGTATATTTCTATAAGTGGAATTGCTGGGTGGAATGGCAGTTTCATTTTTAATTTTTTGAGGAAACACCATAGTGTTTTCCATAGTGGCTGCACCAGTATACTAGAGTCCCCTTTTCTCAACATCCTCACCAGCACTTGTTTAATGATTTGTTGATGACAGCCATTCTCGCCGTTGTGAGGTGATTCCTCATAGTTGTTTTAATTTGCATCTCTCTGATGATTAGTAATGATGAGCATTTTTTTTCATACATCTTTTGGCCATTTGTATGTCCTGTTTGGAGGGGTGTCTATTCAGGTTCTCTGCCCATTTTAATTGGATTATTTGTCTTCCTGTTGAGTTGTATGAGTACTTTATATATTTTTTAAATTAATCCCTTATCCAATGTATCATTGGAAAATAAGTTTTTCCATACAGTGGCTTCCTTTTTCATTTTGATGCTGGTTTCTTTTGCTGTGCATAAGCTTTTTAGATTGATATAGTCCCATTTATTAATTTTTTCCTTTGTTTCTCTTGCCCTTGGCGCTGTGTCAGTGAAAGTTCTGCTATGTGTGATGTCTGAGATTTTGCTGCCTACATTATCTTCTAGGATTTTTATGGTTTCATGAGTTACATTTAAGTCTTTTATCCATTTTGAGTTTATTCTTGTGCATGGTGTAAATTGGTGGTATAGCTTCAGTATTTTTTTTTTCTTTGCATATAACTGTCCAATTTTCCCAACACCATTTATTAAAGAGACTGTCTTAACTCCATTGTATGTTCTTGCCTCCTTTGTCAAATGTTAATTGTGCATAATATCTTGGGTTTATTTCTGGGTTTTCTGTTCTGCTCCATTGACCTATATTCCTGTTCTTGTGCCATTACCAGACTGTTTTGATTATGATGGCTTTGTAGTATAACCTGATATCTGGTATTATGATCCCTCCTACTTTGTTCTTTTTTTTCAAGATTACTGTGGCTAGTCTGAGTCTTTTTTGGTTCAATATAAACTTCTGGTGTATTTGTTCTAGGTCTGTGAAATACACCGCTGGTATTAAAACAGGGATTGCACTGAATTTATAGATTGCTTTGGGTAATATGGACATTTTAATAATGTTTTAAACTTTATTTAAAATTTTTCCATTAATTGCTAAAAAGCTAAACCCATATAGTTCTATATAACTATATATTTGTTAAGATAGTATTGGTCAAATCAAGGGTATCTCTTTTCAGATGCAAAATATGATATTACTCCCCAGTGTCAGGGTGCTCATCCATTTACATAAGTAAAGTTGAAAGTTAAAACATTTTGTGAAATATTAGAAGTAATAACAATACTTTTAGGGCATCAGTAGTACTGAATATTTAATCCTCACATTGAAAATATATATTAGTGAAATATATTAATACTATATTAAAAGCTTTGAGTGAACACCTCCTACTGCTAAAGTATTATATTTGGTCATGACACATTAAAATCCTGACATTCATTTTTAACAAGGACACCTGGGTCAAAGGTTCATAAATGACTAAGATATTTCACCAGCTAAGTCTATTAAATACACAATTGTTTGTGCACATTTTAAATTTTCTATTTTAATCCTATCGGTTCATTTACTTAACTAGAGCTGAATTATAAAATGAGACAGGAAAATTTTTTCATGCCATGGCTGTTCTGAGAGTACTAGCTTCAAATGCCACAAAATCAATTATGAGCCAATTCTATACCAATATACCAACAGAACCATTCTTAAGCATTCTGAGAGCTGGACAGCTCACTTGAGCTGTGCATGATTCATGATGATGATGTTATATGATGGGAAAGAATAAGCAGATCAGGAGAACACAGGCTTTTACAGTATATTAACACACGTGAAAATAATACAGTATTTTAACACCTGTAAATCAACCTTTACTATTGTATATGCCTTGTTAATAGATGTATTTATAACTCTAGATGCTGCATAAAACAATTGCCATGGACTTGTTAATGGTAAGATGCATTTTAAAATTATTTTAGAAAAGCAAAAGTTTAATTTGTGGGTTACTGAAAACCACCATTATGAACAGAAAAATGCCCAGATTTGTAATGAAACACACACACACACATTTATCCCCAGAAAATTGAAGAAGCAGTGGAATAACAAAAGACTATTTCATGCAACACACATTATTTTGGCATCAATGCTCCAGTAATTCCTGATGTTTCTCCTGACAATAACTCAAAGTGTTGCAATAAAGACTGTGTGTTTGATTATTTGGATACCTGTCATGCATAACTGCGGGGCGGCTATAAAAAACAGGATTAATCAAAGTAGGATTATAATTTCCTGCAACACCTGTTTCGACCAGCTGCCTTTGATTGTAGATTCTATTCCTCTAGTTCTCCCAAATTACACAATAAAGCAATTTAGAAATCAATGGAGAGTCCAGTGTCACTGTGCCCGTATGGAAGTCAAACATTAGAGCAGAGGAACCTTTGAGCTACCTGATTTAATCTGTTTAGATTATTCCAGGAAGAGAAGAGCAAGCAGATGATATGTTAGACTACCCTAAAAAAGTTTCTGTGTTAACATTTTTATACCACTCCTTTTGTCTGTTTGTTTTAAATTCAATTTGACTTAAGAAGTAACGATCACTTGTGAAGTTCTGTAAGTATAGAGGTGAAGTGTGGGACACAGCTGCAGTCCTGAAGAAGCTGTTGGTGTTGCTGGGGAAACAACAGTTTAACAGATAAATGAAATATTCAAGTTCATATGTGCCTGGAAATGTCAGAGAGAACAGTGAGGGAGGAGGATAAGTAAGATTTCTTATGTGAAGAGCACACTGGGTTTGATGGACCGCACTGTAAAGGATGCAGTACCACAAGCATCTTTGGCTCCTGACATATGGCATAATTGAGGATTCACTATCACAAATAATTTAAAGTGTATTAAAATATATTGAAGATCTCTGCCATGTGATCTGTGATGTGTTACATATAATTCATTTCTCTCTGTGTGTGTATATAAGAAGAGAGAGAGAGGTGTATATGAAAGGGGCAGAGGTAATACCCATATATTTTAATTAAAAAAAGTTTACAGACATCAACTTAATACTCTTTTAAATGCCATGATCTTTAAATGTCAATCTTCTATTTATCTTGTTTAGTGGTTTCTTTGAGTTTCATATCTTAATTTAATTTGGAAGTAAACAAATATTCTCAAGTGCATAAACCTACTCCTTTGTTCTGAAATGAACCACATTTATAGTCTTCCCTATACCTTGAAATAGGGTCTAATATAATTAAGGCTCTTTTAATATGATAAAAATACTAATTATCTAGTTAACAAAAACAATGATTGGCAAAGAGATACATATATTCAACCACTGAGCTAAGAAGGTTTTACTTTAGCTCATTAGATTAGTATTCAGTATAGCTCCTATAATAAAACTATCTCTCTTTTTTGTTTATTAGCCTCAAAGGATGAAAATGAAGAATTGTCCTTAGCATAAATGCATTTAGAATTCTTATTTGCTCCCTATAGTCACAAGTACTGTAGACTATGAATTCAGTTTGTTGTGAATTGAAAACAGAGTAGCAGTTGAAAATATAATTTAGAATAAAATTGAAAAAACTCAAGTTTCAGCTCCCTTTATTTTTTAAAACTTAAATTAATAAGCTCTGGTTTGCTCAGGTGGGAAAAAACAAAGAATTGGACTTGGGTCACTTTAGGGTTCCCTTAATTGTATAATGGTGAACTAAAAAATGGTAATGTTTTAAATCTTGCTGATAAATTAAAGCACAATAATGTAGCTAGATGGCTATGTAAAATAAGTTTCCAGAGTAATATATAAAAGAAAGAAAATACATCATCATTTCATTCATATTTTCTGTTTTTTAAATATATTTTTATTAATTTTTTTAGAGAGAGAGAGATCGATCAGCTGCCTCCTGCATACACCCCGCTGGGGATCAAGCCCACAACCCGGGCATGTACCCTGACTGGGAATCGAACTGGGACTGCTGTCCATGGGATGATGCTCAATCACCTGAGCCACAATGGCTAGACCATATATTTTCTTTTATTCATATATTTGTCATATAGTGCTTGTACCCATTGTGTTTGGTACTACTAATAAAAATGACAAAGCACAGCACATCGATGCAAAATCACAGAGCTCAAACGAAGGATCTCAACAGTGATAGATACGTCTACTGATTTGCACCTTCCTCTATGCTCCAGAAAGTGTTCCTTCAAAGTTTCTCTGCTCTCAGGTTTGTTACCAAAATATGTACAAACTTCCTCTTAGCACTCTCAGCAAATCACATTTTCTCTCCAGGTCAGAGAACATCAAAATCTGTAAGGCAAACATTTTCTCAAATTCTTAGCATTATCATGTTATGCTCATGTAATAATTTATCTGTAATTTCCAGGTTTTTAAATTAAGTAGTATAGAATCACTTTCATATGTAAAAGTATCTCTGATCATGGAAGAGATCAATCTTCGCAGCCCTTGAAAATTTTAGATCCTGGTCATGGTAACTCTCTTCAATGCATTATTTTCTGTCGGCTGCTTGTTTAAAATTTTTATTTCTTGAGTGAAAAAATTGATAATATTAAATGGACCATTTAACCATATAATGATTTTATTTGAAAATCCCAAAAGCTGCAAAAGGAAAACAAACATTGAGATAAGTGAAATAATATATTAAAAGTGCTGAAAAAATATCATTCTGGAATTCTATATCTATTAAAGCTCTCCTTCAGAAGTGAAGGTAAAATAAAGACATTCTCAGTTTAGCAAAGGCTGAGAGAATTTGTTACGCACAAACCTGTTGTACAAGAAATACTAAAGAAAGTCCCTTCTCCCGAAATAGTCTTATTTCAGATATCTGCACAACTTCTTTTAAGTATTTTATCAAATGCCACCTTCTCACCAAGGCCATGCCTGGAAAGCCAATCTTATAAATTACAATATACAGCTTGTGTAATAGCCTGTGCCCCTTGCCTACATCCTCGATGCCCTGTGTACTATCACCCTCTTCCATCCGGCATGCTGTATGCTTGTTGAATATCTCCCCAATCAGAATGTGGACTCTGGGAGGACAAGCATTTTGTCTGTTTTTCCCCCGACTTCTATACACCCAGGAGATGGGCTACACAGGATTTAAAATCTATTTGTCTATTTTGTGTATTATCTCTACATGTATGAGTCGTGCACCGTAAACCATGGCACTTTCAAAAGGGTTATACTGGAGATAATTTAATGGTAGGGTTATCTATAGTGGATGAACCATTTAAGAGAACCACTAAGGGATGGTGAGGCATCCAGATATTAGCAACATGGGGAGTGGTCACACCCATAGGGCTGAAGGCACAAAGGGAGAAAGTGGTGTAAATGGAGCAGTGTGGGAGTTAGAGGAATGGAGGGTCTGCCCAACCGGAGCCTTAGGGATTCCCAGAGACCTGATGGGACAGGCCAGGGTGCAGATAAATATGCCAACCTCTTTCTTCTCTTTCCGCTGGTCTGATTTCCAGTGGTGACTTCCATTGGCAGAACCTACTCAGAAGCGGCATATGGGTGTTAACAGTCCTTCTGATTATAGAAGAGGGAGGAGGATAGAGAATGAATGGGGGCGGGTGGCAAAAACACCCAAACTATTACTGTGTCTTTCCAGGGGGTTAGAACTGGGCTTCTTGGCCAATTATGACATTGAAAAAAAACAAAACAAAAAAACTGTAGACATCCTGAATTTCTGATTTATGACTACAGTTTTAAAATAAATGGACCATGCTTTTAAAATATTATACATCTGAATGAAGATTGATGGCTTCAAGGCAGCTGCCTTCCAAAACTTTCTACTGATTCTAACAGTCATCTCTCCTCTCACAATTTTAAAAAATTTCCTTTATTGCATTAAAAACATTGTTTTTTTTCATGTGAATGTTTTAAAAGTATTGACCTGGAGCCTGGCTGATGTGGCTCAGTGGTTGAGTGTCATCCCATGGACTAAGAGGTCTCAGTTCCATTCCCGGTCAGGGCACATGCCCGGGTTGTGGGCTTGATCCCCAGTGTGGGGCATGCAGGAGGCGGCTGATCGATGTTTCTCTCTCACATTGGTGTTTCTGTCTCTCTCTCCCTTCCTCTCTCTCTGAAAAATCAATTTAAAAATATTTTTTTAAAAACCGTAAGGAAGAAACAGAAGATAAATATCAGCATTTCCACAATTGGACTATAAAATCCAAAATCTGTGGAGTCTGGAAATATTTATGGTTCTGCCCTTTTTACATAATAAAGACAAAATCAGACAGTACTGTAAGAGTTTTACATTTAGTATATACTTTAATTCCCACACTACTCTAAGGCACATAATCTCATTTATCATTATTTTACAGACAGGGAAACAGTTTTAGACAAAGTTTAGTCACATACCAAAATCATACACCTGAAAAGAGAAAAAAACATTCAACCCCAAATCTCTGTCCTTTTTAACTTTTTCATTATATAGTCAACATTATTTCTTACCTCAGGAAGAGTGGTACAAAGAAGTTAATGCTTTCTTATAATAGAGACATAACATTTCACCTTTTAAAGGGTTGTTGGTTAAGCCACCAAGAGAACACATATTCAATTAATTATCAGAACACAGCTTAATTATGTTATCTCATTAATGAGTTTCAAAAGGTTAATAAGGTACTTCTACTCGTTACCACCAAGAGACATTGAAATCAAAATACTGGTCAAAATTTAATGAATATGGAAACTGGAAATTTACATTAATATAAAGATACTTAAAAATGTTTACAGTTGCCTGCCCTGGCTGGTTTGGCTCAGTGGATAGAGCGTCAGCCCATGGACCAATGAGTCGCAGGTTCCATTCCAATCAAGGGCATGTACCTCGTTTGCAGTTTGTCCCTGGCCCTGGTTGGGGTCGCGCATGAGGCAACCAGTAGATATGTCTCTCACGTTGATGTCTCTCTCTCTCTCTCTCTCCATCTGTTCCTCTCTCTTCCTCCCACTCTATCTGAACAAAAATGGAAAAATATCCTCAGTTGAGGATTAAAAAAATAATAATAAGGTAAAATAAAATGTTCACAGTGCCCTGACCTATCAATATGCAGTGAATTAAAAATGTAGTTATTTATTCTCTGGATGCTCTATTATCCCATGTAGTAGGACTATATAATATAAAGCAGTTTAATTATAAATAGAATGACCTTTTCTACACGGGGCTTGGAGAATCAGTCTCATCACAGTATTTCTTATCTTTGCCACACGTACACACACAACACAACAAAAGCTAATTTCCTAAAGTGATCACCCATTTTACTAATTAACTTTGTTACAATGACTTTGACTATTTAAAAATATATACAATTTATCCTCAAGGTTGATGCTTTTTTCTTTTTTTAAATATGTTTTTGTTGATTTTTTTTTTTTTTTAGAGGGAGGGGAAGGAAGAGAAAGAAACATCGATGTGAGAGAGAAACATGATCAGCTGTCTCCTGCATGCCCCCCACTGGGGATCAAACCCAGGCATATGCCCTGACCAGGAGTCAAACCTGTACCTCTCAGTCCATAGGACGATGCTCAATCCGCTGAGCCACACAGGTTGGGCATTCTTTCCTTTTTAATGGATTAAATTTAAATTATAATTAATGTTTTTCCAAGTACCATAAATTTAATTTGGAAGTAACAAATTTCCTTTATTCCTTTGAAGGGAAGAATGAGTTGATTTTATTTAGTTAATCTATACTATTTTAAACATTTTTATTTAAAATTTATTTTTGTCTATATATCTTTATGACAAAATTGGGATCTCCAAAATCAATCATTATACAAGCAATATAACATTAAAATAACCATAGACAAGAAAACCACTTAATTTAGAATCACATTTTAGTTCTCCTACTTGACTTTAGACAAGTTGTAAAACATCCTGAGATTCAGCTTCCTTATCTATAAATTGATAAGATAATTTCTAGGCCTCTTTTACAAATACAGGGATAGTTATTAGGGACATGGGTTTTTGTCTAAGAGAAACCAAGATATTCTAGACCTGTTTTAACTTAAGTAACTTCTAGCAAGTGACTTTACATACCTGTCTTAAGTCCTGGGTTCTTTCTTTGTGAAATATGCTTAATAATATTTCCTGTCACATGTTTTTTGAGGATGAAAGTTCACAATGTATATGAAGCATTTAAAATGGTCTGTGAGCCCAGCTGGTGTGGCTCAGTGGCTAAGCATTGACCCATGCACCAAGAGGTCACCAGTTCGATTCCTGGTCAGGGCACATGCCCAGGTTGTGGGCCTGATCCCCAGTGGGGGGCATGCAAGAGATGGTCAGTTGATGTTCTCTCTCATCAATGTTTCTATCTCTCTCTTCCTCTCTCTCTCAAAATAAATAAAGAAAAAAAATTAAAATGGTTTGTGAAACTTTAAAAAGTGTTTTAAAATGAAAATATATTGATTCCATCAGCTATGACTTTTTTTTAATTTCAGTTGACATTCAATATTATTATATATTAGTTTCAGGTATACAGTATAGTGGTTAGACAACTATATACTTTACAAAGTGCTCCCCTATAATTCAAGAACCCACCTGGCCCCATATAGTTATTATACTGTTATTGATTATATGTCCTATGCTGTACTTTACATCCCAATAACTATGTTGTAAATTCCAACCGGTATTTCTCAATCCCTTTATCTTTTTCAACCAGTCCCCCAACACCCCTCCTCTCTGGCAACCATCGTTCTGTTCTCTGTATATATGAGTCTGTTTCTGTTTTGTTGGTTTGTTTATATTGTACTTTAGATTCCACAAGGAAGTGAAATCATACAGTATTTATGTTTTTCTGACTGACTGATTTCACTTAGCATAATGCCCTCTAGGTGCATTCATGCTGTTGCAAATGGTAAGATTTCATTTTTATGGCTGAGTAATATTCAACTGTATATCATACTACAGTTTTTTTTATCCCCTCATCTATTCATGGGCACTTGGGTTACTTCCATATCTTGGCTACTGTAAATAATGCTGCAGTGAACATAGGGGTGTATATATCTTTTTGAATTAGTGTTTTGGGCTTCTTTGCATATATAACCAGAAGTGGAATTGCTAGGTCATAGGCTTTGTTTTTCCCTGTTCACAATATATAAGATGAAGAAAAACAGAAATAATCATTCTTTCAGATAACCCAAACATAAGTAAAATTGCCAAGTTACATACAGGATAGATTAGGTTGGACAATTATATTTTTAGAAAGTGTGGCATTAATGGCACTCAAATCCTGATTTTTTTTTTTTAAGGTGGTAATAATGTTGATTAAATGCATTTTAGTTGATAATTGACCAGGTTTTAATTTCCTACTTCCAAAGATTATATATTTGGAATTACTTTTAGCAAAATAATTTCATACAGACATGAGGAAAGCACTGGTAATAATAGCCATCTTTCGTGAAGCAGAATATTTAAGTAAATATCCAGGTTTCCTCACCTTAACTAGTTGATTCTAGTGTTCTAGTATTCATCTCTCTGTTTATAGACAATAATGATATTGACCACAAGTAATTCAGAAAAAGTAACTCACTTCCATGATACATGATAATTTCATTATAAATTCTCTAGAAATTTTATTATGTCTTTTTATTCTAACTGCATTCTGTTATTATACATGTAAGCTACATAATAACCGTGTGACTTTACAACATGTATGCTACTTTTATCTATGATGTACATCCCTGAAAATATAAATAGCAATAAGCTAGTTTTGAGATTTATCATGGTTCTAGAGGCATGGTGGTATATTTTGACACATAGCTATAAACTCATATATAAACATATGAATAAACATATATTGTTTCCATTAAATCATATTTACTACTAGTATATCTACAAAATACAACTGAATCTCTTCAATTTTCAAAGAAGAATTTTATAAGATTCACCTTTCTTCATAAAAGCAAAAATAATCACATTTTAGAAGTTTGATTCTGAGGGATTATAGTGTTTTGTTTGGCTTTACATTTAGATGAGCATCACCTTTATTATCATTTCTATTTATTTTGTTTATCAGTCAATATAACTTCTGGGAATCAGGCTTTCTCTAGTTTCTAGCCTCACTTTGCACATTAATATCAGGTTAATAAAGATGTTCACAAAACCCAGTTCTAATTATCAGAACCACTGATTTCCTTGGAGACTACAAAATTATTTCCTTTATTTCTTCATTAAATATCATTATAGTTTTTCTAAACTCTAAATAGTATATTTAAAAGTATCTATACTTCATTTATTATTTCAAAATATTTAGAAGTGATATGTAGCATTTAATGATTTATCTTATTTCAAGACAGTCTGAATATTTTAGTTAGAAGAATAATATATGAATCTAAGAATAATCCATACCTATGAAGACATTTAACATTTTAATATAAAGAAACATTGTACACTGAATGTTTTAAATATTGAAAGCTTAATGTTGGGAAAAATAATTCTTATTTGTAAACCCTATTATTATTTGTTACTTCTCCAAAATAATTCAAATGGTTATCTAAGAATACATCAACTCCATGATTCTTGATTATTTATTAATATTGATTAAATTGGGTAACTTAAGCTAAAATGTATAGGCTGTAGTTTTCTTTTAATATGTAAACATGATATAGTCCTTTCTTTTTGACTAAAAAGAAACCCAGAATTCACTGGTAAAAGGAAACTAATCCTCATAATGATAATATCTCATTTCAAAAAGTATTTAATGTATAAGCAATTACATTTTTTATAATACCATAATAAATAATTTAGTTCAAATATCTCTTTTTGGAGAATTTTTAAAAATAACTCTACCATAATAATCAAGATATTATATTATATAGACATTCAAAAGTATATTAGAAGTTTGAAAATAGTTTTTAATTCCTATACTAAGACCATATACCACACTTTAAATTTTTTTTTTTTATCCTCATCCGAGGACATTTTTCCATTTTTGGTACAGACAGAGTGGGAGGGAGAGAGAGGAAGAGAGAGAGAGGGAAACATCAATGTGAAAGGGACACATCAAGTGGCTGCCACCCACACGACCAACCAGGGCCGGGGACAAACTGCAACCGAGGTACATGCCCTCAGCGGGAACCGAACCCGAGTCTCTCCGGACCGCAGGTGGACGCTCCAACCGCTGAGCCAAACCGGCCAGGGCTACCACACTTTAAATTTTACCAATTATTGTTAAGCTGGTGGTCGAAAACATAGATAAGGAAATTTGAAGATATCATTATATATATAGATACGATTAGATATTTAAATAAATAATTTGGGAGAAATAAATATGACCATTTTGGTGGATCTATTTTAATACATATACTTTCTCTTTCTAATTCTAATAAACAGATATTCATGAGTAGAAATCAGTCATTGTGAATGGCAACTACAAATATTACTTTTGTTTTTTAAAAGTCAGGTTTATTGAAGTATAATTCACATATAATAAAATCTTCTCCTTTAACATGTACATTTGATAAGTTTTGAAAATATATACAATTTTGTAATCATCATCATCCTAAAAATGTAGAATAGTTTCACCAAAACAAAAAGCACAGTCATGCCACTTTAGAGTCACTATTTTCCCTCAAATAATAGTCTCTTTGACAAACTTTGATCTCTTTTTCTCCCTTACAAATGTGGTATGTATATTTTCCACCCATAATAAAATCAAGACACAAACATTCTTTTTTTTTTTTAATTTTATTTTTGTTACAGATGTTTCTCCTTTTTTACCTCATTGGCACCCTCCTCCCCATCCCCCCCACCCCGTCCCTGGCTTTGTTGTCCATGTCCATTGGTTATACATACATGCATATAAGTTCTGTGATTTATCTCTTCCCACCCCCACCACCCCCTCTTCTGAGGGTTGTCAGTCTGTACCCTACTTCCACATCTCTGGGTCTACTCTGTTCCTCAGACTGTTATGTTCATATATACTCAATCTTATTTAGTACATTTGAATCAAGTTTTCTGGGTCTACCCTGTTCCTCAGACTGTTATGTTCATATATACTCAATCTTATTTAGTACATTTGAATCAAGTTTATTATCCTAGTAATTTTTTTCTTATATTTAATTTTTTTTTCTTTATTGACTTTAGAGAGAAAAGAAGGGAGAGGGAGAGAGATAGAAACATCGATGAGAGAACATTGATTGGCTGCCTCCTGCATGCCCCACACTGGGGATCGGGCCCAAAACCTGGGTATGTGCCCTGACTGGGAATCAAACTGGCGACCTCTTAGTGCATGGGTCGATGCTCAACTACAGAACCACATCAGCCGGGCTGTTTGCTCATATATTAAGGTGTTGAAGATACTAGTAATGAAATTCAAAAAATTGTGTATTCATAAGAATTCTCCCATAAGTACCTTAAATCTATTTTTTAATGATATTAACAGAGAATGTATCTGAAGTGCTTACTATATGTGATACACTCTGTTGCGTTAGCTACAGGTGTGTTATCTCATTTTATGCAACTTAAGAACTTCCTATTATCCTCACCTGATATACGAGAAACTGTGACTTAGAGTTATCTAAGCTCTTGATATATCTAAGAGATATAAAACACTTGTCTATATAGTGATTAAATGGGAGAGGTAGGATCATAACCTGGGTAATCTATTTCCAGACTCTAAGTATAGCTCACAGAGGAAGAATTTGGAAAAGTAGGTCTTTGATTTGTATTTATGTAGTATAGATATAGAGACACATGCACAATTCATACCAATGCAAGATGTGAGGATTTTAACATGTCCTAAAGAGTGGTATAATAATGCAGTATGTATTCCCATGGATAGAGGAAGAAAAGGTGCTGTAAGAAACCTTTCTCTTTAGTTAAAATTTTGGGACTTTATCTTTTTATTCCTTTGTTTTTTATTCATTAATAGAACTATTCAAGTCTTTTAAGTACCAAGCATGGTCAAATATGTCTTTATTTTTAAAAGCAGTGACTTTCAAACTTTTTTTGTCTGCTATCTTAAGACATTTTTCTCATGATCCATTTCTTCTCCACATTAGTCAATACCTTTATAATAAAGGCTTCTGTAAAGAAAATAGTTCTATTTCCATACAGAATGCATTATTCTGCCCTATTGTAATTCATTTTTTAAATGTGGATTGTAAAACTTTAAATTTATTAATGAGGTGTACTTGACCTAAAGCATTAAGTTTAAGATGTACAACATGTTGATTTGAAATATTTTGCAATTGTGATTGTCACTTTAATGTTAGCTGACCCCTCTATCATGTCATGTACTTATTTTTTTGTGTGTGTGTGTGGCAAAAGCAATTAAGATCTAGTCTTAGGAACTTTGAAGTTTCTAGTACTAGTACTGAATTGTTGACTATAATTACTTTGCTATGCATTTGTTCTCTGGGACTTATTTATCTACTAGTTGCAAGTTTGTACCTTTAAACATCATCTCCAATTCTTCACCCACCAGTTCCTGTCAACCACCATTCTGTTCTCTGCTTTTACAAGTTGGCTCTTTTAGATTTTACATGTAAGTGATATCAAGCACAATTTGTCTTTGTCTGATATCTCACTTAGCATAATGCCTTCAAGATCCATCCTCATTGCCAGAAATGGCTGGTTTTCCATCTTTCTCATTCCTGTGTGTATGTATGTGTGTGTGTGTGTAGCACATCTTCTTTATCCATTTATCCATGAGTGGACACTAAGATTGTTTCCATATTGTGGCTATGGTGCTACAATGAACATGGGAGTATAGATATATTTTCAATATCCTTTTAAATTTTCATTAGCTATATACCCAGAAGTGGAATTGCTGAATCATATAGTAGTTCTATTTTTAATTCTTTAAGGAACTTCTGTACTGGTTTCCATAGTGACTTTACCAATTTACACTTTCACCAACAGTGAACAAAGTTTCCCTTTTTAAAATTTCTAGTCCATGCTTATCTCTAATCTTTTTTGTATTTTAAATTTTATTCTTTGGTTACAGATTAAATTCAGTATTATTTTGTATTAGTTTCAGGTAAACAGCTTGATGATTGCCATTCTCACAGGTGTGAGATATCTCATTGTGGTTTCAATTTGCATTACCCTTTTGATTCATGATATTGAGCATCTTTTTATGCACCTTTTGACCATTTGTATGTCTTCTTTGAAAATGTGCCTATTGAGTTTCTCTGCCCATTTTAAAATAAGGTTGTTCACTCTTTTGTTATTACATTGCATAAGCTTTTTAAATGTTTTGAATATTAACCTTTTATTCAATACAGTTAGCAAATATTTTCTCCCATTTCATGGCTACCTTTTCATTTTGTTGATTGTATCTATTGCTGTGCAGAAGCTTTTTAGTTTGAAGTAGTTCTACTTGTTTATTTTTTATTTTTTGCTTGTGCTTTTGGTGCCATATTAAAAAAAAAAAATCACGCTATGACCAAAGTCAAGGTCTTTCTATGTTTTCTTCTAGGCCTTTTATGGTATCATATTTAATGTTTAATACTTTAATCCATTTTGAGTTCATTTTTATGAGTAGTGCCTGTCTAGTATTCCCAACAACCTTTGTTGAAGAGACCATCTTTTCCCCATTGAATGTTCTTGGCTCCCTTGTCATTTATTAGTTGATCATACATAAGAGGGTTTATTTCTATTCTGTTCTATTTCAAGTTTACATCAGTTACATCATATTACTATCTTTTATAAAGTACCTCACATGTAGTCTGTATATAATAATTGTCTTTTCTCCATTATTACCTCCTGTCTTTCTTCCTGTGCATACTGTATGTTATTTATTTATTTGTTTGTTTATGTATTTATTTATCTTCACCTGAGGACATTTTTGCATTTTTCTTCAGATAGAGCGGGGGGAAGAGAGGGGGGAAGAGAGAGAGAGAGAGAAACATCCATGTGAGAGAGACACATCGACTGGTTGCCACCCACACAACCCCAACTGGGGCCAGGGACAAACTGCAACCAAGGTACATGCCCTTAGTGGGAACCAAACCTGGGACTCTGTGGTCTGAGGGCTGATGCTCTAACAGCTGAGCCAAACCAGCCAGGGCACCATATGTTATAATGTTATGCAATTTATCCACTTGGCTAATTTAGGTGTTCTGACTAGAAAGGCAGGTGTTTTTATGCTCAGTTGTTTGTCGATCCTTATATCCTTCTCTCCAAAACCTGTCCTCTCTCAACTTCTACTCACATTTCTAAACATATAGTAAAAAATTATTACTCTTTCTGTGTAAACTAACTTTTTTTCTCGGTCAAAAGTAGGGTATAAAAAATTTGGCGGCCAACTCTGCTTTATCTTGTTTGTATTACTGAGAAATATGTTCCATTATAAAAATCATTTATCCCTCAAATGTCAGGTTTATATTTTGTTGAGCTATTCTTAAAGATAAATTTTATAGACTTTGGTTAATATAACTTTATAAAATTTTGGTGATCCGTACTTATGTGTGACCTTCAATAATATGGTAATTTATTTAAATGTGCTTTACTAATTAAGAATATTTAAAATAGGAGTGCACTTAAATTACTCTACCAATTATCTATATAAGAAATTATTGAAATGATCAATTACCATAATCAACAATCATTACTGAAATAAGATAATAAGCATCTTCAAAATAGTGGCTGCCTAATTTTTTTAAAAATGTTCTTCTTTGGGGATTTCAATTTTGTTTCCCTAAGCATTTCTCTTTAGAAGATTATGGACCATAAAGTCTATACCATAACACAAACCAAATATTTTACTAATGTCATTAATGTTTTTCAGGTAAAAATGACAGATATGTTAGAAAGAAGTATATGCATTTTATATTTTAAGTATGAATTTTATCTTTTTATCTTTTTATGCTTGAACAATAGAAATTGAAAGAAGGTCAGGGATCTTAGTCCCATTCCCTCTATTTAAATAATTCTAATAATTAAAGGCAGATTGTTGGGAATTTTTTCCCTTGAAGCTCTTTAGGGACCCAAATTTTATGAACTATGTCATTAACCACTTAGTTGTTTATTTCTTTATGACTCGAGATTTTTTTTCCCCCTGAATATCCAATGGAATCTTTCTCCCTTTCTATGAATCAAGTCCTCGTAGTGACTATCATAACAGTTACCAAAGTAAATAGTCTTTTATATATTCCAAAGCCCTGATTATATTGTTAACTGGTCTTCTCTATTCTGAATTAACCAATGTATCATTTATTTTTCTATTTTGTGGACTTTTCTATTTTGTGCACTTAACCATTTACTGAAGTGTTGTTTTTTAATGCTTTAGTGAGTAAAGTGACTCATATTGGATAGCATATGATTAAAGGACAGTGCAGCAAATAGGTATCATTCTAGTAGTTGAAACAATACAACTACAATAATAGAAGGCATTCTTGGTGTTTCTAAATTGTTGGAAAGGAGCAGAAGTCATGGGATATCACTGGAGAATTTGACCTCATAGCTGTAAACCAGAGTTCAAAAGTTTCCACAGCCCCAAGACTACCACAAAAACCTTCTCTCAAGGTCCTCGATGCTGTGTGTGGCTGGTGCAGTAGCCTCTCAATTTTCACATGTCTACAACGTTGACATCTGGCATGAAGAACAACGAGAATATGCCCTTCGTTTTACTCCCTTTTTCCTGAATCTCACATGAATGCCCCTGGTGGTTAAAATTTAATTTGTAAGTAAATGTTACGTCTACTAATTTGTGAAGATAAGAAAAATATATAACAATTGTAAAGAACTACACTGGTGAGGCAGAGCAATGGCCAAATTGTGACTAAATGAAGAACATAGAGTAAATGGGTATTTCTCTGTGACATGTTTAGCTGTTACTATGTTCAGCTATTACTATGATATCATAGAAAATTTCATATAATGAACCAATGAATCTCCTGTATTATATTGGCACCAATCTCCCATTTGTTAATGGTATTAGCTAATTAACATCATAGGAAAATAGTATGTATATAAATAATATAGTGCAAATTAGTGGAAAAATAAACTATTTTAGTTTAAATTAAGTTAAAATAATATTTAAGTCACAGATCAAAATTAATTCCAGGAAGATAAAATAAAATAATAAAGTATTAGAATAAAATACAAGCAAATGTTTATATATTCTTATAGAAATTAGTCTTTTTACAGGTCTCATTAAAACTACAAAACATAAAGGCAAACATTGAAATAAACTGCACTATAAACTTCACTCTAATCATTTCTGATTTTATTTGTTTTCTTCTTGGTGAGTCTAGCTGAGGGTTTACTTTTTTTTTTTTTTTTTTTTTTTTATCTTTTCAAAGAACTGGCTCTTAGTTTCATTAATCTTTTCTATTGTCTTTGCAATTTATATTTTATTTATTTCTACTCTGATCTTTGTTACATCCTTCCTATTATTAACTTTTGGCTTCATTTCTTTTTTGTTTCTCTAGTTCCTTTAGGTGTAAAGTTAGGTTGCTTATTTTCGAATTTTCTTTTTTCTTGAGATAGGCATTGCTATAAACTTTCCACTTAGAACTACTCTTTGTGCTTCTTTTAGGTTTTGGTATGTTGGATTTTCATTTTCATTTGTCCCAAGGCATTTTTTAAATTTCACTTTTGATTTCTTATTTGACCGTTCAGTTGTTCAATTGCCAGAAGAAAATTTACTGTTAAGAGTTTATCCTAAATATATATTTGCCTATATAGGCAAAAATTTATCTATAAAAGTGTTAATTTTAGTGGGATATTATTACAGTGATAACCTATAAACAACTAAAATGTCAAAAAAAAAAACCACACCTGCATTGGTGAAATAAAGAGGGATTGATTCCTATAATATTTATTAGATTTTTATGATGTTAAGTTATATATACATATGAATTTTAAAATAGATTCTCAATATATTAAGTGAAAATAAAAGGTTATAGAGTATGTTCTTCATATTGTAAAACAAGTAATATTTTTTTCTGGCAGTGGCTCTCTTTGTCTCTTGCTCTCTCTGTATATATACAAATATTTACAAATAAATAAATAAATAAATATAAAATAAATGGTCAAAAGAAAGATTGAAAAGCTCTACACCAAAGAATTAGCGATAGTTATTTCTAGGAGTTTAAGCCATTTCCTACTTTTTTTACCCCAATATCTCTGTTGTTTTATGTTTTATTAATTTAATGTGTACTCCTGTGTCAATTAGAAAAAATAACTTTAATATAAACAAAAGTCTATTTTGAAATGAAAGAGTAGAAAAGAAAATAACATAAATACACAAGCCTATTCTTTGTAGAAACTAGTAGATAATATTAACAAATTCAATTCAAGAAAAATGAAAGGAAAAACAGACCAGGAGAAAGGAAATATGAGCACAGATATGATAAAAATTACAATATAGAAAATAACTTTTAAGAAAATAAATTAGAAATACCGATATATTATTTTCCCTTAAATTGATTTAGTACTATATAAAAATCCTCAGCAATAACTGTAAATACTTATATAAACATTCAGTACATTACATTTATGGGAAATTATTTGAAAAATTTTAGGAACCACATTACATTTCTGTTCAGTGGTATAAAAAAAAAAAAAAAAAAAAAAAGACTAGCAGTATGCAAACTATTGCATAAACACTAGCATAATCTAAATGTTGAGCCCAACAAAGTAATCAAGAGCAGAAAAAATTACAAGTGTCATGTTGGAAATAGCATTTTAGGAAAATGGATTTGGTCGAGAAGTATGAAGTACATTTTGTGTGGGAGAGGTTAGACTTACTGAGGCTCTCTATATCAAAACTGAGTTGAATGAAAAAGATAAATAAGAGAGGCATTTAGGGATAAAACATAGTACTGGATAATTACATTTGATTAAATTTCTGAATAAACCTGAACAAACCAAATAGCCACTTCATGCTCTGTTATTTCAGATACAGACTCTGAGTTGTGTATATTGTTGAGTTTACATTTGAGTCTCAGAGCTCCAAGAGATCTATGGTTTTAGATTAGTATAACAATGGTCTTGGTGTATGTGGAGGGTGGAGGATGAGGTGGGTGGGAGCCAGTAATTGAGGTTACATTCCCACTTCAGCCCAAACAATTCAACTCTTATTTAATATATAATTTTTTAAATATACTTTATCCTGTAATAGTAGTCAACAGTGCAATGATGGAGATACTAGCTAGAGTTTCACACAAGAACACCTTTTATTTCCTATTGAATACCAGTATATGTCATTTCCCCCCCAACTGTCTAATAACTTATCCACAGCTTGCTGAGTCTCTGATATGGGGGCATTTGTATTTTTAGAATTCTCTTTATATTTTCATGAGCTCTTGCCTCTCTCCCTCCCTTGTCTCTTGTCTGTCCCCTTCTCTTAGTGCAGGTGAAGATAATTGAACTTATTAGAGTTCTTCCTTATTTTGTAGTAAGATCTGAAGGAATTGATGTATAACCTGTTATTGAATTTATTTTATTAGTTTCTCCCTCATCCTCCATTCATCCTCTACCTCTGGTAAGCATCTACTTTTATGTTTTAATTTTATATTTTTTATTTTCCCTTTATAATTATTTGTTACATTAATAAACATGATTTTTAAGGAAAAATGATATCCTAAGACAAATAATCTACTTCTATCTTTCCAATTCAGTGTTTTTTCTTCTTTCAATCTCTATCTTGTTCCTTCTGGTGTCTGCTTCCATATTCATAAAGTATATTCTTCAAATACTCTTTTTATTTGTAATTGTAGTCATTTTTTACTGATTTCTTTCTCACTGTGGTTATAAGAATTTAGCTTCTTGAACTACCATCCTGGGGTGCCTATTTAAGTTCCTATCCTCTTCCCAATAAAAATATTGTAATTTTTGATTAAACAAATATATGAAGTTTATCTTATATTGACTATGACTGATTACTTAAGATATCAATGTGCTAAGGTTTCTTGTTTTTTGTTGTTGTTATTTCCAGTTTATAACCTTGTGTTCTCTCTTTGCTTAATTTTCTATGTAATTTTTTCAAAATTTAGAAGAGAACTGTAAAATCTCTCTGGATGTTCTCTTATACATAGTTAAACGCATCGGGGACTAGACGAGGTTTTTTTTTTTTTTTTTTCTATTTGATTTTTTTTTTTTTTTTTTTTTTTTGAAGACCTTCATGCACCCTTCTTCTAATCCTATGATCTGGATGAGTGATTTCATACTAGGTCTTCTCTTCCTTTGTTTTTACCCTACTTATATGAAGAAGAACCTCTGAAACTACTGGAAGTAAATTTTTGATAATTAATCTTTGTTGTACTCATACACTTAATTGATTATTTGTCTATCTTCAGATTTCTAAGTTAATCTCTGCCCCCACTCCAAAAAAAAAAAAAAAAAAAAAGGCATTGATCTATTGTCTTCTAGCTTCCAATGCTGCTATTCTGACTTTTGATTCTTATATGCGAGCTGTTCTATTCTAAATAGCAGTTTTTATTATCTTCTCCAGGTCCCTACTATCCCAAAATTTCATGATAAAATGCCATAGCGTAGTCCTTCAGGGGCACTAGACAAACCCTTGTAGTCTTTAAAAAATCTAATGTCCTTCAATTCTAGGAAATTTATTTAAATTCTTTTTCTTAATAATTTTCTCTTCTTTATTTTTATTTATAGATTACTTCTTTTTCAGGTTTTTATATTCCCGAGCTGATGCTATAATTTCTTTAACTTTTCTCTAGTTTCCACTTTAATTCTTATTCTAATTTTAAATATTTTTTCTTAATTTGGCGTTCATTCTTCAATATATAAAACTGAACTTGTAAATGAAAGTTTTTACTATAGAAAATTCTCTGACCCTTTTCATTGGGAGTTACAAGATTTCAGTGTCTATTTGTGTTTTCTCTGTGCTGGTCTGATTCTTGAGAACGAATGTCTCAAATTCCCATGTGGAGGATATAAACTTGGCTTCCAGAATTCTTGGAACATGGTGGGATAAGTGGCTAGGGGTGTTAATATTGAGGATAAAAACAGAGACCAGATGAACATTAAATTCTTGTTTTTTGTCTCCAAATATTAAAGTTTGGAAAGTGATGGAATGAAACTACTTGTAGCAGAAATATGGAAATTAGGGATTAAAGCTAATTTGAGAGCAAGAATAATGCCATTTGCTGTTGAATTTGAAGTGATGTTGAGAAATGAGGTGAGAATATCACTCAGCTGGATACAAGTATGGGTGTATGGGTATATGGGTATTACTTAAGTAGGATTAAATTTCAAGT
The DNA here is from genome assembly GCF_014108415.1 of Molossus molossus. Lineage (NCBI taxonomy): Eukaryota > Metazoa > Chordata > Mammalia > Chiroptera > Molossidae > Molossus > Molossus molossus. The sequence goes on along the minus strand of NW_023425344.1, from coordinate 161,696,357 downwards.
TAAAAGGATGCTATGTTTATCATTAATTACTTCTGGTTACCTTGTGAATATTTTAACAGCTAACAGTATTGTTTTTAGTACACCCTGTTATCAGTAAAGAAAAAAATGTCTAACGGCTAGTGTATTTCTCCTTTTAAATACATATATTATATTCTGATGGTCAATAACAGTGTTTTATTATCTCAGAGTTAATACTTTTATCTAATTATACCAAAACAATAAAAATGCAAAAAACAAGGTTTAAAATAAGATATGCATGGGCAAATTAGTGCAAAGACTGATCCACTTAAGCTATTAATATAAAGACTATGGAGCCTTATTTTCACATGAAATGTTTAGTAGAATCAAAACATCAGGGCGGCATGCACAGAGGGCATTCTTCCTCAGCAATGAGGATTATCCTCTATATTTGGCTACTGCTACAGTTTAGATGTTCGCTGTGATGCCATCTGTTAAGGTTGATTGTGCAGTGACCTTAGGCAGTCTGAAACCTGTTCAATTGAGCCCATATATAGAGTTCTGGGTGGAAACCAGGAGGACAGATGGTAGGGTTGGAGATGAGGAACTTGTTTGTTACAGCTGATGAAAATCATTCTTCTTGCCAAAGCCATTAAATGTGATATCCTTGGCACAGCATTTCTCAACAAATAGGGTGTCCCACTTGGTGGGTTAGCTGCAGGTGAATTGAAGCATTCAACAGTCTCTGACTATTTAGGTTTGCTTAATTCTTTACTTTTACATGCCTGATATCCTAAGATTAAGTCAATGTTCAGCAACAGGACACTTTGTGGTCATTTAAATACAGCATTTCACATATGTAGTTTTATAAATATACATATACAATGGATAGTTCAAGCTGGACTATAATTCTGCATCTATGTAAAATATTTTCACCTGAATAGAAACAAATAGGAGAAAAATCCTCCTATAAGGAAATTGAACAAAAATTCAAATATATCAACTAATTCTTCATATTCATATATGTGTATCATACAAACTTCTCAATTCCAATTATTTAAGAAAATGTATTAAAACTCTTTCATAGGAAATAAAAATGTATATGATCAGACAAGATAATTATTGTTAAGTGGTTTTTACAACTTGGGAAGCAGAAAATTTTGCTCATGCACATAAATATTTCCTCTCTATATTTGCCCTAAAATGCTACTCACTTGAAAAATTCATATCTAAGCTCCATAAACTAAAGAATAATGTTCAAGCAGTTATTAAGCAAAGGATATTTAAAGAGTCAAAATTAAAAGTGAAAAACAGTGAACACTATAGATTATATCACTAATCAAATTTCCTGTTTCCTAAAAAGGTTTTAGGTCTGATTATGCATATCAGACATATGCCTTATTTTAAATATAGCAAGGGAAGTGGTATGATGGCAGTCTATGGGTGATATGTTTCAGGAGTCTATATTTAAAAACATGTATATTCTACCAAAGAAATATATATATGTATATATTTTACTGTTTGTGCAACTTGTATTGTTATGTAACTTTTACCACTTTAGTCAATATATTTCAGAGATCTTCCTGACTTCACATTGAGTTCTTCAATCCTTTGAGCTGCATAAGATGAACGTCATTTAATTTATTTAGCCAGATCTATGTGAACGGACGTGTGGGTTGTTATTTGTAATTTTTCTTCTTTCTTTATTATTGACAATAGTATAGAGACAGTCTTATATATATGCTTGTTGTACCCATATTTGAATATTTTCTAAAAAAGATACATGGAAATGTGATTTCATTATGACAAATTAGGTGAACTTTTCACATTAATATTTCCCTATATCCCACCAAGGTGGCTCTACTAATTTAAACTCCTAGCAGTGGGTTATGAGATTGCTATTTTCTACAAAGTTGAAAACAACTAATCTTAAAAAAAGTTTTTAGTTTTACTAGTTATATGTCTGATAAATATATGTAATTGTTGTTTTCATTTGTATTTCTCTATCAAGATGAATATATTGCTTTTCCCTCTTTAATCAATTTATGTGAGAGAATATTCATTTATCATTCGTATGCCTGTTTATTCAATAGATATCTATTGACTACCTATTTTGTATTTGACACTGATTATACACTGCTGAACAAAGTTGAAACAATGCCTCACTTCTCAGAGCTTATCATGTAAAGAGTGTGTTAAAATAAATCAATCTTATTGATAATTAGTATTTATAATTGTTTAATCTTCTCCAAGTCTGTGGTTATTTCCATGACTTATTCTGTTATAACTGTGATTTTGCTGTGATTTTTACCCTTAAGTTTATTTATATTTTATGATTTTATAGTTCTCCCTAGTATGTGTTTGAAGTTCATCCATGTTGTTGTGTTTCTTCCTTTTTATTGTTGTGTAATATTCTATTGTACAATATACTAAAACATGTTTGTTTATTATTGTTAAATGTTAGGTTATTTTGTTTCTACTATTGTGAAGTAGACTGCTATGAACATGCTTTTACAAGATTTTTTTTTTGTAGGAATACACTTTTATTTTCTTGGAAATATACCTAGGAATAGAATTATGTGGTTGGAAAGTAGTTGCATGTTTGATTTTATGAGAAATTGCAAGATAATACAAATATACAAAGTCATTGTACTCTTTTAACCCCTCCCCCACCAATAATACGAGATGATTCAATGAGTCCATATCTGCACTAAAAATTTAGCCATTCTTGAGTGCATACAGTTTTATGTCTTTATGGTCCTGATTTACATTTCTCTGATTGCTATTGGTATTCAGTAACTTTCTGTTACGTACTGGCCATTCATTCATCTTTATTTGTGAACTGTTTTTTTAGCAGTCTTTTTGCCCATTTTTAATGGGTTATTTGCTTTTCACTATTGACTTGTGGGTGTTCTTCATGTATTCTGAAAATAAGTCCTTTTTTAGATAGTTGTGTTGTAAATATTTCCTCCTTTTCTGTGGCTTGAGATAGCAACTGAATATTTGTTATGTACCAGGTGTACGAATAAGTCCATTAGAAATATTATGTCATGTAATCTTCCCAATATTAGAAATATACTGAGAATTTAGTTGAGATTAGTTTTTATTTTTAATATAAATTTGGCTTTATATGATTTTCTTATCACTTCTATTTTTCCATAGTGCTTTTCATATTTTAAATTTTTAAGTTTATATTTTGAAAGGATAGCATGTTTTCTGTTTAGGAAATGGAATTTTCATGCTCAAAGTTTTTATCTTTTTCTCTGTATTCTTTAATAATTTATCAAGCCAAACTTCACTGCTTCCATTAAGTAGTGTTGGCATAGGTCCACTGAGTTTGTTTCCTCAACACTCATGTTTTTTATAAATAATTATTTCTCTTTATTCAGTTTTTCCTCATAAATTCTGTTTGTATATACATTTAATTTCCCTTTGAATCATATTGAAAATATGAATTTTAGGAAAGTTATTTCCAATTATTTTAGTAAGTTCTTTTTAAATTTTTTTTGTGAATTACACTTTATATTCAATATTATTTAGCATTAGTTTCAGGTGTACAGCATAGTAGTTAAACACAGTAGTCCTCCTGATATTTCCAGTACCCGGCTGGCACCACACACAGTTATTGTAATATCATTGACTATATTCCCGGTGCTATACTTTATACCCCATGACTATTTTGTAACTACCACTCTGTACTTCTCAATGCCTTCACCTGTTTCACTCACTTCCCCAATACCTTTCTACTCTGGCAACCATCAGTCTGTTCTCTATATCTATGAGTATGCGTCTGTTTTGTTTGTTCATTTATGTTGCTCTTTAGATTCCAGAAAAAGTGAAACTGCATGGTATTTGTCTTTCTCGGACTGTCTTATTCATTTGGTACACGCAACAACTCTCCATGCTGTCACAAAGGGTAAGATTTCTTTTTCTTATGGCTAAGTAATATTTCATTGTGTGTGTGTGTGTATGTATCACAGCTCTTTTATCCATTTATTTATTGACAGACATTTGGGGTGCTTCCATAGATGCTTGTGAAAATAATACTGCAATGAATGTAGGGATGCAGACATTCTTTTTAATTAGTGTTTTGGGTTTCTTAGGATATCTATACAGAAGAGGAATCACTGGGTCATAAGACAGTTCTGTTTTTTTAAAATTTATTTTTATTAATTTTTTTTTGTTACAGATGTTTCTCCTTTTTCCCTCATTGACACCTTCCTCCCCATCCTCCCCACCCCTTCCCCAGCTTTGTTGTCTGTGTCCATTTGTTATGCATAAATGCATATAAGTTCTGCAGTTTCTCCCCCCCCCCAACATCCCCTCTTCTGGGGTTTGTCAGTCTGTACCCTACCTCTATGTCTCTGGGTCAGTTTTGTTAATTATTTTCTTTATATTCTACAAATAAGTGAGATCACGTGATGTTTGTCTTTCTCTCTACTTGGCTTGTTTTGCTTAGCATAATACTCTCCAGGTCCCTCTATGTCATCTCAAATGGTAAGAGATCATTTTTTCTTACAGCTGCATAGTATTCCGTTGTGTACATGTACTACAACTTTTTTTATCCACTCAGGCTGTTTCCAGATCTTAGCTATTGTAAATAGTGTTGCTATGAACATGGGGTTGCTAAATAGACACCTCTCCAAATAGGATATACAATGGCCAAGAGACATATGAAAAAATGCTCAACGTCACTAATTATCAGAGAGATGCAAATTAAAACAACCATGAGGTATCACTTCACACCTGTCAGAATGGCTGCCATCAATAAATCATCAGCCCTGGCCGGTTTGGCTCAGCGGTTAGAGCATCGGCCTGCGGTCCTGAGAGACCCGGGTTCGGTTCCCGCTAAGGGCGCGTACCTTGGTTGCAGTTTGTCCCCGGCCCTGGTCGGTTGTGCGGGTGGCAGCCACTCGATGTGTTCCTTTGACGTCGATGTTTCTCTCTCTCTCTCTGTTCCTCTCTCTCCCTCCCACTCTACCTGAACAAAAAAATGGAAAAATGTCCTCGGGTGAGGATAAAAAAAAAAAATTAAAAAAAAATCATCAAACAGCGAGTGTTGGCGAGGGTGTGGAGAAAAGGGGACTCTAGTACACTGCTGGTGGGAATGCAGACTGGTGCAGCCACTATGGAAAACAGTATAGCGTTTCCTCAAAAAATTAAAAATTGAACTGCCATTTGACCCAGGAATATCCCTAAGAAGCCTGAAACACCAATCAGAAAGAATATATGTACCCCCATGTTCATAGCAGCACTATTTACAATAGCTAAGATCTGGAGGCAGATCTGTTTTTAATTTTTTTTGTATAAAGCTTTATGCATTTATTGCTTTTGATAAATATTGAGAAATTATAATTTTTTAAATTGACTTTTTTTAACTAAATGTGAAATTTGTTACTGTAAAATTTGATTTGGTTAAGGCTCATCTTTTAAATTAAATTTATTGGAATGACATTGCTTAATAAGATTACATAGGTTTCAAGTGTACATTTCTGTGATACATGATTTGTATATTGCATTATGTGCCCACCACCCAAAGTCAGTCATTTCATCAGCACATATTTGACCCCCTTTACCTTTCTTCCCTCTCTACCCCCCTTCCCTCTGATCACCACCATATTGCTGTCTGTGTCTGAGTTTTTGTTTGTTCATTTGTTGCTTTCAGTTTTGTATCCCACATATAAGTAAAATCATAGCCACCTTCACTTTTTCTTTCTGACTTATTTAGATTAGCATGAGGTTCTCAAGGTCCAACCACACTGTCCCAATGACAATATTTGATCTTTTCTTATGACTGAGTAGTGTTCCACTGTCTACATATACCATGTCTTCTTCATCCAGTCATTATGACAAATGCCCCTCCAGCTGTCTCCATGGCTTGGCCACCAAGAATAATGATGCAATGAACATAGGGGTGCATATATCTTTGTGAGTAAACTGTTTTCAATTTTTTACAGGTAGATACCCAGAAGATGGGTTGCTGGGTCATAAGGTAACTCTGTTGTTAATTTTTTGAGGAACTGCTGTACTCTTTTCCACAGTGGCTGTACCAGGTTACATTCCCACCATCACTGAAAGAGGCTTTCTTTTTTTCCACAACCTCCCCAGCACTTATTATCATGTTGATAATAGCCATTCTAACAGGTGTGAGGTAGTATCACATTGTATTTTTTATTTGTATTTCCCTAATAGCTAGTGAAGTTTAACATCTTTTCATGTATTTGTTGGCCATTTGTATGTCTTCTTGTGAGAAGAGTCTCTTCAGGTCCTCTGCCCATTTTTAAATTGGATTGTTTGTTTGTTTTATGTTGAATTGCATGAGTTCTTTATAAATGTACTTTGGATAGTAACCACTTGTGGGAGTTGTTTGCAAATAACTTCTCTCATTTGGTTGGTTGCTTTGTTTTGTTGGCAATTTCTTTTGCTGTGCAGAAGCTTTTAGTTTAGTATTGTTTTATTCATTTATTTTTGCCTTTATTTCCCTTGTCTTTGGAGTCAAATTCATCAAATCTTCTCTAACTAAGACCAAGGTCCATAAGTTCAGTACCTACGTTCTCTTTTAATTTATTGTTTCAGATCTGATATTTGGGTCTTTTATCCATTTTGAGTTAATTTTTGTATATGGGGACAAACTATTTTGATTTCAAAATACAGAAACAACAACCCCACCATATTTTGTTTAGGATTTTTGCATCTCTATGCATCAGAAATATTGGTCTGTTATTTTCTTTTTGTGTGTTAACCTTGAACTAAAACCTGTCAAGGATGTATTGATAAAACATAAAATGTGTTAGGAAGAACTACCTCTTCATTTTTTTTTTGGTAGAATTTGAGAATAGGTATCAAATATTCTTTGAATGTTTGTAGAATTCACTAGTGAAGCCATCTGGTGCTGAACTTTTACTTTTGGGGAAGTACTTGATGGTTGTTTTAATTTCCTCACTGTTGATTGGTCTATTTAGATTATCCAATTCTCCATGATTAGGTTAAGAAGTTATATATTTCTAGGAACCTATCCATTTTTTTTTTTTTCAGGTTATTGCATTTGGCAGCATATTCTAGTATGATCCTTTGTATTACTGTGATGTCTGTGGTAACTTCTCTTTCATTTCTATTTTTGTTTGATACTTTTCTCTCTCTTTTTTTAGTGAATCTAGCCATGGATTTCTCATTAATAGTTTCAAAGAAACAACTCTTGGTTGTATTAATTTTTATATAGTCTTTTTGTTCCCTTTTTCATTTAATTCTGCTCTAATTTGTATTATTTCCTCATTTTATTATTATTTCCTAACTTGGGGTTGCTTTTGTTCTTCTTTTTCTATGTCAAGATGTAACAGTAGGTTATTTGGCATTTTTTTTGTTTCTTAAGATAGGCCTTTAATGTTATAAACTTTCCACTTATTACTGCTTTTGCTGCATCTCAGAAATTTTGATAGGTTGTATTGCCATTCTCATTTGCCTCCATATATCTTTTTAATCTAGTCATTTTTTAGCCTTATGTTGTTTAATACCCATATATTTGTGGGTTTCTTCACTTCCTTTTTGCAGTCGATTTCTAATTTTAAAGTACTGTGGTCAGAAAATATGCTTGGAATAATTTCAATTGTCTTGAATTTTTTGAGGCCCAATATATGCTCTATCCTTGAGAATGTTCCATGTGCACTGGTGAAAAATGTGTAATCTGATGTTCTGAGATAAAAAGACTCTGCAAATATCAATTATGTCCACTTGGTCTAGTGTGTCATTTAACGCTGATATGTCTTTACTGATTTTTTGTTTGGATGATCTATCTAAAGCTGTCAATGGAGTAGTAAGGTCCCCAACTATTATTTTGTTCTTAGTAGTGCTTTATATATTTTGGTGTTCCCTGATTGGGCACATATATATTAATAAATGTTAAGTCTTATTGATGTAGTGTCCATTTATCATTATAAAATATCTACCTTCATCTCATTACCTTTGCAATCTTGAAATCTATGTTGTTAGATATAAGTATGGCCACACCTGCTTTTCTGTGGATGTTATTTGCTGGAAGATCATTTTCCACCCTTTTACTTTGAATCTACCTTTGTCTTTGCATCTTAGATGTGTCTCTGGAAGGCAGCACATGGTTGGGTTGTGTTTTCTGATCCACTGTGCTACTCTGTGCCTCTTTATTGGTGAATTCAGTCCATTTACATTTAGGGTAACTATTGATGCATGAGGATTTCCTATAGCCATTTTATCTTTTGTGCTCTGGTACCTCTGTGCCTCCATTGGCTCTGGTCCTTTGTGTTTCTGGGGTTGTTTTCTTTTTAGTGGTATTCCATACATTTTCCTCTGTTTCATCTTTTTAAAAAGTTATATGTCTTAATAGGTCCTTTAAATCCTTTATTAAGTTTATTCCTGGGTATTGTATTCTTTTTGTTGCAATTGCAAATGGAATTGGGTTTTTTATTTTTCTGAAAATTGTTAATATGTAGGAATGCAGTGGATTTTTATACATCTCAGTTTTGGGGGTTTTGTGTGTGTCATTACCATTAAGTTTATGTAAAAGAAAGTTTCACATATACAGTAGTCCTTTTTCTTTGGAATGCATCTAATCTCCATCCCCCTTTGCAAATTCTACCTTTATTCCCTTCCCTTTTATGTTTTTCTTGTCATAAATTATCTCTATTTATTCTGCTAGTTTGTTGGTGATTGTATTCTTAGTTTTGTGACCTTTAGCTCTGTGTTTCATGTAGAATAACCCCTTTAGGATTTTCTGTATTGGAGGTTTTCTGGTGGTAAACTTTCTCAGCTTCTATATGTCTGAAAAAAATCTCTCATATCTAAAGGATAACTTTGTTGGATATATTATTCTCTAGTAATTTCTCTCTTTTAGTAGTTTAAATATTTGGTTCCACTCTCCTCTACCTTGTAGGATTTCTGCTCAGAAGTCCAATGATAACTTAATGTGCTTTTATTTAAGGGTGACTTTCTTGTTTTCCCTAGCTGCCTTAAGAATTCTCTTTTTCCTTAATTTTTGACAGTTTTAATACAATGTGCCTTGGAGGAGGTCTTTTTGCATTGAAGTAATGAAATGTACTCTTTGATTTGAGGATCTTGCTTTTTCCATAGTTTTGGAAAGTTCTCTTGAACTCTGTGTTTGAATAAGTTCTATGCTTCCTCCCTCTCTTCTGGCATGCATATTATTCTTATATTGCTCTTTCTGATGGAATCCGATAGTTCTTTTAGAGTTCTTTCCTTTTTTTTATGTTCGAGTCTTTTTTTTCTCTTCATGTCATTTCTATCTTTGATATCGATATCACTAATTCTTTCTTCCATCTAGTCAGCTCTATTTCCTATGCTTGCTAGTTTATCCTTCATATCTTTTATTGAGTTCTTCACCTCAATAAAATTTGGAATTTCTATCTGGGTCTTTTTTTAAAGTTTTGATCTCTTTGGTAAAGTACTTGTTTTATTATTTTATTTGTTTTCTGAGCTCATTAAATTGCCTATCTGTGTTTTTCTGCATCTTGTTAAGTTTTTTCAGAACTGCAGTCTTGAGTTCTGTCATTTAAATCACAAATTTACATGTCTTTAGGTTTATTTCCTGGAGCTTTTCCATTTTCTTTTTGAGCGGCCTCCTTATCTTGGTTATTCATTGTAGTTGATGGATTCCTTCTCTGTCTAGGCATCTATGTATAAGTGGCATTTTCTAGTAAATTGTAGCTTGATAAGAATTCTATTATTTTCCAGTAGGTGGTGCTGAATCACAAGTGCTGTAGCTCTCTTGCACTGTTCTGGCTTTTCATATCTCTGCAGGGTTTTGGAAAGTGCCCTATGCTCCCTGGGAAGTTGAGAATATCCTCTATGTTTTGGTCACCTTGGTCTCAGAGGACCAACACAATAGGGGGAATGTGGTGGGATTCCATATACATAAAATCCCAGTGCTGTCCCCTGCAGTGTGTGTGGGGGTGGAGTGCTGGGGGAATTTGGCCACTTACTTTGTAATGGTGACTGGTGGACCTCTATGGCATCCCCTCTGTGTCTTCACCCATACCTGGGAGTAGTTGCAGAGTATGGCTATTCCTCGTGGAAGGAGTGTTTCTGTAGTACTAGTTCTCACCTTTGTAGACAATGTGTTCTGCAACCAGAAACTCGCTGCTAGCTCTGGGTGGGATACAGTAGTTGGCCAGGCTTTCTTTCTCCTTCTGGAATGCAGACTGGCAGACAATCCTGGCTGCACCTCTGTGCTTCCTCCATGCCTGGGTCACTAGACTGAGCCACAGCTCTAACTGCCCACTCCCGAATGAAGGCTCACCAACTCTCTCTGCTCCTCCCGGCTGAAAGGAGTGCCAGCAACAACTTGATTCCTCCCCTCTCTGAGCTGAATCCCATGCTGCAAGCTGCGGGGCTATCTCTCTGGCCCTTCTCAGCGCTTCTTCCTTCCTGTTACCCACTTTCAGATGATTCAATGCATGGATGTCTTAGTCATGTTTGTGTGCTAAACAGGGAATCCTTTGTTGAAACTTCAAGTAAAGAGACAAAAGGGATCTTTCATGCTATGACACCTCTGACTTCACCAAAATATCCCATTTTTAATTTTGGGGGAACCTCCACACTGTTTTCCTTAGTCGCTGCACCAGTCTGCATTCCCACCAACAGTGCATGACGGATCCCTTTTCTCATATCCTTGCCAACGCTCATTATTTGTCATGTTATTGGTGATAGCCATTCTGGTGGGTAATATCTCATTGTGGTTTTAATTTGCATTTATCTAATGATTGGTGATGTTGAGCATCTTTTCATATGTCTATTGGCCATTTGTATGCCCTCTTGGAGAAAGTGTCTGTTCAGGTCCTTTGCCCGTTTTGTAATTGGATTGTTTTTCTTCATGTTGAATTGTTTATAATTAGTCCTTCGGTGAGTTCTTTTTCAAAAAAGATTTGTTAGGAAAGGGTCTATGAATGCATAGAATTTGACATTGATGTGATTTTTGTCAAAGAATCTTAATCTTGCACAGGCATTAGGAAAAGGCAGTTTTCTAATAATTTTCCATCTGTTTATGATTTTGTAGTCTGTACTGAGTAAAGAGGATCTATAGGCATAGAGAGGACTTCCAAAATTACCATAGAAGCCTAAACTAAATGTGATAAGATTCATGGGAAGGGTGAATGTTAACATGAATATAGTACATATGTGAAAAAGATGTTAAGTACAACATAGAGTAGCATTCAGAATCTATTCAAACTAAAAATTCAGATGAAAAATATTCCAACAGATCCAATATTTGCATCCCACTCCCTGCCTTTACTATGTAGCTCCCCACAGTCTGCTCTATAGATTATGTGCTTTGTCATTTTCTTAGGGAATAGCAGAAAAACAAATTTATCAGAGTTAGAAGGAGATGCTCTGGGATGATAAGGCCCTGCCCCTAGGGCACACACATTTGAAATACAACCTCAATTTCAACTCCCAGTCTGACCTGAGTCAGTGCTTTTATCTAAACTCTAGCATGAAAAACCATTGGTGGGGTCCTTGCATTTTACCCTTAGTCCCAACACTCATTTTCAGGCAGGTTCCTTATTCTTTCATATCTTACTCTGGTTTAATTTATATCCAGATGATATTCTCCGACTTCTTGCTAGAATGTATGATTTGATCATTTATGTAGGTTTTAAACACATGAACTACTTGGTTATTGGGGATAATTCTGCCATTGTATCCTTCCTTAGACTAATTATAAAATTTTAAAAAAATGATAATACTAGATTAACAGGAGAAGAAATCAAGGGATTTAATATGTGCATATGGGAGAATCACAATATGATGTTCATATCATTATAGGCCGGGGTGGCTTAGTGGTCGAGCATGAACCCATGCACCAAGAGGTCGCCAGTTCAACTCCCAGTCAGGGCACATGCCCAGGTTGTGGTCCTGATCCCCACTGGGGTACATGCAGGAGGTGGCCAATCGATGTTCTCTCTCTAAAAGAAGGCAGCTCAAAGAAGTGATTGAGCGAGGCATCTTTTTAGACAAACAAATTAGTGAGAAGTACGCCAAAAAAAAGTTAGTGCTCATTAGAAAGGAATCTGGGTTTGGATAGTAAAGGTATTATAAGGTTTGTTACATGCTTTTTCAGCTCTGGATTTTGTAATTCTTGTGATATGGTTGTTTCTTAGTACTTCAGGAGTGAGGAGAGCACCTATCAAGGACAGTTGCACATTATCCCATTTTCTGTTGTTTGAGTGTAATCTCAGCTGCACCAATTGTTCCAACAACTCCTCAGAAATTCCGACTTGTGGATGGCACTCACAGTTTTTAGTTCTGGTGTAGAGCTAGAAACAACATGTGTATTTGATTGCACAGGCAATAAAATAGTGATTATACAGCACAGATCATAAGTTTTGACTGCCTACATCTGAATTTGATCTCTGCCAGTTATTTAGTGGACTTGGGTAAGTTGTTAACCTGTTTCTCTAGGCTTTACTTTCTCTATTTGTGAAATTGGTGTTATAACTATCTAATTGAGTTATAAGGATTAAGTGAATCTATTTACATATACCTATACCAGTGCCCATCACATGGTAGCACGTAGTAAGTGTCATGCATATACTATTTTTGTCATTCCCACTGGAAATTGAATCAACAGAACATGGAGACCTCTATTTTCAGCTCCAACATGTGGGAGAGCTTGGGGAAAAAACACATCGCCTAGGCAATATTCAGAAGACCAGAAACAAAGAGAAAATCTTGAGGGGTAGCCAAGGCAAAACGAAATATTTAACTACAAAGGAATAAAAACTTACATCAGACTTCTCTTCAGAATTCATGCAAGCAAAAAAGTACAGTGATATATTTAAAGTACTGAAAGTGAAAAACAAAAAGCATCGTAGAATTCTATATCCAGTAAAATTACCTGGCAAAAGTGAAGAAAGACTCTTTCAAAAACAAAATGGAGCAATTAATCCTTAACAGGCTTCCTTGGCAAGTAATATTAAAACTATACAAATCAGAAATTTGGATCTAAATAAAGAAGTGTATCAGAAAATAAAGATAAAATGCAATATTTTATAAAATCAAGAAGAAAAATAACTGTTTCAATGTCACAAGGGACAGGAGGGTGAATTTGAAATACTCTGTTATAACCTACATATACTATATGTGAAATTATAAAGTATTTGAAGGTGAACTTAAATAATGCAAAATGCTTATTGTAAATTCAAGGGAAATTTAAAAAATGGCATGCTAAGAGGAAAGATATAGTTAAATCATATTAAGCTCTTAATTAAAGCAAGGTAAGAAAAATTGAAAAACAAAATAAGAACTACAACAAAGAGAAAAGAGTCACTAGATGATAGATATTAATCTGACTTGTAATAAGCACTGTAAACATTAGTGATCTAAATGCAGCCATTAAAACACAGATATTCTCAGATTGGATAAGCAGGTTCTCTGCAAAAAGTAACAAAAATCAATTTGAAACCTTGATAGGTTAAAAATAAAGGTATGATAAAGATATAGCATGTTAATACTAATCAAAAGAGGAGAACGTGCTTTTGTTACCTTATCCAGTACTCTCGTGTACCCTTTTTGCCTGTAATGTCAGGGAAAACTTACTGATGCATCTGTTATCTTTGAAGTAACTCTCCCTCCTTTTTAAAAATAACATCAGGATTATTCATAGTTGGTCATCTGATCTCCTTCTGAGAAATCCCCACATTATTTTTTCCCATTTTCTTAAGCTTAACATTTCTGCCTTCTTGAAGTCGGATTTAACTACTTTCCACATGTAAACTAGCTAGAAGTTTGAATAACCATGATTTCATTGAGAGTCAACAGTGTGATATGGCTGTCAAAAGAGCAAATACATTACTAGGTTCTATTAATAGAAATGTAGTGTTCAGAACAAAGGAAGTGGTTCTGCTGTTTTGTAATGATACATCATGTGGATTATCACTTCCAGTCTTGGGCATTACATTTAAGAGGACATAGACAGGTTCTGAGATGGGTGACCAAGGTTTTGAAACTATTTCAGATGAGGACATTTTGAGTTATTAAAAACTAAGAATATTGTAGGGAATAAGTATTAGATGTCTAAATAAAATTTAATAAACTGACATTGTGGAACAGCAATTATACTCTGGTAGTTATAAGGCTTCATCTCAGAATAAAGACAAGTTTCCTTAATTCCTTAGAATTTTAACTGCACAACTATGGAAGTGACTGTGTTCTGAGATAATCACGAACAACCTGTCATTGGAAGCATCTAGAGAATAGATGCCAATATGTTTGGGATATTGCCGTGCTGGTCTCTGCAGCATCGTAGAATTTGAGCTGGATGATTGCAAGGGTCTGCCAGCTCTGTGGTTCTATTTAAAAAGCCTTTGAAACTCGGCTTTGATCTTTTACCAAGTTAATTTGGGATTTCCTACAGCATGTATGTCTGTAAATAATGTTTACATATCTTAGAATTATCTGTTACTTGTATATATGAACATCCTCATCTCTGACACTTCATACACTATTAACGTTATACTAAAACTATGCTAAATAACAAGTATATTAGAAGATAAATATAAAATGACTACTTTAAAAAAATTTTTTTTTACTTATTTCAACAATGTTGGTGATATATACATATTATAAAAGTAAAAACCAATGAAATGCTTAGTCTCTTATAACACGCTCTAAAATTCTGTAGTTATATATTTAACTATTTTATTGACTTAATTACATTCTTATTTATTATTTGAGGAAACTTTACTTTGACATTTATTTTTTCAATTATAGTTGACATTCAGTATATTAGGTGTACAGCATATTGGTTAGACATTTACATAACTTACAAAGTAAGTCCCCTAGTAAATCTGGTACCCACCTGGCACCATACATAGTTATTACATATTCCCCTATACTTTATTTTACACTTTCATGATTATTCAGTAACTGCCAATTTATACTTTTTAATCCCTACACCTTTTTCATCCACATCCCTCCTATCTGGCAATGATCAGTTTGTTCTCTGTATATACGAGTTTGTTTCCGTTTTATTTAGTTTTTTTAGATTCTACATATAAGAAAATCATATAGTATTTGTTTTATCCCTTTATTGTTATGAAATGTAGTTCTTTGTCATAGTTCTTGTTTTGAAGTTTATTTTGTCTGATATTACAACCCCAGCTGTTTCTTTATTCCATTTGCATGGTTCTGTTGTAGGTAGCCCATGTATGGGTCTTGTTTTCTTATCCATTCAGTCACCTTATGCTTTTTGATTGGAAGACTTCATCCATTTAAGTAATTATTGATAGATATATACTTATATCCATTTTATTATTCCCTGATTGTTGGTGTAGTTCTGTTTCTTGCTCTCTTCTTTTGTATGTTGATAACTTTTATAATGTTTTGTTTGTGGTTACCATGTGCTTCAGCTATACCAAGCTCTGTTTACAGCAGTCTGTTTTAAGTTAGTTGTTTATGTTCAAACACATTAGAAAATCACTGTTATTTTTACTCACCCCCTGCACATCTTTGTCATTCTTCTTTTATGTGTATCTCTTATTGTAATTGCACATGGTCTTCCTACTTTTGTACTGCTTTTATTACATGTTTGCCTTTGTCAGTGAGAATTTTTGTTTGCAATTTTATATATTTTTTCTTTCTACTTAAATAAATCCATTTAACATTTCTTATAATACTTGTTTAGTGGTGATGAACTCCATGAGTTTCTTTTCTGGAACATGTTTTATCTTTCCTTCAATTCTAAATGATAGCATTGCCAGGTAGAGTAATCTTGGTTGTAGATCCTTGCTTTTCATCACTTTGAATATTTCATTCCACTCTCTTCTAGCCTGAACAGTTTCTGCTGAAATATCAACTGATAGTCTGATGGGAGTTGTCTTGCAACTTTTGAGATACTCTCTTTGTCTTTAACCTTTGGCATTTGAATTATGATGTATCTTCATGTGGGCTCCTTTGGAACTCTCTATGCATCCAAGATTTGTAAGTCTATTTCCTTTGCCTGGTTAGGGAAGGTTTCCATTTTCTTGTTCTTTTTATTATCCTCTGGCACCTCTATGATTCAAATGCTGTTATGCTTGATGTTGTCCCAGAGGCCACATGAACTATATTTTTTTAAAATTCTTTTTCTTCAATGGAGTGGTTTCTGCTACTTCGTCTTTCAAAATAGTAATTTAATTGTCTGCTTTACCTAATCTGCTGTTTATTCCCCCTAATGTAGTCCTTTTCATTCATGGTTTCTATCTCTTTCTGTAAGTTCTCACAAAGTTCATTGAGCATCCTTATAACCAGTGTTTTGAACTCTATATCTGATAGATTCCTTGTCTCCATATCATTCGGGGCATGTTTTTTTGACTCCTTGTGTGTATTTCTATGTATTAGGTAGATCTGCTATATCTCCCTGTCTTGGCAGAGTGGCCTTCTGTAGCAGGTGTTTCATGATACCCAGTCTTTTTGGTCACCTGAGCTGGGTGTTCCTTGTTGTACTTGAGCATTGATTGTTGTTGGCACATCATTGGGTGGGATTGAGCTTCAAGATGACTCACTGTGAGGGACTTTCATGTATCTTCCCTCCTCCTATCAGTCTCATCATGGTTCTTTGTTTTTTTAAGATGTTTTAATTTTATTTTTGTTACAGATGTTTCTCCTTTTTTATCCCATTGACACCCTCCTCTCCACCCCATCCCCGGTTTTGTTGTCCATGTCCATTGGTTATGCATATAAGGCCTGTGGTTTATCTCCTCCCTCCCCCAAGGGTGTCAGTCTGAACCCTACCTTCACATCTCTGTGTCTACCCTATTCCTCAGACTATTATGTTCATTATATTCTGCAAATAAGTGAGATCATGTGGTATTTGTCTTTTTCTGCTTGGCATAATACTTTCCAGGTCTCTCCATGTCATCTCAAAGAATAAGTGATCTTTCTTTCTTACAGCTGCATAGTACTCCATTGTGCATATGTACCACAGCTTTTTTATCCATTCGTCTACTGTTGGACATTTGGGCTGTTTCCAGATCTTAGCTATTGTAAACAGTGCTGCTACAAACATGGGGGTACATATATTCTTTCTGATTGGTGTTTCAGGCTTCTTAGGGTATATTCCTAGAAGTGGGATCACTGGGTCAAATGGCAGTTCAGTTTTTTGAGGTAACACCATGTTGTTTTCCATAGTGGCTGCACCAGTCTGCATTCCCACCAGCAGTGTACTAGAGTCCCCTTTTCTCCACACCCTCACCAACACTTGTTGTTTGATGATTTGTTGATGGCAGCCATTCTGACAGGTGTGAGGTGATACCTCGTTGTCATCTCTGTGATGGTTCGTGATGTTGAGCATTTCTTCATATGTCTCTTGGCCATTTGTATGTCCTGTTTGGAGAGATGACTAGTTCCTCTGCCCATTTTTAATTGGGTTCTTTGTCTTCCTTTTGTTGAGCTGTATGAGAATGCTATATATTTTGGAAATTAACCCCTTATCTGATATAACATTGGCAATGGTGCCTTTCCATTTTGATGGTTTTATCTTTTGCTGTGTAGAAGTCTTTTAGTTTGATGTAGTACCATGTGTTCATTTTTTCCTTTGTTTCTATTGCCTTAGGTGATGTGTCAGTGAAAATTCTGCTGCATATGATGTCCAGAATATTGTTGCCTACATTTTCTTCTAGGATTTTTATGGATTCACAGGTCACATTTAAGTCTTTTATCCATTTTGTGTTTATTTTTGTGTATGGTATAAGTTGATGGGAAAATTGGACAGCTACATGCAAAAAAATAAAACTAGACCAAAACCATTTGTTAAAGAGGTTGTCTTTATTCCACTGTATGCTCTTGGCACCTTTGTCAAATATTAATTTAGCATATTGCCTTGGGTCCATTTCTGGGTTCTCTGTTCCACTGGTCTATGTGTCTGTTCTTGTACCAGGCTGTTTTGAGTACAGCAGCTTTGTAGTATAACCTTATATCCAATATTGTTTTTCCACCTACTTTGTCCTTCTTTTCAAGATTGCTGTGGCTATTTAGGATCTGTTTTGGTTGTATATGAACTTTTGAAGTATTTTTTCTAGTTCTGTAAAATATGTCATTGGTATTTTGATGGGGATTGCTTTGGATAATATGGACATTTTAATGATGTTAATTCTTCCAATCCCCTATAATTTTCTGCAAATGGGTCTTTAAGTTTATTCCTAGGTATCTTAATTTTTTTTGCCACGATGGTAAAATCCTTAGGGAGGTCTTTATGAAATCAAATATGATAAAAATTTGAATCTAGTTGGGAAGAAACTTTGGTACTCAAGTAGCTAAGTAGATGAACAAGGAATAATAAGTGATAATAACAGATATAAAAGACATATTTGCAAAAATAATCAACTGCCAGAATCCTGGTCATTAACATACCCATGTATGGTACATGAACAGTGCTGATCGGTTTTGAAACTAGAGTGAAAAGACACATAACAAAACCAATTTTACCACAGGATGAGTTAAATTCCTGTGGCATTTTATCTATATTATAATGATGGACAAACTGATGTTATTTGAGGCCATACTATATTAAGATTTTATTTCAATGTGACCAAATATAAGTTGAAAGTAGAAATTTTAATTACATATTTAATAAATTTTTCTTTTTTATTTTTGCTTTGGAAGTAAAACACTGAAACCTTTTCCCCAATACTAAAAAGTCAACATCTTAGTTTCAAATTGCATTATAAAGTACTGAAATAGATCTTTTTCAAGAAATTTTATTTATTTTATTATTAAAACTATCAGTTTACAATACTGGATACATGCAAACAGGGATAGGATCTTAGCACAGTGATTTTCTAAAAGATTACTATGCACATAATTTTTTTTTGTAGACTCATAATAATACAGCCTTAACATTTTCCATAAATGTAACTAAACTTTATACAGGCTACTCTCTGACTCTAGACCATGAAATGCTTAGGCATGTCTTTTTAAAAGTCGCTTGCTAGTTTTACAACTAAGGAATGTCTTTCTCAAGGACCAGGGAACCATCACTTTAAAATATAATCATCAAGGAAGATAGACACCTACCTTCCCAGCAGAGACTGGTAGATAAGGGAGCTATCTTTATTGGATGCCCACTAGCTAACATAGATGGCCTAATCCCAGAGGAATATATTTGCAAATTTGGCGCTAACTCAATGTGCTGGACATAATCCACTGATTAACTTCCTCCCTAATGTTCTCTAATACTTGTCCAGTAGTTCACCCCAGCCTTTAATACCCCTCTCATCGGCAGAGTTGGGTTCAGACTGCATTCTGGCCACAGTTCTCTGTTGCAATAGCCTTGTATAAAGTCTTGATCTGACCCAATTTTTTTTTCTCTAAAATGTATTAAAATAAACTTTTAACTACAATAAATATTTGACAGAAAGGGCACTCAGAAACATCAGTAGCTGAATACCTAAGGCAAGTATGTTGGAGGTAACACTAGTAGCTGAATACCTAAGGCAAGTATGTTGGAGGTAACACTAAAGTTCATTAGCTGAAGTACGTGTGTGTATGTATATGTAGATACAATCTAGTATTGTATTTTTATTATCTGACATACACACATAAAAGCTTGGACCATGCCAGACTTTACTGTGAGTCAGTGACACTGCCTTATTTGGCTTTCAGCAAAATTGTTCCAGTCCTGCTCCCCCCCTAAAACATTCTCTATAATATATATTGTAAGTAGCAGAATGGTTTCTTTGGTTTAAAAAGATTTTCACAAATAAAGTTAAAAGCAGCCATATACTTTTAATAGACAACTTTGAATTATGCATTAAAAATTAGCTTCAACTCCAATATTTAAAGTCTGTATTTTGTTTTATTTCTGGTAAACAATGTCACAACTGAAAAATGGGTCAGCTCTTATTTGGGCAAATGAGATTTTCAAATCTCAATCGTACTATTGATAACTCCCAAATTTACTCATACATATGTAAAATACATTTTTTAAAAAGATAACTAAAGTGTTTGTGTCACTCAAAATATTTTAAAAGCTTTTAGTGAACCATTTCAAACATCTCTTCTAAATTATACACTATCGAAACATTTATTCTATATGTAATATAGCAACTACAGTTTGTGAATCAAATTTATCAAGTAAAACTGAACTGCCTGTGGTAGTTAATTACTATAACCAGGAAGTAATAATTTAATATGTATAATACAGTTCCTAATGAATGATACCCAGTTAAATCTGAGTTGGTGACATTAAGGTAACAACCATATATAATGCAAGAACTTCGTCAGTGGTCAGGATAACTAATTTTAAATAGACTACATGAAAATTTGAAGATGTGTCATAATAAAAAGATTAAATATTTCATTGATCTCACAAGTAGCCTAGTTAGGTAACTGTATACAGTTTGTATCTGGAGGGTTTTAAGCTGTGAGAGTAAAGAATTTGTGAGTCAATGTTTTTATACAACTTGGTCTTTATGTTCTTAAACCTATCTTCAATAAGTTAAACAATAGCATATCTAGTTAGATATATATGTTAATATACTTATTCCTTTTCTATTCAAGAGACTCTCATTTATAAAGTTATACATTAAAAATATTCTTATGCTAGGATGTCAGCATCATGGTAGAAGAAGAAGACCCCATTGGATCTCCCCTTCAATTTATGTCAGGCAACTATAATTTAACAAAGGATCCTTTGCTTAACACACAAACACATCTGAGAGATGCACGTATCAGCATGGCTGAAGGGAGGATGAGGGGAAGGACAGAGATGGTGGCTGCAGATGCTGTCTTGGCACCAGATGACAGGACAGTGGTGGAGGAGCTGCAGACCTCTTCCTTTGGCCCACAGTGTAGGAGGGGAAGAAGCAACATCCCTAGTCTCAGCAAAAGATTAACATACCAAAAACTTTTGAATGCAGAAAAGAGGTATTAAGAGGGAAGTTTATAGCATTATAGGCCTATCTCAAGTAAACAATCTAACATACAACCTGAAGAACTCAGCCACAAAAAAAAAGAATGAAATCCTACCATTTGTGAAAACATGGAGGGACCTAGAAGGTATTATGCTAAGTGAAATAAGTCAGACGGAGAAAGACAAACACCATGTGATTTAACTTATATGTAGAATCTAAAGAATAAACGAAATAGTCCAGCCGATGTGGCTCAGTGGTTGAGCACCGACCCATGCACCAAGAGGTTGTTGGTGTGATGTCAGGACACACACCCAGGTTGTGGGCCCAGTCCCCAATGGTGGCTGTGCAGGAGGCAGCCAATCGATGTTCTCTCTCAAGTCAATAAATTAAAAAAAAAAGAATAAACAAAATATAAACAGACTGATGGCTGACAGAGGGGCACGGGAAAAAGGTGAAGGGATTAAGTACAAATTGGTAGTTAAAAATGTCATGGGCATGTAAAGTACCACACAGGGATTATAGTCGATAATATTGTCATAACTATGCATGGTGCCAGATGGGTACTTGAATTATAGGGGGAAACAGCTTGTCTTGTTTCAGGTGCATAGCATAGTGATTAAACAGTCATAAAGTTTACAAAGTAATATTGAAAGTAAATGGAATTTAAAGAAACAAAGTGCCAAAGTCAGTAGAAAGAAGGGAATTAAATGAGAGAACAAAACAGACAAATCTCTGGCCTGACTCACAAAGGAGAAAAAGGGAGGAGATTCAACTAAAATCAGTAATAAAAGGGGTGGGGGGGACTTCTGGTCAAGGTGGTGGAGTAGATAAACTCTGTGCTTGCCTCCTGCCACAACCAAATCAAAATCACAACTGAAACATAGTACAATCACACTTGATAACCACCTGAAGTCTAGATGAACAGAATTCATAACTAAGGATATAAAGAAGAAGCTACTTCAAGACCGGTCGAAAGGGTGGGCACATGAAACATCTGGTCCCACACCCACGTGCAGTGCTTAAGAGTTGGGGAATATCTCAGCTGCGAAGGGCCTCCTTAGGAGCAATGGTCCCAGCCCTATAGTAGCACCAGCTCTAAGAAGAGTCCCCACAATGTCTGGCTGTGAAAAGCAGCAGGGGTCTTCATCTGCATGAGAGGGACAGCTGCTGTAGACACAGGTATCCCATTAAATAGCCCAAGCACAGATTTACTTCATCACAAACACTCTCCCTGAGCTCCAGAAAAAGAACAGAAGCTCGAAAAGCACCAGGGACACTTGAAGAGGAACAGAATTGTCTAGCTACGGGGCGAGGGCTAGAGGGGAAGCTCTCTCCCAGACTAAAGTGCTGACAGGTGCCACCGTTCCCAATTTGAACCCTTCCCAGACACAGGCAAATGTGAGTCTCCATTAACCTGGCTAACAGCATTCAGCCCACTCTGGTGATTGCCCAACATCCCTCCCTATGCAACTCACATGCCCTGCATGAACCTCTTTTAGCAGCTGTTCCACGTAAGCAGCTGGCATCAACCCATGCTGAAAACATTCCCAAAATCTCTCAAAGGTTCACAAACCCCAAACAAGTAATGGATAGTCTCTGTGTGCCCTGTACCTCTTGCTAATTGGATGAAAGCCCGGAATTAGTGGCAGCCAGCCTTAGTACACAGTATAGCCTATCCCAAGTGGTCCAAGTCCAGCACAGGCAACACCGACCATGATCACATTGTAGCACTTACCAGGGAGCCCAGAACAGGCACAAGCATCAGATAATATTAATCTGCACTGTAGCCCCTCCAACCAACACACCTGGTGGCTGCTTCAGCCCACACCAGAATACCACCCAAATAGCTACACAAATGACACATTCAAAGGGTGGCCTCTGCAGACACCAGAACCCCACAAGAGCAAACGCCACTCCATGGGGTCAGCTCCTTCACAATAGCTCATCCACTGTAGTCATGGCCAATCTTCATAGCCAGTCAGCCTGAGGATTAATCCCACTCTCTAAATGCCAACAATTAAGGCTCAACTACAACTGGAGGGCATACACTACCCCCACAAAAGATACCCCTATAGTACCCAGCTCAGGTGACCCGGGAAACTGGGCCTCTCACGACACCTACCACATTCTGCCCAAACAGGGAGAAATAGTGGATCTACTTAATACATAGAAACACACATAGGAAGCCAACCAAAATGAGGAGATGAAGAAACATCTCTCAAATTAAAGAACAAGACAAATTCCAGAAATAAAAGCTGAATGAACTGGAGACAAACAACCTACCAGATAAAGAGTTTAAAACACTGATAAAAAGGATACTCAATTAACTTAGGGGAAATAGATGAACTCAGTGAGAACTTACACAAAGACATAGAAACGAGGAGTACCAGTCACAAATGAAGACTATAATAACTGAAATAAGGACTACATTAGAGAGAATCAACAGAAGATTCGATGAAACAGAATCATCATTTAAAAGTGGGACTCAGTTTAAGGGTCTCTGCACAAAATCAAGCATAACAACATTAGTATCATAGGGGTACAAGAAGGATAATAAAAATAGCAAGGAATTGAAAACCTACTTGAAGAAATAAAGATGGGAAATTTCTCTGTCAAAGGAAGTGTAGAGGGTCTCAAACAAGATGAACCCAAAGTGGCCCATAACAAGGTACATCATAATTATGCCAATGATTAAAAAGAATCTCAAAAGTAAAAAAAAGAGAAAATCAGTTATGTGCAAGGGAGCTCCCATCAGACTATCAGGTGATATTTCAACCAAAATTTTGCAGGCCAGAAGGGAGTGGCACAAAATACTCAAAGTGATGAAAGCAAGGCTCCTCAGTCAGGATTACTCCACCCAGCAATTGAAGGCTAGATGAAGCATTTCCTGGAAAAGGAAATACTAAAAGATTTCATCCCCATGAAATGAGCATTACAAGAAATGTTAAAGGGACTTCTTGGGTGAATAAGTAGAAAAGAATAAGATAATAAAGGAAACAAAAATTCTCACTGACATAGGCAAACACATAATAAAATCGGTGGATCATTGAACTAAAAAAAGCTAGTACAAATGTTAAAAGGCAAAAATGTAGGTAGGTCATGTGTAATTACAACAGTAAATTAAGGGATACCAAAAAACACATTAAAAAAAGTAAAATAGAATGACAGCATCATAAACATGACAGGATTGAGTAAAAATTGAACAATTTTAGAATGTGTTCAAGGACCAAAGTTAAAGGACCATCAAATTAAAATGTACTGCTATAAACATAGCTTGGTATATACTAAGCATATGGTAACCACAAATCAGAACTCTATAAGAGGTATACTAGAAATGAATCCAAACACAACACTATAGAAAATCATCAACATTCAGGTAACATGAGCAAGAGAATAAGAACAAAGACTAGAAAAACTTGTTTTCTACTTCCGGTCAAGGTGGCGGCGTAGGTAAACACGGTATCGCGTCCTCCCACAACCACATCAAAGTTACAACTAAACTACAGAACAATCATCATTCAAAACCACCTGAAAGCAAGCTGAATGGAAGTCCTACAACTATGGAATTAAAGCAGCAGCCACATCGAGATGGGTAGGAGGGGTGGAGGTGCGAGGGGCTGCAGCGGAGGCGTCTGGTCCCACACCCACGTGTGGTGGATAAAAATCAGGAGGACACCTCGGCTGGGAGGGTTCTTCCTGAGGACTGAGGGGTCCCCGTCTCACACCAGGTGCCCTGCTCGGGGTTCCAGTGCCAGGAAGAGAAGTCTCCATAACTTCTGGCTGGAAAAACCAGCGGAAACAGGCTCAGGGAAGCTGAAGCGGCTGGAGCCCCAGGCAGCTCCTTAAAGGGCCCGCGCACGGACTTATCGGACTCTCTCCCTCTAAGCTCGGAGGGGAGGCAGCTCGAGGGGCGCCAGAGACACACAGGGAAGAACTGAGCTGTTTGTCACTGGAGCGAGAGCTGGAGAGAGGGCTTTCTCCGAGACAGACATGCTGTAAGAGGCCTTTGTTCCTTTGGTGAGCCCTTCCCTGGGGCGGCAGACAGAAGCCATATCTGGGACTCCAGCAACCTGGCTCACACTGGTAGCCCTGCCCTGCTGACTCCCTGAGGTCCCGCCCCGCCCCACACAACTTTCAGGCCCACCCAAGCTGTTGCCACTTGCTTAACCATAGGATTGGCTGGTCCTGGATCCTGCTTCAGGTTTTTCCTAAATTCTTTCAAACGAGCAGCATCTGGTCTCAGCGAGCCCCATACCTCTCATTAAGTAATACACTGAAACAAACACAGGGAGGCAACCAAAATGAGGAGACAAAGAAACAGGTCCCAAATGAAAGAACAGAACAAAACCCCAATAAAAGAACTACGCGAAATGGAATTAAGCAACCTAACAGATACTGAGTTCAAAAAACTGCTTATAAGGATGCTCAATGAACTTAGTGAGAACCTCAGTGAACTTAGGGAGGGCCTCAAGAGCATAGAAAAGAACCAGTCAGAAATCATGGATACACAGTTAGAATTGACGGAGGCATTAACTGAAATAAAGAATAATTTACACAGCTTCAATAATAGAGTATGTAAATCCAAGGAGCAAACTATCAATTTGGAATATAAGGAAGCAAAAAATGCCCAATCAGAACAGCAAAAAGAAAAAAGAATCCAAAAAAATGAGGATAGTGTAAGGAGCCTCTGGGACAACTTCAAGTGTGCCAACATTCTCATCTTGGGGGTGCCAGAAGGAGAAGAGAGAGAACAAGAAATCGAAAGCCTGTTTGAAACAATAATGGCAGAAAACTTCCCTAACTTGGTGAAGGAAACAGACATACAAGTCCAGGAAGCACAGAGAGTCCCAAACAAGATGAGGCCCACACCAAGACACATCACCATCAAAATGCAAAAGGTTCAAGACAAAGAGACAATCTTAAAAGCAAGAGAAAGGCAGCTAGTTACCTACAAGGGAGTTCCCATTAGGCTGTCAGCTGATTTCTCAAAAGAAACTTTGCAGGCCGGAAGGGAGTGGCAAGAAATATTCAGAGTGATGAAAAGCAAGAACCTACAACCAAGATTACTCTATCCTGCAAAGCTGTCATTTAGAATCGATGGACGTATAAAAACTTTCCCAGACAAGAAAAAGTTAAAGGAGTTCATCACCACCAAACCGTTATTATATGAAATGATGAAGGGTCTTTTTGAAGAAAAAGATAAAATATATGAACAAACAAAATGGCAATGAATACATATCTATCAACAATGGAATCTACAAACAAAATAAACAAGTAGAACAGAAACATTCTCATAGATACAGAGAACATTTTGTTGGTTGCCAGTTGGGAGGGGGGTTGAGGGAATGGGTGAAAAAGGTGAAGGGATTAAGAAGTACAAATTCATTGCTAGACTGACAAACCTCAAAGGGAAAGGGGTTGGGGGGGTGGGAAGAAATAAACCAAAGAACTTATATGCATAACAAATGAACACAGACAATAGTGTGGGAAAAGGTGGGAGGGGGGCGGGAGTGGGGGAAAAATGTGGAACATCTGTAATACATTTTACATCCAACAATAAAGATTAAAAAAAAAGAACAAAGACTACAAAATAATATAATAATAATAAAACAACTAATGGCAATAACTTCATACGTATCGTATCAATAATTTAAATGTAAGTTTAGTAAGTGCTCCAATCAAAAGACATAGGGTGGTTGAATAGACATGAAAGAAAGACCTATACATATTACAAGAGACACACTTCAGATCAAAAGACAAATACAGACTAAAAGTAAAAGGATAAAAAAGGATATTTCATGCCAATTGGAACAAACAAAGAAGAGCTGGGGTAGCAACACTTATATCATACAAAATAGACTTGAAAACAAAGGCTACAAGAGACAAAGAAAAACCCATCAATTCCACTTCTAGGTATTTCTCTGAAGAAACCCAAACACTAATTCAAAAAGATATACATCACTATACTCACTGCAGCATTGTTTCTCATAGCCCAAATATGAAAGCAATCCAAGTGTCCACTGACAGACATATGTGTAAAATAATATGGTACATATATACAATGGAATATTAGCCATAAAGAGAGTTAAATCTTGCCATTTGTGATAACATGGATGGACTAGGAGGGTATAATGCTAAGTGCAATAAATCAGTAAGGGAAAGACAAAACCACATGATTTCACTTATATGTGAAATCTTTAAAACATGATAAAAGAACAAACAAAACTTCTGATGCAAAGACCATACTGATAGTTGTCAGATGGGAGGGGTTTTGAAGGATGGTGATACAGGGGACAGGATTAAGATGTGCAAATTGCCAGTTATAAAAATAGTCATGGATGGCTATAAGTACAGCATAGGGAATATAGTCAATAATATTATAATAATTATGTGTGGTGTTAGATGAGTACTAGACTTACTGTGGTGACCACTTTGTAAGTTATATAAATGTGTAATCATGATGTTGTATACTTGAAACTAATATAATATTGTATGTCAAGTGTAATTGAAAAATAAAATTAAAAAATGCAATCTCTATTAATATTCCAATGGAATTTTTACAGAAATAATACAAATAATTACAAAAATTGTATAGAACTACAATAGACCCTGAATTGCCAAAATAACATTAAAAAAGAACTAGTGGGAGGTATCACATTCCCTGATTTTAAATTATACTACAAGGCTCTAGTAATCAAAACATGTGATTCTGGCACAATAACAGACACACAGATCAATGTAACAAAATAGAAAACCCAGAAATTAACCCACACTTTTATGGATAACTAATCTATGACAAAGGAGGCAGGAATATACAATGGGAGAAAAAAACAATCTCCAATAAATGATGTTAGGAAAACTGTACAGATACATGCAAAAATAAAAATAAAGCTGAACCACCTTTTTATACCATTCACAAAAATAAACTCAAAGTGGATTAAAGACTTAAGTGTATGACCTGAAACCAAAAAACTCCTAGAAGAAAACATAGGCAATAAACACTTTGACATCAGAGATATATATAGTAATATTTTTCTGCCTATGTTTCCTCAGGCAATAACAACAAAAGCAAAAATAAAGAAATGGGAGTACATCAGACTAAAAAGCTATTACACCAAAAGAAGCCATCAACAAAACAAAAAGACAACCTATAAAAGTAGAAGAATATATTAGAAAATTATATATATGATATGTGGTTAATGTTTAAAGTATATAAAGAGCTCTTACAACCCAAGAGCAGATAAACAATTTAATTTAAAAATGGGCAGAGGACCTAAATAGACATTTCCCCAAAGAAGACAGACAGATGGCCAACAGACACATGAAAATGTTCAATATCACTAATCATTATGGAAATACAATCAAAACCACAATGAGATATCTTCTTTCTCCTGTCAGAACAGTTATTATAAAATTTTCAACAAATAACAAATGTTTGTGAGGATGCGGAGAAAAGGGAATCCATGGGTATTATTGGTGGGATTGTAATCTGGTGCTGCCTACATAAAAAACATAATGAAGATTGCTCAACAGAATGAAAATAGAACTACCAAATGACCCACCAATCTCACTTTTGGGTATTTGGGTAAAGAAAATGAAAACACAAATTTGAAAAGATACACGCATCCCCATGTTTATCACTGCATGATTTACAGTAGCCAAGGTGAAAGCAACCTAGTTGTTCATTGATAGATAAAGAAAAGATCTCACTCACAAACATTTTACTTAGCCATAAAAAAATGTATTTGCGCCCTGGCCAGTTTGGCTCAGCGGTTAGAGCGTCGGCCTGCGGTCCTGAGAGACCCGGGTTCGGTTCCCGCTAAGGGCACGTACCTCGGTTGCAGTTTGTCCCCGGCCCTGGTTGGTTGTGCGGGTGGCAACCACTCGATGTGTTCCTTTCACATCGATGTTTCTCTCTCTCTCTCTGTTCCTCTCTCTCCCTCCCACTCTACCTGAACAAAAAATGGAAAAATGTCCTCGGGTGAGGATAAAAAAAAAAAAAAAAAAATGTATTTGCAACAAGATGGATTGATCAAGAGGATATTATGCTAAGAAAAATAAGTCAGAGAGAGAGAAACAGCATACTATTTCACTTATATGTTAAATCTAAAGAAAAAATGAACAAACAAAACAAAACACTCAGCCCAGCTGGTGTGGCTCAGTGTTTGAGTGTCCACCCATACACCAAGAGGTTGTAGATTCATCAGGGCACATGCCCGGGTTGTGGGCCTGATCCCCAGTGTGGGGCATGTAGGAGGCGGCCAATCGATGTTCTCTTCTCATCGATGTTTCTATCTCTCTCTACCTCTCTTCTTCCTCTCTCTCTCTTAAATCAATTTAAAAAAAGGACAAAACACTCAGATACAGAGAACAAACTCATGGTTGCTAGAGGTGAAGGGTGTGACATGGAGGTTGGGGAAGAAGGTTAAGGAACATAAGGAGTACTAACCTCTAATTATAAAAAATAGTCACAGGATATAATATACAGCATAGAGAAATAATATTATTGTAATAACTTTGGTTATTGATGGTTACTTGACTTATTTAGGTGATCATATGATAAAAAATATAAACATTGAGTCACTATGTTGTCAATGCGAAACTAATATAATATTGTATGTCAACTTTACTTCAATAAAGATAAAATATCTAGTAATAAATTTAACCAAGAAAGTGAAAGACCTGTACACTGAAACTGTGAAACACTGATGAAAAAGAATTGAAGACACAAATAAATGAAATGATATTCTCTCATCAATTGAAAAATTTAATATTGTGATAATGTCCCTATTACCCTAAGCAATATACAGATAAAATGCAATCCCTATCAAAATCTCAGTGGTATTTTTTTGCAGAAATAGAATGAGCAATCCTAAATATTATGTGGAATCTAAAAAGATCCTGAACAGCCAAAGTAATCACAAGGAATTAAAAAAGGTAGAAGCATCACAGTCCAGTCACTGATTTCAAAATATATTACAAAGCTACATAAAAAAAGAATAGTATTATATAATACAGACACATAGATCAATGAAACAGAATCAAGAGCCCAAATATAAACCCACAAATACATAATTATGAAAAAGAAGAAAACATGTATAATGGGTAAAGGATACTCTCTTCAATAAATGGTGTTGTGCCCTGGCCGTTTTGGCTCAGCGGTTAGAGAGTCAGCCTGCGGTCCAGAGAGACCTGGGTTCTGTTCCCACTAAGGGCACGTACCTCAGTTGCAGTTTGTCCCCGGCCCTGATTAGGCCCTGAGGGAGGCAGCTACTCGATGTGTCCCTTTCACATCGATGTTTCTCTCTCTCTCTCTCTCCTTCCCACGCTATCTGAACAAAAAATGGAAAAATATCCTCGGGTGAGGATGAAAAGATAAATAAATGGTGTTGTAATACATTCAAAATACATGCAAAAATAAAAAAATAAAAATTAAACTGGACCACTAGCTTACACCATTCACAAAAATTAACTCAATATTGACTAAAGACTTGAATGGAAGACATGAAACTCTTAGAAAAAAATGATTGGTAAATTTCTTGAAATATGTCTTGATGATTTTTTTTTGGATATGACACCAAAGGCAACAAAAGCAAAAATAAAATGGGCCCTACATCAAACGAAAAAGCTTCTGCTCAGCAAAGGAACCATCAACAAAATGAAAAGATAACCTACTGAATAAAGAAAATATCTGCAAATCAGTATGACTAAAAGGTTAATATATAAAATATATAAAAACTCATACAATTCAATATTACAAATAACAATCTGATTTTTGAAAATGGGCAAAGGATCTGAGTAGACATTTTTCTAAAAACATGGCAAGTAGGTACATGAAAGGTTGCTCAATATCACTATATATCAAAAATATGCAATTCAAACTACAATGAGATATCAACTCTCATTTGTTAGATGGGCTATTATCAAAAGACAAGAAATAACAAGTGTTGGCAAAGATGTGGAGAAAAAGGACTCTTGTGCACTGTTGGTAGGAGTGTATGGAAGTTTCTCAAAAATTAAAAATAAAACTACCATATGATCTAGTAATTCAACTTCTGGGTATTTATTGAAAAACAAAATCACTAATCAAAAAAATATATGAACCCCCATGTTCACTGCAGTATTATTTACAATAGCCAAGTCAGAGATGCAACCTAAACCCAATCATTGTTGAATAGATAAAGAAGGTGTGGCATATATATATTATAATATCATATAGACAAGAAAAAGAAGGAAATCTTTACCTAGCCAGGTGTCTCAGCTGGTGGTAGCATCATCCTGATGTGCCAAGGCTGCAGGTTTGATCCCCAGTCAGGGCACATATGAATGTGTAAATAAGTGGAGCAACAAATCTATGCCCACCCCTCCTTTCCTCTTTTTCTCTAAAAATCAATCAATAAATTAATTAATTAAAGAAGAAGAAAATCTTGTGGTTTTTGACCACATAGATGGACCTTGAAGGTATCATGCTAAGTGAAATAAGTCAGACAGCGAAATCTCATTGTATGGTCTCATTTATGCGTAGCCTCTAAAACAGCAACAACAAAATCACAGACACAGATTGGTGGTTGCCAGAGGAGAGAGTGGGGGTGGGCAAAATGGGTGAAGGAGGTCAAAAGGTATCAAATTCCAGTTATAAAATAAATAAGTCACAGTGATATAGTGTACAGCACAGTGACTATAGTTAATAGTACTCTAATGTATATTTGAAAGATGTTGAGATTAAATCTTAAAAGTTCTCATCACAAGAAAAAAATCTGTGAAACTATGTATGATGATGGACATTAAATAGACATATTGTGGTGATCATTGCACAGAGTATCTATATATATATATCAAATTATTATGTTGTACAACTGAAAATAATATAATGTGGTATGTTAATTATACCTCAATGAATAAAATATAAATAAAAGCCTGCAAAGAAAAATACATGTATAAATAATATG
This sequence comes from Molossus molossus, assembly GCF_014108415.1. Lineage (NCBI taxonomy): Eukaryota > Metazoa > Chordata > Mammalia > Chiroptera > Molossidae > Molossus > Molossus molossus. The sequence continues at coordinate 161,664,574 of NW_023425344.1, read as the reverse complement.
TAAACAGTAGCTATTTTTCTTTTAGCTTTTATAGTTCTTATGACAGTAAGATGCTAACATAGGGTTCCCTTTTCTCCACATCTGCGCCAAACCTTATTAGTTCATTTATTTATTTATTTATTTTTTGTGGTACATACCCCTAGCGGGAACCAAACCTGGGACTCTCTGATTCACAGGTCGACGCTCAACCACTGAGCCAAACTGGCCAGGGCTTGTTTGTACATTATTGATGAGAGCCATTCTGATAGGTGTGAGGTGGGTTGTTGGTGGGAAGGTAGATTGGTGCAGCCACTGTGGAAAGCAGTATGGAGTTACCTCAAAAATTTAGAAGTGGAACTGCCTTATGAGCCCAGTAATTCCACTTCTGGGAATTTATCCAAAGAAACCCAAAACACTAATTTGAAAGAATATATGTATCCTTATGTTCATTGCAGCATTATTTACAATAGCTAAGACTTGGAAGCAGCCCAAGTGTCCATCAGTAGATGAGTGGGTAAAAAAGCTGTGGTACATTTACACAATGGAATATTACTCTTCCATGAAAAAAAAGAAAACTTTACCCTCTGCAACAGCATGGATGGACCAGGAGGACGTTATGCTAAGTGAAATAAGCCAGTGAGAGAACAACAAATACTATATGATTTTACTCATATGTGGAATTTAATGAATAAACTACACTACCAAGCAAAATAGAGAAAGACTCATAGATAGACAGCAGGCAGACAGCTCTGGTTGCGGGGGAAGGGGCTTAGGGGAGTGGAGGGATTGAGCAAAAAAAGAAAAGAAACAGAGAGAAATCATGGACATGGACGACAGCGTGGCGATGGCAGGGGTGATGGTAGGTGGAGGTGGAAGAGGGCATAGAGGGGATAAATAGTGATGGAAAAAATGAAATAATGCCAAAAGATGCTGATATATTTGAAGAGCCTAATAGAATTTACTGTGTTTCTATATTGTGATAAATATTTCCTAGGTACCAATTACTAATATATATTTGCACATCAGTATGGAACCATAAATAGAGCAAAATATAAAAGGAAATGGTAATTATAAGTAAACCAAAATCATGTAGCTGTACATTCTTCCAGAGGACCTGAGAGGATTCCATCATGAGGTTTTATATGGGATTGAAATAAGGTTTCCATGGGGCACAATTCTGTACAGAAGTTTGAAGGGAAGGTAGAGGTATTGATTTATGGAAGGGAGAAAAAACTGGGTGGTGGTAAGGCTTATTGGCAGAAAAATGCATTTATGTACTAGATAAAACTTGTGCTGGAGTGTGTGATGATATGTTACAGTATTGTAAGTTTATTTTATATATTTGCTTAATGTACAAGATTTGACTGAAATGCTCTGTGCTTTCCATTTATTTTCATCCCCATTGAGAGAGTCTTTCCTGGCTGACACAATCTGTTTGAGAACTAATTTTCTGCTTTTAGGAAACAGACCATGTAAGTCCAACTCTAAACAAGAATGTAGAATTATGACTGTCTTCGTTTAAAATAAAGTTGAGGCTAAAATTTCTGCTTAGCTGTTTCAGATTTTCAGTTGCTTTCTTGTGTGCCTGCATGCATCCATATTTCAAAAGTCAGTCAAGAATTTGAGGACAGCTTATATGTCAATTTTGGACCTCTATTTCCTGAACTATCTCCATTTCTGGGCCTTTTCCTCCTCGATTTCTAGCCTTCTAGCAGCCCCCAATTCTCCCCTCTGCTCCCTCAGGCCAAAAAGATGAGAGTTTTGCGCTTGAGTTTGGCTGACCCATTCCGTGGGAACTGAGGAGTGCCCTCTGAACAACATAAATATAGCTCTCACCTTGTTTTCTTTGTTCTTTCAAAGGTCAAATCAACTCTGATATCTGCCAGTATTTAGTTGCTCTGCAATGCCTTCAAGCAGTTGAGTTTTTAAATATTTTGTCCAGAGTTTATAGTTGTTATCCAAGAGAGATTTACTCTAATATAACCTATTCTTTTATTACCAGAACCTATAATGGTTTTTAACTTTGAAAATATTATACAATTGCCCTCTGAGTTCTACTTGTGCTAATGGGCAATAGAGTTCAGTCTAATTATCATTTTTATAGGTAAGTTCTGATTGCTTTTTAATTGTTCTCATTTTCATTGCTTTTCTTCAATTTCCCTATAATGTGTCTATGTGAGAATTCTTTTTTTTTTTTTTAACCCTAAAGTGTTTCTTCTTAATAATAATTATGTGGTTTGTGATTTTTGACTGTGAACTCATCTTCAGAGTGGTCATTTTTTATTAAGGTATTATGGTTTCTGTGTTCTAGAGGCATCCTGTATGCTTGGGTTTATTTGCTACTGCCAGGATTCTCTATATTTATTCCATTTCTGAACTAGTTTTAAAATAACTAATTTTCTGGGAATAACTGAAAAATGCCACCTAGCTGTAAGCAAGCATGAGGGTTTTAATTGAATCTTGCACAGTTGATAGAGGAAAAATCCCCTTTTCCCTTGAAAATACTAGCTCTTTACTCCTGAGTGTATGCCAAGTTTCACTAGCACCATAACCTTACAGGTTCAGTCTCTGCTCAGTCCTCTCACTTTTAGTCTTTCTAATCCTATTTCTCCTCAGACTCTTGGCAGTTTCTGTTCTCGATTTCACACTTGGCTATGTATTTTTAACATACACTTCATTTTATTAAATATTTTCTGTGCATAAAACTTGAGGAGACTGTTTCCTGAACAGAATATTTCCTCATCAAAAGTATGTAAACATTCTCATCACTAAGTCCCCGATCTGTTCAGCTACACAGAAGTTGTAGCCTTCATGACATACCCTGAGCACAATATGTTGTCATCACACTCAACTTCTCATTTCAAAAATACCGTGAACATTCTTTCTTTTAAGACTTTACATGTGCACTTTACTCTTTAATTGCCTCCTTTAATTACCTTTCCTAAATTCTTCTTGGAAAACTCATATGTATCATTAAATACTAAATGAACAGTCTTCTCTGTGGAGGAATCAATGAATCTCCCAAGGAGAGTTAATTGCCCTGTGCCTGACATTTTTGCACCTGCCGCGTGAATCAGACTGTCTTTACCCTAAGAGCAGAAGAGGAATGTTATGCTTTGCTCCATAACTGCTCATCAGTTATTCAATAAATAATGAATACAAAATGAAAATGCAAAAAAAATGTAAATATATTTTTGTAAGAAATATTAGAAGGAGCTCCTTTTCCTTAAATTATAATTATTATAGAATATAATGTAATCCCAAGAAAGAGTATTCTTTGGTATATTCTAAACATTGCCATATTTATTGTTGTCTTCAGAGAAATTATAAGCATGAATTAAGTCTCAAACATGAACTAATTCAAACATTAAATAAAGAATAAGATTTCTATATCTCTCCAGAACTAAAGAAAGGAGATAGTTACTGATTATTCTACCTCTGTACTTGTCATGTACTGTACAAATGCATTTAAGAGAATCACAGCTCTAATTTTATCATCTGCTTTCTGCATTCCCATATTAGCAAAATTAAACGGATGATTTAAAAACCCCAAAGATTTAAATTTGGATGCAGTTTAAATTCACAGAATTAGAACAGATTGTCCCCAAATATAGAGATATGGTATACAGACTACCAAATAATAGAAAAATCAACCTCTTATTATTTTAAATAAAAAGATATTGGCTACATTTTCCAATGATACATTGGTTTCATGGGAAATTTTAGCTTCACTTGAAACTGATCTCTTGCTCCAGATGAATAATGAAATATTATACTTAGGTACAAAAAAATAAGTTTGAAGAATTACCCTAGGCCACCAATGTAAATGCACATTTTATTTTACAAAGTAAACTCATTGTGAGTTTAGGGAAGAGACTTTTGATTGGTTTGGACATATCTCAATGTGTGGTATTATACACATAATAGAGATTGACATGTGGACTAATGATGATAAAAAAGGGTTATACCTACTGTGTACCCAGGCATTTCTATAGAGTAACATCAACTTAAATACTTACACAGGGATATTTTAATTTTATCAGTTCATAAAAAATGACAACTATTCAATTCTTATCAATTAAAAGCTATCTTAGTCAAATCATTATATATATATATATGTGTGTGTGTGTGTGTGTAAGTGTGAATTTTTGGAAAGAGAAGAACTACAGGTTTTTCCTACCCACTTCCAGATTCTTAGACTTATCAATGCTGTGGGAAAGTGAGATGTTCAACTGTCTTTAAGGCCAGCTTGGAGCACCTGTGTGGGACTTTCTCTTCTGGGAACTGGGTCATAATCTAGTGATAAGTGGCAAAGAGGACAGACTAAGGTGAGAAAGCTGAAGATACTGGGAAGACAAACAGAGATCATTGGAGCTGTGAGCAAAGGTTGACACAGGCTCTACTGAAGGCCACCATTTCCCCTGGTCACTAAGAAGCCAAGGGGACACCAATGAAATGTACACAGTTCTCCCTGCAAACAGGAATTAGTAAAGGCCAAAGATTAATAGAAGAAATAGTATTTTTTAAAAATATTATGATATAGGAATTTGTGCTTTATTGATGAGGGCAATACAAGAGAAGACAAATAACTCAACAGTAGAATAAGGGATTTCAAAGAAAAAAAAGGAGAAATAGAACAATTGGAATTTGATTAAACCATTATTATTTTTTTTTAAGTGAGAAAAATACTAATCAACTTATTTAACAGAGAGTGCAATAGCTGAAATAAATCTAATGTTTATCATATCACATACAAAAGGTTTGGCTTTTCTTAGTAACAGATAGAAGTTATACTGCATTAAAAAGCAAAATGCAGTTGTGCACTATTACAAAGAGAACATGTAAAACAAGGCAGAACATATTCTAAAAAAGGAGCTACACACAAATTCAGAGCTCTCATGATATCATTCTTTGTAATATTTTTGATAAATAAGGTAAGAAGAAATAGTTGAATAATTCATGATACACTGGCATCACAGAATTTTGAATTTATTGTAAAGAATGTATAGTACTATATTTTTTACTTTAAATAATTTTATCTTAATTATTTTAGTAAGAAAAACAAGGTAGAGAAAAAATAATACTTGGTCTCATTTGATATGTTAAAAAGTGACAAAAATTTTATATATTTACACATTTTGTGGAATTATATGAAAGAAATATTTACAATGGTTAATGTAGTATACCTGAGGATGAGGTTCATTAAGAAAATTAATAAATTTTTAAAAATTAAAATTCTTTTCCAAAAGGTTGACAAATTACTAGTAAACTATTTCAGAAAAAAATAATCAGAATGACTAAAAAGAAGAACATTATAGCAGAGAAATAAATAATTAATATTTAGCACCTAAATATATAAAGCAAATATTAACAAACATAAATGGAGGAACAGACATCAATACAATAATACTAGGGAAATTTAAGACCCTGATTTTATCAATGGATAGATCACTCTAACAGAAAATCAATAAGGAAACATTGACTTTAAATTACATATTAGACCAGTTACACTTAACAGATATATACAGAACATTCCATCCAAAAGCAAAAAGAATGCATATTCTTCTCAAGCACATATGGGATATTTTCTAGTATAGATCATATGTTAGCTCACAATATAAATCTTAATAAATTTAAGAAAATTAAAATAATATAAAGTATCTTTTCAGACCAAATGGTATGAAACTAGAACTCGAACAAAAGTAGAAAATTCACATCTATGTGGAGATTAAACCACATTATACTAAATGAACAACCAATGAGTCAAAGAAGAAATCAAAGTAGTAATAAAAAATACCTTAAGGCAAATAAAAATACAACATTGCAAAACTTATTGGATGCAGCTAAAGCAGTTCTCAGAGGGAAGTTCATAGCAATAAATGCCTATCTTGAGAAACAAGAAAAATTTCAAATAAACAACCTAACTTTATACTTTAGTAAACTATGAAAAGAAGAACAAATGACACTCAGAGTTAGTAGAAGGAAATAACAAAGATTAAATTAGAAATAAATAAGAGACTAAAAAGACAGTAAAAAAAAAGACTCAATGAAACTAATAGATTATTCTTCAAAAAAGATTAATGCAACTAGAAAACCTTTATAACCTTCAGCTAAACACCCTTATACTCCCCTTAAGAATAAAAGAGAGAGAGGAAGAGGACTCAAATAAATGAAATCAGAAATGAAACAGATGTTATAACTGATACCACAGAAATACAAAGAATCATAAGAGTCTATAAACAATTATGGGCCAACTAAATGGACAATAAAAGTGAGGTAGATAAATTCCTAGGAACCTACTAAGACTGAATAATAAAGAAATATTTATCTGGACAGACTCATTACTAGTATGACACTGAATCAGTAATCAAAAATCTCCTACTGACCAAAGTTTAGAACAAAATGGTTTCACTAGTAAATTTTACCAAACATTTAAAGAGTTAATACCAACCCTTCTCAAACTTTTCAGAAAAATTAGAAGAGGAAGGAACATATCCAAATTCATTTTATATCACCAGAATTACCATTACCCTGATACCAAAACCATACAAGAATACCACACAAAAAAAGAAATTACAAGCAAATATCCCTGTTGTACACAGATGCAAAAACCCTCAATAAATAATATCAAACAGAATTCAGCAATACATGATGGAGTAGGATTTATTCCAGGGACACAGATATGGTTCAACATCCACAAATCAGTCAATGTGATACACCATTTTAACAAAATGAAGAAAAAAATCATATGATCATCTCAATAAACGCAGAAAAAGCTGAACAACCAGTCATGATAAAACCTCTCAACAAACTAGGAATAGTAGAAATTACCTCAAATAATTAAGTCCATATATGACAGTCCCACACCTAACATTCCAAATTAGAAAGGAAGAAGTAAAATTGTCACTAATTGCAGATGACATGATATGATATATAGAAAATTCCAAGGAGTCTAAAAAACTGTTATAATAAACAAATTCAGTAATGTTTCAGGACACAAAAATCAATATACTAAAAATGTGTTGTTTCTATATACTAATAAACTATCAACAAGAGAAATTAAGAAAACTGTTCCATTTACAATTACATAAAAAAATAAAATACATAGAAATACATTAAACCAAGAAATGCAAGACCTATATACTATAAACTATAGGAGACTGATGAAAGAAATTGAAGAACACACAAATAAATGGAAGATATTTTGTGCTAATGGATTGGAAAACTTAATGCTTTGAAAATATCCCTACCACCCAAAGCAATCTACAGATTGAATGTAATCTCTATAAAAATTCCAATGGCATTTTCCACGGAAGTAGAACAATTCTAAAATTTGTATGGAGTCCAAAAACAAAAAAAACAAATAACTAATCCAATCCTGATATAAAAGAATAAAATTAGTGGCATCATACTCCCCAATTTAAAGTATATTATAAAGATGTAGTAATCAGAACAGCATGGTTTGGGACTAAAAAAAGACACATAGGTCAATGGAATAGAATAGAGACCAGAAATAAACCCATATATACATGGTCAAATGTTTTACAATAAATTAGCCAAAATATACATCAGGGAAAGGATAGTCTCTATTATGAATGGTGTAGGGAATACCAGACAGCCGCATGCAAAAGAATAAACCTGGATCACTATTTTACACCATACAAAAAAAAAAAGAGAGAGAGAGAGAGAAAAGAACATTACTAATCATCAGGGAAAAGCAAATCAGGACCATAATCAGATATCACTTTATACCTATTAGAATGGCTATTATTAAAAAGACAAAAAATAATGTGTTGTGATCATATCAAGATAAGGGTACCCCTGTTCTTAATGGTGGGAATGTCATTGTTGCAGCTTCTATGGAAAGTATGGAGGTCCTCAAAAATTAATAATAGCCTGGCCGATGTGGCTCAGTGGATTGAGCGTTGTCCCATGGACTGAGAGGTCCTGGTTCAATTTGCAGTCAGGGCAGATGCCCAGGTTGTGGGCTCAATCCCCAGTAGGGGGAGTATGGGAGGCAGCCAATTGATATATCTCTTTCATATTGATGTTTCTATCTCTCTCTCCCTCCCTTCCTCTCTCTCTAAAAAAACCAATAAAAACATATTTTAAAAAATAAAAATATAACTATCATATGAATCAGTAATCCCACTTCTGGCTACTTCTCTGAAGAAAATTAAAACAGTAACTTGAAAAAATATACATAAAATGTCACTACAGCACTAGTTATAATATCTAAGTCAAGAAAACAACCTCAGTGTCCATCAATGGATAAATGGACAAATAAAACATAGTATGTATGCATAATGGAATATTTTTCAGCCATAAAAAAATGAAAACTTGCCTTTTATGACCACATTGAGACAAGACCTCAGTTCTTGTCTTCTTGAAGGAAAGATTTCAACGAGAGATAAAGTGCAGCAAGGCAAGCAAAAATTGATTGCCCGCATCAAAAACACACTTAGGACAGTAGAACGAGGAAGAGCATAGCAGAAGCAACAGGAGAGCTTAGGCTGACCTACTTTAGCTCACTGAGAAGTCAGAGACAGTTCAGGGGGTTAGCCCTGGATGAAATGCCACTGCCCATTGCTCCCCTGGTTGCAAGTCTTGTGGGGACCTTTAGAGGAAAGAAGGGAGGAAGGGAATGGCACAGGCATGCTCCTGGGGGATGGGGGGGTGCACTGGGTCCTTTGTGTTGCAGGTATTGAGCTCTCTCTTATGGAAATCTTAGGGGAGGTCTCAGGGGCAAGTCTCAACGACTATTCATTGCCTTTCCAGGTTGCTTTTTCAGGGTCAGTGGTCTCTGCTGATTGGTTGGCACCGAGGCAGCGGGTCATTAGTCAATGCAGCTAGTCCTGAGGCAGCCACAGGGTCATTTGTCTGGTTTTGCTGCTTTTCTGGGCCTGGAGCTGAAATACAACTGAGGCCTCAATATTATCTTTAAGAAGGAAAAGGTCAGGGGTTCTAAAACACATGACTAGCGATATGAAAAGTCAGACGGTCCAAACCACATGACCAATAATATGCTAGGGGAGGTTAGGTTACCCTGGGGGTGAGGTTCTTGTTTTTTTCATTTTGCCCCTTGCTAGGGCATCGGGGCTTTCTGCCCAGGTGAATTTCTATACCTTGACCATCGTCCTTGCTCTGCTCATGTCTACCTGCCTATTAACAGGTAGATCTTGTGGTCATTCTGCTAAATGAAATAAGTCAGGGACAGAAATCTCACTTTATAACCTCATTTGTATGTGGAAGCTAAAACAACAACAGACTCAGAGATACAGATAACAGATTGGTGGTTGTCAGAAGTGGGTCGCGGGGTGGAGGGTGAGTGAAATCGGTGAAGGTGGTCAAAAGGTACAAACTTCAGTTATAAAATAAGTAAGTCATGGGGATGTAATGTGCCGGAGTGACTATAGTTAACAATACTCTAACATGTGAAAGTTGCTGAGAGAGTAGGTCCTAAAAGTTCTTATCAGAAGACAAACATTTTGTAACTATTTATGGTGATGGATGCTAACTAAACTTATTAGGGTCAACGTTATACAATATATACAAATGTTGTACACTTGAAACTACTGTAATGTTATATGTCAGTTACATCTCAATAAAGACATTTTTAAAAAATATATGAAAATAATTAAATAATTATTTAAGATTTAATGTGATTATGACTCTAGATAAATTTCTTTTTAACATTTTATTATTTGTTTTCTGCTTGTCCCCTTCCTTTTTGTTGTCATCCTCATTTATTTTGTTGATGTTTTTCAAAAAATCAGCTTTACCAGTCCTATGTACTATTTTTTACTGCATGTATTTCTGCTCTTTTTTATGTCCCTCCACCTAATAGCTTTGGGTTTGCTTTGTTATTATTATTTTTTTAACAGAACATGATTATATTTAATACACAATTGTGGTACAGCCAAAAATAACACACCAGAACAAAATAATAACAAAAAACATGAGAAATGGTCAACATCTTTAGTCATAAACAAGCTCTTAGAAACCAGTAACAGAGGCACTATAATCCAAGGGAAGTGGAAAAAAGAAAATGAAATAATGCAAATGACGACCCAGGGTTAAGAAGACATGATTGAGCTGAACAGGAGCAGAAGAGCCCTTCCTCTGTAACATCACAGGGTCAAAGATAGAAACACTGACACGCAAAGTCTTTCAGTTTTGAGCAGTGTTGTCCAGTTGAGGTCTCGGGAACGAACACTGGGAGAGATTGATGAGCATCTACAAATAAGGAAGCTGAATTTGACTTAAAATATAAATTGTGAATTCCTTCACCCTAGCAATTCCAAATCATTGGAAGTATTTCTACAAATTAATTTAAGAAAATCACAATGAGTTCTATAAAAGCATACATAATGCAGAGAAAATATGTAGCCAGTATATGGGCCCAAAACACTATTTTATTTTTATATTTTAATCCTCACCCAAGGACATACTTAGAAAAAGGAAGGGAGGGAGGGGAGAAGGGAAGAGAGAGAGAGAAACATCTATGTGAAAGAGAAACATTCATCTGTTGCCTTCTGTATGTGCCCCGACTGGGGATCAAACCTGAAACCCAGGTATGTGCTCTGACCAGGAATCGAATGGGCAACCTTCTGGTGCACAGGATGACGCTCAACTAAGTGAGCCACAATGACCAGGTGCTTTGTTATTTTTTCTACCTTAAGCCTTTCAAACAAATTTTCTTCTTTTCTAATGTAATTAATTAAATATATATGGTCACTGATTGGAGTCACGAGAGTTTCTTCCAAGTACTTGTCTGGGCCATCTCAGGCCTGATACTCCGTGAGTGCCTTTCTTGAAAATAAGTCACATTATTCTGGTTCTTTGTGTGCCAAGTACTTTTGGATTGTATTATTTATATTTCAAATATTTATTTGTGGAGACTCTGGCTTCCCAATCCTCTAATGACTGTAGATGTCTTAGTTTTAGTAGGCAACTGACGTTCTTAAATTTACTCTGCAAACTTTGTCTTTCCTGTGATGGGCAGCAGTTAAAAAATCAGCTGTGTCAGTTTTGTCTTAGGTTAAGCTGATTTCAGTCTGCATCAAGCGTCATGGATTGCAGTTCAGCTAGAGAGTTAAGAAGAATGTATACGCAGTATTTGTGGCTCTTTGCTTGATCTCTGTTTTTCAAGGTACTTCTCTTTCCTTTCTAGCTTTTCCAGTTCCTGTGGTCTCTGTCCTCTGGTTTGTCAGTCATGAAATATGTATGGTGTACTCTTTGAGCTTTAGTAACCTGCAACACGTCACAACGGATGTCTGCCCTCGGGAATAAAAGCCAAAACTTGGAAAACTCACCAAATGTCAGTCTCTTCTTTAAAATTTGGACATTTCTCCAAAATCGACCCCCTTTTTTCTCCTGAGATGTTGTGTAGTTTCATTTTGTACTTCTTTTAGAATTTGTGTTATCTTTTGGGAGGCTGGTCTGTTAGGAGTTACTCCATGATACTGCAAACTAAAGTCTGGAAGTAATTCTTTAAAAACTGCCTTTTGTAGAATCTATGGCATTTTTTTCCACATGAATTATGTAGGAAATAATAATAATTTATAAAACCTAATTTTATCATCTAACTCTTAAATTTATTGACTTTTTATATCTATTATAAGGTAATCTGTGTATTGATTATTTCCAACTGGGAATAAGAAATATTAAAGCAATGTAATCTGGAAAGATGATCGGTTTAGTAATTCATTTGTTATTGGAAAAAAATATAATTATGGTCTCTGTAATATAGAGCTACCTATAATTCTTTGGAACAATGTTTGAATTCTCATTTTTACCACAGTAGCTTAACTTAGTAAGCTTTAGGATGAAGTATTACAAACATTGCAATTTAGATATTCCATTCACCTGCATTACTACAAATAACATATAAAGTTGAATTGAATATATGTAATAAAATACATCATAAAGTAATGTATAAAGTACTATAAGAAAGGAGTTCTTGCTATATTAGCATATTCTCTCATATTTATAATACTATTTGGTGAGATAGTCAAAGGTATCTTGAAATAATTTGTCATTATATGAAAATAAATAATTGTTAATAAAGTATTTGAATATTTAATTTTGTCGAACATTAAATTTTACAGTTATGTACCAAGGACTGAGTTTAAACTTCATGTCATCATCGTTTTCAGTTTTATGACAAATTATTCTTCCTCTTATAATTTCTTCCCAGTTTAACAAAACAAATCAAGATTTAAAAAATGAAAGAAAAAAACAAAACAAAAAAAACCTGTAAGCCATATGTGTGCTTAAGGGGACAAATGGCATTTGTAAACATAAGCAATTTTAATGAAAAAGTTTCAATAAACATTTCATCTGTTGTTCTAGTTAATTCTGGTCTAGTAGAGAACAAAATGGCACCAAGGTAGCATCAAATGCTTTAAAACCATTATATGGGAAAAGTGGTCTGTTCATTTTTATCTGAAATTAAAATATTTTTAAAACGTTATTTTTTTAAATAAAAGACCATTTATAATGTGAGTTTGAGAGTGATTTACTTTCTCTTTAGGCAAAATCACAATGGCAGTGATGAAGGTGGGAGAAACATGGTTGCTGGACAGATGGGTAGACTAACTGCACTAACATTATCATCTACTCAGACATGGGTTAAATGTCAGCCTAAAATATCCACATGGCCACAGAGTGCTAAGAGCCAAAAGTAAAACATATATACAAAATGGCAGCACATTGTTTTAAGACATAATTTGAGTGGCTTGCACAATTTATAGCATCTTTTCTCAAGTGGTGGTTTTAGTTAATTCCCAAATGTGGTTGCTGCATTAAAGGTCTTTTTTTTTTTATTATTGTATAAACAAACCCTTTACCCCACATTCTGCCATTCTCCAACTGTTATGTGACAAATTTTTCAGCACACTCAGAATAAAAATTGAAAAACCTCAAAACTGCCCTTTTTGTTGTGGTTTTTGGCAGATTGAAAAAAACACATTGATGAAAATAAATTGGAATGTTGGGAGACAAGGTAACATCAGCACAGGGGGAATAGAGAATATAAATTTCTGCTCAAATTGTTATAATAAGAAGGGCTTAATAGGCAGATAGACTTCATCTCCACTATAAGCATTCTTGCTAATTGGAAATGGAGTTTAAGTTCCCTGGAATAAGGTCAGGCTATGTGATCCAAACATAATGGTGTATAACACTTGAGAAAAACAATCTGCTTTCTAACATGACAAGAATGATTTGCAGTTAATAATAGAGGGGAAAAGGCCAGTCTTCTCAGATACCCTTGACTTCACCTAGGACAAAAAAGAAATCGCTTCTGCTGCTGTGAGCTACTTACTTTCTTCCTGGTCATTATTGCTTAGTTATATTTTAGTGATGAAATCTATCATTACTGACTTTATTGACATTAAAGTTGATTTATGTGTGTGCCTGGTGAATAAAAACAGCATTATGCCTGCATTCATAATGCTGAGTACTTGAGAAGCAAGTGTAGCTCCAACCTAATTGTCTTTTTCTGGTTCACTTAACCTCTAATCTCAGTTTGAACAACAACAAAAAAATAGTATCGCTCCTTTACCAAATCAAGTGATAATGGAGAATGGCTAGCCCTTTTTTAAACTTTTTTAAAGTTTTGCTTGCTGTTGTTGGCTGGTATAGGTAAAGGAATTTAAATGTATTTAAATTTTTCACATATTACCACTAGAAAGCCATACTTATTTTAAACAGAATTCTGTATTTTAACTTCTGGCCAAGTATTCTTTAGATACCCAGAGTTTGGTCATAGTTATATAATAAATTGTGGCCAAATGTTCCAATTTATTTTCAGTGGTGTTTTTTTCTCCCATTGTCAAAAATCCTAAGAAGGCTAATTTTGAGGTTTTTTTTTTTCAAATTTTGCTACCAGCATATATAAAGAAATATGTATTAATGAATTAGTGAAAGTTTCAGTGTTAACAATGGAATTATTAATCTGTCAATACTTGGTTTATTGGGTAACTGGATGTTTTATCTCCTCGTATTCATTTTATTGTGGCAGAAAAATAAGTTTCTAAGAATATGCTTAAAGCCATTTCTAAATTAATCAGTTCTGAAAACACTAGATTTCATGCTATATTTTACAATGGAGAACACTGATCTTACATAGAGAAGTTATTTTAAAGTTATTTTTTAGATTAAAAGGGAGTCGATAGGGATTACTGGGAGGGCCATCCGACCACAGTACAAGAGTGACGGTGCCAGTCATCCTAGCTCCCACCCATTCCTTATAGGCATTTCCTGTATTAAAATTCATTTTAATGTAATTCTGTCTTGGCATCTACTTTCACTAGAGCAGGAACAACTCATCTATCAAACAATATGGATTCCAAGCTTTCTAAGGAAAATCATAAGACTAGAGTGATATTAACAATATGTAACTTCCACAGTAGAAGCAGAGAGAATTAAAGTGAATACCAACCAACCAGACTCCAGCTGTAAAAGACTCTGAAGGCGGAACTTGTGAAGACTGCCATAGATAAGAATACATATTACTGTGGGATTTTAGAATAAAAAGGAGCAGGAAATACTGATCTAGATGACTTCAAATATTTTTATTCAAGTGACAGAATTTTGTGAGCAACAGCAATGTTATTTTTGCATAATAGTAATAAATGTCAAGGAACCCCTATTATAACTTGATTTTTATTTTATTGTAAATTCACTTCTATTGTGCTTTAAAGGGTCTCACTAGTGACCTACCAACCATTTTCCCGTACTCTCAAATATAAATTCTAATCATTATATGGGGAAGCAGGATAAAGAGAGAGAAAGAGAAAGAGAAAGGGAGGGAAGAGGAGGGAGAAGGAGAGAGACACACACACACAGAGAAAAGGGCAACAGGAGAGAGAGAGGGAGGGAGGGAGGGAGGGAGGGAGAGAAAGAGAGAGAGAAAGAAAGAAAGAAAGAGAGAATGAGAGGACTCAAAGAACTGCTTAACTGACATTGAAATCCCATTCTCTTAAATCCTTTAGTCCTCAAAACAAAGCTGTCTCTATTATTTGATAGTAACATTATTTCAGTTTTTGATGAAATTTTAATTCTCAGGTCATAGAACATGAGAATTGGGCATTCACAATATCCTGTAATAACACAAAGTCCATGTGGTGAAATTTGATAGAACTGGATGAGACTCTTGGTTCTTGAATTTGGAAACTATGTTGCCATGACAAGTTATTTAGCATCTCTATGCTTCAGCTTTCTAT
Source organism: Molossus molossus (assembly GCF_014108415.1). Classification (NCBI taxonomy): domain Eukaryota; kingdom Metazoa; phylum Chordata; class Mammalia; order Chiroptera; family Molossidae; genus Molossus; species Molossus molossus. The sequence goes on along the minus strand of NW_023425344.1, from coordinate 161,649,365 downwards.
AAGTATGATAGAAAAATATATTACACATTTTTGGATCCATTTTAAAGACTTAAAGGAGTTATTACCTGCAAAAATGTAAGGCACAATAATGTATTTAAATAATGTTTGCTGTCATTATCATCATCATTACATTATGCATCTCTCTGAAATATGACAAAGAATATGAGTCATATTTATTAGAAGTTTGAAGTTCTGAGCAAGAAGCAATATTCTTGCATATGAGGTGGCTAGGTAGAATAGCTACTATCAGATCATAATAAGCAATATAAGTGAGGTTCATTTTTTCTTTTTAATTATCACCCTTTTTCTACTTAAAGAATCCTTATTCAATTCCCCCCCCCCCCAAAAAAAAAATGGTATTACAAATGTTTATACTTACTGGTTTAGACTTAAAATTATTTGAAATATTCTATGTCTGAGAAAGAGAAATGGAGGCTACAGTTTTACAATAACGTTTCTTAAGTAATTCAAAAAAAGTCTGGCAAGAATATTAGTTCATGGCAGCCCGAACACTGGAAAATATAATCTTCTGAAGAAAATGGTTCATAGAAAATTAGTTTTACACTCCTATTGTTTAGTAATGCTATCATCTATAAATAGTGCAAATGTTATTGTGGGTCTAGAATGCATAAGCTTTTAAAGAACAACATAAAAAATACAAATTTGAATAAGGAATATGGATTTTTCTATACTTGAGAAGGTTAGATCTCTTATCTTTTAAAATGTAGTTTATGCTTCTGCCTAAAAAAATATGTAGAGTCTTAACTGCTTGACAAGTGCTACCCTATGGATTAAAACTCTATTTAATCTCGAGCTAAACCGCAAAAGTGTGGTTGTGTCCTAGATTTTACTTTTTAACTTGAAGGAACATCTGAGGCAGTTCCAGGTTCCTTTGTCTATTCTATGATAGATGTTACTGGGCTTGTAGACTCTAAACTAAGCAGAACCAGTATTAGTTCGTGAGTAGATTGCAAAATCCAGGGCGATTTAACTGGTTTGCTGGAGTTTCCAGATACAGCAAACCAGACTGAACTGCTCCAAATCCCTCAAGGCTGACTTCGTACCGCTTTAATCTATAAGGAACAAATTACCATTCTGCCTCACACAGCTTCAATCTTGAAAAATTAGGCATGTCGGTAAATAAGTGATGTAAAAGAAAACATACATACCCAAAAATATCAATATTTACATTTTTTTTTTAACCCTCACCCAAGGATACTTTTTCCATTTATCTTTAGAGAGAGTGACAGCAAGGGGGGGGGGGGGGCGGCATTGATGTGAGATACATCGATTGGTTGCCTCCCCCGTGACCCCAACTGGGGCCAGGAACAATCCGCAACCAAAGTACGTGCCCTTGGCCGGAATTGAACCTGCAACTCTTTGGTCTGCTGGCTGACACTCCAACCACTGAGCCAAACGGGACAGGGCTCAATATTCAAAAATTTTTGAATGAATTAATGAATAAATTAACAAAAATGTGAATATTGAGCCCGTGCCCTTGGCCGGAATTGAACCTGCAACTCTTTGGTCTGCTGGCTGACACTCCAACCACTGAGCCAAACGGGCCAGGGCTCAATATTCACATTTTTGTTAATTTATTCATTAATTCATTCAAAAATTTTTGAATATTTCATATATGAAAGGCATTGTGTTAGGGACTGGATATATTTTATTACTTAATTTGACCTACTTTGTGCTGCCAAGCAAACGCATGTGATAATATAATGTGAATGAACTAAACAATAGCATGCATTTGAAAAGTATTTATCAAACATCTCTTAGATTAGGTATGTGGAGTGGGGAAAAATTGTAAATCAGACATAGGTCCTGTCCTCCAAGAACATAAAGACGTGAACAATGAGATGAAACACAAATATATTGCAAGCACAAAAAATATGCAATAATAAGTGCTTAAGAGAGATACTTATAAATGATGAAGAAGCCGAATACATATTAGGTTTTGGAGATTCCTAAGAACATTAAAAAGGTAAAGATGGAAGACAGTGCAATCTAGGTTGGAAAATATTGATGATATGGATGCTTATGGCTTATGTACCCTCCAGAAATATCATTTAATTGGAGCATAGAATGCATGAAACTGGCTGATCATCAAGGATTTCACTCAAATTCTACCACATCCTAAAATATCACACACACACACACACACACACACACACAAAAACAGTAAGAAGTCTATAAGAATTTTATATTTTATTTTGTATAGTCAGGGAGACACAAAGGTTATTATAGATAATACTAGCATAATCAGAGATATGCTTAGAAAAGTTAATCTGATACCAGTGTGTTGGATGAAATTGGAGAAGGTAGAAATTAGAGGCAAGAAACACATAAAATTATTGACAAAACAAGGTTTAAACTTGAGTGATGGTAATTCCATGTTTCATGGATTCACATTTTAACATTTCTGAAGGAGCAAGATAGCTATTTTTTGGAAGGCACAATGATCTTCTTGTTAGTATTGGCATCTAAAGTAATAGTTGACATATTTGTATCTCCTAGAAGCAAGTAAATGACAAGCTCTAACCACCAGTCCATTCTCAGGTACTTCACCCTGGTTACCAGGAGGAAAACATTCCACCACATCTTTCAAGATCCTTCTAGGCAGTGAATCCAATGGATCAAGCTGGAGATACAATACTGACATGCAACTAACTATAAGACTCAGGTCAAAGTGCATGAAAGAAACAATAGAGGTTGCTTATCCCATGGTGATATTATGTGCTCAGACCAGATTAAAATGTTTTATGCATAATTCAAATGATGATCTCATCTTGTCTGTGTGACATAAAATGCACCTGCTAATTCCTCTTAGCTCTTCTCCAGGTTTCCTCTAGAGAAACCTTGGGAAATTTTTGTGTATGTATTTTTTGCACTGAGTCAGGTCCCATTCCTGGCAACTCTTTGAATGAGTGATGTCCACAATGTCCTGTCCTCAGCAGCCCTGCTCAGCTCCTGTAGACTTATGCCCAGGCTTCTTTCATGAAGTCATTCCATCTCATATTTGTTCTTCCTCTTTTCCTGCTGCCTCCTATTTTTCCCAGAATAATTGTCTTTTCCAAAGAACCCTGCCTTCTCATGAGGTGTCAAAAGTAGGACAATATCAATTTTGTCATTTTTGCCCCTAGCAATGTTTAAGGCTTAATTTGCTCTAGGACCCATTTGTTTGTCTTTCTGGTGGTTCAACATACCACAGAACTCTACTCCAACACAACAAACCAGTTGATTTTTTTTTTTTAATCAACCGTATTCACTGTTCAACTTTTATATCCATATAGTAACTCAGAATATGAGTGTGTAGATGATCTTAGCATTGCTCTCTAATGACACACCATTACTCTTAATAATCTTTTCTAATTTCTCTGTTGCTGCCCTTTCTGAGACCCAGCCTTCTCTTGATTTCTGGGCTGCAGTCTCCATTTGAATTGATGACTGAACCAATAATACTCAACTTAAATACAACCATGAGCTGCATTAACATAAGTTCTAGTCAACAATAGGTCACATATATGATGGTGGCCTCGTAAAATTATGATGGAGCTGAAAAATACCTATCACCTAGTAATGTCTTAGCTGCAATAGCATCACAGCACAATTAATTTTTCACATATTTGTGGTGATGCTGGTGTAAACTAACCTATTGTATTGCCAGTCACATAAAAGTATAGCACATATAATTATGTATAATACATAATACTTGATAATAAATGATTGTTACTTGTTTATGTATTTACTATACATTTTATTGTTATTTTAGAATGCGCTCTTTCTACTTATTAAAAAAGCTCAGTGTAAAACAGTACACTGTGTTAAGCAGCAGCCTCATGCATCACGCTTACTACTGCTGTGGAATCCATCATTTTCTCATGCTGTTTTGTATAGTAATGTGCTGTAAAGGCTTGAAGCCTAGGAGCAATAGGCTATACCATATAGCCTTGGTATGTAGTAGGCTACATCATCTAGGTTAGTGTAAGTGAGCTCTCTGATGTTTGTGCAATGACAAGATTGACTAACAATGCATTTCTCAAAATGTATCTCAGTCATTAAGCAGTGCATGACTGTATTCCATACTTTATCATCACTGTTACATCACCATTATGTTAGAAGTATTGCCAAGGTAATAAAGTTCTGTCTGCTTAGTCTAGTCTTGGTTTAATCTTGCTTCTTTGTGCCAAAATCCAACTGTGTTATTTTTATTTATTGTTTTGAGAGAGAGAGAGAGAGAGAGAGAGAGAGAGAGAGAGAGAGAGAGAAAGGAAGGGAGGAATAGAAGAGAAAGAAACATGAGTTTATTGTTCCATTTATTTATGCATTCATTGATTGATTCTTTTATGTGCCCTGATTGGGGATAGAACCCACAACCTTGGTATATTGGGACAACATTCCACTCTAACCAAAAACTCCCCAGTCAGGGCTACTATGTTTTTGTCTTGTCCAATTATTAAAGTGAGAAGGATGTAAACATTGATATTTTCATCTTTATTTTTCTCTTTTTACACAGGGTCTTGGTGAACTTGTATAATTCCCTGGAGATCACTGATGTTAAAAAAAAAAAAAGACTAACTCAGGAACATCCCTCACTCTAATATAACAAATTCAAATTGTAAGTACTATGTGGCTCAGACAGTCTCCTGTTTTTACAGCATATCATTAAGAATAGTCAACTTTACTATATTTGTTTTTTTTCTCATATTTTTATGTTCTGTCTCATTACTAACACTAGAGTGATACTAACACCTATTTTAGAATTATTCAAAATAAATTATGGAAATATCTTCCAAAGAATTTCCTTTATACCAATGGAAACAGTATCTTTTAATTACCATAAATAATTTTGATCTACTTTTCCTTTCACTCTTGTGAAAGTGCTAGTCACATTCTCTCTAAATTTCTACTTTCTTACCACTTTACATGAGTGGATATATTCTATAATTTATTTTTTGTTTTAGGTATTTCTAAAATGTCAAAAAGAAGATTTTGACTAGAATAATTAAAATATCTTTGCATTTAAAAATAGAAATAAAAACAAATTACAGCTTAAACACTTTGCAATTTATTGTGTTATATACTCCAATTAATACTTACTAAGAATACATAAGTAAGTTTAAATTAAACATGTAGAAATAAAATCCTCCATCTAAATTCCATCATGTCTGAACTCTCTATTATAATAGATACATTTGAGAAATAAAAGAGGGTCCCTGCTGAAATCATAGTTTACTTTTAAAGATCAAATATAAGAAGTAGTTAATTTGTCAAAAATTATTTGCCCACATACATGTGGGTTTATTTCTGGGCTCTCAATTCTATTCCATTGGTCTCTGTGTATATTTTTCTGCCAATACAATACTAAGATTTTTTTTTTTTTGGTTTGTTGTTGGGTTTTTTGAAAGATGTTTTTATTGACATTTTAGAGAAAGAGGAAGGGATAGGGAGAGAGACAGAGAAACATCGATGATGTGAGAGCAAACACGAATTGGCTGCCTCATGCATGTGGCCCCCTTCCACACTGGGGATGGAGCCTGCAACCTGGGCATGTGCCCAACTGGGAATTGAACCAACAACCCTTTGGTGCATGGGACAATATCCAACCAACTGAGTCACATTGGGCAAGGCCATGCTGTTTTGCTTATAGTCACTTCATAGTATATTTGAAGTCAGGGACTGTGATACCTTCAGCTTTGTTTTTTTGTTTTTTGTTTTTTCCTCAGGATTACTTTGACTACTCTGGTCTTTCATGAGTCAATAAAAATTTGATGATTTTTTTGTTCTATTATTTTTTAAAATGCCATTGGGATTTTAATGGGGATTGCACTAAATCTGTATATTGCTTTGGGTAATAAAGACGTTTTAATTATGTTGATTCTTCCAATTTTTGAACACAATATATATTTCCATTTCTTTGTGTTTTTCACAATGTCTTTTAAAAATGCTTTGTAGTATTCAGTTTAGGCAAATGATTTTCAACAAAGAAGCCTAAAATATGCAATGGAGAAAAGAAAGCTGCTTCAATAAATAGTGCTAGGAAAACTGGAAAGTCACATGCCAAAGAATGAAACTAGACTACTGTTTATCCTCATATGAAAAATTAAATCAAAATGGATCAAAGATCTAAATATAAGACCTGAAACAGTAAATAACATAAAATAAAATATAGGTACTAAACTTATAAGCATTGGTCTTAGAGAGAATTTTATGAATTTGACTCCATGCAAAAGACGACAAAAATAACTGAATGAGATTTTATCAAACAAAAAAGCTTCCACACAGCAAAAGAAACTGCCAACAACACAAAAAGGCAACCATCAGAATGAGAGAATATATTTTCAAACAACAGCTCTGACAAGGGGTTAATATCCAAAATATATAATGAAATCATAAACTCAACACCAAAAAAACCCCAAAAATCAATTAAAAATGGGCAGAGGACCTGAACAGACTCTTCTTCCAAGAAGACATACAAATGGCTAACAGATGTATGAAAAAATGTTCAAATTCACTACCTATTAGGGAAAAGCAAATCAAAACTACAGTAAGATACCACCTCACACCTGCTCCATTGGTTATTATCAACCATACAAGTAATAGCAATTGTGGAAAAGGTTGTGGAGAAAAAGAAACCGTCATTCACTACTGGTGGGAATGTAAACTGGTACAGCCATTATGGAAAACACTATGGAGGTTCCTCAAAATATTAAGAACAGAGTTACCATATGACCCAGCAACCCCTCTTCTGAGAATCTAAGTTTCTAATTTGAAAACCTTTATTTGCAAAGATATATCTACTCCTATCTTCATTGCAGCATTATTTACAGTGGCCAAGACACGCAGATAATTGGACTGTCCTTCACTGGGTGATTGGATGAAGAAGATGTGGTACATATATACAATGGAATACTACTCAGCCATAAGAAAAGATTAAATATGTCATTTGCTACAACATGAGTAGACCTTGAAAATACTGTGCTAAGCAAAATAAGTCAGACCAAAAAAAAGTTAAGAACCATATGATTTCAGTCATATGTGGAATATAAAACTGAAAGCAACAAGTGAACAAACAAGAAAAGCCACCAAACAAAAACTCATAGACACAGACAACAGTATGGTAGTGACCCCAGGGAGAAGAGGGTGGGGAGATAGGAAAGGGTAAAGGGGGTCAAATATATGGTGATGGGAGATCTGACTTTGGGTGGTGGGCACACAATGCAATATACAGATGATTAATCATAGGATTATACACTTGAAACTTCTATCATCTCATTAACCAATGTCACTCCAATACATTTAATTTTCTTTAAAAAACATTCAAGTAAAGTATGCATAAAAAGCAAACAGAAACTGAAAAAAAGTAGTAGTTAAATTACAAAACAAAAATACAATTATGTTTAAATCACATGGAAAAGATAAAACTTAGATATAGATTTAGGAGACTTATGATGTGAAAAAGAAAGAATAAGAAATAGAAGACAAAACCATAAATAATAAAATATAATTTCTCTGTGAAGCACTCAGTTAAAAACTGAATTTATACATCAAAATGGTTTATCAGGAAATATTGATTAATATTTATCAGGAAATATTGATTAATACATATACCTCAGAATTTTCTGGTTAATTCTGGTGTGTGTGTGTGGGGGGGTATACATGTACATCTATTATGTGCATATTATGTGTATATGTACATCTATATATATATTACCAGCACAGATATCCTCACAGAAAAAATAATCAGAGTGTATCAGACCTCTTATCTGCATAGCTGACCAGAGCTGAAACACAGTTTGGAGTAATTACACAGTTGAGAAGAAAACAGACACAGTTCATATATCATTCACTTGTCAAAATAAAAGACATTCACAGGCATGCAAGGGTCCAGAAAGTCCTAGCTACTTAATCCAGGTATATTCTTAATAAAAAATTCTAAACAAAGTATGAATTATACCAGAGACCTAGAAGCAGAAAAGGAGATGAGATAAAAAATAATTGTGAAGAATATAATTGCTTCTAAATCTTCTAGATCAGAATTCTTCAAAAGAAACATATATTAAGAAAAACAAATAATTAAATGTACTAAACTGTCTCAGGATGATAGGGAACAATAAGATGTTTCAAATGTCTCATTTGCAAAGTGCTGAGAGAAAAATAGGAATGAGAACATATTCTGAAAGAGTCTTATTAGGGAAAGCAAAAAGAACAACCATTAGAATACCTTTTGGGGGGAAAATTATCTATATATTCTTTCTATGTAAAAGCAGAGAAATATATATTAAACAATGAATATCATGAAGTTGTCCTGATTAATAAGGGTAAATTCAAGGGATTAGCAACTTTGATAAATCAGTAAAGAATAAGGGAATAGCCCTGGCCAGTTTGGCTTAGAGGTTAGAGCCGTCGGCCTGTGGACCAGAGACACCCGGGTTCGGTTCCCGCTAAGGGCACGTACCTCGGTTGCAGTTTGTCTCTGGCCCCAGTTGGGGTCGTGTAGGTGGCAGCCAGTTGATGTGTCTCTCTCACATCAATGTTTCTCTCTCTTCCTCCCCGTCTCCCTCCTGCTCTATCTGAAGATAATGCAAAAAATGTACTCAGGTAAGGATTTAAAAAAAGAATAAAGGAATAAAACACTCCTTAAAAATTAATAAACACAAAGAGATGAAATAAAGAATTTATTTAAACTAAATAAGAGTTGGTTAAAATTAAGTTTAAAAACAACTCAGATATAAGTAACAGACTTAAAGAGAGAGATTGAAAATACAAATGTAGACAAAATGTACCAGTTAACAGTAAATTTCAAAAGCAGACATAATAATTAGTATTAGATGAAAAGACTTTAAATTTGACTACAAAGATATATATTTTTTATTAGCAGTAAAGGATATTAATTTATTTGAAAAATATTTACTGAGCACCTACTTTGTGTTAGCACCTACTTTATTAAAACAAACAAACAAACAAACAAAAAATTCCTGTCCCAATAGAGTATATATTTTAATAAGCACCATCTGAAAGTGAATTAAAGATTAAATAGGTATTTATTTGGTTTGACAACAAAAAAGCTCAAGGAAGGTACAGCTAGCATTTAGTGGTTCATTATAAAACCATACCATCATCTCAATATATATAGGAAAAAAAATGTGACAAAGTTAAATATCTTCCAATATGAAAATTCCCAACATACCCGACAAACCCATAGCTAACATCATACTCAACGGTGTAAAGTTTAGTTAACTTTTGCTGTAAGATCAGGAACAATGCAAGGATGACCACTCTCACCACCTCGATTTGACACAGTACTAGAAATCCTAGCCAGAGCAGTTAGGCAACAAAGAGAAACCAAAGGCATCTAAATTGGAAAGGAAGACGAAAAACTGTCTCTGAAGACCACATGATCTTGTATATAGAAAATTCCTAGGACTCCACCAAAGAGTTGTGAAAACTAATAAATGAAAGAAGTAAAGTTACAGAAATAAAATCAACATACAAAAATCAGAAAGGAAGATTAGGGGCAGTGGGAGAGGATGGATGTGAGAGGATGGGAGCCAAGCAGCAGAGGAAGGGAATGAGAGAAGTCAGCACTGCACAGTAGGACAACAGGAACATGACTAATTTAAATCTCTCAGAGCATTCTAATTCATATGTAACCACAAATAAATGAAAAAATAAATGGAAAAAAAAATAAGTGGAAAGACAGTCTATGTTCCTAGACCATCAACTTACACCATACACAAGAATAAACTCGAAATGGATAAAAGACTTAAATGTAACTCATGAATCCATAAAAATTCTAGAAGAAAATGTAGGCAAGAGAAACAAAGGAAAAAATGAACACATGGGACTACATCAAACTAAAAAGTTTCTGCACAGCAAAAAAGACACTCATCAAAATGGAAAAGGAACCCACCGTATGGGAGACCATAATTGCTAATGATGCATAAGATAATAGATTAATTTCCAAAATATATAGAGTTCTCATACAACTCAACAAAAGGAAGACCAAGAACCTAATTTAAAAAATGTGCAAAGGACCTAAATAGACACCTCTGCAAAAAGGACATACAAATGGCCAAGAAACATACGAAAAAATGCTCAACATCACTAATCATCAGAGAGATGCAAATTAAAACAACAATGAGGAATCACTTCACACCTGTCAGAATGGCCGCCATCAACAAATCATCAAACAACAAGTGTTGGCGAAGGTGTGAAAAGGAGACTCTAGTACACTGCTGGTGGGAATGCAGACTGGTGCAGCCACTGTGGAAAACTATGGTGTTACCTCAAAAAGTTAAAAATTGAACTGCCATTTGACCCAGTGATTCCACTTCTAGGAATATACCCTAAGAAGCCTGAAACACCAATCAGAAAGAATATATGTACACCTATATTCATAGCAGCACTATTTACAAATTCTAAGATCTGTAAACAAGCCAAGTGTCCATCAGTAGATGAGTGGAAAAAAAGCTGTCATACATGTACACAATGGAATACTGTGCAGCTGTAAGAAAGATCTCTTACCATCTGAGATGACATGGAGGGACCTGGAGGGTATTAGGCTAAGCAAAGCAAGCAAAGCAGAGAAAGACAATTATCACATAATCTCACTTATTTGTGGGATATAATGAACTAAACAAACTGATGAACAAAATTGGCCCAGAGATATAGAGGTAGGGTACAGACTGACAAACCCCAGAAGAGGGGGTGTTGGGGGTGGGGAGGGAAATACCACAGAACTTCTATGTATTTACGCATAACCAATGAACACAAACAACAAAGCTGGGGAAGGGGTGGTGAGGGATGGGGAGGAGGGTGTCAATGGGGAAAAAGGAGAAACATCTGTAACAAAAACAAATTAATAAAAATAATTTAAAGAAAAAGATATTTTATGTTCATATGGAAAGCAATAATATTATTAAAGTGTTGCCCTGGATGGTTTGGCTCAGCGGTTAAAGCGATCAGCTTGCAGACCAGAGAGACCTGGGTTCGGTTCCTGCTAAGGGCACATGCCTCAGTTGCAGTTTGTCTCCGGCCCTGGTTGGGGTCATGTGGGTGGCAACCAGTTGATGTGTCTCTCTCACATTGATGTTTCTCTCTCTCTCTCTCTCTCTCTTTCTTCCTCCCTCCCTCTCTGCCTCCCTCCTGCTCTATCTGAAGATAAATGCAAAAAACTCTATCTGAAGATAAATGCAAAAAATTGTCCTCAGGTGAGGATTAAAAATAAATAAATAAAATGTTTAAAAATAAATAAATAAAATGTCCCTACTACCCAAAGTTATCTATAGATTTAATGTAATCCTTATTATATCATTCACTGGGCGACACTGGCCAGGAAAATAAACACAATTTTTGTTTTTATTATACCTCAATAAATCTGGAAAAAATAGAGTGTCCTTCTTTTAGTTCTATAGAAACATTGAAAATAGAGATTTTATAGCCCCATTCTCCGAAAACAACCAATTATAATTAGAAATGCATAATAAAAATAGACACAGAAATCATTACTGATTAGAAATTAAAAGCAACTTCTTATATAACACTTGGGTCAAAGGGAAAAAATCAAATGAGAATTAGCATATGTGTAGAGAGCAATGAAAAAATTATCATGCCAAAATCTATAAAGCAAAGAAATCCTATACTCAACTGATAAATTTTAGCTTAAAGGCCTTCAGTATTAAAAAGGGAAAAGTCTCAACATAAAGAAAACTGATATTTGTCTTAAATTAGAATTATAACAAAAGCAAAAATAACTAAGAAAATTGACTTAATAAATTTTGACTAAATAAAAAAGAAACAGTAAAAGAGGTACGTGAAAGTACTATGTATGAGAGATTAGCTGAGGAAGGCCAAATGGGAGCATGCATATATTTTAGAAATCAAAGAAAAAGGAAGAATCTGAGAAGGATCAGTTATAGAGAGAAAAGCAAACATCAGTCAAAAAAAGCAGAGGAGAAAGGCAAGGATGTAGAATATGGTTTAATGGGGGAGGTAAATAAGAGAGTTCAGAGATGTTTTTCACAGAAAATTACAGCCTATTTGAAAGAATTTATATAACATATTCACAATAATTTATGAAATATATTTCTACCTGTTATCTTCTAATGGATTAGGAATATATATATATATATATATATATATATATATATATATAGTAAGCCCCTTAACTTTCCTCCTAGAAAATTGAGACAACTACAGAAAGCATAGAATACTTTTTAATTTTTTAAGTCTATGTTACTATAGCTAGTGAAGTTAGTGTCTTTTTAATTTTTTATTTAAGCAATTTATTTAAATAAAAACCATAGCTTGTTTTTTTTTCTTAATTTATTTATTTTTGTTACAGATGTTTCTCCTTTTTCCCCCACTGATTCCCCCCTCCCCCTCCCTCCCTGCCCTCTCCCCAGCTTTTGTTGTCGATGTCCATTGTTCATGCATATATGCCTATAAGTTCTGTGGTTTATCTCCCCCCCCCACCTTCTGGGGATAGTCCTTCTGTACCCCACTTCCACATCTCTGAGACTACCCAATTCCCCATTATGTTCATTATATTCCACAAATAAGTGAGATCATATGATACTTGTCTTTCTCTGTTTGGCTTGTTTCGCTTAGGATGACACTTTCCATGTCCCTCCATGTTGTCTCAAAGGATAAGAGATCTTTTTTTTTTCTTATAGCTGCATAGTACTCCATTGTGTATATGTACCACTGCTCTTTTATCCATTCATCTACTGATGGGCATTAGGGCTGTTTCCAGATCTTAGCTATTGTAAACAGTGCGGCTACAAACATGGGGGTACATATACTCTTTCTGATTGGTGTTTCAGGCTTCTTAGGGTATATTCTTAGAAGTGTGATCACTGGGTCAAATGGAAGTTCAATTTTTAATTTTTTGAGGTAACACCATATGAAGAAATGCTCAACATCACTAATCATCAGAGAGATGCAAATTAAAACAACTATGAGGTATCACCTCACACCTGTCAGAATGGCCGCCATCAACAAATCATCAAACAACAAGTGTTGGCGAGAGTGTGGAGAAAAGGGGACTCTAGTACACTGCTGGTGGGAATGCAGACTGGTGCAGCCACTATGGAAAGCAATATGGTGTTACCTCACACCTTGTTTTTAAATGAAAGTATTAGTGCACTTTTCACAATTTCCATCTTAGAAAACTTAGTAGGTAACTTTATCCTTGGATCCTCTACCTACCCACTATATATTTTGCTTCATGATTGGCAAGAATTAGGGTCATAGTTGTAGTGCCTTTCCTTTGGGACACAGAATATTACATAAGAATGACTTATAGAAGGAAGATTATGATCGCAATGATAATGCAGTTACATAAACTATGTCTACTTCCTAGATATAACAGCGCCTTATCAGTTCATCTTCTATGAATATATATATATATATATATTTTGGTGTTTTAGAATAATCAGCACATCTCTGGCTCGTTAACTACAACTAGAGTAGTCAAGGGAGGAAGTGAAATTATCATTAAACATTCACGAACCAAAATCAATTAGTTCACCTAAAACATTCATTAAATAACCGGCCTTGTGCAGTTAACAGCCGTTGGTACCTAATATAAGAAGAGTGAGATGTAGTGAAAAAATATGGACTCTCATGTCCAGTTAATTCCAGTAAAATCCTGGCTTAGCTCCTGATAAATTCAACTTGAATGATAGATATAATCTATGAGCCTTGTCTTTATCTGTACCCCCCACCAAAAAAGATAGTGAACATCAAAGAACAACTGTGAAGATTCAAATAATGGATCTCTGTTGTTCTCTAGTACATAGTAGATGCCTAATAAATGATAATAACCTCCCGCCCCCCCCCACACACACACACACCCTGTTGTACTGGGTAGTTAGTGTAAGAAGTTATCATTAATATAAATTTGGGCTTTCAAAGGGAAAGAATTTTACAGTGGAAAGGGATGACAACAGTTTCCTTTCTCTATGTAGATATAAACCTCTACTAGAAAATACTGTAAATATTAAAAAACACATTGTATCTTCATTTATGTGGGATCATTAAGTTTTCTTTCTGATTTCCCTTCCTTGTTTATTTTAATACTGTATTACCAATCAAAGCCAACTTTCAGTATTTTTGTCTTTGAAAGACTCGTACAAAACTGCGCCAAACGCCTGCCTGCCCTAACTTGGTTTGGTGTCAAGATTCCTTAGCATCACCTGTGTTCTACTCCTCCTGCTATCCTTGCCAGAGAAAATGCATTGAGATGCATTTATCAGACACCTGCTAATTAAATAATTTGAAGGAAAGGATCCTGACATTTTGTTCTATGGCACGGTCGAGTTTCTCTGGTGGCTTCTTAATCAGTCTTTCACTCATTCTCTATCTCTCTTGAGAGTTGTGAGGGGATTCTGCATAAGAGAAAGTCTATGTAAAAGAAAGTATGAACCCTGTCAAGTTTGGTTCATTGGTTAGAGCATCAGCCCTCTGACTGAAGAGTCATGGTTCAATTCCCAATCAAGGGCATGTACCTGGGTTTCAGGTTTGATCTCCTACCCTGGAGGTCATGCGGGAGGCAACCAATCTGTGTCTCTCTCTCACATCAATGTTTCTCTCTCTCTCTCTCTCTCTCTCTCTCTTTTCTCTCCCTCCTTCCCTTCCACTCTATCTAAAAATCAGTGAAAAATATCCTCCAGTGAGGATTAACAAAAAAAGAAAAAAAAAAGAAAGCTTGACATTTTCACAAAACTTCTCAATTTCTATTAGTTCTTCTAATCTCATCTTAAAGGGAAGGTTTACTTTCTAATTCACATGACTCTTTTAAGCTATATTGTAAAGAGAGCTGATCAACAGTGTTTTAAATTACAAGAATATGGCAGTTTCTTACAAAGAATTTTCCAGAAAGTTGAAGTTTTAGTTCATTTCTGTAGGTGTTCACAATCAGTCATGAAGATACCGGGGAGAGAAAAGTAATTCTTTGCCAGTAGCACAGTAATATTAACAGATAACTGTTGAGAGGGTCAAATGTAAGCATCTTACAATTTTTTTTTATTGTATTTATAGATCGTCAATGGTCCTGTAATAGAGGCTATCAACCACATAACCCACTTTGTCATCTCAGGTCTATGATACTCACCAGGCATTATGCAATAGCAAGTTAGGATGTTGGGTGAAGTGTTGATGAAAATCCACGGTAATAAAAATCTCACAGATGTGAAGTCAATTATAGTATCAAGTGAAGTTTGTTATGAAGAGATACTTGTTATTAAAGTCTCCATGCCTCAACAAGGCTGACCTTCTCAAATGCTAGTATGTCACAAGGCATGAGATTTAAAAAATATCCAATAACAAGTTTCCCTACTGTGGTTTCAATTGCCTTTTCAGATCTCCCACAGTGTCTGTTTCAGTCTGAGATAATGCAGACACTTCTGGTCCTCAGTGGGTCAAAGTGGCTTGTCTTTACACTGGAGTAATCACAGAAAAGATTTACCTTGATCAAATTATCTAGACATATTTTACTCAAATCTTTATTCCATTTAGCTGTGTAGACAAACTTTGAAATTGCAGAAACTGAAAACCTGTTAAGTCTCTGTGCTGTTCCTAATAAAATGCCTTGCATATGCTAGGAGCTCAAAAATAGTTGTGCATTCTATTGAGAATGTTTACAAGATTCAGGTCATTTGACACCTCATAGTATGGTATAAAAATGAACAGATGTATACATTAAAATAGATATATTCTGTTGTTTCCGTGTTTGAGAACAACTTCTTACTAAAACTGTCCAAAGAATTTAGAAAGGTAGGCTTTGAAAACAGAGAGTCGGCGGGATGTCACCCAGACGACCAGGACCTTTTCCCATCTGTCATTTCTATGCTCCTTTTCACTGAGACCCTAACAAGCCAGTGCATCTTCATTGTAACCTTGCCATCCTGGGTGATAATCGTCCGTGTACTGCTGTGAGTCCCCACTATATTCTAACAATTTGGAACAGGGGAGAGGTTTTAGTTTCTCATATTTTCCAAGTAACACGTCTAGCCCACAGTAGTCACTTTTATACATTTTGGTTAAAAACAAAATAACATTAAACAAGAAAAATACTTTTGAATAATGTTGAAAGATTCCAGGACAAGACTCTACGTTAAGCTATAAAATTCCATGTCTATGTCACTGACATGCTGAACAAAGTTATGGGTCCTGTTGTACAAAAAAGTGAAACTTTTCAAATGTGCCAAATGAAACTGAAGGAACTGAGACTATGATAAACCTGGCGTAACGTGGCAGCTCAGCTCCTACCACTTGTCTCGGTGAGCTCAAGCTGTAATATAAAAAAACACCACCGCCTGGGTGTCTTCAACAATGCACACATTTGCTCACAATTCCGAAGAGTAGAAAATCCAAGATAAGGGTGACTGCAGATTAGGTTTCTGGTGAGAGTCCTTAACCACCTCCTTGTTGTTTCCCACATGATGGGGGGGGGGGGGGAGGGAAGGAGGGAGGGAGGGAGAGAGAGAGAGAAAGTGGAGGGTGGGGGAGAGAGAGCTCTTGCAAGCCAGCAAGCTCTTTAGCTCTTTCTCTCCTTCACAGAACACTAATCCCATCCTGAAGGCTTCACCTTTGTGACCGGCCTCTAAACCTAGTTACCTCCCAAAGGCCTCACCTGTCAATGCCATCACACTGGGGGCTAGGGTTTCAACATATAATTTTGCGGGACACAAACATGCAGTCCATAAAAACACTAGATTTATTAGAGTGGGACAGGTCTGACTTTGTATGCGTCTATGTGTGTTTCTGTGCTATTCTTTCTCCTTAGTGAGTTCTAACGCATGGGCTAGACCTCCCTGTCGACTGTACATGTAGCTAGTTTTAAGTCAGAGGACAATGGGACTTGATCCTCCTCCTCTTATTAAATGCATATGCCTTACTCAGTTCTGTCAGGGCAATAGATTCCAGAAGTCACTAAGCCTGATCAAGTTTCCCCTATAATGATTTACTAGCAAGTGCTGAACAGTTCTGTTCTCTAGGCTATAGTTTCATTGTTGGTTCTATTCACTTCCTTGTGCGTATTCTTCAGTTTTCCTAAAATGACATATTCTACATGTATAATTCAAAAAATAATGAAAGCAATAAATTTAGTAAAACAAAACCATCAGTAATTGGCATGAGTTATAATTACTATTGTCTATGTAAGTTAAGGGTGGAAAATTTTTAAAAATAGGTTTTAACTGCCCATGATATTTTGGGAATGAGCTCCTTGTTTCTTATCAGAAGGAACATATTCTTGCCATTTTGGAGCATGCCCAGTCTGCTCCTGTGATATTTCAGTATATGGATATTTCAGAGATAAAAGACATTTGATTTACTAGGAACTTCTATCTTTTGGGGGCATTTTGAAAGTAAAAGAAATGTTTTTTCCTAGGTCTTCAGTAAGAGCTCCTAAGATTAAATTTTTAATGGATAGAACATATGGTTCTTAACTCTTTCTGTCTGACTCATTTCACTTAGCGTGATAGTCTCAAGGTCTATCCATGTTGTGACACATGACAATATTTCATCTTTTCTTAGTAAAAAATTATGTGATTTTATTCACATGTGGGATATAAAACTGAAAGCAACTAATGAACAAACAAGACAAACAAACAAAAGCTCATACCCAAGGATAACAGTGTGGTGGTTACCAGAAGGAAGGGGGATGGGGAGGGGGATAAAGGGTAAAGGGGTCAAATATATAGTGACAGGAGAAGACCTGACTTGGGATGGTGAACACACAATGCAATATGTAGATGATGTATCATAGAAATGTACACTTGAAATCTATACAATTTCATTAACCAATGTCACCCCAAGTAATTTAATAAAAAGAAGAAAAAAAATTAATTAATGGATAGAATAATATAGTAAATGGAAGAAAATTTTACAAGAAAGGAAAAAAAAAATTAGGGCTTGAGAAAGAAAAGAAAATCGGGGTGGGAATGCACCCTTGCAGATCCCTCCTCAACAAGGAGAAGTAATGACATGCCAGGTGAGGAAGAAGGAACTTCAACTTCATTTAGTGCTGTGGTTTGCCTCCTAAAGGGACGGCAAGGTGGTTTAACACGCAGTCAGTTATGAAGGTAACATCGATAAAGACAACCCAAATTCTCCCAGATGAGACGTTCAGATAAGGATGCAGGTGGAGAGTGTGAGGAGATACACAGGGCTGATGGGCTCCTAACTTAAAGTAATTGTTCTGCAGAGAAAAAAAAAACAAAAAACCTTCACATATCAAAGGAACAAGTGTTAAAAAAGAAGATAGAAGGTAAATATAGCATCTGTCTCAAAAGAGGTTTACTAGAAAAGCTCTTCGATGTGTTTTTAGGTATTGGGAAACAATATTAAGTAAAAGTTAATATTACATGTGGAATAAAGTAGATATTGGGGACTTTTGTGTGTGTGTGTTAATCCTCACCCAAGGATATTTTTCCATTAATTCTTAGAGTGGAAGCAAGGGAGGGTGGGGGGAGAGAGAGAAAAACATCAATGTGAGAGAGACACATCTATTGGCTGCCTTCCACATGACCCCAACCAAGGCTGGGGATTGAACCTGCAGCCCAGGTACATGTCCTTGACTATGAATTGAACTCGAGGCCCTTTGGTCCACAGGCTGATGCTCTAACCACTGAGCAAAATCAGCCAGGGTAGATTTGGGGGACTTTTGTATACTATGTAATTCCTATACATCTTCAACTTGAAATATCAAACAGTATGTGGCTGGCATTTTGAAATTAATGTCATCATTTAGAAATGTGTAAGGAGCTTCTAATAAAGTATTTTAAAATGTCTAAAATTATTTTCACAGAAAAGAATATTAAGATAATAATGGTGATGAGAATCAATTATTTTCTTCATTTAATTCATTAACTGGTAGTGAATAACAATTAATTTAGTAGGAAAAACACATCTCTTTCCATTACTTACTTTTAAGGGACAAAAAATTACAGACAGTTGAATGAAGAACAAAGTTTAATTATTTCTTATATCATCTAAACCAGCGGTTCTTAACCTGTGGGTTGCGACCCCTTTGGGAGTCGAATGACCCTTTCACAGGGATCGCCTAAGACATAACAGTAGCAAAATTACAGTTACGAAGTAGCAAAGAAAATAATTTTATAGGTGGGGGTCACCACAACATGAGGAACTGTATTAAAGGTCATGGCATTAGGAAGGTTGAGAACCACTGATCTTGACACTTTGAGGACTTAAAAATGTCAAACTGACAGCACTTTTATTAGCTGTGATTTCAAAAATGAAGACGAGTAAAAACATATATATGTATGTTTATGAATACATATATTCATATACATGTATATAGATAGGTATACACATATATTCATATATATCATTTTACATCTTACAAATAAAAAATAAATTTAATAGATGTTTCTTTAGCACTTTTATTAAAAGAGAATATTCAATTTCAAATCAATAGGAACTCTGTTTCATAGATTAGGCTAACTCCTTCCTCATACTTTCCTACATTTGTGAAACAAGAAAACCCACTGAATTGTATCTTCCTGAACTCACTCTGATCAGTTTGAATGGAAAGGCAACCCTCAGACACGGGCTGTTAGTCACTAGTTGAATGTGCTGAGACCAGAACAGCGCTTGGTGGAAAGAGCCTTTGGAAAATACAAAGCTCGTTGTTCCCAGAAATCGCCCGTCTCTGGTGAAACCCAGCAGGGCAGGGCTCACAGACGCCTTTGAAGAAGCCCCTGAATATAGTCTGGAGGAAGAAAAAAAAAAAGAATTCTAGTTCCAAGGTTGTTTCATCCTGAGACTAAGATGCTTTTATTTTATTCTAGCTGAGAGAAGCTGAGTGTTCTTTCTAATAAAGATGGATGTTAAACGCAATTAAGGAGATAGTGAAATCAATCTGGGAGAGAAGAATAGGATGGGGGTAGTTTGGGCTGACACTTTAAGGTAGTGAGCTGTGGAATAAACAGGAGTCTAAGGAAATAAAATAAAATTCTCAGATCTATTTCTCTGTTAGACACCTCTTCTGTATATTTCTCAATCCACAGAAATGGAAAAGAAAAGAAAATACAGTTATGTAAATAAGCATTTGAGTTGTCTTTATACTTCGGCAGACAATTTAATTTATGTAGTATCTTTCTAGAGGTATCTTTTGTGTTTCTTTGTACATTATTATTTTTTTTTAATGCTGGAAGAAAGCAGATGAAAAGGTGTGCTTTTGTTAACACTCTAAATTCGGCTTGTGAAATAATTTAGACATTTAAAAACATTTGAATTTTGATGTATAAAGCTTGTTCGTGTAGTTAGCTTGGGAAAAAAAAAAAAAGCCTGCAAAACTTCTTCAAATTCTATGTCCAAGGGAGAGAAAGGAGACTAATCCTCTGTGGCACTGTTCATACGGCTCGGGCTCATTTGCATGCTGCAACAGCTCTGCATCACAGACCGTGGTATCTGGTGAATCATAAAGCCCCTTTCCTAATCAATCTTATTTTCATCGGTGCTTAAGACAATATAAAAATAAGTCCTTTTCAACCAAGATCCCGAGGTCTCCAATTTGGAGCACTGGCCATGCAGCACACCACCACAAGGTGGGAGTAAAACGTTTGATTGGCTTAAGAACTGGCCTTTGCTGGTTTTTTGTTTTTTGGGATTTTTTTTTTTTTCCCCAGCTCAGTGTGAACAAAGACATACAACAGGCTTACTTTAAATCTGGATGAAATAACATCGCCTATTTTTTTCTTGTTTCTAATATGCACACCTTAAGGAAAGAAATGCCTTTTCTCTAAATTCTGAGGATCAAATATAATAAATATAAAATAAGAAAGTAATTTAATAGCTATTTCTTTATTTCCTTTTTAAGTATCTTTTCCAAAGTATATTTTAGGAACCAAAAGCAAACCATTTGAATAGAAGTTCTGTTAAAACACTTCCCATTTTTAATAGATGATAATAAATATTACGAATTCTCTGTACTAATTCATAGTTTGAAGATAGCCTCCCTCCATAAATTTTTTCCTATAATTTTATATCTGCATAGTAATGAAGGCAGCTGAGTAAATAGGAACAATAAATTAAACCGTCCAAGAAAAATATATAATGATCTTTCCCTTTCTAAGGAGTTGAATGATTAAAGTGAGTTTTTAAATATTGCTTCTTTCAGAAGAAATACAATGCAGGGCCACTGTCTACAGTGCTGTTGCTCTTGCTTGCTTTGTGTGTGAATAGATGTGCTAGTGAGGCTTTGTGTGGTGCGTGCTTATTCAATTCGCTTTGAAACATTAGATTCAAACTTGGCAATATGATGTGTTCATGCTGGGGTTGTAAATACATGCAAACACACACCCCCTCTGAAATAGAATACCTGACAGGCAAGCAAGATGAGACATCCCAAGACAGTTGAGACTCACCAAGGTGACAGTGACACACCCAGGGGGACCTGAGTGGTGCTAAATGGAAGGGGCTGCCATGTCCCTTGAATAAAAGACACAAGGGAAGAGCAGAGGCAAAATTGGCTTGCCAATTTCAATTCCTGCCTCCTTCTGCCTATGAATAGCTGGCAGGCTAATGGATGGTACTCCTGTCATTGCTACTGATGTTCGATTTTTTTTTTTTTTTGGTAAGAATTTACCCAAACAGGTCTTTTTATCTTACTCAGTTCTTAATACACAACAAACCTAGGGCCACATCACTTAAATACTTTTGCACCCCCTCTCCCCCCACGATAGCAATGACAAGAAAGAAAGTACTGCCGAAGGCCGTGGAACAGACACTTAGCTGGATGGATGTGAGGAAACTCCAATACAATAATACCAAGTTCTCATGCATAGATGTTGCTGTGTGAAATATGAAAGAATACTGCATTTATATATGAACGTTTTGCGGACTAGGTGGAGTTTTTTAAAGTTTAAGATATATGGAGAAAATTGTATTCATACCACCTGAGCACATACTAATGAATTCAGATGTTGCACTCTAAAAATCCACTTGAGGAGCTCGTAATTAATGTTCCAAAAATTACTGAGTACTGTGGTCTCCTGATCTAGCATATATGATCTATACCAGAGTGTCAGTTTTCTCTTCTGAACATGTAATATGAAGAATTTGCTGACAGGAAAGTGAAGAGAAAAACCAATCAGCTTTAATATTTTACTGTGTGGCTGAGATTGAATCTAGGTAACTCAAGAGGAAGAAAGAACATCAAGGGTGAGCTGTTGCTTACAAAGGATATGATACATTATCTGACCAATGGGTTCTCCCAAATCCAACATATTCTTAAGTATCTATTTACCATGTTGATTGACCCTAAGATGTCTTTTTTTTTTTTTTTTTCTGAGTTTTAGAGAGAAAGGGAAGGAGAGGGAGAAAGAGAAACATCAATGAGAGAGAAAATCGATTGCTGCCTCCTGCATGCCCCACACTGGGGATTGGGCCCACAACCTGGGTATGTGCCCTGACCAGGAATCTCAAACCAGCAACCTCTTGGTGCCTGGGCCGATGCTCAACCACTAAGCCACACCGGCCAGGCTGACCCTAAGATGTCTTTAATGGTACAATATATCATTATTTTATGTTCACTAAGAAAGTAAAATATTACTTATTCAAATATGACCTGTCATTTATTGTAAGATACATATACATTTCAGATGTGAAAATATAAAATAAATAGGGAAAGAAGAAAGAGAAGGAGGTAAGAAAGAAGAAAGGAAGGGAGAAAAGAGAGAGGGAAGGAGAGAGGAAGGGAATAAAGAAAGGAAAGAAGGAAAGAATGATAGAGACAAAGGGAGAAGGAAAGAAAGGAAGTCCTTAGAAACCATGAGAGAAAGTCACTAATAGAACCTGAAGTAAAGTCAGACTTTGCTGGGTTGTTCTGAAATCTCCCATATTTTATCTGAAACACCTCATTGGACAGGAACCAGAATGGTCTTGTACTAAAATGAAGTATGTGTGAAATGATGGGAGATAGATTGTAAAATGAGTTTTATATTCATTTTAATTCCAAGTTTACCATTAAATCTTTAAAAATTAAAACTTAAGAAAGCAATATCATGAAATGCCCAAGTGTTTAAACTTCCTGTGCTTTATGCAACTAAATCAAACTCATGTATGAAGCACAATTTTAATGTATTTGAAAACCATAATGGGCTTGGAGTCAGGGAATCTTAAATCTAGAATCAGCCATAAAGGGATACTATTTATATTTTGATTTGTACTCCATAGTCTTTCTGGTGCTATTTTTCACATGAGTACATGATCTGTTTAAGCTGCATCATTATTTCCTTTATCTCAATTAACATCTGTTGTCTATAATACTTTTACTTCAATTACATATTAATCAAGTAAAATATCACTTACTGAACATAGTTAAGAAAGAAAAAGGAACAAAAACATTTAACTCTTAAATTCCATGCCCTGGCATAGAGTTGCATTATACATCCCAGAGAAAACTGATGTTAGCTTAGCAGTCATTCAATTATTTTTAACAAACTACAGATTATTTACTTTTATGAAAAAACTCCTTAACAAAATGCCTAAAAAATCAGAGCATTTGTATCCTCCTAGGTATAGCAAAGTGAAAGGTCGAAAGTGGAAGAACCAAGGGAGCTGAGTTTATGTGACTATTACTCAACTGCTATTGCTTTTTACTTGGATTTTCCTAAGGTGGTAAAATAACCCCCACAGTATTTGTCTCAAGATGTCAGAGGAACAAAAAAACCTCCATTTTAAATCATTGACATTAGTGTTTTCATCTGTTATGTAAAGTAAAAGATATTCTGTATAGTTATATACATTTCTATAAAAATATTGAGTTATTTTCCCCAGTATCATAATTGATTCATCCACCAGAGGTTGCAATAGGGCTTTTTGCAGATGAAAGACAATAGGAAATAGCAAGACTGTGCAGAATATGAGAAAGCTGGTCATATATCTACTATCTGTTATATATTTATCTATGCATATTTGTATTCTGATGTAGAACAGATCAAGTAATAATAATGGCTAACTCCCTTCAATATCAGATTTGGCTTAATCTCAAATTGAATGAAAAATGAATTAGCAATACACAATTATCTCATACTTATTTTAAGTTCTGTTTCAGATACTGGATATTTTTAACACAAAGCCTGACTTCCGAAAATTCCTTTTAGGTTTTCCACCATTCTTTCATCTTGTCTCACCAGTAATTTCTGGCCTCTGTGGTCTAAATGTGTTAGAAATGTTATTATTATTATGACTATTATTATTATATGCATAAGGACAAGAGTATTTCCAGAATACACCAAGAAGACACCTTTAAATTAAATTCTTTTTTATTTCTTCTTATACAAAGTATTTGTGAATGAATACACATGCATTTGCTGAAAAAAAGGGAAAAATCTGGTCCCAGCCCATATTCTCAAATCATTTCCTTATTGCAAATTATCATACAGATTCAGTTGTTGGTATCAAAGCCCATCTGAATTTTTTTTTTATGAAAAGCTCAGATCCAATTCAATAGGAAATAGGAGATATCTTTTGTGCTTAATGCCATTTCTCTTTAAAAGTGCAACTGAAATGAGCAATGAGAAGAACACACATACAAAAAAAAAAAAAAAACAAAACAAAACCTATCAAGTATTGCAACAACCAGACACAAATTACTCTAATCAGAAATACTGCACTGGAAAAAGAAGAAATGTAAGACCGGACACGTTAAGTTATGTATGTACACAATAGCCCTTTTGGATAGTTCCCAAAGGCATAGGACTTACTACTTCCAAAAAGTACCCACTATTAAGGTGACATAGGTCTTGTCCCTTGAGCCTCCTTAAAGAAACAACAACTGTTCAGTAGCAGTGTAACAGATGTTAAAAAGAATCATTAGCAATCTAAATGTTTTTCTGAGCAGATGTCCCACTGCTGTTGTGGCTAACTTTGGAGGATGCAGTGAGAAGGGGAAAGGATAAAAAGTTGAAAAGAATCAATAATAAGCAAGTCTCCATAAGAATTGCTCATCTAATTATATCAAAAGGGATTGGGGAGTTGTATTTTTTAATTCCTGCTGCTTGGTGCAGAAGGAAAGTAAATAAGCCAAGGAAAGAATTAAACTCTCTCTGCTCCACTGACTTGGCAGGTAGCTTTGGATCAATAAGAGGAAAAGAGACAAGCAGTATTACAGAGAAATTTAATGCTAAAATTGCAATTGTGCACTTTTCAATAGATATCAATAGGAAACCAGAGGCTAAAAAAAAACAACAAAAAACTGAAAAGAATGAAAATGAGGAACAGCAGTTCACCTGTGAGATGCAGCTATGAAGGGAATAAAAGAAGTTATTAGATTAGGTGACTGTGGTTGAAACTACTTCCTTGCTGCAAAGATGGATTTTTCTCAAGGATGCCCCCCCACCCCCCGAAATGCCTGAACTGGAAAAATTATGTAGAGAATCAGCATCCTTGTTCAAGTTTTTCCTTATGAAAATAGCTTTCTTCCCAAAGAAGACAGAAAGTAGAAATATGTATATCTTCACATCTTTACAAAACCATTCTTTTGGTGTTTGAGAGTAAAGGGAAAGAGATATTGGAAGAATATAATCTTCCTTAAATTTTTGCATTCAAATGAGTAACCAGAGTAATTGTAGTCTATAGGAAATGTGTGATCATTAATATATAGAAAACTGACTGAAAATGTAAGTTACATATTTTATGTTTAACGAAATAAACAATAGGTTGATTTTGTCTACATGTAACCAAATCTCTGATTCAATCGTTATAATAAAAGGCTTTACAACACAAAATTACCTGGTAGAAACAGGTTATTTCCAGGGTTCAGGAAACATTTGTATACATTGAAAATGTGACTATGATGGACTTGTGAAAGTTAAAGAAGCTGAAATACCAATTCCAGTTCTGTAACAAAAACGTCACTAAGTCCTGCGCTACTATTTCACTTTCCTCCATCTCCATAATAAATGATGCGGGGACAGAGGTCCATACTAACATCATATTGGGGGAATAAGTAGATTTAAACATCCATTTTGAGTGACAGATGACACTTATCCATGCATTTATGTAACAAACAAATTGCAAACCTACTCTGCACCAAGCAGTATGTTAGATGCTACGAATTACACAGATGAAGAAAATGTTGTTACCACTTATGAGCGGTTCATAGTCTGATGACAAGAGACCCAGTCCATAAACAAGATAATAGCATAAGTTATGCATATGGGGATGTAGTAGCTCTGAGAAGACACTGGAGACCACGTTCCTACCAGAGCCAGCGAGAAAGGACTGAGAGGAAGTGAGGTTTTGGTGGTCCACTGAATTCAAAGTTAGTTGAAGTGTGAATGGTTTTTTGAAATTCATCATAAATAATGTATCTACTTAATTAAAATACATTTACCCAACTCCGCAAAATACAATCTTTCTAAAAGCAATTGGATCTTGTTCACTTTCAACGTCGATGTCCCTAGTAACTGCCCATACTATTTGAGAAGGGCCCTGATCCAGAAGCAGCAGCGACAGCATGCTCTGATTTCTCTCTCCCAGGCCAGGTAACTCCATTGTTTAAATTACAAAGTCCTGTGTGATCTGCAACTTGCCTATTTCTCCAATATTACCACCCTAATTTAGCAAGGATAATGCAACAGCTACTCAATAACTCATTTACTGTGGCATGGTCTCTGAAATGGATATATATTTTTTAAATGTATGCAGTTGGAGACTAATTTAACGTTGGTAAGAATAGTGCATTTAATAAGAACTGTCACAATAACCATCATAACGATGACGGCAACAGAAGCAAACATGTACACAATACATAACGTGCTAGGTATTCTTCTAAACGCTTTACACGTATAAACTCACTTGATCCTCACAGCAGCCCCTTGAGGTAGGGGATGCTCTTGTCTCCATTTTACAGATGGTAAACTGAGGCATAGGGAGGTTAGTGTGACTTTCCCAAGGTCATATAGCTGATAGGTAGTGAAATTATATTTAAAAACTCAACCTGATTTTAAACCTTCTGATTTTAACCATTTCACTTTATCTCTCTGCTAAAAGATATAAAAGTAGAAGAGAAAAAAAAAAATCTTCCACTTAAGCCAATGTGGGTGCTAGAAGAGAAAAAAAAGGTGCAAGAGGATATCTTCACCCTATAATATTAAGGTCTAGAATATCTCTTAGCCATTGTGCTTATTTATTTATTTATTTATTTATTTATTTATTTATTTATTTTTTATCCTCACCAGAGGACATTTTTGCATTTATCTTCAGATGGAGCGGAAGGGAGAGAGGGAGGAAGAGACACATCAACTAGTTGCCACCCGCACGACCCTAACCGGGGTGGGGACAAACTACAGCCAAGGTACATGCCCTTAGCGGGAACAGAACCCAGGAGTCTCTGGTCCGCGGACCGACACTCTAACTGCTGAGCCAAACTGACCAGGGCCATTGTGTTTATTTTTTAAATAAATACTGCAACGCGATATGTAAGTAAAGGGTTGTTTTTAGAAATTCTAGAATAACTCACTAAAGAAAGAATATAATAAAGTACAAGTTTTCTTTTTTTTTTTTTTAAGTTAAAAATGTGTGCATAGGCCCTAAACACTGTTTCTGTTCTCTAGTCGCAGTTCCTTGCAAAGAAACTTTGGATCTTGAGATGAAAAAAAAGATCTATTAGGTCATCTTGTCCATCTCACCACCAGCAGAGAATTGCTCCCGACAGTAAAGAAGTTAACTTACTGACAGCACTCGTTAAGCCACAATTTACCAGGTGAATCCCTAAAGGCAAGAATGACTTCTCTGGTTTATCTCTGCCTTCTTATCATCAGCATAGTTAGGAGACCCATTCAGTCTTTCTTACTGAATGAGAAAAGAGGGCAGGATTCTTGAAAATATTTCTAGACTGCAGTGGACTAAAATCAAAGCTGGTAGCATTTTGACAGTTTAATCTAGGATCGTTCCTTTTCTTTCATATTTAGGCTAGCATGTGTGTGCACATTTCATACTTAGGCTAGCGTGTGTGTGCACGTGTCATATTTAGGCTAGCGTGTGCGTGCATGTTTGCATACAAAAGTTTTGACAATAAACTTCTACAACATCAAAATTAATTTTATAAAATAAGTGTAATATTCTATTTAGTGAATAGGAAAATAAAATGTGCAACAGGGAAAATGGATGGCTCTTAAACACATTCTAAATAAAGCCATCTCATTGTCGAAATTGTGGGTTTTAACCAATTTCTTAGCTCTTTTGAATGACATATATAAAAGGCAGGAAATTTACCAGATTCCATCTTACAGTTCAATTTCGGTGCTGACGTCATCATTCTCTCTATGCATATTCTATGGAATAATGTTATATAAAGCAGCAGCAAAGTAGACTTGTTATGAACCATTCAACCAACACAAGTCTCTTTACAGTTTAAGTCCCCCTCCCCCCTTTTTTAAAGGTGGAAACTATCTCAGTCCTCTGACTAGGTGGCCTGATCACATTATTGCTGCTTAGATACGTCTGCTTTTAACTCCCACTCATTACTCTTCAGAAAGGTTGTTACTAAAGGAGCCACACATATGCCGTATGAGCTGCCAAAAGGGTCTCTTCCTCCAAGATATATTCTACTCCTTTTTTTGAACTAATGCATTATATCCAGGTACCACCAATAAATGCAAATATTATACATTAGTCCTGTATCCTCTATTATGGTAGACCCCAGACTACTACTGTGTAACGTTATCAGAGTAAAAGAAGCTTAGAAGCAAGAGAAGGGAGAAGGAGCAAGAGAATGAGCAAAGGGTTCTCTGGAAAAGGCATAGTGCAGATGAGTTTCAGAGGAAGGAGAGGGATGATAGGTGAGAGAGAACGAACAATTGAGAATGTCAAGAAGAAAAATAAACCAAAAGAATTTGCTTGCATTTTATCTAGTACGTGATATGAATGCCAGAAACGAAAGCCATGAGATGGTGGTCATCAGTTCCTGAGCTCACAACCAAGAACACTGAATAAGACTCCAGTCGCTTTAACCGGGAGCTCTCCTTTCCCTGCCTTCCCTGAGTGTGTGGCTACTGAAACAGGATTTCCCCTGGCATCACATTGAGTTATTCCTTCATAATTACATGATAAACTTATAGTCTATACCACTTATTAATTTCCCAGACATTGTTTCAGAAGTAAGGTCTGAAGATTTTTATATCATAGAAACACTTGTTTCCCGGTGCATATTTTTCTGTTTCCTACAGGGGTTATTACAATAGCAATCATCATCATCATCATCATCATCATCACCTCCCTGTAGCCTCTGGACCATCACATAGGCTGGTCTAAAGCAGAAGAATGGAGAAAATGGGGTAAGTTATAAACGGATTTATGGTGTCAATATTTTGCTACCATTTGTATTTTGGTAATGATCTAGAAGAAGGAAGCAAAAATAACTCCAGTTTCTTGCTTAGGTAAGCTAATATCAGTAAGCGAGACAACATATAAAAGAAAAGGAAGTTAAAAGTACTTAATTTTATTTTATATAGGGTGACTGCGAGGTTCCTATAAGATATTTAGAGTAAGATTTCTTGTGGATGTTTTTTGATGGTACTAAGAAAAAGAAATGACACAAATTTAGAAATCACCAGCACACAGGATACAATATCAATTATAATAAATAATCACATTGAAATGATTGCAGATCAGGTTTCATAGTGCATTAGTAAGTACTCCATGTCAAGGGAAGAACACAGAGAGGCTGCTTTGGCCATTTCGATACTGGCAGGATTTCATAACTTTTTAAAGAAGATTATGATTTTAAAAGTCACAAATTTAGTGGAAATTTTTCTGAAGTTTACTTTGCAAAAAGGGAAAATGATAGCCATCTCCTCGGTCATGACTTTGGTGACTAAAGGGACTTGGTGCACCTCCTTCATTTGGAAGAGGGATACGACATGTCACTGTGCTTTATCTGGAGTCATTGAAAATTCATCGTGGCCGATTCAGGCTGCAAAAGGCCCACGGGGACATTCTCTCGGGATGAACTGGGCGTGGGGAAGGAAGGCAGCACAGTGATCAAGCGCTCTCGGAGCTGTAAGAGTTCCTGTGCTGCCTGCCATCCACCTGCAAGGGGGCCTGAACATACACTGAGGTCAAGTCTCAAGTGGGAACATAAACCTAAGTCCTGGTGTCTAGTTTCTCTTCTGATGAGGAGAAGACATTTGTTTTTAAAACGACTCCTGCTGCCCTGGCTATTTTGTCTCAGTGGTTAGAGCAGCAGCCCGTGGACCAAAGGGTTGTAAGTTTGATTCCGGTCAAGGACACATACCTGGGTTACAGGTTTGATCCCCAGCCCCAGTCAGGACTCCTGTGGGGGGCAACCAATCAATGTGTCTCTCTCACATTGATGTTTCTCTCTCTCTCTCTCCCCTCCCCACCCCATTTCTGTCCTGCTGGCTCTAAAAAAAAAAAAAACAACAATAGAAAATAATATCCTCAGGTGAGAATTAACAAAACAAAAATAAAAAATGACTCCTGTTCGCAGGAGATTGATTTAAACATTAGATCTTGCTTTCCAGGTAGGAAGTCAGATGCTGCTGCTGAGTTAACAGTGTTAGCCCTGGTGACCTTCCCAAAATGCTGAGGGAACAGGAGACTTCTTTAACACTTGCTGTGTGACTGTGGCTTCCAAGAGGCCCATTTCCCATCTCCTCGGGGATTTAGGTTCCAGTTTTTAAACTATCTGATTCGCCTGGACCGGAAAGCAGTCTTACCCTTGGCTGCTGAATATGAAAGTCAAAGTCTTTGCCAAATTGATTGACAGGGCTCTATCTGGTTGTCTTGGACAATATTTTGCTGATGTCATTGTATAGTGGGGTCAGTGGTCCTAGTCACTTTCTATCCCATGTATGGCTCTTTTATTAAGATTTCTGTAAGATATGACATTGTTCTTCTTGGTCCATTAAACTATACAGCTTCATAATGTTTACTAGTTTAAGCATGGAAGGGCAGTGAAGCCCTCACGATTATTCACACTTTTGAATTAGACAGAAACAGGCAACAGACAGCTGGTATGGTTCCCCTTGCCCAGGGTTCCTCAGCCAACATCAGGGCGCCAACACCACACCTCCACACTTGGGGCAATCGGTTTCTCAGCATTACTGACAACCTGTCCAACTAGTTCACGGCAAACAGAAGCCACGCCTAGTAGTGTAGGTGCTTAAACATGTGTGAGCCGAGTAAAAGGGGGGCATCTTTACCCGTGCCTCAGCTTGACTGCATATCATCACTGAAATGAAGATTTCCTTTGTCGTTTTACATGTTCACAGTTAGGCAGACATTGGATTTGCATTTTAAGTTATCAATAAAATCAAAAAATTGCCCTGGCTGGTTTGGCTCAGGAGTTAGAACTTCAGTCTGCAGACCAATGAGTCGTGGGTTTGATTCTGGTCAGCTGCGTTTGTCCCCAGCCCTGGTCAGGTTATGCGGGAGGCAACCAGTCTATGTGGCCCTATCACATCAATGTTTCTCTGTCTCTCTCCCTCCCTCCCTCCCACTCTATCTGATAATAAGTAGAAAAATATCCTCAGGTGAGGAATTAAATAAATAAATAGAATTGAAGAATTATTACATGATAATTCAGTATGTTCAATAATGTGGTCCCTTTCCTTCTTAAAGTGCTTTTTAAAATCTAAACTTTTGTAAACCCTAACTGGGATTCCGAACATGTTAAATGTGAGTACACATTTAACCTCCAGCATAATTTGTAGATACTAAGCAAGAATTCAGAAGAGGAGTACCTGCATCCATTTTATTTTAAGAGAAAGAAAAATCCCTTTTTCTAAATGTATATATCCATTGTCATTTTGACAAATGCAAAAATGTCACCTGGACTAAGCAGGGGGAAGAGCACTGGCAGAGGCTTCAGGAAAAGGGTCGAAGCCCAGCCTCTCGCCAGATTGTGTGCCTCCGGCCAAGTCTATCTAATGACTAAGTTCACTCGCCTATAAATTTTTATCTCAGGACTCGTTTAATAGAAAATTATCAGGACCCCTTTATTTTGCTGCCTCCAGTAGATAACTTCAGCGTGCATGGGGAGAGACTGTGTATTCTGAAGCCAAGTTTTTATCACTGTCCAAAATAATTACCCAGGGTAAAACACCTCTATAAAAAATTCTATTTTTGGTTAATTTTCAAATAGAGAATAAAAGTTAGTTGCAGTTTGTATGGTAAATGGCTTCCAGTTGGCAAATACACATTAATGATAATTACTTATAATCTAAAAACACAGAAACCTATCAAATATGCTGATGATTAACTGAATTTCAATATCTGGAAAGTT
The DNA here is from genome assembly GCF_014108415.1 of Molossus molossus. NCBI lineage: Eukaryota > Metazoa > Chordata > Mammalia > Chiroptera > Molossidae > Molossus > Molossus molossus. The sequence continues at coordinate 161,617,075 of NW_023425344.1, read as the reverse complement.
TGAGATTCACTCATTTAGTTCACATTTAACGAAAGAACTTGTAATGGATAACCCTGGACACAGTGTATGTGCAGACTGTGTAAAACCTATTGTCTTTGTCCTCACTGATTGAATCTGACAATTTGTGTGATACATGTCAATTTTTTCTTCTCTGCTCTTTATGCATACACTTTTTTGTTATAGACACTTTCCAAAGCCGATCATTTTATACTTATTTTTTTTTATAAGGTGGGGGTTGCTCTGAGAGCCATTCTTATCTCTGAACAAATGTATACCTGCGAATCCAATCTGGAGTGAAAGGAAGGAAGAGCACAAAAGGGAGAGAATATAAAGCATGTCTCTGTGGAGCAGAGGACAATCATTAGATTCATTATCTGTTCTACATTCCAGTCACTTCTTTAAAAGAAAAGAAGTACATAATACCATGGCAACAGTTAGACCTGCAGTCCGTTATGGTATATAATCATTAAGAGGTCTTCAGCCTTCCCTGAAAATAGATACGAAAAAAATTCACAGTGGTTGCACAAACTCCCTACATTTATGCTGATTAAATGACAAGTTTGTAATTTACAGGTGTCTTATTGCCATGGGAATGCAATCACACAATTCCATTTTAGAATTCAAGGGCTTTTGAAACATGCTGCATGATTGTTAGCTGGGCTGCTAGCTAAGATTAAATTGAAAGGGTGGCATGTAGATTTTTAGAACATGGTGTTGACATTTACTGGCCAATCACATTTCGCAACACTCCTGCATGACAGCAGATGTTGACCTTTCAAGCTTTCCCTATCTTCTTCCACGCATTACCTGCAGAAATTAACATAACTCTGCTCCCCGTTCTCTGCTGCTATTAATGTCACTTGGGAATTGAGATTCATGAATTCAGTTATTACCCAGGCTTGAGACCCGTTTTATACTTTAAGCACAGAACTAACAGCTCCTGGGAGCTGGTATTTTTGGATGTTGCTTCAACTACCTTTGTGGTTGAGGTATGGCTAGAAGCTATGTAGCAAAAAAAAAAAAAAAAAAGTCATAGGGAACAAGAGGAGAAATAGGCAGAGGAGGACAGTTTCAAGGAAAATGCTAAGGGCCAAATAATTGCAAATATATGGGATAATAGGGCTTTAAACCGAAAGAGATACATTTTAAGTAAGTCAAATAATGGCATGAGTTTTTCTTGTCTTGTTAGCAGAACCATGAAAATGATAACCCTTAGAGTTTGTGTGCAGTGAGCTTCAGGGTTTCCTCCACAATGCCTGGGGTCTCTATTATCGATGACTTAGGAGAAAAACAATCTAAGGTAAAGATGTCACAGGTGGCCCTTGGGAGTTCAGTGTGTAATTGTGAGCCAAATCTGTAGTGCTTCCTTCTAAATAAAAATCCGACCATTCTGTTATCACATTGATATTTTTTGTTTAGTTTTTCCAAACAGAGAAGCTTTGCTTCTTAACAATTTGGAGGGGACTAATCAGTGAGGGAATGGAATTCTGAAATATATTATTTCCAGGGACAAGAATTAGCACCTCCTATAAGTTCTACTAACCCAGATATCATTATACTGAATCATATTTCTAGAAATTGATGGACAAAGTTGTGATGCTATTTATCAAAATTTGCAGACGGTGAAGGAGGATTCTGAACTTCGCCTAACCTTTTCTTCAGGTTTGCTGTGCAGATTTAGTCGATTTCCTGTTCTGCCTTTTCAAGTCCTTGGAGAGCATCTACAAAATATCTCAGTAACAGTTCTGTGAATCGAGTCTTTTGAGATACAAGCAGATGCATTTATTTCAAATAGTAATTGATTAACAGAGCTCAAGATGTCACCAATGAGATATGCATATGCAGGTACTCAGTGGCATTGCTCTGACTTACCCTCCAGCAAACACACTGTGCTGATCTGCATGTTTCAGCCACAGTGCATTTTCCAGCACGTCTCTAAAACCAGCATGTCTCTGAAACCAGCACCTCTCACCACACATATGAAATACACAAGCAGCATGGTTTGAAGGGCTAAGACTCACACTTTCTAATTCAATTCCACTATGCTTGATGTTACATGTTTTGAAATTACTTTATGTGCATGAATTAATATTTTCCCAGAATTACTTAATGCAAAGAAATGCTCCTGGTAAGGAGATAGGGGCAAGCTAGGCAGTCAGGGACAAGACCACGGGAATAAAATAGAGCACCTTGTGAACGTGGACAGGATGCAGCTTGCCTGCGGAGATTGCTCCGTGTAAAACGTGATGATTTAGCGCTGAACCCAGCTTGGTGGGAAGACATGAACCTTAAAATGTACAGATATTGCAGACTTCCTTGAAAGAACCAATCAGAAGTTAGCAAGGTATATATCTACCCCTAGACAAAGGAGCCTCCCCAGCAACCCACTTGGGTCCCCTCCCCTCTGTGGGGAGTCTGTCTTGCAAATAAAACTTCCCTTTCGCTTGCCTCTTTGTCCATGAACTCATTTTTCGATTTTGGGAGACAACGAACCTGGACCCAAACACTGCCCTGAGGTTTCATCTTTGGGGGCTCACCCGGAATCGAGGGGAATGGTAAGTGAAACAGACTCTGCTGCTTTGCTCTCTTACTCTTTTCCTCTTAGGAGAGAACGAAACACACACACACACACACACACACACACACACACACACACACACACCCCCCCCCCCGGCACCCTGTCAGCCACTTAAAAGTAACTAGTTCTTGAAGACACGGGGGACAGGCTTCCTCAGCAAAGTTTGGTCCAATTCCCTGTTTATGGGAAGGCTGTTCCAATTCCGAGCCAATTTCTCTTTCCAAAACCAGGACTTTTGGTCTCCCTTATGCCACCTTTGAGGGCATGGGTCAGCCAATTAAGAGCTTCAAGGGTGGCAGCCACTACAAGACTCCAGTGTAGGATGAACCGGTCTCGGATCCGGCGAGACTGAGTTAGACAGCCTGCCGGTCTCAAGCAAGCGTCCCAGCAACACAGGCACACTATGAAAAGGCACACATTTGTCCCTCCCTAGCCCTAATCACTCACTAGGTTTTGAGAAGACCAAGTCCCGTTTCTCCTCTATCACTCTCTCTTCCTGTTGTACTGCCCGAAATTGTGTGGAGGTTGAACCCAGAGACCCTCAAGTCCTGACGTCGGTGGGTTGACTTGCTGGCTTCAGGGTCCTCCCTCCGCAGCACCCAACTGAGTGCAAACGACTGTCCCTTATGGCCAATGCCTCCTTGGTTCTGACCCCACAGAATCAGACTTCTTCACTTCCCTCTATGGACAGCATTTGGGAGCAGGAATATGGCTTTTATGTAGATTAGAAGGCAGACCCCAGCCCCTCTGCCCATCGTGTCCCCTGGACTTGACCCTTTCCAGCATAGGTCATGGGGGACTTGTTCCCTCTGTCTCCCACTCCCTGCCAGGGCAGCCCTGGCCTGACACGTACCAGCACACCTATCAGGCCCACGCTTCTTGTCCTTGGGGACCGGAGCCCTTGCACAGATGGGCTATTGTCCCTGGCTGCTTGGCCCCTCATCATTAATGGATTTTCACCTTCCCCTGACCCCTGTAGACAGGCATATTCCTTTGATGGATGATACAGACAGGGACAGCTCCTGAGGAGAATTACTGAACTCCCTTGGAGTTCAGGGATTTGTCTTTCCCTTCTAACCCTTTGCCTGCAGATTCTCCTCATTGTTGTCCTGAGAGAGGCCCAATGGCCCTGCAGAAATATTTTAACCATCTAGGTCACTCTAGAAATTAAACAAGAGTTTGTTTCTCTCCTATTAGGGGAGACCCACGCAGACAGCTGACAGCCCAACCCCTAGGTTGGATAGCACAAGAGGTCTCGTCAGTAAGCGTGAATAGTCCCACAGACTGTCACATATGCTCATGCATGTGTGAGCACAGACACTAGGGGGTGACACAGAAAAGACCCCGCCAGTAAGCTCGTCTAGTCTGGCTGGTGGGTCCTGTTAGTGGATGGGCACTAGGGGACAACCTTTCTTCTGCCCTGCACGAGGGATGCTTGTGAGGAGGGTACAGGTCAGAGGCAATGAACACCTTCATTTTCTCTGTCTTTTTCAGATGGGGAACTCCTCATGGGCCACCAGGGTTAACACTCCCCTAGACTGTATGCTGAAGAACTAAGAATCCTTTGATCCACAAACCCTGAAGAAAAAAGGCCTCATCTTTTATACTCAAGCTTGGCCTCAACAAAAAGGTGCAGATAGAGTGGCATGGCCCCCCGAGGGAAGTATTAACTACAATACTCTTCCCTTGAAGGGAAGCCCCAGGATGGGGGAATAATAAGAGCTCAGGTTCCATTAAACATGCACGATGTAACAGGTATAAAGACAGGCTGGGAAGTTTTACACATGACCCTGGCAAATGTATCTAAGAATGGACGAAGATCATTATCTCCCAAACCCTAACATGTTATCTCTAAGGGAAGTAATAAATAGAAAGCCTGTTGAAGGAGTTGTTTGGGTATATGCTCCTTTTTCTGCATCTGACCTAGGCCTTTGTACTTTCTGTTAAGGGCAGAGCACATTGGGGATACATTTTATCCAACAGACAGCTCCAGACATTAGGAAAAGTTACAAAAACTAGCCTTAGGACCCCAGACCCCTACTGAGCCACTGGTAGAAATAACTTTCAGTGTTTTTAATAACTGAAATAAGGCAGCGAAAGAGCGAGTAAACCAGCCCATAGACACAAATGGCTGTTTTAGGCCATATGTCACCTCAAGGGCACCTAACTCCCCGAATACAAGGAACATCAAAGGGCCAATGTTATTTCTGTGGACAAGAGGGATGCTGGAGAAGAGCATCCTGGGAAGGGGCTTCCTCAAGGGCCGTGCCCCCTCTGTCACAAGTTCGGCCACTGGAAGAAGGACTGTCCCAGGAGCTGGAGGGTCCCTGGACCAGAACCTATCCACACAATGGCCTTGAAATGACAGGGGCCAAATGCTCCAGTTGGCTCCCACCATAAGAACATCATCATCAAAGGGACGGAGCCCAGGGTGACCCTTGACATGGCAGGTACGTTTTTATTAGACATGGGAACTGTTGGCTCTGCTCTGTCTCACTCACCAGGGCCCCTTTCTTCCAAAACCCATTTGATCACTGGGGTTCATGGACATCCTTAGCACTGCCATTTCATTTAACTCCTAGGCTACTGCCTCAGAAATCTCACTTTTAGTCATGCCTTTCTTATAGATCCAAGATGCCCTATCTCCTTATTAGAGATGGACACCTTACCTAGTCTAAAATTCTGGGTAATTAAAAATGTAAACAAGGCTGCCTGGCTGGTGTGGCTCAGTGGATTGAGCGTCCTCCCATGGAATGAGAGGTCCTGGTTTGTTCCTGGTCAGGGCACATGCCCAGGTTTTAGGCTCGATCCTCACTGAAGGGTGTGCAGGAGGCAGCTGATCAATGTATCTCTCTCATCGGTATTTCTCTCTCTCTCTCTCTCCCTCTCTCTTCCTATCTTTCTAAAAATCAATAAAAAAAAAAAGGATGTTTTTTTCTTTATTGATATGAGGGATAAAGAGAGAGAGATAAAAACAATGATGAGAGAGAACATTGATTGACTGCCTCCACATGCCCTCCACTGGGGGTTTGGCCCACAATGTAGGCATGTGCCCTGACCAGGAATCGAACCTGCAACCCCCTGATGCATGGGGCAATGCTCAATCATTGAGCCACACCGGCTGGGCAATAAAAATATGTTTTAAAAAAATCTAAACAAGGCTAAGATAATTAAAGGGAAACAAATAAGAGTGAATCTTTCAAATGCTCCAGATTCTCCTCCTAGAGGGCTGGAGCTACAGCAGTGTCCTTGCTCAAGCTCCACAAGTTGCTAAAGGGGGAGCCATCCCTGACCCATGTAAAGAATTTGGCACTTAGAAATGTTTTTTCTTTATTGATTTTGAGAGCTAAGAAGGGGGAAAGAGAGAGAGAAATATCAGAGCGAGAACATCGATTGGCCCCCTCTGCATGCTCCCCACCGGTGATTTGGCCCACAACCTGGGCATGTGCCCTGACCAGGAACCAGACCGGTGACCTCTTGGGGCATGGGTCAGCACTCAACCACCGAGCCACAAAGGCCGGTGAATGTGGCACTTTTAAAATCCAAGTGGCTGAGAACTACTGCAGTCCCAGGAACAGGCCCACCTCTCCTCTGGCCTCCTGGAGGGTGAACAGAGAGGAACTAAAGCAGAACTCTAATCAGACAACTAAAGCTGGTGGGGGGCACTCCTCCCCTTGTAAAAGGAAAAAAGAAGGTACTTTTAAACTGAATCTGCTAAAATACCCAAGCCAAGTGTTTTCTGTATCAGATTTAAAAGCTATCTCCCAGTACTTACCCACATTTGAATAGATTAAACCCCAAACCAGGAAAACTGGTCAATATACTGTAAACTGTGCGCCCTCAGGGCTTTAGGGATGGTTCCCAATTTGTTTGAAAATACTTTAGCCAAGGAATTAGAAAAGCTCCAGTTGACCAAAGGGACTCTCCTACAATATGTTCATGGTCAGTTCACTTCTAATATGAAAAGGCCCAAATCACATCCCAGCAGGTAAATACTACAACTCACTCCAGCAGGGCTTTTTGCAGGAAAGACAGTCGGTAAGTGGTGGCATTGTCCCCTGAATAGGAGTGCACCCAGAAGGCATGAGGTGTCCCCAGCAATACAGGGAAGGAGGGGTCAGAGGTGAGGCAGGTTGCACAGTAAGACCAGTTAGGTCTGGTGGCCCAGAACACAGGTTACACAGTAAGGATTGGTTAAACCTGGAACCTGAGGGTTACACAGAAAGGTTACGCAATAAGACTAGTTAAGTCTAGCCCAGCTGGTGTGGCTCACTGGTTGAGCATCAACCCATGCACCAAAAGATCGCCAGTTCGTTTTCCGGTCAGGGCCCAAGCCCAGGGTGTGGGCCCAGTCCCCAGTGTGGGGCGTGCCAGAGGCAGCCAGTCGATGTTCTCTCTCATCAATGCTTTTCTCTCTCTCTCTAAATTTAACAAAGGAAAATTTAAAAAAAAAAAAAAAAAAAGACTAGTTAAATCTAGAAACCCCCACCTGAGCAGGGACACCTCTAGGCAGTTTCATAGATGACAGAACAGGGACACCCATTCTCTCCTATGTTCTCCTCTATTCTCTTTCAGATAGGAAACCGAAACTCAGTGCCACAAGATTTGCCTCTAGGATGCATTTTAAAGAACTGGGAGGGACACGTGCCATGTTAATTGAAACTTACTGCATGTGGATTAATACATCAGAGCAGGTAGAAAAAAAATCTTAATATTATAAGAAAAGCATCAAATGTATTGGTGATCTAAAGGTTCAGGTGGGAACAGGCCCTAGTTGACTATCTTCAATCTTGTCCAGAATAACAAATTTTGAATGGCCCTGGCTTTAACCTTTTCTATTCCCTCTTATTGTAGTTTTGTTGGCATTATTTGGACCCTGCCCATTGGATTTACTTGTGCACTGTGTCTCTGCCACATTTAGAAGCAATGGAGCTGCAAATGGTCCTGGAAATGGAACCCCAATTGATTACTCCCATTTTCCATGGTCCTTTAAATCGTCCACCTCCGATGGAGCCCTAACAGCCCCTACTGTGCCCCCTTCAACTTGAAGGAGCCAGAGTAGTCATTGCCCATGCTCCCAACAGCAGTTCGGGGGTCTCTATATCAGAGGGGGGATGAGGAGATAGGAGCAAGCTAGGCAGTTAGGGACGACACCATGGGAAGGGAAATAAAATAGAGAACCTTGTGAACATGGACAGGATGCAGAGATTACCCTTTGTAGAACAAGATGATTTAGAGCTGAACCCAGCTCGGTGGGAAGACGTGAACCTTAAAATGTACAGAATGTTGTTGAGGCAGAAATCTTTGAAAGAAGCAATCAAAAGTTAGCAAGGTACGTATCTACCCTTAGACAAAGGAGCCTCACCAGCAAACCACTTGGATCCCTTCCCCACTGTGGGGAGTCTGTATGTCTTAAAACTTTCCTTTCACTTGCCTCTTTGTCTGTGAACTCAGTTTTTGATTTTGTGAGACAATGAACCTGGACCTGAACACCGCCACGTGGTTTCACTGGGATGGGTGATAACAGTGTTACTAGTATTTTCCTGTGAATAAATTGACCTGGTTTTTCTGAGAGTCAGGACCCATGGAAATACATCCATCCAAATGCCAGATGGAGATCTCCAACTGGATGTCCCATATGCACTTCAATTAAAGATGTCCAAACCTGAACTGGTCATCTCTAACCTCTTCAATCATCAAACTTACTTTCTTCCCATACCAAAGAATGTGAGGTACATTTTCATCCTTGCTATACACTGTACCATTTGGATTTTACATCTCAGATGTTACTGTAGTAATCCAGAGGTGATAATTTCCTTAAACAATGTAGTAGAATGGTGATCATAAGAGATGTTTAAGTTTGAGATTTATTAAGAAATTCTGAATAGAATTGGACACTATAACAGGTGATAGGGGTGAGGGTGGAGTCAGGGGTAATTCCCTAGCTTTAGTTTCTTAACTATAATAGCTGCTGGTGTTTTCTACTGAAGGGAATACAACCAAAAGAGTTTAGGGATATATATATACACACACATATATTATATATATACACATATATATATATACATATATTATATATATATATATTAACTTCATTTGTAGATATGTGATTTTGAAATCCTATAAACTAACCAGCTGGACCTATTTCTTTAAGCTCCACCTGCCACCTATGCATTTTTTTCACAAAATATCACATAAAACGTAATCTCCAGTATATGTTTATATGCCAGGTGGTAGAGAAGGTAAACCCTTTCCTTTCTTACCACATTTCTTCTTTCTTCACCAGAAGGCACCTTTCACACTTCTATTCTCTTTCCCATGCTCCTTCCACAGTTTATTTATCCTTTTACTACATTCACATAGCACACAATTTCTACAATTAATCATGTGCTACTAGACGCGTCATCATTTGCCTGAGACAGCAAAGCCTATCTGCAGTCTCTCTCTCGTGCTCTGTGTCCCCCGAGAGCAAGCTCGCCTGACCATACCCTGTCCTCGTCTCCTCTCTGTTCGCTATCCTTCACCCACAACAGAGTGAAGAGGTGATGCCAGAATTTGCTTAGAAGACTTGGCTCTCTTCATCGTGAGAGGAAGGTGAGGGAGAGCACAGCCTAGACAATAATCTATGTTCCGTGTTTATGGAAGCGCTGCACAGGGAAGTGAGCGAGCAATTTTCTAGCACGTAATACAGTAGGATTTTGCTTCCACTTGATTATTATTCTTTGAAAATCATTCCCGCAGTAGGGGACTCCTAAAATAGAAGAATTAAGTGGTAAGGTCATGAAAATATCTCCTGAAACTTGTTACCCAGCATGTTTTATCAAGTGTTAGACACGGGCACCTAGGTCCGGTTGGAACAGAGCAGTAGCTTATTATCCAATTTTCCTACTATTTTGTCTGGGAATAATGCAAATCCACAACAAAATAGTGGAAAAAAATACAAACTAATTCTTCAATGAGCCTAGTACATGGAGAAAATTCACACTTATTTAATTTTAAGTGTAGTCAAAACACCTAAGCCCATAATAACTAATGTGAGCAGTTACAACTGTGTGTCAGTATGCTAGAAAGGTCAGGGGATGTGTAGAGGCCTAAGATCGATAGCAAATATACTCTCCTGAAAAATATGTAATTTTTTATTCTAAAATGTTATAAGACAGATGAAATCAGTGTTCAATACCTGGGGACCTAGAAGCCGAGAATAGGTGGAAAGTGTCTGGGGTCCAAGATTTCACTCATGGAAGAAAGAAATGCCTTTGAAAGTAAATGGGAGTTTGGTCAAGATAGCGGAGTAGGTAGATCCTGAACTCAACTCTTCCCATGAACACACTAATATTACTACGAAAAATAAAGCAAACATTGCTGAGAATCATCTACATCTAATACCTAGCTGAGCAGAATTCTTACACCTAAAGATATAATGAAGGTCCCGGCCGGTTTGGCTCAGCAGTTGGAGCGTCGGCCCATGGACCAAAGCGTTGCAGGTTCGATAGACAACATCAATGAAACTAAGAACTGGTTCTTTGAAAACTTAAACAAAATTGATAAGTAATCAGCCAGACTCTCCAAGAAAAAGAGAGAGAGAGAGAGAGAGACACACCAAATTTAAAAAGTCATAATCAAAAGAGAACAAGTTACAACAGACACCACAGAAATAAAAAGATTTAGAAATGAATACACCAACTATTATAAACCAACAACTGGTCAATGTAGAAGAAATAGAAAAATTCTCAGAAACATACTGTCTTGAAAGACTGAATCAGAAAGAAACAGATAATGAGAAAAGGCCAGTTACTGGAAATGAAATTGAATCAGTAATCAAAAACTTCCAACAAACAAAAGTCCAGGACGAGCTATGTGGTGAATTTTCCCAAACATTTAGGAGAGATTTAACACCTATCCTCACATGTATTCCAAGAAACTAAAAAGGAAGGACTTCTTCCAAACACTTCTGAGGCCACAATTAACCTGCTCCAAAACCAGAGAAAGACACAACAAATAAATTACAGACCAATATCTATCATAAATATAACGTAAAAATCCTCAAAATATTAGTAAACAGAATTCAGCAATACATTAAAAGAATCATATCAAGTGAAATTTATAGCAGAGATTAAAGGATGGTTCAATATTCACAAATTAATCAAGGTAATAAATCACATTAACAAAAGGATAAAAATCACATGATTATGTAAATAAATGCAGACAAAGCATAGTGGGAGGACTGATATCTCAACATAAAAAGGCCATATATGACAAACCAACAACTAGTATATTCAACAACAAAAAGCTGAAAGATCCGGGAACACAATAAAGAGGCCCATTTTCACCACTTTTATTTAACACTGTATTAGAACTAGCCACAGAATTTAGACAAGTAAAAGAATAAAAAGATATCCAAATCAAAAAGAGAGAAGAAAAATTATCATTATTTTCAGATGACATATTATATAGAGAGAACCCTACAGACTCCATCAAAAATCGGCTAGATTTAACAAACGAATTTGGCAAGGTAGCAGAATACAAAATTAACCAAGAAATCGACGGCATTCTTATACACCAATGATGAACTCACAGAAAGAGAAACTAAAATAAATAAACCCTATTTACCATTGTGGCAAGAAAATTAAGATACCTGGGAATAACCTTAACTAAAGAAGTAAAGGACCTATTTTCACAAAACTACAGGACATTGGAAAAAGAAATATAAGAAAATAGCCCTGGCCGGTTTGGCTCAGTGGTTGGAGTGTCGGCCTGCGGTACAGAGACAGCCGAGTTCGGTTCCCGCTAAGGGCACGTACCTCAGTTGCAGTTTGTCCCCGGCCCTGGTTGGTCGTGCGGGTGGCAGCCACTCGATGTGTCCCTTCACATCGATGTTTCTCTCTCTCTCTTCCTCTCTCTCCCTCCCGCTCTATCTGAACAAAAAATGGAAAAATGTCCTCGGGTGAGGATAACAAAAAAAAAAAAAAGAAAATATAAAAAAGTGGAAGCACATACCTTGTTCATGGATTGGAAGAATTAACATCATTAAAATGTTCATATTACCCAAAGCAATCTATAGATTCAATTCAATCCCCATAAAAATACCAATGATATATTTCACAGAACATGAACAAATACTTCAAAAGTTCATATGGAACGAAAAAAGACCCCTAATAGCTACAGCAATCTTGAAAAAGAAGGACAAAGTAGGTGGGATCACAATACCAGGTATCAGGTTATACTACAAAGCCACTCTAATCAAAACAGCCTGGTACTGGCACAAGAACAGGCATATAGAAAAATGGAACAGAACAGAGAACCCAGAAATCAACCCAAGACAATATGCTCAATTAATATGTGACAAAGGTGGTAAGAGCATACAATGAAGTAAAGACAGCCTCTTTAATAAATGGTGTTGGGAAAATTGGACAGCTACATGCAAAAAAGTAAAACTAGACCATCAACTTAGACCATATACAAGAATAAACTCAAAATGGATAAAAAACTTAAATGTGACTCATGAATCCATAAAGATCCTAGAAGAAAATGTAGGCAACAAAATCACTGATATGTCACCTAAGGCAAGAGAAACAAAGGGAAAAAATGAACACATGGGACTACATCAAACTAAAAAGCTTCTGCACAGCAAAAAAAATACCATCAAAATGGAAAGGGAATCTACTCTATGGGAGAGCATAATTGCCAAATGATACATCAGATAAGGGGTTAATTTCCAAAATATATAGACTGCTCATACAACTCAACAAAAGGAAAACAAAGAACCCAATTAAAAGATGGGCAGAGGAACTAAATAGACACCTCTCCAAATACGACATACAAATGGCCAGGAGACACATGAAGAAATAAATGCTCAACATCACAAATTATCAGAGAGATGAAAATTAAAATGACTATGAGGTATCACCTCACACCTGCCAGAATGGCTGCCATCAACAAATCATCAAACAATAAGTGCTGGTGAGGGTGTGGAGAAAAGGGGCCTCTAGTACACTGCTGGTGGGAATGCAGACTGGTGCAGCCACTATGAAAAACAGCATGTTGTTTCCTCAAAAATTAAAAATTGACCTGCCATTTGATCCAGTGATCCCACTTCTAAGAATATATCCTAAGAAGCCTGAAACACCAATTAGAAAGAATATATGTACCCCTATGTTCATAGCAGCACTATTTACAATAGCTAAGATCTGGAGACAGCCCACGTGTCCATCAATAGATGAGTGGATAAAAAAGCCGTGGTACATATACACAATGGAATACTATGCAGTTGTTAGAAAGAAAGATCTCTTATCCTTTGAGATGACATGGAGGGAACTTAGTGTTATGCTAAGTGAAATAAGCCAATCAGAAAAAGACAAATACCACATGATCTCACTTATTTGTGAATATAATAAACAAGGTGCACTGATGAACAAAAAAGATCCAGAGACATAGAAAGGAGCATGGTTCCGAATGACAAACCTCAGAGTAGAGGGCTGGGGGGATGGATGAGATGAACCAAAGAACTTATATGCATGTATGCATAACTAATAGACACAGACAACAATGCTTGGGGGTGGGGAGACAGGATGGGGAGGAGGGTGTCTGTGTGTGTGGGGGGAGAAACATCTGTAACAAAAATAAATAAAAGTTGGAAAAAAATAAAAATAAATAAAAACAGCATTGTGGAAGATAAAGAAAAAAAGGTACAAGATGGAGACTAGACTTCTGAAAACCATAAGAAAAGAATTTTGGGAGTAAAATGGAGAAAAATTAACAAAATGAAACAAAGAAATGACAAATGGTTAATGAACAGGAAGATAATGAAATTAAGAATGTAGTAAAAAAATTGATTTATACACAAATGAAATCCATAAGAAACTAAAACAATGAAATAAATATAATTCAAACATTTTCCTTTAAAAATGTAAATCTACATATTAAAAGGGGAGAAAACATTAACTAAGCCAAAACATTGTAGTAAATTTATTAGGTTTATAAAAAGAAAGAGTCCTTTGTGTAGTCAGAAAAAATAAAATTCACTTGGAAAGATATTATAACCATCCTAACATCAGATTTCTTCAGAGCAAAATACAGTATTATAAGATAGTGGAGCTACACCCACAGAATACTAACAAAACATTATATATATATAATGTCATATATATATATGACAAATATATATTATATATGTCATATATATAAATGACAAAGATCTCATAACAAGCTAAGCTCCCCTTCAACCATATGGACTACAAATAGTTTTGAACTTGCACAAAACAGAAATAAGGGTGACAAAATGTGGTATAAATAGTATACACTCTGACATTCAAGTAATTTTACTACTAATATGTGAGAAGAGGGTAAAAAAATGGCAAAAAGCCTTATTTTAAGGATCTGGCCATCTATAATATAAATATATCCATACATAATCTCTATATAATTATATGTAACACATAATTTAGAGCTGAAAATTAAGTGGCAAAATTTTGAGCAAATATAAGAGTCTGTCTGCATTGAGAACAATCATTTTATTAACTAAAAGCACATGATCAAAGAGAGGAAACAGAGAGGGATATAAGAGGAGTCCAGCTAAGTGTGTTGTTAATGATGTTGACGCAATAAGAAAGTGCTATTGACTGGCAGAGAAGGTACCAAGGTTATTATATATGGTAAAAACTTTATAAAGCACATATAAATATGTATGTATAAACAGAAAACCTAAAGTAACACGATAGAACTAAATTCAAACATATCTGTTATATAAATAAGTATAAATGGGCTTAACTTGTACAGTAAAAGATAAAAAACTGAATTAAAAAGCAAAACTCATCTCTGTGCTAAGTAAAAATAAATGACTGCAATAATATAATTTATAATGTTAAAAATAAAACAGAAACACACATATACTAGGCAACACCAAATAAAAAGTGAGTTAAGGCTGCATTCTTAGAATCAGTACAGTAAAATTAAGGCCCCAATATATTAAATAAAAAAGAGGGCACTTTATAAAGGTAATATATGAATATTTACTTATAAAGGTATAATAGTTATAAATAGCCACATATCAAATAGCATTGCAAAAATACTAAATTCCAAATATTTCATGAAACACAATGATGAAGCTGTAAAAGAAAAGGCCTTTTCATATAATGTTGAAGTGCCAAATATTAGAATATATATAGGACATAATTTGTAAAAACTATCAAAATCACAATTGCACTTTCATTTTTCCTACTAGGCATTTATCCCACAAATATGCATTCAAACATTGAGTAGCTTATCTATAATAGGCATTGCTGCATTGTTTGTAATAGCAAGAGATTAAAAACAATCCAAGCAGCCATTCATTTGGAACTGGTTAAATAGTCTATGGCACATAGGAAATTCTCTGTGTAGGACATGGAACATTCTCTAGTATGTGTAATTAAGTGAAAAAAAGCAAGTTCAGAACTGTGTGTGTGTATGTGTGATTTCCTAAAATATATTACATTTTCGTAAAAAAAGAGAGAGACTAGAAGTATATATTCATATGTGCTCACAACTGTGTTTTTTAAAATATGTTTTTACTGATTTTTTTTGAGAGAGAGAGGAAGAGAGAGAGAGAAACATTGATGTGAGAGAGAAACATTGATTGGCTTCCTCCTGCATGCCCCCTAATAAGGATCAAGCCCACAAACCGAGCATGTACCTTGACTGGGAATCGAACCAGGACCTCTCAGTCCATAGGAGGACATGCAATTCACTGAGCCACAGCAGCCAGGCTGTGCTCACTGCTATCCATAATGATGGACCCATAAAATAATGAAATGGTTATCTGTGGAGCTGGGGAATGACTTAGAAACAAGGCGAATGGGCAGAAAAAGACTATGACTTTGAAATACTGTATATATTTTTCTTATGCTATTGTGCTTTTTGAACCATATATATATTAATTTTAAATTAATCTAAATAAAAGCAAAATGAAAAGTGTTACTCAGTTTAGAGAGCTATATAAGACATGTACTCTGCTCTCAAATGGAATCTATATAACAAGGAAAAAAAAGAGGTGATTACAAATTACTGTAATACATGGGGAAACAAAGAAAAGTGCTATGAGATTTTATAGGATGGGTAGTCATATCTAGGTAAGGGTGATAAAAATATTCTTAAAGAAAAATGATCATTTGAAGAGAATCTGCTTCATAGGTATAAGACCTGCTATTCAGAGGGGGCCCTGTAATTGGTTTAAAGCTTCACTGTTGCTATCTTAAAATTCTAAATAATTTTTAAACAAGTGGTCTTACATTTTCATTTTGAACTCAACACCACAAATTATGTAACTAGTCTAGCACAGGAGACAGAATTTGTGGCTAACATTTCCTCATCATTATCCTCTGTGAACATAGGAAACATTCAGTTACCAGCGCGGTGACTTGGCCCTGAGCCAGTCTGCCCAGGGCTGGGCCTGTAGCGTGTGGGTTCTTGACTTTGTGCAGGAAGAATATCACAACACAAGTCCAGGTGGATTTTAGAGGATGTTTATTAAGGCTGGGGACAGTGAAACAAGGAAGGGCTGAGGAAATGAGCTTAGGGTGGTTGCTTCAGTTCACTAAGGAGTCAGGGAAAAGGAGGCCTTGGAGACAGGTCCGGGGGTTTGCCTGGGATGAACTGCCACTGCCCATTGCTCCCCTGGTTGCAAACCTTGTGGGGTCCCTTAGAGTTTAGGAGATGTGTGCCTGTGGGGGAAGAAGAGATTGGGGGGGGGGGGTGGCAGCAGGATACTGGGGCCTGCTCCTGGGGAGGAAAATGTGATCTGGGACCTTCCTGTTGAGGTGTTTTAAAGCCTGGGTGTTTAGGGGAAGTCTTAGGAAAGGATCTCAATAGAACATTTATCTGCTTTATGCGCAGGTACCAAAATAAGGTTTATTTTCCTAACTTCATCTGTCCTTGGGTGTGATTGGCCAATGGCACTAATTGGATTTCTGCTATACATCTCCCTGAGTAGGGCGCCTTAAGCTATTTACCCTCAGGCTGGGGAGAAGTGCAAACCATCTACTCTCAAGTGTCCCTGATTTAGGAAAGATCAGATTTACTAGTTGGCTCAAATTGCTGTTTAACTCTATCTCCATTTCCCTATTCTGCTTGTCTTGGCTTACTGGCTTGTCTCAAAACCTGTAGAGAATTTTTTTTAGAGTTCGAGTCAAACTGTTGACAATAGCAAAGAAGCAAAATCTCAATGGATTGAGATAATGCTCCAGAGAACAGTAGTTCTGCACCTTATTTTTTTTAATCGATTAATTAATTTATTTTTGTTACAGATGTTTCTCCTTTTCCCCCCACTGATATCCCCTCCCCCCTCCCCGCCCTGTCCCCAGCTTTGTTGTCCATGTCCATTGTTCATGATGCCCCTTATTTTATACATTACAAATAAAAGAGAAAATATAAGTGGGTTACATGAAATCCATTGGAAATAGATTAGGGAGGAGGTAATCTCCCTAATTACCAGGGTAGGGGGTGGGAAGGTGTGGGGAGGACCTCTGGGACTGGATGAAAAGTAAAATGATAGACACATTCATCTTTTACCTAGATGGGTAGAGGAGAGTTGACAGCTAACATGTAACATAATAACAATGAGAGAATTTATGGTGTATTGGTTGTGCCCCGAAGAGTCTGGGAAAAGGGGAGTTACCCTGACATTCCAAAGAAATGTTATGGTAGATGCACAAGACAATAGACAGGCTCAGTTAAGGTAAAGATTGGCTTTTGTCAGGGGAGGTTTTAGCCTAGGAAATGACTACCTGCCATAAACTTTTCGTATTTAAATTTTAATTTCAGACCATCCTTTGTGGTTACTTGAGGTCTCTGAGTTTGCAAGGCTGCCACCCAAGCCTTCCCTGAGCTTCTCGGGTTAGCATGTGGCCCATTTTGTCCACACCACTAAACCCTAGAGTTTCTGGGAAGCTCTCAGGACTAATGTACAGGTGTCCTATGAACGGAAAGCAAGAATATATATGAACTGTAGTTTGCATTATTTGGTAATTATAATTACTATGATTATCATGTTAAGATCTGATTCTTTTTTTTTTTTTTAATCCTCACCCAAGGACATTTTTCCATTTTTTGTTCAGGTAGAGTGGGAGGGAGAGAGAGGAACAGAGAGAGAGAGAGAGAGAGACATGGACGTGAAAGGGACACATCGAGTGGCTGCCACCCGCACGACCAACCAGGGCCAGGGACAAACTGCAACCGAGCTACACACCCTTAGCGGGAACCAAACCCGGGTCCCTTGGGACCACAGGCCAATGCTCTGCTGAGCCAAACCGGCCAGGGCTGATTCTTATTTTAAAACCTGCCTTATCCCATCCTACATAGTTCTTACATAATATGATTAAGTAAATGATTAGGACCAAACATCCCAGAAGAAATTGTTATTCTGATGATGGAGATTAAAAAGCAGGGACTCCAAAACTTATATTTAGGTGAGATATAGGGGCAACGATAGCATTGGAAGGGGTGGGTCAACTAAATTTATTTTAAAGTTATATTTTTCTAATGACCAAGATCATCTCAAAATACCCTTCAGGCTGATTAAACTTTAGACAGGCTACTTCCCGACTCTAGACTCCTGACTTCCCTTTCTTAGACTATTTACTTTAGAAAACATGTAACTATAAATTCAGTCTCTGCCTCTTTGAGATATAAATCTTTTAAAAAACTTCTTGCCAGGTTTACAACCAAGGAATGTCTTTCTCAAGGACCCATGGCCAATCCCTCTGAAATGTAAATGTCAAGGAAGACAGAATACCCATCTCCCAGTTTCTGTGGGCAGACAGACTTGTTGGTGTGTCTCACTCTAGTTGTAAAACTACTTCCTATAATGAAAATTAAAGAAGTTTACTTTTTCTTTAGGTAAAGCTGATTAGCAAACACAGATTGCCTGTGATCCCCAAAACAGCTCTTAAAAAAAATGCTCCAGCGTTAGTGTTTTGTTTTGGTGGAGTTGAGCTCAGACTGAGTTCTGATCTCTAGGCCTATTATGAAGTCTTCCTGGTCTGTTGCACTTTGTTCCTTGTCTGGGCAATTTTTTCTTTGACACTAACATTTTACAAATGTTGAGAAAATATTTGTTGTTTATGTCCAAAGCAAAGTACTCATAAAGATGATGATTTTGTAGAAAGGAAGGAGAAATTAGGCTAAACTTTCATCTCCATAGCTGACAAATGATGTCTTTGAGGACACTAAAGTGAAATGCAATTTTTAATTTAATTTTATTTTAATTAATTAATTTATTTTTGTTACAGATGTTTCTCCTTTTTCCCTCACTGGTTCTCCCCTCCCCCTCCCTCCTCGTCCTGTCCCTAGCTTTGTTGTCCATGTCCACTGTTCATGCATACATGCATATAAGTTCTGTGGTTTATCTCACCCCCTCTTCTGGAGATTGTCAGTCTGTACCCCACTTCCACGTCTCTGGGACTACCCCATTCCTCAGACTGTTATGTTCATTATATTCCACAAATAAGTGAGATCATATGATACTTGTCTTTCTCTGTTTGACTTGTTTCACTTAGAATAATACTTTCTAGGTCCTTCCATGTCATCTCAAAGGATAAGAGATCTTTCTTTCTTACAGTTGCATAGTACTCCATTGTATATATACTCCAATATATAGAGAGTGTTAATACAACTCAACAAAAGGAAGACAAAAAACCCAATTAAAAAATGGGCAGAGGAACTAAATAGACACCTCTCCAAACAAGACATACAAATAGCTAAGAGACATATGAAGAAATGCTCAACATCACTAATCATCAGAGAGCTGCAAATTAAAACAATAATGAGGTATCACCTCACACCTGTCAGAATGGCCGCCATCAACAAATCATCAAACAACAAGTGTTGGCGAGGGTGTGGAGAAAAGGGGACTCTAGTACACTGCTGGTGGGAATGCAGACTGGTGCAGCCACTATGGAAAACACTATGGTGTCACCTCAAAAAATTAAAAATTGAACTTCCATTTGACCCAGTGATTCCACTTCTAGGAATATACCCTAAGAAGCCTGAAACACCAATCAGAAAGAATATATGTACCCCCATGTTTATAGCAGCACTATTTACAATAGCTAAGATCTGGAAACAGCCCAAATGTCCATCAATAGATTAATGAATAAAAAAGCTTTGGTACATATACACAATGGAGTACTATGCAGCTGTAAGAAAGATAGATCTCTTATCCTTTGAGATGACATGGAGGGACCTGGAAAGTATTATTCTAAGCAAAACAAGCCAAACAGAGAAAGAAATGCAATTTTTAATAGATTCAATTTGTTAATAATCAAGCAAATATTTTATTAGTAATATCTAAGGCATCCACAACATTTATATTTTAAAGTAGATTACAATATAATGAAATTAGAGACACTGTCCCAACCTTTATATAGATGGTCCTTTTTCCAGTTTTCATAGCCTTAGATAGATAAATAAGCTTTGTTTCCCGGCCTGCTCTCTGCTAGGAGTTGCCTAGTGGTGGTTTAGTTTTCCTTTTTGTGCTTGATGTGATGCCATATTTTTCTTCAAATCTTCTATATCTCAGATGTGATTTTTGAAGCATGCCCCCCGCAATTTTCAAATCCTGGGTATTAACCTCACTGCTCCAAAGAAATGCACCTCATATTTCAACACCTCATCTGAAAGAATTTTGTTTCTGCTTTGATGCAATGTGGCTTAGATATATTTATTTTTTCTACTCCTCTGCTTGCGAGAAAAGTGTGCACCAAGAAACATGAACACATTCTTTGTTTCTGTATTAAAGAGTGTTTGCAAGGGAATAAGAGGGGCTTTGTTTGCAAATGAAATCTTTAGCATGCAGTTCCACCTAGTTAAACACCTAAATACACCCCCTGCAGAAAATTAGGTGCTGAATTGTGCACCAATGTCCTTAAAGGCATTAATTAGACCTTTAATTTTATCATGTGGGAAATGCGCTGGAGTCAAGAAACACCTGGTGAAGACAAACACGAAGGGAAACAATCAAATTAAAGTGTCTTGATAAACAGCACCGAAATATTAAAGGAAATGCATTGTGGTTAAATAAACAGGGAGCTGCAGATATAGAGGAAAAGAAAACACACAGAGGCTTCTAACTTCAAGAAAAAACTTTAAAAGTCAATCTCATTATTAAACATTCCCAGAAAGGGAAAACTGTTCTGTTTATTGGGGCAAAAATCATCATGGACTCATTTAAAAAATATTCATAACTGGTATTGAATGGATTTTGGTGCTCTCACCAACTTAAATGGCCTTTTCCCCCCTTATTTATACAGAAAAAATAGATGAATTATTCCTACTGAACTCTACTAATACAGAAATTATTCCTATAGAACTTTACTAATATACAAATTTAAGAAATCCTTCCAGACAAAACAGTTATAGTAATTCAATGTTTCTAAATACAGTAACTAGTCAGGACAGAGTAATAGTAAAAATATTTTCTAATGGTAAGTATTTGCAAATGTATATATGTAATACACATATACATGTATTTATACATCATACACACACACATATGCATATATACACAATTACTGGCTTTCTATGGGGAAAGAGATTATATTTCTGCATGTTATTTAATGTTCTATTTGCCCTCCCTAGTCCCCCCACCCACAGTCTTCAAATTATGTGAAGAAAGGCATTCCCACTGATGAGCAAAGGCAGTTCCAATATTGAGAGCCCTTGAATTACCTTCAACAGATATTAATAGAGAAAGAACACTGGTGTGAACCATCAAGGTCCACCTCAGAATATACATTTAGAACTCTGGCCTTGTGAAATATAGTAACATTGAAGCCAAGCAGTGGTGTTTGGGTCTGGGTTCATTGTCTTGAAAATTGAAGAATGAGTTTATGAACAAAGAGGTAAGTGACTCCCAGCAGCGAGGAAGGGACCCAAATGGGTTGTCAGCGAGGCTCCTTTGTCTAGGAACAGATATATGCCTTGCTAGCCTCTGATCGAAATTGTGCCTTGGCAACATCCATACATTTTAAAGCTTGTGTTTCCTCTCTAACTGGGTTCAGCCTTAGGTCATCTATAGGGGCCTTAGTGGCTCCACTTTTTGTATAATTTCAGCTTCTCCCAGACTATTAGTAAGGAGGAAGGGAAACACTCATGGAGCAACCCTATGCTTACTTTTGGTTTCTCCCCCAAATCCAACCTTTGTTTCCTATAACCCTTTCTAAGGTAACCTGGCTTTCTGCAATAGAAACACGCTCTATAGTTTCACAACAGAACTCATTCAACAATCCTGCAGCCTGACTTGAAACCAGCCTTTCTGGATTTTTTGTTATTTAATTGACCTGTGCCCTTTCCAAGAGCTTCTAATTTGCATTTCTATAAATGAGGGCTAGGAGTCCCAGCCTTGGAGGCGCAATTTTCCATGTTGATTTTAGTTTTATTTTGAGATCTGTAGAGTCTGAATAAACCCCCAGTGACACTGTGTAATGGGTTGCCTATCTGTGTTCTGAGTTTCAAGTCCTCACAAACTTCCTTACGTGTCTCAGCCTCCCCTTCCCATGGTCCAATCCCTCACTGCCTAACCTGCCTCATCTCCTCAACATCACATGTCCTAGAAACCTAGAACTTTTTTTTTGAACTTAAGGTGATGTTTTCTTCATACTTTTATTAATTGCCTTAATTTTCTTCATTACCTGTTCTAGAAACTATTATTTCTTTTGTTAATTTATCTAAAATAGTGACTTCAGTGCCTCTTAGTATTAAGATTACTACAAGAACATTAAAGAACAAATGAGGGTGGAAAACAGGCCTTATCTCACTAAATAGAAGCTGCAACTCTATGTAAATAAAATATTCCAGATATTTATATAACAGAAATACCTATATGTTGATATAATTTACATTGTATTGATTGCTGTGTCATGTTTTAGCAAAGGAAAAACAAAAGTGACAGCATCAGCAAACTTTTTCTTAAAGGTCCAGATAGTAAGTACTTGAAGCTTTGAAACCAGCATCCAACCCCAGGCCTGCTGTTTGCCAACCTCTGTTTGGCTGGGCAGGGGGTATGATGACCAATAACTAGGGAAATGAACAACTGAAAACCTTGCTTTGGTGCAGTGGCTTTCCTGAAGACAAATCCAGCAGAAACAGCTTAAATCTCAATGGGTTGAAATTAGGGTTAACCATAAGTAGAAGCCTCTCATCAAAGAAGGCTGTAGTTTTGTTTTTGCATTTGTTTTCATTGTAAATACATTGTATTCTCTGACAAAATTAATTCAAAATCCTTAACATCAGGTCCTTCATGCCTTTGTTTGTTTCTACCCTCCTGTCTTTCACTCCGTACTCTCTCCCTGAACTCCTCGTTTCATGATTCTTCCTCATCTGCCATTATTTAGAAGGCCCTGGTTTAGGTCCCACATGCCATCCCCTGAGTTAATATTCTCTTTACCTTGAATAGCATCAAGACTGATGTGGTTCACTTCTTTTCAGCCCATGGTATTCTCTTTGTAAGCTAACTCCACTGGGAAGAGGTGATGTTTACAAGATTTCCAAGTTGTGTTAGGCACTTCTCCTGACTCCCCCAGTAGGGTATTAATGACTACATATATGTTGTTAAAAAACAACATAGCCCTTTAATTTTAGAACAGTTTTAGATATATGAAAAAATCATAAAGGTAGCACAAAAGAAATTCCACATACCCACACCAAGTGGCCCCTCTTATTAACATCTTACATGTTAGTCTGGTTCATTTTGTTAGAGGTTAGAGTGAGTAGTTAGAGAGGAGCAAGGCAGAGAAAGGACAAACTGAACAAAGTCCATGCTTAAATAAACAGGGGGAAGGAGAACAGAAAGCCAAAAGAGCCATCAATGTTAGACAAAAATAGGGAGAAAAAAGAAATGCTGTAAAAATGACTCCTAGCACCAAACAGGCAAATCTTGCAAGATACCAGTAGACACATGAAATTCTAAGCTCACCAGTTAAGCAGGCACACAAAATCCTCGGAAGCCACTAGCTAGAGAACAAATTGTACAGAGAGATTAAGACAAAGTGTGGAAGGGGTAAAGATAAGACAAAAACCAGGAGCTAGATCCATTCCAGGCACTGGAACCTAGCTTGAGCTGCCCGACTAAGTGTTTCTCAGACGTACTTTTTATTTTTTTACATTCATCTTTTGCTTTGAATAAAACTTTGCCACTTGCTGCAATTCTCTGTGTCTCCTGTTGAAATCTTTCCTCTGAGAGGCAAGAACCTGATCTTGCTGATCCCCAGCACTGCTGACAATGTGTTATAACTAATCAACCAGTATTGACATACCATTACTGACTCAAGTACGTACTTCATTCATATTTGCTTAGTTTTTCCTAGTGCCTTTTTCTGTTTCATCCAGGATACAGACTACCGTTATTTATCATGTTTCCTTAGTTTCTTCTTGGCTGTGACAGCTTCTCAGACTTTCTTTATTTTTGATTAACTTGGTATTTTTAAGAAGCCCTGGTTAGGTCTCTTATAAAGTGTTCTTCAATTGGCATTTGTCTCACGTTTTTTGTTTTTGTTTTGTGTGTGTGAGTGATTAATCGGAGGTTATGTATTTTGGGGAGAAAGACCACAGAGGTAAAATGTCTTTTTCATCACATCACATAAAGGATGTGTACAATCAATATGGCATACTTGTTGATGATAACCTTTCTAATGTGGCTGAGGAAATATGGATGGGGTCTCTCCAACAGTAAAATTACTCTTTTATCCCTCTTTCCATATTGTACTCTTTGGAAAGAAGTCACCGTGCACAGGCCACACTCATAGAGTGTGGAGTTATGCTCCAACTCCTTGAAGAGCGTGGTCGGCACAGTACGATCTCCCAGAGATACCCATGTCCTAAATTCCAGAATCTGTCATTTTACATAGGAAAGAGGAATTAAAGTTCAGATGGATTTAAGGTTGCTAGGTGAGTATCCTAGAAATAATAAGAATTTCTTGTATTATCCAGCTGGGCTCAAATAATTACAAGTGCCCTTGGCAGTGGAAGAGAGTCAGAAAAAGAGATGGCCTATGGAAGAACAGTCATTGAGATAGAAACATTGCTTGCTTGATGATGAAGAAAGAGGTTATGATCCAAGTTATGTGGGTGGTTTCTAAAAGCTGGCAAAGGCAAAGAAAAGGAGTATTCCCTAGGACCCCCCTCCCCCCCCCAAAAAAATTCTGGCCTTTTTTGCACCTTGAATTTTATACAATAAGGCCTATGTTGAACTTCTAACCTGCAACACTGTGACAATGCTGGAATTTTTCTGCTTGGGAGAATGATTACTTCTACATGTATTTATCTCTTCGGTCACTATATGAGTGAGTATGGATTTAGAGATATTGATTTTATATTTGGGGTGATAATCTAAGACTTTTATTTGCTTGTCAAACTGTTCTAGTTTTAATGTTTGAGAGCTCTGTCAGTGAGTGGGCTCCTGCCCCTTTGGCATGTCCCTATTTGTGTGTGTATGCATGAGTACATGTGTTTAGCAATTCCTTATGTCAGGCTTTTCAAGATGTTTCAGGCTGATTTTGTATATTTTCTGCCAGAATCAGTGATTTCTGCAAAGAATTCTGGTTCCTATCACTGTAGAACAGTATTAGCCCATCAGTAGATGAGTAGATAAAAAAGCAGTGGTAATTTACACAATAGAATACTATGCAGCTGTAAAAAAAGAAGGATCTCTTACCCTTTGAGACTGCATGGAGGGGGCTGGAGATTATTACTCTAAACAAAATAAGCCAGTTAGAGAAACACAAACATTACATGATCTCACTTATATGTGGAATCTAATAAACAAAATAAACTGACAAATAAAACAGAACCAGAGACATGGAAACATGAAAGAAATGAATGAATCTTAGGGGATGGGGGGAGAGGGGTTGGCAAGAGGTTAACCAAAGAACTTATATGCATATGTGCATTGTCCATGGACACATACAATAGGGTGGTGAAGGCCTGGGGAGGGGTGGAAACTGGGTGGAGGGGGGCAATGGAGTAAAAAGGGGAGGGACATCTGTAATATTCTCAAAAATAAAGATACATTTTTTAAAAAAAGATCTAAAAAGCAGATGTGCTTATGGCTAATGGGATGTCCTTCTAAGATCTCTGCCTGACAAAATAAGATATTAATTTGTGTACACTAACCTGTGTATATAAACATATCTACAAATATTTCTATATGTAAGCATCTTTAATTATATTAAGATGAACATGAGTTCATACTAAGATGAACAAGTCTTTAACTTGGAGACATCAACACATGATCTTTCTAGCCTGTTACTCTCATTTGTAATCTTGCACTCCAACAGTGACAAACCTGACTCCCCAATCTGTCATCCATCCGCTTCATTACAGTGCATATGTATAGTGTTAACCTATGTCCTCATGGGAAATAACTACCACCTAGATTACAGTGCTTATGTGCACTTTGTTTTCCATTGAGTCATAGACAGTCTACTTATTTCTAAAGTTACTTAGGTCAGCAAGATTTTTTCACAACTCATTTGGCGAGGTTTGTTCAGACACTTGTAAATGAATAATATTTTCAGATTATACTATATATATTTGCTTCAAATATAGTATGATAAAAATGTATGGGATATACTTATACTAAAAATATATATTATTCCTTGATTGTCTAAAATTCAAATTTAATTGAATGTCATGTATTTAATTTGGCATTCCTACCCCTTCTGTTCCATGAATGCCTCAGGTACACAGGTCATTCTTTCTTTTTTTTTTTTTTTTTTTTTTTATCCTCACCCGAGGACATTTTTCCATTTTTTGTTCAGGTAGAGTGGGAGGGAGAGAGAGGAACAGAGAGAGAGAGAGAGAAACATCGATGTGAAAGGGACACATCGAGTGGCTGCCACCCGCACAACCCACCAGGGCCGGGGACACACTGCAACCGAGGTACGTGCCCTTAGCGGGAACCGAACCCGGGTCTCTCAGGACCGCAGGCCGACGCTCTAACCGCTGAGCCAAACCGGCCAGGGCCTTTCTTTCTTTTTTATTAATTAATTTTTGTTACAGATGTTTCTCCTTTTTCCCCCACTGATTCCCCCCTCTCCCTCCCTCCCCGCCCTGTGCCCAGTTTGTTGTCCATGTCCACTCTTCATGCATACATGCATATAAGTTCTGTGGTTTATCTCTCCCCCACCAACCCCCTCTTTAGGGGATTGTCAGTCTGTACCCCACTTCCACGTCTCTGGGACTACCCCCATTGGTCATACTTTCAATCTGTGTCAGGAGCACCTAACACTATCCACAAAACACTAAATCTTACATACATACTGACTGAATGCATCAAGGAATCCTGACAATAGGCAGGAAAATCATCTTAATGTGGTTTCTCAAAATCCTGCAGAACTAGACTATTTAAAAAATAGAAAAAATAAAACACAACATAGCTAAACCTAATTTTATCATATTTAAATATGAGATAATTAACAAGAAAATTAAAGAACCACTTTCTTGACCAAGGGGTTTACAAAGATGTACTATTGATTGTGAAATATTCCAAAAATATATAGTAAATTAATGTCCCTAGGTGAAAATAAAAAACAGATTGTTAGAGTTAAAGTCATTGAGATAATAAAGCTTTTCAAAGCATAAGTTGATCAGTGGAAATATTTTCTCATTAAGAAGACTAGTACATTTCTCAAAATTTTAGGCATATTATTTTTAAATATTTTAAAATAAAGCCCTAGCCAGTTTTGCTCAGTGATTAGAGCATCCGCCCACGGACCAAAGAGACGCAGGTTCGATTCCTGCTAGGGGCACATAGCTCGGTTGCGTTTGTCCCTGGGCCCAGTTGGGGACGTGTCAGTAGCAACCACTCAATGTGTCTCTCTCACATCGATGTTTCTCTCTCTTTCTTCCTGTCTTTTTCCTGCTCTATCTCAAGATAAATGCAAAAATGTCCTCGGTGAGGATTAAAATAAATAAATTAAATAAATAAATAAATATTTTTATATAAAGTGATTAAAACCTAAACCCTTATGAGAAAAATTAAAGGAGTCAAGCTGAAATAGAAAAGGTTACTGTTTTGAATGTTGTTAAAAATGGTGTTTTCAAATCAATAGCCTCTGGTAGCTTTGTTGTTTTAAGAAATTGGCTGGCACCCCAAGTTCATAACATATTTACAATAGCCAAGACATGGAACCAACCTAAGTGTCCACTGGTTGATGAATGGATAATCAAGTTATGATATATATACACAATGGAATATTATTCAACCATCAAAAATGAGAAAATCCTACTACTTGTGACACCATGGATGGATCCTAGAGGCATTATGCTACAAGAAATGTCAGAGAAAGACAAATACTGCATAATTTCACTTGCATGTGGAATCTAAAACAAATAAACAAGCAACATCAGGAACCTAAATTCACAGCAAAAGAGATCAGATTGGGGTTATAGGAAGCAGAGAGGGAAGGAAGGGTGGTTGAAGGAAGACAGTCAAAAAGTACAAACTTCAGTTATAAGATAAATAAGTACTAAGGGTGTAATAGTGTACAACATGATAACTAGAGTTAACACTGCTGAAAATACATAGGAAAGCTGTTAAGAGAGTAAATCCTAAAGATTCTCATCCAGAGAAAACTATTTTCTTTTCTTTTCTTTTTATTGTATCTATATGAGATTATGGATATTAGCTGAAACTCTGTGGTCATCAGTTCACAATATGTGTAAATCAAATGTACATGCTGTATGCTGTAAACTCATACATGAATGTATATCAATTATTTCTCAATAAAGTGGAAAAAAGGAATGGACTGATGCCATATGACTTTTTGATACTATTTTGACAATTTTATGGAGGGAGGGGTAAGATTCGTAAATCTGAATGTAGGTGACTATAAAATATAGATTTGCTTACTAAATTGGGCTATAAAGAAACTAAATTCAGTTAATCAATAGATATACCTGATCTGCAAAGCTCTAAAAGGCATTATAATTATGTACATAAAAGGAAAGCAGGAAGATGCAATGCAATTGATTTAGAAGTGATGAAATTAGAAAGTGTAAGGATGAGGAACTATCAGAATTTTGGGTAAGGTTGGTAGAAGAGTGGGTAGTGAGTTTTCTTTCTCATATATATTTGAAGCTAATTGGAAAACTACCAACATGCGATATGTATTCAAAAGTGTCACCTAATTGTACATTTTCATTCTTTCTAATTATATATTCCTATCTAAAGGGGGTTAGTTGCTTTTGGTTGTTTTGAAATTCTTTTTTTATTTTTTTGAGAAAACATTTAAAAATTTATGAAATTAACTAATATTCAAAGCTTTGAAATGTTATATTAAAATAACCTCTTCAATAATTCACTTACTTTCCCTGTAAAATTTCAATATTGTACAAACAACAACTGCTCATATCTTTTCCCAAGGCAGAAGGTTGAGGCAAATTATTATTTAATGGTAGTAAAACAGGACTTTAACTTTTCTTTTTGATCTCATTATCTGTGGAGAATCAGTATACAATTTTAAAAATAATTTCTTTTGTTGTTTGAGACACATACTATATCTTTCTGATTTTTCTTATTAGAACGCAAGTGAAGGAAGCCAGGGTAAACAGAGTTGAAAATGTTCACTTTCACAAATTAAGGGCACTCATCGGATTTCCAGACTAGACATATTTCTTAAACACACTGGATGTGTTAAGCAAACTTTAAAAAATTATTTGAATGCTGTTATAGTTGAATTGTGTCCCCCAATACTTCAGACCTTCTTTGGAAATAGGATCACTGTAGATGTAATTAGTTAAGATGAGGTCACCCTAGAGTAGGATGGTCCCACATTCAATATGACTGGTACCCTTACATGAAGATGGTCATGTAAAGACACAGACACACACAGAGGGAATGTACGTGAAGCCAAAGGATTGGAGGGATGCACATACAAGAAACACCAAATATTGAGCAGGTAGGAAGAGTCAAGAAATGATTCCTCTACAGCAGCAGTTCTCAACCTTCCTAACGCCGCTACTGTTTAATACAGTTCCTCATGTTGTGACGACCCCAAACCATACATTTTTGTTGCTACTTCATAACTGTAATTTTGCTACTGTTATGTCTTAGGTGACCCCTGTGAAAGGATCATTCAACCCGCAAAGTGGTCGCAACCCACAGGTTGAGAACCGCTGCTCTACAGGTTTAAGAAGAAGCACAGATGTCCAACATCTTGATTTTAGACTTCTAGATTCCAGAATTATGAGACAATAAATTTCTGTTTGTGGTACTTTGCACAGCAGCCCTAAGAAAATAATACATGTGTGAATATATTATGGATGAATTTCTGGATCTTCTTGTTTTTCCATTGATCTATTTGTTATCTCTACATGAAAAAACACACTGCTTTAGTTATTATAGCCTTATAATAATATTTTTATATCTATTTGGGTAAATCCTCCAACCTTGTTTTTCTTTAAGAGAGAGAAACAAGTCTTGGCTATTCTTAGTCCTTGAGTATTTTATATACATTTTAGAATTAGCTTCTCAAGTCCCCCCAAATAATCCTATTGAGATTTCAATTTTGATTGTATTGGTTCCAAGGAAAGTTGTGGGGTAAAATGATTACTATATAGTATTAAGTCTTCCACAGTGAGAAAATAAATTTACTCTGTGTTTATATATTGTTTAATGTTTTTCTACATTTTTAAATATTCCTTCTTATTTGTGACTTTTGTTAAATTTATATGCATTATGAAGTTCATGTTAATTTGAATAAAATCTTTGTTTTTAAATTTTTATTATTAATAATATATAACTGAACTACAGGCCTATAGTTGACTTTTATAGATTGACTTTAGATCTTAAAAATTGCTATCCTTTACTTCCTGTTAAACTTTTAAATTAACAAATTTTTGTTCTAAATGTATATTGGCTTTTCCATAAACCCAGTTATATTTTGTACAAATAATAACAGGTGATTTATTTTTTCCTAATGCACTTACTTTTCCCTTCTTTTTTTCCTTAATAACCTGGCTCCTACCTCCATTATAATGTTCAAAGGATGTGGAATGAATAAGCACCTTTACATACTCTTGATCTCAAAGAGAAAACTTTTGATAGCATTGTCATTAGCTAGTTATTAGTAATAGGCAAAAGAGAGGCCCAGACATTGTAAGTATTGCCATTTGGGCAGCTTCACCAAAATTGCAAGGAAGCTGCAATTTCAAGGGAACTACAGACCCATTCCCTGCAAAAACAATGGGGGAGGTTGTCTAACATAGGGGAGATAGACGCATGCCCAATGAAGTTGGGGTGACATAGGGAAGGTATTTTTGCCTGTTAGTCAAACCTGGGAACAGAAATGATTGGCCAGAATGGGTGGGGCCTCTGCAAGCCCATGAAAATTTGGGAATACATAATCCCTTGGAATTCTCTCTTGTGGCCCTTGTTGCTTGTGTGGCTCTTGGCTCATGGGCATCTCTTTTTCCTACTTTCTTGCATTTGCCTGTATGGCCCATGGCCCAGGGCCATATAGACCCCACATGCAATGGACTGAGTGACGGCAGTAGGGAACACAAGCTAAGCTAGCCTGACGCTGGAACTGGACTGTGCAGACGTGGGATGGAATCTCTAGGCACTGGCTCTAATTTTAGCCCTGATAAAGGCAAATAGGATTCATTTCTTGGTGGGCCAAAAGGAAATGGGACCTTGGAAACTCATGGATTTAATTCCGCTCAAATAAAAATCACTCATTCTCCCATGCAAGTCTCAGAAAATTCTTTTTCTTGGGATATCACAAGAATTCCACTTCCATGAGCAACTAGTAGGGACAAGGACCTCTCCCCACCATAACACTTTCAATGTATCAACATATATAAAACATTAGTTTTAGGATTTTGAAAGCACCATTTTCCATGTTAAGTAAGTTCTCTTCTATTTTTAGTTTGCTAGGAGTTTTATTGTGAATCAATGTAGAATTATTTTCTCAGCTTTGGAACTATTGTGATTTTTCCCCCAAAATTATTGTACTTAAAGTTGCAAAAGTGGTATGTTATTGCTTCCTGTAGATGTTTTTACAGAAATATTTTTTTTTCGAGCACTGTAAACCTATCTAATGTTCTTTACATTATTGTGATCATTTCAACACCTGAAGTTTTAGGGAATTTTAGGTTAAGGTTTACTTTGATTGATTGTTCTCATTCTTAGTTATCCTTTGTGCTTAGTAATATCTGACTGTGCACTGACCATTTCACATGAAAAATTATTTGTAGGCCTGACTTCTTAGAGACCTCAAATAAAGATTCATTCTCTGGAAATAATTTGCATTTGTTTCTCTCTGAGACATGGGTATATTACTAGTCCAGAAACACTTTAAACCAGAAAAGAAAAAAATGGCTTAAAGTATTTTTTTATACCATTTAGAAAATGTTAACTAGGGCTTCATATGACTTCTGTTAGTCCACAAAACGTAAGCAAAGTGAGATGTCACTTCTGAGCAAAAGTTTTCAGAGCATTTGCCTGACCTTCCTTTCCCTCCATCATAAAAACCAGTAATGCTGCAGATTCACCCTGATCCATCAGCCCCGGTTCCAGCAGTAAGGAAACCTGGATGCAAGCCACATTCTACCTAACGTGCCGTGTCGTGTAAGAAACACATCTCCATTGACACAAGCCCCAAGGAGTTTGAATTGATTTTGTATTACCATATGACCTAGCCTATCTGGACTGAGAACAGGCCACACCATGGGATGAGTCTTGTTCCTCTCCAAGATGAGAGCTAATAGACCTCGTGTTATGATTCAGAATTTTTTCAGCTAAAGTATGGTGTCGTGAGAAAATTGATCCCTGATTTTTGGTGCTGTCATGAATGGGCCTCCAGGGCATGATTTACGGAGCCCAGGAAATGTCTATGTTGCTTGCAGGCAGGCTGAAGTGGCTTTTAAAGTTAGGAGAGTTGCACTGCCCTTCCCGAGTGCTAGCTCACCAGGGCTTAGCTCAAGACACCTTCTGACACTTCTTGCATTGCATTTCTTAAGGGCAGAAGAACAAAATACACAAAAACTTAATTACCTCGCTATTAAACAAAAAGGTGTATATAAGCGTGTTTCCTAAGTTTTCACCTAATGTCTCACTAAAGCTGAGAATCATCCATGAAGAGTACTATCTAAACTATAAAATATTCATTTTTATTCATATAAGTATTTCATTTCCTAACATGCTCTTTAAATTCCTAATTCAAATGAGAATCTTTGGTAAAATTATTTTCATAAATATATGCATAAAACAATCATAATTTATGCTCAAGACATAAAAGGTCTTTATGTTTTGGGGGCTATTTTATTCTGATTCCTGTCTTTTCCTTTATACAGATTGCAATGGGGGGAAAAAATCTGTCATTGTAGATAATATAATTATGTTTCTTTTGCCAATGTCATGGCCTGTTTTTTATAAAAGGTGCACAATACCTAGAATCTGAAGGACTGTGCCAGTCTGTGATCTCCATTCAGGTTAGTTTCAGGGGAGCTTTATCCAGATGGGTTCTTTGAATTCCTACGGGCAGGTTGGCCCCCAGCCAGTACAAGTCTGTGGAGCTGCAGCATTAAGCACTGTCACCAGCTACAGAATCACCGTGCCTGTTTGCAGAAGCTGTCAATTGTCACCCATTCCAAAGACTACTTCCTATCTTGCTTTTGTTAGCAAAAAATAAAATTCTATGTCTGCCTGTTAAATATAAGTGAAATTCAACAAATGGCTACATTGTGGTAATAAAAATGTCTGCTCCATAGCCAGTGTGTGAAAAGAAGAAAGACTACCTGAGACATGAGTGCTGAATCCATGTGTGTAGAAACACCTCACTGTCCTTTGGAATTTAATCTGTGTCATTGGGGTAATTAACCTAAAATTCACAATGGATGGTAGAAAGTAGCACCAGAAACACTCTAAGGATCTAGCTTAAGAAGTGAAAAAAGGGTAGTTATAAAAAATGATCCAGGCCTTGATCTAGTTGTTTTAACTATAGATACCTCAATTTCCTCATCTGTACAATGAGAAAACACATTTAACTTAGTGTTTTCCTTTTCTTTTATGTATGTATGTATGTATGTATGTATGTATTTATTTCTGTTACAGATGTTTCTCCTTTTTCCCCCCAGACATTCTCTTTCCTATCCTGCCCCGCCCCCCACCTGCCCCAAGCATTGTCGTCTATGTCCATTGGTTACACATACATGAATATAAATTCTTTGGTTTATCTAATTTCTCCCCCCTGGCCTCCTTCCTATGAGGTTTGTCCGTCTGAAATGTACTTCCTATGTCTCTGGGTCTGGTTTCTTCATCAGCTTTTTTTGTTCATTATATTCTACCAGTATGTGAAATCACTTGTTGTTTGATGATTTGTTGATGACAGCCATTCTGGCAGGTGTGAGGTGATACCTCATAGTCATTTTAATTTGCATCTCTCTAATGATTAGTGATGTGAGCATTTTTGCATATGCCTCTTGGCCATTTGTATTTCCTATCTGGAGAGGTGTCTCTTTAAGTTCTCTGCCCATTTTTAAATTGGGTTCTTTGTCTTTCTGTCGGACTTATTTCACTTAGTATAATATTCTCAAGGTCCATCCATGTTGTAGCAATGGCAGTATTTCATCCTTTCTTATGGACCCTATCTTCAAATGTAGTCACATTCTGAAATAATGGAGATTAAGGATTTAACATGAATTTTGGGGGATGTATTTAACCTATAACAGACTAAGAAAAATTAGTTGTTACTAGCTCAATTTTACATTGCCTAATAGTGAAGACAGGAGTCAAAACTACTTTTGTTGATCATAAATGCCAATGGCCTTAAATAGTATACAGTTTTGTCTAATCTTCTTATTTTTTTTCTTTATTAATTTTAGAGAGAGGGGAAGAGAGAGAGAGAGATAGAAACATCAATGAAAGAGACCATCAATTGGCTGTTCCCTGTATGCCCCCCACTGGGGATCGACCACAACATAGGCATGTGCCCTGACCTGGAATCAAACCAGCAACCTCTTGGTGCATGGGTTGATGCTCAACCACTGAGCTGAACCAGCCGGGCTATCTAGTCCTCTTAATGAGCTTATTGGTAGAACACATGGGGGCTCTCTCTCTTAATTGTTTAAAATACTTTGAGTCCCAGGATCTGTTCTAGATGCATATCATTCAAATATTAAACTGAAATATATATATAATTCTTTTCCCTTGAGTAACTTGGTATAGTTGGACATGTAGACATATCAATAAACAACTGCTATATTTTATTGTAAGTGTTATAATAGACGTATGGGAAAGGTGCTAAGTGGAGAAGAGATAAAAGTTGCCAACACCATTTGAGAAATGAGTGGGGCTAGATAAGGGGAAGAGTCAGACAGTCTTTAAAGAATTTGATATTTAAGCACTGTCAGGAATAAGCAGTAATTTACCAAGAAAGTTGAAGTGGCTGGTGTAGGAAGGATATAAGTCCCATTATACATAATAAGTGACCACTTGGAGACCTGATGGATCATAGTGCATTTCATGTGTTATGGTTGGAGTGAAGTGTTAAAATAGGGTAGTGGTAGGATATGAATTGGGAAAGTTAAGAAGAGTAGCTAGATGTTGCAAGCCCTGGGGGTTCTGCTACAGATAATTTTATTTCAAGGGTAATAGATTTCAAAGATGATTTCAAATAGGGGAACAAAATAATTTTTATTTCAGAAATATAATGCAGCTACATTTTTAAGAGGGGCTGAACTGATGGCAAGATGACTATTTAAAATAGTAGTATTTCAATGATATAAGTTAGATGTGATAACAACTTTAACTTTGATAAGTGAAAAGAAAAGCATATCAATTATAACTTTTGAAAGACATGTAGGAGATATCAATGCATACAATGCATATCAATGGATTTCTATTTCTATTTTCCACTCTGATGAATAAATTTATTTCAGTGTAGCCCTCCAAATTCTCAGACATAACAGACTTTGAGAATTACTACTGATTAACAAGTATATTTCATAATCATAACATCCTAATTCAATAGAAAAATATAACAATTCAAAATTTATTTGAAATGGCATGTGTGTATACAGCAAAAACAAATAATTAATAAGAAGAGGTAGAAAGTAAGGCTTAAAAAAATTTGAACAATTCAATCAATCAAATAGAAGTGACATGATGCATTATTTTCAATAGCTGTAGAAGACCAGTTCTTTTCAATATATGAAAATAAACCACATGCTGACCCATAAAGCTAGCCTCAATAAACTTCAAAGGAATGGAGTCATACGAGTTTGTTTTCTAACCGTCATGCAATTAAAAATAAGCCTCCCATTTTATTATGTTTTTGAACTTACAATGTGTCTTAAGTAAGCAGAAAGAATAAAGTAACAGATAGAAGATCAAAAATAGGTACTAGTGAAACAGAAAGTGTGCATACAGTTAAGAAATTCAAGATATCTAAAACTTTGTTCTTTGAACAGATTAATAAATTCAATAAATCTCTAGCCAGAATCATCAAATAAAATTTGCAAGTTACCAACATCAGTAATAATAAAAAAAAAAGGTTACAAATCCTACACACATTTAAAACAAGTTATTATAAAAAATTTACATCAATGTTTTACAATGTAGACAAAATGAATTACTTGAAAAATAAAATTAGTTAAATGGACACACTAGGAAATCTAAATAGTCCTAAGTCTGTCAAATAAATTGTATCTTTAATTAAAGCCATACCACATAGATTTCCCCCCTTGACCAGATTATTTCATTGAATTTTTTCAAACTGCATATCAATTTCAAACAGATTTTTCTCCCTAAATATTGAAGGAGAGTGAAAATGCCCTTACTCATTTTATGAGATCTGCATAGAAAGTGAGGAGATGGAGGCAGGTTAAGGGACAGGACTATAGGAAGGGAAGGCTGAGACAGGTGGAAAGTTTTGCGAGGACTGGGAGCTGGGCACACAGGCAGTGCACTTTAACCCAGTACACAGTAGCTCTGGAGGTTTATTTGGACTCTGCACATCTCAAAATAAAACTAAAATCAACATGGGAAATTGTGCTTCCAAGGCCAGTAACTCTCAGCACCCATTAACACTCCTGACTTACAGAAATAAAAAGCTTATCCTGATTGCAAATTAGAAGCTCCTGAAAGAAGCACATAACAGAGAAAAAAGGAAAGGCTGGGTTCAGCAAGAGGGGAACCGTGATTTTAGCATTCCTTTCTCTGAGACCCTGATGGGTTTGTAAATTAATTTTATTTACTGCTAAAAAATATGGTGCTGGTGAGTCTGACCTATTCTAATTAATATGCCTACTGGTTTCTGGGAACATGGCAACAGGATTGCTGAATGAGTTCTGCTGCAAAGCTATAGACTGTGTTTCTATTGCAGAAAGCCAGGTTACCTTAAAAAGGATTATAGGAAACCAACACTGGCTTCAGAAAAGAAAAAGCAAACACAGGGTTGCTCCAATGGTGTTTCCCCACCTCCTCACTAATAGTCTGGGAAATTATCATAAAAAGAGAAGTCACTAATGCCTCTATAGATACCTGGGTCTTCTTTATTTGTTCTTAACCATACCCAACTAAGTTGTCTCTTCCCTGGGAATAAAGCTTCTGTACAAATGTCAGGGATAGCTAATCAATGTCTGTTTTTAAATCAAAACCTGTCCACTTGCAACTAGAGAATGTTATGGGACAATACATATTTTTGCTAATTGAATCTGCCCCAATTCACCTGATAGGATAAGCTTTTTTAATCAGTGATGCCCACAGATGATTTTTCCAGAAGGTTAATATGAATTTTGAGCTAGATGACCTAATGCTAAATCTAGTCAGGTAGGAACACAAGCTTTAAAATGTATGGATGTTGCTAAGGCAAAATTCCTTGAATGGACCAATTGGAGGCTAGCAAGGCATATAGCTACACCTAGACAAAGGAGCCTCAATGACAACCCACTTGGGTCCTCTCCCTGCTGTGGGGAGTCTGTCTATTTTTCAAATAAACTTTGCTTTTGTTTGCCCCTTTGTCTGTGAACTCATTCTACAGTTTTATGAGACAATGAACCCGGATCTGATCAATACTGCTTGGTTTCAAATGAAAAACAAAAGGTAATATCTCTGTAAGTAGCATGAAAAATGCTATAGATATTAACGAATTGAATCTAATAATATGCAAATAAGATAATATATCATAACAAAGTGAGATATACTTTAGGAAAGAAGATATATATGTATAATATTTGAAAATCAATTATTGTAATTCAACATATTAATAGAAAAAGAAAAAAGTAATATTTTTTGAGCATTTGAGATAACTAAATAATTTTGTGATTAAAATAACAATAAAATCCTCTCAGCAATCTTAGACGAGAGAGGGATTTACTTAAAAACAAAAAACAGCAACTTTATAAAAGGAACTGGTATTACTCTATTTGCGGTGAAATAGTGAAAGCTTTTTTAATTGGAGTGTAAAAGAAGAGATCATTCACTACTGTTTTTAGTCAATATTTTCTTGTAGGTAGGTAAACAAAATGAAATTTTAAAAGTTTAGAAATAAGAAGGACACTATTCAAAGATAGCATGATTCTCATATGCAGAAAAGTTCTAAGGCACTCTATACATATGCTATTAGAATTAATCGTGATAATACGCAAAGATAAGATGTTTTGACTAAGATAAAATAATATAATGTCTGTATGACAGCAAAAAGGACATGAACATAAAATTTTAAAAACTTGCAATAAAAAAAGTCACATCACGTTCCTCAGAATAAATCTAATGGAATATGTGTAAGTGCTCTATGAATAAGATCACTGAACACTGCAATGGGAAATTAAATGAGAAAATAAAGAGATATGTTAATTATTAAAAGACTCTAAGATATCAGTTCTCTCCAAATTGATCTATATATGCAATGCAATCTAAATAATATATTCTACCAGAAATTACTTGTGGAAATTGACAAGGCAATTTACATTTATACATCATTTAAAAAGAGAACTTACAGTATCAGGTGTCAAGATTTATAAATCTACACTAACTATTTACTACCTCAATGTTGCATTGCCTAATGGTCAAGCCAGGAGTCAAAACTACTTCTGGTGTCAATGGGAAAAAAAGGGTGGACATCTGTAATTTAAAAAAATAATTAATTAATTAATTAATAATAATAATAATAAAAAAACTACTTTTGTCTATCTTGAATGCCCATGGCCTTAAGAATTATATAGTTGTGTCTAATCTTTTTAATGAACTTATCAGTAAAATATACTAAGTAATATGGTATGAATACTGACTCATCTGTAAACACACAGAACACAGTCTAAAAAGCACAATTCTATGAAAAGAATAACTTTACTTTTGAAAAAGGTGTGCCTAGATTTAGTGGGCAAAGGATGGTTTTATTAAAAAAAATATTCTGTGCCAATTGAGTACCATGTTTCATAAAAGCACATTTACCCTCAGCTCACTTAAGGCACAAACACTGGGTGAATATTAAATCTACATGTGTATGGTCAAACAATGAAGCTCCCATCTAAACAGTAATGTTGAAAAGGATTGTAATCTTGAGTTATTCAAATGTATTTTAAACTAGCAATCAACATCAATAATTATAAAATAAAATAAATTGTAAACATTATTAAATTTATAAATTTTAGTTAGCAAAAGACAAATTATTAGAGTATGAAAAGGCAAGACACAGCAACAGAAATGATTTGAATTACATATATTTAAAACAAGTTGTATCCAAAATATATAAACAACTCCTATAAGACAATAATTAAAAACAAATATTAATTTAAAAATGAACCAAAATCTCTAAGAGGAAATTCATCACAAGGATAATATATGAAAACCTTATGGGTCATCAAGGGAATTTAAATTAAAAACATACAAGATATCACCAATAATAATCAGAATGGTTAAGTTTTCAAAAAATAATTTATAAACTAAATATTTGTGAGGATGTGAAATAACTAAAATTCTCATACTTTTCTGATGAGAATATAAATTAGTACAACTTTGGAAAACTCTTTGTTAGTATCACTAGAGCTGAGCATGCTCATGTCCTGTGATGAGCAATTCTCCTCTTCAGTATATTCTCAACAAAAATGCATTCAGTAAAAGACATGTATTAAAATTTTCATCGCAGCATTATTCCAAAGTGCCAAAAAACTAGGGGAGAAATTAAATATCCATCAAGAGTGTAATACATAAATTTATTGTGGTATATGAAATAATAATATAAAGCAATGAGAATTCATAAACCACAACAGCACAATACAGATGAATCTCATAAAAATTTTCAGTGAAATTATCCAGATACAAAGTAGAACATATTGTATAATTCCATTTATAAAAATTTCAAATCAGGCAAACCAGTGTATGAGGAAAGAACCACAGAAGGTAAGATAAATGTGCTCAATTTTGTTCATCCTGATTTTAAGAGAAAGATAACAGAAAACAATAGGGGGAGAGATACACTTTTCTATATCAAAAATTTCCATACATTTTTATTTCCATTCTAGCTACTCCTTAAGAAACAAGAAGTTATCAATCTGATCAGAGCTCAGGATATTCACTGAGCCATATTTCGCTAGGGAATTAGATGACAGACAAAAGACTCTGTATTATGTGCGACTTCTCATTAAGTTCCAGCTTCCTGTGCCTGTATTAACAGAGAACAAGGCAGGGCCTGACAAGTACATTCACAACCTATCAAGCGTCACCCTCTCTTCTTTGTCAATACCTCATGCCTACTGTGGTAGGTAAATACCAATGATCGCATCTTTTAGTTGTGCCAAATGAAATATGACTTTGCTCAATGGACAATGTGTTCAGAGAAATATTCACTTCCCAGCCTGTTTCACAACTTCCTGTTGGTCCTTGTGACATTTGCTTGAATTATAGATGTATTTTGAAGCTCAATTCAATAGAGTTCTACCAGACAGGATATGGAATTTGAGGGGAAAGTAATCAAAGACTATAATAAAATTGCTGAAACAACAGTTGGAAAGCAGATGCTGTCAACAATTGTGATTCAGAATTACTGAGTAAAAATGGGGTGGAAATTGGGTGTTCTTTCTCAACATATAATGATTGAGGATTTTATAAACTAGCTCTTTGGAGATGAAAAGTAGGCAATCAGATATATGAGACTGGAGTCCAAGAGAAAACTGAAACCTTGGGAATTTCACTATTAACAGGTTAAGAAGAGGATGAAAATCGAGCAAAGGAGACTAAGAAGAAATGTTTAGTAAAATAGGAAAGAAAAAAATAACAATAACCAAGAGATAAGGTGTTCTCAAAGATAAGTAAAGAAAGATTATCAAGGATTAGAGAATGATCAACTATGCCTAATACTTTTGTTGGTAAAATAAGGTGAGGACAAAAAATTTGCCAAGAGAGTTAGAAAAATGGAGGCCATATATGGCCTTTGAAGACAAGTTTCAAAGAAATGGCAAAGGCTTGATTGGAGCTGAATTTAAGTGAAAATAGGAGATGAAAAACTTGTGCAAAAGTCCCAACAACTTTTTGGAAAAACTTTGATGCAAAGGAAAAAATGAGTAGGAGAAGTTAGGCTGAGAGAAGTTTGTTGTATTGTGGTTGATGTTGTTCTTGTTCTTTAATGTGTTTCAGGCAGAATAAATAATAGCATATTTATACAATAATGAGATGAACTAGTGGACAAAAAAAAATTGATGAAGATGATGAATGAAACTACTGAATCATTGTCCTTGTGTAGGTTAGAGGATAATGCAAAAGGGAGGTTCATTTTAGATAAATACTTCCTTTATGGAAAAGGACATCTATGGGTGTAGATGCTTATAACTAGGAGATAAGGTGCTGACATCTGAAAAGTTCTTTGACTTCGTAACCCTCCTTTAGGAAGTAGGAAACAAAATCAGCTTAGAGTAAGAGTGGAGAATGAGGTGTCAGAGATCTGAGGGCAAAGGGAAAAGGTGTGAAATAGTTAACTGTGTGGAAAGTATATTAGAGCATTAGTACATCAGTACATTAGGAATGTACAGCATGATTGTCAGGTGTCACAAGAAGCTCATTTGAGATTTGTGGTCAC
The DNA here is from genome assembly GCF_014108415.1 of Molossus molossus. Lineage (NCBI taxonomy): Eukaryota > Metazoa > Chordata > Mammalia > Chiroptera > Molossidae > Molossus > Molossus molossus. The sequence continues at coordinate 161,575,453 of NW_023425344.1, read as the reverse complement.
GAATGTAACTCAAGATCATTCAGCGTAGCTATATGCTTTCTCCAATCCCATTCAACTGAATGAATGCAGAAACCCAGTAAATGGAGTAGGGTTGCACTTTGTTCAGGTAAGTGAGATAGAGCAAGAGAAGCATAAATAGTGTTTGCAGAGATTTGTGGATTTAGCTAGATAAAAAGGGAGAGAGAAATACAAGGGAGTAAGGGACAGTAAATAGGTGATAGAATCAACACCTTGAATATGTTTGTGGATGAAATGAGTGTTGAAAATGGGGTAAGAGAGTGAGCTGCTGATACAGAAAGTGGTGATCTGAGAGAGGGATGCATGAATTTGAGATTATGGAGGGATTGAATTCACTAGAAAATGACAAGTGTAGGAAATGAACATGACTGAAGTGAGATGAAGGACCAAATCATTGGAGGAGAAGCGTTCAAAACATTGATAGGCAAGCAGTTTGTATTTGGAAATGATCAGGAATAAAGACAGAAGCAATGTTGAAGAGAATGAGATTGAACCAGGACCAGGTTGGTAGGTAGACAATAGCAACAATGAGATTTGGTCATTCATAAAATCTTTTGATGACACCCAAAACCCAGAGCATGTGGGCTCCTTAGTCTCGCTAGGGATGATTTGATGAACATGGCAATGGGTCTGGCTTGACAATCCTTTGATTATTTTATTTCCCATTTTTATTTCCCATGCCAGAACACAGAGGTAAGTAGTGTGATGTTCCAATGCTATGTCACAGCTTTTGAAAGGTTATAAAGTGTGAAAGTGTTCTACATTAACACTGTAATAACCACCACCTTTGTCTTCTGCTTCAGCCCCATTTCAGTGTCCTCACGTGATATAGTGATTAATGAGCAGCAGATGTTCATATGGAAATAATTAAATATTGTAACTGCTTTTATGTTCTGGGGTCCTAATAAGAATTCTTGGTCAAATTCCAGGGAATACAAAAGGGGGAAAAAAAAGAACCATTTGGGGAGGTTGAAAAATTTTGACTAAACCAAGGAAGCAGCGATTCGAAATTTAATGAAGACCATGGGACTCTAGACACTACGTGTCTAAATAAATGAATGACCAAATCCTAATTTTAAATTCTCATGCTAAACATTCTACCAGCCCTTTCTCAGCTCGAAATCTCAACATTTAACACTTGCTACTATAAACTCCAGCCTCTCTTTGCTTTACCTTCTTGGCACAATAGTCTCTCCATTCCCTTTCCTTCTCTTACCATTTCTCCCGATTTTCCATCGATTAATGATTAGAGCTGGATCAAGTTACTCAATCTCACTGAGCCAAAATTTTTTATCTGTAAAATTACTCATCACATGGACATGTTGAGATCAATACATGAAATGATGTGGGCAAAGCAGCCACCACAGGGCCTGACTAACACAGATTACTTATGTCTCTTTGTCTTCCTTCCTTGGCTAATCTTCCTTGGCCATCACTTACTTTGTAAATGTATCTGTATCTTACACCTCTGTCCTTCTCAGAGAACTGGGTTACTTCAACAGTGTCATTTTTACAAGTAGAATTACTCTTTTTTTTTTTTAATCTTCACCCGAGGACATTTTTGCATTTATCTTCAGATTGAGTGGGAGAAAGAGAGGGAGGAAAAGAGAGAGAAACATTGATGTGAGAGAGACACATCGACTGGTTGGCACCCACATGACCCTAACTGAGGCCGGGGACAAACTGCAATTGAGGTACATGCCCTTAGTGGGAACCAATCCCGGGACTCTCCGGTCCACAGGCTGATGCACTAACCACTGAGCAAACCCGGCCAGGGCACAAATAGAATTATTCTTAAACCTACATCTCCAATTTTAACACAGAAACTCTAGGTCCACGATCTCTCATTGTCTACAAGATATTCTCTTTCATGTGACAATCACCTTCATATCAATATAAAAAAAAGTCAAATTAATTACATCATTATTCCCCTTTAAAGTCAATCATCTCTACTTTGTAAATAGCTTATTTCCCTCAGTGGCACTCTTACACTGTCGGCAACTCAGGAGGAGGGACCTAGGTAACTTTCAGTTCTGAAAATATGATTATTTTAATTAAAAAGAGAAGAGCGGATGAGGTAGTTAACGTTCATTTGTAGAAAAGTTAAACTTCCAGCCTAATGAACTTCAATGTCCAAGTAGATCAACTACTGAATTCCAATTTAAATACAGAAGAGGCACCTCAGCTGAAGTGCAGAAATAATTCATTTGATACATTGCATTTTAGAATAAACGCTGTTTCTTGAAGGGCAGGGGGAAAAAATGGTGTCACAGAGCAAAACAGATACCCTGCTGAAAAGAATACCCAAATTCAGAAATGCCAGACTGTGGAGCCGTGACTACTCTGAAAAGACAATTACACATAATTTAGAGGTATTTTCTAGTTTGTTGTGTAGATCATGCAATAACAAGAGGCTTTGTGTGCATTTAGAACTGCCTGGAGAATAGACTAGAGTAGAATGGTAATGTGTGTATATTATAACGAGCAATTCTTTTGATAAACCTGGGGAGGAAAGTGGAGAATTAGAGAGGCAAATGAGAGGGCCTCTGTGTGCTGGGAATATCAGATGAACAGGGCTACTACTGCTTCCATTTGGATAATGAGGCTCTCTCTGACCACTGTTATCGACTCTCTGGGCAGCTGGATAACAGGACAAAGGTAACACCATTCTATTCCTGCATGACAGAAAAGTCTCTCTGAGCTATTTCTCTAACAGCCACTGAGTTCTTTCCAAATTGCAGTGAGAAACATCACTCATCTAGTACAAGCTTACTTGCCATACACAGTAGCTTTGAACAATTCCAGTATATTCTCCTGAAACATACAGACATGTGCTCACTTCTTCACAATGCTCTGTCATTAAGGGAAAGTCATGGAAGATAAAATGCAGAATAGCTGGACCTATAATGTATAATAGCAGGCATTTCTATAATAGCCAAAGTGCTGCATATATTAGAAGTCATTTTCTGCAAGAGCTCACAATGAAAAGCAAGGGAAATTATAACAGAAAAATGAAGGTGCAAAGTGGATGATGCTTTACAGCAGCTATGTGCTGTTACATGTCATTGGTTGACCTCACCTGTTTCTTTTTTAATGCAGAGTAAAAACTTAAAACATTTCATCAAAGAGACAGAAATGAATTTAAACGTTTTCCTTTTCTTTTGTTCCCGTCCTACCTATTATTCCTTCTTCCACAATCATTTAGAATACCGTATTTGGGAATAAGATAAGAAAGTACAAATTCTTGTCTTTTTTTTTTATCCTCACCCGAGGACATTTTTTGATATTTTGTTCAGATAGAGCGGGAGGGAGGGAGGGAGGGAGGGAGGGAGAGAGAGAGAGAGAGAGAGAGAGAGAGAGAGAGAGAGAGAAACATCGATGTGAAAGGGACAAATCGAGTGGTCGCCACCCACACGACCCCAACCAGGGCCGGGGACAAACTGCAACTGAGGTACATGCCCTTAGCGGGAACCAAACCAGGGTCTCTCCAGACCGCAGGCCAACACTCTAACCGCTGAACCAAACCGGCCAGGGCTCTTGTCATTTTATATATCCATGTATAAGTATACAGACACACATGTACACATACATTTACGTTTGCACATCAATATTTTACATTAATTTTTCACACACACACACTTACTTATTCTGGAAAAGAAAATCATGTGATTTTATTTTATTTTATTTATTAAAAAAAATTTTTTTTCTTTATTGATTTTAGAGAGAAAGGAAGTGAGAGGGGGAGAGAGATAGAAACATCTATGAGAAAGAACATCGACTGGCTGCCTCCTGCATGCCCCCAACTGGGGATCGGGCCCACAACCTGGGCATGTGCCCTGACCGGGAAACAAACTGGCAACCTTTTGGTGCGTGAGTCGACGCTCAACCACTGAGCCACACCGGCCGGACTAAAAGCATGTGATTTTAGCAAAAATAGTGCCACAAAGTAAATTGAAGCCTAGTTAAGGAAACTGGACATTAGTTATTTTTATATTTTACCAAAAGAGCTAGTTCGGAATAATAAGAGAGAAGCTACTCATAGGGAATACTAACAAATACTTGACACATTTGAGGGTGAGTGAGGGTGCTCAGTTGTCACTGTTTTAAAGGAAGCAATGTGGTCACAGCTAACTCAGACTTACGAGGTGACCACTGGATGTGGTGATATCACTTGAACTACATAGGCACGTTCACAAAAGAGCAACATTAGAATGTATAAATAGGAATCTCTAATCAATAATTTATACAGTTATTTTCTCTACCTTTGTATTGCTCAAATGAATTATGATCACTTGTGAATTTATTTCAATGTAGAAAAGAGTGAAATTTTGTGGTCTTAATCTGAAAACATGGAGGATGGGCACCAGGGCACCATCTATTTTTGAATAACTACCCGTGGCACTGTTTATACATTATGGTCAACATTCTTCTGAAAATACATTTTCAGACTTTTAAAGTAATGCTCCTTTTATTTTCTGTTTATCATGCATCCATCTATTACCTGCTGCTACTGAATGTTTTATATGTCCCTTCTATTTTTCTCTACCTTATTCTTTTGTGGAATAAAAGAGAATAGCCACAAGATCAGTTGCTTTTGTCACTGAACTTAAGTGTGTTTGAGATGGTTTCCCTTCTCCTTAATCAATCAACTTACTCTTGACTCGAGTGACAACTGTCGTGAAACAAGGCAGCGTGAGTGAAGCTTACCCATCTCTCACCTAAAAACTGCATAGTGCTTTAGAAAGACAACTATTTAAATACAACACAAGCTCTATACATAAAAACAGGTAAGTACTTAAAAATAGATATCTTTCAGAAATTGGGAAGTTACCAACATTTTTGTTGGTTTTGAAACTTTGCTAAGAGCTGCGTTGTTGGGCCCCTGCTGCATCAAGGAATGATTTAATTACAGTTTACCAAGAAAAATCAGTCATTAGTAATATTAGCAACATAGTGGATCAGTGTCTGGTTCACAGAGTTCGAGGGGTTTGAGAGTGCAAACAAGGATTCATTAGGTTGGCTAAGCAGAATCTGTACATTTCTTCAACAGTTAGCCAATTTAACATCTTCCCCCTGAAACCAATGAACCCACTAGCAAATCTGTCACCATCAGCAATCCATATGAATCAGATTCCCTCTACCTTCTTCCACTTATGGGGTATATATTCATCAGAATACCCACAATATTTAAAAATGTCATCCCTTGCAAAAATTGATTAATGACCTAGGGATGGCAAAAGCTATGATCTTCATGTGACCCCAAAACTGCTAGGACTTCTGACTTAGTATTCATTCATTCATTCATTCATTCATTTATTCTTAATCACTTATTATATTCTGGGGATTAAGTTAATTTAACAGGATAAAACAAGAAACAGAACATGGTTCCTACCTTTAAGGATGCTAAATCTAAAAGGGAAGATCTAGTTTTACTCCCAATATTGATAAACAGTGATGAGTATGTGAAGAAGAGATATTGTTCCAATATTTATCACCTGGAGAAAGACACGGAAGCCTCAAGTGCTGCTTGTAATTAAGAAATACAACATATTTCAGTACTGACACCAGTGATCTATGTGGACCATATTCCATTGTCAAATAATATTTGAAAAATTTATTTGAATTCCAATGAAAGAACATTTCCAATAATACTATGGAATTTTCTTATCCTTTCAAATTAGTCAATTGCTCTCTCTAATGTGCAATACACACAATCAACCCAAATAATGCCTTCACTCTTGTGCACCTAGGAAGTTAAGTTTACTTGTTTTATGATAATAATTCTCATCAGACATTTAAACAATGTAATGTCATTCTCAAATAAAAAGGGAGAAAGTCAGAATGTCACCCTGGCTGCAGTAGCTCTTTGCTATTAATTTAAGTTGATAGAAATTGTGTTCACACTTTAAGGGCCATAGTAAATGTGGATGCAAACTGTTAGCCTGAAATTCTTAATGTTCTTTGACCCAGCTTGCTTAGAAGATAAGGGTAAGATGGTAGTTATGTTACCGGAGGTATTTCCTTGACCCAAACCATATGTTAAGAAGGGAGTGATCTTAGAAGTAGAGAGCAGGGCAGAATTGTGATACTGAAAACTGGTAGACATAAAAGAGACTCTGACCTGGGGAATTATAACGGATACGTTTAGAAAGAGACAGGCACATCTCTGGGCAAGAAGGCAAAGAGCAAAAGTTTAATCTTTACATCTCTTTTTTTTCTAACACCTACTCTCAATTTTCTTTCCCTGAATCCATATACTACTTCTGTTTCCTTTTATTCTGAGATGCAGCAACACTCAAGTACAAAGAGTCCAAAACTTTTCTTTGTACTGAGATAGATTTTCTATCTGTGGGACTTCAATGGGGGTGTTCATCCCTACACTTCATGGTGTTGATACTGAAATTCAGGTGGGATAATACATGTGTAACAAATATGCTGAAGGAACAAACTCATGTGGTGCATTCATAAAGCACTTCACTTTCATCTCACACTCTAATCCAAAGTTTGTTCACAGGGGCCCAGTCCTTCTGCTTCCTAGATAAAAACTCCAACAGGCCCATGATTTTGCCGTGTCTTTCAATGAGTGCTTCTCAATGCTGGCTGTAAAACAGAACCACACAGAGAACTTTCAAAGACACTGATGTCCAGGTCCATCCACAGAACAATTAAGTCAGCATTTCTGGGTGAGGGGTTTCCATGCATGTGGATTAGAAAAACTCCCAAGGTGTAAAGTTGAAAAACCGCTGTTTTTACGTAAGTCACCACACTATCACTTTCCTTCACAAAATGATACTGATACCACTTTAGCATTTCCAGCCTAGTATATTAATCAACAATCTCAACCTGACTTGACGTTACATCTTCTCTTCTTTCTTGAGCAGGCTACGTGTGAATAACCCAAACAGGGAAAGAAACACAGTCGGCTTCTTTTTTTCCTTTTTCATCTCCCTCACTCCCAAGGCTCCATCCCTGACTCCTGCAGGGCTAGAGGGCAGAGAGGTGTTGGGGAGGGAAATGTTGACTCCATGGTATTGACACATCATGTAGTATCATGTTATGGGATTGGCGGGGTCCAAAGCTGGATTTTCCTGTGTTGGTGATGTCACCATTGCTCAGAGTGAATCCATTTCTCTTCCATCAGGTCATTTGCTACTTTGCTATTTCCTTTTCTCTGCCACCCATCAGTTCATGGTTAACTGCTTTCCAGCCAAACCCTTCAGGAGAAATATACAATGACTCCACACAGTTTCTGATTCATTTCTGGGTCTCCCCTATTCCCTGTGAAATACTCCAGCACTGTTTGCCCCGACAAGGCCCAGTGAGCAGACCCATCCTCAGTCCAGCTACGTGTGTCCAAGCTGGTCTATTAGCACTGAGCCAGTTTGTCTCATGACCTCACCATTTTTTTTTTTTTTAATCCTCTCCTGAGGACATTTTTTCGTTTTTTTGTTCAGATAGAGTGGGAGGGAGAGAGAGAAAAAGAGAAACATCGACGTGAAAGGGACACATCGAGTGGATGCCACCCGTATCACCCAACCAGGGCCCGGGACAGACCGCAACCGAGGTACATGCCCTTAGCGGGAACCGAACCTGGGTCTCTCTGGATCGCAGGCCGACGCTCTAACCGCTGAGCCAAACTGGCCAGGGCCTGACCTCACATTTTTTCAGGCTGGAGTCGAATACTAGGTCACTCACTGCCCAAGGATCAGGGATACAAGTTAGGCTGAGTGGCCCTTCTATCAGGTGTAAGGGGAGATCTAGGCCAACTCTACCCTTACTAGTTGGGGATGCCTATTCCCGGGAGCCAGAGCACATCAGATCCAACAATCTCATCACAAATTCTTGTCCTAATCACTTCTCTACACTTACATAGCCTCAGTGTGAAGGGGTCCGAGAGTCAAGTTTTGTTTTGTGTTTTTTAAGAGATAAGCTTTTGAACACTGATTTTCTATATTTTCACCTTAGTCTGGTATTGCATTATGGAAACTAATATGCATATTTCTGGAGCTCTCACTGAAATTTTTTATTGAACTCATTAAATATGGAAATTGATTAGCAAACTGATGCTGGGCGGCACTGGGGAGGCCAAGGGAAGCCTCACCCCATTCTGGGGTCCTGGTTCTTGTCACCGTCCAAGAAAAAATTTGAAAGTGAGACAGAAGGATTTAGCAAAGCACAGTACAATTATTAAAGTGATAGTAGGTACTCGAGAAGTGACAGCAGGTCATCTCAGAGAACCAGATGCCCTGATAGGTCTAGGTGGAAGGTTATTAAAGGTGGACAAAGTGGAGGTAGGGTGGTCCTTCACTTCTGATGCTGGGGGGACGAGGCTCATTCTTGTCCTTTCTGTCCAGATTCCAGATCAGATAGCAATTCCTTCCTCCCTCCCTCCCTCCCTCCCTCCCTCCCTTCCTTCCTTCCTTCCTTCCTTCCTTCCTTCCTTCCTTCCTTCCTTCCTTCTTCCTTCCTTCTTTCTTTTTCTTTTTCTTTCTTTTCTTTTTCTTCTTGTCTTCTCAATTACAGGAAATTAGGGAGGAGGAAGCAGGGGAACAGGTGGTCAGAGAAGTGCTCCAGCCAAGGCAAAAAGGGGAGGAGGGGCTGTGTCCTTTAGTCCCTTCACAGCGTTAAAAATATTTTTTTTTCTTTTAACTATTTTCCAATATATTTGAAAAGGACAAAAAATGTGTTTGCAGATGAATGAAGAAGAACAAGGCTGATATCAATGCACCTTTAATATTTATTAAATGGTGTTTGCCCTCTACTATTGGGAAGTCAGATGGGGCGGGGCAGGTAGCAGAGAGAGCAACACAGAATGATGACAGAACCACAAATAGGACTGAAAAATAATGACCCCCACTGTGGTCATGCAGCCACTCTTGCTACATTCTCCAGGTATTCGGTGTGCAGCATTTGTTTACAAATGTAAGTTAGCTCAAGGGGAATAAAGTGAGAAAGTAGAAAGAATGTCTGTGAACTGGTGACAAATGCTGACATCTTAAAAAGATTATGTAATTTATTTAAGAGGGTTTGTTTTGTCTTCCTGGATTACAAGAAAAGTCAGATAGATGTGTCTAGTATATAACTATTTTATATTACAATTTCTTTTTCTTTAACCTCCACCCCTATCCAATAAGGATAATATACAGACTACTAAGACTTTATTTTTATTTTCATTGCTCTTGAAATCACTGACATGTTGTACATGTTAATATGTACAGTGAGTTGAACAAACATATGTCATTGTATCCTATTAACTAGTTACAGTGTCACTTTATAATTTTCTATTGTCAATATTACAAGAGTTTCTCATTTGATTTGTTGGTTTTCCTTTGGTGGATTTTTGCTGTCAAGTGTATTCCAAGACAAAGGGAATGGTTATTAAATTCATCACTTGAAATGTCATGAATACGTAATTGACTATTGAAATTACACTGAGATAATAAGTAAACTCAGATATGCTTTTTTCACTTTTTCTTTGGCAAATAAGAAAAAAAAAAAAAAGACAGACCTAGATGCTAAGCAGCCTGTCAAGTTTGTATCAACATCATTTTAATCAGGGAAATCTTTTGCAGGTGTTATCCTCACATTATTTTTCAACTTGAAGATAAACAATCAATAGCATAACTACCCAGTGCAGAGATTTCATGACTGTGCAGTGATACTTATTGTGAGGACTGAGCCCCCATCTGCCCCATCTGGGATATCTCGCTGCTGCCCGACCAGAAGGGGGCGCATCAGTGCAGAACGTTCAGTGCTGGGACTCAAGAACCTATTCTGCTCTCCTTCCACTTGGAGAAAGAGCTTCGCCTGCCTCAGGGTCGGGCATTTTCTTCTCTAAAAAGTAGCCATAGTAAAGAAATATAATCTTGTTCAGACATATATTAAATTTGAAAATATAAAACTTTTAAAATGTTTTCGAAATATTTAATACATATGGAATTAATTGACATAAGGGTAGTTTGTTAAAAGAACTCATTCTAGTATTTATCTTTTGCAATACCAAACATAAATGGGTTCAAATAAATGCTAATAGGAGTTTTGTTACATCTTACATGGGGATAAAGATATATTCAGTTTTAAAAATGTAAATGTTGTTGACTTTTACCCATATAACTGCTAGAATATAAAGACAAGTAAAAGGTAAGTCCAAACCCATGTTTGAAATATGCCACTGTGTTTTCATTTTCTACAGCATTTCAAAATAGTAGACTCATTTTTAAAATTAATTTTCTTTGTCTATATCATTTTCTTTTCTTCAGTGTAAATGTTCCAAACAGATGTCTTTTTCTGTAGGACCAACTGAATGTTGAAGAGATAAAAGGTTTAAATAAAGAAATTAATAAAATACTAACTTCATATCATTATATATATTGATATGAATTTCTAAACGGTGCATAAATAAGCCAACATTTTATAAACACGATTACTCAGTGGGATTCATGCAGATAGTGTGAGTTTATAGAAAGATATATTTCGTGGCTACTATGTTTAAGCTTGGTTTACAGTGTCACAATTCTAATGAGACTGTTAAAGTAAGCTTTTGCTGCTAATAGTAGAGAATAGAAATAATAATGGAATAAACAGTACAATCCTATTTTCAAAATAAATCTGTAAAATATGAATTTTTTAAAATTTCATTTTCCAAACGAGAAACTGAGCCTTACAGAAATGCACTTGGATCTACACAATAGCAGCACCACTCCAAAAATTTGGGGTGTTGATTTTTCTCATAAAACAAAAAGGCTGGGAAGCATGAGTTCAGAGATTCACACCCTTGCTTGAGGAAATCCTCAAGGACTTAGCCTCCTTTTCTCTCTCTTTTCCGCTATTCTTAGCATTCAGCTTTGGCTTTATAGTTGTTAAACTTTGTTCCTTTCTTACATATTAGACCAACTAGATGAAAAGAAATAAATGAGATGTGGTAGAAGTGGCGCCTTTATCAAGAATGCAAACATTTCCCAGAAATCATCCAGCTGCCATGTGCCACTGATCTCATTGACTGTAACTATACACATCGGCATTCCATGTTGGTCAAACACAGCCACTGCATGTTGGTGAGCGTCCTCCTGTTTCCCTCTAGTGAAATATTTGAAGATGCCTTCCCTAACAGTCATCCGAAACCCAGTTGTCCCTCTCCTCTGCCAGTTTGCAATGGACACAGAAGGAAAATGCTGGGTAATTGTACAAGGCAAAGTCACACTTGCTTTCACCCTACTATCCTTGCATGGTTGCAGATCCGTATATAATAGTTTATCTGCTTTGGCTCTTCAGTTTGTGGGAAACTTTCAGACCCTTTTAATAGCTAACAGGATTTATCATTCTGTTTGAATGTAGTTCAGAATGTACTTCTGACACTGGACGCTTTAACAAAAATCAGAATCAGCATTTATTAGCAGAAAATGGAGTGTGCTTCAGGAGATTGAGAAATATGCCTCTGGCAGGAAATGTTGTCAGCAAACATCAAAAAATGGAGTCAAGCCCTGGCCGGTTTGGCTCAACGGTTAGAGTGTTGGCCTGCAGATCAAAGGTATGTGGGTTCAATTCCTGCTCAAGGGCACATAACTGGGTTGCAGGTTCAATCCCTGGCCCCAGTCGGAGTCATGCGAGAGGGAGGCAACCAACTGATGTGCTTCTCTCAGATTGCTGTCTGTCTGTCTGTCTCTTTCTTCCACTCTATCTAAAAATCAATGGAAAAATAGATGAGGATTAACAAAAAAAATGGAGTCAAACTCATTACAATGAGTGATCCAGTTCTCCACACTCTCGCCTGCATTCGATGTTATTGCTATTTTGTTTCTGTTTTTTACCCATTCTGATAGGTTTTTACTGAGATCTCATAGTGGTTCTCATTTGTATATTAACAATGGCACATAACGTCGAAGATATTTATGTACTTACTTGCCATCTGTAATTCCTTTCTGTGAACATATCAATCCAAGTCCTTTGCCCATTTTCTAACTGGAGTGTTTGGGCCTGTATTTTTCAATTTATTTAAAGTCTTCAGGAAAACACGGGATATATTTGCAGAGCCAAATGTAAACAGTGAGAGGATTCGAAATCCATTCACTACTATCTCCCAATTTTAAATATTTAATGTTTCAGTTTCAATGATATGCTCAATAATTTAGGGAGCCCTGAATACTCTTCAGCACAGAAAGACCAAGTACTTCTGTGGTACTCGGCATTCCTGGTTTTCTTGTGATCAGCCCAATTTGGTTTTCATTGAGAACTTTTTTTTCTCTCCCCTTTCTATTTTATAGAAAACTTGGCTGGATACAATACACTTGAATCATACTTCTTTCCTTAAAACTTTGTAAACATTGATCTATTAATTTCAGACAATAAATGTAGCTGTGGAGAAGCTTCAGGTTACCCAATTTTTTTTCCCCGTCTTCCAATTTTTAGCCTGGATACCTAAAGACTTTATATTTTTGAAATTAAATTACATGTTTGTGATATAGCTCAAAGTTGATCATTCTGATGTAGTATTTTCCAGTAATATTGAAGGCATTTTATTACTTGCCATTTCTCTTCTACTGAAGTCAGAAAAAAATCTTTTATTTTAATTTGAGATCAACATTCAGTTTTCATCTGTTAGACTTTCCTCTTTAAAGATTCCAAAAACCATTTGTGAATCTCCTCTTTTGTAATATATATTATTTTCTCTCATTATTTAAAAAATATATATTTTACCACTGTGTAATGCTATTTACCTCAAAAGTGTTTTCATTGTCAGTAATGTGTTTTCGCATTATGTCTATTCTTTCACCATTTTTTATTTTCAGTCTTTCGATTTTTAATTTCTCTGTTGTTGTATATAGAGTTTTAAAGCATCCATTCTTTGCTCTGTACATTTATTTATTTATTTATGATTAGGAAGCTAGATTTTTTAATTGCTGGTTCATTGCTTTATGTTCAATTCTGTGCTTTATTTTTTTAATGTGATTGTTTTCTTTTTCATTGTTGAAAGTATTACAGAGGTCCCTCTTTTTTCCCCATTGACCCCCTCCTTCCCACTCCCACCCCCCTTCTTACTTTCCCTAACCTAATGTCTGTATAATCTTTCACTTAAATTTGATTTAAATTGAAAACTTATTTTCTGAAATGCTCTTATAACACTTAAAATTTTTAGGGATGGTTCCTATTTTATTTGGGTTGTATTTGTTTCCACAATATGGTCATAATAAATTGAAATTTTCTCTATTTTGTATAATCTTTTACTTTTTTTACCTTTAGTATATTTGTATAGATGCCTTATCATTGCTGTCTCTTTATTGCTCATGCTTAAAATAAACAGCCTTTCCCGAGATTTTTTTGTTGTTGTTGAAATAACGCATGTGAATTTTCACTGACTTCCTACCTTCTCTAACTAAATTATTTATCTTCTCTTAAAGGTTCAAGTTGAGCAAAGGATACCTGGGCCCTTGTGGAAGACTTTTTGCACGGCCATCAATTTTGTTAAAATCTGCTCTGCCATCTCCTGCCCCAAGGCAGGATATCTCTGCATTCTGCATTTCTTTAAGTAACCATTTACTCAACAAGCCAGTCTTTGCTGAACTTTTGTTCCTTTTGTAGTATTTCCTGGAATTGCTTCGGGCAAGCTTGGTGCTTGGCAAAAGGTGCTTCTTGCCCTATATATTGTATGAATTACCCCTGAATAAAGGAGACTTGATCAGAACCCTGTCTTGTCTCCAGTTCTCGTGTCTCTTGTCCCTCCTCATCCTCACTCCCCCTCTAGAGTCCTCCTTGCTCTTGACCTGTGGGATGGGTCAGGCCCTGATAGCATAAGTATGATGAGAAAGAAGACAGAGCTCAGTTTGAGGGTTACATGTGATCTCTATCCTTTCCTTCTACTCAAGTATCCTCCCGAGTCTAACCTCCTGCCACTGTTTCTACATGTCTCTCTCTCCAGTATAAAACATCCCTGGGCTATAAGACTTACTAACAATCTCTGTAGGGGCCTAGAACCCCAGCTTTGTCCATAGTGCTCTACTGGGCTGCTCCTCCCGTTTTCACTCTCATCTCATCTCTTTTCTACACAGCAAAGTACAAGAGGAACATTTGAATGAGAAGTAATTTTTACCTTCTTGTTCACACTTTAGAAAGGGTTAACACAAAGGTAAGTAACTTGAGCATGCACACCAGGAATGCAGCAGTGTGGTGCTCAGTTTCCTCCTGCACCTTGCACCTGGCAGTCAGCATTCACTTTGCTTTATTATTTGGGCAGGAAAGAGGGTGAAGAGAGAAGTTCAGGTTCTTCCGTTTGTCTCTAACTCTAATACCCCTCACTCAGTGGGTCAGGAATGTAGGGATTCCATCAGTTTCCAAGTACACCTCTTTCCACTATATATCCTGGGAAGGGAACATAGAAACACAACTGATGGGATTATGTTTCCACTGGACCCAATGTAAAGTAGAGGCATGTCTAGACTTTACATATCCTCTGACTTCTATAAACTCTGCTTGGTGGTTGAAGGTGGTGTTTTGTTTCTCCAATGATCAGCATCAGTGAAGAGCCAGTATTTAATACCTGGCCCAAATACCTGGATATTTACCTTACCCTAGAAAGAGTCAAATGTGGTTTTGGGAAAGACTGGGGGAGGAGTCAGGATTATAACTGTCTCTGCATTAAAGACCCTTTGCTTAAAGGGACAAGCCTCCCATTGTGTTCAGATTTGTAGTTTAAGTTTAGAAAGTGGCTAAAACACCATGAATCCCCATTCCGGCAAACGAGTTAAGTATCTGGTCATCAGATCTAGAAGTCTTCTGTTTGTGTGTCTTAAACTAAACTTCATGGTCATCCCGTTTTTTTGTTTTGTTTTGTTTTTTGATGTTATCTCTGGATTAAATAGTTATTGCCATAGATCCTTTAAGATTAGAGTTTCTCAACTTCAGCACTATTGACATATAGGACCAGATAACTGGGTTAAAGAGCTATCCTGGGCATTGTTAGATATTCAGCAACATCGTGGGCCTCTATTTTCTAGATGCTAGTAGCAACTGGCCCGCAGTCAGGTTTGATATGATAACCCAAAATGCCTCCAGATATTGCCAAATGTACCCTGAAAAAAAAAAAGTCTCCAGCTGAGAAATGACCATTTTCAGTCAAAACACTTATCAATGCCCCATCCCTCACTAAGTGTATCTGCCTCACCTCTGAGAGTGCACGGCCACCACCTGGCCTCTACCATTCTGGTATCACGTCATTTTCACTGAAACGTAGGAACCAGTTGAATTGCAGACTCTCCCACTGACATCTGTTACCCAAAAGAATGCCATAGAAAGAATTTCCAGGGTGCTAGTGCTTTCTTTGTTTTCATATTTATTAATAACTTGGTAAAGAAAGTTTACTCTTGCCCGGCCAGTGTGGCTCAGTGGTTGAGCGTCGACCCATGCACCAGGAGGTTGCTGGTTTGATTCCTGATCAGGGCACATGCCCAGGTTGTGGGCCTGATCCCCAATGGGGGGTGTGCAGGAGGCGGCTGACCAATGTTCTCTCTTATTGATGTTTCTCTCTCTCTCCTTCCTCCAAAAAAAATCAATAAAGAAAAAATATTAAATAAAAAAAGAAAGAAAGGAAGTTTACTCTGACCCATCTCTAATGGCAAAGGGTGGTTTAGTTCGGAGGTATATAAGTAAATTACAATGACTATATTCCAAAATTTCCATCTCTTTGAGTCTCCCAACTTCTTCCTCTAGAGCTCACCAGGAAAGCCCTCATATCCCAACCTCTCTGATTGTTGTAATCATTGAGGCCAGGCTTCAAATAGAGAGTCAAGTGAATATGGAGGGTCAAAAGGGCAATATCCAACACAATAAATCAAAAGAAAAATGATCTTGGATGGACCTGACCTAATCTTTCGAGCCCTGAGAAGAGACAAGAAGCAGGAGCAGACACTCCCCTTTGGCCTAATAGGAAGCAAATGACCGTGCTGGAAACAACCTGTGGAGTGGACCATATAGTGAAAACCTAAGAGCATCCTTAGTTACTGAAAGCAACCCCTGTCAATAGCCAGCATGAAAATAGGGCAGAGGACCTAAATAGACACTTCTCCAAAGACAGACAGACAAATGGCCAAGACGTATATGAAAAAATGTCAATGTCACTAATCATCAGAGTGATGCAAATTAAAACTACAATGAGGTATCACCTCACACCTGCCAGAATGGCTGCCATCAACAAATCATCGAATAATAAGTGCTGGCGAGGCTGTGGAGAAAAGGAGACTCTAGTACACTGCTGGTGGGAATGCAGACTGGTACAGCCACTATGGAAAACGATATGGTGTTTCCTCAAAAAATTAAAGATGGAACTGCCATTTGACCTGATCACACTTCTAGGAATATATCCTAAGGAGCCTGAAACATTAATCAGAAATAATATATACACCCCTATGTTCATAGCAGTGGTTAAAAAAGCTGTGGTACATATACATATGCATAACCAATGGACACAGACAACAGTGTGGTGAAGACAGAAGGACAGGGAACAGGATCCGGAAGGAGGGTGTCAAGGGGGAAAAATGGAGGGACATCTGTAATACTTTCAACAATAAAGACACATTTTTAAAAATAGGGTTCTGTCCTACAACCATGAGAAGTTGAATTCCGTCAATAGCCTGAATACAGGAGAGAACCCTAAGCTCCAGATGAGAATGCAGCTTTGTGAGAGGCCCTGAGAGAGAACTCACTTATTCTGTGCCCAGACATTTACCCTACAGAAACTGTGAGATAATAAATGGGTATTGTTTCAATACCCCCCCAAAAAAAGCATCACCTTGTAGATTAAAAAAAAGGGGGGGAGGGGTCTATGAAAAGTAACCTCACAGGGTAATCTGATCATAAATTTCTAACTGGGCAAGTCAGGGTGGTTAGTCATGCCCCAGGCATATTATAACTCCTGTACTAAAAGGCTTCTCTCTTTGCCTTAAGCTAGCTCTGTCTATTGTTTTTGTGCATCTAGGTTAACACTCTTCTGAAATGCTCCCTTTTAGACAGCTCCTTGTAATACCACCCTTTCAGACTCCTCCTTTCAAAGTTTCAAGAAAGCACATAATCTTAACTATCCTGTCCTCAGATCACAGTCTTGCTTTCTCTCACCTTCCTGTAATCTTCCCGACCTTCCCTCCCTGGCCTCAAATACATGAAAGGAACTGCAGACTGTGACTCTTGGAAGCATTTCTGTGAGTCTGTTGCGAACTTGTTTACAGGTGTACTCTCTGGCTCAAATAAAAGTTTATAAAAATTATCTGCAGATTTGGACATTCCCACATTGACAATCTTGGATAAATTGTTTAAAATGCAGATCCCTTCTCCTTCCTGGCGTGGCTCAGTTGGTTGAGTATCCTGCTGGTACAAGGCACACACCTGGGTTTTGGGTTTGATCCTGGTCAAGGCATGTATGGAAGGCATGTTGTTTCCTTCTCTCTCCCCACCCCCCAGCCCAACCCCCTAAGCATGTCCTCAGGTGAAAATTGAAAAAACAAAAAAAAAAATCAGATTCCTGAGCCATATATCTGGAGATTCTAAGCCCTTAGGTTTTTTAAAGTTTGAGAGAAGCCTAGGAATCTCTATATACATGCTACAAAATTGTGATGTATATGGTCTAAAGTCCATATTTTTAACAAACACTTATCATTTTAATATCTATGCATTGTTTCCTGGAAAAAAAATATGCCTTTGGTTCACATTTCAATGAAGGTCTTTGGAGTTCAGAAAATTGAGATACAACTAAAAAAACAAAGAAAATACACATCAGACATAAAGCTACAGCACTCTCTGGTGTCTTACTCTCCTCTCCGTACTTTTTAAGCTGGTCCCTGTGCTAGACCACAGCTAGCATTGCTGTTGACACTGCATTTTCTCTGCAAATACATGTTATGCCTGCGGGTGCCATTTCTAGGCCATCCGTCACTAATACTGCATTAGCACCAGATCTTAGTCTCTCTGAGCCTCGGAAACTGGTGGGAAACAGAAGGTGATCCCTGGGTAGAGACTGCCATATGAGGCTTTTGGCTTGATTTTTGGAAATGAGCATCCAGGCCTTATCTACTATGCTTACTCTAACCCCCCGCACCCCCCCTTTTTTTTTGCCATTTTTAAAAGAATTTTTAAATGTGTAGCTACCATTTCTAATTGCCTTACTCCCTTCATATTGTTCAATTTACATTTCATAGGGAGAGATGGATGGATCAAAGTCGTGTTTTTTGTTTTCTCTCCAGGCAACATCAGTTCATTCTCCCACCTATATGCACACTATCTCTGTGGCAAGAACCCATGGCCAGTTAATAAGCTGGGGTAAGACATTTACATATGGCCCACCTCTTTAGTAGGGGATATGAAGAAAAACTTTCATTTAGAAATGACAAACATATCAAACACCATGACTGAAAATCTAATTTACTCATAAAATAAGAGGGAAGGCATATACAATATTCCATTAATTTTCTTTATCAGTTTTTCCCCAAGTTTGTTCTTGAGGTCAAAGTCCAATGTCAGAAGGACATTCTGAACTAAGTGCGAGCAGAATGATAAATCCGGTTAACTACTAAAAAGAGTTTGAAAGTTTCCCACAAACAGAGAAGCCAAAAGCAGCTAAACTACTGTATGAGGATCTGGAACCACGCGAGAATAGTAGGCTGAAAGCAAGGCTTTGCCTTGTACAATTACCCAGCATTTTCCTTCTGTGTCCATTGCACAATGGCAGATGAGGGGGACAACTGGGTTTCCAATGACTATCAGGGAAGACATCTGTATGTTTTCACTAGAGGAAAGCAGCTCGAGGCTCACAAATACAGTACGTGGGGAAAACAAAAACAAACTAGAAGCAAAGAGAAAGAGCATGTCTTAGAATAGCATTTTAAGATAAGATTAATATGAAGTGTTTTCATTTTCATTTATTTATTTTATATGTTTGTATTGATTTTTCTAGAGAGAGAGAAAGGGAGAGAGAGAAACATCGATGTGAAAGAGAAATATCAATCGGCTGCCTCCTGCGTGCCCCCTACTGGAGATTGAGCCTGAAATTTGGGCATGTGACGGGGAATCGAACCAGGACCTCTCCATCCATGGGACAATGCTCAATCCACTGAGCCACAATAGCCAGGCAATATGAAGTATTTTTATATTATTAAATAATATAATATATTTTTATATTATATTTATATTATTAAGTATTTTTATAATGCTGAAAATAAAGTAAAATTATATTTAAAGTAATTGGAATTAAAGCCTTACAGTAAGAATTTATCTTATCACATTTAGGATTTTCACACATTAGTAATTTATGCACAAGCATATGAAAAGAGTATTTATATGAAACCATTTAAAACCTTCAGTGACACCGTATGGCCTATCTCTAAAAAGCAACAAATCAACATTTAAAATTTCACTGGTGTTCCCACTGATAACATTTCTCAGTTCAAATGGGAGAGAATTAATAAGTTTGACAAGCTCTTCCTTCACTGATAAGGGACAGACAGGAGGAAGCGATTAGGAAAAAAGTCAAAATATATCAAGTCTCCAAAGAGGAAATATTTTCATCTGTAGATTAGATTATGACACTGATAGGTATTAGTCTACAATGTGGGTTTGGCTGATGGGTCAGGGGAATCTCCTGAGTCCAGAGCCTTTGGGAACGAGATGCAGGAACGTGGCTATGACAACCATCTTTCTCTGTTGTGATCTGGTCTTTCTTATTGTGTTTAGATTGATAGCATGGTTTCTGCTAGACCAGTGGCCTATGTCAACAGGCCAGGAAGATAATAATAAAGTGAAATTTTGAAGACAAGTAAACCAAATGTGCAGCAGATAAAAGTGACCAGGCAGTGCTGATAACTGGCATAGTAAAATGAAATCCATTCCCAGTATCCCTTAACAATAAACATAGTATCAGAATGCTCTATTCCATAGGCATGTTGGTCACAGTTGATGAGAAACTCCAAAGCTCTGATAATATTTGCACAATTAAGGTGACTTTACAGCCCTAAATGAGCTTATCTCTTATTCTCTATAAATTATATGTCTTTTTTTGTTGTTGCCATAATTTATACAAATGCTGAATGTTTTAGGAAAATAAATTTCAATTTTATGATACATGACACATATATTAATGTAAGTGTGTTGCATATTAATGTGGATTTTACTGCATATATTTTGGAGAGCCCTTCAAAATTCACACTTTCAGTTACATCAACTACTCAATTTCAATCATAATGGAAACCCATTCTACAGGTGGTAATTGAGCACCTACTGTGTGTAGAGTACTGTGCTGGCTACTGTGAAGGTTATAAAGACCATTTCAGGATATTAATCTTTCTAATACCCATAGGATTATTCACTTGTGTTAAAAAATAAAAAGTGCACTTCAATGTACCTGCCATAACTGTGTATTTGAGGTAGATTGCTCATGTGTAGATAAGTCACAAAGCAATGATTTGGGAACATTATTTAGATAGTCCAGATTTAAATACAGGCCACTGTGAAGAATAGAGAGGAAAGAAATAATCAAATTTAATAAACTGTACTAATCTTCAACTAAATTGAAGTCTTATAGCACAAATCTAAACTTTTCTTCACTTATGCAGCAGAAACAGCTACTCCTACTTTTTCACATAATACCTTATTATAACAAACTATAAAGCTTGATCTTTTTTTTTTGTTGTTATCAGTTGATTTTTGAAAATGTTTAGCTAAGGATAACTTAAATTTAAAAGTATCTTTAAAATTTTTTTTAAATATCCCATTCTATTAAATCTAAGCTTCTCATAAATAAATAATGTAAACGACTCTCGGTTGTGAAAACTCCTTAGAGTTGTGCTCTGATTCATCCTTCAGAAAGAGAAATTGCGCCGAGTGTAATTTTTTTTCTACTATCATTTTCTCTCCTCTTTTGCTCTTTCTGTTCATACTGCTGACACCAAATACAGTTTGTTCTCAACTTTTTGGTTCACTTGGGGTTTTCTGTGATTTCATATACAATGAAACTTGGTGTTTTGTTCAGGATCAGGAAAGAAAACTTGTGAGGATTGAAAGGTGGGATGGATCTACTGTTCATTCTCTTTTCCTCCAGCCCATTACACATATCCTTGAGCCTCTGAACTAGAGATTTACAAAACTATATAATTAGAACAACAGTCTTTTAATAGCAACATCTTTCAAAATGAAACATAAAATAAAGAGTATTTTTTTACTCTGAATTTGTAGCCAAGATTAAGACAAAGTAAAGCTGAAATGATTTGGCTTAATATTGTCTGAAAAACAAATTCAAGTCACCAGAATAAAAGACAGAGTTAAAAATATAAGGTAAGAAAATCCTCAAAAACTTTAGAACAATCATCTCCATGGGCCTGTATGAAAGTGCCTCCCGGAAATGTCTCAGAGGCTGGAAAATATTCGTTTCTGTATTGCCTCATATTCTATGACCGTCTCCTTCCCATATTCCTGATTCTGACAATCTCATCCTGATTTTGATCACGCTCAGTCTCTGTGGACTTGACGTTTGAACCTAGATTCTGACTTAATTTATTTGCATCTTTAGCCCTCTTGACTGCCTGTACCATCGCTTGAGCTACAATTTCAAAGCCCATTGAGCAAAATCTGTTGACTCCAATGCCCAAAACATATGAAAGGGTTTAAAACATTCAATGCCAAGGGAACGAATGAGTAAGTATGCAGCCTTTCCCATAAATACACAACAAACATTTATTGGATGCGTCCTGTCCTAGGTTCTAGGATCATAATGATTAATACCTCTATCTGTTCAAATAATTTTGATTGATATTAAATTAAGCAAAGTATGATTTTTATCAGGGGAAATTGTTGGCTATCTTAAATTGTAAAGTCTGCATGTAGAAATAACTGATGGGAGAGCTTCCCTAGGGCTCAACATGGACCAACTTTATCTCTCTTGCTTCTTTGAAAATCTTAGTATTAGATACATTCATAATTTGACTTCCTTTATAATTTCAAGATAGCTTCCAGTAACTTTCAGGGATAACGGATTCCCTTTCCTGGCAGGAGAAGAAAGAGTTTTTAAGCCACACTGCTAGTAAAAGGAGTCTTTTGACAACTGCTTAGGTCATGTTTCCTTCCAAGGATCACCAAACTATAACCCCTGGATACAAGCTGGCCAGTGATAGGTTTTTCCATGGGAAAGATAAGAATTTTATCTACATTTTAAAATGGATAGAAATAAAAAATTAAAAAGCAAGACAAATATGCCACAGAGAACAGTGTCACTGGCAAAGCCGAAAATATTTATGTGGCTCTTTACAGAAAAGAGTTTGTTGTCCACTGTCTTGAACAATCAAAGTGGTTAGGTAATGTGATATACTAATTTGTTTAAAATTGAGGCATATGCCAATCCTTTAATAATTTATGTTGACCAAAGAGTTAAGTTATGCTGATGGGGACTGAAAATCAATTCCATGGATATCCAATGGCTAATTTGGGGGCCAGGTATATATTACTAGGCTATAGACAAGCATATAAATGATAGACAGGAAATGAAAAGTTGTCCAATATGCCACCCTTGAGGAGGTGATATAGTGGTAGTGACAAATAAACAAACATAGTAAGTAAAACATTATAAACAACATGATAAAAATAAAAATAAATGCGTGTTTTTTTTTAGTACAGCTGAAGGAATAACCAATGTCATACAGATGAGACAAGCGATTTCATTTGGGAAAGAGGTAGTTCAGAATGTAGCCTGCGTGAATAAGAACAAAGAAATTTTAAAGAAAACTTTGAGAGACAAAGAGAAAATAGGGGAAGGTCTAAAATACATTATACTATGAGTTGCAATACATAGTCTTCCAAGACATTAAATTCAAAAGCTCTTATCTGTTTCTGCTTTTACAGAGGGATCAAAGGAGACATCCAAAATAATCTAGACTGTCTGTTTGGTATATCTGAAATCTATGTAGGCAACAGAAGAATCTGTCTATACACATATTTCATATCTTCCTTAAGACTTTTTATGATAATGAGACACTAAACCAGAGGTTATATTAATGCCATCAAATAACATATTTTATGCATTGAGGCTTAAGTGACTCAAGTCATGGTTAATCAAGAAGAAACAGTATTCTTTACAAGGACTAACAGGAATGTCTAGAAATAGAAGGGACTTTCCTCAATATGATGAAGGGCATTTTTTTCAAATTTTTTAAATTGATTTTTTAGAGAGTAAGGAAGGGAGAGAGAGATAGAAACAATAATGTGAGAGAGAAACAGTGATCGACTGCCTCCAGTATGCCTCCTACTGGGGACTGAGCCCGCAACCAGGAATCGAACCAGGACTTCTCAGTCCATGGGACCATGCTCAATATACTGAGCCACACCAGCAGGGCATGAAGGGCATTTTTGAGAAGTCCACAGCAAACATATTCAGTGGTGAAAGACTGAAAGCTTCTCCCCTAAGATAGGAACAAGAAAAGGGTGCCTATTCTCACTACTGCTGTTCAACATTGTACTGGAAGTTCTAGCCAGAACAATTAAACTAAAAGAAATGAAAGAAGATCTAACCAAATAGAAAGACGCCCTGTGTTCATGGGTAGGAAGACAGTGTTAAGTTGCCAATATTACTTAAAGAAATCCACAGATTGAATGCAATTCCTATAAAAACTACAACAGCATTTTTCCACAGAAATGGAAAAAACAATCTTCAAATTCATATGGAATCCAAAGGGTCACCAAATAGACAAAGCAATCTTGACATAGAAGAAAAAAGTTGAAGGCCCACACTTCCCAATTTCAAAACTACAAGGACACAATAATCAAGATAGTATGGTACTACCATAAGGGCAGACATTGACCAACAGAAAAGAATCAGAGTCCAGAAATAAACCCATACATTTCTGGCCAAATATTTTCAACAATGGTGTCTAGTCCATTCATTGGGGGAAATATATTTCTTCAACACATGGTGCTGGGACAACAGAAATTCCACATGTAAAAGAATAACGTTGGAACCCTAACTTTCATCAAATACAAAAATTAACCTAAAATGGGTCAACAACCTCAACATAAGAGCTAAAATTATGAAGCTCTTAGAAGAAACATATTGGTAAATCTGTGATTTGGCAATAGATGATTAGATATACTATTATCAAAAGCACTAACAATAGAAGGTAAACTGAATTTGAGCAAAATTAAAATTTTTGTGCGAAGAACATTATATTGAAATAATGGGAGAAAATACTTGCCAATCATATCTGAGTAGGGCTTAATATCCAAAATATATAAAGAACTATAATTCAACAACAAAGACAAACAACCCAATAAAAAATGGTAAATGACTTCAATAGACATTTTTCCTAATATACAAATAGCAAATAAACATATGAAAAATGCTCAATACTCTTAGTCATTAAGAAAACGCAAATCAAACTCACAATGAGATAGCCTTTCATACATACTAGGATTGCCATAACATAAAAAACAGAAAATAAGTGCTAGCGAATATATAAAGAAATAAAATGCTTGTACATTGCTGGTAAAATGATGCAGTTGCTGTGATAAAAAGTTTGGTAGTTCCTCAAAAAGCTAAATATGGAAACCGGCTGGTGTGGCTCAGTGGTTGAGCACTGACCCATTCACATGAGGTTGCCACTTTGATTCCTGGTCAGGGCACACGACCAGGTGGTAGGCCAAATTCCCAGTGGGGGGCATGCAGGAGGCGGCTAATCAATGTTCTTTCTCATCAATGTTTCTAGCTCTCTCTCCCTCTCCCTTCCTCTCTTGCTAAAATCAATAAAGAAAAAAAAAAATTTTTTTTAAGCTAAATATGGAACATATGGTCTAGCATTCTACTCCTAGGTATATATCCAAAATTAATTGAAAATAAAGACTCAAAAAGATACTTGTATGCCAATGTCATTGTAGCATTTTTTTTTTATAATAGCCAAGAGGTGGAAGCAACATAATTGCCCATCAGCCTATGAATGGATGAATAAAATATAGCATGTAATTATTTTGGAATATTATTCAACCATAAAAAGGAATAAAGTTCTGCTACATACCACAACATGAATAAACCTTGGAAACCTCATGCTAAATGAAAGTAGACACAAAAGGGTAAATGTTGCATGATGTTGCTTTTATGAAATATCTAGAATAGGCAAATTCATAGAGACAGAGTAGATTAGAGGTTACTGGGAGCTCAGGAGAGAAAGGGAATTTTTGCTTAATGGGTACAGAGTTTCTGTTGGGGGTAATGAAAAAGTTTTGAAAATAGATATTTGTGACAGTTGCACAACAGTGTGAGTCTAATTGATAGCACTGAATTATACACTTAAAAATGGTAAAAGTGGAAAATGTTGTTTTATACATTTTTCTATAGTAAAAAAGGAGAACTAATGTTGTTGGAAGCATCATTACTGACCTGATCAAGACATTTTCATAAGTACTTTTTCCTGTTTATCATTATGTCATATAAAATACACAAGACATTCGGAGAAAACATAAATAAAAATATATTAAATCACCTGGAATCTCATTTCCATAAATAATCATGTCAGTCCAGGCTCACACTTTTGTATGTGTCTGTGCCTGTATGTGTACACACTCACACACACACACTCACACACAACAGTGTGAAATGAACCTAATAAACCTAGTTAATATACAGATAGATGTATAGTTAATTTTTAAAAGTTTGATGTCATGACCCATGAACTTTAAAGAATTATGTAGCCCTTTACTGATGTTATTTTTAAAACGTCTTGCCTGGGGTTTTTTCAGAGAAAAACAGAGAGCTTTCTACAAATCCTCAAGAAGTTCTTTTCTATTTCTGGTATTTCCCAGTGGAAAACTGCAGGAAATCTCTTCTGTGCTCTTTTGTCCATGGGGTTACCATATTGATCTACTATCCCATTCCTTAATTCCACATTTGCCCTCACATGCCATGCGTCCTTCTCCTGGATGGGTGTGACTGCTGACACTTTTGGTTCCCAGGACCTCTCCACCCCAGTCAGACTTTTCAAACAATTCTCTGATTTCTC
Source organism: Molossus molossus (assembly GCF_014108415.1). NCBI lineage: Eukaryota > Metazoa > Chordata > Mammalia > Chiroptera > Molossidae > Molossus > Molossus molossus. The sequence goes on along the minus strand of NW_023425344.1, from coordinate 161,549,429 downwards.
CATACTCTCTGTCCCACCTTATTCTTTCTACAGTGAAGTGGGCAATACTTAAAGAAAAAATCCATGTCACCCTCTGGATCTTATTCTTGATTTTAAAAAGATGATCATAAAGCATTTCAAAAAATCCAACACTCACTCATAATAAAAACTCTCTGCAAACTAAGAACTGGGGTGGGGGTGGGGAGTGGGGGTCACACAACTGGACATCCACAGGCGAAAAAGGAAAAGGAAAACCAAGACACAGACCTTACCCATTTCATATAAAGTAACTGAAAACGTACTGCACTAAATAGAAATGCAAAACTATAAAACTTCTGGAAGTAGAAAACATTTATGTGACTTTGGGTTTAGTGATGGAACTGGAGGTACACATCAAAAGCACAATTTATTAAATAAAAATTGATGATATAAATTTTATTAAAGTTAAAAACTTCTGTTGTGTGAAAGAAATTGCTAAAGGAGTGAAAAGATAAACCATACAATGGGAAAACTACTTGCAAATTATAGCTAAAGAAAGTTATGTATGTAAAATATAATAGTGTGGACAAAAAATGGGGTTCTATACAAAGTAACCTCACAGGGGGATCTGATCATGAATTCCTAACTGGGCAGGTCATGGTGGGTAGACATTTAGTAATGGGTTCATCTTTGCCTTAAGAAGCCCTGTTCATTGTTTTAGTGCATCTACGTTGACACACCTTTGAAATAACCACCCTCAAGAGAGCACATAATCTTAACTATCGGGTAATCCAATCCCTGTTTTACTTTCTTCCATTTCCATGTAATCTTTCTTACTTTCCTCCTTCATTTCAAATGCATAAAAGAAGCTGCAAAACTGTTACTCTCTAGAGCATTTGAGATCTTGCTCCCCTGCATGTTCTCTGTTTGGCTCTAATAAACTCTTAAAAAATTCTCTACGGGTTTGGACATTTCTTACATCAACAATAGGACCTCTTAAAACTCACCATGAAAAGCAACAACCAATTAAAACACATGCAAAAGGCCAGAACAGTCCAGCCGGTGTGGCTCAGTGGTTGAGCATAGACCCAAGCACCAAGAGGTCACCAGTTCGATTCCCAGTCTGGACACATGCCCAGCCTGTGGGCCCGATCCCCAGAGGAGGGCATACAGGAGGTGGCCAATCAATGTTCTCTCTCATCAATGTTTCTATCTCTCTCCCTCTCCATTCCTCTCTCTCTAAAATCAATAAAGGAAAAATAATTTAAAAAGTAAAGGTTTGAACAGACACAACATAAAGGAACATATACAAATAGCAGATAAGCACATGAAAAGATGCTCACAATCATCTGTCATTAGGACATTGTCAGTTAAAGCAACAAAAAATAATACTCCAGTTATCAGAATGGCTACAAAAACTGACAATACCAAATGCCAACAAAGATGTAGAGCAACAGGAAGTCTCATGCCTGCTGGTGACCATGCAAAATGGTATAACCACTTAGGAGGATACTCAGGCAGTTTCTTACATAGTCTTACCATGTTTTCCAGGACTAATACTCCTAAATATTTAACCAACTTATTTATAAACTCATGTCCACACAAAACCAGCACACAAAAGTTTACAGCAGCTTTAGTTATAGTCATATAAACTGGAAGCCAACAAAGATGTCCTTCAATAGGTGGATGGATAAACAAACTGTGGTTCACTCATCAAATTAATCATTTTCTGAGATTTAAAAATCAATAATTTTCTGTTAACCTAAAACTTCTCTATAAATAAAGTTTACTAAAATAAACCTAAATAGAAATAAATTATGTTAATAAAAAGTAGCAAAAATGAGCTATCAAGCCATTAAAGACATGGATAAATATTTTAATTTTTAAAAAGATTGTATTGATTTTTAGAGAGAGAGAAAGGGAGAGAGAGATAGAAACATCAATGTGTACTGGGGATTGAGCCCACAACCCAGGCATGTGCCCTGACCAAGAATCAAACCAGCAATCCTTCAATGCATGGGATGATGCTCAACCAGCTGAGCCACATTGGCCAGGGCAAGACATGGATAAATCTTAAATGCATATTGCTAAGTCTGTGAAGACTGCATATTGTGTGATTCCAAATATATAATATTCTGGAAACAACAAATCTATATAGAGAGTAAAAAATATCAGCAATTATCAGGGGTTTTGGGAGGATGCATCAAATACATGATACACAGGTAATTTTGGAGATTTTTTAGGAAAATATTTAGTATGATATCATAACTGTGAAAAAAATGACGCTATACATTTGTCAAAACCAAAACACACAACACTAAAAAAAATGTGCAAATTAAAAAAAATCCTTTAGGTGAGGTGGGGAGGGTACCAAGATAAAATGCATAATGTTACAAACAATCTAACTGTTACAAATGTGTGAAGCAACCTCCCTGAAGGGGGTGGGGGGAAAAGTGGTACCTTCTGCAACTTTGAAAATGACTAGAGTCAGTAAGACTAAAAGCAAAAAAAATTGTACATAAGCACTGCATTCTGTTTGATACACTGTTCCTGGCAGTGGTGTGGGTTAACACTTCTGACCCTGCAAGCCATGTATTCTTGAACTGAAAAGTAAATAAGTGGATGATAAGAAGAGCCAGGTTTTTAACTGTTAGAGTAGGAGGTTACCGACAAGCATGTGGAGAACCCTAGAATAATCCATGTGGTAAGGGATTCAAGCTGAATATATCAGTATAAACTGATGCTTAACTTAATATAAATATTGATGGCTAACACATAAAAATATTTATAAATATATATATATATATACATAACTTAGTACATGTATACACATACACACACATATACACACGCACACATGCACGGTTCCTTCCTTTGTCCTCTGAGATGGCCAAAAGATACCTTAATAGCAACTAGTATACTCAGCACCCAAATCTTAGTTTTTAATACCATGCTTCAGTGAAGGAATCAAGGATTCTTGTGGAGAAATACTAATTTCTTGGAGTGGAACAGAAAATATAGCAAGATAAACTTGAAGCTCTTGTCATGTCAGGATATAAGGAAGTGCTGGAAAAAAAAACAAAAAACTGCAATTATGGGGGTATTGGCAAAGGGACAGAGGATGTAACTCAAAGAGCTCAACAGCTGTTAGCCAAAGCTGGAATAATTGGGGTGACAAAATAAAGTAGCATTGGATTATATTCCTAATTATAAAACTATATCCTATAAAAGCATACTTCCATAAGTTATTAAATAAATAAATGGGGAAAAGAGAGAAATCTCATGTGCTGCAGGATTCCAAATAATGGAGGTCATGTTGATACTTGGCCCTCACTAAGGTAGAGCTAACACCTGTCCCCTTAAGGGTGGGCTGCACAGGCTGACCTCCTTCCAAAGAGAACAGGACAGAAGTAGACAAAAAGAGCCACTTCACAGTGGAGAATCGTGAAAAATACTCCCTCAGTTAGTTGATCAATGGCAATACTAAGTCATGTTGATTCTATGTATACTTCAGATGATGTGATGAAAGTGGCAATTGACTTCTGTGGTCTTCTTCCTAAATACCCAAAACACAAATCTAAACTTAAGGGAAAAAATAAGAAACCATCCAATTGAAGGATATTCTACAAAATACCTGACCAATACTTCTCAAAACTCTTCCAAAACAAAGAAACTGCCACAGAGGAGCTTAAAGACACATGATGACTAAATGCAATGGAGTACACAGAATAGGATATATGAGAATAATCACATCAGGCAAAAACAAAGAAAATCTGAATAAAGTATAGACTTTAGTTAATAACAATGTATCAATATAAATTCATTAAATATGACCAGTGCACTAAATTAATGTAAGATGCTAATAATAGAAGACAGTGGGTATGGAGCATATGAAAACCTCTGTATTATTTTTGCAATGTTTTTGTAAATTTAAAGTTATTCTAAAAAAATTAAAAATATATATGTTGAAATAAAATGAGAATTATTTATGAAGTATTGAAAAAATTCTGCCATCAGACTTAGAATTTCAATAACTTTTTCTTGATAATTATGGAACAGTTGATAAAAAAATCAGTAAGAATACAGAATATTTGAACAAAATATTTGTACAATTTTGCACCCAGAGATTGAGAAATGCATGGTTTTCCCTAGGACACATGAAATAATTATAAAAATTGACCACATACTAGACTATCATGCAAGCTCCAATATAAATCAAGGAATTAGTATCACCGAGACCAAAATACTGATTGTAGTGTCATTTTCAAACTAATTACTAGAAAGAAAACAAAACTTACATAGTTCTAAATTACTCATTGGTCAAATTAAATACCATGATAGGAATTATAAAATATGTAGACTATTATGGTAATAAAACACAGCAAACTTTAAAGATTCAGATGAGGTAGTTCTTAGGGGGAAATGTTTAACCGTAAATAGTCATATTAGGGAAAAATTCGGGAAACAGTTCTCCAGCTGACTAAGAATAGTGAATAAACATACTGATCTATAAAGAAGAATATAAAAGTAAGAACTACTGAGAAAAAAAGCAAAGACACAATAGAAAAATAATTGGTCTTAGAGAGGACTAATACTATTGTCAAATTTCCAGCAAAATTAACCTGGAAAACTAGAAGGTAAAGCAAACAGGCAGAAAACCTTAATGAAAAATGTGGATAGCAGTGCCCTCGGTGTCCCCCGGATCTGCCTCTTGCTTGGACAGTGTTTGGACGGAACAGACCCAGGGACGCCCCCTCTTCCAGCCTCTAACCACCTTCCAGCCTCTTTTCCAAGCACCACCTTCGGAACCGCCTCAGCCCCCGAGACCAGCCAACACCGTTTCTGACTTAAGGCCTCACTGCGGAACCACCATGAGCTTCCAAATTCGTCAGAACTATTCCACCGAGGTGGAGGCTGCGGCCACCGCCTGGCCCACCCGCATCTGCGGGCCCCCTACACCCACCTGTCTCTGGGCTTCTGTTTCCACCTGACCATCTGGACGGCGAGGGCCTGTTCTCCCGCGAGCTGGCGGAGCAGCAGCCCGAGGGCGCTGAGCATCTTTTAAAGCTGCAAAACCAGCACGGTGGCCGCGTTCTCTCCCAGGACGTGGTGAAGCCTTCCCACGAGGAATGGGGCAAAACTCAGGACGCCAAGGAAGCCGCTTTGGCCTTGGAGAAGAACCTGAACCAAGCTCTTTTGGATCTGCATGCCCTGGGTTCTGCCCGTGCAGACCCTCATCTCTGTGCCTTCCTGGAGAACCACTTCTTCCTGGAGGAGGAGGTGGAACGCATCAGGAAGGTGGGCGCCCACCTGACTAACCTCCGCAGGCTGGCCGGCCCCCAGGCTGGGCGAGTATCCCTTCCAAAGGCTCACCCCAAGCACGACTAGGAGCCTTTGGCGCCCAGAGGCCTTTGAGGGGCCCCTTTGCATTCCCCTGGTGTCTGGCTTTTGCCCGAGCCTCTCCCTGAAACCACTAGCCCTTCCTTTAACCACCCTGGAGCCCTCTCCCATGCATTGGACCAAATGGAAACAATAAAGCTTTTTGCAGCAAAAAAAAAAAAAAAAGAAAGAAAGAAAAATAAAAATGTGGATAGCTGGAGGCATAGCAGAGACTTAAAAAAATTAAATTACTATGATGTTTATACAAATTAATTTGAAAATGCAAATAATGGACAAGTCACTGGAAAAAATACCTTAATAAAATTTAAAATTAAAAAATGTCTTGAAATATTTACTGATAGTTTTAGTTTTTATAAATACTCTTATCCTGTGGATCCCCACAGTTTGAAGATATGACATTTATTCTTTCAGAGGGAGGGTAAATGCCATCCAGAACGGTCCTCCACACACTAACTCATTCATTCACCTACAAATAGTTATTTAATAGCACAATGTCCCACACACTGTATTAGGTATAGCTATTGATCAACCTGTTGGATATATAAATCTAGAGCTCATAGCCCATGGAAGTAGTTGGTCTTAGAACTAGCAAGACCTCTTTGGGTCTCCTAAGCTTACTCTTTTATTGATTGATTGATTGATTGATTGATTGTTGGTCATAGAACTAACAAGACTTCTTTGGGTCTCCTAAGCTAGCTAGCTAGCTTGCTTGCTTGCTTGCTTATTTATTTATTTATTTATTTATTTATTTATTTATTTTTAATCCTTACCTGGGGATATTTTTCCATTTTTTGTTGTTCAGCTAGAGTAGGAGGGAGAGAAACATCGACGTTAAAGGGACACATCGAGTGGTTGCCACCCAGACAACCCAACCAGGGCTGGGGACAAACTGCAACTAAGGTACATGCCCTTAGCGGGAACCAAACCCAGGTCTCTCTGGAACGCAGGCTGATGCTCTAACCACTGAGCCAAACTGGCCAGGCCCTAAGCTTATTCTTTTAAACCTATAGTGAGAAAATTGTCTAAAGACAAACTTTGGGGCAATAATGGCTTTTTAAAATGTCAGTAGTTTCCTTTGCCTCTTTTAATCTAGTTTTATTCTAAAGTAAGAGGTCCAAGTTAACTCATTCGAGTTGGCTCTCTGCCAGCTCGCTTCCGGGAGCAAAGGTCAGCCTTCTATAAAACTAAGTGGGGCTTGGTTGTGACTCAGAGCTTGGACCCCAGGCCCTGACCTTGTCAGGGGAAAGCTTAATGCCCCACCTCTTTTTCTCTGACCATGTACAAATAGTACATGGCAGCTAAAGCAAAACTTTGCCATTTTTAATTGCTGTTCAAACTTCATGTCAAAAAGCCAGAGGGGGGTTTTCTTTCCCAGAGTCTGATGTCAGTCACGTGAGGCATCTGTGCGGTGCCCTGAAATAAATGGGCATTGGACACCTGCTCTGGTCACTCTGTGAGCTTACCCAAAGAAAGCCTTTCCTATCAGGTCTGATGTAGGTTCTGTCAGGCATTTCCTCTTAATTGCATGGCAGAGGTAGAGAGTATATAGAATGTGAGAGGAGGAGCGTGCTCATCCAGCAGATGGAGGAAGAAACCAAAGAACTTATATGCAAATATACATAACCAACGGACACAGACAATAGTGTGGTGGGGGTTGGGAGTGGGAGTGAGGAGGAGGGTGTGAATGGGGAAAAGGAGGGACATCTGTAATAAAAAAATAAATTAATCAAAATAATAAAAAGAAAAAGAAACAATGCGGAGAGGGAGATTAGGAATAGGACAAAACACATACTTCCTGACTTCTCACAAAGAATGTGGAGTAAAAGAGTGAAGAAAGAGACTGGTGGGGAAAATGTTGCTATTTTAAAAATTCAGGTACGTTTAAAGAATTTAAAGACTAGGGCTTGCTTTTACATCTTTCCAAACACAGACTAAGACTATTTTAAGTTTCCTTAGATAAGCACAATATCTAAAAGGACATCACCTCAGACAGAAGGTTGAAAGCAAAAAAAATGGCACAGTTAGATGCCAGAAGAAATTATAATAAACAATAACTCCAAGGATTAGCCCAATGGGGTCACATGGGTTTCGCAGGTACCTAGTAAAGGCTGGGCAAGGGGACTCAGACCTAAGGGAGTTATCCTCTCTTCTGCCTTCAATTCCATGAAGCCACCCAGAGAAGAGAATCCAAACAGAAACTGTGGGATGTTCTGGTTATTAGAGTCATAACTTGATAAGATCCTAATGTTAGGAAGCCAGAGAGGGTAGTCTCAGCAAATTTCCAAAGAGTAGTTAGGGTTTCAGCCACACAGCTAATCACCAGTGTCTGATACCAGATGAGGTATGGTCACCAGCAGCCACAGCCAACGAAATGCAGCTTAAACGTTTCAGGTGCATTCACTCATATCTGTGAGAGCATAGAAAAGTTGTCAGATAAAAGCATTCATCAGACAATGACTAATGAGGTTGAAGAGGGAACACTTGGATCTAAGGTCTTCCTACATCAGCTTGATAAGTGTTCATCTACCTGTTTACCAACTTGGATAGGAGAAGGGTAGACATGGAAGACAAGAACTGTAGAGAAACACCACAGATTTAACCACAATAAACTTGATTAACTTGGAAAAGATTTTTTTAAAGGAGATAATATACCTTTATTGCAAAGACCAAATAAACTTCTACTCTGTTCAATATCTAGTAACAGGATAATTGTGTAAGTAAAGATAAAGGCAGTTATAGAAAAAAAAAGGACAGCATATGTTTTCAAAGTCTGTAATTTTTTTTTCTTTATTGATTTTAGGTAGAGGAAGGGAAAAGGAGAGAGAGAGAGAAACATAGACGAGAGAGAACATCGATTGGCCACCTCCTGCATATCCCCCACTGGGGATCAGGCTCACAACTTGGGCATGTGTCCTGACCAGGAATCAAACTGGCTACCTTTTGGTGCATGGGTTGATGCTCAACCACTGAGCCACATCAGCCGGGCCTGTGTGTAAAATTTTGACTTCATTATAAATTGTTCCCGCAAGAACTTTATTCAGATTCTTTTTAAGTATCACGCTCATTTAAGTAAACTCTAATAAAGAGTTGTTTGTTTTTTGTTGTTGTTATGTTTGTTTTCAAAATGACTATAAAGCCTAAGGTTTTTTCTCCCTGGGAAAAATACCAATTTATGAATTTGACCCATGAACTCCAGCCACTGTACACTTTTTCTGCCCTAAACAAAACAAATTTTCTATGGATTTGGGTCTAGGAATAATTCTAGATAGTCAAATCTGCAGCCCTAAAATGATTAACTGAGGGACTACTTGCAGCCTATTATTGAATCAATGTATTTAGTTGCCAACATATAGAGATTCAAATATTCCTCATAAAATCTGAGTTACTGACTCTGGTTTTATTAGAAAATATGTCAAAATTGGGCATGTATTCCTTTATAGCAACAGATCTGTTTACAAGCAACTTTCCCTTTAGCTATGGCAAGAGTTATTAAGTTCACGGCTATCTCCACCACTCCCTATTATATTAAACTCAATCTCTTCCCTTGTTTACATTATATTACTGGTACTTGTAAGCAAATAAATTTGTGAACCCTTGACGTACACCCTCACTGATGTGTTAATGTACCTCTGTATAATTTTTAATCAAGTTCTGATGATAAATCAACCTGAGTTCCATGGCATGGTACCTCCCATTAATTTCTCAGGGTTCTGAGAGAAATTTATTCCGTACATATTCCCATGTCCCCATTTATCACAGATTCTACAGTAGCTGCTAGATGCACAGTACTCAGTCTTGGGTGGGAATCTGTTAGCAGTCTGCCCCTATTAAGAAAATGTTGGAGAAAGATTGTCTTGACTATCAAAAGCAGCATATGTTTTTTCCTGATAAAATTTATTTCAGGGGTGAGTGTAAGAAACAACTTCTGCTTTGTAATTTCATAAGATTATTATACTAAATTTAACAAATTTCCATAACATTGCTGTAACCTGATCTTTGATCTGAAACATCCTATTCTAGACCACAGTATGACCAAAATATATTTATTTCCTAAATATTTCTGACTCCATCATAGCCAACTCTATATAACCTCTTTGACAATCAACCCATACTTCATTTTACCTTGACTCTTCCAACTGGGAAGTCACAAAGACACTCTTAGCTTAAGTCTAAGGATAAACATTTAACCTAAGAGGTGTCTAAGTACTTCTTATGAGGTGCTAAATCAAGATATTAGTCTTCTATACACACTCTAAAAAAATTACAAGGTCTTTTCCTTAGCTCAGAGACCCTCTCAAAGGAAACATGTATCTGACTAAAATGTACCTTGAAGATTAATGTAGATATTAATGGGTTTTCTTCAAAGGTTCAACTAACTTCTTGCATGCACAGCACCCCAGAAAAACTTTCCTAGATATTAAATCTAAGCTTAGCTATCTCTTTCCCAAAGTCAACATTTATGGCAGTTAACTTATCTATTTCACTCTTGGTCAACTACACATTCTCTTGTCACCAGTGGACACAGCTTCATTTTACCTCCTCCATTCTCCTTGGAATGTTGCCTTCTTTCAGACCATCACCTCCTCGCCAACAGCTTGCCCTGATCATGGTAGTATGGCAGAATAGTGCTTTGTGGTTTGTATTACTAAGTCCTATCCCCCTATAATTGGTATCTGACCCAAGGGCAACTAATTTAAATTCTGGGGTTACAGCAGTTGACAACGAGAACAGAACATCTAGGACAATTATACAAGGTCCATACAGAAATGAGATGGTAATCAATATAGGATAAGTAAAAGATCATGTTATACCCTGGCTGGTTTGGCTCAGTGGTTGGAGCGTCAGCCTGTGGACCAAAGAGTCTCAGGTTCAGTTCTGGTCAAGGGCACGTACCTTGGTTGCAGTTCAGTTGCTGGCCCTGGTTGGGGTCATTTTGGAGGCAAGCAATCGATGTATCTCTCTCATGTCGATGTTTCTCTCTCTCTCTCTCTCTCTCCCTCTCCCTCTCCTTCCCTCCCACTTTGTCTGAAGATAAATAAAAAAAATCCTTGGATAAGAATTAAAAAAAAAAAGACCATGTTATGAGAAAGTAAAATTAAGAAAAAGAAAATGGTACCAATTAGTAAAGAAAAAAAAATGGGCCGTAAAGACAGAAGAAAAAAAAAATCAATATAGATAATTATAAAAGCTATTTGCCCTGGCTGGTTTGGCTCAGCAGTTAGAGCGTCAGCCCACAGACTGGAGAATCCTGGGTTTGGTTCCCGCTAAGAGCACGTACCTCGGTTGCAGTTTGTCCCTGGCCCAGTTAGGGTCGTGTGGGTGGCAACTACTCAATGTGTCTGTCTCACATCGATGTTTCTCTTGCTCTCTCTTCCTCTCTCCCTCTTGCTCTATCTATCTGAAGATAAATGCAAAATGTCCTCCGGTGAAGATTTAAAAACAAACAAAACAAAAAAAAATGGTATCTGAGGAATTGTTTTACTTTCTGTAAATTTTTTTGATTTTTCAGTTTGCAGCTCTATCTTACATGTGTTTTTCAAGTGTAGACGGGAAAATATTTTCAGATGTTGCTATTTCTCTCTGTTTCCCTTTTCCTTACCTCTGTTCAAGCAAATATCTAGCTCTGTACACATTACTTCAAGAGAGGTATGAGTTTTAATAGGACAGAAGGAAGATATACTTCTAGGCTACATGTTTTTGTTTGTTTGTTTGTTTCCCAAGATTATATATTAGGAGACTTAGTGAATTTATTGGAACAGATAAAAGAGAAGGAATATATAGGCATGAGCAAAGCATCTTGGTCACAGAAGAGAAATTATATATATTTCTTATTATTTATTTCATTATTTTTTAATATATATATATTTTAAGTAAAATAAATATACCTCTCCCATTACTTCAGATTGTACAGGAGGGAGAGGGAGAGGGAAAGGGAGGGAGGGAGGGATTAATTGATTTGCTTCATGGCTTCTGATGGCTGTTTTCTCGTGGTCTTCCCTCTGTGCCCACGTCCTAATCAACCTCTCATAAGCATGCTGGCCATATTGAAGTAGGATCTACCCACATAACCTTTATTACTTTAACTACCCATGCAAAGACCTCATTTCCAGTCACACACTAAGATACTGGAGGTTAGAAGTTCAACATATGAATTGAGCGGGTACAAAATTTAGCCCTGCAAAGATAGGTCTATGGATCCTGAGAGTAGAGGAGTATGTGTATTGTGCCTCCAGAAAATGTACAGAGCAAGCACCAACAAGGATACAACCACTGGTGTGTCTTGACAGACAGGTCCATAGATAAAAAGTCTTCAGCCCCAAGAGTAGTTTGCAGTCAGCAGAAAGACAAGCTCTGAAGGGATCTAAGCATCAGTGACAGTAGATGTCAATGTTAACTAGGTGACTGATGACTGAAGGCCCAACTGGTTTCCTTTCTCCAGCGTCTTGATATTATAGAGGACCCTGTCAGTGACACAAACTTGGGGAAGTCAGAGAATTGCTGTTACAAAGAGGTTATACGCTGTATTTTCCCTAGAGTGAAAGGTAGAAAAGAATCAAAATGTAAGATGTTAGAAAATAAAGACAAGTTTTTACGAACCTAAATGTAGGAACTGAAATGAAAACCTGCTACCATGATGACCCCTTAATATTTTGAGATAACTTGAGTGGGCTTTTATCCTTACAACCAAATGAGTTTAATTAAAACAGAAAATGAAACTCACTGTAAGTTGCTGACTATGGAAGACAGCAAAAGGAACAATTAGACCCCTTTCAATTGCACTGATATATGTGGGCCAGTGATTAGTAACTAAACCGTCTACCTATAGTTCAAGGATCACATGCCTAGGAGCGTAAGGCTCTGAAGGACCTTGGAGCTAATGTTTTAGAGAAGTCCCAAGAGCACAAAGCATGCACTGGTGAGAAAGGGATTCACTGCAGACCTTGTCGCCTGCTGGAAACAGATAAGGAAAAGGCAGAGATAGCTTCTGACTCTGTTTCTAGAAACATTTCCTGCTTGTAGGCAAATTCTGAAATCATTCAACTCAGGCCACAACCAAGTTATGCACATTACTAAATTTTACAAATTTCTACTTCTGTTGCAAAGGATAAAATTGTATTCTTGGTGTGCTGAAGGATAGACTTTTGGTAAAGGGGTTCACAGGAGGGGTTAGACATCCCCCCAAAAACTCCAGCCTTTTTGAAATCTCTTCATCCTTATGTAACTGTTCTGCTAAGGAGGAGGGACACAAATAAAAACCTCCTTTTCCCTCCAACTCAGCAACCAATCCATCCCTGATAAATAGAAGTCTCCCTAAATTTTTCAGTTAGAGTCTAAGACTTGAATATCGTGAAAGCCAAAGGGCAATAGTCAAATATACAGAAAGGTTCTCTGAAGCTGTGTCTCTGAATCTCACCCTCATTACAAACCCTGGGTTATTTGCTGTTATTCGAAAGATAGAGTTTTGAAGACCAGGTTGTCTCTAAAGCAACACAAAACGTACGGATCTAATACTCCAGGTCCCTTAGCAGCAGTTATCCTTCTCCGATCAAGTGAACATGGTTATGTGATGCATCGTTTAATACATCAAAGGATTGACTCAGATCTTTACTGAAATCTGTATCAAATATGGATGCTCAGCAATTTCTTGACCAGGTTATAAGAGATGCTTTCAGCAGTCAAAACCACTGCTCTCTGTAGAGCCCCCTTGGAGGAATTCACAGCATTAACTTGGACTTTTTTTCTTTGGGAGAGGGCATTTTAGTGGTAGGTAGATCCTGTTGCGCAGGGTTATATATAGGATCGCTTTTTGTGACTTGGATATTGTGTGTATACGGACAGAGCAAAGAAAAATTAATCAATGCCCTCCAGGCTCACATCATCTTCAAAGGAAATCATCACCTGCCTGCTTCCCCCATCATATCTAAATAAATATATTCTTCACCATGTAACTGAGTCTTCCCTAGACCACAGCTAATTTGACTAAAGGTGGGGTGCTTGAACTAAGGAGAGTCAATCTAAAGGTTGCCTTGTGACCTCTTTATGCAAAAGGCATAAAGATGAGGTGGGTCAACCAAATCCTTCCTTCAGACTTTGGACTTGGGATACTAAGAACCTGTCAGTAGCTGAGTGACTAGAAGCAGAAACATTATGAAGTAGGGAGAGTGCCAGAGAAATAATTTAATGCCTCTGATTCAAGGCTATTTAAGCCAGGTACAAGGAAGCAGAGTACGTAGAGATAGTTCACTGGTGTCAAGAGGAGAATGTAGCGGGGAGACAAACTAAAGCAAAGAGACATTAGAGAGACTGGGCCATACACCTGCTGCGCTACCTGCGCTTTACAGTGACATTTCTAGTCCACATGTTTCCTTACGAAAACTAGTTATCTCCCCTGCCTCTACCCATCTTTCTTGAGTAGTTTTTTTTTTTTTTTCACCCTTTTTCTCATCTATTCTAAAAACTAAAGCATATTTGTTAAGGATCTGGTTTTCTCATGTAACTGCTCATGGCAAAAATATCTTCATGTCAATGTGCACACAGTGACAACGCATTGAATGATCGCTTCTCACCCAAACTTGATGTTGAAGTATTTCTGTCGAATTTGGAGCTAAGAGAAAACTGCCTATACCCAACTGTACAACACTTGGAATGGATATACAATATTTAAAGAGAAACACTAGTCCAATGATTGAAAATAATGTATTATAGAAGAAAAGATCTTGGAAAGTACTTATAGACAAGTCTCCATAAGCCACTGTGGAGCAGCAGTACAATAAAAAAAAAAGTTGTTTTTTTGTTTCTTAATGAGGCAAATGCAATCCTCTACTTACCATTATCACTTAGAGAGACAGATCCATGGGTCAAATTGCATGAAGTGAAGGATATCATTTTCCAATAAAAACCTATCAGTCAGAAAGTCTATATATAACAACTAAGTCCAGATATATGAAACGAAGTCTATATATAACAACTATTTCAATTCCGTGTTGCATATATGGAGCTGATATTTTTTGAAAATACTTAGTTTAGAATAAAAAAAAAGTGTATAATAAATATAATAATAATAAATATAATAAATAATAAAAAGAAGTAATATATTTTGAATAATGGGATATAGAACACTTGACCACATGATAGGTATGAATGATTATTTCCTAATCAATATAATAAAATTTCAATAGATGGCATGTAGACATTATATTAGACTTCTCAATATTGTTAGAATTAAGTCCTGGCTGGGTAGCTCTCTTGGTTAGAGCATCATCCCAATGTGCCAAATTGCATGTTCAATCCCAGGTCAGGGCACACACAAAAAGCAACTAATGATTGCATTAATAAGTGGAACAACAAATCGATGTTTCTCTCTGTCTCTGTCTTTCTCTGTGACTCTCTATCTCTCTAAAATCAATAAATAGAAAAATTAATATTAGAATTATTTTGGCAAAACAAAAATTTGTATATTTTATATTGCCCTGGAAGATCATTTATTTTCTTAAGGTATAGTAAACAGCAAGAAAACCTGCCAACCTGAATTTTCAACAAAATTGAGAAAAACTTTGTAGATTGGAGACTATCATAACACTGGTAACAGATAATCATGAATTTTAATATATATTAGCCTACTAAAGGATCCGTGAGCGTAGTGCAGCATGTCCGCTACATGACAGGAAAGCATATGAAACTCGGGGGAAGTGAGTCAATGACATGGAGGTTCCAAGCTGCCTCCAGAGTCAGATGAATTACATTCCAGACAGACCATACCCTGTGAGAGTTAACCTGTTGTTGGACATTCTTAAAGAATCACCAAAAATAAAAGCACAGTGTTTGACCATAGGGAGTGAAAGAAACGTTGCTTCCTTTTATAAAATGACTGAAAAAATATAGACGGTCAAAACTCTCAAATAATGAACTGGTTGTCAATCACTACAGAATATTCTAATGGAATTTGAAGTGTGTGTGGTTTAGCATAAAAGGAAGCACAAGAACAAACACAAAAAGTAGGCAATGGAGAGAGAAGAATTGCCTTCGAGAGCTGACTGCGCCCAATATCATATGTCCTAGAACAAATCCAACTTCCGGTGACCAAGTTTTTTCATCTGCGAAATAACATAAGTCTTAATTTTACCTAAAGGATTAAGTCAATAGTTAAGGTGCCTAGAACAATGCCTTGTATGCAATAAAATATTTAATAAATTTATGTCAATACTACAAAAATGCTGCTATCATCACTACCACTGCTCCCACTTTTATCATCATTGCTACTACTGCTAGTATTTTCACTACTATGGGTTTTTAAAGTATTAAGTATTTGGTGCTAATATTGGTTTTAAAATTATCCATAACAAGTTTTTTTTTTCTTTAGGTAGTAATTCCAGTAAAAGATGTAAGAAATATAGTATCCTAAAGGCACAATATATATAGGTATTAGCAAGGTGTATGACAAATTTTCTCAAGATCTTCTTTGTGAAAAAGTGTACGTGTAGCATGGATGACAGCATGGCTAAGCTGACATGTAGTACACTGAACTGAACTACAGGCCAAAGGATGCTGACTAATGGATCAGTGTCCCCAATGAGACATTGTGAGTGCTATATATATAGCAAAAGTAAGCTATTATTGTAGACTTTCCTTAAAGACATCATTCAGATTCAATCAGTGGTGTGCTCATAAAAAAACATACAAAATAAAAAGAGAAACAGAGCAAAAAGTAAAAGGAAAAAAAGAGAATGAGGGGGAGGGGAGGAGAGAATGGAAGAAAGAAAAGAAAGGTCGTAATGTATAAAATATTTCACAATTATCTTTATTGTAAATTCTATCCCATGGCCACTTTCAATCTATCAAACTACCAACAGGACCTCACCCAAAAGAGAATTGGAAAGAGATGCTGACAATTGGCTCTTATGAGCTAATATGAGTTGGTGATAGTACATCATTAGGATTTCCACAACAACATACTATATAGTTTTATTAATAACATTTATAATAGACTCACTATATGCCAGATACTTTGTATTATGTCATTTAATTCTCATACCAATGTTAGGAAGTATAACTATCAACAGTTTCATTTTATAAACATGTATACCAGAGATACCTAGGTTAGATAACTTGCTTTATTCAAGTTGACCAGTTAGTCTAAAGCAGTGGTTCTCAACCTGTGGGTTGTGACTCCTTTGGGGTCGAATGACCTTTTCACGGGGGTCACCTAAGACATAACAGTAGCAAAATTACAGTTATGAAGTAGCAACAAAAATAATTTTATGTTTGGGGGTCACCACAACATGAGGAACTGTATTAAAGGGTCTCAGCATTAGGAAGGTTGAGAACCACTGGTCTAAGAAGAATCAACAGCTTTCACATTAAGGCCCAAGCTTTTGAGCACAGGACACTTATCTCCTTGCTTTTTATACTTTGAAAATATCAGAACTGGTGACATGCTAATATATCGTAATATATAATGAAGTGGTCTTAATAGGTTGCAATTATGGACCACCAAAATATAAGTTTTTAAAGTGACAGTCAAATATAAGGCAAACATAGATCCAAAATAAAAACTGCACAATTAGGAGATGAGGAAGATATCTTTTAGAAACTCATATTAAAAATATGAAGTTTATTTTCCTACAGCTTAATGTGAGTCATCCTCGTGATTAAATAATTTAACAAAATCATTATCATTTTAGTGCTTTTATATAGATTAGATGAAGGAGACATCTGCAGTTTGGTACACTTGGGAATACTTTTGGGGCATTGTGATATGTTTTGGTTGCCATATTTTAAGAACTGACAAAAGTGCTTTAGAAATAGGTAATTAGGAGGGATGCTGGTTTGGATATTGTGCCATATGAAGAATAGTTGAAAGAACTGAGAATATCAATCATGAAAAAAAAAAAAAGAAAAAATCTTTATGAGATCATGGGAATCATCCTCAAATGTGCAGTTCTAGCATATAGAAGGGGAAATAGATATATTCTGCATGGGTTAACAGAGTAAAAAGATGTTATAGAAAAGATGTTTTAGGCTTAATATAATGAAGAGCTGAGTATATACATTCATTTAAAAAATCATAAAGACTTGTCTTAGGGGTAAATAAATTCAGCATCCCTATCTGTGTTCAAACAAAAGCTGAAGTCAACACATTGTACTTGGTATTTCTGCAACGGATAAAGGACAGGAATATATGATTTCTGTGATCCTCCCAACAATTAGTAGAACTGGTATATTTTCAATGGGTTATTAGCAAATGTATAAATGACCCTGAAATGGATAAGTGTGATGGCTGTATATTTAATGAACCAAGAAAAACACAATCCACTCATGCTTGGAAAGGTCAGATGTGATCATTCAGGCAGAAATTGGTGGCATCTGTTGCCAGTTCAGAATTTCATAAGTACTCAATATTATCTCTTACATGACACATTAAATGAATGTGCAATGCTCACTGGTTAAAGTGATGAGAACTATTGTATATTAAATTTCTCTCTGCGTTAAGCCACAAAATATAGTTGATGATCAGATGCCCATTAAGCTGACTTAATGAGATACTAAAATTTTGCATGAAGCTGAAACCAACAGTTTCATTGATTACCTAGGTATTTTATGTATACAACAAATGAATCAGGTTTATATGTAGTAATAATTTATGGTAAGCAAATGTATGTGTCAGTATGATTTAAAACAGGTATTTATTTATTTTTTTATTAAAAACAGAAAATTGTATACAAGTTTTCCAGCTGTGACTTGAATAAATTTTTAAGGTATTTTTTGTTTCTGAGGCACAAAAAAATCTATCATGGTATGATTCAGTAACACCAAGAATTGCAACTCAAACAGAATATAAGCAGACTAATCACTATGGAAAATGAGATAGACATAATTTAAGATCTTACAGTTGTTTTCTAGCAGTTTAGATGGAATAATACATATGTTTTTAAATATTTAAAATAATATAATTTAAATAATAAATTTTAATATTTAAAAATAGCTCTTTACAGTGAATGTTGATCCTCTTTCTCTTTTTTTTTTTATTAAAGTGGCTGAATTAGTAGTCTTTGCTATTTTTTCAGAAATAATCTTTGAACAAACAGAAATAAAACCTAATTTTTGCAGAAACTACGTCTGTAGTCCCAAAGCAAAATATTTATAGACTGCCAAATACAGGGAAAATCAAATGAGAGAGGAAAGTGTCAAGACAGGATGATTGCAGCTGATTTCAGATACAGATGGCAGAACACAATGTACGAGGTATATCCTGAAGGCCAAAACAAGTCTAGTGTGCACAGACTGGTGAAGAATGCTCACCTGGACTCTGCTGGGCATCTATCACTGAGGAATTGGAGGGGTGATTCTGAGTGAGGAAACATAAAGGCATCATCTTTTTAGAAGGCAGCCCATCAGGAAGGTCATTTTTATTTATTTATTTATTGACTCTTAATCAATTTATTAATTCATTTTTGTTACAGATGTTTCTCTTTTCCCCATTGACACGTTCCTCACCATCCCCCCATCCAGTACCTGGCTCTGTTGTTTGTATTCATCAGTTATGGGTTCATGCATATAAGTTCTGTGGTTTATCTCTTCCCTCCACCCAACACCCCCATATTTGAGGGTTGTCAATCTGTACCCTACTTCCACGTCTCTGGGTCTACCCTATTCCTCAGACTGTGATGTTCATTATATTCCACAAATAAGTGAGATCATGTGATATTTGTCTTTCTTTGCTTGGCTTGTTTTGCTTAGGAAAATACTTTCTAAGTCCCTCTATGTTGTCTCAAAGGATAGATCTTTCTTTCTTAGAGCTGTATAGTACTCCATTGTGTATATGTTCCACAGCTTTTTCATCAATTTGTCTACTGATGGACACTTGGGCTGTGTCCAAATTTAGCGATTGTAAATAGTGCTGCTATGGACATGGGAGTACATATATTCTTTCTCATTGGTGTTTCAGGCTTCTTAGGGTATATTCCTACAGGTGGGATCACTGGGTCAAGTGGCAATTCAATCTTTAATTTTTTGAGGTAACACCATATTGTTTTCCATAGCAGCTGCACCAGTCTGCATTCCCACCAGCAGTGTACCAGAGTCCCCTTTTCTCCACTCCCTTGCCAACACTTGTTGTTTGATGACTTGTTGATGGCGGCCATTCTGACAGGTGTGAGGGGATTCCTCAGTGTAGTTTTAATTTGCATCTCTCTGATGATTAGTGATGTTGAGCATTTCTTCATAAATCTCTTGGCCATTTGTATGTCCTGTTTGGAGAGGTATCTATTTAGCTCCTCTGCCCATTTTTTTAATTGGGTTCTTTGTTTTCCTTTTGTTGAGTTGTATGAGTACTCTACGTATTTTAGAAATTAACCCCTTATCTGATGTATCATTGGCAATTATGCTCTCCCATACAGCAGGTTGCCTTTCCATTTTGATGATTGTTTCTTTGCTGTGCAGAAGCTTTTTAGTTTGATATAGACTCATGTATTCATTTTTTCCTTTGTTTCTGTTGCCTTAAGTGATGCATCAGTGCAAATTCTGCTGTGTGTGTATAATGTCCGAAATTTTGTTGCCTACATTTTCTTCTAGGATTTTTATGGATTCACAGGTCACATTTATGTCTTTTATCCATTTTGAGTTTATATTTGTGTATGGCATAAGTTGTGGCCTAGTTTCATTTTTTTGCATGTAGCTGTCCAATTTTCCCAACACCATTTACTAAAGAGGCTATCTTTACTCCACTGTATGCTCTTGCCACCTTTGTCAAATATTAATTGAGCATAATGTCATGGGTCCATTTCCAGGTTCTCTGTTCTGTTCCACTGGTCTACATGTCTGTTCTTGTGCCAGTACCAGGCTGTTTTGATTACAGTAGCTTTGTAGTATAACCTGATATCTGGTATTGTGATCCTCCCTACTCTGTTGTTTGTTTTCAAGACTGCTGTGGCTATTCGGGGTCTTTTTGGTTCCATGTGAACTTTTGAAGTATTTGTTCTAGTTCTGTGAAATACATTGTTGGTGTTTTGATGGGGATTGCATTGAATCTATATATAGCTTTGGGTAGTACGGACATTTTAATGTTGTTAATTCTTCCAACATGAACAAGACATGTACTTCCACTTTTTCATATCTTCCTCTATTTCTTTTTTAATGTCCTGTAGTTTTCTGTAAATAGGTCTTTTACTTCTTTGGTTAAGGCATCTTAATTTTTTTTGTTGCGATGGTAAAAGGGATTGTTTTATTAGTTTCTTCTTCTGTGACTTCATCTTTGGTCTATAAGAATGCGTTGATTTCTTGACGTTAATTTTGTATCCTGCTACTTTGCCAAATTCATTTATTAAGTCTAGTAGAATTTTTTTTATCCTCAGGAAATGTTTTCATTTTTTTATTCAGATTGAGTGGAAGGGAGAGAAAGAAAAACATTGACGTAAAAGGGACACATTGAGTGGCTAGCATCCACATGATCCAAACAGGGCTGGGGACAAACTGCAACCACGGTACTTGCCCTTAGTGGAACTGAACATGGGTCTCTTTGGACTGCAGGCCAAAGCTCTAATCACTGAGCCAAATGAGCCAGGGCAAGTCTAGTAGACTTTTGATGGAGTCTTTAGGGTTTTCTATGTATAATATCATGTCATCTGAGAATAATGACAGTTTCACTTCTTCTTTTCCAATTTAGATCCCTTTTATTTTTACTTCATGTATGATTGCTGTGGCTAAGACTTCCAGTACTATGTTAAATAAGAGTGGTGAAAGTGGGCATCTCTGTCATGTTTCTGTTTTTAAGGAAAATGCTTTTAGTTTTTGCCCATTGAGTATAATGATGGTTGTAGATCTTTCATATATGGCGTTTATTGTGTCGAGATATGATCCTTCTATTCCTAGATTGCTGAGCATTTTTATCAGAAATGGGTGCTGGATTTTGTCAAATGCTTTTTCAGCGTCTATTGATATGATCATGTGGTCTTTATTCTTCATTTTGTTTATGTGGTGTATCACATTCATTGATTTGTGAATATTGTACCAGCCTTGCATCTCTGTGATGAATCCCACTTGGTCATGGTGAATAATTTTTTTGATGTATTGCTGGATCTGATTTGCTAGTATTTTGTTCAGAATTTTGGCATCTATATTCATCAGGAATACTGACCTCTAGTTTTCTTTCTTTTAGTGTCTTTTTCTGGTTATAAAATTAGAATTATGCTGGCCTCATAAAACAATTTGGGGAGTCTTCCTTCTTCTTGAAGCCCTCTGGGTTTGGGCTTTTGTTTGCTGGAAGAGTCTTGATTACCTATTCAATTTCCTTAGTTCTTATTGGTCTGTTCAAGTTTTCTATCTCTTCATGGTCCAGTTTTGGGAGAATATGTGTTTCTAGAAATTTGTCCATTTTGCTTAGATTGTCAAATTTGTTGCCATATAATATAATTCATAGTATCTGTTAATGATCCTTTGTATTTCTGTGGTGTCAGTTGTTACTCCTCCTCTTTCATTTCTGATTTTGTGTATTTGGGTTCTCTCTCTTTGTGTCTTGATGAGTCTCATTTATCTTTTCAAAGAACCAACTCTTTGTTTCATTGATCCTTTGAAATTTTTTTTTTTTTGGTCTCCATGTCATTTATTTCTGCTCTGATTTTTACTATTTCCTTCCTTCTACTTGCTCTGGGGTTTTCTTTTTGTTTGCTTTCTAGTTTTTTAAGTTGTGAGATTAGATATTCTATTAGAAACTTTTTTTGCTTCTTGAGGTAGGCCAGTAGTGCTATGAACTTTCGTTTCAGAACTGCTTTCGCTGCATCCCATTGATTTTGTGCTGTTGTGTGTTCATGTTCATTGGTTTCCAGGAAGTTTTTGATTTCTTCCTTGATCTCCATAGCAACCAATTCATTGATTAATAACATGCTGTTTAGCCCCCATGTGTTCAAATATCTTTGCATGTTCTTGTTGCAATTGATTTCTAGTTTCATGCCATTGTGATCTGAGAAGATGCTTGATATTATTTCAATCTTCTTGAACTTGTAGAGACTTAGTTTGTGCCCTAACATGTGGTCTATCTTTGAGAATGTTCCATGTGCACTTGAGAAGAATGTGAATTCTGCAGTTTTGGGGTGTAATTCTCTGTAGATATCTATTAAATCCATTTGGTTTAACGCTTCACTTAGAGCATCTGATTCCTTGCTAATTTTTTGTCTAGAGGATCTATTCAGTAATGTTAGTGGGGTGTTGAAGTCCCCTGCTATGCTTGTATTGCTGTTGACTTCTCCTTTGAAGTCCTCCAGAAGATTTTTTTAATATGTTGGTGCTGCTATATTGGGTGCATATAGGTTTACCAA
This sequence comes from Molossus molossus, assembly GCF_014108415.1. Classification (NCBI taxonomy): domain Eukaryota; kingdom Metazoa; phylum Chordata; class Mammalia; order Chiroptera; family Molossidae; genus Molossus; species Molossus molossus. The sequence continues at coordinate 161,526,762 of NW_023425344.1, read as the reverse complement.
GGTTATATCTTTATGTTGGATAGATCCTTTCAATATTATGTAGAGGCCTTCTTTGTCTCTAGCTATGGCCTTTATTTTGAAATCTATTTTATCAGATATGAGTATTGCTACTCCAGCTTTTTTTCCTTTCTGGTTGCTTGGAAGATTTTTTCATTCCTTCACTTTCAACCTATGTGATTCTCTTGTTGTGAGGTGGGTGTTTTGTAAACAACATATATGTGAGTCATGCTTTCTTATCCAGTCAGCTACTCTGTATCTTTTTATCAGGGCATTCAAACCATTCACATTTAAGGTTATCATTGATATGTACTTACTTATTGCCGTTTTTGTTTAGTGTGGTTATTTTTTTCCTTCCTATTTCTTCTACTAATTACACCAGTCCTTTTAGCATATATTGCAGTGCTGGTTTGGTGTTAATATATTCCCTTAGACTTTTCGTCTGGAAAGCTCTTTATTTGACTTTCTATTTTGAATGATAGCCTTGCTGGATAGAGTAGTCTTGGATTCAGATCCTTGGTTTTCATGACATGCCACTCCCTTCTGGCCTGTAGTGTTTCTGTTGAGAAGTCAGTTGAGAGCCTTCTTGGATTTCCTTTGTAGGTAACCTGTTGCTTATCTCTTGCTGCCTTTAGGATTCTCTCTTTGCCTTTAATTTTTCGCATTTTTATTACTATGTGTCATGGTGTGGGCCTGTTTGGGTTCTTCTTACTTGGGGCTCTCTGTGCTTCTTGAACTTGAATGCCTTCTTCCTTCATCAAGTTAGGAAAGTTTTCTGTCACTATTTCTTCAAATATATTCTCTAACCCTTGTCCATTTTCTTCCTCTTTAGGGACTCCTATGATGTGAATGTTATTAAATTTCCAGTTGTCCCACTGTTCTCTTAAGCTATCTTCCTGTTTTTTAATTGTTTTTTCCTTTTGGTTTTCTGATTGGTTGATTTTTTGTACCCTGTGTTCTAATTCACTGATCCGGTCCTCAGCTTCCTCTACTCTGCTGGTTAGTCCTTCCTATGTGTTCTTTATTTCTGCTATGTCATTCTTCATTTCCACTTGGTTGGTTTGTAATGTTTCTATATTTTTACTCATGGTGCTGATGTCCTTACTCATGCTTTTGCACTTTCTCAAGATCATGGCTCTGAACTCTACCTCTGATAATTTGCTTAACTGCATTTCATTGATTTCATCTTCGGTAGATTTGTCTTGTTATTTCATTTGGGATTTTTGTTTGTTTGTTTGTTTGTTTCACCATTTTGGCTATCTCAGTGGGTTTTGGATCCTGCCAAATATTCCCTGTGGATGTTGGTGTTCTGCTGTTTGTGGCTCCCTCTAGTAGGTTTGGATGAGCCTGGGTGGGCCCACGTTAAACATCACAGTCAAATCTTACTTTCCTGGGTGATTTGCAAGCCCAGGAAAGGTTCAGTTATCCTCTAGCTTTTTCTTGGTGGCTAGTAGTCTCAATTACTCAGTTACTTGGAATGTAGCCTTGGTGTTCTGCATAAGAGGATTTCCAGAGGGTGGGATAGATGCTGATTATTAGTGAGCATCAATTTGCATTTCTTTGCCTCACCTGGGAAAGGCTGAATTTCCAAGGGGTGGGGGCTGCTGCTTTTCCCCACAGCTCATGTAAGGAGCACACTGGCCACCGTCCTTTGTGGCTATAACTCAGCAAAAACTCTGAGTGCCCTGCAAATCCCAGGTGTTCCCACAGAGTTTCAACCCAGTCGGCCCTCCCTCTGCTGTAGCCCCCAGGTGAGTGACTATGGCTATTTTCAAGCTCTATCCAGGCTCTCTGTGCTGTGGAGTGCACTTGGTCTTTATTCCCCAGGGGCGCTGCTCACAGCTAAGACTGTTGCTGTCCCTGAGCTCTCAGCCCACCACCCTCTTGTGACTCTGCAGATCCTACCAGTGTCCCTGGTTATATGGTCCCATCTTGCTGCTTTTCTGTTGCTTTTTTCTGAGGATTTGTCTTAATTTTAGTTGTAATTCCTGTTTGGTCCTGGGAGATCATCTGTGTAGCTTCTATTCACTCCGCCTCTATTTTCACATCCTCTAAGCCTATCTTGTGTGCAGCTGGGTTGCACAGGCCTTTCTAGTGCCCCTACACCTTGCAGGTCCTGCAGATAACTGGATCGCACAGGCCCTTTGGGGACCTGGCTCTATGCCTATGTTATGGGCTGCTGGGTCTCACAGGCCTTTCTGGTGCTTCAGCACCCCACAGGCCCTGCAAGTAACTAGATTGTGCAGTCCCAACTAGATTGTGCAGTGCCTTCTGGGTCGCACAGCCCTCTCTGGTGCTTCAGCACCCCGCACGTCCCATGGATAACTGGATCACACAGTCCCTGCTGGGTCACATAGGCCTCTCTGGTGCCCCTGCACCCAACAGTTCCCTCAGGCGGCAGCTGGATTGCACCAGTCTCTCTAGGCCTCTGGCTTCTGACTGCTTTTGTGGGCTACTGGACCACACAGGCCTCTGTGGAGCTCCAGGTCTTGCAGCTGGAAGCTGGGAGCATTGCTGCCCTGTGGGGCTCAACTCCTGCTCAGCTTTTGCTGTAGTTTTTGGGGATGGGTCTTAGCTGCCAGTCTGTGCTTCTGTGGCCTGGGGATGGATGTCTGCTCCCCAGCCTCTGTTGCTGAGGGTATATCTCTACTCTGATCAGGCTGCTACTGTGGGGGATGATTCTGGCTCCTGGCTGTGCATGGTTTCTGAGACTGGCACCTTGGGAGCTCCACTGCTGTGCACTGGTCTGTGTTGACACAGAGTGTCCACTCGTCCAATGGTGCCAGGTGCCCTAGTGGGCTCAGGTTGCTGGGCCCTAACTGCTCCCACTGCCTCCTCCCAGGGAGGTCCAGGGATCTTCCAAAATGGTGGGACCTCCCCATGGCCCAGGGAGAAGTGCCCTGAAGGGCCGCTTACTGTGGTAGCCGGCTGTTCCTGTCCACAGCACAGGAACATTCTGCTCAGTGGCTCTGCACTGCTCAGGTTTGGTAGTCCACCTTCATGTCCACTCACATTCTCTCACACACTCACCCTCGCTCCTGTCTTGCCCACTGCCATCTTCCAAGAGCTCCCTATGTGAGTTTTTTGTTGTGAGGTGGGTCTCTTGTAAACAACATATATGAGTCATGCTTTCTTATCCACTCAGCTACTCTGTATCCTTTTATTTGAGCATTCAACACATTTACATTTAAGGTGATTATTGATATGTACTTACTTATTGCCATTTTTGTTTAGTGTGGTTCTATTTTTCTTCATATTTCTTCTACTAATTATAGCAGTCCTTTTAGCATATCTTGCAGTGCTGGTTTGGTGTTAATATACTCCCTTAGCCTTTTTTTTTTGTCTAGAAAGCTTCTTTTTTTTTTTATCCTCACCTGAGGACACTTTTTCATTTTTTGTTCAGGTAGAGTAGGAGGGAGAGAGAGGAACAGAGAGAGAGAGAGAAACATCGATGTGAAAGGAACACATCGAGTGGCTGCCACCCGCACAACCGACCAGGGGCAGGGACAAACTGCAACCGAGTTACGCACCCTTAGCGGAAAACGAACCCGGGTCTCTCAGGACCGCAGGCCGACGCTCTGACCGCTGAGCCAAACCGGCCAGGGCTAGGCAGCTCTTTATTTGACCTTCTATTTTGAATGATAGCCTTGCTGGGTAGAGTAGTTTTGAATTCAGATCCTTGTTTTTCATGACCTTGATTACCTCATGCCATTCCCTTCTGGTCTGTAGTGTTTATATTGAGAAGTCAGATGATAGCCTTATGGGGGTTCCTTTGTAGGTAACCAGTTCCTTTTCTCTTGCTGCCTTTAGGATTATCTTTTTGTCTTTAATTTTTGGCATTTTAATTACTATGTGTCTTGGTATGGGCCTTTTTGGGTTCTTCTTACCTGGGGCTCTCTGTGCTTCTTGAACTTGAATGCCTTCTTTTTTTTTTTTTTTTACCAAATTAGGGAAGTTTCTGTCACTCTTTCTTCAAATAAATTTTCTAACACTTGCTCATTTTTTTCTTCTTCGGGGACTTTTATGATGCGAATATTATTATGTGTCCAGTTGTCCCACAGTTCTCTTAAGCTGTCTTCTTGTTTTTTAATTTTTTTTTTTTTTGGTTTTCTGTTTGGTTGATTTTTTTCTACCCTGTCTTCTAATTTACTGATCCAGTCCTCTGCTTCTTCTACTCTGCTGTTTTGTCCTTTCCACATGTTCTTTATTTCTATGTTATTCTTCATTTCTTCTCGGTGGTTTTTAATTTCCAATTGGTTGATTTTCAATGTTTGTATGTCCTTACTCATGGTGTTGATGTCTTTATCATGCTGTTGAGCTTCCTCTAGATCATGGTTCTGAATTCTAGCTCTGTTAACTTGCTTAACTGCGTTACATTTATCTCATCTTCAGTAGAGGTTTCTTGTTGTTTCATTTGGGATTTGTTTCTTTGTTTCACCATTTTGGCTATCTCAGTGAGCTTTGGAACCTGCCAAATTTTTCCTGTGGTTGTTGGTGTTCTGCTGTTTTTGGCTACCTCTCCTGGGTTTGGATGAGTGTGGGAGGATTCACGTTAAACACCACAGTCAAGTCTTACTTTCTTGGTTAGAGTTGCAAGCCCAGGAATGTTTCCGTTATCCTCTAGCTTTTTACCTGGAGGCTATTAGTCATGGTTACCTGAAGAGCCTTGGGTTTTCAGTTGAATGAAAAACTCCCTTGTGTTTTCAGTGTAAGGGGATTTCCCGAGGGTGGGGCAGATGGTTGTTAATGAGCCTCAATTTGCATTTCAATGGCCCACCTGGGTGCAGTTGAATCTTTGAGGGTGGGGCCACTGCCTCTCCCCAGAGCCCTTGGAAGGAGAAAGATGGCCACAATTCTGCACGTCCATAACTCAGCAAAAGCTCCGAGTGCCCTTCAAATCCCTAGTGTCCCCACACAGTTTCAGTCCAGTCTGCCCCCCCTCTGCCGGAGCCCAAGGTGAGTGGCTGTGGCTATTTTAGCGCTCTGTCCTGGCTCTCTGCATTGTAGAGCATGTTTGGGAGTTTAACCTTGAGGGCCCTGCTCACAGCTAAGGCTGCTGCTGTCAGTGGGCTCTCAGCCCCCCTCTCGCACCTCTGCAATCCTACCAGGATCAAGTCAGTGTCCCTTGTTATATGGTCCTCACAAGTTGATTTTCTGTTGTTTTTTTCCCAATGATTTGCCTTTATTTTAGTTGTAATTCCAATTTGGTCCTGGGAGATGGTTTGTGTAGCTTCCATTCACTCTGCCGCCATTTTGGAATCCCCTCAGGAAGGTCATTTTTATATAGTGGGTTCAACACTGAGCAATGCTAAAAATGCTAATCTCATTTAGATGGAAGAAACAAGGAATCAAATGACTCCCCTCCATGCACGTATATACACACAAGCACATGAATGCTTCCTAGGGAGAGTAGTGTGGAGTATAAACTGCATAAACTATTGCTAATTTCTGCCAGCTGTCTTAACAGGAACACTTTTTGTTAAAAAAAAGAAAATCACATATTGAAAACATTTCTACATGAAGATAATATAAGATAATCTGAGCAAAGGCTCAGGAAACAAACAACCACCAAGAACACTTATCAGAGAAAACATTGATGATATTGCCACTGGGCAAATGCAAAGTATACAGGAGCATGTCACCAGGAACAAAGTTGCTATGAAACCACTTAAGAATTCAAAGCAAGGAAAGATGAATTAATGAAAATATATGGTTTTTTTTTTTTTGCCAATTTTTTAAAACTTTATTTTATTTTTTTGAGTAGGTGTTCTTGATATATTTTGGATATTAATCCCTTATCAGAGCACCAATTTGCAGATATTGTTTCTCATCCTATGGGTTGCCTTTTCACTCTGTTGGTTGATGCACAAAAGTTTAAAATTTTCATGAAGTCTAATTTGTCTATTGTTTTTCTTTTGTTGCTTGCTTTTGGTATCACATCTAAGAAATCATTGCCAAATCTGATATTATGAAGATTTGGCCCTACATTTTCTTCTAATAACTTTATATAATTTTAGCTCTTATGTTTAGACCTTTGATCCATTTTGGTCAATATTTGTATATGTCATTAGGGTCCAACATTCTTCCATTTTGCATGTGTGTGTCAAGTTTTCTCAACACCATTTGTTGAAAAGACTATAGTTTCTTCATTGAATGGTCTTGGGACTCTTGTCAAAAATCATTTGACCACAAGTGTTTAGGCTTGTCTTTTTGCCAGTACCCCACTGTCTTGATTACTATTGCTTTGTAATAAGTTTTGAAGCTAGGAAGTGTGAGACTTCCAACTTTGTTCTTTTTCAAAGTGTTTTGGTTATTTGGGATCCATATGAATTTTAAGATGAAGTTTTCTATTTTACAAAGCCTACTACTCAGACTTTGATAGAGATTGCATTTTGAACCCTAGCTTCAGGTAATATTGACATTTTAATATTATGTCTGTTAATCAATTTACACAGGTTGTCTTTCAATTTATTTTTGTCTCTTGTAATTTCTTTCTGTAACAGTTTGTAGTTTTCATTGTACAAGTGTCTCAACTCCTTGGTTAAATTTATAGGTATTTTATTCTTTTGGATGTTATTATGAATGGAATTATTTCTTAATATCTCTTTTGGATCATTCATTGTTGGTGCCTAAGAACATCATCAATATCTGCCTATTGATTTTTGTATCCTGAAATTGTGCTGAATTAACATATTAGTTCTAACAGGTTTGTGTGTCTGTGTGTGGACTTTTTAGGGTATTCCACATATAAAGTCATGTCTTCTATAACACAGATAATTTTACTTCTTTTCCTATTTAAGTGTCTTGTATTCCTTTTTCTTGCCTTATTTTTCTAAGACTTCTAGTATACAGAAGTGGTTTAAGTAAGCATCCTGTCTTGTTTCTGATGTTTCAGTTTACTGAAAGAACATTTTTATGTGGAATAACCTTAAGTGAAATATAGTAATCTGAGTCTAGAACAATATAAAAATGAAGTAAGATAAAAGTAGTTTTTGTACTAATGAAGAGGTCATTAGACCCATGGCGTAGAGGTCTCGAAACAGGATTACAATAAAGCAAAATTTTTAAGACATTTTTACATAAGCACCCAGGATCTTGCCTTAAAATACATTTTCTAATTATCTACCTTCATAATTTTGGGGGGTATAAGACTGGCCTACTTAGTGGTTAGACATTTTTTGTTGTTATCATTCACTTGGAAGTCGTGCTTGCTGTGATTAAGACATACTTTGGTAAAACCTGTCCTCCCATTCCCACAGTGTACGTGTGTTGCATTTGCTGAGCCAATCCTGTGTATACTGAGATTTATTTTACTTCCCTGGGGGGCAGACTCATACTTTAGGATAATTTTTTTCCTTCTGTTAAAAGCCCTGTGAATCTGTCTAAATGATACAACTGGTACATGATTATATGAAACACTATTAAAATGCATACCTAATCACTATTATAAATATTTTATTCTATGTTCTTGCAACCTTTATTGTGTGTGTGTGTGTGTGTGTGTGTGTACACACACATAATGCCTTAGCAATCACCACTAACATCTCACAGAAAAAATCTAAGCAATTTTAGTTAGAAAGGTCATTATTAAAAACATCTTTCCTTGAGGAAGAGTTGAAATCTAAAGTTGATGTGGTTAAATTTTTTAAATTGAGTGAAAATTAAATTCTGGAGTTAGCAAAGAATGCTGATAAGAATGATTTGACTTAGCATATTATAAGTGCCCATTGACCTTATTAACACCCTTGAAAGCAATACTTCATTATTCTGAGAAGGACGCCTGCATTGCAAGAATGCTCTACTGGCCGCAAACTATTTTAAAGCATTAGGGTCTAGCTCTACTGGAATAGTTTATGAGAGGCCCTTCATCACATCATGTGGTTATCTATAGAAAAAATATCACACCAGATTTCTTATTTATTCAGGAAGTCTTTGCTGACACAAAATACTTCATTTTAGGTAGTATTTTATCTGCCGATTTAGGCAACTAAGTATCTCCCTTAAATATGCATAGTGTTTACCAATGGGGTCCCTCTCCTCTGAAGAGAAACTAACAGAAAGGCTTTTCTCATTAAAATATCCAAAATCTTACCCTGGAAGAAAATACTACCATTCAGTTAAATTTAATACAATACATGTTTGTTAAGCGCCAACAATTCTTTAAACACTGGACAAACTGACAAGTAAAATATTAATTAGGCAATATATAGTCTCAAAATCAGTCGTAGGAAAATTAAATAAAGCACACAAAAGAAAATATTAAAAGGATCATATTAATATTGTGAGAGAGAAACAAAAGTACACTTTTACCAAAACATCCTGAGACATAGATGTACTGCTGAGGCATTTATGTAAGGTCAATTCTACTCCCAGAGAAGGGCTTTGTGGTTAATGTTATTTCCACCTGCCAGGAACAACAAATGCAAGCATGCAGATAATATTTGGTTAAGAGTAAACCACTTACAAAAATGGTCCCTTATGACCATGGTTATGATTATTATGATAATCTGCCCTTAATGGGTGTATCTTATGCTTCTCTTTAACACAGCAGGAAAAAAGAAGATGGCATTTCTCCATTTCTTAGTGCCCATAAAATATTTTTTTAAATAAAATGACAATAATAATCTGGAACTTCATTTTCCTATCTGCAGACTGCAAGCCAATGACATTTGTCCAACCACAAAGAAGGGAACACTAAGCACTGTTACATCAGCCTCTCCGCCAACATTATATCCTCCAAAATAATATTTAGAGTTCTTGTCTTCCCATTTTGATTCTTCAAGATGAGTACTTTGAAATAAGGCAGGGTAAAGAGGGTGTTGGAAAACTATAAAATAGCAAAACCTCTTGTTTATGTCACGAGGCAGGACAGCTATAAGAAGTCCATTAACTACAAAGATTAAATTATTCAGGAAAAGTCCATGAGTAGGATGGGTCTTAGCCTCACTTTGCTGCCCTGAAGAGACATGCTACATCAAAACGCCTCTGCTGTGTGCTATACATGGAAATACATGACTAGTCCAGGGTGAGGTGCCGGAAGACAGTGTACACCTTTGCTTTACCTTAACGTGCAAATGCTTAAGAGCAGCATTTATGCCAAGCCCACAGTTTCAGCTCTGCAATATGCCATTCCTTTTCAACATCTGGAGCTCCTGGTGGTTTTGCTTTTACTATTCCTTATAGAGGTCCAAATATTTTCCCACTTTTTCTCTTCTCTTTTTCCAAATATTGCTTTTATAACTATTTTTCCCTTATAGGCTAAGACCAGAGTCGTATTACATGCAGTCCATATTAAATCAGTTTTCCCAAGTACTAAAAATATATAAAATACAAAAAAAGTAGAGATATGGAAATTGTGATATACCCCCTTGCATCCTGAACAATTCCATGTCTATGGCATTTAGTAAACTATGTAAAGAAAATAATAGCACATTAATTAAGAAATCAATAAAGCCCTGGCCGGTTTGGCTCAGTGGTTAGAGTGTTGGCCCATGGACCAAAGGGTCGAGGGGTTCAATTTCTGGTCAAGGGCACATACCTGGATTGCAGGTTCAATCCCTGGCCCTGGTCAGGGTTGTGTTGGAGGCAACCAATGATGTGTCTCTCTCACATCGGTGTCTCTCTCTCTCTCTCTCTCTCTCTCTCTCTCTCTCTCCCTCCCTCCCTCCCTTCCTCCTTCCCTCCCTCCCTCCGCCACCTGTCTCCCCTCTCTCCCTCCCACCCTATCAAGAAAAAAATAATAATAAATGGAAAAATATCCTCAGGTGAGGATTAACAAAAGAGAAATCAACAAAATGGTGTTTTATGCTCTTGACATTCAAATGCATTATAGAGGCATAGTGTGGAACAAGATGCTAAAGTTTACTTTCTCAAAAAGCTGAAAAGCATTTAAATAGCCATCACAAGCTAGCTGATGGGACAAAACTTCTAAACTTGCCATTTACACAGGATTCTGCCCAATATGTTTACATCCTGATAGTGTTAACATAGATTCTATAAAATTAGAATTTGGTATGAGCTCACTGGTTTCTTACACAGATTCAACATATAAACTCAATTGATTTTGATCATATGACTCAGACTTTGAGATACATGTTTTGTCTACCATATATGACACCCTTGAACTTTAGTTTTATAGGAACAAAATCTCCACACCAACTTTTACAGTATAGATAGCTATTTTCTGAAAAGTAGTACTTGGAACAGACTGCTGTGTAACACAAGATTTTATATCCGGAGCAACATACATGTGAGCCAGTACATTTTCTGTATTTCTCCATTTGACCATTACTGCAAAATTTCAGGAGACATGTCCTCAATTAATATGATAAAACAATCACAGTGGTATAAAAACCTTGACATTTTGCCCTGGCCGGTTTGGCTCAGCGGTTAGAGCGTCGGCTTGCGGTCCTGAGAGACCCGGGTTCGGTTCCCGCTAAGGGCGCGTACCTCGGACAGCCACTCGATGTGTCCCTTCATGTCGATGTTTCTCTCTCTTTCTGTTCCTCTCTCTCCCTCCCACTCTACCTGAACAAAAAATGGAAAAATGTCCTCGGGTGAGGATAAAAAAATAAATAAAAACCTTAACATTTTAATCCTTTTTCTCTATTAGAAATAATTACCACCTTTTGCTATTTGGTAGAAAATCTTGACAACTAATCATTGGTTTCAGTTTTACTGCCAAACCATGCTCATGCTGGTACCTTTGAAAGTACTATCTGCAATAATTTTAAAAGACTCTGCCTTAGATAATAGTTTGTAAATTCCTATGCTTCCCTCATATTCTTGTCTTTATCCTACTAGAGTGGCCCTATAACCAAAAGCCTAGTTGTCCATGTGTCTGTTTCTTTATCAACATTAAGATACTAATGCTGTTAGTTGCATAATTCCTTACCATTTAGTGTCATTTTCATAATTACAGAATTCCCCCATATTTTAGCTGACAAGAACAAGAACCCTTGCCAGTTCTGGATTGGGTGGTTGTGTAGGGGACCATACCAGACCAGTAGAGGCTGCCCGGACTAGCCACAGCCATCAGGGCGTGGCTGGACGTGCGGGCCTCCATGTGACCTGTAGGTGTGGCAGCATGCATGCTTGCGGGCAGAATGTAGGTTAGAGGACACATAGGAATTCATTCCAAACTGGAAGGAATTCAGAGAGTGGATTCCATTTTTAGGAAACAGGTCATAATCGGATGTAAGAATGGTTCAGAGATGGCACAGCCTGTGTATACTTGACTTATATGAAATTTAGAAACAAAACAAAATAAACAACAACTAAAACAACAACCTAGCATCTAGAAAATACATGTGTATTAAAAACTATTCACAAAAAGAGATTAGAACAATATTTTATTTATGACAAGAAACAGAGCCTAATTGATTGCTTTCATCTGTCTGTTAGGACATGTATCTCAAAAATTGAGCAATTATCTTTTACAGTTACTTAAGCACAATGTCACTTTTGTGACATTTCAATCAATGTCATAGTGTATTTAAATTATGTTATAGTAACAACTTCAAACCACTAATCGTCCCTGTACAAGTTATTTTAAATTCTTAAGAATGTCAATTTAAACACATACATTCAAGAATGCAGCACTTTAAACATCAGACTTTCTTAGGTAGATTGGGCAACATTAATTTCTGGTTTTGTGACAAGAATGACAAGTGTTGTTTTGTAATAGAAAATTGAATTGAATTTTACTTAGATAAGTCAACTATTAGAATTGCATTTTATATTGTTTTATGAAATGGAAATGTGACCTAAATTGATTATGCTAAAACTCTCTGCTTGATAATTGAATTTAATAAAATAATTTGAAGTGAAATAGGCTTAATGTTGACCACAAAATGTTTTGAGTTATATTGTGGTTTCACATCAGCTTGAGTCAACTATACTGTAGAACTCACCCCTACCATATAGTCTCACACTGTTTAACCCTCGAGTCCACAGACAATGTCACTGAAACTGGTTTGGTCAATTCTCTCATGATAGGCATATCAACTGGTTATTAATTATCCAATAAAGAGAAGAGGATGAGATTATACTGCGTTGGGTGGTGAACATCTACCGTGAGATTTTTGTTGCTGTTATTGTTTTAAGAAGGTATCATCTCTTTCCAAATCTGCAGTTTGTCATTTTGGTGCCTGATTTTTATGCATTTAGCTACACTATCTTTTTCCACTTTGGAATTGGAAGTCTATGAAGGGTAAATTTAGATGCCCAGCATTTGCAGAATAAGCCTCTTTTTCTTGAACTAAATGCACCCCTTAGATCCTCTTGAAGAAGCCCACTGTTTGAAACCACTGAATATTCAGGATTAAAATATGTATTTGCTTCAGAAAAAAATAATGTGACTCATGGATACTAAAACTTACCTGATACCCTATTTTATTTAATCTGCCCCAAATCCCAAATATGGCAGGCATGAACATTTCCAGTGTTAGGTTTTTTCTTTTTTTTTTCCAAACCTCAAAGGCAGTTGACACACTTGCATTAAAAATGTCACAAAAGTAAAGTCACTGAATAGATTAAATCTTTGTTTCTGTTAAACAATAAAAAGGCCTTTGTTTTTGCTCTAGTGGGCAGATACTTTCACAGTCATATAAAATTCACTGTCTATCCAAGGACATTCAGTAGAAGACTACATTAGCATTACCTCATGGATATACCTTTTTTTCAGTAAAGACCATACCACACTGAACAGGTCATCACTTTCTTCTCAGAGACTCTTTTTTTTTTGTGCTATTTTATTGAGTGACTTTAGGTCAACAGGAATGAGCTTTCTAATTTCTGCCTCTTGAAGTGTTTGCCTTCCTCTCTCATACTTTCTTTGTCACAACTTTAGAATATGTGCCTCTGCCCTGGCCGGTTTGGCTCAGCGGTTAGAGCGTCGGCCTGCGGTCCGGAGAGACCCGGGTTCGGTTCCCGCTAAGGGCACGTACCTCGGTTGCAGTTTGTCCCCGGCCCTGGTCGGTGGTGCGGGTGGCAGCCACTCGATGTGTTCCTTTCACATCGATGTTTCTCTCTCTCTCTCTCTGTTCCTCTCTCTCCCTCCCACTCTACCTGAACAACAACAACAAAAAAAAGAATATGTGCCTCTGCTTCTAAGGCCAACTCTGAAACAGCTCCTTGCTCCTCTTTCCTTCATCCCCTCTAGGATTACACGAGCATTCAGCCCCCCTCCCCGCTCTGTGTGAGACCTCGCCTATACTGGTTCTCTAAACAGGAACGTGCCCCACCATTTCACAACGAAAAACACACAAAACCCAGCAAAAACTGTACTCCCAAACTCTCTGTACCCTTTCTCCATTTAGTTATTAATCAAGTATTTTCAGAATTGCACACACACACACACACACACACACACAGAGATATGTGGGGAAAAGTATACACTTACTGTTAATTAGGTCAGCTTTATTCTCTCCCATACAGCAAATAGATTCTTTTGTCACAGCCCACATTTCCCGACATCCTGCTTGATATTTTTCTTAATACAAATATATCACATATGGTAAAGCTCCCAGTATTCAGTTCTGAGGGATCTGACAAATGTTAGTCAGGTTTCTACTACCACAATAACACAGAATAGTTCCATCACTTCAAAATTTCCCCCATGCTAACTCTTTGTTACCAACACCCCTCCCATTCCATACACCTGCAACCACTAATTTATTTTGTATCCTTACCCTTTTGTTTTTCCAGAATGTCATATAAATGGAATCATACAACACATGCCCTTTTCTTTCTCAGTTATTTTATTTAGCAACATACACTTAAGAGCCATTTACGTGTTTTTGTTTTTTTTAATCCTCATCTGAGGTCATTCCCCCCCCCCCCCCCCATTTATCTTCAGATAGAGCAGCAGGGAGAGAGCGGGGAGGAGAGAGAAAGAAACATCAATGTGAGAGAGACACATAGACTGGCTGGCACCCCCATACAACCCCAACCAGGGCCAGGGACAAACTGCAACCGAGGTACATGCCCTTAGCGGGAACCGAACCCTGGTCTCTCTGGTCCAAGGCCGATGCTCTAACTGCTGAGCCAAACCGGCCAAGGCCATTCATGTTTCATGTTGAACAATAGTCTGTTGCTTTTTATCGCTGAATGGTATTCCATTGCATGGATATAACAGTTTGTTTATCCATTTACCTGACGAATTGCATTTGACCTGTTTCTATTTATTGGCATTGATAAATAAAACGTCCATACATATGTGTACAATTTTTTGTGTGACTATGTCCTGACTTGTGTAAATACCTTGCAGTAGAATTCCTGGTAACACAATACATGTATGTTTAACATTTAAGAAATAGCTAAACTGTTTTCTCAAGTACCTGTTCCATTTTGCATTCCCACCAGCAATGTATGAGAACTCTATTTGTCTCACACTCTCTGCAGCACTTGATACTGTCTTGTTTTTTGTTTTAGCCATTTTAATCAATGTGGTTTAATTTACATTTCCCTAATAAATAATTATGTTATGTATCTCTTCCTAAGCTTATTTGCCATCTGTATATCTTATATGGTATAGTGTGTTTGCTAAAGAGAATTATGTGGTGATTCTTTACTGTGTTAATATAACGTATTTTTTGTATGAGTGCCTTCAGGATTTTCTTTTTATCTGGTTTTCCATTATTTTGAATATAATATGCCTAAAGGGGTTTTTAAAAATTACTTTTGTGGGATTTGTTTGCTTTGTTTTGATTTGGTTTCCTGTGAGTTCTCGAATTTGTAATTTGGATCTATTGTTATTTTTGGAAACTTTTTATTGTTCCTTCAAATATTTCTTCTGCACATTTTCTTTTTTCTACTGGATTTGAATTTCATATAAGAAAAATCACTAAATATTTTCCAAGAGGCATTGGATATACTCCCTCCTTTTCTCTCTTTGTTTCTGTTTGCATAATTTCAATAAACATTTAAGTTCACTGACTTTCCTCTGCTGAATCTAATGAAGACTCATCAGAGGCATTTTTCAACTGTTCCTATATTTTTCATTTTCAGCTTTATCATGTTCTTCTCTCTCCTGGAATTACCTATATGATCTTATGTTGTCCATCTTTCCCATTAGAACCTTTAACTATTAATCATGATTGCTTTAAATTCCCTGTTACACATTCCAACATCTTTGTTGTATCTGAATCTAGTTTTCTTCATTGATTTGTCTTTTTAAGTGCTTTGTAAATTGTTTTTGCTTAAAAAATTAAAAATAGTATGGGGAATCCTCAAAATATTAAAAATAAAATTAACATATGGGCTAGCAATTCCACTTTTGTGTATTTATCCAAAGGAATAAAAATGCTAACTTGAAAAGATGTAGGCATCCCATATTCATTGCACCATTATTTACAACAGCCAAGATATGAAAGCAACCTAAGTGTTCACTGATGAATAAATAAAGAAAATGTGGTGTATATACAATGGAATATTATTCAGCCATAAAAGAAAAAAAATTATAACTATGTGGAGTAATGGATGTTAACTAGACATTATATATTTATCTGATACATATTTATATATTCATATATATGAATCATTATGCTAAACATCTGAAACTGATGTCAATTATGTCTCAATTAAAAATAAGTAAAAAGTAAATTGTAGGAATCAACTAATTTTTACCTAGAAACTTCAGTTCAATATTTACTGGTTTTTGTTGTTGATATACATTTATATACCTACAGCATGACTTGATTCATTACCATGCAGAAAAATTCCATTGGATGATAATGTTTTGCATTATATCATCTCACTAGAACACAGGTTTGCTATAAGTATAACATTGCAAAATGAGTGGCACATAGTTGTACTTTTAGCATCTCAGATTCAGAATATTATCCAAGTGCTGCTAGTTGAGGGTTAAATTTTTATGGCACAAAAATGGGATTATATAAAAATATATGAATGGTTTTTATAAATAAGAATTACAAATGCCTTCCAGAAATAATGTTAAACGTTTTCCTATGCTGTCAGGTGTTAACATTTTGACAGTGTAGGTAAAATTATTAAACATTTTTCACCCCCATCAAAATTTTGACATTTTCAAAAGACACACTACTTTTGTCTATGGAAAGATATTGTGCATATTATACACTAAGGTTAAGTTTTAGTCAGAAAAAATAAAAATGGGAGAGTACAAATAGTACATAGAATGTGACAATTTAGAGATTGTGTGACAATTTGATGGGAGATATACATTATTCAATTAGCTCTCAGTCATCTGTGGTAAAATGAAAATGTGAAAGCAGAAGAAATGACCACAAAATTTAAATCCCATTCTCTTACTTTTATAGAAAGTTTTAATTGCATCAATTCTTATATCCTGATGAAAGGGAGAACATTTATTCTGAAGGTCTTTTTCATTTTGCTGTTCCCTCTTCTAATAAATTATAAAAGATAAATAAGTGGTAGAAAAAATATGTAATAATAATCAGTCTTTAAGTCACCAAGTGGGGTGCCTTTATTTTTTTCATTTTGAGCCAATAAATCCTATAAATACCGAAATAATCTTTTCTAAACAATGCTAATGCTCAAACTTTCTTTATTGGTAGATATTCAGTAGCTTTCTGGGAATGTAGCACTAGAAAAGTTCAGACAATTAATGTTTCAAAATTTTCTCACTGTTGTTGAGTTTTTATGCCTGGGAGAATCACTTGGAGGTAAACAGTTTCCTAATGCAGAGATATTAATAGTACCTAAAACTAGTTTCAAATCTCCATAAGGAGACTAAATTAAAACTGTCATTATAAACTTCAAATGATTCATCACAATAGAATGCTACTGGCAAAGTATGTTTTATTCAACTTACTTAATATAGAACAGAAGTATAAGAATATAAATATTAAAGTAAATATATTTAAATTTTAATTTTAAGTAAACATCTAACTGATGCATTTCTCTATACACAGTCTGACTCATGTGCTCCTCCTATGTTGTTTTAAGACATGGAAATATTTTACTATTAATTAATTCTTCTGTTCTGGATATAAAACATTACTAGATATATTCATTTTTACATTCGTCAAGGCAAGCCTATTTCATATCCATTTAGTTTTAAAGTACAATTACAATATTCGAGTAAATTATTCAAACTTAAACGACAACCTATATTTGCAGAGGAAATTGAAAATGAGAATTGATAAGTGAAATTTCATTTAGAAAAAGTATTTAAAAACTTTGGTTGTCTTGATCCTTAAGGCAAGGAAAGTAAAAGCATAAATAAATGAATGGGACTACATCAAACGAAAAAGCTTCTGCACAGCCAAAGAAACCATCAACAAAAATGCAATTAACCAAGGGGGATAAGATATTTGCAAATGATACCTCTGAGGAGGGGCTAATATCCAATACATATAAAGAACTTAAGCAGTCAACAACCCAAAAAACAAACAATTTAATTAAAAATAGGCAGAGGACCTGAACATTTTTCCCAAGAAGAAATACAAATGGCCAACATAAGGAAAATGCAAGTTGAATGTGGAATCTAATGAACCAAATAAACTGAAACAAAATAGATCCAGAGGTCAAAGGGAAAGCAGGACAAGAAGAGATTACCCAAAGAACTTACATGGACATATACATAACCCATGGACACGAACAATAATGGAGTGAAGGTCTGGGGGAGGGGGGTTGGAGGGCTCAATTGGGGAAAAAAAGGGGGACATCTGTAACAAAAATAAATAAATACTCCCTGCAACCGGAAACCTGCACACACAGGTAGAGATACTACTGTGCACCTGTTAGAATGCTATTATTGACAAGGCAAGAAATTAACAGTTGCTAAGAGGATGTGAAGTAAAAGGAAATCTCATTCATTGCTGCTGGGAATGTTAACTGGCACAGTCACTATAGAAAACAGTATGGAGATTCCTCAGAAAGGTAAGAAAAGAGTTACCACATGACACAGCAATCGCTTTTCAGGGTATCGACGTGAAAAGTTTGAAAACATTTATTCATATAGATATATGTTTCCTTATGGTCACTGTAGCATTATTTACAGTAGCCAAGACATGGAAAAAAACTAAGTATCCTTCGATGATGATTGGATGAAGAATTGGTACATACTATATACAATGGAATTCTATTCAGCCATAAAAAGGATAAAATATTTCCATTTGAGACAACATGGATGGATCCTGAGAGTATCACACTAAGTGAAAAGTCAGATGGAAAAGAACCATATGCTTTCACTTATATGTGCAATATAAAATAAAAAGCAACAAATGAACAAACTCATAGACACAGAAAGCAGCATGGTGGTTATCGGAGGGGAGGAGGGTGGTGGAAGAATAAAGAGGGGAAAGGGATTAAAGACATGGTGACAGAAGGAGACTAGACTTTGGAGGGTGAGCACACATCTCAGTATAAGATGATGTGTTATAGAATTGTATACCTGAAACTTATGTAATATTATTAACCAATTTAATCCCAATAAATTTAAATTTTAAAAAACTTTGGCTGTAAAAAAAACAACAAAAAACAATATAATATTTTAATTCATATTTTCCTTTGGAGAGACAAAAATAATTCTAATCATATTTGTTCATTTTAAGACAGATTTTGTAGAGGAATAATTTAAATGAAGGATAACCATAAGAGTAGAGAATCCATTATTTAAAACGAGGAAGAAAATAAATTGCAAAGGTACTTGAGAGATCCCAAAGGACAATTAATTTAAATTAATTGTAGAGAAAATTTTTTTAATAAACTCCTAAGAAAAAGTATAGAATATCCTTTAGGAGCCCTTAAAACAGAATGTTGATTTAATTTGCATGGTTAGGATTGCTCACAGGTTAGAACTTTGAATAAAAGACCCATTATTTCATCTGTAGTGGCGTCTGATTTACATGTGGGTCTAGTGTTAGTTACTTCCTAGTAGACACTTTTATACTTACCTCAACCCATAGTAATAATAATCCAAATGGCGCTTGTGCCATGCAACCTCTTAGATTATTTTCCCTGTTTCCTAACTCCTTGTGCAGACAAGTACTGATCTATTGAACATAACTATCTACTGCTTCTTAAAAACAAGTAACATATTTTCCTATGAAATTTTCTCATACCTAAATCTACTTGCATATAGCCTAACAAAAGCTGTGTATATGCACACACACATAGGTATATACACATGCACATATGCATATACACATATGCATACACTCATGTACACACACATACACACAAATATGTACATATACATACATCTATATGGGCTTCTTCTGAAAGGAAAAAAAATAGCTTAAAACAAATCAAAATAAAAAAGCTTAAAACAAGGGATATGGTCTATGAAAAATAAAATCCTCTCCCATTAGATATATACATGGATTTCTTTATGTTGTATGTCATCATTAACAACATCACAAGACCTCACAAAGTCTTCACCGTTTTTAAAAGAAAAGAGAATCAGTAGGATTTTCAGATGAAGAGGAATGTAGAAAATGCATTAGACTCATTCTGCATAGTTTCCACTTTGCCCTTAGGTTTCTCTAAAAATGATTGTCATCATGCTTAGCCGAAAGAAATATATTATCCATTTTTTTCTGTTTAAATCATATATTGCATATGATAATAAAATATGGAAGAAGTTTCCCTGAGGTCAGTTAACAAGGCAGGACAAATTATTTTATAATGTGCATAACTTTGTCCTTGAATTCTATTTTAAAAATTCATCCTAATGAAATTATCTGAGGTCCATGTAAATAATAAACTCTAAGGGTGTCCATCATATTATCCATTGTAGCAAAATTAATTAAAAATACAAACCTCCGACAATAGATGAATACATACGTCATATGCATAAAATTACATGTGATCCTGAAAATTATGTTCTGTCACAAAACACTTCTAACAAACAGAAGAGAGAACTACATTCATGCTCACTTTGAAATGTTAGCATGCCAAAAATACATTAAAAATTGCATTTCAATTTCCCTTACTATGCTTTTCCCATCTACATGAATAAAATAATGTACATTTCAAACTGTTCCACTCTTTTTTCTACTCACTTAATTCCAGGGAATCAACTTTAAATCTTCACAGGGATTTTTCTGAAAGATTATTGGGCATTTCCATAACATACCTTTAACTTCTGTTCTACCAGGTATCTTTCTTATGAATCCAGACAGATGACTTGAACTGATTTAGAGAAACTTTAAGAAAGATTCCTAAGGCAGACTGCCTTGCATGATTCCTGAAAAAGAAAATATCCAAATATCCTTAATGCAAATAATCTAACATCCAATTAATAAAACATAAATACAAAAAGATTTTCAACATTTCTAAGTAAATGACGAAAGCAGAAAATAAAAGTGCATCCTGATCGCATACATTTGTCAACATCTGCATAGTATTTCTGGAAAAATATTGACCAAGGCACTAAAGTAGCTCTTTCGGATGGTAGAAATATAGGTAATTGTTATTTGCTTTTATGTGTTTTTTTAATCCTCATCTGAGAACATTTTTCATTGATTTTTTTAGAGAGGGGGGAGACAGTAAGAGAGAGAGAGAGAGAGAAGAAAGAAACATCCATTGGTTGCCTCATGCACACACCTGGACTGGGGCTAAGGATAAAACTCAGCCTGTGCATGTGCCCTGACCGGGAATCAAACCTAAAACTTTTTCGTGCATGGGAAGATACTCCTACCAACTAAGCCATACAGACCAGGGCTGATTTTATGTGTTTTTAAATAAGCATAGGTAAATAAATATACAACTTTAAAAATGTGTTCAACTATGGATTTAAAACATATTTTCTTAGTTTTTAGTATTTTGTCATAAGCTATTATTTTTTTATTTTATTTTATTTTTTTTTATCCTCATCCGAGGACATTTTTTGTTCAGATAGAGAGGGAGGGAGAGAGAGGAAGAGAGAGAGAGAGAAACATCGACGTGAAGGGACACATCGAGTGGCTGCCACCCGCACGACCAACCAGGGCTGGGGACAAACTGCAACCGAGGTACGTGCCCTTAGCGGCAACCGAACCGGGGTCTCTCAGGACCGCAGGCCGACGCTCTAACCGCTGAGCCAAACTGGCCAGGGCGTCATAAGCTATTATTTTTTAAATAAACTGTTTAAACATTAATAAATAAAATCAGAAAAGAAAACTCAAAATTATGAAGAGTCAAACCTATGAAACATGACCATTATATAATAATTGACAGACAAATACAGGGTTCTGGAAATGGAAGTTCTAATTCTAATAAAAGAATGATAATAATGAATTTTTCTGGGTAACACGACATAGAAAACTACAAGATGATGAATGCTGTTAAATGAATAAAATTTGAATGCCTTTGGAGAAACCAGTCCTTGAGCTTATAGCGGTAGCTTTGACAGACTGGCATATGTATTCCAAGAAGGTGGAAATAAAATATCTCAATTCAGTAAGGATGCAGGAAGAGAGACTCCCTTGAGAGAAGTAGATGAGAATCCAGTGGGAAAGAGACTGTATCTTTCTGGTTGCTGAATGCTTTGAATAGGGACTTAAAAAAGTGAAAGAGAAGCTACATGGACCACTGAAGCTACTTCAAGAACATGAAGACAGATGGTGAGCCCCATATGGAAATAACATGCAGGACAAGCTGCAAGTTCATGATCTGAACAGGGAAGATGGTGCAGCTCCATCTATACAAGCTGACCCAAGGAAAAGATCAAATCTTTGCTGCTGAAAAGTACTTGTTCCCACTGGGTTGTCATCTACTCCCCTCACAAATGTCTCTGTTCCTGCATCCTAACTGTATTGAGATATGTTCTCTTTCTACATTCTTGGAATACATATGCCTGTTAAGTGAGAATGAGGGACATAGTATTAAAATTATTGATGATATTGGGAATCTACTGTGCTAGGGACTGCCAAGTAATACTGTTTGATATGTGTTGCCTATTGTCTTGAGCTCATTAAAACTTTCAAACTATTGAAAGTCAATGAATTGATTTGCTGCATTTAAAAGAAATACATTTCATCTATAGAAGACATGAGAACTTTGAAAATTATAAAAATAAAAATCATTATCATGTCACCCTTTCACCAGACATTTTAGATTCCATGTTTAATCATTTCATCCCCAATCTGCAAAAATTTATAATGTCTATTGTGCTTCTGTACTTTTGACACCTGCCTGGCAAAACCCTACAGCTGGATAGATCCAATTATCTACCTTCTCTAAGCTTTCACCTGGGTAGTTACATATAGCTGCCAATATAAATGTAAGGTTTGATATCAACCCAATTTTAAAACTTTCTGGTAACTATTCTATTTCTCCTAGTCAGGGCTTCTTTCCTTCTTCAAAATGATTATTTCAAATCTGTTTTATTTTCTTCATACCCCCCGCCCCCATCCTTCTCTTCTTTTTCAGAAAATGGCATCACCTTCACTTCAGAGAGAAAACAAGCCAGAATAAGGATGGTGGGGGAACTCACAACATTCTGTGTCCATATTTGCAAAGCAGCCTAACTCTGCTCTCATCCTATTTCTCTTTTATCTTTCTCTTGCTATGCCTATACCTAGGCTGTCTCTCCAACTCCAAAATGACCTCCTTTAGCATTTATACCTGCTTAATTCTCTCAACCTATAAAAAGCACATACACATATTTTTCTCAAGCCCACACCTTTTCCTTACACTCTCTTCTTGTTTGTACAACGATGTACATAAAAACATGTCTTTTTCCCTCACTTATTTTTCCTGCATGCCTGCAGAAACAAAATAGAATACAAAATGAAGCATCACCGTTCAACTGAGACCTCTCCTGCTAAGATGTCACTGATTCTAAGGTACACTTCTCCACCTTTGGTCTTCCATTATCATCATCATCATCATCATCATCATCATCATCATCATCATCATATCCAAATAGCCTTTGGCGTGCGGATCCCTTTCCTCTCAACTCTTGCACTTTCTTTGGTGTCTGTAGAATATACTCTCCTGGTTTTCTTCTACTTTATGCATTCTCCCTTAATTTCTTTTGTTGACTTCTCCACTAATCAATTTTTTTTTAACATTGTAGAGGTTTCTTAAGGCTCTTTCTCGGGTTCTCTTCTAATGTATGGCATCTAACAGTATATGATACATTTATATATGCAAGCCTTTTGAGCTCACCATTGAATTCCAATTACAAATAGTTCTCTCATTATCATCTCTAGGTGGACATCTTTCAGAAACCAACTCAATTACCCAAAATAAGTCTGTGTTCTCTACCCCGTAAACCAATCTTTTATCCATCTTTGGTTCCTATCTCAATCCTCAGCACTAAAGTGCATACAAACATTCAAGCAAAACACCTGAAAATCACATACCTCATCCCTTTTATTCCTGAAATCCAATTAATTTTATACCTTAGTGATGCCATTTCCTAAATGTCTCTCTAATATATCCTACTACCTTCATCATATATCCTACACTACTTTATTTCTCTTCTGAACGCCTGCAATAATCACCTCTGCAGAAACATGCAATTTTATGCAATTCTCATGTCTACAGCTTTTCAATATCTCTTTATTTCTCTTAAGGATAACATTTTAAATTCTCCACAAAACATACAAGCCCTCCAGCATCAAGCGTTAGCCTTATACTTTGTGGCAGACACTATAGTTTGTATAACCCACAACTCCTTCCAATATAATTTCTCATTGCTGGAAAAGACTCACTTTACCAGCCGCTCTTGCAAATGGAAAGCTTTTCAACATGAACATTTTTCTACATAAACAGATATATATATATATATGAAGTGATACTAAACTTACCAATATAATATATATTATTTTGGGGATGGTTTTTAAAACCTCAATTAGGTACTTTAGGAATAATAAGATTGTTTAACTTTCCTGTTTAAAAAGTGGTTGTCACTCCCTTCTTCTTGCCTTGTATGTGGAAATGATGGTTAGAGGTACAGTGAACATCTAGACTATAAAACATTAAAAGGAGGGCAAAAGCCAAACATTAAGAATGACAAAGCCAGGGAGACAGAAAAGGCCCAGGTAGCTCATGACCTATTGAGCAGATAAACCCATGAAAGAGCAATTTTTATAACAAGAAAACATTTGAAGGAATAAATGTCACTGGAAAGATGAATATATAGTTTAAAAATTGGATTAAACACTTATAAAGCTAGTATGAAAGTTTAAAAACAGAAGTAGTAAAAAGAACTATAACAACAATCACCAGTTAATGGATACACAAATAAAAAGATGTGACATCAAAAATATAAATTGTTGGAAGAGGCATACAAATATTGAACTTTAGAATGTCAACAAACAAGTTGTTATTCACTTAAAATAGAGTGTGATAGATATGTTGTTATATGAAAGTCTCATAATAACCACAAAGCAAAAACCTGTAGTAAATACACAAAAGATAGAGAGACAGGAATATAAGCATATAACTAAAGAGAGTCAACAAACCACAAAGAATAAGAGCAAGAGAAGCAGAAATAAGCAGAGAAGAACAGCAAAACAACCAGAAAACAATGAACAAAATAGCAGTAAGTACATATCTATCAATAATTACTATAAATATGGGGCTGGGCAAAAGTAGGTTTATAGTTGTGAGTATGCAAAATAATTTATTCTTTTATTATTATTTATTAATTATTGTATCACTAATATAACAGTAAAACTACTTTTGTCCACCCAGTATAAATGGACTAAAATTTCAAAAGACATAGTGTTGTCTATAGGAGACTCACTTTAGATGTAAGGACATACACTGACTGAAAGTGAAGAAATGGGAAGATATATTTCATGCAAATGAAAACCAAAAGAAAGTTGGAATGTCAATACTGATATCAGTCAAAATAGACTTTAAAACAAAGACCAATAAGAGACAAAGAACGGTGTTACATAATAAGGAGTGAAACCAAAAAGAGGATCTAACTTTTGTAAATATTTATGCACTCAACATAGAAGCACATAAAAATATAAAACAAATATTAACAGACCTCAAGTGAAAAATAGACAAAAATACAATAAAAATAGAGTGCTTTAACATCCTACTCACATAAATAGATCATCCAGTCAGAAAATCAAGAAAACAGGCCATAAATGATGTTAGACCAGAAGAACTGATCAGATATATACAGAATATTCCATCTAAAAGCAATAAAACACAAATTATTCTCAAGTGCACCTGGAACATATTACAGGACAGATCATATATTAGGCCACAAACAAGTCTTAATAAATAAGAGGACTAAAATCATATCACAATGGTATGAAACTAGAAATTACCAAAAAAAAAAAAAAAAGCTAAAAAATTGAAAAACTGTGGAGATTAAATGACATGCTACTGGACAACCAATGGGTCAAAGAGGAAACCAAAAGAAAAACTTTATACAACCAAAATTGAAATATAACACCACATTTGTGGCAAAAGCAGTTCTAAGAGAGATGTTTATAACAATAAATGCCTACCTCAGGAAACAAAAGTCATAAATTAGCTAACTTTACATCTCAAGAAAGTAGAAGAAGAAAAAACAAGGTCCAAAGTTAGTAGAAGGAAAGAAATAAAGATTAGAAATAAATGAAATAGACTAAAAAGATGATAGAGAAGGTCAATAAAATTAAAAGCTGGTTCTTTAAAACTATAAAAATTTATAAGCCTTTTAATAAATTCACAAGAAAGAGAGAGATAACTAAAATAACTAGAATCAGAAAAAGAGAGATATTACAACACATTCCACAGAAATACAAAAGATAAATAGGAGAGTAATATGAACAATTATATGCCAGCAGATTGGGTAACCTAGAAGGAACTGACAAATTCCTAAAAACCTACCAAGGATAAATTATAAATAGGACATCTAAACAGATGTATCACTAGTAAGGAGATTGAATCAGTTATGAAAACCTTCCCACAAACAAAAGTCCAGGACCAGACAGACAGCTTTATTGGTGAAGTCTACAAAACATTCAAAAGAAGCATTAAAAATAATTCTTCTCAAACTTTTCCAAAAAAATAAAAGAAGGAAACTTCAAAACTCATTTTATGAGGCCATCATTACGCTGATACCAAAACCAGACAAGGAGACCACACACACACACACACACACACACACACACACACACACAAAAACAAACAGGACAATATCCCTGATTAATGCAGATGCAAATATCCTCAACAAAATGTTAGCAAACCAAATGCAACAATACATTAGAAGCTTCCTATAACATGATCAAGTGGGATTTATTTCAAGAATGCAAGGATGGTTCAACATCTGCAAATCAGTCAGCATAATACACTACATTTAACATAATGAAGAATAAAAATCATATGATCATCTCAATAGATGCAGAAAAGCAACTGACAAAATTTAATATCCATATATGATTGAAAACTCCCAACAAAGTGGATACGAAGGGAAGGTACCTCAGTATAATAAAGGCTATCTATGACAAACCTACAACTAACATCACACTTAATGGTGAAAAACTGAAAGCTTTTCCTTGAAGTTCAAGAAAAAGACAAGAATGCCTATTTTTTTTTTAATTCTCACCAGAGGACATTTTATCCATTTATCTTTAGATAGAGTGGCGGGGGAAGAGGGAGAGAGGGAAAGGGAAAAAGAGAGAGAGAGAAAGAAAAACATCAAAATCAACTGATTGCCTTCCACACGAACCACAGTCAAGGTATGTGCCCTTGGCCTGAATTAACCCATGATTCTTTGGTCCGCAGGCCAACGCTCTAACCACTGAGAAAACAGGCCAGGGCAAGAATGCCTACCTACTTTTATTACTTTTACTCAAGATAGTATTAGGCGGCCCCCCAAAGCAATTAGGCAGAAAAAGAAATAAAAGTTACCCAAATTGAAAAAGAAAAAATAAAACTGTCACTATTTGTAAATGACATGATAGTATATATAGAAAACCCTAAAGAATCTATAACAAATGTTAAAACTAATAAAGTCTGTAAAATTGCTGGAGACACAAAACACAAAAACCATTTTATTTCTCTAGACTAATAACAAACTGTCAGAAAAAGAAATTAAGAAAGCAGTTGCATTTATAACTGCATCAAAAATAAAATACCTGAGAATAACCAAAGAGGTGAAAGATCTGTATATTGAAACCCACAAAATATTAATAAGAGAAAATGAAGAAGACAATTATAAATATAAATACTGTATATCCTGTGCTCTTGGATTAGAATATTGTTAGGATGCACAAATTAGCCAAGGTAATCTCCAGATCTAATGCAATCTCTATCAGAACTCCAGTGGTATTTTTCACAGAAATAGAACAAATAATCCTAAAGTTTGTATATATAACTGCAAAAGACCCTGAAAAGCCAAAGTAATTTTGAGGAAGAACAAAACAGAAGGCACCACTCTCCCTGATTTTAAACCATATTACAAAGCTATAGTTATTAAAATAGTAGGTTATCGGAAAGAAACAGACACATAGACCAATGAAACAGAATGGAGAATTCAGAGGTCAAACCACACACATATCAGCAATTAATTTACAACAAAAGAGGCCAAAAAATGCAACGGGGAAAGAATAGTCTCTTTATTAAATACTTAATTGTAAAACTTAAAAAACATAAAACTCCTGGAGGGAAACATAGATGGTAAGCTACTTAACATGTGTCTTGGTGATGATTTTTTAAATTGACACCAAAAGCAAAAGCAACAAAAGCACTAATAAATGGGACTATATCAAACTAAAAACTTTGTACAGAAAGAAAATAAAAAGGCAACCTAGTAAATGGGAAAGAAAGTATTACAAATCAGAAGGCTTGATTCTTGAAAATTATTCTCTCAAGTTATAGAATTTACTAAAATAATCATAATTTTCTTCTGCTAATTACATTCTTTATGGCTTCTATTTCTCTTTTGTATCTTTGTCTACTTAATATGTTATAGACTAATACTGATATACTGATATTCTCCCCATTGATGAATTTTCTGCCAGTTCACCATAAATTGTGTCTGTCTTTCAGGTGACATACTGTAGCAAAAGTAACCTCTCTTCAGCCCTGATGCCTCTTAGATCAGGTAGCAAAGCTGGTATTCTGGGGTTATAATTTTTATAATTTCATATCAAAATCTTACTTTACATTCTCCTTATATTGTGCTTTTTGTTGTTTTTTTCTAATTTTTTGAAAATGTTTTTTTTCCCTTTTCCTTGCATAAAATAAATTCAGACTCCGTAGTTTCGATGTCTTATATTTGACTCACCATTTTCAGTCCTTTTCTTTACTAAGATTTCATAATTTTCTTTATGTTGTTGAACTATCAAAAAATACTTGAAAAGTTCACTCTGATTCAAATAGCAATGAATTTATCTTTTCCTCCTAGTGTTTTTTGTTTTTTGTTTAAATAATCCTCACCCAAGGACATTTTTCCATTTGTCTTCAGATAGAAGGGGAGGGGGGGGAAGAGAGAAACATTGATATGAAAGAGACACATCGATGGGTTGTCTCCTGCACGACCATGACCAGGGCTGGGGCCAAACCTCAACTGAGGTATGCGCCCTAGACCAGAATCGAACCCGAGACTCTTTGGTCTGCGAGCCGATGCTCTAACTGCTGAGCCTAACCAGCCAGGGCATTTTCCTTCCTAGTTTTATAATAACACTCCTCTTCATGTTGTAGAGGAATTCTTTTAGTAAAACCATGAATTTTTTTTTTTCTTCCTCATCTTTTACTCAGCCTTGAATAAAAAGAGAGGTTTCTGGTCCTTGAGTTTGGCCTCAAACTATAAAGAGATTTTTTTTTCTCATCATTGCCATTTTCCCCTACAAACAGATTCCTCCTCTCAAATGTAGACCATAAGCCTAAGTAGATGTACACAATCCCAAAACAAACTTCTGGTGCCCAACAGGCAATGACATATCCAGGTTTTATGGAGCCTGAAGCTTATACAACTTTAGAGAGCCTTTTTAAGAAAGAGGATATAAAATTGGCTACAAAATTGATAGGGTATTTAGAATGGGTTGATGAAAAAACCCAAACAAATTACTGGTCTTTGGAAATCTGTGTATCTTTCCCTTTAGTTAACTTACCAGAAATTTCACATCCACACTCCTTCTGATTGCAAGCTGTGACCATCCCCTCTCAGTTCTTATACCATCCCACCCCCAGTAGAGCACTCTCCTCACTACTCAGAGTGTAAACCATGGACCACAGTGCGGGAATCTGTTCAAAATGCAGATCATAAAAACCCCAGCTCAGACCCACTAAGTCTGAACCTGCATTTTGACAAAACCTCCGGGTGATTCATATGCACACCAACAGCTGAGAAACACTGCCTAGCCCAGCCAACTCACAGCACCCAACTGGCCTCTGCAAGCCAGGGCCCTGACTTAATGAGGGTTTTGTGGAGATCAGCTTTGCATTAACTTCAGCTCACTCCCTTTGCCTGCCTAGTCTACTTGCCAGAAAGGGAGTTTATTGCTAAATAATGCAGAACAGTGTTTTTCTGCACATAGGCTCTATGAAGTACAGGAAAGCATACCTGCTTGTTTATAAACTTCACAGATGCCCGTCCAGCCTCTGTCCTAACACCTGCTTATTTCACATTCCAGGACACAAAGATAATGGAAAACAACGAGTGTTCTTAGCAGCAGACTCCCTCTAGGCAGTTAGAGGAGTTCATTAGCTGGATGATTTGATAAACCTGCTCTGAATTGAGCCTGTAAGTCCTCCAGTAGCTGCAGTTAGAAAGAAGAAAGCTAAGAGTGTTTTCTTGTGGGAAATACCATGAAAAGAAGGGAAGGGGGTAGAGAGGGGGGCCAGTGGCTAGGAGTAAGAGAGAAGTGAGGGAGAAAATAAAAATCTGGAATGAAATGTTTTCCTAGGTTGTTTGCTGTCTAGCGTCTGGCATAAATTCTCTTTTTCTGTTTCCTCAAGAATCTTCTGTAAAATCTCCTTTGCACCCTAGTGCTTTTTTTGGAGTGGATTTTCTCTTTTAGGAAAAATAAGTGCTGGGTCCTGCAGTAAAGTTGGCAGAAAGCAAAGCCACAGGCCCAGCACAGGAGGGCAGATGCCTGTAGGTTACTCCATAGGCTGTGGAGTCTCCCTTCCACCCCTACCTTTGTCAGAGGACGGACAGCTATGTAATTGGATGTGGAGTCCTCCTGATGAGGTTGGTACCCAAGAGCTTCCGCCAAGTGAAAAGGCACCTGCTCTGTGGGAGGAGCTAGACAAGCTGAGTTCTTTGATCAGCAGCCTCATCTATTTATCTTATTTGTCCTTTAGTATTTCAGGGATTAAACCTGATAGATTGTTCTAAGAATCTTGAAGAAGCTGGAATATGTATTGCTATTTGTGTTCCTGGTCATCAGTACCTCTGATGCCTCCACAGATATATCAGTAGATGATTCGGGAGGATAATCAGGTATTACTTGCTCAAGTACCTTTCATTAAACTCTTTCGAATAATTTTATGGCAGGAAAACTTCCTGGTATTGCAAAAATTTTCTGGGATTTTTGTAAAAAAAAAATATCAATTTACAATATTTTCTGAAACTAGGAAAGTTTCATACAGAAAAGTGAGCTCTGGTAATAATGCTTTTAAAAAGGAGAAACAGACTCCTGTCAATTGGGACAGAGTCACAGATGGCATTTCATCATTTGTCTGAAGAATCTACTTTGCTCTTCCTGTCTTTTACTGAGTTGGACTCTTTCTTCCTCCTTCCTTCTGGCCTCTTCCTCTTCTCTTGCCACCTCACAGCAGTGCTAAAGTTGCCAACGAAAAATGAATGGCAAACAACACCAATGGCCACTCTCTGATGCCCTCACACTTTCCAATGTGTTCCTCAACCAGAGAGAAGATTATGAGGCAGAAATCTCTGTTCCATTTCAGGGAGAGGGTCAGTCATTTCTTCAGTGGACAGTAGCAGAAGTTAACATGGATTCACTGGTTAGACAGAAAAGCAAATCATGAAAACATTCTTTTGAACTTGCTTCTCAGAAGGTGGTTTTATTTTAGCACAGTTGCTGGGGTATGCTTTTTCTCTTGGCATGATCATCTAAGTGATTTTTTAAAGAAAAGAGTAAATTGCTTTTTTGAATACTGAATATGTATATCTATACATGTGGGGCTTTACTATTTCTTGTCTTAACTATTTTCAGATGGAAGTTATCTGCTACCAAAAAAAGGCATAATACTGTTTAGGTACTATTTTGTATATATATTTTTTTGAAAAAATAAGAACAATTTTATATCTGTGTTAACACTAACAGAGAGAAAACAGCTCTCCAACTGTTATACCCTTTCCTTTTCTATAGTCCATAATAACTTAACAAAATTGCATTTTATAATCAAAACAAGAGTCCTGAATGAGGACTTTTGAATGTTATTTATATAATGTCTGGATAGTATCTTTTCAAAAAGATTATTTGCAGATGGCCCATAATCATTCATTTTAAATAGCATAGCATGAGTCTTAGCAGCAGGTTACACAAGAATGATCATTTATATAAATAATATTTTGAAAACCATGAGGAAAATGTTCCCTTATTCTTTCAGAACAGAGGGTTTATTTATCTCTTCTCAGGTCTTCTTTATTTTTTTAAAATTTTACCATGGAAAATTTTCAAATGTCTAATGAATAAGAGAGAACAGTTTAATGAACCTGGATGTACTCATTACACAATTCTATTAAACATCCTATTTTGCCAATTTTATTTTAACTATAGTCTCTATATCACTGATGTGAAAACCCTAAACAACCATTCTTTTACCTTTAATTCTTAAGTGAATATTTCTACAGATATATTTTAAAATGCAGTCATAATGCTATTATTACAATTTATTAATATCATCTAATACCCAGCCTATATTCAAATTTCTAAGATTTTCTCTAAAATGTCTCTTTATAGCCCTGGCCAGTTTGGCTCAGCGGTTAGAGCGTTGGCCTGCGGTCCGGAGAGACCCGGGTTCGGTTCCCGCTAAGGGCATGTACTTCGGTTGCAGTTTGTCCCCGGCCCTGGTTGGTCGTGTGGGTGGCAGCCACTCGATGTGTCCCTTCACATCGATGTTTCTCTCTCTCTCTCTCCCTCCCACTCTATCTGTACAAAAAATGGAAAAATATCCTCGGGTGAGGATAAAAACAAAACAAAACAAAACAAAAAATAAAAATAAAATAAAATGTCTCTTTATAGTTTTCATTTGTTTAAATCAGGATCAAACAAGGTATATATATTGCATTTTTTCCTTTATTGATTTTTTAGAGAGAGAGGAAGAGAGAGAGAGAGAGAGAAAGATCAATGAGAGAGAACATCAATTGGCCACCTCCTGCATGCCCCCCACAGCCTGGGCATTTGACCTGACTGGGAATTAAACCAACCCACGACCTCTTGGTACACTGGTCAATGATCAACCACTGAACCACACCAGCCAGGTACACGTTGTATTTTGTCTCCTTGTCTTTAAGTCTCCTTGACTATGATAATTCTTTTATTTTTTCCCCATGGCATATCTTTTTTTTTTTTTTTTTTTTTAATGCCATATTTGTGCCAGTGAGTCAGATTTCTCTCTTGGCAGCACTGAGTCATGTCCACAATGTTTGCCTCCACAGCCCTGCTCAGCTCTCGCAGACTCATGCCTGTGACTTTTTATGGAGTCAATTGATCTCACATTTGGTCTTCCTTCTTTTCCTGTGGCTTTCTATTTTTCCCAGCATTAGTCTCTTTTCAAAAGAGTCCTGCCTTCTCATGATGTGCCTGCAGTAGGACAATCTCAGTTTTGTAACATTTGCCTCCAGCAATATTTTAGGCACAATTTGCATGAGGACCTACTCATTTGTCTTTCTGGTGGTCCAGGATATCTGTAGAGGTCTCTTCTAACACTGTGTTTGAAATGAATCTTTTTTTTTTGTCCTCTATCAGTCTTCTTCACTGCCCCACTTTTGTATCTGTACATAGTAACTGGGAATATGAGGGTGTGGGTGCTCTAAGCCTTGGTCTTTAATGATACATCTTTGCTCTTAGTAACCTTTCCTAATTTTCCCATTGCTGCCTGACTGAGTCTCAGCCTTCTGTTGATCTTCCCAGCAATCTCCATTTGAATGGATGATGAAAACAATGTAAGCAAAATCTTTAACAATTTTGATATCTTCATTACCTATGTAAAAGTTGTGTATTTCCTCTGCAGTCACAATTTTAGTCTTCTTGATATTCAAACACAGCCCTGCTTTTGTACTTTCTTTTTTCATTGCCATCAGAAGTGATGTCAGAAAGGTGAAAGAAAAGTGCATTGCTGCACAACACATGCAACAGAAATATGGAAACTTAAGCATGAACCTAGGTATAAAGTTGAAAGTGTGAAGCAAGAAATGGAAAGTCTAAATATTGTAGTGTTTGGTGACAAACTGAAATGGACTAGAATGGGGCATTCCTAGACAGGTAACTACAAAATGTTCTACTCTGGAAAATATAAACTCGGAATAAATGTATTGGCTTTTATATTGAGGGGAGATGTAGCACAGGCAATTAGGGGCTACAATGCAAGTTTGGTCTGAATAACACTTCAAGGAGAACATATTCACATAACCATCATTCTAGTCTACACTCCAAATACAAAGACTGAAGATGAAATTAAAATCTTTCATGCAATTATCCAGGAAGAAATTGATCACACATTAAAGCAAGACATCCTGATAATTATAAGCAATTGGAACACAAAAGTCTGAAATGAAGCTGATTCAAAAACTTGGAATAGCTGTCAGAAATGAAGCAGATCAGCCAGTGGATTTTGCTGAAGCCAATAAATTGTCCACTGCAAACACATGCTTTAAACAACCCAAAAGACAACTGTGCATGCATATCACCAATACAGAATTCAAATAGAGTACGTAATTGGAAGCAGGAGGTGGAGAAGCTGTAATCTCTCTACCAAAACATGACAAGAGGGTGATTGTGGTACTGACCACAAACATTATCAAACGTTTACTCTAATGTCAAACATTACAGTAAAGCCGAGGAAAAGCACTAAAAGAATTGTAGTGCCAAAACATTATGTAACTAATATTCCTGATAGATTTAAAGTCTACATGAGAAACAGAATTGCCCTAGAAAACTTAACTGACCAAGAACCAGATTAATTGTAAAAAAAAACTAAAGATGTTATTAGGGAAGAATGAGAAAAGACAATTCTAAAAGTAAAAAGAAGAAAAATCAAGATGGATTGTAGAAGACATTTTGCATGGCATCCATTTTGTTAAAATCTGCTCTGCCATCTCCTGCCCCAAGGCAGGATATCTCTGCTTTATCTCTGTATTTTGAACCATTTACTCAGTTTTTCGTTCCACCCGTGCTTCAGGGTGGTTACTCAATAACTATCGCTTGACAACAAATGATCTTGTTTTTCCTGCCCTATATATTGTGTGAATTTCCCCAGAATAAACGAGACTTGATCAGAGCCCTGTCTTGTCTCCATTTCTCGTGTCTCTTGTCCCTCCTCATCCTCACTGCCCCTCTAGAGTCCTCGTTTCTCGACCTGACCTGCGGGACGGGTCAAGTGGCGCCCAACGTGGGCTCCAGCACGGGATCCAGTGAAGGACGCTGTTCGAGTGGCCGGCAGAAAGGAAAGCGAAGGAAAAGAAAGTAGAAGAAAAGAGGGAACGACGTGGGCACCTGCTGCGTCTGCACCCCTCGGGTAAGTGAACGGCAATTATGGGTCAAGCATTGAGCCAAGATAAGATGTTCGTTGAAGGACTAGGAAAGGCTATCAAGGCACGAGGAGTAAAGGTGAAAATTAAGCATTTATGTCAGTATTTTGAATATGTTAAGGAAGTTTGTCCTTGGTTTCCTACAGAGGGAACTATAGAATAAAAACGATGGAAAAGAGTCGGTGATGCTCTTAAAGATTACTATAAGACTTATGGACCGGAGAAGGTCCCGGTAACTGCTTTTCTTATTGGAATTTAATAGATGAAATCCTATCTCAGAGACATTCTGATCCTCTCCTTGCCAATGTAGTAGAATATGGCAAGGGTATATTACAGAAAAAAAATAAAGAAAAAAAAGGGGAATGAAAATGAAAGTAAAGAATGTGAGGACCTCATGTATAATGAGGAAGAAAAAACCGAGCCAACTCGGAATAAAACTATGCCTAAAATCCACCCATGAGGGAAGTCACCCCAAAGATCCCTCCCTGCACGCAGCCTGCACCGGAGCTAGATGATAGAGGCTTTTCCAGTAACAGAAACAGTGAGGACAGGCTTGGCGCCACCACAGTGGGTTTGATTTTAAATTAATAAAGGAGTTAAAGACCGCTGTAGCACAATACCGATCCACAGCCCCATATACTACAGCAATTTTAGAATCAGTAGCCGAGAATTGGCTTACGCCTGGGGATTGGCAGACGTTAGCCCGAGCAACACTTGCTGGAGGAGACTATCTCCTATGGAAATCAGAATATGTAGAGAACTGCAGGGACATTGCTAAACGCAATGCGCAGGCTGATCTACCAGGCCAAGGGCTGGGAAAAAATAATATGGATATAACAGAACCCATAGAGCCCTCCCCAAAGACTGATAGGGCAGGATTAGGCCATTTTCCATAGGGGCCATTGACACTCCTGTGACCCACGCAGAAAAGATCACGTGGCAATCTGAGGAGCCGGTGTGGGTTGACCAATGGCCTCTAACAGCAGAAAAACTGATGGCTGCACAACAGCTGGTACAGGAGCAGCTTGATGCTGGCCACATTGTCCCTAGTAACTCCCCTTGGAACACTCCTATTTTTGTCATTAAAAAGAAATCTGGCAAATGGCGGCTATTGCAAGACTTAAGAGCTGTAAATAAGACTATGGTACTAATGGGAGCCTTACAACCAGGACTTCCCTCACCTGTTGCCATACCTTTGGGTTATTTCAAGGTCATTGTTGATCTAAAGGATTGTATTTTTACGATTCCTCTGCATCCAGATGATCAGAGGCAATTTGTATTCAGCTTACCAGCTATAAATTTCAAAGCGCCTATGAAAAGATTCCAATGGCGTGTTCTGCCACAGGGAATGGCTAATAGCCCTACCCTATGCCAATGCTTTGTGGCCTCAGCCTTACAATTAGTTAGAGACAATTGGCCAAATATGTACATTATACATTACATGGATCATATCCTCATAGCCGGAGAAGAGGGGAGCGAGGTTTTGAAATGCTATGAGATGATGCGCGTTGCCTTACGAGACAAAAGCCTGGAAATAGCCCCTGACAAGGTCCAACTCGCAGACCCTTATACATATCTTGGTTTTCAAATGAGAGGGTCCCTAATTTCCTCTCAAAAATTAGAACTAAAATTAGACAAGCTTAAAACCCTAAATGATTTTTAAAAATTGCTAGGGAACAAGCTAGGCATAGATACCTT
The DNA here is from genome assembly GCF_014108415.1 of Molossus molossus. Lineage (NCBI taxonomy): Eukaryota > Metazoa > Chordata > Mammalia > Chiroptera > Molossidae > Molossus > Molossus molossus. Next base: position 161,490,458 of record NW_023425344.1, on the reverse strand, counting down.
TAGTGGATTCATTTATGCTTCCCTCCAAACTGGTGAAGCCACAACACATGTGATCAGTCACATGCTAACCACATTTACAGTTCTGGGATGCCCACAGCAATTGAAAACCGGTAACGGCCCAGGCTATACAAGTTCAGCCTTCTCCCAACTTTGCAAACGCCTCAATATTCAACACATAACAGGTATACCTTACAACCCTCAGGGCCAAGGGATGGTAGAGAGAGCACATCTGTCTTTAAAGATCACCATTAATAAAATAAAAAAGGGGGAATGGTACCCCACGAGGGGGTCACCCAGAAATATTCTCTCTCATGCCGTATTTATCCTCAATTTTTAAAATTTGGACACTGATGGGCGATCTGCTGCTAATCGCTTTTGGCATACAGAAACTCAAAAACAATTTGCCTCAGTGTTGTGGAAAGATCCCTTGACTAACTCCTGGCATGGCCCAGACCCAGTCCTCATCTGGGGCCGAGGTTCTGTATGCATTTACTCTAGGCAAATGAAATCTGCCAGATGGCTACCAGAGCGTTTGGTTAAACAGATTGATCAAGTTAAAGGAATAACAGATAACCATATAGATAACTTCAGGGACAAAAATTTGCCCTGAGAGCTTTTTCCTGTTTTTTCTTTATTTCAGGAATGGACCGGAAGGCTGAAATCTTACTGCAGGGATACTACTGTATCTTTGCCTGCTTGTGGAAGGAGGTTTTGGGCCTCCTCCAAACCCTGACGAGCTCCTGAGGGCCTTATTTGGCCCCCCATGCGACTGCCTTGCAGGAACGCTGCTGCTTAAAAGAGCTTTCCGATAACCCCCTTTGGAGCGGGCTAAATGGGGTGCTGCCTTATCTTCTCCCTCTGTTGGGCCCCTTACTTGGCCTTTTACTGATTGTGTCACTAGGACCTTTCCTCTTCAATAAGGTGATGGCTTTCATCAAGCAGCAGATAGATGCCATTAAGATGCAACCTATACAGGTCCATTATCATAGACTTGAAATGGCCGACAGAGAAGTTCACTCTAGCTGTGAGTCAGTCTCAAAAACCTTGTTACCTTGGCGCGCTGGACTGGATAGCCAGAGACGGGCAACTGGAACTCACACGCATCACCAACCACCACCTAAGACAGGAACAAGGCCTTATGCTGCCTTGCTATTCCAATGATGGGTTCGGACAGGTTGGCCCCATGTGTAAGTGTCCTGACCTAAGACAGGCACAGTCCCCTCAAGGTATTATTTCGGCCTTAACATTTAAAAAAAGGGGGACCTGTGGAAGACATTTTGCATGGCATCCATTTTGTTAAAATCTGCTCTGCCATCTCCTGCCCCAAGGCAGAATATCTCTGCATTTCTTTTAAGTAAAATCTGCTCTGCCATCTCCTGCCCCAAGGCAGGATATTTCTGCTTTATCTCTGCATTTTGAACCATTTACTCAGATTTTCGTTCCACCCGTGCTTCGGGGTGGTTACTCAATAACTATCGCTTGACAACAAATGATCTTGTTTTTCCTGCCCTATATATTGTGTGAATTTCCCCAGAATAAACGAGACTTGATCAGAACACTGTCTTGTCTCCATTTCTCGTGTCTCTTGTCCCTCCTCATCCTCATTTCCCCTCTAGAGTCCTTGTTGCTCGACCCGTGGGACGGGTCAATGGATGACAGAAGAAACACTAAAACCTGTCAAAGACAGGTGAGAAGCAAAATTAAAAGATGTTAGAAGCAGGATTAGACCCCTGAACACAATTTCTCAATGACTATCACATAGAAAGAAAGGAGCTATCATAATAGTCAATGTAAGAAGATAGAAAACAGTAAAAAAGGAAAAACCAAGAGATCCCTACAAAAAGACTCAAGAAATAAAAGGAAATTAAAACCTAGACTAGGAATGCTGAAGGACCAATAAGGAAGCACATCATCTGATCAAAAGAAAATAAAAAGTAGGTAGAAACAATACACTGAAAATCAAGACAGTAGAGACAAAAGAATGATACTTTTAAAGATGAGTCCTATGAGGAAGAACCTGTAATTCTAGAAAGCAAAATGAAGCCCCCCACCCCCTGCCCTGAATGAAAAGGGAAGAAATAAATCACCAGAGGTAGATGGGACACTGACAGAATAATTCAACCTACAGAGACTAAATATCTCTCAAAATCAAAACAAAAATGTCAACAAATATAGAAAATAAGACAATGCCCTACAGACTGGCAACATTCAATGTACATCTCAATTTTCAAGAAAGGAGATGCCAAGGAGTGCAGTAATTATAGGACAATTGCCCTGATTTCCTTCACAAGTAAAGTGATGCTCAAGGTGATGCAAAGAAGGCAACACCTTGTATGGAGCAGGAAATGTTGAATGTAAAACTGGATTCAGAAAAGGAAGAGGCACTCAAGATCTAATTGCAAACATTTTTTGGATACGAAAGTGTGCCAAACAATTTCAGAAGATGGTTAGGCTTTTATAGACTACAAGAAAACCTTTGACTTTGTTGATTATAAAAGCTATGGGTTGGATTCTGGCCAAGATGGCAGCATACATATACGTGGTACTCGCCTCCTCCCAAAAACACATCAAAACTACAATTAAAGTACAGAATAACTATAATTCAAAACAACCTGAAATCTTGCTTAATGGAAGTCCTACAACTAGGGAATTAAAAAAGAAGCCACATTGAAACTGATAAGAGAGGTGGAGTTGAGTACAGACTGAGCTCACACCACATGTGGTAGATAAAAATTGGAAGGGACATCTCAGCAGCAAAGGTGCCACCTGAGGAGCAAGGGGTCCCAGCCCAGGGGTCCAGTGCCAGGAAAAAAAGTTTCCATAATTTCTAAATGCAAAAACCAGTGGGGATTGAGGGAGAAGGAGATGGTAGGCAACTGGATTCCCAGGCAGTGACTTACTCCCTCTGAGCTCCAGCAATGGAGCTGCAGTAAATAAAGGAACCAGAGGCATACAGGGAGGACTGGTGTCTGGCATCAGAGTGAGAGGTGGGGGCACAGCTCTTCCCTAGACAGAAGTGCTGGCAGAGACCGCTGTTCCTTTGATGAGCCCTTCCCCCACAGAGCTAGCAGGAAGGCCTATGCTGGTGATTCCCTGAGGCCCCATCCCACCAAACTTTTAGGCCCACCAAGCTGTTTCCAGTGGCCTTTCCATTATGAATGGCCTGTCTTGGCACATGCCTCAGATATTCCTAAAATCTCTCAAACAAGCAATATATGGCCTCAGAGTGCTCTGTACATCTTTTTAAGTGTCCTCAGCCCTGACACTGGTAGCATCTGGCCTTGGTTAGCAGCTTGATCTTACCTGGGCACCTCCAAGCCCAGCGCAAGTAGCATCCACCTGCAGATCACTTTGTAGCTCATGTCAGGTGGCCCTAGACAGAATACAGGTAGTGGCTGACCTTGGCATGTACCTCTCAGGAGGCCCGAGAGACAGAGCACCCAGTGGACAGGTTTAGACCATGTCAAAGCACCACCTAAACACCCCCACAAGCAACATACTCAAGGGGAAGACTAAGCAGACAGCAGAGCCCTGCTGAAGTAAGTCCTGTTCTGTGGAGCATGCCAATGTACAGCTGATCCTCCATGGTGGTCAGAAGTTGGTGGTGAGTGGTCCTACCCAGTCCTTGCAGCCGCTGATCTACCTGGGGTAAATCCCTCCCATTGATGTGCCAATAACAATCAAGGCTCAACTATAAGAGGAGAGTACACAAAGCTCACATGGGAGGCACACCTCAAGTGCCCAGCTTGGATGATCAGGGAGGCTGTGCACAGGACCCTACAGAGCACCCACTACATAGGCCACTCTACCAGGCCCAGGAAATACAGCAGCTCTACCTAATACATAGAGACAAACAAAGGGAGGCTGCCAAAATGAGGAGACAAAGATACAGGTTCCAAATGAAAGAAGAGAACAAAACTCTAGGAAAAGAACTCAACAACATGGGATCAAGCAATCTACTAGATGCAGAGCTCAAACAACTGGTTATAAGAATGTTCAATAAACTTAGCAGAAGAGTAGATGAACTTAGAGAGAACTTAAAAGTGGAACGAGGAAAAAAAAAAACAGTCATAAATGAAGAATACATTACAGGCAATCAACAGTGGATTAAATAAAGTAGGGGATTAAATCAGAGATTTGAAAAATAAGGAAGCAAAAAACACCCAATTAGTACAAAAGAAAAAAAGAAACCAAAATGAGGATAGTGTAAGGAGTATCTGGGACAACTTCAAGTGTACCAACATTCACATCATGGGGGTGCTAAAGAAAAAGAAAGCAAAATTTGAAAACCTATTTGAAAAAATGACAGAAAACTTTCCTAACTTGGTAAAGGAAAAAGACATAAAAGTCAGGAAGCATAGCAAGTTCCAGACAAGATGAAACCAGGAAGGCTTACACCAAGACACATCATAATTAATGCAAAAGGTTAAAGACAAACAGAGACTCTTAAAGCAGCAAGAAAAAAGCAGTTAGTTACCTACAAGGGAGCTCCCATAAGACTGTCAACTGATTTCTCAACAGAAACTATGTTGGCTAGGGGACTTGGCAAGAAATATTTAGAGTGATGAAAAACAAGAACCTATAACCAAAATTACTCTATCCTATAAAGCTATCATTAGGAATTGAAGGACAGATGAATAGCTTCCCAGACAAGAAAAAGCTAAAGAAGTTTGTCATCATCAAACCAGTATTATGTGACACGTTAAAGGATCTTCTTTAAGGAAAATAAAAAATATATATATTAAAATGGCAATAAATATATACCTATCAACAATTGAATAAAAAACATAATAAACAAACAAACAAAACAGAAACTGACTCAGAACATTTTGAGGGTTGTCAGATGGCAGGGTCATTGGGGCAATGGGCGAAAAAGATAAAGGGATTAAGAAGTGCAACTTGGTTGTTACAGAATACTCTGGGAATATAAAGTACAGCATAGGGAATATAGTCAATAACATTTTAATAACCATGAATGGTGTCAGATGGGTGCGAGATTTATCAGAATGATCATTTAGTAAGTTATGTAATGTCTAATCACGGGTGTACACCTGAAACTAATCTACTAATGTAAACCAACTATAAGTAAAAATAAATAAATAAATATAAAAAGAGCCAATGTAGACATGTACTAGACAACAGGGTGTAAAAATTCCATCTACATTTGATTGACACATACAATTTTGTGTTCTGACTTAATCATATATAAAGTACCTATTTATAGTCAGTTATCCATTAACAAAACTTTCTTATTGAAGATCCTGTTTTTTTATGTATCCCTACAATAAAAATAAGGATTTCACTGAGCCTATTTCCTTATATCCTAAAGCCATTTTTCAAATCAGAGAGAATATGAAGCTTCTGTTTCCTATTAGCATTCTAAATTTTTTTTCTGAATTTGCTATATCTAAGTGAATATTGCAGTAGCCAGTCTTTAAGATGGTCCCACTGATCCCAACCTCCTGGTATTCACATCCAAGCGTGTGAAAATATCTCTCCCCTCCCTGTTGAGTTTGAGCTAGTGTGTGTGGGCTAGATGCAGTGATTGGCTTCTAATGAAGAGAGAAAGACACAAGCAATAAAATGATAGGTCAGAAAAAGCAGGGTGACTTCATTTTTTCTCTCTCCATGTAGCAGCATATATAATTACCAACTAAAGCCACTGAGTCACCCACTAAAATCCACATTAATTGAGTTTGGAAGTGGACCCTTCAGCTCTAGTCAAGTCTTCAGAGACGGCACAGCCTCAGCCCTGATCCACAGCCAGTCAGCCAAGCCACTCCCAGACAGCTGTAAAAGGACACCTGGGAACTTTTGGAAATGACTGACACATCTTGATTGTGAGTGGTTTTTACATTTGTTAAAATTCAAATTATACACTTAATATGGGTGCATTTTGTTACATGTAAACTATACTTCAGTAAAGTTGACTCTTTTTAAAAAATATTTTTTTTTTTAGAGAAAGAAAAGCTATGGGTTGCTCTGAAAGAAATAGCAAGCCTCAGCATTTGATTGTCCTAATGCATAACCCGTATTGTGGACGGGAAGCCACTGTCAGGATGGATGTGGAGAGACGAAAGACTTCCTATCAGCAAAGGTGTCAAAGGTGCATTTCATTGTCATGCTATTTATTTAATCTGTACCCAGAATATCTTTTTAAGAACCCAAATTTCAGACCATTTGAGCTCATTAATGTCCTACATTTTTTATTTGGCTGACTGTTTCTTATATTGTTCAAATTATCCTCCATTCACCATATTATTGAGAGAAGAGTGAAAATAAAGTTTACATATTGCTATTTTTTTAAACTAAAATTACTATACAGACAGTACTATCACATCAAGAAGCACTTGATTTTGGGCCTTTCATTGATTAATTGATTGATTAATATATTTGAATACTGTCCATTATATCTCCCCTTTCTCTTTCACAATAGCCTTTAAACACTACTATTATAGTAATCAGAACATTAAATTGCATTTTGTTTTATGTATATTTTTTACAAACTGACAATGAGTTACGGGAGGCAGCCAATTGATATTTCTCTCTCACATCAATGTTTTAATCTCTCTCTCTAAAAAAAAAAAATCAATAAAAAATATTTTTAAAAAAGGATAGCATTATCTCTGTTTCTGATGCACTGCCTTAATATATTTTATGAATAATTAAATGTAAAAACAAATTAATTAATGAAAAAACAAGTCAGCCCTGTTAGTTTTCTTGTAAAATGTTTTACATACCATAGAAACAACAACAAAAAATCATATATAAACATTTCCAAAATACAGATAAAATGTATACATTACTAAATCATTCCACACATAAGAACTAATTGAAGCTGACAGCTGACAGGGTGGGAGGCATGGGTGGAGGGTGAGGAGGGATGAAGCAATAAAAAATAAAATAAAATAAAAGAGAGAGAGAAAATACTCATGGACATGAACAACAGTGTGGTAATTTCTGGGGAAAAGGGGGTGTGGGGGGAAGTGGAGGAAGGTTTGGGGAGAATAAATGGTAGTAATGGATGGAGACTTGACTTGGGTTGGTGAGCACCCAGTACAGTGTACAGATGAAGTGTTGTGGAATTGTGCACCTGAAACTTGTATAATTTTGTAAACCAGTGTCACTCCAATAAATTCAATAAAAAGGGGAAAAAAGAACAAAGTGATACTCGGATCAAATAATATGTAAACATGCAAAAAGATAATTTATATATATGTGTATATATACATATATATGTAATATATACATACAAATATTAATATGTATATTTGTAAAAATAAAATAGTGCCCTGGCCAGGTGGCTTGGTTGGTTGGAGTGTCATCTATACACCAAAAGGCTGCAGGTTCAATTCCCAGTCAGGGTATATATCTAGGTTTCAGATTTAATACTTCGTGGGGGAGTATAAGGGAGGCAATTAATTGATGTTTCTCTCACATCAATATTCCTTTCTCTTTCTCTCTCTCTCCCCCATCTCTCTCTCTCTAAAAATCAATAAAAACATATCCGTGGGTGTGGATTAAAAACTAATGATAAAAATAAAATAATTTAAATTAGTAAGAAATTAGAATAAATCATTGTTAAATTATATTTTTCCTAACTGAAAGAATGACTCAATATTTTAAAAAACCTATTGATGTTTAATAGCACATGGATCAAACAGAAAACACTATTAGATCTTTGTTAGCTGTGAAAAAAAAATTTATAAAATTTACATACCTACAGTATTTTAAAATTCTTTTAAAAGATAGTCTCTTTAATAAATGGTGCTGGGAAAGCTGGACAGCCAAATGCAAAAGAATGAAAATGGACCACTATCTTATACCATGCATAAAAATCAACTTAAGTGGATTAAACACTTGAACATAAGACCTGCAACCATAAAATTCCTAGAAAAAAACATAGGGGGTAAGCTCCTTCACATCAGTCACGTCAATAACTTTTTGGATTTGACACAAAAAGTAAAGGCATTAAAAGCAAAAGTAAACAAGTGGGACTACACAGCCAACTAAAAGCTTCCATAAATCAAAAGAAACCATCAACAAAATTAAAAGGCAGCCTATGGGATGAAAGAAAATATTTGCATATCACATATCTAGTAAGGGGTTAATATCCAAAATACACAAAGAACTCATAAAACTTAATAGCACAGGCACACACACACACACACACACAAACACACACACACACACATTTGATTAAAAAATTAAAAAATAGGTAGAGGATCTGAATAGGACATTTTTCTGGAGAAGAAATATAAATGGCCAGCAGGTAGACAAAAATGTATTTACCATTACCATCAGTGAAATACAAATCAAAAGCTCTTGTTAAAATGGCTATTATCAACAAGACAGCAAATAGCAAGTCCTAGCCAAGATGTGGAGGGAAGGAAACCAAATGCACTATTGGTAGGAATGTAAATTGATGCAGCCACTATGGAAAACAATATGGAGCTTCTTTTAAAAAATAAACAGAACTGCCATATGAGTCAACAATTCCACATCTGGGTATTTATCCAAATGAAACAAAAACACTACTGAAGAAGATATCCGCACCCCCGTGTTCATTGCAGCAATATTTATAATAGTCAAGACACCGAAACAACCTAACTGCCTATCAATTAATAAGAAAGTGTGATACACACACACACACACACACACACACACACACACACACACACTGAAATATTATTCAGCCATAAAAAAGGAAGGAAATCCTGCCATTTGTCACAACATAGATGAACCTGGAGGGTATTTTGCTAAATGAATAAGTAGACAGAGAAAGCAAATACCACATAACTTCACTTCTATGTGGAATCTAAACAACAAAACAAATATGCAAAGTAAAACTAGACTCAGATACAGAGGATACATTGGTAGTTGCCAGAGGGGAGGGGCTTAGGTAGGGTTGGGGAATGGGTGAAGAAGATCAACAGGAACAAAGTCCAGATATAAAATAAATAAGTCACGGGGATGTAATGTACAGCATGGGCAATAAAGTCAATAATAATGTATTTATTTTGTATGGTGACAGATGGTTACTGGACTTTGATAATTTTTTCACAATGTATACAAATATCAAATCACTATGTTGTACATCTATCTGAAACCAATGTAATCCTGTATTTCAAGCATACTTCAGTTTAAATAACTACACTAGAATTCCATTACTCACCTATCAAATGGGGAAAAATCTGTTTGAATTATATATAGGGAACCCTGAAACTAAATTTTAAATGTTATCATAACTGAATATAAGCAAATATATATGTATGTATATCTCCCAAATGTCTCAAAACTTACTGTCTCCATCTCATTCCTATCACACTTCTTTTTGCATTCCTAGACTGATCCATGACTTATGCCTGGTAACTTTCTGCCCCTTGAAATGGAAATTAATATAGCTTTTCCAACTTCTTCTGTATCTCCTATGTTAGGACAAATTCTGTGTGAACACGAATAAAAGCCTAAATTATGCTGCACCACTTTTCTTACCTACCAATGTGTGTAATCATTTCCACCACATGAATATTTCAGCCAACTCTGTCATTCAATGTAATTAAGAATCTGCTATATCAAATCCATATTTCACGTGTGATTTTTGATGTTTTAACTGCTTCGTTTACCTCTGTTCTACTTCTGTTAAAGAAAAAAAACAACAACAGGTGATTATTTCTCCTTTTCTTTTTCTTTTTTACCTTCTTGAAGAAATTCGTTTTAAACTATCTAACTCTGGGATGACAGAGTTAGGATCTGGTTAATCCACACGCTGAATAATCATTGGCCCAACCTCTTGCCCCTCAAATGATAGGACATTACTGACTTTAAGCCAGTCATCTTTTCTCACCAGATATCTTCTACAAAGTCCCAAATCCCTACCTAACAGATCTGTGGTTCCAAGGAGGCCCCATCAGCCACCAGGAATGTTCCTTCCGCCAGCTGCCCGACTTAGCTTTAGGGCCCCTGCTGTGGCCGGACAAGACCATTCCAGGCACCATGAGCAGAGGTGCCTTACTATCACCAGAGAAAGTTTTCAACATCAAAAATGGCAAATCACTGCAGACATGTTTTTGAGAAAAATGATGCAAACTGCAGTCCTAATTACTGGTTCTGAAGATCTGTTGGTTAAGCGGGAGCACAATTATACCACCTATAGTTTTTCATTATATAGTCTCCTTTTCTGATCTAGATTTTATTTTGGTATGAAATACATACATCCTTAAGTCCCCATTTTGCTTGCTTTCTTCCCTGTGTATTGCCATGACTGAATAGATATCCTGAATAATGATATGAAGAAGGTGAGCGTAAATTCAGAGAAAATACTGGATTGCACAGCGGGCAGAAACAAAACAAAAGTTGGTAAAGCTGGTACAATATTAGAGAATAAACATTTTTAAATGGGCCTGGCTGGTGTGGCTCAGTGGTTGAGCATTGACCCACACACCAAGAGGTCACCGGTTTGATTCTCTGTCAGGGCACCTGCCCGGGTTGTGGGCCCAATCCCCAGTGGGGGGCATGCAGGAGGTGGCCAATCCATGTTCTCTCTCATCGATGTTTCTATTTCTCTTGCCCTCTCCCTTCCTCTCTCCAAAAATCGATAAAGAAAAAAAATTAATAAAAAATATTTTTTATATGGGAGGTGTTTCCATGATTTCTAAGGTGGTCCAAGTACTTTTATTAATAGAAAGCATAGAAATAAAATGTAAACATTAGAGAAGGTAGAGCCATAGATACTCTTTATATATTACATGAAGGCAGGATTTTGAGTATGACTGTTCATAGTTTTCTTCAGACCCATCTCTTCTTGGGGCTTTTATTACTGCCGTCATGCTGGTAGTAAAATAAATATGAAAGGAAACCCTCATTTCCTATCACATAATCCCTAAATTCAATTATTGATATATCTTGCAAAGCATGTATGCAGAATAGCTCACTGTGGCATAAAGATGAAATCATCTGAAACTCATTCAGTTCCACCCAATAGCTGTGTGGTTGCAGCTAACACCTCCTTGCCTCAGTTAACACAACTGAAAAGTAGAAAGATTGAACATTTGCCTTCAGAATATGTAGATCAAACAGATAAAGCACAGAGCCTGTGGAATAGTAAATCTCAAACAAATTTTGGCAACTGTTTTCATCTATTTTCCTTCTTTTGTCTTACCCTGAACTGTTCTGATATGCTGATGAGGGTCAAGGTATGTGATGATTTTTTATTAAATGCCAGTTCTGCAGAAACTTCAACAGAGTGGCACTTTGGAAAAAAGGAAGCCTGAAATATAGATGGTATAAATAAACATAAACTTCATTTTACTCACCACTGCTTTATACTGAGAGCTCAATCTGGTCAAAATATTTTTTTAAAAAAAGATTAATCAATAATGTCTGTGATTAAAAAAACAAATCAACCAACAGTATTTATTATTATGATTTGCCTTTTTCCATACGCAGAAAAGACATACAGTTAAGAAATCTGGGCTCACTTACCTATCTCCAGACTTCCATTTGGGCATTTCTATTAGTATCTAACTATTTATAGTTTTTTGTTTTGTTTTGTTTTGTTTTGTTTATAACATAGATAGCCCACTCTTTCCTTTATCTGAACCTTTTTTCTCCCTTATATATAAATAGTGATAATAAAAGGAAAAATAGAAAGTTTATGTAGTTTGGAATTTATTAGTTTAGAAATTAAGTTCCTTTAATAATTTGCCTTCAAATTTTACTTGGGTTAAATTAATACCAAATACAAAATTTGGCACGTTTCAGTTTGTTCATGGACAAAGTTTTACAAAGAAAACGTTTGCTCTCATGATTTCTGTCTTCTTCACCATCTCTACCCATAAAGAAATTTCAGTAGGGAGAATGCCAAAAGGACTTGACTGAATGTTGACTGAAATTCTATTTCTGAGACCTCCCCTTGAAAAAAAAAATATATATAGCTAAAAATGAATAAAACCACTTTGGTTTAGATTGCTTGGAAATCCTCCCCTGTGCTGCAATTACTGGATAAAATAGACATTAAGCTCAGAGGAGTTCTTCACTCAGTCTCTTTTGCCTCTTGCCTCTGTGAGGGACTGTTTTTCTGATGCCATTATTGGCAGATCACCACATTGCACCTGCTGATCCACCTGCCTCTCACTGGCGCTCAGTATTTAAAATGTTACACAATTAAAGTAAATGAGTTTAAAGGGATGGATTTGCAGTACGCCTCCTGGGGAGCTGTTGTTCATCCTTAAAAGTGCCTGATGATGGTTTGGGAAGCACTATTGCTAGCCTGGCCCTGGGGTGCTGAATTGTTCCCCTTAGAAGAACTCTGTGGTGAATCCCCTCATGAGGATGCTAAATGGTGAGGAGGCATAAAGAGAGACAGTTTGTACCCCAGGAATCCAGTCTTTATAGATCGAGACTAGGCAGCAAAAGAAAGATTGTACACTAACTAGAACCATCTAACTGCTTTTGATAAAATATAAAACTTTATCTCTACCTATTTTAATTTGTATTTATGAATGTAGTTTTAATTATTTCCTGCCAAGGTGTTTACAAAAGGTTAAGTAAAGAACTCAAAATGGAAAAGTTATCTTCTTATCAGGACTTCCTTTAATGTCTCATCGTTTTCATGGTGATCATGAATTATTCATTGGGGCTTATTTTTCTACGAGGTATAACAAAGTTTAAATAAGGTGGTTGGTTTATTTTAGTACATTCTGCTCTTTTTTTTTTCACAAAAAGTATGAACATATCTAGGGTAATTGGTTCCGACCACAGAGCTATGCCTTTAAAATAAGTTATTTACTGAAAATGCCTTTGAGTGCTGGGCACTGGCACATGGATAAACAAAAGACCCCAAAATGTTCCAGATCTTAAGCAATTTAACCTGATATTAGTGACTAATAGTCACAAATAATTAATTGATTCTTTCACTCTACATTTTATGGATTTCTCGTTCTTCAAAGGTACTAGCCACTAGCTATGGAGAAGCAAATAAAAAAGATACAGGATTTCTGGTTTCCAATCTTGCCCATAAGGAGTTTGGAAATTATCACTTCAAGTCTCACACACACACAAAAATAAGATACACTAAAAATCAACAATTTCTCTTAGATCTGCCAGAAAATTAACGTCACAGGGCAAACCGTTGGCCCCAAACAGGAGAGACAGATAAGCAGATATACTCAAAACTTAGCAGCAGAAATCTCCACAGGAGTCTGCATTGGGTTAGACATATCAAAACTGTGGTTGACGATAGTTTGAGTTTCAGCTTGGGCATGTCTGAAAGTTAAAAAGCCTGGGGCTGGAGAGCAGTCTTAAGGAGGTCTTACATTGTGAGGAGTTTTACCTTCAGGAGCTCTATAGAAATATTCCCTTATACTTCCAGCAGGGGAAGAGAAAAGTAGCTATTTTGAAATACTCCCTGAACATTCTATTCTTCTTAACAAGGACTGCCCTCAAGATAACTTGTTTTACCAGAACCTAACTAACCTTGGGGAAGGAAAAATACCAACCCCAGCCACCTCCTGCTTCCAAGTGGAGAAAAGAAAATAGACCTAAGTCCAGTCACCTCTACCCTTCCTGCCTCACCTGTGTCAGAGTGAGGCATCAAATTAAAAAGCACTTGTAAAGGTCACAGCCCAGACATATAGGCTCATTAAATGACTAAGACATGATCACAGGACTATAGGATTCTTCTCCTCCCACAGCTCACCACTCCATTAGTAGAGCTCTTGTATAATAATAGGGGAATTCAACCAAAAGAACTGCACATCTCTGATTTTATATTTAAGAGCATTGTAGGGAAACCCACACCAAACAGGAGAGACAAAAACAAGGGCCATCAGAGGAGCTTTTAGTCTCTGATACCTACAGCTACCATAAATAGTAAACATAGCCTAACCCCTAGCCTGATACACATGAAACCTCACACTAACAGCATATTTACCTCAGTTCCTTTTATAGTACCTGTCTTGCTTTCAACAAAAGTTGCAAAACATGCTATCTCTCACACACACACACACACACACACACACACACACACACACACACACACAGTTTAAAGAGACAGAATAAGCATCAGAACCAGACTCAAAGACGGCAGACATGTGGAAATGATCATATTAGGAATTCAAAACTGTTGTGAATATTATGCTAAGGGCTGTAATAGAAAAAGTGAATAGCATGTAACAATATCTGAGTAATGCAAGCAGAGAAAGGAAAACTCTTAGAAATAATTTTTAAAATACTAAAAATTAAAAACCCTGTAATAGAAATGAAGAATGCCTTTGATGGACTCATTAACATACTGAACACAGCCCACAAAAGAATCAGTAAACTTCTCTTCAAGAAGATTTCTACAGAAACTCCCAAAGTATAAATGCACAAGGAAATACATGAAGTGAAAAGATAGAACAGAATAGCCCCAAACAGGGATCTACATCAGTTGTAACACACACATAATGGGAATACAAGAAGAAAAAGCAAAAAAGAAACAGGAGAAATATTTGAAGCAATAAGGACTGAACATTTTCTAAAATTACTTACTAATTGACACTAACCACAAATCCAGAAATCTCAGAGAACATCAAGCAGGAAGAAAGGAAGAAAGGAAGGAAGGAAGGAAGGAAGGAAGGAAGAAAGGAAGAAAGGAAGAAAGGAAGAAAGGAAGAAAGGAAGAAAGGAAGAAAGGAAGAAAGGAAGAAAGAAAGGAAGAAAGAAATCCCCAAATCTACATACAGTCACGTCATAGTCAAACATCAAAAAAAACAAAACAAAAAACAAACAAAAAAACTTTCAAAAGTTGGGAAACGGGAGTTGGGGATGGACCTTGCCCATAAAGAACCAAGGGTAAGAATTACAGTTGAGTTTGTATCAGCAATTATGCAAACACAGAGTGAAGTAAAATGTTTAAAGTATTAAAAGAAAAAGAAGATGTATTTGTAAGTGTATATGCAAACTCAGTAACAGCCATCAAAAAAGAAAAAGCAGTAAAACTAGTATGCCAAGAGTGGAGTAAAAAAACAAAATCATTTCAGATGCTCAAAATCAAAGAAGGCAAAGAAAAAGTGGAAGGTTTGAAAACAAAAAGAACAAGGGCAATGAATAGAAAGCCATAACAAATATGGTTAATCTAACTACGACAATAATTGTTTTAGATACCATTAATCTAGATACACCAAAAGATAGAGCGAGTCAATGGATACCAAGACACATACAACCAAATGCATGTTTGTCCTAAGAACTTATTTTAAATAGAAAGACACATGAAAAGTAAAGGGATAAGATATATACCATACTAAAACTCATCAAAAAAAAGTTGAGATGGCTATAATAATTTTAAACAAAGCAGAATTTAGGGTAAAGAAAATTCTGCAGTATAAAGAGGGGTATTAAACTAGAAACTAATAATAGAAAATCTCCAAATACTTGGACGTTAAAAAAAACAACAACACACTTTTAAATAACATATGGGTCAAAGAGAAGTATCAAGAAAGATTTTTTAAATATTTCAAAGTAAATAAAAATAAAATATTCACAAAAATTAATGGTAAGAAAAAATTATAGCAATAAGTTCTGTAACAGAAAAAAATAGAAAATCAATCATTCAAGCTTACATCTTAGGAAACTAGAAAAAGAACAACAAATACATTCAAAGTAAGCTGACAAAAAGAAATAATAAAAATTAGAATAGAAATCAACCAAATTATAAATAGGAAAACAGTGAAGACCAATGAAAACTACAGCTGGTATTTTGGGACAATTAATAAAATTGTTAAACCTTTAGTTAGGTGAACCCTAAAAAGAGAAGACACAAATTAATAACATCATAAATAAAAGAGCAAAGAGTAGCTATCACTTCTGACACCATGGACATTAAAAGGAAATATAGGAATATTATGAACTCTATGTCCACCTAGATAAAATGGACAAAGTTCTTAAAAAGCACTCTACCAAAATTCACACAAAGAAAAATAGATGTAGCTCTCTTTATATTTTCTATTAAAGAAACTGAATAAATAATTAATAACCTTTTAAAACAGAAAGTACCAAGTCCAGATGGGTTCACTGGTGAATTCTTCCAAACACTTTAGGAAGAATCTACCTAATATCTACAATATTTTTCAGAAAATTGAAGCAGAGGAAATAATTTAAATTTATTTTATAAAGCCAGAATTACCTTATTACCAAAATCAGACAAAGATGTCACAAGAAAACTATAGATTATGATCTCATGAACACAGATGCAAAAATCCTCAACAAAATCTTAGTAAATTACATCCAACATGTGCAGAAAGAATTATATACCAAACCAAGTGGTATTTATTCCAGGTATGCAAGCTGGTTGAACGTTAAAAAAAATCAATGAATGTAATCCAACACATCAACCGACTGAAGAGGAAAAATCATATGATGATATCAATAGATACAAAATGAATTGAAAAAATCCAATATCCATTTATAATAAAAACTTCCTCAGGTTAATAAATAAAACTTAAGCAAATATTAAACTTCATGGTGAGAGCCTAGATGTTTTCCTGTTAAGGTCAGGAACATGGGAAAGATACTTCCAACTGCTCCTTTTCAACATTATGCTAGAAGTCTGCAGAAATGCCGTAAGACAATAAATTAAAAGGAAGGCAAAAATAAGTTTTATTTACAGAAGATATGATGGTACAGAAATCCCAAAGATTCAAGCAAAAAAATAAATAAATAAATCTACTTGAACTAAAAGAAATTATAGTAAGTTTGAAGGATATAAGTTTAATATACAAAATCAATTGCTTTCTTCTACACTAGCAATGAAAGCTTAGAATTTAAAATAGAAAACACAATAGCATTTACATTAGTATAAAATAATAAAATGCTTATGTATAAACCTAACAAAATATGCACAAAATCTATATGAGAAAATTTACAAAAAACTCTGATGACAAAAAAAATATGGACTATCTACAGAAATAAAGAATATTATTCCACGTATATTAGTTCTCCCCAAGTTGGTCTAAAGATTCAATACAATCTCAATCCAAATCACAGCAAGTGAATCTTATATTGACAAACTGATTCTAAAGTTTTATGTGAAGGCAAAAGACCTAGAAAAGCTAAAGAATATTGAATGAGAAGAACATAATTGGAACAATAACACTCCTCAACTTCCTAACATAGTTTGAAACTACACTATTCAAGACAGTCCTGGAAAAATTTACAGATTAATGGAAAGCAAAACAAGCCCAGAAATAGATCCAAACAAGTATAGTCAACTGATCTTTCACAAAGGAGCAAAGGCAATCAGAGGAGAAAGATAGTGTTTTCAACACAGTAAACAACGGAAAATCCACATGCAAAAAAATAAATCTAGATACAGACCTTATATCTTAACAAACATTAGCTCAAAATGGATCCTAGCTCTAAATGCAAACTGCAAAACCATAAGATTCCTAGAAGATAACAGGAGAAAATATAAGTGTTCTTGGATATGGGCATTGACTTGTTAAATATAACACCTAAAGCATGATCCATGAAAGAAAAATGTTACATTTAATTAAAAATAAAAAGTTCATCTCTGTGAAAGACACTGTTAAGGAATTAAAGGCCAAAGACTGAGAGAAAAAGTTTTGTTAAACACATATCTGATAAAGATCTGGTATGTGAAATACATAAAGAACTCTTAAAACCCATCAACAAGAAAACAACCAATGCAATTTAAAAATAGGCAAAAGATCTGAACAGACACCTCATTAAGCAAGGCACACAGATGGCAATTAAGCATATGAAAAGATGCACATTATCATATGTCATTTCAGAACTGCGAATCAACAAAGGACAAGTGCTGGCAAGGTTGTGGAGAAATGGGAACCCTAGTACACTGCTGGTGTGAATGCAGACTGGTGCAGCCCCTATGGAAAACAGTATAAAGTTTCCTCAAAATATTAAAAATAAAACTGGCATTTGACTCAGTTATTCCACTGTTGGGGATATATCCTAAGAATCCTGAAACACCAATTACCAAGAAATATGCATCCCTATGTTCATAGCAGTGCTATTTACAATAGCTAAGATCTGGAAACAGCACAAACATCCATCAAGAGATGAGTGGATTAAAAAAAGCTGTGGTAATTTACACAATGGAATACTATGCAGCTGTAGAACAGAAAGATCTCTGGCCCATTGAGATGTCATGGAGGTACCTGGAGATGATTATACTATGTGAAATAAGCCAGGCAGAGAAAGACAAGTATCACATGATCTCACGTATATGTGGAATCTAATAATATAAACTGATGAACAAAATAGATACAGAGACATGGGAGCAGGGAACAGACCGATGAATGTCAGGGGTGGGAAGAGATATACCAAAAAACTTATATGCATACATGTATAACCAATGGACACAGATAATAGTGAGGAAAGGCTTGGGGGTGGGGGAGCGGACAGCAGCAGGGTGGAGGAAGTCAATGAGGAAAAAGGAGGGGTATCTGTAATAATTTCAACAATAAAGATATATTTTTTTAAAAGACAGATATTCACTAACATATATCATTTGGGAATTGCAAAATTGAAACTATAATGAGATAACACCATATATTTATTAAAATAGCCAAAATTAAAAAAAACAAAAACAATGACAATACCACGTGAAGATGTAGAGCAACACAAATTCTCATACGTTATTGATGGACATGCAAATGGTACATCCACTTTGGAAACGTCTGGCAATTTCTTACAAAACTTATACTCTTACTATGTGATCTAGCATTTATACTCCTTGATATTTACTCAAATGAGTTGAAACTTCTTTCCACACAAAATCCTGCACATGAATTCAAAATTTCCAAAACTTGGAAACAATCAGAACATCTTCAATAGACAAATTGAAAAATTGTATTATGTCCATACATTTGAATGTTATTTACCAATAAAAAGAAATGAGCTATTAAGCCATGAAAAAACACAGAGGAACCCTAAAGGCAAATTACTAAATGATAGAAGCCAATCAGAGAAGGCAACGTATTGTATTATTCCAAATATATGACACTCTTGAAAAGATATAACTATAGAGCCAGCATGATCATCACTGGTTGCCAGGATCTCATGCAGAGGGGGGGATGAACAGGGGGTTTTTAGGCCAATAAATTATTCTGTATTAAATACTTGATGTTATATCTTACACTGATACTGGTACAAAAACAGACATATAGGCAAATGGAATAGAACAGAGACCCCAGAAATCGACCAAAGCCACTACAGTTAATCAATATTTGACAAAGGATGCAAAAGCATACAATGGAGTAAAGATAATCTCTTCAATAATTGGTATTGGGAAAACTGGACAGGTGCATGTGAAAAACAAAAGTAGATTACCAACTTATACCACACACAAGAGTAAACTCAAATGAATAAAAGTCATGAAACCATAAAAATCTTAGAAGAAAATACAGGCGGTAATATCTCAGATATCTCATGTAGCAGTGTTTTCACCAATATATCTCCTAGGGCAAGAGAAACAAAGGAAAAAAACAAACCAAAGGGACTACATCAAAACAAAAAGCTCTGTACAGCAAAAGAAACCATCAACAAAATGAAAAAGGGAACCCACTGTACAGGAGAACATATTCACTAGTGACATATCTGATAAGGGGTTAATTTAAAATATATTAAGTACTCATACAACTCAAAAGGAAAACAAACAATCTAATTGAAAATGAGCAAAGAAGCTAAATACACACTTCTCCAAAGAGACAAGAAAAATGGAAAAAAATGCTCCATCAGAGAGACGCAAATTAAAGCCACAATGAGGTATTACTTCACACCTGTCAGAATGGCTGCCATTAATAAATCAACAAATGGAGTGCTGTCGAAGAAGTTGAGAGAAGGGAATCCTAGTGGGAATGCAGACTGGTGCAGCCACTATGGAAAACAATATGGAGTTTCCTCCAAAAATTAAAAATGGAAGTGCTGTTTGACCCAGAAATCCCACTTCTGAGAATATATTATCCTAAGAATCCTGAAATACCAATCAGAAAGATATGCACACCTATGCTTATAGCAGCTTTATTTATAATAGCTAAAATCTGGAAATAGCCCAAGTGTCCATCAGTAGATGAGTGGATAAAAAAGTTGTGGTACATTTATACAATTGAATAGCACACAGCTATATTAAAAAAAAAAAATCTCTTACTCTTTTCAATAGCATGGAGGGACCTGGAGAATATAAGGCTAAGCAAAATAAGCCAGGCAGAGAAATACAAATATATCACATGATCTCACTTATATGTGGAGTCTAGTGAACAAAAATAAATTAACAAACAAAATAGGTCCGGAGGCATGGATGCCTAAAACAGACTGACAGATCTCAGAGGGGAGGCGGATGGGGGGGCTGGAACAGATTATTAACCAAAGAACATATATGCATATATGCATAGCCCATGGACACAGACAATAGTGTGATGAAAACCTGGGGTGGGGCAAGGGCTGGGTGGAGGGGGCAAAGGAGGGTAAATGAGGGGACATCTATAATACTGTCAACAATAATAAAAACTTAGCATGTATAAAACAAAGACTGAATCTAATATAACCACAAACAATACTGGCAATGCATCAAATATTGGCTCATTACTTGTAACAGATGTACTATACTAATGAAAGATATTAATAAAAAGGGAAACTAGGGGGGAAGGTGAGAGGATATATGAGAACTCTTTGTATTTTCTATTCATTTTTTTGGTAAACCTAAAACTGCACTATGAATGGAGTATATTGATTAAAGAGATGCATGCACTATATTCTGAGTAGTAAAATGCCAGCAACATTATACACACACACACACACTATATATATATTATACATACATTACATGCACCTTATATATTATAAGTGTATATATATGACATTATGAAAACAAAGGAAACAACAAGACAGATAAGTGGCGAGAGATATATTATCAAATGGCTCTGGAGGAGATGGTACCTGCATTTATTCACAACAATGAAATGAGTTTACCCATGGGGAGAAAATTTCAGGTGAGGGGACATTATGAGCAAAGGTAGAAATAGGAGGTCATCTGCAATGGCAGTCTTCTTGTGGTGTGGTTGGCTACAGGGTGGGGAGGAACTGCAGTCAGAGGTGTTAGCAAAGATACTTTCCTCAGAACCCTACTTGTCCTGTAAAGAAGGCAGGCCTCCTATGGATGATGGAGGCAATGTCAGTGTGGGGAAATGGCAAGACATACTGAACGTATTCAAGTTATATCAATTTTATACCAGGATTCCTGGAGATTTTTTCAGTTAACACTTTTTAGAAGCAAGCATAATCATAAGGAACAGAGTGACGATGTAAGAAGTGTCTAGAGATTTGCACTATCAAATATAAAAACTGGAATCTTTTGAAGCCATTCTTTGTTTTGTTTAATGCATTTTTGTACCGACTTTGCTTTTCAGCATTTAAGCTAGTATTGTACATGCTACTCTAAAATGGCCTGAGTTTTCATAAGTAAAAGTTTCTACCAAAAAAATAGATAGCTAGAGAAAGACACTAAAACTCTTATGAAGAGTAGCATGAATATCTATATATCTTGACAAACACA
Source organism: Molossus molossus (assembly GCF_014108415.1). Classification (NCBI taxonomy): domain Eukaryota; kingdom Metazoa; phylum Chordata; class Mammalia; order Chiroptera; family Molossidae; genus Molossus; species Molossus molossus. The sequence goes on along the minus strand of NW_023425344.1, from coordinate 161,468,887 downwards.
TGCCTATATGTTATATACTTAGGATTGGGCAAAAGTGGGTTTACAGTTGTAAGTACATGAAAGTTTATTCTTGTATTATTATTTATTATTACTGTATTATTTTCCATATGAACAACGGTAAACCTCCTTTTGCCCCATATAGTTATTAGAGTTTACCTCCTCCTGGATGGTTACCCTGAGCTAATTGTCTAGCATATAATGCACAATTTATTTTACAGCTTGGAGAACAACAGACCAAATATCAATTAGCATTTTACTCTTCATTCTTCCAGGAAAAATAATGTAGACTATTTAAAACTTCCTCTTGGGTTTGTCTGTGTGCATTCTAATGAGCTAGCACACACACAAAAGATGTTGAACTGATGTTAGAAATATACATACCTACCATATACATAAATTATTACCCTCGGGTGTAAAAATAAAGGTATTTTTAGCTGATTAAAAAGTATTAAAGAAATATGTCAAACAAAAGGTCTACACTGTTTCTAATTTTAAGTTAACATTTTATTTTCATGCCAATTTAAAAACTGATTTATGTTTAAGCTTTACTATATCTGAATAGAAAAGGCTTCATTAAGAAAAACTCAATATATTTATCTGCTCTTTAAATTATTCATAATAGTTGGTGAATACAAATTTTAGTGACTTGAAATTGGGTTTAATTCTGGGAAAATAATATTTACCTATTTTTATAATAAACAAGCTATTGTTGATCCGTGTATTTATTTGGGACAAAATTTTCATCCTTTATATGAAAACTGTTTTTCTCATGCACTTGAAAATAATTTAAATGCATTCTAAAATGCTTATCAATAGTGCTATGTATTAACTTAAAATTATCTTTTTCAACTTATTAAACACAGTTTGGGGTTACAGTATATAGAAAATTTTAGTTATTTTGAATTATTATATGAACAACAAACTAATATAATAATTCTGTACACACTAACTTCACCTTAAAAACTATTTTTGTAGGCTTTATAATTTATATCAGTCTTCTCTGTTAAGTTACATCAGAGGTAATTTGTATATATGATTACAATTTTATATTATAAACATGTTACAAAAGTGCATACTTTGATTTCTAGCAACAATTTCAATATTTTTGAAGAACTTTTTCTCTTAAAGATCACTGAAGTGTTGTTAACCAATTTATTCATATATATTATATTAATTGCCTTCAGAAATCATCTCTAAAACCCCCCAATTTAAATATCAGAGTAAATTTCAGCTATTAATCCTAAATTTCACAATCTTACTCAAGGTATGTGGTTTCTTTCCACTAACACACAAGAAAAGACTGAATTTATCATTTAGTTCAGAAACTATATCTGTCTAGTGCTTGATGACTTATATCTCCTCTTCACTCTCTCATAAGATTAAGGAAACAGTTGAAGGGGAATGACTTCAGATAAACCATTAATTCTCTTTAGATAAATCATTAATCTTCTGAGTATATGATAAAGAAGAAATTATTAACTTTTCCTGGAACTTCTTAAGATGTTCCTCAGAGACACATTCTTCCTAGAGAATTCCCACTTTTATCCACAATCTTGATCCAGGTCCACGTTCCCCAGTGCTTTTGCTGGTAGAACTGCCTTTAAAGTTTTTCCAAATCTGTATTTTCTTCTTCTATATTGTGTACATTTCTGCCAGTAACAGTTGCGTATATGTTTGTTTTCAAATCTCTTCAAAGGTCCAGAATTGCTCAGAATTATCTACCATATTACATCTCCTCGTTTGCAGTCAGTGTTAACACCCACCAGCACCCCGTTGCTAACCTAAAAAACCTGTAGGTTATTCCCAGGGATTTCTTCTTTATCCTCCATCCAAATCAAGCTCTGCTGATTTGCTAGAAAACATCCACCATCAATGTATCCATTCTTTTTACTGTATGTTGTCAGGGCTCTTGACCACTCCACTTGTATCTTTTTCCAGGAGTTATCATATTGGCCTTCAAGCTGACCCCATTTCCACACTTTCATTCTTTGATCAATTCTTTATTTAATATACAGAGTAAGTTTCTCAGAATGTAAATAAGATGTTAGCACCTTCCTTAATACTCTCCAATGCCTTCCTATTGTACTTAATGTATGACCTAAAATGTTATTATGCCTATAATCCTGTTTTGATGATGTCACCCTTGATTTTCTATCCAAACCTTTGCTATGCTCCCAACTTCTCCTCATTCTTCTCTGGTTGTTACTAAGTTGCACCACTAAACACTTCCATACTCTTTCCTTCCTCAGGATATTTGTGGATAAGATCCTTTTTACTTTAAAGCAGCCCATTTAGAACTGCCATGTGATATTTAAGAAAGTTTCATATAGTACACTGTTATTTAATCAAATGCTCAAGTTGTTTTTGGTTTGTTTGTTTATTCCCTGGTGACATACATTAGATCACATAGCAGCGACTTCGGTGAGACCTGACTTCTCATTCTCTGTACACTACATTCACTCAGACCCTGCGCTCCTTCCGCTCTTGTGTTCAGTCACCCCTGCACCTCATCTTTGAGTATCCAACTCTTCATTATAAATCTGGTTACCTTGCATTTCTTCCTCGTTCGGCTCTTCTATGTATTATTGCTCTCCACTTCTATAAACTCTATTTCCTCTTCTAGTCAACTCTACTCAATGTAATATTTAAATACTGAAGTGTATTCATGTGTTAGCTGTCTTTCTCCAAATAAGTTATTTGATGGCAGTGATTTATTTTCATCTCTACACAATCTAAGAAACCTAGTCATCCATCCTTTTCCAAATCTAAATACTTACCAATTCTTAACACACACATACATTTTCATGATGCTTTACAACTATTTCCTCTTCTTTATTTTCTCTAATTAATAGCATCAATCATAGATTGTTATAATTTCTCCTGTTATCTGCATCTACAATCTCATCTTTCCTCAATATTTAACTCACTATTCTGAGGCTGACTTACTGATCTAATATGAAGGTGACTTCCATGGTATATAGCCATAAATCTTGCTCATAGGAGTCATTTATAAAAACAGAATTCCAATTTATTAATTGGAATTGATTTTCTATGATAGCTCTCCCGTGTCCAGAATATATGTATGTACATGATATCACAGTAAGCATATCCCCGGCCTTAGCGAGACCCACTCAGAAAAATCAATACAGAAGCAGAATGATAGTTTAATAATTTACAAAGCTATATACAACATTGAAAATATTTATTAAGACTATAAATGACCAGTTCTAACACATATCTATAAGAAAATTTAAAAAAGAAAAAAGATAGATTAAATTGAATATCTAATAATATTATGTTGGTTAATTCACCCTTAATAGAAAATGATATATTATTAACAAGTCTTTATGTTGCAAATTAATACAGTCTCAATTAACCTGCAGTATTTTTGTAGTTGTATTTTAAAGAATGTATTGGCTCATGTACGTTAGAAATCTAGAGGATCGCACTACCTTCAAGAATAGCTTGATCCAGAAATTTAAACAATTAAGCCGAGAGGGATCACACAATGCAGTTTAACACAGCTAATCAGAAGAAAAGATGAGAGGCATCTGAAGGTAGTTAGATTTTCACCCTTTCTTTTCAGCATCTCTCCATGTTTTATTTTTGAGGGACTTTACATTAATGAAAGCATATCTATGTACATGATTATATTTGGACAACATAATGTTCAGCCCACTGCAATAATAATTTATAACCTTATCTGTTATTCATAGAATACTAGATACCAGTAAGCTATTTTATTTATCCCTCCGTGGCAGAAATGCCACTAAATTTGAAGAGATGTTATTGTACAAGATGAAGTTGATATTTCTGGCAACACAAAACTTTCAACTTTTTACATTTCAGAACTGTCAAAAAACAAAAAGTTGTCTGCAGTCTCTCAGGAGTTGTGAATTGCTAAACACAAAGCATCATCAAAGCAAAGGTGTAGGGCTCTGGGAAAAATTCAAAGCCAATTAATATGTGCATTTTTTCCTGTGTTGCCCACATTAAGACCAACAAAGTGCAGACTGCTCTGTGCACACACAGTCTTTCCTTGCACGGCCTGTCGTTTTTTTCGGCATCATGATTTGGAGAAGGGGAAAAGGAACACAGTCAACACTCTGGAAACTGTTCAACCTCACAAACACACTTCAATTTGCCTGATACTTTGTGTCCAGTGGGAACAAACAAAATGCAGTAAGATAAGGACACACTAAAAGAATTCTGTCCTCCATAGCCAAAACCCTTTTTAGAAAAAGTAATTGTCTTTTAGCCTTTCTCCGATTTTTTGAGTAAATAATACATAAATTACAATCCAAGCCACAAAGAGAACAATCTCGGCGCTGATTTGAAATTCAGCAAACACACCAGATTATGCTTTCAGGTGGCAAACACACCAGGGTTCCCTGGCTTCTTTTGTGTTCCTGGGCTTGTAGAGTGCTAGGAGCTGACAGATGCTTATCAAACATTCATGTAAACACTGCTATCAAAGCTGTGCGCTCCGGCTCTGGCTTCACACAAGAGGGTCAGCATGGAACATCATTAACGCTGGGCCAAAGACAGAGATGTCGTGCCACGAGGCTTGCACTGCGAGAGAATGCCTTTCTCAGACACAGCACTCAAACTGTTAACTTTGCTGACACCAAAGAGGAACAGAGAGAGGCGATGTTTAAAACATGAATTCCGTTAGGCATTTTCATCTTTGTTTTCTCGAGTTTAAATAGAATGTGGGGCTTTGTTGGGTGTCTGTCTTTATCCGAGAGGACGCAGCAATGTGGCCCAAGTCTGAGAACTATATAATGACTTCATAAACAAAGAAACTATCGCAGAGATTTAACGACTGTGAAAGCAATAATGCAGGAGGCAGAAAGTTACATTCTTTAGGTCCAGGATGACTTACCGCATCTCGAGGACGCTTTTCCTTCTTCAGTTTCTCCAGACCCCCAGGCCTGGAGCCTTTTCATGTGCAGGGGTCGCACTACTTTGGGGGATGAGTCTTTACCCACTGTGAGAAAGGTCGTGAGGTCAGTCCCGAAAGTCACCTCACCCTTAAGCCACCACGACCTAGAAGGTGGGCTTCCTCCCATTTCATTTTAGGTGCCAGTTTTCACCTGAGTAAAATTGTTACTGAGCCCAATAATGTAACAGCTTCACCACAGCTTCCTTTTCACTCAATAGCGAGAATCACATATTCTGCCAGTCGTCTGTGATTGCATTAGAATGGCGGTCTCCAAGTGTGGTGCCCAGGGCGGTAGCAAGAGCATCATCTGCATACCAGTCGAGATTGCTCAATCTGGGCCTATCAGAGACAGAAAAATAAACAAGTAAGGACACTGGTTTCATTCAGCATATTGCACTTGTGCGAGCACTAACAGCTGAAGACCAGAGTGCCTCAGCAGGTTGGGTTTGCCTTAGACTTTTGTAGTGAGAACAAAACAAACTGCAAAGGGAATGATTTACACCTGTGACTGTTTTGCAATCAGGGGGTGTCTCCGTCAGCTGAACAGGAGTTTATCTCGGCATTCGTAGCTAGTTTCAGGGGGACAAACAGCTAATCTTAGCTAATTATTTGTGAGAAAAGGACAGAAAGTTAGAGGGTTTGTGTTTGGCCTCATCCCATGAAAACAAGAGTCATCTGCAAATCTTTGGGAGCCATGAGAAAGTGTGGACAGTGTCTTTTCTAAGTCATATGGAAAAAGTGGTTCTTTGCAGGAAGCTATTTCTCAGAACTCAAAACATTGGCGGGAGTTTGGGAAACTAATGTTTGGGGGCATTTCTCAACCATCCCTGTATTCTGGGAGCAAAGAACTCAACTAACTGTCGATATTTTCAGACTCTACCCTATCTACCAGCATCTGTAGTTTAGCAAGCCATCCAGGTGATTCTGATCCATGTTGATGTTTGAGGATGGCATTAGGCTTTGCCTCCGAAACCTGCCTATTGGCCCATCTGGCATGTTTCAACAGAAGATTTTTTTCCACCTGTCTCTTTACCTTCTACTTGCAGTCCTGCCTTAACTATAAAGGGGTTTCAATCCCCTACAATCCACTGTGTGGATCCTAAGACCTCATCATAATTGGTGGGAGAATCTTTTTACTGACACAGCTAATACATCTGTGTTCTGTCTGTTTTCCTCCTCAGTTACAACTGTTATCATTAGGTAATGGTATTTTTCCAACTTTCTCTATGCCCATGTTAGATTCACCTAAAAAAGAAACTCTGGTACTATGCAGCTGTAAGAAAGAAAGATCTCTTACCCTTTGAGACGACATGGAGGGACCTGGAGAGTATTATGCTGAGCGAAATAAGCCAGTCAGAGAAAGTCAAGTACCACATGATCTCACTTAGTTATGGTATATCATGAAGAAAATAAGCTATCAATCAAAATAGATCCAGAGTCATGAAAGTAGGGAGCTGACAAACCTCAGAGGGATGAGGGTTTGGAGGATTGGGAAGAGAGAAACCAAAGAATTTATATGCATATATGCACAACCAATGGACACAGACAATAGTCTGGGGAAAGCAGGAGGAGGGTGGGAGTGGGGAGGAGGGGCTTAATGGGAAGAAAAGTGGGGGGGACATCGGTAATACTTGCAATGGTAAAATAAATAAATAAATAAATAAATAAATAACCAGTGCATAGTATCTGACACAGAGTAGGTAAGCAATAAAAATTGCTGACTGAATGAATAACAGGACACTCTCCATAGGATTTAGTACTTGAGATATTGCTTGTGACCGAAAATGCTATTTACCACCTCATGGATATTTGAGCTTATTCAAAGATATGAATTTGTATACAATATACAGGATGGGGCAAAAGTATGTTTACAGTTGTTCCTATGAAAAATGGTACAACAGTTAATAAATAATAAATCAAGAATATACTCTGTTTTCCATACTCACAACTGTAAACCTAGTTTTGCCCTACCCTGTATATAAATAGACTATTTAGCTTTTGCTTTGTGAGCATGACATGAAATAGGCATCTCAGCCTTGATGCTCTCTTTTGGGTTGTTGGCTAAAAATAAAATGAATAATATAGTAAGTAATTATAGCCCATGCTTTTAGACTCTTTCTGTCCTCTCTCCTTCTCTCTCTCTCTTTTTTTTTTATAAAGGGCAGCATGCTATTTCCAATTATGAACTAATATACTTCCACTTCTTTTCTTAAAATATACTCATTGTTTCTTGATGTCTGAATTCATGGACAAAATACAAATCACTATTAACTAATCATGCAAGTCTTATTTCTTTTTTTAAGATTTTTTTCTTTATTGATTTTAGAGAGAGAGAAAGGAGGAGAGAGAGATAGAAACATCAATGAGAGAGAACATCAATTGGCTGCCTCCTTCATGCCCCCCACTGGGGATCAGGCTCACAACCTGGGCATGTGCCCTGACCAGGAATCGAACTTCAACCTCTTGGTGCATGGGTCGACGCTCAACCACTGAGCCACATTGAAAAGGCGAATCTTATTTCTTTGTGATGCAAAAAAGTCAGTCTTAGACTCCCCTCTAGGGAATGGTTCAACAAGTGGGTGAGCATTTCTAAAATCTCTGTTGTTGTGATTCTAAGGTCTAAATGCAGATGGTTTGGCTCAATGGATCAAATCTATTTCTGTTACTCAAACTGAAATGGAAAAGTAGTATTTAGGATTTATTTTGCTTCATAATAAGAAAGTATATTTATTTCCATTGTATTCAGAAAATAGAAATATAAAACACAAACTAAAATTAAATGTCTTCTTCAGATACTCGTTAGCTCACATATAGACTTATAATTTCAGTCTGGGAAATTTCAGACATGACTACAGAATTTGTAACAAAAATGGTAAAATAAAAGAAAATTTAAAAAAAGACAAACATAAGCCAGTTATTGATTAGAATGTTTGTCAGAATAATAGAAAATTATCCTAATGACTTTAAATAATGATTTGTTACTGCTTCCTAAGTATGTTGCCATTTTCCTGAAGGTGAAAATGTCTTGTTACTTTGAGTTGGTACTCCTACTCTTGTAGCCAAACATCCCCAATTCTTTTAGTTGTATTTGCTCATATGTGTCTCCTTAATTTTATAATTATTTACATTTTTAACAGATATCTTTTAATGTGGTCATTGTTTTGGCTGTAGAATGTTATTTCATGGTTCATCTAATTTTCAACTGAACTCCTTTTACTCTTTTGAGGTTTCTGTTCTTGCACCCCTATTTCTGTTCTTTCTGTCTCCTAGTGTAGTTACATCTATGAGCTATGGGTTAAATAGCCAATGTTATATTAATCTTTATATGTAAATACTGTTGCAACTGAATCAAGAATTATAATTTAATGTTTTTCTTTCTTATAAAATTTTCTTAGTTAATTATTTCTTCTATTTTCTTTGCTTTATTCTTTCCTTTTATTCTTCTTCCTGCTCCAACAGAACTGTCAATAAACTATCAATATACTTTCCAAATACTGTATCACATCATTACCACACTCTCCTCAGTCCCAGGAACTGCCCTCCTATAGCTCCTGATCCTTCTCCCACCCTGAAAAGTTGCTCTATAGTCTATTTCATAGATGTCACCTTGTGCTTCTCTTCACCAGTCTCGTGGGTTAGATCCCACTTTTCCAGGACCCTCTGTCTTTCTATGTTCCTCTTACTCATTGTGTAATGAAAGCACACATGTAAATTTTATGAGATAATATATTGCTTTACAAAATTTAAAGATTCTTTTGATATCTGGATAATATAACCTAATGGCACTGGAATAGTGGCAAGATAATACCCTTTGTAGTTAATAGCTCCTAGAGAAGACTGCCACTCAGGACCACACCCAAAGGATTGCATCTGGTCAGCAGTTTATGTATGGCATGCAGGTTGGATCAACTACATTTTGCATGCTACAGGGATTAGTTAATTTGAATAATTTCTCAGGCTCTAGGGTACAGGAGCTGTCGCTAGTTGGTACCTGGGTTGGGGCAGATAGGAGAGGTGCAGAGGGGCTCCAAGGTATGAGACAAGGGAGTGTTGGGACGTGGAGTCAATCAGCTGCTCAAAAAGGAGAACAATTCATTAATAAATTATTATATAGTGAATATTTATATATTATATATTATTATATATATTATTATATAGTGAATACCCTTCGTATGGGTATTATAAATTTTAGCTTCATTCTTTTCTCCAAAAGTATCTACTCTTTTGACTATTTTAGTAATTTCTTCCTTGGATGTCTTAGATTTTACCAAACATGGGTGAATTCTTTGACATTCCAGTTTAGTGTTACTCAGCATGTATTTCAAGTTTCTTATAATCTACAGTTCTACCTCCATTCCTTTTCTTCCTTAGTATTCATGTGTTGAAAAACTGGGCCATTTGTCCTGTAGCTTTTTCCACAGGCTGAATATTTTGCTGATTTCATTCTAACAGTGCAATTTGACATGTTTTTCTTTTGCCCTATAATACAAATAATCAGGTCTAGAGCTTTGATCATTCTCAGATTTGAATACTTTAGCAGATTATAGATGGTATGGCATCCTACCATTGGAAGGTTCATGATAGTTAATTTTTGCTATTTTCAGCCATTCTGGTTTTTTTCTCAGATCATTATTTTTCATTCTACCAGAATCCCACATCTGTTATATCTTTTGTTGTTATTTTGAGTCTGTCTAATAATGGACTTCTTCCTTTCGTACAAAATGCCATGGGATCAGGGATGAAATAGAGAATTATTTTTTAAAAATAACAAATTAGGCCCTGACCAGGTGGCTCAATTGGTTGAAGTGTGTTCACTACACTAAAAGGCTGCAGGTTCAAATCCCAATCAGGGTACCTATTCAGGTTGTAGGTTTGATCCCTAGTCGGGGTGCATACAGGAGGCAACCTATTGATGTTTCTCTCACATTGATGTTTCTCTCTCTCTCTCCTTTCCTCTCTCTAAAATCAATTTTTAAGAAATTAAAAAATAAGGAATTAGTAACGGAAGTATTATTTGAGATGAGAGTTGAGCAATAAACAAATACTAACCAGATGGAGAAGGGAGAGATTTCAAGCAGCAGACACAGCATTGTCAATGAGGCAGGAGGATGAGAAAATGAAGCAAGAAGCCTCAGCAGAATTAGAGTGTGTAGACATAGGAGGCTGAAGATGATGTTGGACATGTGTGCATGGGCCTAGAAATGAAATAAACAGTGTTTTTCAAATGTCCTCTACACAATACTGTAAGAGCAGAAGGGAGAGGAAGCATATTCTTATATAAAGTGATGGTAGAGGGAGGCAAAAATAAAATAAGGTAAGAATAAAATTTCCATGAAGCAATATAACACAAAGTCTCCTCCCCAGAAGCTCCTTCCTGGTCTCTTCTCTCCCAGCTTCCTTGGTCTATTCTCCTTCTCCACTGCTCCAACCTAGATTCCACTGATCTTCATCACCTTGTTCATAACATGAGCAAAAGAAAGTAGCTAACATACAGATATTTTTTTCATGAATAACAGGAATAGGTAAAACCCATCTACACGATAAGTCCAATGTACATCTTGACTTTATAATCACCTTTAAATAAATGCACATTTTATATGTGTTCCATATGTATTAACATAATTTTAACATCATAAGAATATTTTCCTCCACGAATACTAAATAGCATGCAAACAATAATAAAATCCCTGACACTCAGTGTGTCATGTCTCTTCTTTGGCTTTAAGTGTCTCTTGGCCCATTTTATGGTATACAAAATTCCAGTTTGAGAAACAGAGAGATAAGGAAGGATTAACATATTTTAAGAACAAGGTAAATCTGATAATAAGTATGCACAAAGAAGATCAAATTATTAAAGTGTGTGAAAGCCATAGGTATGAGCAGGAGAGGAAATAGTAATGCACACGAGGAATGATGGGTGACTTAAGCAGGGCCTTAGGGCTAGCGAAGAAAGAATGGAAACAAGGTCTGCAAGTCAACATTAGATAGTCAGGAAGATGATATAGGCAAGCACAGAAAAAGTTCAAGGTTCTCTTTAGTAAGCATATTTTTAGAGACATAGCCAATGAAATTGGCTGTTTTGTGTATTCACTTTGGTGTTCAAACATAACTTAAGATGTCCAGGAAGAAGACAGATATTTCCCTAGTCTCCATTTTCACCAATTCCTACTGTAAAAAATTGGAAGTTAAACAAGCATTATGCTTGTATTAATTTAATGCAATTAAATCTGTACTTCTACACAGTTCAGTCTTGGGGCCTTTTGCTTCTTTATCCCTTGGACTCCATGGTTACATGTTGAAAAACTCACTGTAGGTGGATGCTTCTTTATCCATCAAGTCACGACTTAAACCTGGCTAACCCCTCGCCTTCTATTCTTCCAAAAAGGTATTTAATTTGGTGCATATACAATGCAGTAAGGATCTGGATATGAAAACAGGGTGCATTGAAGATATTTACTCCAAAAAGGTGCACAAAATAAAAATATGTGGTAACTTGCTAAACTACTAACATTTGGAGAATCTTTAAAGTCTGTTGTCAGTGCTATGATACTCACAAAAAAAGGAAGTATATGCTTGCTAACATTTGTAACATACTCCAACTAACATCCCTTCTTAGCATCATCACATGTGGTGGCTGATGGGACAGATGACAGCATAAAGAGGCAGTATTTCTAGGAAGAAACTCTGTCTCTAACCCATTTTTAAAAACGAATGGATTGTTCCTTTTAGCATCTTTGCCCTGTCCACAGGGCTTATAGCTTTGCAAGGTAGGATAAATGTATTTGTAGTGAAGGATGAAAGTCATAATATGTTAAGTGCTGAAACACTGAAACAAATTATTTTTCCTCTTACAAGTAGAATTGAATTGGAAACTAATAAAAAATACCATCAATAAAATTATGGGCAAGAAGGCTCATGTGACACAGGAAACTATTCTTCATTTAGGCATACCAAGTTTCACATTTTCCATATGCAAGGGAGTTGTTACTTTTTTGTTAAAAATATATTATTATTTATAAACTTGCACGATAAATGAAAAATCACATTCATTTGCCATCAAGATTTTATAAAGGTTACCAGTTGCTACTTACATAGTAGAATTTTAGACATCTTTGCCCATATAAAGATTTTAGTTCTTGCCAGGGCTTTACAAGAATAAAATATTGTTTTGCTTTAGTCTTGAGAGAGAGAGAGAGAGAGAGAGAGAGAGAGAGAGAGAGAGAGAGAGATCTGTAGTGTTACAAACCATTATATTTCACAATATTGATGTTTCTATAATTATTTCTTATGTTGTGCTTTTTTTCCAAAAAAAAAGTCGAGATTTCACTGAAACCATAACCAAGCCTTTGCTTTTCAATAAAAACTGCTTTGCACATCCCTTTAAAACTATAAACTTTGTTTTTAGGAGGTAGAATTATCTAACAGGCGAAACAGCCTGAGGTCTGTGCTTTAGAAAGATGTAGACCAAAGATCCTTCTGTCCTTTTTCCCTGAAGTTCTTTTGCTCTCCAGACTACTTCCTCCCAAGGAAAGAGGCATTTTGGAGGTGCATTGAATATTTTCTTCTTTTATTTTATTTTTCCCAGTTCTATCATCACATGTAGGTTTTATAGGCAGGGTTGGTTCTACAAATCAGTCTAATCTCAATTCCAAAAGATGGAAGTCAACATATTTTCTGGTTAAAAAGTTTGTGGACTTCTGGTCAAGGTGGCAGCATAGGTAAATCTGGTATGCACCTCCTCCCTCAACCACATCAAAATTACAACTGGGCCCTGGCCGGTTTGACTCAGCAGTTAGAGCATCGGCCTGCGGTCCAGAGAGACCCGGGTTCGGTTCCCGCTAAGGGCATGTACTTCGGTTGCAGTTTGTCCCCGGCCCTGGTTGGTTGTGCGGGTGGCAGCCTCTCGATGTGTCCCTTTCACATCGATGTTTCTCTCTCTCTTCCTCTCTCCCCCCTCCCACTCTACCTGAACAAAAAATGAAAAAATGTCCTCGGGTGAGGATAAAAAAAAAAAAAAAAATTACAAATGGCCTGGCCGGAGGCGCACAGTTAGTTGAGTGTTGTCCTCACTGAAAAGTTGCTGATTCAATTCGCAGACAAGTCACAAACCTGGGTTAAGGTCTCGATCCAGGGTCGGGGCATGTACAGAAGACAACCAATTGGTGTTTCTCTCTTACACGGATCTCTCTCTCTCTCTCTTTCTCTCTCTCTTTTTCTCAGCATGTCCTCAGGTATGGATTATAACGAATAAAAATAAAAATTACATCTAAACTACAAAACAACACCTGAAATCTGGCTGATTGGAAGTCCTACAACTAAGGAATTAAAGAAGCCACATCGAGACTGATGGGAGGGGTAGAGACATGGTATGGGCCAGTCCCTTACCATGTGTGGCAGATAAAAATCAGGAGGAGTCTCTTGGCTGCCAAGGTCCACCCTGAGGAGGGAGGGGTTCCAGCCCCACACCAGGCCCCACTCAGCCCCAGGTTCCAGTGCCAGGAAGAGAAGTCTCCATAATTTCTACCTGCAAAAACCAGTGGGGATTGAGGCTCAGTGAGACAAAGGCAGTTCCTCTTAAAAAGCCCACACAGAGTACTCAGACTCACTCCCACTGAGCTGCAGCAGGGGCGGCAGCCGGAAAGGTGACAAAGGCATAGAGAGAGGAACCGGACTGCCGGGCCTGAGGGTGGGAACTGGGGGTAGCTTTCTCCCAGACAGAAGCGCTTGCAGAGGCCATTGTTCCTTTTTTTTGTGCTGCTGGACCTACAGAACACCTGCACAGAGCCTGTTGGTAGGCACCATATCTGAGACTCCATCAACCTAGCTCCCAGTATTAGCGCCACTCTGGTGATTCTCTGGGGCCCCACCCCACCCAACTTTCAGGCCCACCAAGCTGTGTCCAGTGGCTTTTCATATAAATGGCCCATCGTGGCTCCTGCTTCAAATTTCCCTAAAATCTCTCGAACAAGCAGCATCTGGTGCACTGAGCCCCATACCTCTCCTTAAGTGGCCCCAGGTCTGCCACTAGCAGCAGCTGTCCTTGGTTCGCAGCTTGGCCTTGCCTGGGCACCTCCAAGCCCAGCACAAGTAGCAGTCATCTGAATGCTTTGTAGCTCATGCTGAATTGCCAGGGGCAGAAGACAGGTGGTGGCTGACTTTGGCCTGCACCTCTTGAGAGGCTCCAGAGCCAGCACACCCAGTGGACAGCTTCAGACCATGTCAAAGCACCACCTTGACAAATGACACACTCAAGGTGTGGACTTAGTAGGCACCAGAGCCCTGCTGAAGTAAGTTCTGCTCTGTTCTGTGAGGTGAGACCCTGCACAGCTGATCCACCATGGTGGTCAGAGGTAGGAGGTTGGTGGTCAGTGGGTTGTGGCCAGTCCTTGCAGCTGACTGGCCTATGGGTAAGTCCCTCCCATTGATGCATCAACAATCAATGCTTAACAATAAGAGGAGGGTGTGCACAGCCCACACAGGGAACGCACCTCAAGGGTCTAGGTTGGATGATCAGGGAGGCTGTGCTACTGGACCCTACAGAACACCTATTACTTTAGGCTATTCTACGAAGCCTGAGAGATGCAGAAAGCTCTACCTCATGCATAGAAACAAAACAGATAGGCTACTCATTCCCATTAATAATAACTAGCTAATTACAATGGTCCAATATGATTGTCAGCTGATTTCTCAACAGAAATTTTGCAGGCCAGAAGAGATTGGCAAGAACTATTCAACGTGGAAGTAGAAACAGACTGAAAAACTACAGATGGAATGGGGGTGGAGGAGTGGGAAGAGATAAACCAAAGAACGTATATGCACATATGAATATCCAGTGAACATAGACATTAGTGCAGTGAAGGTGAGTGGGGGGGATGGGGAGGAGGATGTCAATGGGAGAAAAAGGGAGGGACATCCATAATATTTTCAACAATAAAGATACATTTTAAAAAATAATAAGAGAAATATTCAAAGTAATAAAAATCAAGGACCTACAATGAAAATTACTCTCCCCAGCAAAGCTATCGTTTAGAATCGAAGGACAGATAAAGAGCTCCCCAGACAAGAAAAAGCTAAAGGAGTTCATCACCACCTGTGTTATATGAAAGGTTAAAAGATCTTCTTTAAGAATAAGAATAGAAAAAGAAAAATATATAAACAACAAAATGCCAACAAATACATATCTATGAACAATTAAATCTAAAAAACAAAATAAATGAACAACAGAATAGAAACAGACTTAAAGATACAGAGAACATTTTGATGGTGCCAGATGGGAGGGCCCTTGGGGGATGGGTGAAAAAGGTGAAGAGATTAAGAAGTACCAACTGGTTGGCACAGAATATTCATGAGGATGTAAAGTACAACATAGAGAATATAGTCAATAATATTCTTATAACTAGACATGGTGTCAGACAGGTGTGGGATTTATTGGGACGATCACTTAGTAAATTATGTAATGTCTAATCACTGGAGTGTACACCTAATACTAATATAATAATGTGTGTCAACTATAATTTAAAAATAACAATTATTTAAAATAAATAAATGAAAAAGTCATTTTAAACTCGGTCCCTCCCCTCCCCAGAAAACTGAAAAGAATAGCACAAGCAATTTTTATTAGAAAAAAATAAGAGCATCAGGCTAAAGGCAAAATAATAAAAAAATATAATAAAATATAAAAGAAAACACTATTTTTCTTTTCACTTATTCACATATTCACCTACATTTATCTGGTATTACTATGCGTTCAGCACTGTGGGAGATGACAGATGAAACAGATGTGATCCCCGCCTTCAAGGAGCTTATAATGTGATACAGATAGAAAACAGAGATAAATATGTAAATGGATAAAAGAACAATCTTACAGATACAGGAGAAAAATTTTAAAAATCTGTATTAAGTTTATTTTTATATTTTTTTTCCATTTTGATTTGTTAACATCTGGGCCTTGGTGACTCAGGAGGCACTACCCGTGCCAGGGTCGGCTAACTGCTACAGATAGTATATGGCTTGCCTGAGAGTATGCCTTTAATATGTAAACCAACCAATCCAAAGCCCAGAACCCCAATCACCTCTTTTTTTTCTTTTTAATTTTTTTTCCTTTATTAATTTTTAGAGAGAAAGAAAGAGAGAAGGAGAGAGAGATAGAAACATCGATGAGAGAGAACATCGAACGGCTGCCTCCTGCACGCCGCCCACTGGGGATTTGGCCCACAACCTGGGCATGTGTCCTGACTGAGAATCAAATTGGTGCTTGAGTCGATGCTCAACCACTGGGCCACACTGGCCGGACCCAATCACCTCTTTTTTTGAGGCTCTCATACTCTGGGATAGTATTCTCCTGCCCTAATCATTTTAGGGCTAGGTAGCTGTCATTTAGGGACCACCCCTACATTCCAGAGCCCATCAAAATTATTCAAATTATTCAATCCTAAATCTACTTAGACTGTGTTACCTTGCCTCGCTGATTCCTTCCCATGACAAACATAGCAAAGGTGCCAGCCGGCAGTTTCTTTCTTTTTCTCTGCCTGCTCATCCCAGCTCTGGGCTTCCCCAGGTAGCCCTGCAAGGCAGGCTGTGCCTCCTGTTTCCAGGGGACTCTACATAGAATGAAAACTTGCTTCATAACAATCATTTCCACGTCTTACCATACCTGATTGAAACAAATGTTGGGTATCAGAAAAATATAATCACAATTGAATGCTTAAAATCAATATCATCTATTTTTATCTATGAAGATAATTCCCTAGAAAAATTATTTTAAAATATATTTGACAAAAAATATAAAACCAGAAGCGATTTGTGACCAATAAAGAAAATAACCCACTAGTCAAAATCTTCCCCAAACCTAGTACCCCTCTTTCTTCAATATTCCCAGATGCTTTTATAAATTACTTTTACCAAACTCACAAGAAAAATAACCTATGTGGGATAAAAAGATAGGAAAAGAACATCAGCTTATTTTATACAGTTTATAGAGAAATTCATACAAGAACTGTATGAAAAAAAATATCACTTAATAATGTAGATATAAAATCCTAAATTAAATGATAGCAAATATAATTTAACCAAGTAGATGTTTGTAATTACTAGCAAGTTTTCCAGATATACAACAGCTCTAAGAAAATCAGAACCTGTAAAAGTATAAGGTACATAAACAATAGCAAGTTACATAAGTTAGTTATGATAAATCTTTATATATATAAAATAATTATAAACAAAATCTCTGAACAGTGAATCAAACATCAACATAAGACAAAAAAGGAGACTTAAGTCAATTGAAATAATACATTCTTTAACAACATAAAGGTGGAAATTCATCACAAATTAATCTATAAATACCTTGAAATTACATGTATTTGACTAACTGATCCTAGAGTTTATATGTAAAAAGAAAAGGTAAAAATGATCAATTTTCAGTAATAATTTCAAGCAGAAATTCTCCTTACCATATAGAAACATTTAGTAAAAGATCATGAAGAGGAAGTAAAAATATAACATTAAGTATAAGATCAAGTATCAGAATTTTGTTTTCTTGCCTTGACTCTCACTGATTAAGAATCAGTTTAACTCCATTCATTTTTTTTATAATCCATATTCTACATTTTCTTCTAGAATTTTTATGGATTCATGAGTCACATTTAAGTCTTTTGTCCATTTTCAGTTTATTCTTGTGTATGGTGTAAGTTGATGGTCTACTTTTATTTTTTGCTTGTAGCTGTCCAATTTTCCCAACACCATTTATTAAAGAGGCTGTCTTTACTGCATTGTATGCTCTTGCCACCTTTGTCAAATATGAATTAAGCATATTGCCTTGGGTCCATTTCTGGATTCTCTGTTCTGTTCCACTTGTCTATATGCCTGTTCTTGTGCCAGTACCAGGCTGTTTTGATTACAGTGGCTTTGTAGTATAATCTGAAATCTGGTAATGTGATCCCTCCAACTTTGTTCTTCTTTTTCAAGATTTCTGTGGCTATTCAAGGTCTTTTTTGGTTCCATATGAACTTTTGAAGTATTTGTTCTAGTTCTGTGAAGTATGTCATTGGTATTTTGATGGGGATTGCATTGAATCCATAGATTGCTTTGGGTAGTATGGATATTTTAATGCTGTTAAGTCTTCCAATCCATGAACAAGGTATGTGCTTCCACTTTTTTATATCTTCCTCTATTTCTTTTTTCAATGACCTGTAGTTTTCTGCAAATAGGTCCTTTATTTCTTTGGTTAAGTTTATTTCTAGGTATCTTAATTTTTTTGCCGCAATGGTAAATGGGATTGTTTTTTTAGTTTCTCTATCTGTGACTTCATCATTGGTGTATAAGAATGCCATCAATTTCTTGAGGTTAATTTTGTATCCTGCTACTTTGCCAAATTAATTTATTAAGTCTAATAAATTTCTGATGGAGTGTTTGGGGTTTTCTACATATAATATTATGTCATCTGCGAATAATAACAGTTTCACTTCCTTCTTTCCAATTTGGATCCCTTTCACTTTTTTCTTCCTGTCTTATTGCTGTGGCTAAGACTTCCAGAACTATGCTAAATAAGAGTGTCAAAACTGGGCATCCTTGTCTTGATCCTGTTCTTAAGGGAAATGATTTTAGTTTTTTCCCATTGAGTATAATGTTGGCTGTACGTCTTTCATATATGGCCTTTATTATGTTGAGATATAATCCCTCTATTCCCAGATTGCTGAGTGTTTTTATCTCAAATGAGTGCTAGATTTTGTCAAATGCTTTTTCAGCATCTATTGATATGATCATATGATTTTTATCTTTTATTTTGTTTATGTGGTGTATCACATTTATTGATTTGCAAATATTGTACCAGCCTTGCATCCCTGGGATGAATCCCACTTGGTCATGGTGAATAAATTTTTGATGTGTTGCTGGATTCAATTTGCTAGTATTTTGTTCAGGATTTTAGCATAAAAATTTCAGACATCTTATGCAGCAGAATTTTCACTGATACATCACCTAAGGCAGCAGAACTCAAAAGCTTCTCACAGCATCATCAAAGTTTCTCAAAGCTATATCAAACTCAAAAGCTTCTGCACAGCAAAAGAGATACAATCATCAAATTGGAAAGGCAACCCACTGTATGGGACAGCATAATTGCCAATGATACATCAGATAAGAGGTTAATTCCCAATATATATATAGTGCTCATAGAACTCAACAAAAAGAAGATAAAGAACCCAATTAAAAAAAATGGGCAGAGAAGCTCTGGCCAGTATTGCTCAGTGGTTAGAGTGTCTGCCTGCAGTCCAGAGAGATCCAGGTTCTGTTCCAGCTAAGGGCACGTACCTCGGTTGCAGTTTGTCTCTGGCCCTGGTTGGTTGTGCGGTGGCAGCCACTCAATGTGTCCCTTTAAAATCAATGTTTCTCTCTCTCTCTCTTCCTCTTTCTCCCTCCCACTCTATCTGAACAAAAAATGGAAAAATGTCCTCGGGTGAGGATACAAAAAACAAAACAAATGGGCAGAGGAACTAAATAGACACCTCTCCAAACAGGACATACAAATGGAAGAGACATGTGAAGAAATGCTCAACATCACTAATCATCAGAGAGATGCAAATTAAAACAACAATGAGGCATCACCTCACACCTGTCAGAATGGCCGCCATCAACAAATCATCAAACAACAGGTGCTAGAGAAGGTGTGGATAAAGGGGGACTCTAGCACACTGCTGATGGGAATGCAGACTGGTGCAGCCACTGTGGAAAACAATATGATGTTACCTCAAAAATTAAAAATTGAACTGCCATTTGACCCAGTGATTCCAGTTCTAGGAATATACCCTAAGAAATCTGAAACCCCAATCAGAAGGAATATATGTACCCCCATGTTTGTAGCAGCCCTATTTACGATAGCTAAGATCTAGAAACAGCCCAAATGTCCATCAGTAGACAAATGGATAAAAAAGCAGTGGTACACTTGGTTGTAGTTTGTCCCCAGCCCTGACTGGGTCGTGTGGGTGGCAACCACTCAATGTGTCGCTTTCACGTAGATGTTTCTCTCTCTCTCTCTCTCCCTCTCCCTCTATCTGAACAAAATATCAAAAAATGTCCTCGGGTGAGGATAAAAAAAAAGCAGTGGTACATATACACAATGGAGTACTATGCAGCTGTAAGAAAGATCTCTTATCTTTTGAGACAACATGGAGGGTCCTGGAAAGTATCATCCTAAGTGAAACAAGCCAAACAGAGAAAAACAAGTATCATATGCTCTCACTTATTTGTGGACTATAATGAACATAACAGTCTGAGGAATGGGGTAGTCCAAGAGATGTGGAAGTGGGGTACAGACTGACAATTCCAGAAGAGGGAGTGGGGGGGAGAGATAAAACACAGAACTTATATGCATGTATGCATGGACAATGGACAGGGACAACAACGCTGGGGACAGGGCAGGGAGGGGGGGAACCAGTTGGGGGGAAATGGCAGAACATCTGTAACAAAAATTAATTAATTAATTTTAAAAATCCATATTCTAAAATTAGTCATTTTTAAAGTCAGCTGAAAAACAATGGGTATTTGAGACATCACATATAACTGACAAAAATTTAGTATCTAAGCTATATTAAAAAATATTTCACAAAACATTATGAAACAATAAACACTTAAATTGAAGAATGTATGGGTAAAACACTTGAAAATGTAATTCACAAGAAAGAAACCCAATGGACAGCCAATCTTATTAGTAATCAGGGAATTGCATATTAAAACAACCAAAAAACTTTATTTCACACCCATCAGAGTGGCAAAAGAATAAATGTGCAATAAACCTATGTAGTGGACAAATTGAAGAAACAGGGACTGTCACATATTGCTGACGAGAATTGAAATTGGTACAATCACCTCGCAGAATAATTGGTAAAACCTGTTCCAGGTGAAGAAGTGATCCAAAACTTGGTCAATTCCATATTTAGCTTTCAGTTAAGAGAAATTCTTGCACATATGCAAAAAGAGTCATCTGAACATCTGCAAGAACCTTCACTCCTAAACTGTGACAGTGAGGAAGAGGAAACAACCTAGATTCGGTAGGTAAATAAATAAAGAAGTGTTCTTTCCCACAAAGAGATATTATACAATAAGTATAATTAATCTACATGTATAAACATTGCCAGTTTTTTGTTTTTTTTTATCCTCACCCGAGGATATTTTTCCATTTTTTGTACAGATAGAGTGGGAGGGAGAGAGAGGAAGAGAGAGAGAGAGAGAGAGAGAGAGAAACATCGACGTGAAGGGACACATCGAGTGGCTGCCACCTGCACGACCAACCAGGGCCGGGGACAAACTGCAACCCAAGTACCTGCCCTTAGTGGGAACCGAACCCAGGTCTCTCCGGACCACAGGCCGACGCTCTAACCGCTGAGCCAAACCGGCCAGGGCCATTGCTAGTTTTTAAAGTAAAAAAAGAAAGGTATATATGTCTCATATGCTCCAAACAACACTACGTTTTTGTGAATAAACATTGGGGTCACACTACAGTTTTCACATAGGGAGCAAGAAAAGATCAGAAAATGATCTTCAAGGAGAGACTAGGTTACGTTGCAGAGAGAACAACATCCACGTTACGCTGTAAAATGTTTCCATCCAGAGTTTTTCTCTCAGGCCCCTTCACGCCTTCCCAGTCAAACTCTCATGCCTCATCCAAAGCAACCACCAATCTGATTTCTATTACTATAGTTTTGCTGTTATATGGCCCATATAAATGGATTTATACAGTATATGCTCTCGTTTGGTCTGGTTTGTTCCATTCATATACTTTTATACATGCTGTGCCATGCCAAGAATTTATTCCTGTTTATTGCTGAGTAATACTCCATCGTGTGATTATACTGAAACTTCAAAAAATGTTATTACCTGTTGCTAGACATCTGGGTTGTGTCGAGTTTTGGGTATTATCAATAAAATTGCTGTGTACAATTCTGTACAAATTTTACTATAAATATTTGTAATAAATGAGGTCATTTAAAACATTTTTTTTTGTATGTCTATTCTGTGACCTGTTTGAAACACTTTAGCCTACCCAAAATATCCAAGGTATTATCCTGTAACTCTTCCAAGCTGTAGTTTTTACTTTGAGGTCTATTGTACATTGCAAATTAATGTGTTGTGTATGGTATAAGATAAACTTAAGGGGTTTTTTTCTTCATAAGTTCATCTACTTTTTCTAGTAGCATTTGTTGAAAATTACCTATGGAATTTACCATTGTGCTTTCGATGAAATTCATTTGTCATATATGTGTAAATCTATTTTTAGACTTTATTTTGTTTCACTTGTCTATGTATCATATGTTATGTTCACATATGTACCTTTGTAGAATGTCCCAAGATAAGAAAATATATGTCTACCAACATGTATTTTTCAAAATTTTACTTTTTAACTCCAAAATTTCCATTGTTTTATGTTTATGTTTCTATTAAAGTTCTTTCTTTACAGAGGCATTGATACTACACTTTCCTTTAACTTTATAAACATTTATTTTCTTTAGCTTTAATATATCTATATATTGTATATAAATTAAATGACTGCTTTACAGTTGTTAATTTTTGCTACATGTGGGCCCACAAAAAGCAGATTTTATTGACTTTTCCTGAGTATATGCTACACTTTACTGTTTCTTTGCTTATCTCATGATTTTTTGTTGAAAATTGGACACAAATAATATACGTAGATAATTATTTTAGCAAATTTGGATTCTGACTCTCCCCCACCCCCATAATATTTGCTATTAATATTTTTGTTTCTTATTTAATAATTTTTCCACAATAAATCTGTATTATCAGTCTCCATAGCAGTGTGTGGCTATTCATGTCTCTGCTCACTTTTACATATCTATCTTTTTTTAACCTTGTATTTTAGGGCTCACTCTTTGGTCTACACTGCTTTGTGGTCAGACAGTGATTTGCCAGAAGCTGTGCTCAGGCTAGTTGGAAAGTACTTTCAAATATTCGGCTGTTTTCAGATTTGCTGGGCTTTTTTTTTTTTTTTTTCTGGGCCCTTTTGTATGGCCTCTGCATATGTGAGCAGTCCCATGGTCATTTGAGAAAGGGAGTTGTCTGAGAAAGACTCCTAATGCCATTGCAATAATCTGGTTATTATTTAACAGGAAAGGAGTAAAGGGAAGACTAGCGGTTTAATACTCGAGGTCTGTTCCCCACTGATCCGTGGGGGAAGGGACTGGACAAAGAGAGTTTAGACACATGCTAGTAAGGTCCAAGGGATGTGGGAAGGTGCCTACCTGTCCTGCCACACCTGGGCACGATTCAGTGGCCAGGACAGGCATGGCCACTACAAGGGCTGGAAACCCGAATGTTAAATCTCCCGACAAAGGAAAACTCTCTCTCTCTTGACTTTGGCGTGGGACTCCCTGGCTCGCAGGGTCCCTATACCCTGCATTACCCACGTGGCCCCCAGCCATGTGGACTCCACACAATAGATTAATGGACTGAATCTCGAACCAATGCTGAACTGAAGCTGCCTGCAACATAGAGGAAGCTGTGGACACAGGCACTGTTTCTAGTGTTACTGAATCCCCAGTTACATGTCTCCCAGGACTGGACTGAGGGACATGAGACTTTACAACCCCAGAAACGTAACTTCACGCCATTAAAGACCATTCAGTCTCCTATGGGGTCTTTTGAAAATGCCTACTTCTGTGGTACCCCCAAGAACGTCACGCCCATGAGTGTCAAGGGATTCTGGCCCACTCGTCCCTCCAGTAACACTTCTAGTCTCCTGCATTTGCATGCAAAAGGTGGTCAGAAATCTGTGGAGACCTTCTCTAAGGCTTTTTATTTTCTGGATTTTGTTAGAATTCTTCTTATTTTTTTTTATTGGAATATCAGTTTTATTTATTAATCAATTTATTTTTATGTATTTTTCATTGTTGACAGTATTACAGACATCCCCCATTTTCTCCCTTTGTTCCCCTCTACCCAGTTCTCAATCCACTCAGGCCTTCCTCACATTATTGTCTGTATTTATAGGCTATGCATATATGCATATATGTTCTTGGGTTAATCTCTTCCTATCCCTCACATCTCCCTCCTCTCTGAGATCTGTCAGTCTGTTCCATACATCCATGCTTCTGGACTTATTTTGTTTTTCAGTTTATCTTCTTCACTAGATTCCAATATAAGTGAGATCATGTAATATTTGTCTTTCTCTGACCGATTTATTTTACTGAGCATAATAATTTCTAGGTCCATCCATGTAAAAAAGGTTAAGACATCTATTTTTTTTCACAGCCACATACTATTCCACTGTATATATGTACCACAGCTTTTCTGCTTACTCATCTACTGATGGGCACTTGGGCTGTTTCCAGATCTTAGCTATTATAAATAACCCTACTATGAACATAGAGGTGCATATATTCTTTCTGGTTGGTGCTTCGGGATTCTTAAGATATATTCCCAGAAGTGGGATCACTGAGTCAAATGGCAGTTCCATTTTTAATTTTTTTGTTGTTGTTATTGTTCAGGTAGAGTGGGAGGGAGAGAGAGAAACATTGATGTGAAAGGAACACATTGAGTGGCTGCCACCCGCACGACCAACCAGGGCAAGGGACAAACTGCAACCGAGGTACATGCCCTTAGCGGAAACCGAACCCGGGTCTCTCTGGACCACAGGTCAACGCTCTAACTGCTGAGCCAAACCGGCCAGGGCCATTTTTAATTTTTTGAGAAAATTTTATACTGTTTTCCACAGTGGCTGCACCAGTCTGCGTTCCCAATAGCAGTGTACTAGGTTGTACTAGGTAGGGTTCCCTTTTCTCCACATCTTTACTAACACTTGTTGTTTGCTGATTTATTGATGGTAGCCAATCTGGAAAGTATGAGTTTTCATTGCATCTATCTGATGATTAGTGACATTGAGCATTTTTTCATATGGCTATTGGCCATCTGTATGTCCTCTTTGGAGAAGAGTCTATTAAGGTCCTTTTCCCATTTGTTAATTGGATTGTCTGTCTTCCTTTTGTTGAATTGTATGAGTTCTTTATAAAAAATAATCTTATTAGTTCACTGAAGAACTGTAGCCTCTGATGATCAGAGCTACTGATATTCTCCATTCACTTTCTACTGAAATAGCCACTTTTACCAACAACACAAGCAAAGATTTTTCTGCCTTCCACTCCAAATTGAGTCACCTCTAGCACTGAAGCTGAGGAGTGGTGTTCCTTCTTCCATCCCGATACAACTACAACCCTGCTGGGTTGAATGGATGGGAGTAGCCTTAGGCAAGCACACCCCAGACATCCATGTTCTTACTCAAAGCCCATTACTTCTTTAAGAATACATTTTTTTTTTATTTAGTCAGTTTCTAGAGCCCTTAAATGTTTGTTTTTGACAATTTAGTACAGTATCTATAGTTGGTTTGGGGGAAGGAATATGCCAAGCTCCTTACATCACAACATCGGGTATTCTCTCTCTCTGATGTTTTAAATTCAGATTAAACAACTGAAGAGATATCTAACAATAAGTGTATAATAATAATAGTAATAATAATAAAATTATTGTGAAAATTATACAGATTGTTAGCAGAATTAAAATAACACTGTGAAATATTTACTCTTATTCCATATTTTTAAAAATTCCATAAGTAATGTAAAAAGCTGACTAGGAAGTGGGCCAAAAGCAATATATGAATTTACTTCTATTTTTTTAACTTATCTTTATTGTTGAATGCATTACAGATGTCCCTCCTTTTTTCCTTATTGAAACCCTCCTCTCCACTCCCACCCGCCTCCTGTCTTTCCCACACTATTGTCTGTGTCCACTGGTTATGCATATATGCATAGAAGTTCTCTGGTTTATCTCTTCTCACCTTCCTCCCCCTTCCCTTTGGGGTTCTTCAGTCTAACAAAAAATTTGTATTTCTTAACCCCTTCATCTTTTCACCCATTTCCCCAACCTCCCTTCCATCTTGCAACCAACAAAAAGTTCTCTGTATCTATGGGTCTGTTTCTGTTCTGCTTGTTCATTTTGTTTGTAGATTCAATTGTTCATAGATATGTATTTATTGCCATTTTATTGTTCATATTTTTATCTTTGTTTTCTTCCAGAAGACTCTTCAGTATTTCTTATAATACTGGTTTAGTGGTGATGAACTCCTTTAGCTGTTTCTTATCTGGGAAACTCTTTATATGTCCATTGATTCTAAATGACAGCTTTGCAGGGTAGAGCAATCTTGGTTGTAGTTTCTTGCTTTTCATCACTTTGAATATTTCTTGCCACTCTCTTCTGGCCTGCAAAGTTTCTTTTGAGAAATCACCTGACAGTCTTATGGGAGCTCTCCTGTAGATAATGAACTGCTTTTCAGATTCTTTGTCTTTAACCTTTTGCATTTTGATTATGATGTATTTTGGTGTGGGCCTCTTGGGGTTCATCTTGTTTGGAATGCTCTTTGCTTCCTGGACTTGTATGTCTGTTTCCTTCACCAACTTAAGGAAGTTTTTGTCATTATTTTTTCAAATAGATTTTTAATTTTTTGTTCTCTCTCTTCTCCTTCTGGCACCCCCATGATGTGAAGGTTGGTACTCTTGAAGTTGTCCCAGAGGCTCCTTACACTATCCTTATTTTTTTTTTTTAATTCTTTTTTCTTTTTGCTTTTCTGATTGGGTGTTCTTTCTTCCTTGTATTCCAAAATCGTTGGTTTGCTTCTTGGTTTTACCTACTTTACTATTGATTCCCTATAAAGTATTCTTTATTTCAGTTAGTGCCTCCTTCATTTCTGACTATGCATCTTTCATTTTCGACTGGTTCTTTTTTATGCTCTTGAGGGCCTCACTGAGTTCATTGAGCTTCCTTATAAGCAGCGTTTTGAACTCTACATCTGTTAGATTGCTTATCTCCATTTTGTTTAGTTCTTTTCTGGAGTTTTGTTCTTTTCTTTCATTTGGAACATGTTTCTTTGTCTCCTCATTTTGGCTGCTTCTCTGTGATTGTTTCTATGTATTAGGTAGAGTTTCTATGTCTCCTAGGCTTTGTAGAGTGGCCTATTGTTGTAGGTGACCTATAGGAGTTAGTGGCACAGCCTTCCTGATCACCCTAGCTGGGCCCTCGAGGTGCACCCCTAGTGTGGACTGTACACTGTTCTGTTGTAATTGAGTCTTCATTTATGTTGGCATGTCAATTGGAGAGATTTACCCAGGCTGACCAGCTGCAAGGACTGGCTGTGCCCGTTGACCACTGACCACCTTGGAGGATCAGCTGTGCAGGGGCCCACCACACAGAGCAAGACTTACTTCAGCAGGGCTCTAGTACACACTGTGTCCACTCCTTGAGTGTGTCACTTGTGGGGGTAGTTGGGTGGTGGTGCTTCGACATAGTCTGAAGCTGTCCACTGGGTGTGCTGGCTCTGGGGCAAGGTCAGCCACTGCCTGTATTCTACCCAGGGCCACCAGGCATAAGTTAAAGTGATCTGCCAATGGCTGCTTCTTGTGCTGGGTTTGCATGTGCCCAGGTTGTGAACCAAGGCTGGCTGCTTCTAGTGCTGGGCCTGGGGCCACTTAGTGAGAGGTATGGGACTCACTGAGGCCAGATTTTCAGAAAATCTTAAACAGGAGGCCATACATGCTATTCCTATGGTAAAACCACTGGAAGCAGCTTGAGTGGGCCTGAAAGCTGGATAGGGCAGGGCCTCAAGAAATACGAGGGTGGGGCCAAAAGTGTGAGCCAGGTTGCTGGAGTCCCAGATATGGCAGCTGTCTGCCCACTCTGGGGGGGAAGGGCTCACCAAAGGAACAACAGGCTCTGCCAATATGTCTGTCGGAGAGAAAGCTGCCCTACAGCTCTTGCCCCAATGCCAAACAATTCAGTTTTTCCCTATACGTCTCTGGTGCCTTTCAAGCTTCCTCCCCCATGCTGGAGTCTGGAGGGAGTGAGTTCAAGTAAGTCTGAGTGTGGGCCCTTTAAGAGGAGCTGCCTGAGGCTCCAGAAGCTTCAGCTTCAATTCCCGCTGGATTTTACAGCCAGAAGTTATGGGGAATTTTCTTTCTGGCACTGGAACCCTGAACTAGGGGCCATGGTATGGGACAGGGACCCCTCACTCATCAGGGAGGACCTTCCCAGCTGAAGTAACCCTCTTGATTTTTTCGTTTTAATCCTCACTCAGGGATATTTTTTTCATTTATCTTCAGATAGATTGGGAAAGAGAGAGAGAGAGAGAGACATTGATGTGAGAGAGACACATTGATTGGCTGTGTCCTGCAGGACTCCAACCAGGGCCAGGGCAAAAACCACAACCAAAATACTTGCCCTTGACCAGAATTGAACCCAAGATTTTTTGTTCCTCAGGCCAATGCTCTAACCACTGAGAAAACGGGCCAGGACATCCCTCCTGATTTTTATCTGCCACACGTGGGTGTGAGACCAGTCTGTCTGAGCTTCCGCCCCTCCTACCAGTCTCAATGTGGTTTCTTTAATTTTGTAGTTATAGGACTTCCATTTAGCTTGATTTCAGGCAGTTTTAAATGTTAGTTGTTCCATAGTTTAGTTGTAATTTTGATGTGGTTGTGGGAGGAGATGAGTACTGTGTTTACCTACACCATCATCTTGACCGGAAGTCCCATCAATGTTTCTGTCACTTCTCTTCTTTCAAAGTTCATTTCTATCCAACAAAACATCCAGTCTTAGAGTATGAATGTATCATTCTTAGCTCACTAATCTTACATTCAGCATCAGGCCATTGTGCTTAAATTAGGACTATCGCAATAGAATTGGGTATTCAATCATTTAGTGAAAGGCCAATACTGTTTTGCCGTATTTCCTAGTAAAGCAGAGCAAAATTTTGAAGTGTAGCCCTTAGACTTCATGTTTAGTTTTCAGATGTCATCAAGAAGAACCTCTCCGTAAAATCAATAAAAACACTTTAAAAAAAAAAAGAATAATTTCTATTACTCTCTTGACAAGAAACTCTACTCAATAGTCAAAAAAAATGTTAATTTTTTCAGGTTAGAGAACAGGTTATCTCATCCTATTTACCTTGGTTCAAGCACAACTTAAGATGTAATTTCTATTGTATGTGATCTCTAATTCAGAAGTACTTTTAATAATTTTTTTTCTTTATTGATTTTTATAGAGGAAGGGAGAGGAAGAGATAGAAACATCGATTAGAGAGAACATCGAATGGCTGTCTGCTGCATGCCCCCAATGGGTATTTGGCCCACAACCTGAGCATGTGCCCTGACCGGAATCAAACCAGCAACCTCCTGGTGCATAGGTCGATGCTCAACCAGTGAGCCACATGGGCTAAGCTTCAGTGGTACTTTTTATATTTGATGATAGATCTTCTCATGTGCATATTAATAACAAATTTCTTTGTTAATGGCAGATTATACTCAGTGATCTTTGTATTTTAAAATGTACCACAGAGCTATAAAGATAGCAAATTTCAGAAATAAAAAAATAAAAATTTTATTTTAATAAAATTAGTTTATGTGTCAATAAGTGTAAGCAAGTTATAATCAAATATCTGTGGAACAAGGATAAGTCCAACATTTTGCCTAAATGGTCAGATGTTTAAATAAACAGTAGAACTTTTGCTTTGCAGCATATTTATGTAAACTATTTTTAGAGTGTCCATGATTACAAAGAAAAAAATCGAATTCAGTTCATTTAATCTCAACTTTTTGTGATTCAGCAGGAATTGGTCAAATTTATGTGAAACAGAAAAATCACATTTGTATGGCATTGAAATAGGAGTATTATCCAATCATTTAAAATGTAAACTATACATATAATAAGATACAAAAAAGCATATTTCTCCACCCACCAAAAATTATACATAAAAGTTATGCTGATATGGCATTTGTTAAATGTCTTAGCATTTTAGGAGTACATAAAAATTTGCTGACATGGTCAAACTAAAAATTTGCTAATTTTTGAATTAATTATCCATCCAAAGACCTTTTTTTTTGTCTTTCTTTCATGCACATACATTTTAACATAAGACATGATAGATTTAAAAAGTACAGAAATGCAATTTATACTAAATATAGCCCGACTGTAATAAGTTTCCATGTCCAGAAAACCAATACAATTATTCTTTATCTTCTATACCAAACTTTTTAATCAGAAGAAATGTACTTTCACTTTTATCTACATAAGCAGAGTTAAATAATGGGTTCAACAAAAAAACTATGGCCCTGACCAGTTTGGCTCAGTGGTTGAGCCTCAGCCTGAGGGTCAGAGAGTCCCGGGTTCAGTTCCTACTAGGGGCATGTACCACAAAAATAAATAAATAAATAAATAAATAAATAAATAAATCAAATAACTATGATTCAAAAAATTTTTCTGCTTGGGGTGGCAGTTCCCTTCTTATCTTTTTAATGGGATAATGCATGAAAAGATCTGGGATGCATTAAGCAGAAATACCTTAACAAAACCTGTCCTTGCAAGAAATCAATCGGTCATATACAGAAACAGACCTTATATAACAGTAAATGCATTGTTCAAATTGATAGAATAATATAATAACAAACCCTGAATGACTACTTTCTATAGGTCAGGCACTCTACAAAGTACCTACCTTTATTAACTCATTTAAGCATTTCATTAATTCTGTAATACTGTAATTAATAGAGCAGTTACAATTTTTATCCATATTTTAAAGATGACAAAATAGAGATACAGGTGGGTCACACAACTAGCAAATGACAGAAACTGGATTCGAACCCAGGCGATTTACTTCCAATGTCTATGTGCTACTGCAGTGTATAGTATTAATAAACATTTTACTAGCCCCTCAAATAATATGATCAATTATGTTTTCAAGGAATAAATTTCTATTAATAGTGCACAGCTTCTTCCTATTTCTCTTGGGGTTGAGAACAGAAGAGCCCATTTCACAGTTGAAGCTCCTGGGGAAGGAAGGGGGACTGGGAAAATAATAATTAATTTTTGATTCCATGGAATTAAATGATAAATGCTTACATCAAATTCTCTAGGCTGTGAGGTTGAGGAGCAAGACGAAGACGGGAGTAATCAAAGCTTTTTCACTGGCAGGTAAATTGGTTCCTCTCTCCCTATCTTATATCAAATAATTAAGTCTTGCATATATAAAAAATGTAAGACTAAAATTCATGGAGAAAGACCAGGAGAGAAGGAAAATTTTCTCATAAAAATGTAATAGGATGTCCATGATCTTTTATCCCAATATATATATTGGATACTGTCTTTCTCAATAAAGAAATGTGTCTTGATGTTTGACACAGAAGACAATTCCCTGGGTTCAAAATCAATCATCTTTTTTTTTTTTTTTCCCTAAGAATCTGATAAAGACAAAAAGGTTTAATTATAATTGCAAGAAACCCTCTGTGAATTTTTGCAATGAATTAATCATGCTCTGCTTTGAAGCAGAACATAAGAGTAAATTAATATCCTCATAAATAGCAAGAAATATTCCAAATCTTTTTATTTTGATCATTTAAAAAAATAAAAAAATTACACATCTTCTTTTAATATATGCATTTCTGAATGTCAATACTTAATTACACACTCTCCTCTAGAAAGCTATAAAATTGATGTTTATAAACTAAGAAAAATCAATGGTTCTAATGTTAAAGGGAATGAAATTTTAATGCATGAGATCTTCCATCTTTCCAATAGAATTGGCCCTAACAATGTCTACTTAACACAAAATTTATTTGATTAATGAAAAATATTTGCAATGACAGGTAATCTATTCTTAAATAAAATAAAAATAATAAAATCAGAGTGACAATTAGAGAGTTAAAAATGAAAGTAGATTGGAGATGTTATTTATTATACTGACGTCTTATTTATGCATGATTTAAACTTTTGATGATGTTTCTACGAAATGAGCACTGTTAATCTTACCACAGTTTCTGTTTGCTACATATTTGTTTTCTCTGGATGTGTAAGCCAACTTTGGGTTTGCATGTCTCCCTCCCTCCCTTCTTTCCTTCCTTCCTTTTTTCCTTCCTTCCTGTCTCTATCCATCTATCTACCTCTCTACAAGGATTAATTTTATATGTGAACTTGATTGAGCCACAAGGTGTTCAGATATTTGTTTAAACATTATTCTCTGTGTTTCTGTGAAGATGTTTTTGGATTAGATTAACATTTAAATGAGTAAATTGACTAGTGAGTAAATGAGTTAGTAAAGCAGATTCTCCTCCTTAATGTGGGTGGACCTCATCCAATTAATTATAGGCCTGAATAGAACAAAAAGCTGATCCTCCACTGAATAAAGATAATTGTTCCTGCCTGACTGCTTTCTAACTGGGCCATAGGTTTTTCCCCCATCCCTGCATTCAGATTCAAACTGAAACATTGGCCCTTCCTGTATTCAAGCTGCTGGCCCTTAGACTGTAAATTAACACCATCAGCACTTCTGGTTCTCTAGTTTGTGGATGGTAGACCAGCCTCTATAACTGCATGAAATATATATTTACATATATATATATACATATATATATGAACGTGCTTGTGTGTGTTGTTCAAGTATGAATCACTGAAATGTACAGCACTACTTAGAGAGACTAACTTTACTTAGACTTTTTTAGTACAAATAAAAAACAGGACACATCATAATTAAAATGCAAAAGGTTAAAGACAAAGAGGGAATCTTAAAAGCAGGAAGAGAAAAGAAGTTATTTACCTACAAGGGAGCTCCCAGAAAACTGTCAGCTGATTTCTCAAAAGAAACTTTGCAGGCCAGAATGGAGCGGCAAGAAATATTCAAAGCGATGAAAAGCAAGGACCTACAACCAAGACAACTAAGATTACTCTATCCTGCAAAGCTATCACTGAGACTCGATGGACATATAAAAAGCTTCCCAGACAAGATGAGGTAGAGTTCATCACTACCAAACCAGTGTTATATGAAATGTTGAGGGAACTTCTTGAAGAATAAGATAAAAAATATGAACAATATAATGGCAATAAATACATATGTCAACAATTGAATCTACAAACAAAATAAACAAGCAGAACAGAAACAGACTCATAGATACAGAGAACATTTTGTGGATTGCCAGATGGGAGAGGAGTTTGGGGAATGGGTGAAAAAGATGAAAGGATTAAAAAATACAAATTGAGCCCTGGCCAGTTTTGCTCAGTGGTTAGAGCATCAGCCTGCGGTCCAGAGAGACCCGGGTTCGGTTCCCACTAAGGGCATGTACCTCGGTTGCAGTTTGTCCCCAGCCCTGGTTGGGTCATGCGGGTGCAGCCACTTGATGTGTCCCTTTTACGTTGATGTTTCTCTCTCTCTTCCTCTCTCCCTCCTGCTCTATCTGAACAAAAAATGGAAAAATGTCCTCGGGTGAGGATAAAAAACAATAACAAAAAAATACAAATTGGTTGTTACAGAATAGTCTTGGGGATGTAAAGTACAGCATCTAATAACTAAGGGTGGTGCTGGATGAGTATGAGATTTATTGGGGTAATCACCTATTAAGTTATATAATGTCTGGCCACTAGAGTGTACACCTGAAATGAATATAATGAAGTAGTCAACTGTAATTTAAAAAATATATATTAAAAAAAAAAGAATGCAGGACATACCCATAGGAGGGCAGTTTACAGAAATTAGATTGGCATTAAAAGCTTGGTTTAGTTTGTTTTCTAAGACATGGCAGAGATTGAGTTTAAGGGGCATGTGGCTACTGCAGAGCAAAGCAGGTCATGGAGAGTAAGTAATGAAATTCAAATATGGAGGATCATTCTCAAGAGGAATCTTCGTAGGGTTTTGGAATTTCAATGAGTAGAAATAAACAATTCCTAACTCAAAATTCATCAGCAAGGTTGTTTGTCAAACTTATCAAGGTGATCAGTTTGTAAAGCATATGAATGTTTAATTGCTATGCTGTACACCTGAAACTAATATATAGTGTGTCAACTGTAATCGAAAACTAAATTTTTTAAAAAGTAAAAAACAAAAACAAAGAAACAGAAGAGGAGTTTGAGGATATTCAAGAAGATTGCCTCTCCCAAAGTAACAATAAACTTCGATTTAGTCCATGACATGGTGTCTAATGTTATTTTATTTTATTTTTTTCTGGGGATTCAGACCCAACCATCTTGGTTAAAAGCATTAGCTCTTTAATCAGAAAAACCTAGATTTCATTTCAGGCCTGGAAATCTAAGTCCTAAAACTTATGTCCTTGGATAAGTTATTTCCCCCATTTAGATTCAGTTTTTTTCACCTATGCAATATTGGCAAAAAAATAATCAACTTCTAAGATGTTGGTTACAGTGACTTAGACATGATAAAAGCTCAAGAAGTGGTATTTTAATTAGTCAATTATCTCTTTCTTATGCATATGTGGTTTAAAAAATCATAATTAAAAGTGTTCTGTTAGACATTTCATCCAGTGAGTTGTCAGATAATCTATTCTATTATTTTTTTGCAATTGGTTTTCTATTAAAATTGTATCAGAATTACATTTTAAATGTTATTGTTTTAAGCTGCCACAAGCTTTTTTTTTTTTGGTACATGCCCCTAGCAGGAACTGAACCCGGGACTCTCTGGTCCATAGGCTGATGCTCTAACGGCTAAACCAAACTGGCCACGGCACTACCACAACTTAAAAAAAATAATTTAACATATACATAAGTGGCAATATATGACAAGCATACCGATGTACTGGGGAAGAGGGTACTATATTCTTCCTTCATTTTCAAAATCCACAAATGATTGGAAAAATAGACAAATTCCTCCCTAGATAAGTCACTTTTCTCAGACATCTCTAAGTTCCTCTTTCCAGCTACACTAACAAAATCCAAAAGAGGTTAGTCTCTCTAAAAAGTGCTGTATCTCTAGAGTTCAAGATACATTACCTAAAGTTGTATGGGTCACCGCAGTTGGCATCTTCTCTAGAGACCTAGATAACTCTGTTAAAGAACAACTGTTGTTCATTGGCTCAGACTGTAAGGCTCTCTTATCCTTCCCAAGGTCCCGCCTGATCATGCAATAATCAGTGAAGAGAGAATCATCTAACTTTAAATTAGTATCATATCATGATGTGTTTGATGTCAGTTTCTTAATTTTAGTTTGTTTTGATCACTCCTTTCCAGAGAAAACACATTCTATTTGTACAATATACACGAAAGAAGTATTCTTTATTTAAAAATAAAAAACAACTAAGACAAGATGAGTATTTTCAGAAAATTGTTATTGTTGCCTGGCTGGAGTGGCTCAGTTGGTTGGAGCATCCTCCCATGCACCAAAGACAGCCAGTTTCATTCCTGATCGGGGTACATGCCTGGATTGCAGGTTCAATCCCCAGTCAAGGCATTTATGGAAGGCAACTCATTGATGTTTCTCTCTCACATTGATGCCTACCCGCACCCACCCTCTCCCATCTTCTCTCTAAGCATGTCCTCGGGGAGCATTAAAAAATAAATAAATAAGAAAATTATTATTGCTTACTATACCTTTCTTTGTCTTTTCACAAGGAAAGGTCATGCTATACATAAAGAACACCCTTTCTTGGCATATATTATGGTCCTCCAGATCCAGCACCGTGTTGTTGAAGGTGCTGATGGCCAATGAAGACAAAAATATTTCATATGTCAAATTTACCTTTTCATCTTTTGGAAGCCTGGGGGTACACTTTACTAAACTCAAATGTCAGAGCTGTATTCTGCATCCCAGCAGGTAGGCTCAGCAGTGTGCAGTTGCATACTGCAGCAGAAATGTCTGCCTGGCCAGATGAATGCTCAGATGAATGGCATCTGTTTATTCTAAGTAAATCCATCTTGAGACAATGTCTAAATGCATTTGCCTAGTTAATACACAAGGCTCTCTGAAGGGTCCTAGAATAAGAATAAGAGAAATAAGGGGTTTTTTGTTTGTTTGTTTGTTTTTTTAAGGTAATTATCTCTAGTCAATAATAATTAGTCAATGAGTAGACTTATTGGGGAAAAAAATCATTACTTAAACAGTTTTGGAAACCTGAAAAGTTAAGGTTAGATTACTTTTTTGTTGTTTTCCAGCTCATAAACTTTGGGAATACTTAATAACATTCAGATATAATATTCTGATAAATGATGAAGACTGTCCTTTTAGCTAGTAATTATAAAAGATAACAAGGATTTCCTTGGATCCTTATTTAACTCTTTCATGACTCTTTGAACCCATACTTAAGAATATGACACTAAATTGAACTCTGTAATTTTCTAATCAACTCAGAAATGTGATTTCAGCTCCTTTTGGTAAGGTTATCAATTGGTTCTGAAAACATAAGTATCATTATCTCTTTGGTTAACTTCTCATCTTCCTTCTCTTCAGGTTTGACACAATTAAATATCTTCATCTATAAACTTTCTGCCTATTGATTTTTTTCAGATATGCTGGGCATTCTATATCACAGGATTTTTTTTTTTTTTTTCCTCACCCGAGGACATTTTTCCATTTTTTGTTCAGGTAGAGTGTGAGGGAGAGAGAGGAACAGAGAGAGAGAAACATCGATGTGAAAGGAACACATCGAGTGGCTGCCACCCGCACAACCGACCAGGGCTGGGGACAAACTGCAACCGAGGTACACGCCCTTAGCGGGAACCGAACCCGGGTCTCTCAGGACCGCAGGCAGACGCTCTAACCGCTGAGCCAAACCGGCCAGGACTTGTTTTTTTTTTTTTTTTTTTTAAATGGGGAGTATTAGAGAGGAAAAAGTAACTAAAAGTGATCTCCGTTTATATGCCAGGTGGTTTATATGTATAATCTTGTTTAATCATCATGTCAGCTCTATGCCTGAGGAGGTATATTAGTTTGCAAGGGCTGCCATAATATAGTACCATGAATTGGGTGGCTTAAACAACAGAAATTTATATCCTTACAGTTCTGGAGACTAGAAACATAATATCAAGGTGTTGGCAGGGTTGGTTTTTTCCTAAGGGCCTCTCTCCTTGTCTTGAAGATGGTTGTCTTCTTCCCATGTCTTTACACAGTCTTCTGTGTGCCTGTGTCCCAACTTCCTTTTCTAAGAAGGACAACAGTTATATTGGATTATGGCCCAATTCACATAACCTGGTTTTACATTAATGACCTCCTTAAAAACTCAATCTGTACATGCCCTTATTCTACCATAAGTACTTCTACCAATCTCCAAATATCACATTCTGAGGTACTGGGGGTTAGGATTTTAACACATGAATTAGCTAGAGGACACAATTCAGACCCTAACAGGGTTATGTAGGAGGAAACTGAGCTCAGTGAGTTTAAGGGTGAGTCATCCTGTTATTAATTATAGTGGACATGTCAGAAACTTTTTGACTATGGAGTCAATAAGATCGCTTTCCACATTCTGCCTCCCATCTGGGTTTTATTCTTGTCTTGGTCATTAATTTCTGAATGACTTTGAGAAAGTTTTTACGCATTTTTTTCTTGCTCCTATTGATCATGCAAAGTGAGGCCAACTTCTATGGTATTTAAGGAATCTTGCAACTTTAACATTCTTTGATGAAAGAGCAGTTGGCTTTTGCCCTAAATATTAATTCCCCAATTATATTGTAGAATCCTTTTGGGTGGAACCAAATGTTTCTCTTTCATTCCACAAATAATTATAGCAATACTAAGTTTACGATTAATTATTCAAATTTAGGCTTTATAGTTCTCTCCTACAATGAAGAAATAAAAAAAACAATGGACTACTATGCATCTGCAAGAAAGAAAGATCTCTTATCCTTTGAGATGACATGGAGAGACCTGGAGAGTATTATCCTAAGTGAAACAAGCCAAGCAGAGAAAGACAAGTATCACATGATCTCACTTATTTGTGGAATATAATGAACAAAACAAACTGATGAACAAAATAGACCTAGAGACATAGAAGTAGGGTACAGACTGAGAAACCTCAGAAGAGGGGGATGGGAGGAAGAAAGAGATAGACCACAGAACGTAGATGCATGTGTGCGTAACCATGGACATAGACAGCAATGCGAGGATTGGGGGGGGGGGGGTGGGCACAGGATCAGGACGAGGGTGTCAATGGGGGAAAGAGGAGAAACATCTGTAACAAAAATAAATTAATAATAAATAAATAAATGAAAGATTATTACTTCAAAGTATATATTGTATGCTGATTTTTTTAAAGCATCTATGATTTCAGTCTAAATTAGTAATGGAGCAACCGCTATAAAGGTAAATGATTGGGAAAAATTACTGTGAAGAATTGTCATGTGATTACAATCATGCAAATATTTTCAATTCTTTATTGGATATGATACACAACCCTTTTTTTTTTTTTTAAATGATTCCACATTTTAATCAGTGCACAACATAAAGCAAGTGTGGCATAGAGGGCCTGCAACTGAGTTATTAAACAGATTCGGTTTTCAGGTTGTGGAACAATATTATCCCAGCTGGCACAGACCCACTGTACATTTCACTGTCATGTGATCTGTGAATTCTTGAAGCTGGGAAAATTTGAGCATATAGGGGTATTGCCGTACATATGTTTTCTCAGTGTAAGTACTAACTTTTTGAATTTCACTCATTTTAAATAATAAATCATTCATTTATTTGAAAATATTTCATTGAAAGTTTTCTTTAGGTTAAATGATGAGTATATATTGAAATACTTTCCACCTTCATATTTCACACACTCTAGTATATATTGATACTAGATGTAATGTCTGATCAGTCACCTTTTGTATGGTCTATTTCCCTTACTAGTAATAAAACTTAAGTTTTCATTTTACTCTGGTGGAAAACACAAATGTATGCTACAACAAAAAAGTAGCAGAATTTTAGGCTGACTTAGACTTTTTAAAAGAATGCATAATTCATATGTTGTAATCCTAACCCCCAAAGATGATGGGGTTAGGAGGTAGAGGGTTTGGAAAGTTCTTCAGCTATGAGGATGAGTCATGAATGGGATCACTGATCTTAGAGAGCTCCCATTCCTTCCACCATGGAGGACATGGACAAGCTTC
The DNA here is from genome assembly GCF_014108415.1 of Molossus molossus. NCBI lineage: Eukaryota > Metazoa > Chordata > Mammalia > Chiroptera > Molossidae > Molossus > Molossus molossus. Next base: position 161,430,030 of record NW_023425344.1, on the reverse strand, counting down.
CAGTTGGGAGCTAGGAGGGCCCTCAGCAGAAGGTGACCATGCTGGTGCCTTGGTTTTGAACTTTCTAGCCATCAGAACAGTGAGCAATTAATTTCTGTTGTTTATAAGCTACCTAGTCTGTGGTGTTTTGCTGTAGCAGCCTGAACTAACCACAACCCTCTTATCATCAATGCATTCTTCAAATCTGCTACAAACATCTCCATAATTATTTTGAATTGAATATTAATCCTGTAATACTGCTAACAAAACAATCATATCAATGTTATATAAATGAAATAGACAATGTATTTATCTGCCTGAGTATTAGGCATTTAAGACTGACTGCACAACCATTTTATGATTCTTTAAAAGAATATATTATTCTTAACCATGACCTTTTGTGTAGATATTATTTATATAGCAAAGGCACAATTTCTTTTTAAGGAACTTCCCATTAATGTATACCTTTATAAAAAAAATTAAGTGTGATGCAACTACATTATGTGATTATAAGAGTGCATCAATGAAAGTGTGACTCTACTAAAATTAATTTCTTACTTTAAAAAGGATGAATATTGCTTGGCCGGTATGGCTCAGTGGTTGAGCATTGGCTCATGCACCAAGAGGTCTCCAGTTCGATTCCTGATCATGCCCAGGCTGTGGGCCAAATTCCCAGTGGGGGCCATGTAGAAGGCAGCAAATCTATATTCTTTCTCACTGATGTTTCTATCTCCCTCTCCCTCTTCCTTCCTCCCTCTCTAAAATCAATACAGAAAAAAAAAAAGATGAATATTAATTTTTTCTCATAAGGCAATAGTGTGTCCATAATATGTGGATTACTTTTGTTTGATTAAAATGTATTCTAGATAAAATATATAATTGCTACATAGGTAGTCCATATTTTAAGAACTAACAAATATATTAAAACATTTTGAGAATGAATGTTTTATGTCAATTTTAAAACATACTTATAAGTCTCAAAAAGCTGACCTCTCATTTTCACATGTCCTTTTGTAACAGAATGAACACTAGCCATTGCCAATATTTAACTTGCCTAAAATATAATTTATCTTTGTTTGAGCCTGATTCTTAAGATTTGAAAATATAAGAATCATTCTTCTTGTCCCAGATAATATAATAATTGTAAATGAATCTACTTAACAGGACAAGCAGAAAAATAAAAATAATCTGAAATTTAAAACTAGCTTCACTTTTTCTGCTATTTTTTCCCTCTTTTTTTTTTTTCTCATCTGAGGACATTTTTCCATTTTTTGTTCAGATAGAGTGGGAGGGAGAGAGAGGAAGAGAGAGCGAGTGAGAGAGAAACATCGACATGAAGAGGACACATCGAGTGGCTGCCTCCCGCATGACCCAACCAGAGCCAGGAACAAACTGCAACCGAGGTATGTACCCTTAGCGGGAACCAAATCCCAGTCTCTCTGGACTGCAAGCTGATGCTCTAACCGCTTAGCAAAACCGGCCAGGGCTTCTTGCTATTATTTCTACCTGACCCATAATTTGGTTCTTTTAAAAATAATAATAATATTTTTTTTCTTTATTGATTTTAGAGAGAAAGGGAGAGGGAGAGAGAGAGAAAAACATCGATGAGAGAGAACATTGATTGGCTGCCTCTTGCATGCCCTCCACTGGGCATGTGCCCTGACTGGGAATCGAACCAGTGACCTTTTGATGCATGGGTTGATGTTCAACTACTAAGCCATACCAGGCAGGCTATAATTTGGTTCTTCAAATACAGGATGTAACACAATATTTAACCATCTCAAATAAAATAAGTCTCCTACAATAAGAACATTTTAATAATATCAATATGACAGTGCTCTATACTGAGCATTTTCTTTGTTAATCACTTATAGATGGAATTTTCTACCAGGATCATCTTGGTTCATTGTTTCCCTTTATATACATATTTTTCTTATTTTGTGATTATAGCTATTGTCATCTTTTGCTTCGATGAATATCTTAAATTCTTTCTCCTACTAGACTAAAATTCCTCTCTTTACTTCTATTACTTTTCTTTGAATAGAAAACAAGCATAATTCTCTTCCAAGTATCTATTATTAACTTATGAGATATTTATTTTAGAGAATAATTATTTTTATGTTTTCTTATAATAATTCATCCCCTTACATTCCAAACATACATTAGAATATCTTTCATTCAATCTCAGTCTGAGACATTTTTATACTCATTACAATGTACAATGGGGTACTCAAAAATTACAGAAATGCCTCAGAAATGTATAAGAATAAGGATAACTTTTATTCTTTGAAGATAGGGTACTACTGGGAATTAAATCTTTCTTTATTATTTTTTTATATGTATTTATTTATTTATATATTTTTTAAATCCTCACCCGAGGATATTTTTTTATTTATCTTCAGACAGAGTGGGAGGGAGAGAGAGAGTGAAACATAGATGTGAGAGAGACACATTGATTGGTTGCCATCTGCACAACCCCAGCTGGGACTCAACTGCAACTGAGGTACGTGCCCTTGGCTGAAATCAAACCCAGGACTCTTTGGTCCGCAGGCCAATGCTCTAACTGCTGAGCCAAACCAGCCAGGGCATTATTATTTTTTTAAATCTTCACCTGAGGATATTTTTTATTTATTTTCAGATAGAGTGGGAGGGGGAGAGAGAGAGAGAAAAACATTGATGTGAGAGAAACACATCAACTGGCCGCCTCCTTCATGACACTGACCACACCCGGGGACTGTGCCACAACTGAGGTACGTGCCCTTGACCGGAATCACACCCACAACTCTTTGGTCCCAGGGCCAACACTCTAACTGCTGAGCCAAACCAGGCAAGGCTCTGTCTCTCATTCTCTCTTTCAAAGTAGCACACCTCTATTTTGTTTTTTATTTATTTATTTTTAACTAAAACTGCTTTGTGTATTTGGTTTGTTAGTTTGGTTTGTCCAGGTTTTTGTAACTTGAAGAGTTGATTTGGGGAAAATTGAATAAAGAACTTTATTTGGCCCTGGCTGGTTTGGCTCAGCGGTTAGAGCGTCAGACTGTGGTCCAGAGAGACCTGGGTTCAGTTCCTGCTAAGGGCACGTACCTTGGTTGCAGTTTGTCCCTGGCCCTGGTTGGTCATGAGGGTGGCAGCCACTCGATGTGTTCCTTTCACATCGATGTTTCTCTCTCTCTCTCTCTTCCTCTCTCTCCCTCCCACTCTACCTGAACAAAAAATGGAAAAATGTCCTCGGGTGAGGATAAAAAAAAAAAAGAAAAAAAAAGAGCTTTATTTGTATGCCTCTTGAATTTTATATCCTGTATCCTACCCTATCTTTCTAATTTGTGAAAATCCTTTCAGAATCCATAATTGTCATTTATTATTTTTTCAAGTTTCATGCCAGTGTGGCAATCATTAGAAATAGTAATAAATATTTTAGTTCATCTTTTCTTCCAAGCTCACGACAGGATTACACTTCCTGCATTTGGTAGATAAGTACATTTTCGTGATTTACTCTGTCCAGTAAAATTTAGCCAACATCCCTTGTCTCATTTCTGAAAAAAAAAAAAAAACCAATAACAGCCAGTTATTTTTCCCTCTGTCAGTGAGATTGGCAACATTAAATGTGATGGCTGCTCATAATTTCATCAGCCTGGGTCCTGGATTGGGGATGACATAAAATAAACACCCCACACAACCTGAAAGTAACATGATGCAAAATAATAAATACTCCCTTCTTGCTTTCAGCCACAGAGACAGTGTGTGTGGGGGGGATAGGGGGGAGGGCAGGTGTGCATGCATGTGCACCTCACAAAATTTTACTCTTGTAGTACTAATCAGGATAGTCAAGTTTCCCAACAAAATGTCCCTTAATGGGACAAAATGTAATTTTTTTGCTCATACAATGCATCTAATGTAGGTTTCCAGGGAAGCTTTGCTCGTTATGACTCTGAGACACAGGCTGATAGAGGTCCATCTTGACACAGGGTTCATCATCTGGTGCCAAAGAAAGTGAGAGTGGACGAAGTATAAAGTAAGTACTATGTTCCCAGGAGGAACACCATATTTTTTCACATTTCATTGGTCAAAAGAAATGATACAACTACATCTAACTTCAAATTGGTGGGATGTCTCAATGATCTGTTAGTGATTCAGTATAATCAGCATCCCCTTTAAAAATCTCTAGATAATAGTAGAGAAGCTTAGAATGATATGTCTTAGAATCACCTTTTAGAAAGCAGAAGGAAAGCAGAGGCTGTTATTCCCTAGAAGTGGTTACAAGGACACAGTGAGAAGATGTGAGATTCACAACTGCTTCTTGGTGAGAATTAAGAGCAACCACCGTGTCACTGCCAATGGAGGTAAGTGGAGGGAGGTTGCCTAGAAATTGCCTTAAAAAGGCCATAGTCTCCAGCTAGCTTTTGACAAACACTTTCTTTAGTATGTCCTGCCAAGGTGTTCAGCTCTGCTTCCCTAATCTTACAGTGGCAGCTTCTCTGTCTTTTCAGAAGGACTTTCCTGTACTTTGCTTCTTGGACTTCTCCATATTCATAATAAAACTCAATTTCTATATTATTTTAAACAGAATATTGAATATCACTCTGTTTTCCTGATGAAACTCATATCGATACAGCAGAAACATGCAAATTTACCATGTTCTCAGAAGGACAATATGTATGATCAGTCCTAATGACAACAACATATATTATTTTCCCACAGACAAACTATATATACATTTTTTTCAAATACTAACATCTAGATGTTTTTGACAAGGCACCAAGACCATTTAGTAGGGAAAGGTCCATTTTGTCAACAAATGGCACTGGGAACACAAAACATCCACATGCACAAGAACAAAGTTGGACACTTAGATGACAACATACACAAAAATTACCTCAATGTATCAAAGACCTAAATATAAGACCTAAAACTATAAAACTCTCAGAAGAAAATAGCAGAAAAGCTTCATGACACTAGATTTGGTAATCACTTCTTGGATATGTCACCAAAGGCAGAGAAAACAGAAAAAAAAAATGATTTGGATGTATAAAATTTTAAAATATTTAAGAAGTGTGCATCAACCCTGGCTGGTTTAGCTCAGCGGTTAGAGCATCAGCCCGAGGACCAAAGGGTCATGTATTTGAATCTCATTCAAAGGCATGTACTTCAGTTGCAGGTTTGATCCCTGGCCCTGGTCATGGTTGTGCGGGAAGCAACCAATTGATCTCTCTCTCTCTCTCTCTCTCCCTCCCTCCCTTCCACTCTTTCTAAAAATCAATGGAAAAATATATTCAGGTGAAGATTAACAACAACAACAGAAAATACTGTGCATCAAAAAGCAATAACAACAGAGTAAAAAGGCAACCAGGAGAATGAGAGAAAATATGTGAAATGTTATATCTGATAACAGTTATTACCCAGAATATGTAACGATCTCCTAAAACTAACAATAAAAAAAAAACTAAACAACCTGATTCAAAAATGTTCAAATTTCTTAAATAGATATTTCTCAACAGAAGAAATACAAATGACTCATAAGCACATGAAAAGATGCTCAACATTACTAATCATTAAGTAAATGCAATTCAGAGCTGCAATGGCATACCATTGCATACCCATTAGGATAGACTATAAAAATTAAAAATAAAACAAGAAAATAACAAGTGTTGATGACAATGTAGAGAAACTGGAATTCTTATTTACTCTTAGTGGGAATGTAAATAGTATAGCTGTTGTGGAAAATAGTGTGGTGATTTCTTCAAAAATTTAAAAATAGAATTATCATATTGTCCAGCAATACTGCTTCTGGGTATTAGCTCCAACAAATTGAAAGCAAAGTCTTGAAAATACCCACATATACCATGTTTATAGCAATATTATTCCAAAAAGTTAAAACATGAAAGCAACCCAAATATCCATCAACAGATGAATGGATAAGAAAATGTGGTGTATACAATGGGATTTTATTTAGACTTAAAAGTAAAACACATTCTTACATATGCTTCAATATGAATAAAATTTGAGGACATTATGCTAAGTGAAATAAGCCAGTAAAAATAAAATAAAAGACAAATACTATATGATTCCATTGATATGAGATGCTTAGAGTAGTCTAAATCATAAAGACATAAAGTAGAATGGTGGTTACCAGGGGTCGAAGTAAGGGAGAAGTACTTTTTAGTGAGTACAGAGTTTCAGTTTTGCAAGGCAGAAAGAGTTCTGGCGGTAGATGACAGAAATGATAACACGGTATTATGAATATAATTAATACCACTAAACTGTAAACTAAAACTGGTTAGGATGATACATTTTATGTGATGTGTATTTCACTGACAATAAAAAAAAAGGTAAAATACAAACACAATGAATTTCCCATGAACTGAAGTTACAAGCTCACAGACTGTTTTTTTTTAATGATAGTAACTTGAACCAAGGTTGAATAATGCAGATATTTTTTATATCAGATCCAGGTATGCCTACTCTTGATGTATATATCTAAGCACTGAAAATGAAATAAAATCAAAACAAGTGATCTTCCCCACATACAACTGTGAGATAGGTACAGGAATACCATGACTTTTCTTCCTAGTGCTGAGTCCCTTTTCATTGTTCTCTATGGTCTATAGTTTTTCTCTGGATACCATCTCAGCCCACTGACCATGTAATCATATGATTTTCATTGACAATAAAATGTGAAAACTTCTTTTAGGCATAAGTTTTAAAGATCAATGAGTAAATAATCATGCTTTTTTCCCCCTTCTGCCATGGTCATCTATAATAATCCAGATGATACCATCTTTCTGGATGATACCATTTTTCATCATTCTGGATCCTGAAGAAAGGAATGAGAAGCAGTAACCTAGATCTAGACATGGGATGGGCACGTGCAAGCCATTATGATTTGAAGGGGGTTATTATTGCAGCATAACCCAAATCATCTTGACATATACAATTGTAATTAGGTCATGAGGACAGAATCCTCATGAATGAGATTAATGACTATGAGAAAAGACTAGACACATAAAAGGCGGGTTGCTGGGTCATATGGTAACTCTATTGATAATTTTTTGAGGAACCTCTATAATGTTTTCTATAGTGGTTTACCAGTTTAAATTCCCATCAGTAGTGAACGAGGGCTTCTTTTTCTCCACAACTTCTCCAACACTTGTTATTACTTGTCTTGTTGATAACAGGCATTCTAACAGGTATGAGGTGGTATCTCATTGTAGTTTTGATTTGCATTTCCCTAATAGCTAGGGAAGTTGAGTATCTTTTTATATACAGTATCTGTTAGTCTTTTGGATATCTTCATGGGAGAAGGTCTATTCAGATTCTCTGCCTATTTTTTAAATTGAATTGCTTATTCATTTGATGGTGGTGTTGTTTTGTATGAGTTATTTACATATGTTGAATACTAACTCCTTTTTTGAGTTGTTGTTTGCAAATATTTTCTCCCATTCAGTTGGTTGCATTTTGTTTTATTGATGGTTTATTTTGCCGTACAGAAGCTTTTTAGTTTGATATAGCCCCATACATTTATTTTTTGCTTTTACTTCCATTGCCTTTGGGGTCAAATTCATAAAATCCTCTCCAAGACCAAGGTCCATAAGTTTAGTACGCATGTATCATCAGATAGAGCAGGAGAAAGAGAAACATCAATGTGAGAGAGACACATCAAGTGGTCACCATCCACACTACCCCAACTTGGACAGAGACAAACTGCAACCGAGTTGCATGCCCTTAGCAGGAACTGAACCCCAGACTCTCTGGTTCGTGGGCTGATGCTCTAACCGCTGAGCCAAACCAGCCAGGGCAGTACTCATTTTTTTTTTAATGTAATTCACTGTTTCAGGTCTTATATTTAGGTCCTTGATCCATTTTAAGTTAATTTTTGTATATGGGGACAAACAGCAGACTAATTTCTTGCTTTTACATGTGTCTTTCCAATTTTACCAGCAGCATTTTTTAATAGGTTTTCTTTTTTCCAGTGTATGTTTTTGGTTTCTCTGTCAAAAATTATTTGCACATATATATATCTGGGATCTCAATTCTGCGCCATTGATCTATTTTTCGACAAATACCATGCTTTTTTTTTTTATTATTGTTGCTTTAAAGTATAATTTGAAGTCAGGAAGTGTGATGCCTCTGGCTTCATTCTTTTTTCTCAGGATTGCTTTGGCTATTTAGGGTCTTTTGTGGTTCCGTACAAATCTGATGATTTTCAAAAATCGATTTCTTTAAAAAATGACATTGGGATTTTGATGTAGATTGCATTAAATCTGCATATTGCATTGAGTAATATGGCCATTTTCACTATGTTGATTCTTCCAGTCCAAGAATATGAACTATCTTTCCATTTCTCTGTGTCTTCTTCAATCTCTCTCTGTTTTAATTTGAGAGAGAGAGAGAGAGAGAGAGAGAGAGAGAGAGAGAGAGAGAGAGAAACATTGATCAGCTGCCTCCTGCATGTTTCCTGACTGGGGATTGGGGGATTGAACACACAACCTGGGTATGTGACCTGACTGAGAATTGAACCTGCCATCTTTTGAAGTATTTGTTCTAGCTCTGTGAAGTATGCCGTTGGTATTTTGATGGGGATTGCATTGAATCTATAGATCGCTTTGGGTAATATGGACATTTTAATGATGTTAATTCTTCTAATCCATGAACAAGGTGTGTGCTTCAACTTTTTTATATCTTCCTCTATTACTTTTTTCAATGACCTGTAGTTTTCTGAGAATAGATCCTTTATTCTTTGGTTAAGTTTATTCCTAGGTATTTTAATTTTTTGCCGCAATGGTAAATGGGATTGTTTTCTTAGTTTCTCTTTCTGTGAGTTCATCATTGGTGTATAAGAATGCCATCGATTTCCTGACGTTAATTTTGTATCCTGCTACTTTGCCAAATTCAATTATTAATTCTAGTAAATTTTTGATAGAGTCTTTGGGGTTTTTACATATAGTATCATGTCATTTGCGAATAATGACAGTTTCACTTTCTCCTTTCCAATGCAGATCTTTTTTATTTTTTCTTCCTGTCTGATTGCTGTGGCTAAGACTTCCAGTATCATGTTAAATAAGACTGGTGAAAGTGGGCATCCTTGCCTTGTTCCTGTTATTAAGGAAAATGCTTTTAGTTTTTGCCCATTGAGTATGATGTTGGCTGTAGGTCTTTCATATATGGCCTTTATTATATTGACATATGATCCCTCTATTCTCACATTGCTGAGCATTTTTATCAGAAATGGATGGTAGATTTTGTCGAAGGCTTTTTCGCCATCTATTGATATAATCATGGGGTTTTTATTCTACATTTTATTTATGTGGTATATCACGTTTATTGATTTGTGAATGTTGTATTAGCCTTGCATCCCTGGGATGAATCCCACTTGGTCATGGTGAATAATTTTTTTGATGTATTGCTGGATCCGATTTGCTAGTATTTTGTTCAGGATTTTGGCATCTATGTTCATCAGGGATATTGGCCTGAAGTTTTCTTTTTTTGTAGTGTCTTTTTCTGGTTTTGGAATTAGAATTATGCTGGCTTCATAAAATGAGTTTGGAAGTCATTCTTCTTCTTGAATTTTTTGAAATAGTTTGAAGAGAATGGGTGTTAGTTCTTTTTTGAATGTTCAGTAAAACTTCCCCGTGAAGCCATCCGGGCCTGGGCTTTTGTTTGCTGGGAGAGTCTTGAATACATCTTCAGTTTCTTCTGTTGTTATTGGTCTGTTCAAGTTTTCTTTCTTTTCCCTGGTCAAGTTTTGGGAGACTGTGTGTTTCTAGAAATTTGTCCATTTCGCTTAGATTGTCGAATTTGTTGCCATATAATTGTTCATAGTAGTTGTTAATGATCTTTTGTATTCCTGTGGTGTCAGTTGTTACTTCTCTTTCATTTCTGATTTTGTTTATTTGGGTTCTCTCTCTTTGTTTCTTGGTGAGTCTAGCTAAGGGTCCATCAATCTTGTTAATCTTTTCGAAAAACCAGCTCTTTGTTTCATTGATCCTTTGAATTGTTATTTTGGGGGGCTCTATGTCATTTATTTCTGCTCTGATCTTTACTATTTCCTTCCTTTTACATGCTCTGGGGTTTTCTTTTTGTTTGCTCTCTAGTTCTTTAGGTTGTGAGGTAAAATAGTCTATTAGAGATTTTTCTTGTTTCTTAAGGTAGGCCTGTAGTGCTATGAACTTCCCTCTCAGAACTGCTTTCACAGCATCCCATAGATTTTGTTTTGTTGTGTGTTCATTTTCATTGGTTTCCAGAAAGTTTTTTATTTCTTCCTTGATCTCCTCAATAACATGCTATTTAGCTTCCATTTGTTCAAATGCCTTGCTATTTGTTGTTCAATAACATGCTATTTAGCTTCCATTTGTTCAAATGCCTCTCCATGTTCTTGTTGCAATTGATTTCTAGTTCCAAGCCATTGTGATCTGAGAAGATGCTTGATATGATTTCAATCTTCTTGAATTTGTAGAGACTTAGTTGTGTCCTAACATGTGGTCTATCTTTGAGAATGTCCCATGTGCACTTGAGAAGAATGTAAATTCTGTAGTTTTGGGGTGTAAGTCTCTGTAGATATCTATTAAATCCATTTGGTCTAGTGCTTCATTTAGAGTCTCTGTTTCCTTGCTAATTTTTTGTCTAGAGGATCTATCCAGTGATGTCAGCGGGGTGTTGAAGTCCCCTGCTATGATTGTATTGCTATCGATTTCTCCTTTGAAGTCTTCCAAAAGATTTTTAATATGTTTTGGTGCTCCTATATTGGGTGCATATATGTTTTTCAAGGTTATATTTTCCTGTTGGAAAGATGCTTTCAATATTATGTAGTGGCCTTCTTTGTCTCTAGGTATAGCCTTCATTTTGAAATCTATTTTATTATTATTTTTTTAAAAAATTTTTTAAAATCCTCATCCAAGGACATTTTTCCATTCTTTTTATTCAGATAGAGTGGGAGGGAGAGAGAGAGAGAGAGAGAGAGAGAGAAACATCGACGTGAAAGGGACACATCGAGTGGCTGCCACCCGCACGACCCAAGCAGAGCCGGGGATAAACTGCAACCGAGGTACATGCCCTTAGCGGGAACCGAACCCAGGTCTCTCAGGACCGCAGACCTACGCTCTAACCGCTGTGCCAAACCAGCCAGGGCTTGAAATCTATTTTATAAGATATGAGTATTGCTACCACAGCTTTTTTTTCCTTTCTGTTTGCTTGGAAGATTTTTTTTCATCCCTTCACTTTCTACCTATGTGAGTCTTTTTTTGTGAGGTGGGTCTCTTGTAAACAACATATAGATGAGTCATGCTTTCTCATCCTATCAGCTACTCTGTGTCTTTTTATGGAAGCATTCAATCCATTTACATTTAAGGTGATTATTGATATGTACTTATTTATTACCATTTTTGTTTAGTGTGGTTACATTTTTCTTCCTATTTCTCCCACTAATTACAGCAGTCTTTTTAACATTTCTTGCACTGCTGGTTTGGTGCTAATGTATTCCCTTAGCCTTTTTGTTTGTCTGGGAAGCTCTTTATTTGACCTTCTATTTTGAATGATAGCCTTGCTGGCTAAAGTAGTCTTGGATTTAGATCCTTGTTTTTCATGACCTTGATTACCTCATGCCATTCTCTTCTGCCCTGTAGTGTTTCTGTTGAGAAGTCAGCTGAGAGCCTTATGGGGTTTCCTTTGTAGGTAACCTGTTGCTTATCTCTTGCTGCTTTTAAGATTCCCTCTTTGCCTTTAATTTTTGGCATTTTGATTACTATGTGTCTTGGTGGGGGCTTGTTTGGGTTCTTTTTACTTGGGACTCTCTGTGCTTCTTGAATTTTAATGCTTTCTTCCTTCACCAAATTAGCGAAGTTTTCTGTCACTATTTTTTCAAATACATTCTCTAACACTTGCTCATTTTCTTCTTCTTCTGGTACTCCTATGATGCAAATGTTATTATGTTTCCAGTTGTTCCACAGTTCTATTAAGCTGTTTTTCTGTTTTTTAATTGTTTTTTCTTTTTGGCTTTCTGATAGGTTGATTTTTTTCTACCCTATCTTTTAATTCACTGATCCGGTCCTCAGCTTCCTCTACTCTGCTATTTAAACTTTCCAATGTGTTCTTTATTTCTGATGTCATTCTTTATTTCTTCTTGGTGGTTTTTAATTTCCAATTGGTTCATTTTCAACATTTCTATGTCTTTACTCATAGTGCTCATGTCCTTACACATGCTGTTGAGCTTCCTCAAGATCATGGCTCTGAATTCTACCTCTGTTAACTTGCTTAACTGCACCTCATTTATCTCATCTTCGGTAGAGGGCTCTTGTTCTTTTATTTGGCTTTTGTTTCTATGTTTCACCATTTTGGCTATTACAATGGGCTTTGGAGCCTGCCAAATTTTCCCTGTGGGTGTTGGTGTTCTGCTGTTTGTGGCTCCCTCTCCTGGGTTTGGATAAGCCAGGGAGGACCTATGTTAAACACCACTGTCAAGTCTTACTTTGCTGGTTAGAGCTGCTAGCCCAGGAGTGGTACAGTTATCATCTAGCTTTTTGCCTATAGGCTATCAGTAGTGTTTACTTGAAGAGCCTTGGCTTCTGAATTGAATGAAAAACTCCCTCAGGTTCTCAGAGTAAGAAGATTTCCCTAGGGTGGGGCAGATACTGGTTGTTAATGGGCATCAATTTGCATTTCAATGGCCAATGGGTAGTGTTGAATCTTCGAGGGAGGGGCCGCCGCCTCCCCAGAGCCCTGGGAAGGAGTAAGATGACCACTGTCCTGTGTGGCCACAACTCAGCAAAAGCTCTGAGCACCCTCCAGATCCCGAGTGTCCCCTCACAGTTCTAGTCCAGTCTGCCCTCCCTTTGCCGGAGCCCAAGGTGAATGGCTGTGGCTATTTTAGCCTCTGTCCCAGCTCTGTGCTGTGGAGCAGCTTGGGAGCTTAACCCAAGGGCGCTGCTCACAGCTAAGGCAGCTGCTCACAGCTAAGGCCACTGAGGACTGTGCGCTCCCAGCCCCCCTCCCACGTCTTCGCAAGCCTACCAGGTTTGAGTCAGTCTCCCTGGTTATGTGGTATTCCAAGCTGCTTTTCTGTTGCTTTTTCCTTATGATTTGTCTTTATTTTCATTGTAATTCTAGTTTGGTCCTGGGAGATGGTCTGTGTAGCTTCCATTCACTCCACTGCCATTTTAGATCCCCCTTTCTCAAATGTTATTGCTAGTATATAGGAATGCAATGGATTTTTGCACATTGATTTTGCATGCTACAACTTTACTGTATTTGTTTATTTTTTCTAATAATTTTACAATGGTGTCTTTAGGATTTTCTACATTAAGAAAAATTAAGAATAGAGTTGGTACATGACCCAGCAACCCCTCTGCTAGGTACCTACCTAAACTTTGAAAATATTTATTCACAAGTATATATGCATCCTTATGTTCATTGCAGCATCATTCATGGTGGCCAAGACATGGAAACAACAAGTGTTCCTCAATAGATTATTGAATTAAGAAGGTGTGATACATATATACAATGGACTACTACTTAGTCATTTGCAACAACATGAATGGATCTTGAGAATATTATGCTAAGCAGAACAAGTCAGACAGGAAAAAGCAAAAACTCTATAATTTCATTCATATGTGGGATATGAAACTGAAAGCCACAAATGAACAAACAAGACAGGCAAATAAACGAAAGTCCATAGACACAGACAACAGTATGGAGGTTACCAGAGGGAAGGCAGAGTACGAGGGTAATAATGAATAGAGGAAGTCAAGTGTATGGTGATGAAAGGAGATTTGACGTTTAGTTGTGGACACACAATACAGTACACAGATGATGTATCATAGATTGTATACTTAAAATCTATATAATTGTATTAACCAATGCCACCCCAATAATTTAATTAAAAATAAAAAGCTAGCTTTCCAACACATGAGGACACAGCAAGAAGGCAGCCCTCTGTCAACCAGTAAGAGGCCCCTCACCAAGAACCCAACCATGCTGGCACTCTGATCTTGGCCTCTAGGACTGTGAGAAGTAAAAGTTTATTGTTTAGGCCAGTTTATGGTAATTTGTTATAGCAGTCCAAATTAATTAAGATGAAAGTTGGTGCTGAGAAATTGGGTGCTATATATATAAAACACAAAAACAAACAAACACCAAAAATTTTGGAAGTTGCTTTGGAATTGAGTCATGGGTAGAGGCTGAAATTCATGCTAAAAGTGGAGATTGTTGTAAAGGGACTTTTAAATGCGATTTTGGTGAGCACTCAGAAAGGAAAAAGGAAAGCTATAGAGAAAGGTTTTGTCTTCTTAGAGAATGTGTAATCATTTACAGAATGTAGTTACTAATATATACAGTAAAGGCCATTTTGATGAGGCCTCAAATCAAAATAAGGAACAAGTTACAGAACAATGAAGAGAAGGCGATCCTTGTTATAAAGTTGCAAAGAACATAGCTGAATTGTGTTTGTGATCTAGTCTTTTGTGAAAGGTATAATTTGTAAGTGATGAAATTGGATGTTTACTAGACCTTTTGAGCATGGCTGAAATTAAGATTCAATAAATACATTTAGTTTGATAATACTGTTCCTGGGATTTAGAATATATGTAGAAATATATTTTGACAATAATAATACAAAATAAAAGGAGGGGAGCTTTTAAATTGTTATAAGGTTTTTGCAGTCTGAAAGTAGTAATAGTTTAAGTTAAACCCTAATGCAAGTTGCAGAAAAACTATTAAAATGATCATTTAAAAAAGATGTAGAAGATAGATATAAATTTATTGGTAAATGCACTACATTCATCAATTACAAGTTTCAAAGTTATTAAGATGAAAATTTCCCTAAATTTGATCTATAGATTTAATGCAGTTTCAATCAAAATCCCAGCAGCTTTTTAACCAAAACTAACCAGCTGATTCTAAAATGTATATGGCCATGGAAAGGCAAAAAAGAATCAAAGACACCTTCCTTTGAGGAAAAACAAATCTAAAGAACATACACCACCAAATATCAAGCCTTATTTTAAAGCAAATTAGACAGTGAGATATAAGTGCAAAGAGACAAATAGGCCAGAGGGTACAATAGAACACAGCCCAGAAAAAGACCCATGCGTATATGGTCACAAGAGTGATGGTAAATATCTACAGTACAGGGAGAAAGGATCATCAATTGGTTCTTCATACAAAAATAACTTTGACACTGAGGAGACAGAGGCAGGTTAGGCAGTGAGGGATGGGACCATGGTAAGAGAAGGCTGAGACACGTGGGGAAGTTTGAGATGACCTGGGCTCAGCACACAGGCAGGCACCTCAGTACACAAGATATCTGAAGGTTTATTCAGACTCCACATATCTCAAAATAAAACTAAAATCAACATGAAAAATTGTGCCTCTAAGGCCAGAAGCTCCCTGCCCTCCACTTATAAAAATACAAATTAGAAGTTCCTGGAAGGAACAACGGTCAATTACATAACAAAAACCGGGAAAGGCTGATTTTAAGCAAGGCGACAGGATTATTGCTATTGAGTGTGTTTCTATTGCAGAAAGCCAGGTTACCTTAGAAAGGATTATAGGAAACCAATGTTGGATTTGAGGGAGAAACAAAAGCAAGCATAGGGTTGCTCCAAGGGTGTTTTCTCTCCACCTCACTAATAGTCTTGGAGAAGTTGAAATTATCAAAACAGGGAAGCCACAAAGGCCCCTGTAGATGATCTAGGCCTGAATCCATCACGCAGGAAAACACAGCTTTAAAATATATGGATGCTGATAAGGCAGAATTCCTTGGAAGGACCAATCAGAGGCTAGCAAAGTATATATCTACCCCTAAACTACAAAGCATCAACCCAGTATCTTTCAAATAAACTTTCCTTTTGCTTACTCCTTTGTCTGTGAACTCATTCTTTGATTTTTTAAGACAACAAACCTGAAGCTGAACACCACAGTTTGGTTTGCACTCTAACATCATACACACCCAAAAATAAGTTCATCTGGATTAGAAAATTAAATCAAAAAGTAAGATAATGAAGTTTCTAGAAGATATATAGGATATTTTCCTATCATTGAGCTAGATAAAGGATTTTTTAAGAACAGGCTAGAAAAACATTAAAAACATCAATCATAAAAGAACTGACTGGTAAATTGTACCTTGTTAAAATGAAATTTATGTTCTTCAAAGATACTATTAAGAAAGTGAGAATGCAAAATAGCAAATAGAAAAAGATACTTTCAA
The DNA here is from genome assembly GCF_014108415.1 of Molossus molossus. Lineage (NCBI taxonomy): Eukaryota > Metazoa > Chordata > Mammalia > Chiroptera > Molossidae > Molossus > Molossus molossus. Next base: position 161,413,859 of record NW_023425344.1, on the reverse strand, counting down.
CATATATTTAAGAAAAAAGACTCATATTCAGAACATACAGGGTGAGGCAGAAGTAGGTATAAAATTGTAAGTACAAGAAACATAGTTTATTCTTGTAATATTATTTATTAATTAATGTATTATTTTCCACATGAACAATTGTAAACCTATTTTTACTCCATTTTGTATATAAAGAACTTCTATCAATCAATAAAAATAACAACAACCTACTTTTGAAATTGACAGAAAGCTTAGAATGAGGATATCCAAATTGCCAATAAGCACATAAAATGGTTTTTAATATCATAAGTTATCAGTAGACAAAGATATGCTTATTTTAAATATAGGTATTGTTTATGTGCTTAGTTGCATAATCTGTTTACATGTTAAGTATGACCTAAACCGTAAAAAATTCAATGAAAGCCATGCCAGTGTGGCTCAGTTGGTGGAGCATCATCCTATGCACTGGGAGGTCACTGGTTCTACTCCCAGTCAGTGTACATGTCTGAGTTTTGAACTTGATCTCCAGTAGGGGATGTGCAGGAGGCAGCTGATAGATGTTTCTCTCTCTCATTGATGTTTCTATCTCTTTCTCACTCTTCCTTCTTCTCTCTCTAAAATATCAATAAAAACATTTTTTTTTAAAAAAAGGCAGGGAATCCTGGCCAGTATGGCTCAGTGGTAAGAGTGTCACTAGCAGACCTGGGTTTGATTCCAGTCAAGGGCAAGTATTTCGGTTGCAGTTTGTCCCCAGCCCCAGCTGGGGTCATGTGGTGTCAACCAGTTGATGTGTCTCTCTCACATCGAAGTCTCTCTGTCTCTCTCTTCCTTCCTTTCTCCCTCCAGCTCTATCTGAAAATTAATATAAAAAATATCCTCGGGTGAGATTAAAAAAAAAGAAGAAAGGGAGGGAACTACTTAGTTCTTTCATTTTAAAAAATTCAAAGAAAATAAAATACCTAAAGTAAACTAGAACATTTTATTTGTAGGTCTTTAAATATTTTATTACAATTTGCATATTTTAATTTTATACTTGAACTCTTTCAAATAGTATTTTAAATAGGAATGTTATTTCAATAAAGTTATGTCCTAACTGTTAAAGTTCATAGTAAATGTACTAGTTAAGAGCTAATTTTCTGGAAATTTTATTTATTTATTTATTCATTATTTTTTAATTTAATTTATTTATTTTTATTTATTTATTTTTTTCATTAATTTATTTTTGTTACAGACGTTTCTCCTTTTCCCCCACATTAACTTCCTCTTCCCTATACACTCCAACCCCGTCCCCAGTTTTATTGTCTATGACCATCGATTATGCATACGTGGTTTATCTCTTCTCTCCCCCCACCTTCTGAGGAATATCAGTTTGTACCCTACTTCTATGTCTCTGAGTTTATTTTGTTCATCAGTTTGTTTAGTTCATATTTCAGAAATAAGTGAGATCATGTGATATTTGTCTTTCTCTGCTTGGTTTGTTTCACTTAGGATAATACTTTCCAGGTCCCTCCATGTCGTCTGAAAAGATATCTTTCTTTCTTACAGCTGCATAGTACTCCATTGTGTATATGTACCACAGCTTTGTTATCCACTCTGATGGGCATATGGGCTGTTTCCAGAGCTTAGCTTTGTAAATGGTGCTGCTAGGAACATAGGGGTAGATATATTCTTTCTGATTGGTGTTTCAGGCTTCTTAGGGTATATTCCTAGAAGTGGGATCACTGGGTCAAATGGAAGTTCAATTTTTAATTTTTTGAGGTAACACCATAGTGTTTTCTATAGTGGCTGCACCAGTCTACATTCCCACCAGCAGTGTACTAGACTCCCCTTTTTTCCACACCCTCGCCAACACTTGTTATTTGATGATTTGTTGATGGCAGCCATTCTGACAGGTGTGAAGTGATACCTCATTGTTGCTTTAATTTGCATCTCTCTGATAATTAGTGAAATTGAACATTTCTTCATATGTCTCTTGGCCATTTGTATGTACTATTTAGAGAGGTGCCTCTTTAGGTCCTCTGCCCATTTTTTAATTGGGTTCTTTGTCTTCCTTTTGTTGAGTTGTATGAGTACTCTATATATTTTGGAAACTAACCCCTTATCTGTTGTATCATTGGCAATTATGCTCTCCCATATAGTGGGTTCCCTTTCCATTTTGATGGCTGTTTCTTTTGCTGTGCAGAAGCTTTTGAGTTTGATGTAGTCCCATGTGTTCATTTTCTCCTTTGTTTCTGTTGCCTTAGGAGATGTATCAGTGAAAATTCTGTAATGTATAATGTCTAAAATTTATTTGCCTGCATTTTCTTCTAAAATTTTTATGAAATCATGAGTCACATTTAAGTCTTTTATCCATTTTGAGTTTATTTTTGTGTATCGTGTAAGTTGGTGGTCTATCTTTATTTGTTTTTGCGTGTAGCTGTCCAATTTTTCCAACACTATTTATTAAAGAGGCTGTCTTTACTCCATTGTATGCTCTTGCCACCTTTATCAAATATTAATTGAGCATACTGTCTTGGGTCAACTTCTGGGTTCTCTATTCTGTTCCATTGATCCATGTGCCTGTTCTTGTGCCAATACTAGGCTGTTTTGATTACAGTTGCTTTGTAGTATAACCTGATGCCTGGTAATGTGATCCCTTCTACTTTGTTCTTCTTTTTCAAGATTGCTGTGGCTATTTGGGGCCTTTTTTGGTTCCGTATAAATTTTTGGATTATTTGTTCTAGTTCTGTGAAGTATATCATTGGTATTTTGATGGGGATTGCATTAAATCTATATATAGCTTTGGGTAATATGGACATTTTAATGATGTTAATTCTTCCAATCCACAAACAAGGTGTATGCTTCCACTTTTTTATATCTTCCTCTATTTCTTTTTTCAATGACCGATAGTATTCTATGGAGATCCTTTACTTCTTTGGTTAAGTTTATTCCTAGGTATCTTAATTTTTTTGCTACAATGGTAAATGGGATTGTTTTTTTAGTTTCTTTTTATGTGAGTTCATTGTTGGTGTATAAGAATGCCATCGATTTCTTGACGTTAATTTTGTACTGCTACTTTGCCAAATTCATTTATTAAGTCTAACAGATTTTTGATGGAGTCTTTAGGGTTTTCTATATACAATATCATGTCATCTGCAAATACTGACAGTTTTACTTCCTCTTTTCCAGTTTGGATCCCTTTAATTTTTTCTTCTTTTCTAATTGCTGTAGCTTAGACTTCCAATAATATGTTAAATAAGACTGGCAAAAGTAGACATCTCTGTCTTGTACCCATTCTTAAGGGAAATGCTTTTAGTTTTTGCCCATTGAGTATGTATTGGCTGTAGGTTTTTCAAACGTGGCCTTTATTATGTCTAGATATGATCCCTCTATTCCCACACTGCTGAGCATTTTTATCAGAAATGGGTGCTGGATTTTGTCGAATGCTTTTCAGCATCTATTGATATGATTGTGTGATTTTTATTTTTTATTTCATTTATGTGGTGTATCACATTTATTGATTTGCAAATATTGTACCATCCTATTCCTGGGATGAATATCACTTGGTCATAATGGATAATTTTTTTGATATATTGCTGTATTCAATTTGCTAAAATTTTGTTTAAGGATTTTGGCATCTGTATTCATTAGGGATATTGGCCTGTGGTTTTCTTTCTTTGTAGTGTCTTTATCCGGTTTTGGAATTAGGATTATGCTGGTCTCATAAAATGAGATTGAAAGTCTCCCATTGTCTTGAATTTTCTGGAATAGTTTGAGAAGAATGGGTATTAGATCTTCTTTGAATGTTTGGGAAAACTCCCCTGTGAAGCCATCTGGGCCTAGGTTTTTGTTTACTGGGAGTTTCTTAATTACCTTTTCTATTTCCTTTGTTGTTATTGGTCTGTTCAAGTTTCCTATCTCTTCTTGGTTCAATTTTGAGAGACTGTGTGTTTCTAGAAATTTGTCCATTTCGCCTAGATTGTCCAATTTGTTGGCATATAATTGTTCATAGTATGCTTCGATGATCCTTTGCATTTCTGTGGTGTCAGTTGTTAATTCTCCTCTTTCATTTCTGATTTTGTTTATTTGGGTCCTCTCTTTGTTTCTTGGTGAATCTGGCTAAAGGTCCATTGAACTTGTTTATCTTTTCAAAGAACCAGCTTTTTGTTTCATTGATATTTTGAACTAGTTTTTCTTTGTTTGTTTGTTTCTATGTCATTTATTTCTGCTCTGAACTTTACTATTTTTTTCTTCTACTTGCTCTGAGTTTTTATTTTTGTTTTCTTTCTAGTTCTTTAAGTTGTAGGGTTAGGGACTCAATTAAGAATTTTTCTTGTTTCTTGAGGTAGGCCTGTAGTGCTATGAACTTCCCTCTCAGGACTGCTTTCACTGCATCCCATAGATTTTGTGTTGTTGTGTGTTCATTTTCATTGGTTTCCAGGAAGTTTTTAATTTGTTCCTTGATCTCTTTGGTAGCCCATTCATTGTTTAATAACATGCTATTTAGCCTCCACGTGTTTGAATGTCTTTTTTTTGTGTGTTTTTGTTATAATTGAATTCTAGTTTCATGCTCTGATGGTCTGAGAAGATACTTGACATGATTACAATCTTTTTGAAATTGTAGAGACTTACTTTGTGTCCTAACATGTGATCTATCATTGATAATGTCCCTTGTGCACTTGAGAAGAATGTATATTCTGCAACTTTGGGATGAAATGTTCTGTAAATATCAATTAAGTGCAACTGATCTAGGTTATCATTTAAGGACTCTATGTTCTTGTCAAGTTTTTGTCTGGAAGATCTATCTCTTGGTGTAATTGGGGTTTTAAAATCACCCACTAAGATCATTTTGCTATTGATCTCTCCCTTAAAGTCCTCCAGAAGTTGTTTAATATATTTTGGAGCTCCCATATTTGGTGCGTATATGTTTACCAGTGTTATATCCTCTTGTTGGATTGATCCTTTTAATGTTATGTAGTGACCTTCTTTGACTCTTATTATGGCCCTCGTTTTGAAGTCTATCTTGTCGGATATGAGTATTGCTACACCAGCTTTTTTTTTTTTTTTTTCATTTTTGTTTGCTTAGTAAATTTTTTTCCATCCCTTCACTTTCATCCTGTTTGAGTCTTTTGCTGTGAGGTGAGTTTCTTGTAGACAGTATAAGTATGGGTCATGCTTTCTTATCCAATCAGCTACCCTATATCTTTTGATTGGAGCATTTAAGCCATTTACATTTAAGGCTATTATTGATAGATAGTTATTAGCTGCCATTTTTATTTTATGCCTGTGTTCTTCTTTCTCTCTCTCTGTTCCTTCTTCTGCTTCTTACAAAATACCCTTCAGCATTTCTTGCAGTGCTGGTTTGGGTAAATTCCTTTAGCTTTATTTATTTATTTTTTTTAAATCTGTGAAGCTCTTTATTTCTCTTTCAATTTGAATGATAGCCTTGCTCGATAGAGTAGTCTTGGATTCAGACCCTTGCCTTGCATTACTTTGTACACTTCATGCCACTCCCTTCTGGCCTGCCACATTTCTATTGAGAAATCAGCTGACAGTCTAATGGGAGCTCCCTTGTAGGCAACTTTCAGTCTCTCTCTTGCTTACTTTAAGATTCTTTCTTTGTCTTTAATATTTGCCATTTTTATTATGATGTGTCTAGCTGTGGGTCTTCTGGGTTTCATCTTGCTTGGGACTCTCTGTGTTTCCTGGACTTGTATGACTTTTTTCTTCACCAGTTTAGGGAAGTTTTCTGTCATTATTTCTTCAAACAGGTTCTCTATTCCTTTCTCTGATACTTCTCCTTCTGGTATCCTCCTATAATGCAAATGTTGTTATGCTTTGTATTGTTCCACAGCTCCCTTAAACTCTCCTCCTGCTTTTTAAACTTTTTTTCCATTTGCTGCTCTATTTGAGTTTTTTTCTCTACCTTGTCTTCCAAGTTGCTGATTCAGTCTTCAGCTTCTTCTAATCTACTATTGAACCCGTCTAAGGTATTTTTCATAACAGCTCTGTCATACTTTATTTCCTCTTGAATTTTATGTATAGCTTCTACCTCTGTTTTTTTTTTTTGTTTTTTTTTTTTTTTTTTGGTATGTGCCCCTAGCAGGAACCAAACCCAGGACTGTGGTCCACAGGCCGATGCTCCAACCACGGAGCCAAACCGGCCAGGGCTAGCTTCTACCTTCTTATCGATTGCTTCTTCCTCTTTTTTTAAGCTGAAGTAGTTCCCAGTGAGCTCTTCATAATTCTTATTAAGTTGCTTGTAGTTCTCACCAAATTGTTTGAGCACTCTTATAATCATTGCTTTGAATTCTTTGTTTGACAAGTTGCTTTATTCTAGTTCCTGTAGTTCCCTTTCTGGTGATTCCTCATTTTTTAAATTTGGGTGTTGTTTCTTTGTCTCAACATTTTAGTAATCTGGTAGTTCTATGCCTCGTGAGGGATGTTAGAATGTGTAGGCAGATCAGTGTGTATCAATTAAAGCTGCTGTGCCTCCCAGTCTGTGTTGGTGTATGGCTCCTTTTGTCTGCTGTGGGTCCTGGAGGGTTGACACCTGGAGGCTAAAACTGGTCTGTCATGCAGGTCTCAGCTCCTCAAGATTCACTGCTGCTTCGGTTGGGGCACCGCTCTTGATCAACTTCTGCTGATGCTGGGAATGGGTCTTAGCTGCTGATACATGCTGCTGCTGCTGCTGCCATGGGATGCATGGGTTCGTCTGGTGCCCTGCTGGGGTGTGTGGGTTCCACTGGCATGCTGCTGGGGTTTGTGGGTCCCTCTTGTATGCTGCTGGGGCACATGGGTCCAGCTGGTGGTCTGCTGGGATTCATGGGTTGCATTGGTATGCTGCTGGAGTTCATAGGTTCCACTGGTGCACTTCTGGGATTTGTGGGTCCCTCTGGTACTCTATTGTACTCTATTGGGGAACCCTGCTGCCTGGTGGGGCTCAGCTCCTGATCAGTAGCTGCTGGGTTAAGTGTCAGCTCCTGGTTTGCACTGCTGCTGCTGCTGCTGCTGCTGCTGCTGCCAGGGGATGCTCTCAGGTCCCAATCCTTTAGTGCTGTTGGAATCTGGAGCTTGTGGCTGCCACTAGCCTGGAGCCTGCAGGCCTCAATGCCACCACTACCAAAGGCCTAGGAGAGCTGCTGTTGTTGTTGGGGGTGGGGTTCTGGCTCCCACCTGGTTTTGGCTACTGCTGCAAGCACCTACTGTGTGCTGACTGTGCCAACACAGTTGAGTTCACTGGATGGATGGTGCAGGGCACTTTAGCTGACTCAGGTTGCTGAGCCCCAGCCACTCCTTGTTTCCTCCTCCCAGGGAAGACCCAGCATCCTCCAAAATGATGTAGCCCTCCCAGCCATGCTGGGGAAAGTTTGCTAGCTTGCCACTTACCACGTAGCCTTCTGCTTTCCATCCACAGCACAGGAACCTTCTGCCCCATGTCTATGAACTGCTCAAGGTTGGTCTTCCATGTTCACATTCACTCACACTCTCTCTCACACTCTCTCACATTCTTACACACTCACCCATGCTCCGGTCCTGCCTGTCGCCATCTTTGCTCTTCCAAAATTCCTTATTTCTGGAAATTTTAGAACATTAATATTTTTATTAGGATGTACTTGGCAAATATGTTTTGTTTTCAAGAATTTTCTGAATGTATCTTGAATCACTACCCCTGTTAAATTTCAAAATAAAACAATGAAGGCAGTCTTGGGTTTTTATTTTAAAAACATATTAAGATTACAGAAGAAATACTATTTCAGATATTAAAATTGCAGTTATATCTAGGTTTTCTTAATTTAAAAAATATTTTTCTTCATTGATTTTTTTAGAGAGAGAGGAAGGGAGAGGGAGAGAGAGATAGAAACATCGATGAGAGTGAACATCAATTGGCCACCTCCTGCATGCCCCCCACTGGGGATTTAGCCCGCAACCTGGGCACATGCCCCTACCAAGAATCAAGTTGGCGCCCTCTTGGTGTATGGGTCGATGCTCAACCACTGAGCCACACTAGCTGGACAGATTTCTTAATATTTTTAAAACAAGGAATATGGAACAATATAAAAATATCCAGGTCCCTACAAATTTTATTTAATCTTAACAACCATGCAGCATAAGTAAGGGAGGTATCAAGGGTACATGTAATGAGACATGTTTTACACTAAAAATTTTAATATAATAATACAAGTACTTAAAGGACAGTCTACTTGACAATTTTCAACAACGTTGTTAATAAAACACTGCTCCTTTGCATGGTGGCATATCGTTTGCACTGCCCTTCCTTTGGAATGCCACTACTGGGTGCAATCCACTTTGCAGGGAAACTTGGGATAATGAATACGTGATAAATTCACACCGATTAAACTATCAGCAGTAAACTAAATTATTTGTTTTCTTTGTATGAAACATTAAAAGCAATTACTTTAAAAAAGGCTACTATAACTCTGATTTGATTGTTTTTCCTTAACCAAAATTATCTTCATTATAGTCTTTCCCACTGAAATGATCAAACTCCATGAGTGCACAGCTGAATAACTAAAAATTCCACTTAGAATTATTTCCAAGTGGTTTGTCAGCCTGTTTACTCTTCAGTGAGATGTTTTTTAATTGTATGAGAAGAAATAATGAGAATGATTGCAGAATGCATAGTGATTTAGAATGAATTCATATTTATTTATGGTCAAAATATTTTTTAGCTTCAAGTCCACCCACCCCATTAGAAGAAACGTTAAACTTGAAAGAGTTGTTATGAAATATAATTCATGAATCATATATGCATATGCATTAATCTGACAAATTCATACTATTACTCAGTCTTCTAAAAATTTGTTAATAAAAATTCTGAAACTTTGAATGCATGAATTGCAAATGCATGTGTGTGTATTTCTTGTATGTATGCTGAAAGAAATGACTTGAAGTCTTGATATTGCAAATAATTTATAAGTCTATTAGAAATATATTTAATGGAAAGACTCAGTTGTTAATAAATTATTAAAATGCTAAATTCTACTTATGTGTCATTAATATCCACTTCTGGGTTATTTCTGATCCTTGCTAATATTTTGCCTAACGGGAAATGCATTTTATATCAGGTCAGTATATAAACCCATATGAAATTAATGTATTTGATTCAGAAACTACTCACTGAGGCTTTACCTATTAAGAATACTGTTTGGCTGCCAGGAAATGTATTATTACAATCTTATTGAAATGTAATAATCAATTCATCAGACAAGTTCTTGAGACAATTTTTTTTTCTTAGCTACTTTTTGAGTAAGAGTTTTTGGGTTTACTTTAATTGAGGAAGCATTATACTAGATTCATGAGGGCAATAGTTAAGATAAATGAATAATTTATTTGTAAATTTTTTAAAAATTATTTTATTATTGATTATTTAGAGAGAGAGGAACGGAGAGAGAGAGAGAGAGAAACATCAATGTGAGAGAGAAACATCAATTGGCTGCTCCCTGAACACCAGCACTGGGGATTGAGCCCACAACCCAGGCACGTGCCCTGACCGGGAATTGAACCTTGACCTCTCAGTCCATGGGACGATGCTCAATCCACTAGCAACACCGGCCAGGCTATTTGTAAATATTATATGACACTTGCAAATGATTTTATATCAGCTGACTCTGCACCTCAAAAGTTCTTCATTTCTTTGCCTTTTTATTCTTTGTTCTGTTCAATAAAGTAAATGTCAACGATGTATTACTTAAACTAATTAACACAAAAAGAATTATATTTCCTACCAGTGGAAATGCCAGGACTGCCATGTCCTATAATTCATTTTCAGATGCTGAAAAATACAATTATATTACAAATAGGTTCAACGACTCCATCACATAAGAAGTTCTCTAATTAAATTTATAGGAATGATTATATAATGTTGACATTTAGTTCAGATCTTAAAAATAAACAGTGAAAACTAGTCTAAACATTTCAGGGGGAAGATCGAAAAACATTTCCAACTCGAGATCTGAAGAATCAACCACAAGAAACTAGTTTCTCCAGTCCAGGACATAACTTTGTAAGTATTAAAAGTCAAATTAGAAACAAAAAGAACAGAAATTATAAACCCAGACTACAATTTAAATGTTTGGAGATGGAAAGATTATTGCCAGCTTAGATGACCTACTGAAAGAGATGCTGTTCTAACTAAGAGTAAGTAGGTCAGTATATTCATTATCAGAATTTACTTCAAGGACCCATGTTTAAAGATGAAAATCTAGTTAGTGGAAGGATGAAAAATGTGAGCTACTGAGTGATGGAGCCAAGGATCTGCAAAAGAACATGACAGAAAAGAGGATCATGACACCAAATTCACTCCATTTTATCCACTTACATATTATTTCTTTTTTCTAATCTGTTTTTATTTTTTTTATTTTAAACCCTACTTTGAACATTTGATCATGTGTGTTTTTTCCAGAGAAGCTTTGCTCTATTTTGTCTTTATAGTCTCTTTGAGGTAACTTCCATTTTTCTGTTCTGATCATAGCTTCTCTTCTCCCTGAATATGTTCCAACTCCAATCAATGTCTATCAGAGACACTGTTGAAGAAATTCATGAATCAAAGGGATGGGTGGTTTCTCACATACCCCAAAACTCTGACATTCTATGAAATACAGATTATAGCATGTCCATAAAATTGATTTTCCTGGGGAAGTATTTCTTAGTTAAATTATATAGATGTAATACTGGCACTAGGTAAATTAAAGTGCTGAAAACAGCAAACAACAAAAAGAATGAAAGTTATTGATGAATAAGAAAATCATAATCTCTTTGAGGAAATAAATCTGATCATTTGCACTATAATATTTACATAATAATTAGTATAAACTAATATATATTTGGAGGACTCCAGTACTCAGCTAAACCAGGACAACACTAAGCCTTCTGTTCATCATCAAATAAACGCACAATTCCCTGCGATGAGTTCATGAACAATAAGAAGCAATTAAAAATAAAGTAATCACAGAGAAAGTGACCCTTGAGAGAGATCAATGAAGTCTGTAACCAATATTCAAAATGTAAGTCAAAACCTATTTGTGGGTCAATTTAGTGATTTTTTTTATCAACAATTTTAAAACGATCATAGAATAGAATAAGACAGAAGAATTGGATTATATAATTAGGGTAAGTACTGCTGTGTGAATCATATTTTGCATGTGTATGTGTTTCAGTAATATATATAGTGTGTGTGTGTATATATATATAGTGGACCCTTGCCACTTCCATTTTCGCAGCTTCACTCTATCACGGTTTTTAAAAATATATTCTTTAAAAAGTTGATTGAGACAGTGAAAATGATATAGCACGTGCTCAGTTGTCTGAGTCAATTATATATCCCTGTATTAAAATTAAAATGAAAATTACTGTACGTATGGACTGTACGCCTATGTATTCGAGCACTCCAGGAATCCTTCAATGCCAGGTGCAACCACTCCACCACTCCTTTTGTGTGGGTAATAACTTTTTTTCCAAAAAATCGGGTGTGGTGAAACCAAACCAATCAGAACGTGCTGTTCACTGACTGGCTGTCCTATCCTCTTCCTGTCCTGGCCACTGATTGCTCAGCCTCATGCAAGTTTGTTTCTCTCATACACGCTTCTACATCGCTACGCATTGGAAGCATCTTTGCTCTTGTGTTTGCGATTTCTGAGAACTTTTATCTAAGTCCCATGATGGCTCCTAAATGTGCTGCTGCTTCCAAGCCTTCTGATGATGAAACTAAGTGCTGGAGGAAGATTCTTATATCCAGGAGAAGGTGAAACTCTTGGATATGACCAAAGATGGCAAGAAAATCATGGAGGTGCCCTCCATTACTACTTGAATGAATTTACCGTTCGCTCCATCCTTAAAGATGAAAAGAACATCTGTGCAACGGCTACTGTCTCTTTCAACAAGGAAGCAAAGTGAGTCATGACAAGTCATAATAAGTTCATAGAGAAAACAGAGTTTGCCCTAGACATTTGGATCAGTGAAAAACATTCTGTTGGTATTCACTGGTCATCAGGGAGAAGGCGAGGCAGCTCTATCTATACTTTATGGCAGATGAACCTCAACCAGGACTCTCTTCTGCAACATTCATGGATTTCACAGTGAGCAAGGGTTGGTTCGAGAAGTTCCAGTAGAGGTATCATCTAAAGAGTGTCACCCTCCACAAAAAAGCTGCCTCTGCTAACCAGCCTGCATCAGAGGACTATGTGAACAACACATTCCAGAGATCCTTGAGGAGGGCAAGTATCATCCAGAACAGGTGTTCAATATGAACAAAATAGGACTGTTCTGGAAAAGAATGCCTTCCCGGACATTCATTTTCAAGGATGAGGCCAAGGTCTGTGGCTTCAAGGCATATAAGGATCACGTGACTATTGTTATGTATGGAAATACTGAGGGATTTTTGCCCAAGTCTGCCCTTATCTACAAGGCCAAGAACCCTTGGGCCCTGAAGAATAAAAACAAGAACCCACTGCTAGTGCATTGGATGCACAACAACAAGGGCTGGATCACGAAACAGCTGTCATTGGACCAGTTTCCTGAGTGCTTCATCCCCCAAGTCAAGCTGTATCTCACGAAGAAGGGACTCGAGTTTAATGTCCTTCTCCTCATGGACAATGCTGGAGGTCATGCACAAGACCTATCCTACGACGGTGTGTGGATCAAGTTCCTTCCTCCAAACACCACTTCACTGATCCAGCCCATGGATCAAGGCATTATTTGCGCGTTCAAGGCTCTCTACACGTGAAACACCCTGTAGCACCTTGTCAAATTCATGGACCTTGAGGAGAACTTCTTGCTGAAGGAGTACTGGCAGCAGTGTACCATCGCGACCTCTCTGAAGAACATCCAGGCCGTGTTGAAGAACATAAAGATGGAGATCGTGAAGGCCAGCTGGAAGATGTTGTGGCCTAAAATTGTCCATGACTACAGAGGATTCACCCCAGAGGATATAAGCAACTCGGCAGTGGATAAGGCAGTTAGGCTAGTCCAGATGCTGGGAGGAGAAGGTTTCGTGGATATGACCCACAATGATGTGGATGAGCGGCTGGAGACACATTAGGATCCCCAACTGACGAGGATCTGGTGGAGATGACTAAGTCTGGGAGTGAGGAGGAGGAAGAGCAGCCAGAGGTTCCTGGGGGTCAGGAGGAGGAAGTTGGCCTTTCACTTGAGCATCTCTCGCAAGTTGTGAGAACCATTAAGATAGTACAGGACATGATTGGCTAATGGGACCCACAAATGATGCGTGCATTGTGGATCTGGAATGCAATCAATGGAGCAATAGAACCCTTCAAAAGCCTCCTCACACATATGAAAAGACAGCGCCAGCAACTGCTTATCATGATGTTCTTCAGCTGCATACCCAGACACCCACTGCCTTCTCCTAATATTCCTTCAGTGGAAGAAGACGACGATGCACCTGCTGAAGATACTGCACCACCTGTAGACTCTCCTACTGAGGTTGTGCCTTCAGAAGAACAGTAACTTTGCTCTTCTTTGCTGTGCAGTACATCTCTTCATCTTCACTTCATCATCGAACAAGTTGCACTATTTTCATAGGTTAGTGGTTGTGTGTAAGAACTGTGTGTGTGTGTGTAATTAAATGTACAATAATAATAATATGATATTTGTAATGTCTAATATGTCTTATTTTCTTTTATTTTGTCTAATATACTGGGTAATATGAGTGTATGGTGACTAAATTGTGTTTTTCATGTCTATAGGGCTCTAATAATGTTAAAAAACATATTTAGAAGGTCATAAACAGGTTTTCTATGCTCTAACTGTGAAAATATTCTATTAATAAATAAAGAATCCTACACTGCGGAAATTTATTTATCGTGGTAGAGTCTGGAACTGATTAACTACAATAAATGAGGGCCGACTCTGTGTGTGTGTGTGTGTGTGTGTGTGTGTGTGTATAATGTAGATATTATCACAACATAAGAGGCATTGTTATTGTGAGTTATAGTCACAAATTTTGAAAGCTACTATGTTCATCTATCTATAAGCACTTTGACAGTAATGTAGTCTAACAGATAATCAATAAGCTTAAGAATTATTTTAATGTAAATATTTAAAAAAATTTTCTTTATTGATTTTCAGAGTGAGAGAAAGGGAGAGGGAGAGAGAGATAGAAACACTGATGAGAGAGACCATTGATTGGTCGCCTCCTGCATGCTCCCCAGTGGGGATTGGGCCCACAACCTGGGGATGTGCCCTGACCAGAAATTGAACCAGTGACCTCTTGGTGCATGGGTCAATGGTCAACCACTGAGCCACACTGTCTGGGCTTAATGTAAATATTTAATATGCTTTGGCCTAGGAAAGTCAACCAGGTAGTGTGTAGGTATAGAGCACAAAGAAAGCAGATAACAACTTAAAAGTTATTTTAAGGAGAGAAAGAACAGTTTTGAGAAAGACTAGAGAAAAGAAAGGATAAAATAAAATACACTCTTCAGTCAAATTTAGAAGAATTGGAAATATGATGATGGTGTTAAGGATTATAAAGATATTTGAAAGTGTTGTTGTCATGAAAAAGCAAATTCTCAAAATGTGCTTTTGTAAGTGTAACAGAATCACAGAAGGAGCAACAATTAAAATCAAAGTGTGGGACATTCTTCCAAAGTATTTAATCCAAATCTCTAGAGGTAGAGGCCAGAAATGTGTGTTTTTAATACAGAGCTCCTGATCCTCATGCACACAAGACTTAAGAACAGCTCCTTAATATTGTAACCTAAAAATATCTTTTTATCAACACTTTGAACATTTTCACTGAGAGATCAGTTTAACTATAAGCCAGCTCACAACTTTCTCACAAAATCTATTATGTGTTTAGCATTGCAAAAAATAAAAACAAAATGGCCTGAAATGCATCTGATGACATTCTAAATGTTATAATGAGGGTACATTCATATCAAATGTATCTAGTATTGGAATTTTTATGAGTACATAGGATAGCATTATGTTCTTGCATTCTAATGCCACGGAGAAATAATGGAATATGATAGAAAATTAATTCCAGCATTTGTCAATCGTCTCCTGCTTCTTCTAAAGTACATACTTTGATGTTTACTTATTGAGATGCAAAAAGAACTATGGAAGCATTGAGAGGCACTTGGTATTTCAAAAGAGAATTGAACATCATCTAGTTAAAAGTTCCAGTTGATTATTTGTAGGCAAAGCACTGCAATTAGTATTTAAATAATTCAATGTTAGAAACCGTTTTCTCTGAGATTAACAATGATTCATTCTTACATGCTGTGTTTTTAATCAAAGAGGTGAAAGGTATAGAGCATGGGACAGGAACAAAGATGTCTCGTTACAAACTCACTCTTGCAATTTGCTAGTAATGTGCTTGCCTGCATGTTTAAAAGCAACTCAAAGGTGGTGTGCTGCCTAGTCAGACCTTAGGAGAATATAAATGAAGCATTACTGGTTCCACCAACAGATGACATTTCTTTAGAAATATTGCCTGATCCTTATTATTTCCCAATTTTCAAAAAAAATCTGTAGAATAATGCACTTCATTAATGACATTGTCATTTAGGAAACATGTGGAGACCTGCAAAGTCATTATTAATTATAGCCACATGCATCAAAGCAGAAGCACTCGAATTCATCACTGTATTTGTTAATTAGCTGAGAAATCAGTTCCATTTTATCAGTATTTGCCTGAAAATAACCCTATTATTATTTTTTTTATTAAGGGTTGGATTAGTTATTTTTTTCAAAATGCATAATGATCAGAAGAATCATAATATATACTTTTCAACACAAACTACTCAATTTATTCCAGCCAAAATGGTCTCATCCGAAAGAACATGGTAAATACCACAATAGCAAGGAGTTTTTTTTTGTCTTTTTTTCCCCATTCTGTCTCCATTAAAATGGTCTGATTGCCCCTTGTCCATTTCTAAATGATAGATAATATCCTCTTTTGCTTTTCTTGTCTATTATGTCTTTATAGAAAACCTAAAATGAGGTATTTCCTGCCAGCCTGCAGAGAGAGAAGACTGAATAGAGAGCTGAAAGGGAGTCTAGAGACTAGGATAAAAGGCAGTTATTAAATTTGTGAACTCTATCAGAAGACAGGAAAATAAACTGTACCACTGACTGGAAGGGTAGTGAAGTATGGCATTTCATTTCCATGCAGGTCTCAGCATGGCAGAGGTAACACATTGAAGAACACTGTAAAAAAGCAGTCAGTGCATTCATTGGACGCCAGCGTGGCGCCTCTGCTGTTCTCCTGTTGATCCTTCTCTTGTCTTTGTGGAACAGTTCAGAGATTCATATATGAGATCAGACCCACCATCAACCCTTTGTGAATTTTCACGATGAGAGGTTGAAAGATCATTCTATGTAACTCCATGAGATTCGGGTCCAGGTGTGCTTTCTATTCTTCCACATTTCTTCCCCTTTCAGGTCTGAATGCATTCTCATGAAGTCTCTCCCCCTCCCCCTCCCCCTCCCCTTCCCCCTCCCCCTCCCTCTCTCTCTCTCTCTCTCTCTGTCTCTCTCTCTCTCTCAGCCTTATAAAATAAAACATAATAAAGACATACACAATGTTCTGATGTTAAGAATTCTTAGACGTTTTAGTGGGTGTTTGCTTTTGATTTTTTACTTTAGTTCATGAAAATCATATTAAAACTAAATCTTTGTCATTCTCTTTGGTTCTTTTAGATATCTCATAAATAGATATTAGGCAGATAAGCATGTGTGGTATCTTTTATACTTACAGATTTATAGCTTATTATGAAAATTTTTAACGAGCTGTGCTAAATGGTGAACACAACACCATTTAATTTTTGTCTCTTTCCTTTTCACAAGTCTGATTTCTAGTCACCATGTCTACCAAAGTTGGATGAAATCTTGAGCAGGACATGTTGATTTTCAAATACTATTCAGACGCAAAAAGAGCCTCCGCCTGATAAATGCAAAGCACTGTCCTGTGTCATTTCAATGCTTCAAAAACATAAAAACTTTACAAATTTTTCCTTCTGCACCTCAAGACTAATGCACACTTGAGAGACGAAAGTGGGGAGAGAGGTTTTATAAACACATTACGATTCTCTGACTCCAAAACACCATACAAGCCTAGATAGATGTTGGCCTTTCTCAGAGAGTGTACAGCATAGTGGTGGTTAGACATTTATATAACTTATGAAGTGATTCCCCCAATAAGTCTAGTATCCACCTGAAACTACACATACTTATTACAATATTATTGACTATATTCCCTATGTTGTACTTTACATTCCCATGACTTTTTCTAGCTACCAATTCATATATATATATATATATATATATATATATATATGAATAGTTTTTTGATTTTTTAGAGAGAGATAAGGGGAGAAGAGAGAAACATAAACATGCAAGCAAAACATGAATCAGCTGTCTCCTGCATGCCCCCAACCGGGGCTTGAGCCTATAATCAAGCACGTGCCCTGACAGCTTATCCAGTTGGCAATCTACCAGTGCATGGGTATATACCCAACCAACTAAACCACACCAGCTGGGCCAATTTGTACTTCTAAATCCCTTCATCTTTTCACCCAGTCCAACCCCCCTTCCATTTGGCAACCATCAGTTTGTTCTCTGTGTCTATGAGTTTGTTTCTGTTTTGTTCATTCATTTTGGTTTTTAGATTCCACATATAAGTGAAACCAAATGATATGTCTTTCTCTCTCTGGTTTATTTCACTTAAAATAATACCCTGTAAGTTCACCATGTCACACTAATCTCATTATTTTAAGGCCAACCAAGCTGACTGATATTTCATTGTATATATGTACTATCTTTTTTTGTAAAGAATAGTTTATTGATTTTTAGAGAGGAAGGGAAAAGGAGAGAGAATGATGATATCAAGATGATGTGAGAGTGCAACATTGATCAGCTGCCTCCTGCACACCCCCTATAAAGAATGGAGACTGCAACCCAGGCATATACTGCAATGACATAGGAATATATATATATATATATATATATATATTTGAATTAGTGTTTTGGATTTCTTCAGATAAATACCCAGAAGTAGAATCGCTAGATGATATGGTCATTTTATTTTTATTTATTTATTTTTTTACTAATAAAAGAAACATTTTATCCGTTCTAAACATTTCATACGTGCCTCATTAGTAAAAGAGGATTTTTAATATTCTTTTATCTGGCTCGTGTTTTTTAGGAACTTCTCGGGATCTCCTGATCCTACAGTTTCTTTTTTTATTTTTTGAGGAACCTCCATACTGTTTTCCACAGTGGCTGTATCAGTCTGCATTCCCACCAACAGTGCAGAAGGGTTCCCTTTTCTCCACATCCTCACCACGACTTGTTACTTGTTGACTCAGTGATAGACATTCTGACAGGTGTGAGGTGATAGATCATTGTGGCTTTTATTTGTATTTCTCTGATGATTAGTGACCATGAGCATATTTTCATATGTCTATTGGCTATCTGTATGTCCTCCTTGGATAACTATTCAAGTCTTTTGTACATTTTTAATTAGATTGTCTTTATGGTGTTAAGTTGTATGAGTTCTTTATATGTTTTGGATATCAACCCCTTCTCAGACGTATCACTGATAAATATTTCATCCTATTCAGTATGTTGTCTTTCCCTTTTGTTGATAGTTTCCTTTGCTGTGCAAAACCTTTTTAGTTTGTTGTAGTCCCATTTGTTTATTTTTTTGTTGTTGTTTCCCTTGCCTGAGACATAAGCATAAATTTTTTTACTAAGAGCAATGTCAGAGTTTACTACCTATGTTTTCTTCTAGGAGTTTTGTGATTTTAGTCTTACATTTAAGTCTTTAATCCATTTTTGAGTTTATTTTTGTATAAGGTGTAAGAAAGAGGTCTAGTTTCATTTTTTTTTTTTTTGCATTATCTAGTTTCCCCAACACCATTAATTGAAGAAACTGTCATTTCATCATTGTATATTCTTACCTCCTTTGTCATAGATGAATTGACCATAAAGGTGTGGGTTTATTTCTGGGCTTTCCATTCTGTTCCACTGATCTATCTGTTCTATGCCAGTACCATGCTGTTTTGATTACTATTGCCTTAAACTGTAGGTTGATATCAGGTAATGGGAGACCTCCAACTTTGTTCTTTCTCAAGATGGCTATTCGTGGTCTTTTTTGGTTCCATATACATTTTAGGATTATTTGTTCTACTTATGTGAAAAATGCCATTGGTATCTTTATAGAGATTGCATTGAATTCATAGATTGCTTTGGGTAGTATGGATATTTTAAAAATGTTAATTCTTTCTATTCTTGAGCAAAGTACATAGTTCCATTTAGTTGTACAGTATCTTTTTTATTCAGCTATACTCAGTTCACTGATTCAAATGCTAATCTCTTTTGGAAACACTCTCAGCTATCTGGGCACCACTTAGCCCACTCAAACCGACACATAAAACTAGCCATCCCATGTATAAATATGCAGTGGGTACTTACTACATATTTTATACATTCATACATAAATTAACATAAAATATCAAAATTATTATTACAATATGAATTGTGAATACAGGCTAAGATTACTTGCAATTGTTCATTTTCCTTAGAATATATCTCACTCAGGATGTTCAAACAAATTACTGTATTTCAGAAATAGAGAAAACAATTTCTTATCTTAATGCACAGTATTATTGCTTTGTTTTAATGTTTTTAATATGTAAAATATCTGCATCATCTTAAAGTCAATATTATACAAGATACATTCAGAAAGTTTAGCCTCTAAAATATACCCTCCAGCCTACTACCTCCACCCCCTTAATTACCTTTTATTAATGTTGTTCATCTTTCCATTTATTTAAAACTTATAAACATATGTATACATGCATTCCATCAATTTCTTATTAAAAGATATTATACTATTTACATTTTTTTGAATAGTATATCCTAGAAATCAACTCAAAGAATTATTAAGAGATGGTCCTTTTAAAGCTGGTATCATGGTGTGTATGTGCACTAATTTCTTCTATATAACCACTACTGATGAACATTGGGCTCTTTCCAGTCTATTGTTATCTTAAAGAGCACAGAAATGAATAGCTTTTAGCTGTTAGCCATTTTGAATTTTCACAGTGTGTCTTTAGAATAAATTCCCAGAGGTAGGATTACTGGGTTAAAAGGTAAATATAGCTGTAATTTTGTTAGATATAGCCTAATTCACCTCCATAGGAGGATGAAACATTTTGTGTTAGCACAAATACTATAAAACAATATTTGTTTACCATTAGCTCATCAAGACAGTTTGTTTTCAAATGTCAAATGTCTCAGTGAGTGGATGTAATATTTCATGTAATACTTATTTATATTTCTCTTAATTATAAATGAGAACAGTTTCTGTAAATTGATTCTATATCTTGTCCAATTTTTGTAAGTGATAATTTTCATATCATCTTTAGAATTAAAAGAATGCATTCAGCAGGTTAGCTCTGTAATATCATTACAATTTTCCTTAAGTATTCTATGTTTATTTTTATTTTATCTTGTGTTTTTATATGTAATATTTAAAATTTTCTGTTTAGTCGTGTGTATTAGTATTTTGTATTATTATTCCTGAGTTTGAGCCTTATTTTGGAATATTTTCCCATTCCTATTTTGTAGAGAAATTACCCTAATTTTTCTAGCAATCATAAATTTCTATTTCTATCTGTAAATATCTAATTCACCTATAAATTATTTGTTTACTTGTATGTTGCACCTGAATCAGATCAAATTTTAATGTGTCCAAATGATTATCTAATCATCCAACACCTCTTTGGTAAACATCCTTCATTTCCCATTTATTTGCTATCTTATGTAAAATGCTTAAATGTACTTTATTGTAGTTTAGAATTTTCTGTTCTTTTCTATTAGATATTTATTAATGAATCAATGCACACAATTTTGATTAAAGGGACTTTATAACTGATATCTGTTATATCTATCATTATTCAAGAATTCCATCCTTTCTTTTACTTTTCCAAGTCTAGTTTTGTATCTTCTGAGGTGTTTTGTACTTTTTCCTCATATATAATGGACATTCTTGTTAAGTTTTTCATGCATAAATATTTTTAAGTGTTCTCTGGGTGAATCTGATTTTATAGTCCAGATGGAGACCCACTTACCCCCTAATCTGCAGTGTTTCTGCTGAATTTGTGCATCATATTGAAGTACTTAATAAATATTGGAGGCCAACGTGAGTTTAAAGTATAAAATTAGTGGAATTGTTAGAATTCAAATACAAGGAAATACCAAATATTAATGAAAAAAATTAATGTAAGGAGACTACTTTTGGCAACATGATGAACTACAAGTTCAGAAACAACTAGAAGTCTGATAACACTCACCAGATTATGAACATTATGAAGCCAGACTTAAGTCATTCATTGGTATAATTATCATCACAAATAGCCTTTGAATAAAAATTTAAAAGTCATTTACACAAATATGCAGATGTTATGCCTATCTGCCTAACATTAATAGTAGAGAGAAGGAAAATTGATCAAGTTGAGGAGATAAAATTTTTGAGTGTTGAAGAAGAGTCTAAACTTCCTTTTGATTAAATAAAAGGCCAGAATAGAAACCCCAAGCATCATGAAAATATTTGTTATAAGCTAAGGGTGGTTCTATATATTTTGAGAAATTAAAAAGAGAAAAAGTTTGACCGTTCCATTGATCATACAACTCTTGAGTCTATAATATAAAAATGTATGTGGCAATGTGTTTCTATCCTAACTTGCTACATCATTTTATTCTCCTATAATTGGGCTTAGATGCTACTCTAAATAACAGAAACTGAGTTTAATATAGCATTAATGAGACTTCAGATTTTTTTTTTATCATATGATACAGCATGATGAAGCAATGATTTAGCAAATAATTATTCACCACTAGTTATGCTAGGTTCTGAGGTTAGAAAGATGAATAAAATGAAATTCCCCTAGGAAGATCACAATCCAGTGTGAAGGCAGATATATTTTTCCTATAGATCCATTTTTAATAATATGAAACACTCCAATCTCCCTAGCTCCAGTAAATTCACTAAAAGGAAAGCTGTCTTCATTAAAAACATCAGTGTTTACATAATTCCTCATTAATGCTTTGCAAATAATGGAGAGAATTAATGGTGTGTTTGCCTGCATATTTCAATTGTGAATGATAATTACACAAAACAAAGCAAACCAAAATAAACAAACAAAAGCAGCCAGTATGAAAAGTACAGATGAAATCAATTCACAGTTTGATAGCAGTAGTTTTCCTTGCAGTCTTTTGCATGTGCTATAATATATTTATGGTAAGCACTTGTGATAACGCCAGCAAAATTTTTCCATCTTGCTGCATGCTTAATTTCATCTAACTTGTTTTATGGCAGTGTACTGAAACACAGAGCGGAGGTCTGTTTAAACCATTTGTCTCTGTTTCTCTTTGCAGAATGCCAACAGATTTGTTTAAACCAAAACAAAATGCATAAACAATCATGTCTTCTCTAAGCTAACTATACAGCCTAAATTCCAAAACTTGTTTTTTATAATATACTGAAATGCAGTAACTCAAACTCTGATTGTGGTGCTAGCAACTTCTTTTTTTGTTGTCCCTTTTTCTCTCAAGGTAAAAAATGTTGACTTATTAATTCTTTAGGTTCCTGTACACATATTGTCTTTATTTAATGAATTATACTATGCAAATATTCACTCGATTGAAAATACATAATTTTGGATCATTAGCTAAATGTACTGTTTGTTTGTTTGTTTTAAACTGTTTTTGTGGAATATTTGACCACAGATTTGGTGACAGGTCCCTGATATGTTTTTCCACTTTGAGAGCACTTATAAAATTCTTCCTGCTCAGGTAGCTAACAACAAATTATTTCCCATAACATATAGTTGAGTTTAATCCCTTTCAGGTGTGATTTGCAGACAAGCAGTAACAGCATTACTGCGTAAGAAATGCTGAATCTCAGACCTGCCACCCCATAACTACTGAATCAGAAAATGAATTTTAATAAGATCTTAAGGTGATTAATGTGCACATGAAAGTATGAGAGCATGGTTTTATTGAGAACCAAGTGATGAAGAAGAAACTATACAAGGAAAGTTTATTCATATATCAGGTAGTGTTGTTAGTGGATGTGGATCCAAAGGATGGGTTACTGCTGGTTTTGCTTAAGAGGAAGAGTACATACAGTCTTATATTATTTGAACTTTAAAAAACATTACATATTATATTATTGATAATTCTATTTTTACACAAGGAAATTGAAGATAATACTGTTTTATCACTTTAGTATTTTGAGAAAGCACCTATAGATGGATTCATGTCGGAATTATAAAAATGCATATTTCTATATCAGTGCTCTAATTTGTTCCAGAAAGTTTTTAAAGAATTTACAATACGTAAAATATAGCATGATAAATAAAATTGAAATAAAAGAAAACAACAACAAATAAGAATGGAATGACATATAAGTATGGGGAAAATATGGCTTAAAAAATCAATGCCAAATTCAGCTGTAAAACTTTTATCTTCAAAGATACAAAAGGAACCAAACCAATTAGATAAATTTACTGCAAAGATAAGATCAAAACAAACCTTTTGCTAATAAGAAGTATATTACTTTTTGTAAAAAATGCAAATAGAAATTTCTCTGCTGTGTAATAAACAACATTTTTAAATTATTCTTAAAAGAAATACAGGTAGAATGAGTTTCATGAGACCATATTTTTCTCTTATAATGGCACTTAGTATCAACTGGCAATATCAGTAAAATCACATTTTTGGGTAAACAATCCTGTTAGTGGGCCACTGAGATCTGAATAAGCAGCTTTTGCTGATCTGACTGCAACCAACAAGTAAATAAATTTCAACAACATAATGTTTTATGGAAAACATTTTCTCTGAATATTGTTCGAGTATCACTATTGTCATCCCAAGCGCAAGTGATGTACATTAAACTTTCCTCTGCACCCTTGCTTACTCAGTTTCTGAGGGTTGCGGGGACGGACAGATATTCCTTACAACATATCTTGCTACGCACTCTAAAAGAGAAAACAGAAAACTCATATTTAAATAAGTATACGATACTTATTCTCTACAGTGACCTAAACCACAAAAATTCCAGTAAACATTTAATCATCTATTTTTTAAATGTCTTCCTATCATAGTATAATTGCAACATCATATTCTTCACCTGTGAAGGCAGAATAAGTCATGTGTAAGCAGAATAGATGGTAGGTCTCATTCCATATGCATTTATTTAAAATATTGATTTAAGAGTTGCTGGACACTTAGTGAAGCTTGGAGTTAAATGAAATATACTTTTTCAGCTTTTGCAGTAGTATAAAAAATAAAAAGAGAAACAGTATGTCATTGGATTATAAATTAAAGTTATTTATTGCTCATGGTACATAAGAGCTTCTCATTGGCTATGGTTCCACTGGAATCTGCCAGAATCCATGTGTCTTCTTACCTGGAACCCAGACTAGAAAATAAAAAACAAAGATCATACTGGGCTGGTAGTGGGGGGAGGGGCACAGAAGAGGCAGAGGGGAGCACACAATCATATTTAAAGCTTCTGCCATGATGGGACAATGCTGTTCTATGCTCCTCCTGTTGGCAAAAGCATATCATCTGTCCAAGCCTAAAGACAATGAGATAGAAACTCACGTACTTCTTATAAGATGGATTACAAGTGTGAAAAAAATAATTCTATCAAATTTAACCGAATAAAATATTTTCTATTTAAAGGAACAGTAACTGCTAGGGGAAGTGAGTAAGGCTGGCCCGGAGTCAGGCAGCATGCGTTTGAGTCCTGGACCAAGCACTGCCTTGGAAACTTCGGCAAGTTACTCAGAGTATCTGAAGCTTAGATGCCCCTCTGTCAAACAAGGATAATATCTGTTCTTATAATTATTTATGATGAGAGTAATTCATTGATTTTGTTTCTTAACTCTTCAGTCAAATATATTTAAAAGGTCTAGGTTTAAACTTACTATTTTAGACTTAAGTTTATCATGAATGAAAACAATGCTTTTCTCAAAGATGTGCCAATGTAAAGGGACACTGTCCCCCGTGAGTACTTATGATACTCATTTTTTTTCATTAGGGCCAACTAATTATTGATTTTTTTTTTGTTATTTTTGAAAGTTGCCCAGTGAATGTCAATTTTCCCAAGTAAACCAATGGCTTTTGAAAGCTAGAAGTAAAGTGCTGTATTTTTATACTTAAAAGTATAATTTAAAACTGGCGTAATCTTCTTGTTCAGGATACTTTTTTTTTTTTTAAGTTTAGAAAATAGTTTCTGTCTTTCAACTGTTGAATTTCAAATTTCCTAAAATGGTGACATCCTTATATATTCTTGTGCCATATTATCATATAATAATGGAGCTATTTCCAAAATATCTTCTTTATGAGGGTATTCTTCAAAAAGAATTTATAATTTCTTTTGTTAAGATATCGCATGTATAATGCTGAGCAGTTGTGTTTTATATTTTTAACTGCACTCTCATCAATTATCATTTATAATCTTGGCTAGCAACAGCTCTTTCTATGAATAACACTGTCCAGCTTACTTTTCTTGCTGTTTCCTTTCAATTGCATTGTTAATATTTTCGGTAATACACATTTTTGTGCCAAGATAGTTCATGTTACTTTTCTATTTGATAATCTTTAGTTAAAAATTAGGTTATAGCAATGAACACAAACAGTAGTGTGGAGAAGGCAGGAGGGAAGGGGGAGCAGGGAGGAGAGGGTCAATGGGGGGGTAAAGTGGGGGACATCTGTAATACAATCAACAATGAAGATAAAAAATTAGGTTATCTAATTCATATTCTAATATATCTTTGTATAACATTATATCAGAAAACCTCAAGAGCAAAATAAAAATGTGGAATGCCACTGCAAACTCTTCTTTGCCAAAATATCACTTAAATATTTACATATCCAGAGGGTTTCTTAGACACCGTATTAGAGGGTGTAGTGTTGCTCCACTTGGGGCTGCTAAAACAAAATATCATAGACTAAGCGGCTTAAACAACAGACATTTATTTGTTACAATTATAGAGTTGGGGGAAGTCCAAGATTAAGGAACTGGCCAATTCAGTTCCCAGTAAGGGCCTTCTTCCTGGTAGAGAAGGACTCCTTGTGACTTCACATGAAAGACAGAGATACCATCTCTCTCATGTCTCTTTTTAAAATAGCAGTGATCTCATTCATGAGGACTCCAGTCTCATGACCTACTTACCTCCGAATGCCATCACACTGGGGATTAGACAGATCTTCAACATGTGAATGACATAAGCATTCAGTCCATAGCACCTACATATTAAATACTATAAAAGCTAAATTTTAATTTTAGTTAAATATGTACAAATAGATTACCTAAATTTATTTCTCTATTGTGTATTATATTATCCTCTCCTAGAATGCAAACACCCATGTAAGAATGTAAATACCGAATTACATGTAGGAGACCAAATAGTTAAAATACAGGTATATAGTGCCAAGAGAACAAAACAAAGCAAGGACAGTCAACAGTGGGAAGATAATCTGTAGCCAGGTTAAGCAGCATAATTTAGTTTGATCCAGTCCTTTGTTGTGCATGAATTTCATAGATGTAGTGATTTCTCAGGTCAACTTCCACATGCCTATCTTAAGGTAGGTCAGCATCTCTTAAAAACTTAAATTAGCCCATCAACTAGCTCAAGAACTTTCATTTTCAAAATAATTCTTTTCTGTTTTCATAATAGTTTTTGGGAAATACACATCCATAAAACATACCTTTTAAAGTGTACAATTCATTGGTTTTTAGTATACTCACAGAAATGTGCAACTATCACTGCTATCTACTTTCAGAACAGTTCATTATCCCAAAACAAAACTCAATTTTCATTAGTGTCACTCTCTATTATTCCATCTCCCAGCCTTTGATATCACTAATTTATTTTTGTCCCTATTGATTTTCCTATTCTAGATAAGATATCAATAGAATCATATAATATGTGGGTTTTCGTGTCGTTTTTTCACTTAGCATGTTTGCAAGGTTAATTTGTGTACCACATATTATTAGTACTGTCCTTTTTTAGCTAAATAATATTCCACAGCATAGATATACTGCATTTAAAAAAATCTATTTATTTGTTCATAGAAATTTGAGATTTTTCCACTTTTTGACTATTATTAATAATGTTGCTATGCACATCTATGTACAAGTTTTTGTATGGATATATGTTTTAGATCTCTTGTGTATCTTCCTAGGAGTGCAACTGCTGGGTTTTATGGTAACTCTATGTATACTTTTTTGAAGAACTGCTGTACAGTTTTCCAAAGTGTCTGCACCATTTTACATTCCCACCAACTATTTAGGAGGATAACAATTTCTGCATATCATTGCCAATACTCATTGTGGTCCAATTTTATGATGGCAATCCTAGTGGATTTGAATTATACCTTTTTGTGTTTTTAACTTCTAGTGCCCTAATGAATGATAAACAATGTTGAACATCTTTCAACACACTCATTGTCCATTTGTATATCTTCTTTGGAGAAATATCTGTCAAACTTTATCTAATTTTTAATGTTCAGCTGAAGAATTTTTAAGTATATTCTGGATACAAGTTACTTAACAGCTATTTAATTTGCAAATATTATCTTCCATTCTGTCAATTTTCTTTTCAACTTCTTGGTAGCACCTTCTAAAGCTCACAGATTTATATGTTTGATGAAGTTCAATTTATTAATGTTTTTCTTCTGTTGCTGTTGCTTTTGGTGTCATATCTAAAACACCATTGCCTAATCAAATATCTCAAAGATTTACTCCTATTCATCTAAGATTTGTATAGTTTTAGACATTAAACATGGGTCTGTAATTCATTTTGATTTATATTTTGCATATGATGTGAGGTGGGCATCTGATTTCATTCTTTTGCATGTAGCTATCCATTTGTCCCAGAACTATTTGTTTAAGAGACTTTTTTTTTTTCTTCATTGAATTGTCTTGACTCCCTGTCTAAAATTAATTAACCATAAATATTCTGAAAACTTCATTCTTTTTAATTGTTCTATATGTCTATCCTTAGGTGAGTACCTCACTGCCTTGATTACTGTAGTTTTATAGAAAGTTTGCAATCACAAAGGGTGAGTCCTCAACTTCATTATTCTTTTCAAATATTATTTTAAATATTCTGAGTTTCTTGAATTTTTATTTGAATCTGCTAAAAAAATTCTGCAAAAGTTCAGCTGGGATTTTGATAGAGATCGTGTTGATTCTGTAGATCAAGTTGGGGACTATTGCCATCTTAATGTCTTACAGTTCATGAAAAAATAATGGATATCTGTCCATTTTTAGGTCTTCTTGAATTCCTTCAACACTGGTAAAAATTGTCAAAATTCAAGTACTGCTATGTATACTGATTTATATAATGTAAAATTATATTTAAAGGCTTTGGCAACCACACTATTGATTTTTCTAGTAGGATATTACCCTTTAGAACATTATGTATTTTTAAGCATGTAATTTGGAAGGTCACTTTAAAATCATGTTAATTGATTCTATTCTTTTTGTTAATAATAACAAGATACAAAAATTTTAATTTTTTTCACAGGTAAATGCTCTAGGTTCAGAACTCTTGGTGAAGAAACCTCCAAAATGATATAGTACTTACTACTTGGAGAATTGTTATAACATAATATTTAAGATTAACCTTATGGTGCTTTTAAAATAAGAGAATTATATGGCATTGAATCATGTCTGATACTTGAAATGAATATTTTAATTACATTTTACAGAATTTTAGATCTCTAAACTCAATCAAGATACACGTATCTACAAGTAATTTTTGAATTACTATACCCTTTTGGGTAAATGAGGCAAACATTACCCAGATCATTTAAATCACTCCACTAAAGCAGGGGAAAGAGGGGAATGGACAATCAGATTCACCCACTACCTGTGGTATTATAGATATTCTCAAGCACTATCTTGTATCTAATGCTTCTAAAATCTCGGAAAAGTTAGCCTGCCAGATTTAGGAAATATACATACATGATACTCAGTTAAACTTGAATTGCAGATAAACAAGAAATACAATTGTTAGAGAATTATGCCCTAGACATTATGTGGAACAAATTTAAACTGAAAATCATGTGTTATATATCTGAAATCCAAATATAACTGGTTGTTCTATTATCTGGCAATCCTATATATAGTCAGTGTCTAAACTATACTCTCAAATAGACTTGATTAGTAACTAAATAATTGATTAAAAACTCAGTTGAATTTAAGATTATTCTTTAATAATACACACTGACCTTCATGAAAAGGGTTTGTGAACTCCTATAGACCACGATTTCATCTACATAGTTCCTTTGGAAAAAGGATTCTACAAGAAAAACTGTAAAGTCATTCTCAATTCATAAAATGTTTAATGCTTTGCAATCCCAAATGAAGCTTGATGCCTTATAAGACACATACTATTTTGTCAATTCTAGTCAATCTTCACAATTTTACTTATTCTTCATTTGACTGAGAGATTTGTACAATTTTCTCCCAGTTTAACACAGACAAGGAAACAAAAACTCAGATAATTAATTGCTCAAGGTTTTATAGTTGGTAATGCCACAGTTAAATGCTGACCTGTTTTATTCTAAAGCCTCTATTCTTCCCTTACATATTCTTCATGCTTTTAAATGTTTGTATGTGGCTATCAATGTTATTGAAATAAGGTAAATATTCACTATTTATTTCACTTTATATATACACTCCTACACTTTAAGATAATAGATATCTAGAACTAAAATACAATGATTGATTTAACATTAAAGATTTTTATTGTTACTATATCCAGAAAAGTTTTATACAGATTTAATTTCACTGATAATGATTTAATCCATTTTATTATCTAATAACAGTGAAGAATGAATTAATTTGTTTATTATTTTCACCCTTTTAGAAGCATTTCAAAAGAGAAACTTTTATTATTTATGTTGTTGTATACAGCATTCCTTGACATAAAGCCATTTTAAATGTTGCCAGCTTACTAATTAAAGTAGAACCACATACTTCATTATATGTAGTATGTTGGAACCTTTATGTTCCTCAATATTGCCCCAAGATGAAAGAAATATTTATATTCAAGAGTTTCTAGGCTGCCAGCTCTTTGGTACACAGCGAAGTGGAATGGAAGTGCTGCTTGTCATTTATTGGCTACAGGGTTAAGTTTCGCTAGGATGACACATACTGCTTTTCTAACATAATTCCCCTGCAGTGATTTAACCAACCAAAAATATCAATACATCATAAATGCAATTTTGCTTTAGGCTAAATCTAGTTTAATCATATTTTGGTCTGAAAAATAACCTTACTTATAAAATTCAAGGTTATCTACTATGCATATATTTATTATTGGAAAGCATCACCTACTAACCTTCATGCATCTATGATACACTCTGAACATGTCAAAATAGAAAATGAAGGCTTTATTATCTCTTTAAAAATTGGCAGGTAACCAACATGGCAGATATATTATACGTAGAAAAACTACAATAATCTATAACAATCTAGGCTCCTAACAATTTATATTTTAAAATTTCAATACTTGCTATCTTTTTTTTTTTTTTTCAAAGTCTAGCAGTCTCAGCCCCAGGTTTAGCCAAAGGCAAAGCTGTGAGATGTTTGAAATTAGCTGTTACAATGTTCAGCCCGCCTTTCATACTCTTCTCCCAGAGTTGCACATCTTCATTCATCTCTATCATGTGTCCTAAGCCATTCAGTACTTAAGACACTTTGCACACTTATTTTTCAGTTCTCCATTTGAAATTAAGGCTATACCTTCTATAATTATTTATAATTTGACATCTGCTTTTTCATTACTTGAACATTAATTGAGTATCTACTGTGTACAAATCACTGATACCAAATTCTAAGAACCAAATCTTCCTTAAGGAGTTCATGGGCTGTTGGCAATATAGAAACAAAAAAGAAATAGGAGATATCTAAGAGCAAAATAAACACCCAATTTTTACTTATCTTGTAAGGTTCCAAACCCTCTTGGTTTTATTGCCACTTCTCTATTAAGTTTCTAAGAGCCTGTGCTATTGCTTGTTGTCTTTCAATTTTTTTTTTTTCTCATCTCTATCTGCACCTACTCCTTGGTGATCTCATAATACTGTCCAGTGGGTTTAATAAATTGATGGTTTTCCACATTATCTTTAGCCTGATCTCACTTGCAAGTTCTGGACTAACATATCTAACTTCCTGCTTGGTATCTTCTCTCTAATGCTTAATAAACATTTCACACTTAACCTGTGGACAGGAAACCTCTGTCAGGACAAATATGGAGAAAGAACATGGTTTCCTAGAGGAAAAAGAGCCCAACAAGGGTACATGTTATCCCCCCTTTTGCTGAATCTAAATGCAGAACATATCAAACAACTGGATTAGACTCAGGAAGGAGGAATGAAAATTGGTGTAAGAAATATCGGTAACCAAAGAAATGCAGATGGCACTATCTTATTGGCCAAAAGTAGAAATGATTTGAAACATCTGATAAAACTGAAGGAAGAAAGTGCAAAAGCAAGTCTGCATTTGAACATCAAGAAGAAAATAATCATGCCTATAGAAGAAATATACACCTTTAACACAGACAATGAAGACATCAAAATTGTTACAGATTTTGCTTTTCCTGGTTCAGTCATCAGTTCAAATGGAGGCAACAGCCAAGAAATCCAAAGAAGGCTGAGACTCAGAAGGGCAGCAGTGGAAGAAGTAGGAAAGATCACCGTGGTCACATTAGACACCAAGGTTAAGACCATCTACACCTTCATATTCCAAGTACTATATACAGATGCCACAGTTGGACAGTGAAGAGGCTGATAGGGAAAAAAAAAAGTTAATTTAAAATATGGTGTTGGAGAAGAGCTCTATAGATATCCTGGACCACCAAAAAGGTCAACTAGCCCGGCTGGTGTGGCTCAGTGGTTGAGCGTCGACCCATGCACCAAGAGGTTGCCAGTTCGATTCCTGGTCAGAGCACATGCTCAGGTTGTGGGCCAAATCCCCACTGTGGGACATGCAAGAGGCAGCCAATCAATGTTCTCTCTCATCAATGTCTCTCTCTCTCTCTCTCTTTCTTTCTCTCTCTCTCTCTCTCTTTCTTCTTTCTCTCTCTTTAAAATCAATAAAGAAAAAAAAATTTTTTATACATAAAACAACAACAACAAAAGATGAACTAGTTGGTCTTAGAGCAAATTAAGCTTGAAAACGTTCCTTGAGGTAAAAATGACAAAACTGAAGCTTTCCTTCAGGCACATCATGGAAAGGCAGAGTTCTTTGGAAGGCAGCAGGGAAAAAAAAAAAAAAAAGACCATATGAGATGAATTGATGAATTGATGAATTGACCCCACAGGAGAAGCTATAGGCATGAGTGTTCAGGAGCTGAGCCAGGCTGTTGAAGGCAGAACATTGTGGACATCACTCATTCACAGGGTTGCCAGAAGTTGAGTTCAGCTCAGTCAGTGGCATGTAACACACACACACACACACACACACACACACTTCCTCCCTTGCCTCCTCAAAAGAGCTCCTGCACCAGGATTTCCCATCAAAGGTACTGTCATTGCCTATGTCCCAGATATTCACAGCAAAAGCTGTTCTTCTCTTTATGTCTTTTTTTCAACCAATCCTTCAGCAAATACTATCAAGCTGTATTTTAATCCTATCAAATTACTTCCATTTCTATTTTTTTTTCTAAGCCACAATTATCTTTCCCCTGGACTCTAGCCCCTCTGCTTCCACTCTCAGTTTCTCTGCCTCCCAGTAATTTATTTTCTATCACCTAGGAAGTGAGAAACATTAAAAGGAAAAAATATCATGAGTTGCATCCAACTCTCTTGGAATAACATTTGAAGTCTGTAACACATTCACAGGACCCCATATGATCAGACCTCTGCCAAGTCTTGAACTTCACTTTCTAAGGCCCTCTAAGCTGCTCACTCCAATCCAGTCACACTGGTCTTTTGGCTGTGCCTTGAACATATTAATCATGTCTCTGCCTTAAAGCCTTTGCATACACTGTTATTTCTCCTTAGAATATATTCTGTGTAGTCACTTGGGTTGTATGCTCACACTCCTCAGGTATTTTTCCTCACATATCACCTCCTCACTGAGGTCTTACTGGATTGACTTATCACAGATGTCTCTGCCTCGTCTGTAAATTATCTCTGTCCCCCATCTCTGTTCTGAATCTTTTACTCCCCACTTCTCTATCTCTTTATCTGATTTTATTTCTCTTTCAAACACTTATTAGTGACATTATACTATATTTATGTAATTATATTTTGTCTTTTCTGACAACAAAGTAGGTTCTCAAAAGTCAGAAACTTGTCTGTTCCACCCACTGCTATTACCTCAAGAACTAGAGAATAATTGACAATATAAATTATTTTCTCCTCTCTCTTATAGCATCCATTAAAGAATAGTTACTTGTGTTCTCTGTTTCTACATTTCATTTCCCATTTTCTTTTATTCAAATATCAATCTTCATTTCAATCCCCTCACCATCATCGATTAAAACACCTTTGTCTGCATAAACGAGAACAGGAGTTTTCCGTCACTGTCGGTTACAGAGACAACTGGCAAACATGGTCTGACTGGGTGGGGGGTACACAATGCAATATACAGATCATGTATCATGGAAATGTGCACTAGAAAACAATATCATCTTAGTAATCAATGTCACCCCAATTAATTTAATACTTTTTTTAAATTCAAAATAATAAAGACATGAACTGGATAATACTTTCATGGTTAAACCACTGAGCTAAAAAATGACAAAACCCAATATCTCTTTCTGTCTCTCCCTCCCTCCCTCCCTCTGTCTCAGCAGCATTACATAAATCAAGATTCAACTTACAAGTCATTTGTAAATTTATTAACCTCAAACTTGAACAATGATTTTCTAAATCTGCACACTTCATATTAAATTCCATGTTTCAAATGTCTTTGTTTTGATTTTTCTGCCTTTTGTATATCATCCTAAGGGATCTCTACTTAAAATGTGTGATTGGCATGTACTATCCCCTGTTGTGATTTACTTTTAAGGTTTTGATATAAAAGTAACGTGGGCTTCATAAAACGATTTAGATAATGTCCCCTTTATTTCTATTCATTACTTCTTTATTATTGTGGTAGAATTCACTGGCGAAGATATATCACCCCAAAAGTTTCACTGGGGAAGATTTTAAATTAATATTTCAATTATTCATTGGTTACAGAACTAATTAAATCTTCTACTTCTTCTTGTGTCTGTTTCAAAGTGTTGTATTTTTTTCTAAAATGATTCAAAGTAATTTGTAAATTTGTTCTCATAAAGGTATTGTTAAATCTTTAGATTTTTAAAGCATTTCTTTGTTAAATTACATGAAATTTACATATAATAAGATGTACAGAATTCAGTGTACAACTGCATGTGTTTTACATAGACATACAGGGAGATCACCACCACGAGACTGAGACCTTGAGCACTGCCATCAGCCCCAGAATTTTGCTTTGTGCCCCTTGACAGTAACCCTATCTGACTTCTATAACCACAGATTAGTTTTGTCTTTTCTTGCATTTCATATAAATGAAAATATACCACAGTGAGTCTAGCATCTTTTGGTCAAAATAAGCTTTTTAAAAAACGCATTCATATTGTGTGTATCACTAGTACACTTTTCATTACTCTGCTAGATCCATTTTATGAATATGCCAGCGTTTATTTATCAATTTCCATTAGGTGAATCTTTGGGTTGTTTCTAGTTTTTGCATCCCATACAAAACTGCTATAAACATTTTTATATCCTTTGTGGAAATATGCACTCCTTTCCTTTGAGTGTATATCTAAAATTATAATCACTCTATATTAGCTTTAGATATTCTTGAATAGTTCTCCAAAGTGAATGCAATTAATTCACTTGTGGCTATTATTCATGAGATTTTCACTTATCATCAATTAGTATATTCAATCTTTTTTATATAAATTACTTAGGGTAGGGGCTGATACAGCAGCATGTTCTTATGAGTTTAATTTGAATTCCTCTTTACACTAATGATGTTAAGAACCTTTTGATATATATTTTTTTATCATTTGAATATACTATATTGTGAAGTTACTCTCTACAACTTTTTCCTATTTTTTATTGATATTTTTTCCTTTTTAGAGAGAGAGGATAGGAGAGAGACAGAAACATCGATGGAGAGAGAACATCGACTGGCCACCTCCTGCATGCCCCCCTCTGGGGATTTGGCCCACAACCTGGGCATGTGCCCTGACCGGGAATTGAACCAGAAACCTTTTGGTGCATTGAACTCAACCACTGAGCCACACCAGCCGGTCTCCCTATTTTTTATATCTTTGTTTTACTTTATTATTGATCAGAAGCTGTTTTTTTTCTTCTGTTCATAAGGACTTTAGGAGATTTATGTGTAGCAAATATCTTATTCCAGTAATTGGTTTAAAATTATTTTTTTAAATTTCTGAATGATTTCCTTTGTTGAATGAAAGTTCTACATTTTAATGGAATCCAGTTGAACAGACCTTTTTTTTTTTTAATATGGAATTTATCAAGTAAATGTTTATCCTAAGTTCCTGAAGATATTCTACTATTTTTATTCTAGAAACTTACTCTCTGGCAAGTTAATATTTTTTGTTCGTCTATAACACATGTTTCATAATGTTTCAGATTAGTCGAATTTGTAATTATCAAATTATGAATGTCATCTACTGACTTCTCTTTTTCCCTTTACTTTCGAGTGTATTATAGATGTCCCCCTTTTTGCCCCTTTCTCCTGGTTTCCACCCCGCCCAGGACTTCACCACCCTATTGCCTGTGTCCATTTAAGAGCACAGTGATAAGTAAGTGTAAAGGTTAATATTTTGTATACAGATATTTTATTTACTCAGGACAATGTATTAAAAAATAATCATTTCCCCAGTGACCTACAGTGGCATCGTTTTATCACGTCAAGTGACAGCATGTATGATTCTGTTTTTATACTTTTTTTCCTTTTTCCTTTGTGTGCATCGTTCTGTCAATAGCACTCTGTTTTAATTATTGTAATTTTATATTAAGCCTTAACTTTTGATAGTGTAGGTGCTGCCTCTTTTTTCTTTTTTAACAATATTATTTCTGGCTTATGTCAGTCTCCTACATTTTAACTAAAGAAAGTTAAAAAAGAAGAAGAAGAAGAAGAAGAAGAAGAGACAAAAAATAAGAGAGAGAGATAATCTTCTGAGATTTTGAATGGTATTGTGTTAAATTTCTACATCAAGTTAGGTAGAATTGACACCTCAAAATGTTGTCTTCCACTGTAAGAACATAAAATATACCTCCATTTTTTGGGAGTTATATTAATATCTCTCAGTACTATTTTAGTTTTTAGTGAGAGATTTTTTACATTTAGTAGATTTATTTCTAGGTTTGTATTTATGTCACTGTAAATGGAATTTTAAAGTATTATCTGTGTCATTTGATCAATTGGATGGATGGAAATAACTGTATATAAATCAATGATATTTATCTAAACACTTATACAAAGAATTATGAATAGCAGTATTACTCTTTTTCTCTTTTTCACCCACTATTGCACTGAACTGTCAATCGTTTTGTCCATTTTCTCTTCCCTTTTTTCCACCTTGCTAACTCCTTCCCAAACACCTGGAGAATCTTCGTCTATTTCCCCTCTGTCACTCACAATTTGAAACTCCCCTGGCTTAGCTCTCTTCCCCAAACTGCAGAACCCACACCCTTCCAGGAAATGAAAGAGGATTGCATTTAACATGACCCATTTAGCTTAAAAGGAAGCAGTAGCTATAAATGACATGTTTTCTACTACAATTAATGAAAATGCTGTGTCTCATGTGAGCTGATACTGGACTGAAATTTGTGTTCCTTTCATAATAGTTGTACTATCACACCCTATTCCTGTTTGATATTTTAAAGGACCTACTGACAGAGAAGCATTACCAAAATTAGTGATTTTAGAGGTGGTTTTATATGAACAATGCTTTTAAAGAATAGAAATTAGTAAGAGGAGAAAAAAGGAAAAAAATTTCAAAGACATTGTAAAGAAAACTCTTATTAGGAAAAGGTAAGTGCCAAATTAATTCTAAGATTTAAGCTTTCGTTTTCTTGTAATTTTTTTCTTTACTGATTTTTTTTTTTTTTTTTTTTTTTTAGAGAGAGAGGATGGAAGAGGGAGATATAGAAACATCAATGAGAGAGAACATCAATTGGTCGCCTCCTGCATGCCCCCCACTTGGGATTGGGCCCACAACCTGGGCATGTGCCCTGACTGGGAATTGAACCAGTGACCTCTTGGTCCAGGGGTTGATGGTCAACTACTGACTCACACTGGCTGGGCTAAGATTTAAGCTTTCACATGTCAGTCTTTTGTTCATTTTGTTTTTTCTTGTCATTTATTAGGTAAATTTAATATGCCAGGAAATAATCTTCAGTGTTCCACCACACCAAAATTTATTAAATTTTAAATTAGTTTTTTTTAATTAATTAATTTATTTTTGTTAGATGTTTCTCCTTTTCCCCCCCACTGATTCCCCCCTCCCCCTCCCTCCTGCCCTGTCCCCAGCTTTGTTGTCCATGTCCATTGTTCATGCATACATGCATATAAGTTCTGTGGTTTATCTCTCCCCCACCCCACCACCCCCTCTTCTGGGGATTGTCAGTCTGTACCCCACTTCCACGTCTCTGGGACTACCCCATTCCTCACATTGTTGCGTTCATTATATTTCACAAATAAGTGAGATCATATGATACTTGTCTTTCTCTGTTTGGCTTGTTTTGCTTAGGATAATACTTTCCAGGTCCCTCCACGTCGTCTCAAAGAATAAGAGATCTTTCTTTCTTACAGCTGCATAGTACTCCATTGTGTATATGTACCACAGCTTTTTTATCCATTCATCTACTGATGGACAGTTGGGCTGTTTACGGATCTTAGCTATTGTAAATAGTGCTGCTTAGTGCTAAATGAATCCAAGGCAATTTATTATATAGGATGTCCCAAAAAATATATACACAAAAATAGTCTAATTATAAAGCCAGTGTTTTTTAAAATACATTTCATTTTCAGAATGTAATAGATTCTCGCTCTGGCCAATTTGGCTCAGCGGTTAGAGGGTTGGCCTGTGGACTGGAGAGTCCCAGGTTTGGTTCCCATTAAGGGCACGTACCTTGTTTGCAGTTTGTTCCCGGCCCCAGTTGGGGTCATGTGGGTGGCAACCAGTCGATGTGTCTCTCTCACATCGATGTTTCTCTCTCTCTCTTCCTCCTTTTCTCTCTCCCACTCT
This sequence comes from Molossus molossus, assembly GCF_014108415.1. Lineage (NCBI taxonomy): Eukaryota > Metazoa > Chordata > Mammalia > Chiroptera > Molossidae > Molossus > Molossus molossus. The sequence goes on along the minus strand of NW_023425344.1, from coordinate 161,375,568 downwards.
ATCTGAAGATAATGCCAAAAATTGTCCTCGGGTGAGAATTAAAAAAAAAAAAGCAATAGAATTTCCAGACACCCTGTATATATTTTTTGGGACAACCTGTATGTTAAGTGCAAAATATTTTCTTGGGAGCAATCTATTCACCTGTTGAGAAGGATAATCTATGCTTTTAAGAGATCAGTGTACTATGTGATGAAATTAAATGCACCTCAATTACTGATTGTCACAAAAATTTATTTTTCCTCCAAGAATGAACAATGCACTTCATATTTCACATAATGACTTTTGCATGTAGACAGTATTTGGAAAATTTTTCTTAGGTTAATGTTGCACATGGGTGCCTCTATATTTATTAATTATATTGTAAAATACCTTTTTTTTAAAAATAATGAGCAACTTTCTGTTTTTGTTATAATCTTTGTATGTAGGATGTGATTGTGTGTGGTATTTCTAGTCCCCCTGACATCAATATTGACACATCTAGGTACCCTAAACACATTGTTTTTATGCATACTCAATGTCTTTCAGATTTGAGCCCTGCATATTTTCTAGAAATGTTATACTTTTTATTATGCTTGATGATAACAGAATTCATTACTTCAGTGTACTGAATACAAGGTTTTAGAGTGTCAACTCCACTTATAATATGTACCACACTGTATGCACGCACACACACACACACACACACACACACACACACGCATGCACACAACGTACCTGAAGTCTCCCAACCCCTGGATGACATGTTCTTCCTTTTATGAAAGAAAAATTACTTCTTCTTTTAAATTAATTATTTTCCCACATGAGTGCCAACATTTTGGTCTCATCATTGTAAGTTGTATCATTCATCACTAAAGCTGACATGACTCCTTTTCAGAAAGATTTTTTTTTTTTTAGCAGGTGGACTTGAGGACTGCAAAATGAAAAATATGAATCTAAAAACATGACAGGCTAGACTTAGCTATCCTGATCCATGCTTGCTTTCATTAATACTTGAATGATGTTTATAACTTATAGGAATATCTATACCTGTATATTTAGATTTAAGAAACAAATTGGGTTGTCATAACTTTTATATGTGTATGTATTGGTATACGTGTGCGGTCCTGTTTCAGAGGATGACAGGCCATGCTGCGTGTACACCTGTTCTCAAATGCTGCCCACATTTCAATTGAATCCACTTTCCCTCCTCCTTTCCCTACCGCTTTCCAAGAAGAATAACACACGTTATCTCTAAATATCACTATATAGGTATAATTTATAAAATAATATTTTAAAACAATATAACTGATTATAATTGTGTGCCTTTTCTGCCTAAAATCACTTTTCCAGTTTTCAAGTGATTAATCCTCGTTAGAGAGTAAGATTTATTCTAGGATTCATGGCGATAATCATATTGTAATATTTTAGAAGGGTACTTTGTTAATTCCATCTTGTTGGAAGGCGAAAATAATCCAGACTTGAAGTGAAAACCAATTGTCTCCATTTGTTATATATGATTGCATGTTTGGTTTGAGGGTGTTCATGAAGTATTTTATCATGATAATAAATAGTAAAGATGATTTGGCTTAATTTCATTTTAATCCGTTATAGACATTTAATCAAGAAAATATAAGTACAAAGTAACTTGCCTCATTAAAAAGAAATCAGTACTGTGCTGTTCAGAGAAGTCTGAATCTGGGCAAATTTGTAATTGTCACTTGTTTAGACCTTGTGATTTTAGTCACATTGACATGTGCTTTAAACTTATATGAATCATACAAGTCAATCTATAGGACAAAACTTTGCCAGTATGTCTGAGTAGCCTATACATGACTCAGCTTCTGCAATTTCATCTACATTCTTCTAAGGAGTAAATTTCAAGATAATTCTTTATCTCTTAAGGAGGAGTTGTTTTATAAAACTGATTTGATTGAAACAAAAGATCAAACTCCAAAATTAAAAGTCCTTTTGTTATTCGATAAAGCTCTTGTCATACTTCTTTTCTGACCATTCTGACAGAATTTTTCTTTCCTTTTCTTACCTTCTTTTAATTAGTTATCTTGTTCAAGGTTTAATTTAAAATAAAGGAGTGTATTAGGTTCTGTGTTACTTGGTAGAGAAGTAAGGGATGCAATACTCTATTTTACTTTTCCCTGATGTGTGATGAAAATGCTAATGTAAACAAAGAAATAAACAGATATATTGATATTTTTAAAAAATAAATATAAATTGCTATTGTGATCATTTCCTAAAGATATAATCAAAGCAGGGATGTGTCCCTAAAATAGAATGACATGAATGGAGAAGAATGTCAACTTTCCTTTGAAGAATTTCAGCAGTTCAACACTTCCTGTTTATACAATCATTTTATTTCTTTCTTTTTTTTAGGTGTAGTCTGTGTGTGGTTTAATCAAGATTGCTAATTATTCTGTTCCTATGTGTACATATTAATCTTTCTGCCTTTATAGAGAGACCAAATTCAGCATATGGATAGATTTTTAAAAATATCCATTGCAGTAATACTTGGCGTCCCATTGCTACATAACCAGATAAGAGTGGGCTTCTACCCACGAACACTAGAATTTTCCATTATTCTTCCTATTAAATGCATGGCATGTAAATTCCTTGGTCTCCAAGTTAATAAAGATTATTTGGAAAACTTTGTGGTGGAAAGAAAAATCAAGAAGATTCCATGTATGAGAAGGACTCCAGTTGCCATTGCTGATTCTGAGATGCAGAGCCCCATGTGCAAAGACCAGAAAGAAGCTTCTTATAGCTAAGGGAGGTCTCCGGCTGATAGCTAGAAAGGAGATGGGGACATCAGCCCTGTAACTGCAAAGGATCGACTTTGGCCAACAACCTAAAAGAGTTTGTTTTCCTCAGAATCTTTAATTTAGAAGCAGCTCTGCAGTAACATTTTAGCCTGATGACAGTTGGATTCTCAAACTATAGAACTGTGATATAATAAGTGGGTGTTGCCCTGGCCAGCATGACTCAGTGGTTAGAGTGTTGGCCTGTGCACTGGAGGGGTGCGGGTTTGATTCTCAGTCAAAGGCACATACCTGGGTAGCAGGGTGATCCCCAGTTCCAGTTGGGGCTCAGGCTCATGCGGGAGGCAAACAATTGATGTGTTTCTTTCATATCGATGTTTATCTCTCTCTCTCTTTATTCCCTCTCCCCACTCCCTTCCCTTCCACTCTCTAAAAATCAATGGAAAAAATATCTTTGGGTGAGGGTTGATGACACAATTTTTTTAAAAAGAAAAAATGAGTGTTGTTTAAACCACCAAGTTTGTGTAATTTGTATGTGGTAGGAAACTAATATAGGCAACCTCAGAGCAAGGCCTACGGAGAATCTTACAGCGTAGGCCTACCTCAGTTCACTGAGCTTTTCTTCGTTGTGCTTCACGGATATTGTGTTTTTTACACATTGGAGGTTTGTGGCAACCCTGCATAGAATAAGTCTATTTGTACCATTTTTCTAACATTTTTCACTTCATGTCTGTGTCACATTTTGGTAATTCTCACAATATTTCAAACTTTTCCCTTATCATTATATTTGTTATGGTGATCTATGATCATGACCTTTGATGTTACTATTATAATTGTTTTGTAGTGCCTCGAATCACACCAGTATATAATGGGGACCTTAACTGATGAATGTTGTGTGTGTTCTGACTGTGATTTCCCATCTCTCTCCTTCTCCTTAGTTCCCCTATTCCTTATGACACAATAAGACTGAAAGTAGGTCAGTTAACCCTTCAAGGGCCTCTAACTGTTCAAGTTAAGAGGAAGAATCACAAGTCTCTCACCTTAAATTAAAGGCTAGAAATGAGTAAGTTTAGTGAGAAAGGCATGTCACAAGCCAAGACCGACTAAAAGTTGGGCCTCTTGCACCAATTAGCCAAACTGTGAATGCAACAGAAAACTTGAAGGCAATTAAAACATAAATGGTAACACATGACTAATAATACACAAGTGATGAAAATGAAAACAGCCTTACTGCTACATGAAGAAAGTTTTAGTGGTCTGAATTGAAGATCAAACCAGCCACAGTATTCCCCTAAACCAAAGCCTAATCTAGAGTAAGGCTCTAACTCTCCTAAATGTTACGAAGGCGGAGAGAGGGGAAAGTTACCAGCACACCAGCAATTTAGTGACACTTTTTAGAATAAAGTTGTAGGTACCTACAAATATAATAGCTATATTCATTATTAATATTTAATTTAGAACTTTTGTTTTTTTCTAATTTTTTTAAATATGTTTTTGTTGATTTTTTAGAGAGAGATAGAAACAATGATATGAGAGAGAAACTCTGACTGGCTGCCTCCTACATGACTCCTTCTGGGGATCAAGCCCACAACCCAGGCATGTGCCCTGCCCAGGAATTGAGCTGGGACCTCTCAGTCCATGGGATAATGCTCAATCCACTGAGCCACACCGGCTGGGCTATTTTTTCTAATTTGTATTGCTATATAATTATGTGAAATAATGCCACCTTCACTACTGACACAATCGTTATTATGAATAAATATTTTTGTATATTTAAATATAAAGAATATTATTTTTAAAAGCCTGCATTTGTACAATGTGTTCCCATTGTTAAAAGCTGATATTCTCTATATGCCTTGAATCTACCTGAAGCCAGATTGCATCTCCTTGACCTTATATGATAATAGGAGTCTAAATATATTAAGATAATTTCATAAGATCAATATACACTTGGATGACTATGGTATGAATGATGCTAAACTTAATAAATTAAATCTGTAAATTTTATTTCTGTGTAGAATAAAACATTAATTTGGGATGAATTTTTCCCAAAGAATATGTCCCAACAGATATAGCTAAATTATGTTGTGGTAACAAGCAACCTAATCATCAGCAATCTACAAAGAAGAGCGCATGTTCTCTCACGGTACACGCACGTTGAGGATTGTCTGCAGTGCTCTTCCAGGCTCCTCTTCATTGTATGATCCAGGCTAAAAGAACAACCACAGTCATGGCCTCTTGGCACAGGAAAAGGGACAGGGGCAATTCATGAGATGATTCCTAAAGCTTTTCCTCCAACTATGTCTACTTCACATCTGACCACATTTCATTGGACAAAACAAATCATACAGCCAAGCCTTAAGTCAATGGAATAAGAACATAGGTTCTGCTAGTTACATAGCACCTGGTAGGAACAAGTCGCCTTCTTACAGGCAAGAGAACCAATAATTGGTCACAATAATGCAATCTATAACATGTAAGTCATGAGAAAGTATCACAAGAAAGTCTGGTTAAAAATAAAGCCTATAGGCATGCTCCCCCACCCAGGAGCACTTTCCTCTCCCCCCCTTTGTCCCCCCACAGGCCTGCATCACCTAAACTCTAAGGGACCCCAAGGACTTACATCCAGAGGAGCAATGGGCAGCAGCAGCTCTTCTGGGCTAACCCCTTGAACCTCTCTCCAAAGCTCCATCCTATTACTTATTTTGTCCTAAGCACTTCCTTGTTTCACTGTTCCCAGCTTTAATAAACTTGCTCTCAAAATAAAAATAAAAATAAAGCCCATGAAACTTTGCAAGTTGTGTTTATTTGGAGATCATGATGTATGTTATTATATTAAATGTGCTCACATTTTTTTAGTATAAAGATGCAGGAACTTTTAGGTTCATTTTTTAATGGAGGTTTTCACAGTTATTTACTTTATACATTAGGCCTTGTAAATGGTGACTTCATCTCATATCACTTACAAAGACCTGCTATTTTTCAGCAAATATATGGGATCTGAAATACTGCACAGGAAAGTATCAGGTTGAGAAAACTCATCAATTCATGTATTTTTATTAACCATAATGTAATAAATGCACATGGAGTCTCTTGGTCATTTGTTGTCTTAGAAATAACCTCCAATGCCTCAAAAGAGAGAGGCAAATTTACAATATATTAAAATATATTCTATTTCTCACTTCCTTGTGTCAGCCAATCATAATTTTTTCTCCATTACTACTTCGCAAACATTTCCCTATTATCAAGGAAACCAAAAAAACATAGTATCTAGGAGAGAGGAAAGAAACTCACAGATTTGCAATAATTGAATTAGTGCTACTCCTGGCCTTTTAGAAAGTCATTTACCAGGTGAGAAAGTCCTTTCTATTATCTGCTATTACAATGCCTATGAGATTCATTTACATCGAATCCCTTGACACTGTTATCACCCCTTCATAGTGATCGTAGAAATGGTTCATTGTTATAGAGAGTAATGCAGAGATGAGTACTTACAGCTTCAGCATTTGCGGAGTTGGCCTTCCTATATACTATTAGAATATTCTTTAGAATTATGTGCCTATATTTAAGTGAGTACATTTTTGTGTACTTGCTAATAAAGTTTTATCTGCTCTTATTTTCCGTTTCAGTTCTAGAAATTGCAAAATAATGGATGTAGCTGAGATTGCATTTATATAGCAGTAAGCCAGCTGCTGCCACTTAAAAGAAAAACTTAATAATATAGAACGTTATTATTAGGCAGAATAAGAAAGTTAACACGGTTTATCATTCTACACAATAAATTGAAAACTCGGTCCATATATTTAAAGTACACGCTGCTTGGAAAATGAATAAAATTATCCTACATTTACCTTCACAGATAACAAATTGCTACTCATTGTGGGCAAGTGGATATTTCCATGGATGCTCAAATAGTTTTATGCTTAGCCAATAATTTGTAGAAGACCTGGGATTCTTAAACATTAGTGCATATTCACAAACTCTTTAAATAAGATTAATATTTTATGTCATACTTCATGCTCTTCTAGAAAAATGTGGTGAAAATGCATTTATGCTTTGTAGGTATGTAATAAAAGATATTTGGGCCCTGGTCAGTTTGGCTCAGCAGTTAGAGCGTCGGCCTGCGGTCCAGAGAGACCCGGGTTCGGTTCCCGCTATGGGCACGTACCTCGGTTGCAGTTTGCCCCCGGCCCTGGTTGGGTCTTACGGGTGGCGATCACTCGATGTGTCCCTTTCATGTTGATGTTTCTCTCTCTCTCCCACTCTATCTGAACAAAAAATGGAAAAATGTCCTCGGGTGAGGATTAAAAAAAAAAGATATTTGGCGGGGGGAGGCACTCACTGAATTAGTAAAGTTTCTGACAAAGACTCTCCTTGACCAGCTTTAGTTAGGCTTCTCTGAACCTTCTTCTCAACCAGGCCTTAACCTGGGCTTTGTTGTCCCAGACTAATCCAGTTTTAGTAAGAATCATGCTAAATTAGTTTAGCAAAAAACACCTCAGCCCCACCTTTGATATCTAATCACCCTGTCTGATATCAGCAAGAATCCTATTAAGTCAGTTTAGCAAGAAGCCCCTCTTACCCTTGATGCCTCTTCTTGGTAATTTCCATCCACTGACCCCTATCACCCTCTCATCCTGCTTCTTGGCCATATATTTCTACTTGTCCTTATCGTATTTGGAGTTGAGGCTGCTCTCTCTCCTATTTCTATGCAATCTCTACTGCAATAGGCTTAAATAAAATCTTCCTTCCTACTTAACAAGGGTCAGGATATTTTTTTCTTTAATAGTTTTCAAAACAAACAAACAAACAAAAACAGAACCAGTGATATATAAATATATATAAAAAAAGATTTAGTTTAAGAAATTGGCTGATGAATTCTGAAGTTTGATGAGTCAGAAATCTAAAAGGCTGATGGTAGGATGGAAACTCAGGTAAGGGTTGAAGTTGCAGTGTTGAATCCAAAATCCATAGGGCACACCAACAGACTGCAAATCTAGGTCGAACTTCTATGTTACAGCTTTGAGGCAGAATTCCTTTTTTTTACTAGAAAGCTCACTATTCACTTCTAAGGCCTTCTCTGCAATTGATTAGACAAGTCCCACTCACATTATTGGAGATCATCTCTTCTACTTAGAGTCAGCTCATTATGAATGTTAATCACATCTACAAAATAACTTCACAGCTACATTTCTAGACTAATATTTGACAAAACAACTGGACACCACAGGTTAGTCAAGTTGACACATGAAATTAACCATTACAAGCACCAAAAGCCATTCTGGTAGGTTCTAAGTAAGAAATCACTATGCCAAAAAATGTGTATAAATAAATAAAAGGCATATCTCAGCTCTATTTAAATATTGATTATTGACACTCTCTAGCTTGTCCCTATCACTAGTCATATAGTGTTAATTCTTCATTGAAAATGACCTTCAAATTCAGAGTATGAACTTATATTTCAAAAAGATTCACCAGTAAACACTATGAAGGAAAGGCAGGGCATTCATTCTCTTTCTAAAAATCTTGATGGACACATTGTTCTTACCTCATTCCCAGGTCAACTAGGTTTTTATAGACAAACACTATATTAGAGCATTCGTAGGTTTTAATGCTCGGAGTATCTCGTTCTTTGGCACAATTTATGGCAGTATTTATACCACTCACAAAAGCCTTAGGAAAAATCATGGATTTCAGGGCCTTTGATGGCTGACTTCGAGACTCTGATTAATACTTTATAATAGTCCTAAATAAAGAGGGGAAATGATCACATAATCCATACCCATTGACTAGCAATTATTTTATTTACTTAAGTATTTATTCCTCTAAAAGATGTGCTTAGATGATGACAATTTGCTATCTAAAAATTAAAGTGATAGTGGAAATGACAAATGATTACTTAAACTTTTCTTTATCTTGGAAAAGAAAGCAAAATTACAGATCAAAGAAATGATTATAGTAGGAATATGAAGGTCATCAATCTGCACTCAGTCAAAGTCAGTGCAAAGGCAGATACAAAGTGGCAGTTAAAGAATCTGAGGGTAAAACATGCAGAGAGAGAGGAGAAAAAAGAGGACTATGAAAGCTTTTCAGGAAGAGCAGATAGTTTCCATAGCAACAGAGCATAATTTTCTCTCAATGTAAAAGATCCTATTTTGAATGTGTTATTGGCGATTCACATGCAAAAAAGATGGAGTTTAGAGAAGATGGCACAGGAATTTACATACGACCAGTCTCAACTGTAGGAAGCTATGAGTTGTTAAGAATACACTGTAATTTCTGTTGTTAGATTTGTGTGCCTCTAAGATATCTAAATTTGGCAGTGGTACTTTTTCAATCCTTGAGGACCTATCAGTAAGAGCATACAAAGCAACCTAAAATTTAGTGCTCATTTACTTAACAAAACTTGCACATTAGAAATGTGTCCATCCACAAGAGAAAAAATATTAAAAAAAATTGCAAATGGCTAGTGGTTGCACTGTGTATGTGTGTGTGTTTGTATGTGTGTGTGTGTTTATTAAATGAGAGAGAGAGAGAGAGTGAGAGAGAGAGAGAGAGAGAGAGAGATTTAAGAACATATGGAATAAATTTACTGCAGATTAGATAAGTAGAAATATTTACTTCAGCCATTCCCTGCCTCTATGGGCATAAACTACATCCCCAAACTTGATCTTTAGGGTATGTCATATTGTTTGCATTTGTCAGTGGAAGATGGCCAATGTGAAGATGATGCCATTGTAATAACCTGGTTATTATTTAACAGGAAAGGAGCAAAAGGGAAGACTAGATCATATAGGCAATGCCATTTATACAGCTTTGCCATAAAGCTGCAGTTTAACACTCCAGGTCTGTTTCCTGCTAATTGTTGGGAGAAGGGACTGGACAAAAGCAGTTTAGACGCATGCCCAGAAAGATCTGAACAATGTGGGAAGGTGCTTATCTGTCAATCACTCCTGGGAGCAGGTAATCGTCAAGAATAAGGGTTATGGGGAAATCTGGCCTATTGATTTCTCCTGTAACAAAGCAACATAAGGCTTAAAAAGACAAGTAATTCTGATTTTTCTCTCTGAACCTCTGCTGTCATCCCAAGAAAAAGCTACATAGACTAGCCTTTGGTGCACAAACTGTAAACAAAATAGAGAGCAGATACTCTCCATCTGAGTCCATCATAGATCAACTAACCTTCAGTTAAATTTGGGAGTGTTTTGTTATACATCAATAGCCAACTTTACTAAAATCGGTAACCAGAAATAAAGTGATGTAATAATAAAATCCTAAAATATGTACCATTGACTTGGGAAGTGAGAAAATAGAATACAACTATTATTAAAGACTTGAAAAATAGAAACCTGTCTTATGTCACCCACAATAACTGAAAAATGTACTTAAGGAATTGAGGTAGATTGTTACCAGGCAGAAAGTTGAAATCATGAACTAACTTCTTTTGGTCATATACGATTAGGTTCTCCAAGACAGAGTAAGCACAGAAATAAAATGGGCCAATACAGGCAAAATTTAGAAGGAAAATGAAACTGTTGAGTCTGGTTTCTGTTTCTACATATACAGACTAGACCTGGGAGTTGCCACACCATCTAATAATAGCTAAAAAGCTGAACAGATGGGAAAAATCAACAACTTTCTTAGACCCATACACAAGGGAGGGCAGAGGACAAACCACTGCCTCCAGCACAGGAGAGATAAACAGGCAAGTATAAGGAATACTTAATTGCTTACTGGAGCAGAGGCTCACTGTGGAAACCAGAAATAGACACAGGAATCAAGGCTGGGGTAGGGATACCTGAGTTATAACTGAATTGCTGGAAGCTCAGTGAGGACAAGTCTGAGAGTAAACATTTCCTGAGGGAACCAGTCACAGAAGAGGCCCGATGCTATGAGGTTTACCTCCAGGAGCTTGACTGGGTTCCCAAGTAAATATACAAGAAAAATCCCCTAGTCTTCTGTCAGGGGAGGGCAAAAGAAGCATTTTTGAAATATGCCAGAATACGTTATTGTTACGTGCCCCTAGCGGTCTGGTCCGCAGGCCGATGCTCCAACCACTGAGCCAAACCAGCCAGGGCTACTTTATCATTCTTAACAAGACCTACCCTCCAGGGAAAGTAACCAGAGCCCAAACTGTTATAGTAGTATCAGGACCTAACTCACGTTGGGGAAGGAATGCACCCAACTCCAGCTCACTCTAGCCATTCTATCTCACCTAAGGGGAGAGAAAAAACCTAAGAAATACTTATAAAGTTCACAGTCCAGAGGCTTAGGCTCATTGACAGACTGAAACTTCACCACATGATCATAGACTACTTCTGTCCCTAAACTATATCACCACTTTACTGAAGATGTACTTATAGCAGTTCCTTTTGAGATAGGCAGGCTATTCCCTGGGCCCAGCTGGCGGGAAGCCAGGAACTCATTCATTGCCCAAATGCTTTCCCTTCTCCTTACAGCCAATCCGTAGCCAGCTACACTGAAGGGCACTACTCTCTGCAAGGTTTGCTGTGATGGGCTTTAATTTTGTTCCTTTCACTCCCTTAAGTTCCTTATCAAGACTGTCTTTTCCATGACCTTTTCTCATTTCAATTCTTTAAAAAAAAAAAAAATACTTGGGAGGAGATTTAACATGTTAATGAAACGTGATGCATGAAGAAGCATGTAGTTATATTTTGCAAGTGCCAACGAGTCCCCACTTCTACATGCTTACCTACAAACTGCATCCTTAACACCTCAACTTTTTAAAAACTTTCCCTGACTTTTTCTCAAGGAGCAACATTTCTCTTTCTCCCTTTAAAAGTTGTCTCCCTGCAAGAAGAAATAGAAGAAATCCAAATTGGAAAAGGAAAAAGTAAAACTCTCATTATTGATGACATGATACTGTATATAGAGAACCCCAAAGACTCCACAAAAATACTACTAGAATAGATAAATACATTCAGTAAGGTAGCAGGATGCAAAATAAATATTCAGAAATTTGTTGCATTTGTATATACCAATAATGATCTATCAGAAAGGGAAATTAAGAAAACAATCCCATTTCACAACTACATTTAAAAAAACAAAACAAAATACAACAACTAGAAATAAAAGAGGTAAAAGACCTGTACTCAGAAAAATTATAAGACACAGAAGAAGGAAATTGAAGAAGATACAAAAAAAAAAAAAAAAAAAATGGAAGCATATACCATGCTAATGAATAGGAAGAATTAATATTGTTAAAATATCCATGTTACTCAAAGCATGATAGTCAACACAATTCCTATCAAAATACCAATGGTGTATTTCACAGAACTAGAACAGATAATCCAAAAATTTATATGGAACCACAGAAGACTCTGAATATCCCAAGAAATCTTGACAAAGAAAAACAAAAAGGAAGGAATCATGCTACCTGAAACAACCTATACTTTAAGGCTGTCATAATCAAACTGCATTGTACTGCCATAAAAACAGACATATAGCTCAATGGAAAAGAATAGAGAACACAGAAATAAACCCACACTTATATGCTCAATGCTCAGTTAATATTTTATAAAGGAGGCAAGAATGTACAATGGGGTGAAGATCGTCTATTTAATAAATGGTGTGAGAAAAATTGAACAGATACATGCTAAAAAAAGAAGGACGGCCACCTTCTTACACTATACCCAAGAATAAACTCAAAATGCATTAAAGACTTAAATGTAAGACTCAAAACCATAACAATCATAGAAGGAAACATACACAGTAAAATCTCAGACATTCCTTACAGCAATATGTTTTCTGATATATCTTCTTGGGCAAGGAAAAAAACAAACAAAAATAAACAATGGGACTACATGAAACTAAAACGTTTTTGCACAGTAAAAGAAACCATCAACAAAATGAAAAGATAACCTACTGAGTGAGAGAACATATTCACCAATGATACATCTGATAAGGGGTTAATATTCAAAATTTATAAGAACTCATACAACTCAACACCAGGAAGATAAACAATCCAATTTAAAAATGGGGAAAGGACACTTCTCCAAAGAGGATATGCAGATGGCCAGTAGACATATGAAAAGATACTCAGTATCACTAATCATCACAGAAATGCAAATTAAACCACCATGAAATATTACCTCATACCTGTCAGAATGACTATCATCAATAAATCAACAACAAGCGTTGGTGAAGATGTGGAGAATAGGGAACTCTCATGCACTATTGGTAGGAATGCAGATTGGTGAAGCCACTATGGAAAACAGTATGGAGATTCCTCAAAAAATTAAACTAGAACTGCCTTATGATCCAAGAATTCCACTTTGGATATATTTCCAGAGAAACCCAAAACATAAATTCAAAAGAACATATGTACCCCCTAGAATCATTGCAGTATTATTTACAATAATAAACTGTGGAAGCAACCCAAATACCCATCAATAGAGGAGTGTATAAAAAAGCAGCGGTACATATGTATAATGGAGTATTACTTGGCCATAAAAAACAATGGCATCTTATCATTTGCAAAACACTGATGTACCTAGAGCAGCAATTTTCAAACTTTTCATCTCATGGCACACATAAACTAATTACTAAAATTCTGTGGCATACCAAAATATATATTTTATTTTTTGCTGATCTGACAAAAAAAAGTAGGTATAATTTTGATTCATTCACACCAAATAGCTATTATTGTGTTGGCAGTTGTCATATTTTTATTTGACAGTCTAAGGGAAGAAAGTGCCCCCTGAATAGTCAGGTGGTGCATGTTTTAAAAATTATTGTAGCACCCAGTTGACAATCACTAACCTAGAGGGTATTGTGCTTAGTGAAAGAAGTCAGTAAGAGAAAGACAGATACCATATGATTTCACTTATACGTGGAATCTAAAGAAAAAAATAAACAAACAAGCAAAAACAGAAATAGACTCATGGATACAGAGAACAGACTAATGGTTGCCAGAGGAATTGGAGGACTGAGTGAAAAAGGTGACTGAATTGAGAAGTACAGACTGTTAGTTACAAAACAGTCATGAGGATGTAAAGTACAGCATAGGAAATATAGTCAATAATATTGTAACAACTATGTATGGTGCCAGCTGGGTACTGGAAATATCAGGGGGAACACTTTGTGAAGTATATAATTGTCTACTACTATGCTGTACACCTGAAACAAATACAATATAATATTGAATGTAAACTGTAATTGAAAAAATATATTATATATAATATATATTAATGAATGTGTGTGTTTGTGTATATATATGTATGTGTGTATATGTGTGTGCGTGTGTGTGTGTGTGTGTATATATATATATATATATATATATAAAACCAACAACAATCAAGCATTTTATGAAGGAAAAAAAAATGACTTGTCTCCCTCTGTGCTCAAGCTATATAATATATAATAAACCTCTTGCCTGAGTACTACTTTGGGATGAACTCACTTGATATCTATCTCACAAGTGCCCAAGAACCCAGAATGGCTCAGTGGTAGACTTTCTGCTGGCTAAGTAGGAGATCTGGGTTTAATTTCTGGCCAACATATCAGGTTCTGCATCAGTTTCTGGTGATCTCTTTTGATTTCTATCCTGGGAAATCACCAGAACCCAGGGCACCGGAAACATTTTTACTCAGTACAACATGTTCAGCTAGCAAGAAAAAATTACAAAAGCTTACTAAAAGGCAAACATAATTTGAAGAGATAAAGTAAGCATCAGAACCAGACATAGCAGGATCACTTAAATGATCAGTCTGGGAATTTGAAACAATTATAATGAATATGCGAGGAGTGCTTTGGAGAAGTGTCTAGGTCCTTTGCTCATTTTTAACTGGACTGTCTTCCTTTTGTTAAATTATATGAATTCTTTATATATTTTGGAAATTAACCTCTTATCAGATGTTTTAGTGGTTCCCTTTTCATTTTGTTGATGGTTTCTTCTGCTGTGCAGTGCTTTTTAGTTTGAAGTAGTCCCATTTGTGGCTGCCATCAACAATCAACAAATGGCAAGTGCTGGCGAGGGTGTGGAGAAAAGAGAACCCTAGTGCACTGCTGATAGGAATGCAGACTCGTGCAGCCACTATGGAAAACAGTATGGAGTTTTCTCAAAAAACTAAAAATGGAACTACCATTTGACCCAGTGATCCAACTTCTAGGAATATATCCTAAGAATCCTGAAACACCAATCAGAAAGAATATACGTAACCCTATATTCATAGCAGCATTATTTATAATTGCTAAGATCTGGAAACAGCCCAAGTATCCACCAGTAGATGAATGGATAAAAAAAAATAATGGTCGTATAGCTGGACAATGGAATACTATGCAGCTATAAAAAGAAGAATTCCATACCTTTTGAGACAGCATGGAGGGACCTGGAGAGTATTATGCTAAGTGGAATAAGCCAGTCAGAGAAAGAAAAATATCACATGATCTCACTTATATGTGGAATCTAATGAACAAAATAAACTAACTAAATAGATCCAGAGACATGGAAGCAGGGAACAGACAGATGAATCTCAGTGGGAAGTGGTGGGAGGTGGGATGAGATTAACCAATGAATTTGTAAGCATGTATGCATAACACATGGCCACAGACAATAATGTGGTGAAGCCCTGGAGAGGGGAGAGGGGTGGAGGGAGTCAATGGGGGAAGAGGGGAGAGGCATCTGTAATACTTTAAATAATAAAAACAAATTAAAAAAAATAAATTTAAGCCCTGGCTGGTTTGGCTCAGCGGATAGAGCATCAGCCTGCGGTCCAGAGAGACCCAGGTTCGGTTCCTGCTAAGGGCACATATCTCAGTTACAGTGTGTCCCTGGTCCTGGTTGGGTCATGTGGGTGGCAGCCACTCGATGTGTCCCTTTCACATTGATGTTTCTCTCTCTCTCTTCCTCTCTCTCCCTTCCGCTCTATCTGAACAAAAAATGGAAAAATGTCCTCGGGTGAGGATATAAATAAATAAATAAATAAATTTTTAAAAGAGGCTTATATTATAGCAGTTTGATGGAGGATGCTAGCAGCAAATGAAATTCAATGTGGGTCAGCTCTGGGTAATTTTATATGATTTAACAAAAATACATAATTTTTATTTTAAAAATTTAATCTTAAAAATCCATTGCACCACTAAATTATTGAAAATAAATTAAATAATAATTCAAATGATAAATTACAGGAATATAGACAATCCTGTGTCCAAAATAATATGCTAGGAGCACTAATAAATAAAGTCGACAATATGCAATAATAGGTGGGCAGTGTAAGCAGAGAAATAAAAATCCTAAGAAAGATACCAAAAAAAAAAAAATGCTAGAGATAAAACATTTCAAAGAAATGACAAATGCCTTTGATGGGCTTATGAGTAGACTGGACATGGCTGAGGAAAGAATCTGAGTTAAAGAATATATCAATAGAACTTCTAAAAACTGAAAAAAGAGAACTAAGACAAAAAAAAAACCCCAAAAACAGCAGAAAATATCCAAAGACTACAAAGCATGTGACATATGTGTAATAGGAATACCAGAATATGTACTGGAAAAACAAGAAAGAAACTGAAGATATATTTGAAACAATAATGATTAAAAATTTTCCAATTTATTATTTTTATTTTCATATAGTATGTCATTTATTGAATATTCAGCATGCACTAGATATCATTCTAAAAATTTTACATGAATTAAACTATTTAATTTTACTCTTTAAAATCTATGAGGTAGGTGTATTATTGGTTTCATTTTAACAATAAGGAAACTGGGATAAAAATATCATAAACGAGCCCTGGCCGGTTTGGCTCAGCGGTTAGAGCGTTGGCCTGTGGTCTGGAGAGACCCAGGTTTGGTTCCCTTAAAGGGCATGTACCTTGGTTGCAGTTTGTCCCCGGCCCTGGTTAGGTTGTGTGGGTGGCAGCCACTCCATGTTTCCCTTTCACGTCGATGTTTCTCTCTCTCTCTTCCTCCCACTCTATCTGAACAAAATAGGAAAAAAAAAAGTCCTCAGGTGAGGGAAAAAAAATATCATAAATGAGGTAATAGCCTAAACTTGCTTAGCTACAAAGAAATCAAGTCTATATCTGAACCCAGGAAATTTAGATATAGAAGCTGAGATCTTAAGGATTAATTGGTACTTTTGATTACAAAAAGTTGTATATATACGCGGATACTATGTAGATATGTTTACACTTAAATAGATATACATAAAAATTTATGTATGTAAAGTATATAATCTCTTTATTTAACAGAAATTTATTGAGAACATAACATGCATTATGCTAGATATTGGAGATATATATAATTACATTGCACTAGCTGGACAAGGATGGGGTGGTGGGCATTAGAGGAAGAAAATTCCTGCACAAGATGATAATATGGGCACATTCCCAGTCAGGGAGAACCATGGGGTAGCTCTTAAAGTGAAATGACGGCAGCGTAAGTAGAGAAGATGGGGAAGGACAGTCCTGTGAGATAAGGCAGAAAATATGAGCAATGTCCATGCCATTCAGTTGCTTTTAAGCCAGGTTTGGATTTTTGGTTCTTATATTATACAAAATGGGAAGCCTGAAGAATTTTCAATAAAACAGGGATAGTAGCCCTGGCTGGTTTGGCTCAGTGGTTAGAGCATCAGCCTGTGGTCCAGAGAGTCCCCGGTTCAGTTCCCGCTAAGGGCACGTACCTCGGTTGCAGTTTGTCCTCCGCCCGGTTGGGGTTGTGTGGGTGGCAGCCACTCGATGTGTCTCTCTCACATTGATGTTTCTCTCTCTCTTCTTCCCTCTCTCCCTCCTGCTCTATCTGAAGATAAATGCAAAAAAAAAAAAAAAAATAGGAATGGTAATATTTGTATTTCTGCAAACTTTATTTTGTATGACAGGTGAGTTTAGTTCAGGAAATCTAACCTCAATTAAACTTCATGTCTTTAATATACAAATGTGATTAATTTCTAAATATTTGCCACAATTTTTTTCCAGTTTAGTTATTATATTAATCATTCTTACCGTAATATTTTGCCTTCTATTTTATTTTTTTTTAAATTGACATAGTCATAATTATATAATATGTGCTACATTACAAAATTTTTACTGTTTTCGTGAAAATATACTTTTTAGAAATCCAAGATTATATAATATTGCAAATATCTTTATTTTTATTTTGTTCTTGGAAATATCACAGTGGAGCCCAGCCAGAGCGGCTCAGTGGTTGAGTGTCGACTCATGGACTAAAAAGTCACCGGTTCAATTCCTGGTCAGAGCACATGCCCAGTTTGTGGGCTCCATCCCCAGTGAAGGGCGTGCAGGAGGTGACCAATCGATGTTCTCTCTCATCGATGTTTCTATCTCTATTCCTTTCTCTCTAAAAACCAATACAACATATTTATATTTTAAAAAATCACAATGGAATCTGAGTGCAGCATTACAAATTGATTTGACTCTGCGTTTTTAGGGATGTGGGGTTGGCAGGGACACCACTTCAAAGCACCTTTCTTCTCCACAAGAACAGGGAAGAAAAAAATAATATGCAAAGCAGCAAATCAGCACAGGCATCTTCTCCTCAGACTGTCCAAGAGTTAAGGGCAAAAACCACCTCTACCCACCAACTTTTCCTATTCGACTTCAAGGTCTGAAATCTAGGATAATCGGGGTGTTAGGCTAAACTAATGTTTGCAGAAGCACAAAGATTGTAGCAAACCGGAGGTCGAAGGCTCATCTAACCCATTTTCTTGGTTTTCTTTCTTCCCAGATAAGCAGGCTGAGACACATTATCTATCAAGGCCTTATATTTCACACTACACACTCCAAAGTTAAAATACCCTCAAAAACGTAATTTAAATGGAAACATCAAAGAAAAACTGATAATTTGTTTTAACAGCAAGAGAAATGATTTTGAAGGGTTTGTGAACCAAATCTTTTCTGAGCATTACCTGTTGTTTGGAGTTAGTCATATGTCCCTGCCTAATAACAACACAGCAGGCTATAAAACTGTAAGTTTACCTTCTGCCCTATGAAACTATTTGCTAACTGAGGTTAAAAAGCACATTGTCCTATAGGCATTGTATGCACCCATGTATACTCAATGCCTATATTGGAGACTGGCAGGAAATGGGTACTTATCAAATTTAGGTTGAATGAATGAATGAATAAAAAAAAATTTAGTCAATCTAGACTTGACTCAGATTAGAGGCAAACTATGATTGTTTTCCCCCGGATTTACAGTGATTTATGAATGATTAAATTGATATGTTAAGATTTCCCTGTTTGGTATAATGAAAAATTGTGTCTCTGAGGAATAAAAAAGTCAGAGCTTTCATATTTGATAGTGAAAAAAAAAATGAATAATTGGGTTGGAGTAGAAATGGAGTCATACAAAACTGGATAAGTGACACACTAAAGAGTTCTTTCTTGGAAATGTAGGTGATCCCTCAGTCAGAAACCGTAACAGCTTTTTTGAAACCTGCTGTGGCTGAGAATGAGACGGCCGTCCATGAGTGGTTACTAGTGGTCTTTCTCACAACGACATTGCACTGGCATTAGCTACACACTATGGTGGTAGATTGTGCAGAGAGGTCATGGAAGGAGCATTTAGTAACTGAAGAATCCCACCACCTGAGGAGCCAACCTCTACAGTGTGGGTTTAATTGTTAAATTGGCCTTTTTTTTTTTTTTTTCTTAACAGCACCCATCTTACAACCTGAATGATCTTTCTTGTTTCAATGTTATTCTTTTCATACCTTTATTGTTTAAATGTATTTATTACAGAAACCTATCAAGAAACATAAAATAATTGAATATCTAATTTTAGTTTCAGTATCTAAACACAAAGCCTTTATTTTTTAAAATTCACTTCAAATTGCATTTTCATTTAATTTTTTATTTTATGTTAGAATATAATATGCATTAAATCAGTGTTTATTTTCCCTATTTAACTTGACTTCTTTCCTTATCCAATGAAGTTCAGGATATAGATGATATTAATCCTAATTGGATCTCACTGAGTCTCTAAATTTCTTTTTCATTTTTCTCCTTGGATAGTGTCAGGTTACTTATGCAATATCAATATCTATGATGGAGGAAATAAATCATTTTTTTCCTCATGGTTTTAGAAGAGTTGATGTTTACATCTAGAGTCTCGTAAGACATCAGTGCTTAAAGTGTATTCCTAGGACCAGCAGCACCAGTATTACCAGGGAATTTTTAGGAATGTAAAATCTTGAGCCACGCTTCAAACATAATGAGGCTAAATAGCTAAGAGAGAAGCCCAGAAATCTGCCTTTAAATAATTCATGAGGCACCCTAAAGTTTGAGAACCATTGCCCAAGGGGCATATAATTTTAGTTTATTCTGTTCCAGCAAAATATAGCAAATGCTTTTTATACTCCAGATTTTTAATTCATTTTTTTTAAGTAATGTTACTTGATGTACTTTTAAGTAATATTATTTTAAGGCCAAAGTAGAATTCTTGAAATAGCAAGCATAAACAGTATTAGAATCATTAATGTTTAAGTTCAGGATTTCCCTAAAAATATTTTTGACTGTCTAAAAAGTAACATATATAGGCCTCTACTTTTGTCATAACAAAATCACTAATTGTGTATTCCAACAGGTCACATAATTGACTACCTTAGGAAGTATTTGTAACAAATAAATACACCCTAATGCATATTGGGAATAGCGGAAATGTTACAAGCACCAGAAAGAAAATTATAAATTTGGCCTTCAAGATTACAGTTTTTTTGCACCACAATCTTAGAATAAGTCATATATTAAAGCAGTGACACAAACGAAGAATAAGAGAAATTAGTTATTCATCTTCATTTGTATTTTAGGTGTTTCTATTGCCCTTTATGGCATTCATCTACTGGATACTCTAAAAAATAATAATTAATGATAGTGACAATGTCTGAATTCACTGTAGATAACTGAGACTGTGCAATAATATTAATATTATATAGTAAAAGTTGTTCATTTAGGGCAACTGCATTCATAAATGAATAGGACAGATACATATACGTGTAATCACCAAGGGTGGAGAAGTAACCAGTAACAGAGAATATCTGGAAAGGAATTGGTGGGATTGGTAAGGTACCCTAAGGAACTGTTATGAGCATTTTCTGTGCCTCAAGACCTTAAATCAATTTTATTTTCATATAAAAAGATATGGAGCTCATAAAAATTAAATCATTAATAATTTTACAGTCACATACCTGACAGTTCTGACAGCCACATGTGGTAGCTTAGAACTATATTACTTTGCCAGCTAAAATATTAATAGAACACTGACTATCTTTTCCACGGTCTATAAGGCCCAGAAGTTATTATAAAATTGGGTTTGCCTTCGGGGGATTTGGTTAGTTACTATACCAGCAGGTAGTTTTTGTATATTTGCTGTTTGAAGGATGGATAATTCTTGAAGCAAAGGCAGAGAAGTCCTAATAAATCATATCTTTATGAAATATTCATTACATCTGTATATTCTTTACAAGGCTTCTGTCAGACAAATTAAAATAAAGAATGATTAAAAAAACATTGAGTATCAAGTTGACAAGGCATTTTATAAACATAGAGGAGTTTTGGGTTCTAACTGGAAAAGTTTTCAAAAGAAATTCTGCCCACTTTTATTAGACAAGTAAAATAAAAATCAAATCAGAAAGCAAAAGAACCGTAGAAATAGCTAAGTTGCCTTTTTTTTTTAAAGGTAAATTATCCACTACTCTCTTTTAGGCATTATCATTTTTACCTGAGGATTCATTATGTTCACTGCTCAGAACTGATAACTGAACACAAAGGATTTGTAAAGGTGGAGCTTAGATGCCAAAGACCCTTGGTTAAGGCCTTGTCAATGCAAAGTCATAGGATATAGCCATAGAGGGTGTAAAGAATGTTGACCCTGGAGTCTGACAGCCTGGGTCCAACTTTCAGCTC
Source organism: Molossus molossus (assembly GCF_014108415.1). Lineage (NCBI taxonomy): Eukaryota > Metazoa > Chordata > Mammalia > Chiroptera > Molossidae > Molossus > Molossus molossus. The sequence continues at coordinate 161,353,936 of NW_023425344.1, read as the reverse complement.
TGATAAGTAACTTAACTCCTCTCTGCTTTAATTTCCTCATTTGTTAAAGGGGAATTTTAATAGATACCTAGCTCATGTGGTTGTTTTCAGCATTCAATGAATTTATATATGTTAAGTGCTACTACAGGGACAAACACGAAGTCTTACAAATCTTGATTATTCTAAGGAATGACAAATGACTACCCAAAAATTTCAGGTGAACCGATGAGCGTACTTGTTTTGTTTCATGTCTGTGTATTTTAAATCTTATCCTTGGTTTTTGGTTAGACAGAGATAAAATGAATTACACATGGTCCACTCCCACCCCTTGCTCTAGAATCACCTTGAATAGCTAACTTATGGCCTAAAGTCCCTGGCTGTGTAAAGGAACACTTAATTTTTTTTAATTTTTTTTTTCTGGATGGTCCCAGTACATCATTGTCCAGCATTCAGTCATCCCTTCTCAGAGGACATGTACCCTCACGAATGCAATTTTCATGTTCTTAAGATTCATTTCTGGATAATTAATGACTATCTTACCACCACTCCAGTTTAAATAGCTCATGTGCAACCTGCTGAGTAACTCTTTATTTGGGAGTAGAAATTAATGATGCAGACGATTTTATTTCTCCCTAGTGCAAGGATCTATGAGAAATAAAAGGATGGTGCTGACAGACAAAGTAAGTTATAGTATCACAGTGCTGCAGAATATTTCATGAAGCTTCCATGTTTTCAGTAGCGTATTTGCTCCTGATAATTCACTGTCATTGTTGTGGAAAAGAAAAGGGCAGGAAAAAAAGAGAGTCATTCTAGATCGAAAAATTAAGACTGTATTTATTTAAAGCAGAGTTTTGTATTTTATATGGAGAGTATGGCAAACATAAAAGAAATTTTCATCTCTTTAGAAAAACAGAAAGGTAACATTGGTAAAGATAAGATCCTATATTTCACGCTCTTTCTCCAGAGCAGCATTTTGATACAAAGTTATCTAAAATTGAGTCCAGACATAGATGTTGCAGACAGGAAATTTTCTCTCCAGGTTCGTAGCAAGCTCTAAGCAGTGGGTTTAATGCACAGGACCAGGAGGTTAGTTGTCACTCTGAGCTGCAAACAATATTTAATCTGAAGCAAACAAAAATATTGTTTCCTCTACGCCAGTTCAATCTCCTTTCCTGGCCTTCAATTACATCTAAAGTGAAAGGAGAATGAAGTTGGCTTTTAATAGAAACCATTATCCTAAATTATAGGGATGCATAATCGAGTGAAAAAGTACTCAAGTCAGCAGATCGCAGTTGTATGCCATGATTTCAAACTCACTGATGTATATTAGACAAAACTTTCCACCGTAATCATTTTAGTTGAATATGGTGATTACATAACCTATAATATTGAGTCAGTAGCATTTATATGGCTCTATTGTGCATTAGGCATTGCCTTAAGTCCTGCTTAGGACTGTGGTGAGAGTTAAATAATGGGTATGCATAACCTTTGATAATCATACATTCAAAATGTATATTTTCCTTAGCTGGCACCTATGATTATCATCATCTTCTACCACATCATCAAATCCAGGTATGTTCACTTTGGACCTAATAAGAATAGATGCTGAAGAAAGTATTTAAATAAAGAAATTTGTGTTTCAGGATGTTGTTCATATCAACTCCCATACACAAATTTCTGACAATATTCCTAATGACATCAAGAGACTCAATTTGATAAAATTAACTTAATTTCTTTCTTTGTCATTGGTTTTATTACATTGTATTTAATTTTCAGAACAAACTTATATCAGGAATTAAATTTTAACGTGAATAAAAGATTGTGCACATTTACCATGCAGCTATAAAAAAAAAAGGTCACCTCATTGTGACGCGCATGCTGTAGGAAAACTGATTAATGAAAAGGATTTACCATATACCTTATGACTTTTTACTAAAGCCGTGAGAGATAGGAATAGAAGCCCTAGATTTCACCTGAGCATATACATGGATGGCCACCTAGATGCGACGGCGCTCTGCTTCTTTTATAACAGGTTGTGACTTTGTGACTCATGAGAGATGAATGGTGAGATAAAGATGAATGTCATGTCTCATTGAATACCAAAAGTTTGAAGTTTAGAAGACATTTGCTGACTCAAATCACTGCAACCTTTATGTCGTTTTAATAAAAACTGAGGATTTCCAAAATGGCGGAGGAGTGAACGGAGCTACACAGACCGTCTCCCAGGACCAACCTGGAATTACAAAGAAAACACAGACAAATCGATGGGAAAAAGCAACAGAAAAGCAGCTTGTGAGGACCATATAACCAGGGACACTGACTCGATCCTGGTAGGGTTGTGGGGACGTGAGAGGAGAGCTGGGAGCCCACGGTCTGCAGCTCCGCAGTGGCCTCAGCTGTGAGCATCACCCTTGGGTTACACTCCCAATGGCTCCACAGTGCAGAGCCAGGACAGAGGCTAAAAAAGCCACAGCCACTCACCTTGGGCTCCGGCAGAAGGAGGGCAGACTGGACTGCAAATGTGTGGAGACACTCAGGATTTGGGAGTGCTCAGAGCTTTTGCTGAGTTTCAGCCACGCAAGATGGTGGCCATATTGCTCCTTCCCAGGGCTCTGGGGAGAGGCAGCAACCCCTCCCTCCAATATTCAACCCCACCCTGTGGGCCATTGAAATGCTAATTGAGGCTAATTAACAACCAGCATCTGCCCCACCCTTGGGAAATTCCCTTATGCTGAGCACTTGAGGGAGTTTTTCAATCAACTGACAACCTAAAACTCTTCAAGTAACCTGGACTGCTAGCCTGTAGGCAAAAGCTAGAGAATAACTGTACCATTCCTGGGCTAGCAACTCTAACCAGGAAAGTAAGACTTGACAGTGGTGTTTATCTAAACCCAGGAGAGGGAGCCACAAACAGCAGAACACCAATACCCACAGAGAAAACTTGGCAGGCTCCAAAGCCCACTGTGATAGCCAAAATGGTGAAACACAGAAACAAAAGCCAAATGAAAGAACAAGAAACCTCCACTGAAGATGATATCAATGTGGAGCAGTTAAGCATGTTAACAGAGCTAAAATTCAGAGCCATGATCTTGAGGAAGCTCAACAGCACGAGTAAGGACATAGAGATGCAGAAAATAAACCAATTGGAAATTAAAAACCACCAGGAAGAGATCAAGAGTGACATATTACAAATAAAGAACACATTGGAAGGTCTAAAGAGCAGAGTAGAGGAAGCTGAGGACTGTATCAGCGAATTAGAAGACAGGGTAGAAAAAATCAACCAATCAGAAAACCAAAAGGAAAAAAACAATTAAAAAACAGGAAGACAGCTTAAGAGAACTGTGGAACAACTGGAAACGTAATAATATTCGCCTCATAGGAGTCCCCGAAGAAGAACAAAATGAGCAAGTGTTAGAGAATACATTCAAAGAAATAGTGACAGAAAACTTCCCTAATTTGGTGAAGAAAGAAGGCATTCAAGTTCAAGAAGCACAGAGAGCCCCAAGTAAGAAGAACTCAAACAGGCCCACACCAAGACACATAGTGATTAAAATGCCAAAAATTAAAGACAAAGAGAGAATCCTAAAGGCAGCAGGAGATAAGCAACAGGTTACCTACAAAGGAAACCCCATAAGGCTCTCAGCTGACTTCTCACAAGAAACACTACAGGCCAGAAGGGAATGGCATGAAGTAATCAAGGTCATGAAAAACAAGGATCTGAATCCAAGACTACCCTATCCAGCTAGGCTGTCATTCAAAATAGAAGGTCAATTAAAGAGCTTCCCAGACAAAAAAAAGGCTAAGGGAATACATTAGCACCAAACCAGCACTACAAGAAATGTTAAAAGGACTGCTGTAACTAGTAGAAGAAATAGGAAAAAAATATAAACAAACTAAACAAAAATGGCAATAAACAAGTACATATCAATAATCACCTTAAATGTAAATGGACTGAATGTTCTGATAAAAAGACACAGAGTAGCTGATTGGATAGGAAAGCATGACTCATCTATATGTTGTTTACAAGAGATCTACCTCACAACAAAAGACTCACATAGGTTGAAAGTGAAGGAATGGAAAAAAATTTTCCAAGCAAAAGGAACACACAAAAAAGCTGGGGTAGCAATACTCATATCTGATAAAATAGATTTCAAAATGAAGACCATAACTAGAGACAAAGACGGCCACTACATAATATTGAAAGGATCTATCCAACAGGAAGATATAACCTTGATAAACATATACTGGAAGTTTTAGCCAGAGCAATCAGACATGAAGAAAAAATAAAAGGGATCCCAATTGGAAAGGAGAAAGTAAAACTGTTATTATTTGCAGATGACATGATATTATACATAGAAAACCCTAAAGACCCCATCAAAAATCTACTAGGCTTAATAAATAAATTTGGCAAAGTAGCAGGATACAAAATTAACATCAAGAAATTGATGGCATTCTTGTACACCAATGATGAACTCACAGAAAGAGAAATTGAAAAAAAAATCCCATTTACCATTGTGGCAAAAAAATTAAGATACCAAGGAATAAACTTAACCAAAGAAGTAGAGGACTTATTTCCAGAAAACTATAGGACATTGAAAAAAGAAATAGAGGAAGATATAAAAAAGTGGAAGCACATACCTTGTTCATGGATTGGAAGAATTAACATAATTAAAATGTCCATATTACCCAAAGCAATCTATAGATTCAATGCAATCCCCATCAAAGTACCAATGACATATTTCACAGAACTAGAACAAATACTTCAAAAGTTCATATGGAACCAAAAAGACCCCGAATAGCCACAGCAATTTTGAAAAAGAAGGACAATGTAGGTGGGATCACAATACCAGATATCAGGTTATACTACAAAGCGACTGTAGTCCAAACAGCCTGGTACTGGTACAAGAACAGGCATATAGACCAGTGGAACAGAATAGAGAACCCAGAAATGGACCCAAGGCAATATGCTCAATTGACAAAGGTGGCAAGAGCATACAGTGGAGTAAAGACAGCCTCTTTAATAAATCGTGTTGGGAAAACTGGACAGCTACGTGCAAAAAAATGAAACTAGACCATCAACTTACAACATACACAAAAATAAACTTAAAATGGATAAAATACTTAAATGTGACCTGTGAATCCATAAAAATTCTAGAAGAAAATGTAGGCAACAAAATTTCGGACATCATACGCAGAAGAATTTTCACTGATACATAACCTAAGGCAACAGAAACAAAGGAAAAAATGAACACATGGGACTACATCGAACTCAAAAGCTTCTGCACAGCAAAAGAAACAACCACCAAAATGGAAAGGCAACCCACTGTATGGGAGAGCATAATTGCCAATGATACATCAGATAAGGGGTTAATTTAAAAAATATATAGGATACTCATACAATTCAACAAAAGGAAGACAAAGAACCCAATTAAAAATGGGCAGAGGAGCTGAATAGACACTGCTCCAAACAGGACATACAAATGGCCAAGAGACATACGAAGAAATGCTGAACATCAGTTATCAGCAGAGATATGCAAATTAAAACAACAATGAGGTATCACCTCACACCTGTCAAAATGGCTGCCATCAACAAATCATCAAACAAGTGTTGGTGAGGGTGTGGAGAAAAGGGGACCCTAGTACACTGCTGGTGGAAATGCAGAATGGTGCAACCACTATGGAAAACAATATGGTGCTACCTCACAAAATGAAAAATTGAACTTCCATTTGACCCAGTAGTCCCCCTTCTAGGAATATACCCTAAGAAGCCTAAAACAGCAATCAGAAAGAATCTATGTACCCCCATGTTCATAGCAGCACTCTTTACAATAGCTAAGATCTGGAAACAGCCCAAGTGTCCATCAGTAGACGAATGGATAAAAAGGCAGTGGTACACATACACAATGGAGTACTATGCAGCTGTAAGAAAGAAAGATCTCTTATCCTTTGAGACAACATGGAGGGACCTGGAAAGTATTATCCTAGGTGAAACAAGCCAAGGAGAAAGAGACAAATATCACATGATCTCACTTATATATGGAATATAATGAATATAACAGTCTGAGGAATAGGGTAGACCCAGAAACACGGAAGTAGGGTACAGACTGACAACCCTCAGAAGAGGGGGTGGTGGGGGGTGGGAAGAGATAAACCACAGAACTTATATGCATGTATGCATAACCAATGAACACGGACAACAAAGCCGGGGATGGGGCAGGGGCGGGGGGGATGGAGAGGAGGGTGTCAATGGGGTAAAAAAGGAGAAATATCTGTAACAAACATAAATAAATAAATAAAAATAAAAACAGAGTTCAGATGGAAAGGTTTGAAGAAATGGCAAGACTTTTTGAAGTACCTGGATGAAAATTACTCTGTAGGTTAGTGGCTATTTGGTTTGTAGTACTACAGAACATATGCAGGGGTGGGCTAAAGTAGGTATACGAATAAATAATACAGTGATTAATAACTAATAATACCAGAATTGTGTTTTGTATACTCACAACTGTAAACCCACTTTTGCCAAAGTATCTTACTTAAATGGTGAAAGGGACATTGTGTATGTTACTTATGATTTGTGATTTTTATTTTTATAAAATAAGTTAGGCAATTTAAAAAAAAAAAAAAAGGAGGGATCTCTTTCCCTTTGAGACCGCATGGAGAGACCTGGAAATTATTAGGCTAAGGGAAATAAGCCAGTCAGAGAAAGGCAAGCATCACATGATCTCACTTACATGTGGAATCTAATGAACAAAACATACTGACAAACTACATAGATGCAGAGTCATGGAAGGAGGGAACAGACCATCTCAGAGGGCGGCAGGCAGGGGGCGGGAAGAGACAAACCAAGGAATTTATATGCATCTATGCATAGTCCATGGACACAGACAACACTGCGAAGAAAGCCTGGGGGACACGGAGCAGGGTAAAGGGTGTCAATAAGGGAAAAAAGGGGAACATCTATAATACTTTCCACAATAATGATAAATTTTAAAAAAAGATTATTCATTTGTTTTCTAAAATGGCATTTAGGAATTTCACAATTTAAATAGAAACATAAAGGATATTGACAAAATGGAAATAAAATCGTAATTCAGCTGTTAGCACCATCATACCTCATCTTTAAAGAAAATTAATATAGATTCTAACTTCATGAGAAAATCCTTTATTACATACCTTTGTTTGTGCCAGTGTATGGCCATCTTTTTACATCTCTGAACTTAAAATGGAGATAGATAGATGATAGACAGATAGATAGACAGATAGATAGACAGACAGATGATAGATAGATGACAGATAGAATTTTACTAGTTAAAAATAAGCTTGCTATATATAGCTTATATTGCAGGTAAAATGATCACTGCTGCTTTTTTGTTTTGAGGGACAAAGTGAGACATTTTTCATTGGTTTCTTTCTCTCAAAATATCAATTAACACATTTTTAGATAACACTGCTTTCTTGGGAAAATTTCACAAGTCTTAACACAAATGTAAGAAATGTAGGTACTCTGCAGAGTCATGGTTATGCTTAAGACATATATATATATATATATATAGAGAGAGAGAGAGAGAGAGAGATGACTGTTTCAATGAACACATTTTTTTAGGTAAAATAGAAAAGGATTCTGCTTGTAGTCTTCATAATGAAAGAACATTAAGGAGCAAGAAACTAAATATTTATTATATAGAATATTCATTTTCATTATATTGTTTATTAATTTATCTTTTAAAAATATGCCCATAGATAATTTCATTAATTGCTCAAAATAAACATAATTTCACTACAAGGCAAACTGTGTCTTTGAAATATCGATGATCGTTATTATAGAGAAGAGATCTTATACAATGCCAAATTTCTCAATTTTTTACTTCTAGAACTTTCGGCCTCTCTGTAAAAGCACACTATGTATTTTAAGCATAAATCCAGATGGCATCCAGCACAACATTTAGCTCAAAACCCATGTTTTCAACGACTTTCTCTCTCAGCCAGCCAAAGGATAGTTGGTGGTGTCTGCCATTGTGCATATGCTCTCCTCAACTCCTGCTGAGAAAACACGCCTGGAAGCATTTCCCTGCCTGAGACTATATTAAAAAGCCGTACCTGTGCTAGCAGCATGAGTTCAAGTTGATTATTGTTCTAGATCTGTGACTTCCCATTTATCCTCCTGAAGATAGAAATGCTTGCTTTTCAATAGGCCACATACATCGGCATTATGATGAAGGCAGGATTTTGTAACAATAATATTCCTAGTACTCTCCTGAGACCGCATTGGAACATCCACATTAAGCTCTCTTAAAATATGTGGAGCAGAACACATAAGAGAGGCCCAAAGCATAACTGCACATAAGCACTGCTGCGCTTGCTTACCCTGTCATTCTAGTACCATTGACATCAATATTACTGAAGTTTCTGGGGGAGATTTGCCACATCGTGTCTTGATGTACATTTGTTTTTATATTTTACTCCATAAGATAAAATAACCCTACATGTGATAACAAAGGAAGCATGAAAAAAAAATCTTAAAAAGTAGTAAAAGTGGTTCAAGTTAATTCAAATGAAGGATTTTTTTTTTAAGGTGCTTGCACAACACTTCAAGGTAGACAAGTATCTTGGAAGTTAAAACCATGTCTACATTATTTGATTTGTGACTGGGGCCCAACACTTCCACACTGAGAGACATGTTTCATTTGGGAGGCAGTCTACTCAATTTTTGAGGGCTAATAGAAAGCAGGTTTTGTACTGAACCAAGATCTCAGTACCTATCCACGGGTTTTAGTTGCCAACCTCCACATCCTGTTGCTGTATCACAACATTTTCAAATGCTATATAACTAATATCATGTCACTGAACCTATGTCTTTTCCTATTTAAAAAAATATATGTTTTTATTGATTTTATAGTGAGAGGGATAGAGAGAGAGAGAGAAGCATAGATGTGAGAGAGAAACATCAACGGGCTGCCTACTGGACGCCCCCTACTGGACATCAAACAGGAGACCTTTGGGTGCATGGGATGGCGCTCAACCAACAAAGCCACACTGGCCAGGGTTGAACCTAGGTCTTTTCAAAACAAACTATCTCTAATGCCTTCTAAGGCCATATTTTAAGGTTTCTAGATCTTTCATCCAATATCAATTGCATTTAATAAACTTTATTTGTCAAAGTTCATCTTATGATGTTTCAAAAGTTAGATTTTCCCCTCTTTTTTGTTGGGAAGTAACTATTCTATACTATTATAGGGTAATTTACTTTATTTAATATCACTATATGTGTTTCCAAATAACATCTGAAGCAATGAATTCTTCAATACTGGAAGTATCCATGTAGAAACTCAATATAGTTAGGTACAGAATTCAAATATAGAATATATGACATTACTAAACTCTATATTAATAAAGGCCTACAGTATGAATTTTTTAAATATGACTTTCAACTTAATATTTGTGAACTATGTTCACATTTTCTGTGTGGTAGTTCATTATTTCTCTCATTATATGAATATACCAAACTTCATTTATCCCCTCTATTTTTTTTTTAATCTTTACCTGAGGATATTTTTTCCATTGATTTTAGAGAGTGTCGAAAAGAAAGAGGAAGAGGAAGTGAGAGAGAGAGAGACAGAGAGAAACATTGGTGTGAGATCGATTGGTTGACTCCCACACGAGCTGTCCCCTCTATTTTTAATGGGCATATAGGATGTTTCTAATTTAATGTTGATATAAGTTGTGCTGCTATGACTACTTTTTTTTACATGCCTTTGTGTATAGATATACAACTAAAGTTTCTGTTGGCTGCATACAGAGAAATAGAATTGTTGGATTACATGGTACGAATATATTGGCCAAGAGTTTTTGCAAAGTTGTTGAGTAAATTTCCAAAATTGTCGAGCAAATTTATTCTCCCAGAGGGGTATGACTAAAAGGTTATATTAGTTAGAACTAACTAAATATGAAAGCAGTATTTTCAAATATATAATGCCTTATATAAAATAGAATTTTATTTTTTGCTCATTTAACCATACTAGAGAAATAAATAGGCAGTGAAATAAAACTTCTCCAGTGAGACATTCAGGTTGATAAAGTGTCTGTCAGCTTCCACAAATGACTTAGGGTATCCCTAAGAATCTGTTATGATCTAAATTACATGTAATAACAAAAATAAATATTAAAATAGAGCATGAGAGTTCAGCCGCATTGTTTCAGGTTCAATGAAATAAATATATTTTTTTAATCTAAAGGTATAGAACTCAATGTTTTATTTCCTGTAGTACTTTCACAGCAAAACTCTTTCAAAATAACATGAATCAGATTGAGGCCCCAATCTTAGTATTTACTATCTAGGCAAAATAGAGCTTTTCAGATTCAGGTATTAGAGGCAAATAAAATTTCTTAGATATTATTTCAAGAGGACAACATTTCACAAATTGTCATGATAATTAATGAGCTAATTTATATGGACTATCGGAAATTTTAAAGCCATAGACAGATGTTTTCTCATATCCTCTGTGAAAACAAGGAGATATACATACATAATACAACTATGTAAGTATTACAGTTTCTCATGCTTTTATTTTCTGACTGCTCTGGCCAGTGTTTTAGAAATGTTATAAATGTTAACCTACCTAAAAAAATAAGTTTTGTAATATTTCATTGTCAACAGTTAAGTCAAAAATATGAAAAAAAAAACACAAAAAACAAAAAACACTAAAATCGATGATTGATTGCAGTTCATGGGATAATATAACCCATATTTTCTTTCTATGATTTAAAGATGTCATCTCATATAATGAGGGGAAGGCGAAGTTTAATAAAATGATGTACATGATCTGCAACGAGACATACACCAGGGATACATGGGGATGTACCTGCATCTATATAGCCATATGTGACTGGTGTGAAGAGAAAAGTGAAAGAGAAAGACATGTGAGATTTCTTCTCAATTTTTGAATCTAATGGAAACAATTTTCTCTAAGGTAAACTTTGGATAAAAATCAGTTTTTGATTGTGTTGTATGGGTTAAGAGCCATTGAGTCAGCTCTAACTCCTGGTGACCCTATGCATGAGTGATGCCCACAATGTCCTGTCTTCAACAGCCTGTTTCGGTCCCTGCAGATCTCATGCCTATGGCTTCTTCTACTGTCAATCGATCTCATATTTGGTCTTCCTCTTTACCTGCTGACTTCTGTTTTCCCATCATTGTCTTTTCCAAAAAAACCCTACACTCTCTTGATATGCCGGAAGTGGGACAGCCTTAGTGTTGTCGTTTTTTGCCTCCACAATGTTTCAGGCTTAATTTGCTCTAGGATATTATTCATCTTTCTGGGAGTCCAGGGTATCCATAGAGCTTCCCTCCAACACAATATTTCAAATGAATCAATTTTGTTTTCCTATCCTTTTTCACGGTACAATTTTTATCTCTGTACATAGTAATTGAAAAACAAGGATATGGATGATCTTAGCCTTGGTCTCTCTGATTGTATTATTAATCACTTTAACAAGAGCATCTGAAGCTCTTTCTGAAATGTTCTAACACTCAAACTAAAAGATCTTATTTTTAGAGCTTAATCTCATGAGGTCCATTAGTGCCTTCCCACTAGACTGACACTTTGAGCATTAGTATTAACACTGCTGTACTTAAACCATCACAGTTAGCCTGCAGTGCATCCAACTGTTGATGGCTCATAAAGCACAATGTTCAGCTGCTGCCTGAGGGCAGGATTCAGAATTGCCATATCAACGCATAACCACATTTTCATTTTTTGAAACATGTTGCATTACTTAAAACTACAGCACTTTCATTTCTATTTTACTATCTAGATTAAATTTATGGTTATTCAAAAGCTGAATATATTATCCAGTTATATATGTGCATGTAACTCATTATAAATCTTGTTATGTGTATGTAGAATTTTACACGAGAGGGATCATTGGTGAGGAAATAGCTAACAATTAATAATAGGAGTTGGCCAAGTACAATTGACGAGCCAAAGTTCATTTAAATTTATTAACTAGTTTGTAGCCACTATGCAAAGTCTTCCTAAAAGAAAACAATGAAAGAAATCTGCCACAATTGCACACTGAAGATAAATTGATATAGGTAGATAATGTATAGATGAATAGATTTATTTATAAGTAAGAGAGATGTATAAATTATTATATTAAAAATCCATATTCCTTTATTTTTATACAGTGAGATGCCTTCTGCCTGAAGGTGCAAACTATGTTTTTTGAGTAGTAACCTACTACTAAAATCTATTCCAAATATATTTTTATATTGATAATAAATATAATCAATAAATAATAATTAATGTCCTCTGAATAAACAATCTTTCAATTTCAAAGCTTTGTCAAAATGCATGGAATTGTACTCTTATGAGTTGTAGGGTTTCTTATAGAGATATAAAATATATCTATAAATAAAATATCAAATATAATATATAATTATAATAATATGAGAATATGTATCTATACATAATATGTAAATATATTTTACAATTCAATAAAATATATTTTAAAAATGAAATGGCACATAGGACCCTTTAGAATGTGAAAACACAAGATGGATAATACCAAGTGTAAAGAAGTAGTAGACCAACTAGAAGTCTTTATTTTATTTATTTTATTATTGTTGACACTATTACAGATGTCCCCCATTTTCCCTGCCTTTGCCCCCCTCTCCCCAGCCCCTGCTAACTCTCCCATGGGCTTCACCACTCTGTTGTCTGTGACCATGGGCTATGTATATTACATATGTTCTTTAGCTACTTTCTTCATCTTCTTTTGTGCAGTCCACCCCACTTTCCACCCCTCTGACCTCTTTCTAGTTCTATTTCGTTTATCAGTTTATTTGTTCATTAGATAAACTGGAAGTCTTTTATTCTGCTGGTGGAAATGTAATTTGGTATACCACATGAGAAAACCATTTAATGATATCTTTAGTATAAAGCTGAACAGACGTATATTTGATGACCCAGCAATTTTATTCCTAGGTATGCTTGTATATGTACATAACAAGACAAGCGTTAAGAGTGTGCATGATGGCACTCCTGTTAATATTTTCAAAATGGAAGCATCTCGTAAAAAACTCCAACAGTATAAGAGATAAGTAAATTGATATATTCATAAATGAAACAACTATGTAACAGTATAAATAAAAGAATTTCTAGGACATCACTATCCTGAATAAATCTCATGAATAATATTGAATGAAACAAGCTAGCCCTTAAAGAATTCATAATGTGGATTTCATTTACATGGAGTTTAAAAACAGGCAAAATAATTCCATCAATCTATCTCATTTTGAAGTCAGAACAGATGTTTCTTTAGGGTAGTAGAATTTGTGACTGGAAGAGGGCAAATTGTAGAGGGGAGCATTTACGGTACTGGTAATTTTCTATTTCTCGATCTGGGAGGAGGTTTCATGGAGGTATTCACTATTTTTATTTCATTGAGTTTTACACATATAATCTCTGTGCTTGTGTACACCTTCAATAAAAATATTAATACAATAACAGTACAATTCATCATTTCAAAGAAATTTGTATTAACTATCCATTTTTGAATTAGAAAATGAAGGAGTTGATAAAAGTATACATATGTAATATATCTTTATTTTAAAAAGAAATTAAGCTTATATATCTGGGAAACAACCTGGTATAAAATAATTACAATCAATTGCACATTTAAGGAAAGCAAGGAAGGAAACCAATGTATTTGCAGAAAATGGACTTACAACCATTTAACTATTGAAATATTTTTAACTTATAAAAATCATTCATCACAAGCATTATAATGTGCAGTATTCATTGGAAACCTAAACTCTTAAAATGCTTATATCTTCAAGAAACTTTGAGTTCATTAGGAAAATTAACATGTAGGCAAGAAAGTACAACACAATGTTTCTATTGTTATTACAACCGATATGTACAAGGTAAGATATGCACAGAATTTCAGGATAATGACTATTGGGGCCTCAAGGAGTCAGAGTGATTTGAGAGAGAAAGCAGCTTTCTTCCCTACATTTTGAAAAAGAGTAATCAGAAGTTAAAGCAGTCTAAGAATAAGAAATGGCAGAGAAATTGAGAAAATGTTGTGTGAAGGAATTTTAATAAAATTCCTATGTAAACATGGCTACAAAGAAAAATAGTAAGTGTAATGTCAGTTTATGTAACTTTTAAATGTCTATGTGAACATACTTAACATCAATTTCTGTGTATCAATGCTGAAAATTAGATAACACTTTAAAATGCATATAAATTCTAGCCCGGCCAGTGTGGCTCAGTGGTTGAGTGTCAACCCATGTACCATGAGGTCGTCAGTTCAATTTGTGGTCACAGCACATGCCCACATTGTGGGCCTGATGCCGGAGGCGACCAAACGATGTTTTCTCTCATCGATGTTGCTCTCTCTCTCTCTCTTTCTCTTTTCCTCTCTGTCTAAAATCAATTAAAAAATAACAATAATAAATAAATAAATTTTGTATAAATTCTATTTTAGCCAGATAGTTTTTCTCTATAATCAAAACAATCTAGGGGATTCTGTGACTTGTTGCACGGTCCTGATACTTCATGGATTGGAAGCAACTTTCTAATTTACTAAAAATCTGTAGAAAACTAAAAAAACAACCTATTTAATTAGTGGTTCTTTATAATGACAGTCTTAAATGCACATGGGAACCAGAACAGACATCTAATCCAACCTTCAACAAATATTATTTAGAGGATAATGATGATGAGTAATGATCATATTGGTGATAAAAAACACTTTTACTGGGAGCTTCCTATAGTCTAGCCACTCTGCTCTACTCAAATCTCTCTGCTTGAGTGAAATCTAGAGATGGATACTTAATATCCTGCCCAAGTCCACATTTAGTATGCGTAGGGATGATTTTTTAATACAGCTGTTTTGACACCATAGTCAATGCTTTTATTTCCCACATTTCTATGTATGAGACAACATTGTGATAATTTTGTACCAGGAAAATAAATTCTTAAAGCTTCTTTCACAGAACCAAAGATATTTAAAGTATTCCATAAAAAAGAATTTTTAAAACTAGAGTTGGGAAATGCTGCATGCTCCAGACTCTCCATTTGCTCACTCACAATGCACTGTATCAGAGGAAAGCCTCAGGTGTATTAAGGATATGACTTTTAAAAAATATGTATGTTTTTATTGATTTTTTAGAGAAAGAGGGAGAGAGAGAAACACCGATTGGCTGCCTCCTGCACACCCCCTACTGGACATCGAGCCCACAACCCAAGCATGTTACCTGACCAGGAATTGAACCGGGATCTCTGGTCCTTGGGATGATGCTCGGTCCACTGAGCCACACCAGCTGGGCAAGGATACAACGTCTGAACAGTGTTAATTAAACCCAGACATCTCAAAATTCTTTGGCCACAGTATTATTTGTATTTTTGTAAAACCGAAGACACGAATGACAAAGGAAAAAGCTGTTTTAGAAGTGAAGACTGAGGATTCTAATCTCATAATTTTGTGACTGAACATCTACACCCTTTTGCAGTTTGGCCTCTGACCCTGCTGGAGTGCCTGGGCCATTTTGCAATTCAAACTCTGACTGTCTACCTGAAGAATGGCATTCCCTGCATTGTCCATTTCACTACAAAACTTCCTTTACTAGCTTATTTTGCACACTCCATGGGAAACTGAGGCACTGGCCCCTGCCTTGGGCCCCTCCTTCCCTGCTGACCATGTCTTCCTGCTCCAAATGTTGGCCATATCCCCTGACTGTTCTTGCTAACCACAAGTCAACCAAAACTATCCATATTTCTTAACTTACAACTCCACTTGCTGATCACTGAGTCAGCAGACCCCTGAAAGTCAAATTGCCCCAATGAATCAAATATTAATGATGTCAAGTTTTAGTCTTGTTTTCCTGATAACCCATCCCTTCAAGTATCAGGTCTTTGCAACTCACGTTTAAGGCCCTTGCTTTATTTTTTCCACCACAGAAGAACTTGTCTTCAATTCATAATAGGAGTTGGCAAACATAGGTTTAGAGTTGTGAATACGTGAAATATAGTTTATTCTTGTGTTATTTATTAATTATTATATTTTTATTTGTATTACAACTGTAAACTTACTTTTACCAAGCCCTGTATAAAATGTTTGTGTATATATACACATGCAGAATTAATGGTAAAAATTCATAGTACTTAGTATGGGCTGGACACTATTTTATAAAATGTCATATCAGTATATTCAGTAGTTGCAATAACCCTCTAAGACGATTATTCCAATTTATTACCATCCCAGTTTTACAAACCGAGAAAGCAAGCAGCAGAGTTAGATTTGAACATAACTCATCTAGCACCAATGCTATGCCCTTAAAATGAAGTAACACTTTATCCCCTTTTATATAGTCTAAACTTGTGAAAATTTACATAGATTAAAATGTCTAACTAGGACAAAACAGATTTGAGGAAACTAATACTAAATATGTTACATAAGAAATTTATAAAATAAGAAATTAAAATATTATAGAACAAATAAAAGTAATCTCTCTATAAGAAAATATACAGAAAATACAAGATACCAGATTTTAAACAGACTTTTATAGAGCCTTTTAAAAATTCAGATATAACAGCATATAATAAAGTGCACATATATTAGATTAAAAAATAAGTGCCCGTATATTTGAAGCGGAGCAGAATATACCAGCCCAAACTATGCCTTTTTTTGGTATAAGGGTTATTTTGAGCTGGTTATTTTTAAGAAACTGCAGACATAGGAGAAGCTCTGAAAACTGAGAAGTTACCGTTTTGTCAGGGACATTTGCACTTATACAAGATGGTTCTAAATCTGTAGAAACTCATCAATGAGAAAGGCAGGGATTTAAATCCACTTAAGTAGCATAACTTCTTTTATGGTGATTTGCCTAAATACCTCCCTTAACTAGTTTCCCCCACATCCTCCAACATCTTTATTTTGCTAGACATGGTATTTAAGGTGGTGGCTTGGGCCATTTCAGAGACTTACTCAGTTTTCTTGGGTATCTCCCATATATACAGAAGGTATATGTGTTACTAAACTTCTGTTTGTTTTTCTCCTATTAATCTTTCTTTTATTTCAGGCATCTTAGAGGGGAACATAGAAGAGTAGAGGAAAAATTCTTTTTCTCTCCAACATATCTAACAACTTTAGCTATAGAGCATTAACATCACCATAAAAAGTTTCTTACATGTTTTCCTAGTCCATTTCCTTCCCAAATATAGGCCCTCACTATAACTTTACAATCCTACAGTATAGTTTTGTCTACTCCTAAACTTCATATAAATAGAATTATAAACTTTACTCTTTTGGGATTGATTTCTTTTGTTGAATGTGATGTTTTAAAAATGTTTCTACATGTTCATATGTGTCAGTATCTTGTTACTTTTGCAAAAAATTACTCCTTGTGTGAATAACCAAAATTTGTTTTTTCATTCTTAGTTGGACATTTGGGTTCTTTCCAAATTTGGGTCATCATAAATAAAGCTGTTATAAACATTTTTGTACATGTCTTGTGCCCTGACCAGGAATCAAACCAGTGACCTTTCAGTTCATGGGACGACGCACAACCAGCTGAGCCACTCGGGCCAGGAAAAGAGCTGATTCTTTGAAAAGATAAACCAGATTGATAGACCTTTACCCAGACTCAACAACAAAAAAGGGAGAGGACCCAAATAAATAAAACTAGAAATGAAAGAGAAGTTACAACTTATATCAAAGAAATACAAAGGATTGTAAGAAAATATTACAAACAATTATATGCCAAGAAATTAGACAATCTGGAAGAAGGGATAAATTCTAGAAATGTACAACCTTCCAAAATTAAATCAGGAAGAATCAGAAATTTGAATAGACAGATTACAACTAATGAAATTTAAGCAATAATCAAAAACTCCCAACAAACAGAAGTCCTATGCTAAATGGATTCACAGGGGAATTTTACCAAACATTAAAAAAACGAATACTTATCCTTCTCAAACTAGTCCAAAAATTCAAGAAGAGGGAAGACTCCCAAGCTCATTTGATGAGGCCAGTATTGTCCTAATTCCAAAACCAGATAAAGACATTGCAAAGAAAGAAAATTATAGGCCAATAACCCTGGTGAACATAGATGCTAAAATTCTTAACAAAATATTAGCACCCCAGATACAACAATACATTAAAAAGATCACACATCTATACCAAGTGGAATTTTTCTGCGGATGCAAGGTTTGTACAATATCTGCAAATCAATAAACATGACACATTGCATAAGCAAAATGAAGGATAAAAACCACATAATCACATTAATAGATGCAGAAAAAGGATAATAAAATATATTTATGATAAAAACTTAGTAAAGTGGAAATAGAGGAATTATACCTCAGCGTAATGATGGCCATATATGATAAACCCACAGCCAACATCATATTCAATGAGCAAAAAACTTAAAGCATTTCCCTTAAGATCAGGAACAAGATAGGGAAGTCTGTTTTTGCCATTTTTATTCCATATAGTTCTGGACATCCTAGACACAGTAATCATACAAGAAGAATAAATAAAAGGCACACAAATTGGAAAGAAGAAAGTAAAACTTCCATTATTCACAGATGACATGATACTGTAAAGACTACACCAAAAAACTACTAGAATTGATACATGAATTCAGTAAAGAACCAGAATACGAAGTAAATATCCACAAACCAGTTGTATTTTTATACACCAATAATGAACTATCAGAAAGGGAATCTATGAACACACTTGCATTTATAAGTACATCAAAAAATACCTAGAGATAAATTTAACAAAGGATATAAATGACTTACATTTGGAAAATTGTAAGACCCTGAAGAAAAAAATTAAAGAAGATACAAATAAGTGGAAGCATACACACTGTGTTCACGGATTAGAAGATTTACCATCATTAAAATGTCCATACTAATCAAAGCAATCTATAGATTTAACACAGTTCTTATCAAGATACCAATGGAGTATTTCACAGAACTAGAACAAATATTCTAAAATGTATATGGAACAACAAAAGACCCCAAATAGCAACAGCAATCTTGAGAAAGAAGAACAAAGTTGGAGGAATCATGATACCCGATATCAAACTATACTCCAAGGCCGTAGTAGTCAAAAGAGCATGGCACTAGCATAAAAAACAGACACATAGATCAATGGAACAGAAGAGAGAGCCCAGAATTAAACCCACACTTTTATGGTCAATTAATATTTGACGAATGAGGCAAAAACCTACAATGAAGTAAAGGCAGACTATTCAATAAATGGTGTTGGAAAAATTGGACAGTTATGTGCAAAAAGAAGAAGAAGGAGAAAAAGAAACTAGACCACCCTCTTACACCATACAGAAGAATAAACTGAAAATTGATTAAAGACTTAAATGTTAGACTTGAAAACATAAAAATTCTGGAAGAAAACATAAGCACTAAAATCTCAGACATTTCTCATAGCAATATTTTTTTTTCTGATATATTGCATTGGGCAAGGAAAACAAAGAAAAAATAAACAAATTAGGACTACATCAAACTAAAATGTTTTTGCACAGCAAAGGAAATAATAAACAAAATGAAAAGACAACCCATTGAATGAGAAAACATATTTGCCAATGATACATCTCAGAAGGGGTTTATATCCAAAATTTATAAATAACTCATACAATTCAACACCAGGAAGACAAACAAACCAATTAAAAAATGGGCAAAGGACCTGAATAGACACATCTCCAAAGAAGACCTACAGATGGCCAACAGACAAATGAAAAGATGCTCAAAGTCACTAATCATCAGAGAAATGCTAGTTAAAACCACAATGAGATATCACCTCACACCTGTAAGAATGTCTCTCATTAATAAATCAACAAACAAGTGTTGGCAAAGATGTAGAGAAAAGGGAACCCTGGTGTCCTGTTGTGGGAATGGAGACTGGGCAGCCACTGTGGAAAGCAATATGGAGTTACCTCAAAAATTAAAAATGGCCTTGGTTGTTGGTTCAGTTGGTTAGAGTGTTGTCCTGTACACCAAAAGGTTGAGGGTTCAATTCCTGGTAAGGGCACATTTGGTAGGCAACTAATCGATGCCTCTCTCTCTCTCTCTCACTCTCTCTCTCTCTCTCTCTCTCTCCCCCTCCTGTCTCTCTAAAACCAAATAAACATATTTTCGGGTGAGAATTAAAAAAAATTAGGAATGGAACTAACTGCCTTACAACCTAGTGATTTTATTTCTGGGTATATATCTGAAGAAACCTGAAACAGTAATTTAATACATCTAGATCCCTTAGATACTTTTGCCTAAGGAGAAAAGGTAATATGTGAATGAATTTAACCTCCAAATTAAAAAGTTTAGTTGAAATGTAAAAAGCTCTTAAAAATTCAACTCAGATAAGTACAAAGTTAAGTGGATACATTAAATAGCCAGCCCTGTATTTGTTACATATACACATGGTTTCTAATGATCTGTGTTTATGGTTTGAACCAACTGCTGAGATTCACTGTTTACCAATTCTTATCATTTTCATATTTAAATCCACATACATATTTATAATAACAATACAAAATTCCTTGTCTTGTGGTGCCAGTGTTTCATGTTTCTCTAGGTTGGCTTCTGTCAATTTTTTTCTTGAATATGTGTTATTTTTCTTCTTCACATAGCTTACTTTATGTTATTGTATAAGGCACAGCATATATCAAATGACAGTGGTAATAGAGGGATACTTTTTTATCATTGACATTTTTTTCATCCAGTGATAAGGAGCTCTTCTTTACATATTGATGCTAAAATGAGAAAGGAATAATTCAAATTTCACCAAGTTTTGAGTAGAGATGCTACAGAGCAACAACTTTCCAAAGACTGAGCTTACTTTCCCATTTGTAGCCCCACTCCTGCACAACTGAGCCCCTTCTGTGCCCCGGGTGCCGTCTCTGCCTCTGCGGTTGCTATCGCTGTCTAATGGTTTGCTTCTTCACCTAGTGTTTGAGCCTGGAACCTGGAGGGAGGGGAGCAGGAATATTGTGTTTGGAATCTGATTCTGAAAATCAAGAGAATGGGCAAGACTAGTTTCTTTGTGCTTTGAGTCCTATCTCCACTTGTCATTTCTCAGCAACATTTGGGGAAATGTAGGGTCTGGAGGATTTCTGTTTTTAGATAACTGCTGTTGCATTTGAGATTTCTAGAAAATTTTTTTGTTATAAATTTTTTTCTCTTTATTGATTTTTAGAGAGAGAGGAAAGGAGAGGGAGAGAGAGAGAGAGACAACGATGAGAGAGAACACTGATTGGCCGCCTCCTGCATGCCCCCCACTAGAGATCAGGCCCACAACCTGGGCATGTGTCCTGACCAGGAATTGAATCGGCGACCTCTTGTTTCATGGGTCGATGCTCAACCACTGAGCCACACCAGCCGAACAGATTTCCAGATATATTCATCAATCCCTTGTGCCCTGGTCATTACCAGTAGCTCCATTGACCTCTTCTTTACCCTCTAGAGTTTCTGTCCCTAGAAAGCCATCACTTCCATCAGTTTTTTCAACCAGAATTTAACGTGACTTGCTGTTAACCTAGGAAGGGCTCCACTTGTTGGTTAGAAATAATTCAAGGTTTTAGTATGTCCTATGCTCATAAATAATCAGAGAAATTTCTATGATTTTAATACTATGCACAACACTTGCCTTTGTCTTTCCCCATCCTCAACTGAAAGTGTAAGACTAATCTATTTTTTCCTTCTACCTTTTGCATTTAACAAAAACACTCACACACACAAACACACATGTACACACACACACACACATAAACACACACTATCCTAGAGCCAGTCTACAATGCTTTTAAGTTTTCTTTTGCTTTTTCATAATTTCAAATGTCTCAGCCAATTTTCTCATTTAAGAAAACAATTTGTTTTCAATTTCTTATTTACATTGTAATATTCAATATTTTATATGGAATTATTTTTATGTCAGTTCTCTTAATAGCTATATAAAATATATCTCAATATATCACCTCACACCTGCCAGAATGGCCGCCATCAACAAATCATAAAACAACAAGTGTTGGCGAGGTTGTGGAGAAAAGGGGACTCTAGTACATTGCTAATGGGAATGCAGGCTGGTGCAGCCACTGTGGAAAACAGTGTGCTTTTCCTCAAAAAATTAAAAATTGAATTGCCATTTGACCCAGTGATCCCACTTCTAGGAATATATCCTAAGAAGCCTGAAACACCAATCAGAAAGAATGTATGTACCCCTATGTTCATAGCAGCACTATTTACAATCACTAAGATCTGGAAACAGCCCACGTGTCCATCAATAGATGAGTGGATAAAAATGCTGTGGTGCATATATACAATGGAATACTATGCAGCTGTAAGAAAGAAAGATGCCTTATCCTTTGAGATGACATGGAGGGACATCGAGAGTATTATGCTAAGTGAAATAAGCCAATCAGAGAAAGACAAATACCACATGATCTCACTTATTTGTGGAATATAATGAACAAGGTGGGCTAATGAACAAAATAGACCCAGAGATATATAAAGGAGCATGGTTCAGACTGACAAACCTCAGAGTAGGGGGCAGGAAGATGGATGAGATGAACCAAGGAACTTATTGCATGTATGCAAAACGTGTGGACATAAACAACAATGCTAGGGGGGTAGGGAGGTAGCACGGGAAGAGGGTGTCTAGGGGGAGGAAAGGAGAAACATCTGTAACAAAAAGAAATTGATAAAAATTGAAAAAAAATATACCTCAATAGATATATAACTCTAGACGCCATTTGCTGAAACAACATTTTTATAATTTGCCAAATATCATTTGACAGTGTTAAACATGAAAACTTCTGCTTACCTAACTTTGCTTCTTTTCAGATGCCTATATACTTTCTAGGTTCCAGGAGCAATTTCAGACAATGTTTGTTTTAAAACCAAACAGTAAATTTTCTCAGAGAAATGTGTTGATTATGATAAACAATGACATTAAAATTTCAGGATTTTAAAAAATGTTATTTCAGATAAATGTTCAGAATTATTGTATGTGTAAGTTGTATTCTTCTAGAGCATTTATATACTCTTGTCATCTTGTGCTTGTGAATGAAATTTTGAATGATTTAAAATGGCAACGGAATATCAATACCAAAAATCCAAAAAAGTCTTAATGAAGACATCACAATTTTATGAAGCACCATGTTTTTTATTTAGGTAGCCTATACTTATTCTGTTTTTAAAGGGTATTTCTAGCAGTTGATTTTTATACCATACACATTTTCTATATTTTGATAGAGCAACAATCCAAACCTTTGTCTTTCTATTTCTTCTTACCTATAACACATATATGATGGTTGAGGAAGATCACCCGTCTTGTGCCTATGAGTGAATAAACACAAATTGAATATAACTGAGCAGAAAGATGAAATTATAGGGGACTATGACACTATGTTAGAGCCACTGCTGGCTCTAGACCATCTACAATAAGACTTCTGGTGAGAAAAATACATATGCCACTTTAAAAATAAATAATCAGCTGACTATACTTCTTAACTGATACAAATACTTTAAAAACTGATGAATTAAACATCTGTAAAAATTTTCATATCATTTAATCTACTACAAAATTTGAAATTGTCTTTATGGATCAGTGAGTTATTTAATGCTCTTTCACTCCTGAGTCCACATTGTAAATTAAAATTATGTCAGTTTTGAAGAACAACCAATTTAAAATTATGATCTAAATTCACTCTTGGATTTTGACTAACAGTAAGATTTCTCAAAACTTACCTTATCTAAGAGAGTAATAGTTAATATTTATGCAACTTCTGAATGTACAAAAATGTCCTTCTCATGAGGGTAGAATATCTGGACTATATTTAATACATTTTATTTTATTTTTATTTATTTATTTTTTTGAGGAAAAGGAGACCCTTCATAACACGGCCTCAAACATTTGGTTAAAACCTGAGAGAAGAAATATATTACAAAAGGACATTAGGATTTGTTCTCAACATACAAAATACTTGTAAGTTGTTATTCGTGTCCTTACAGTATTAAAATAAGCTAAATAAATTGAAAATAAATTGTTTTAGATATATCAGAGAACTGAGGTTGCTGAGCGAACATCACTAAAAAATTAAGAGGAAGAGTCACATCGCTGTAGACCTACTTCCTGGGGCAGATGGTGCTGAAGCCAAACCTTGTAGGGACATGTAAGTGTAACTGACCCATTACCGGAAGCTGCATATGGACTAGTGTGCAGGGAGAGCCTCCTGTCTGTGGGCCAGTTTTATGGATATCTCCAAACTTTCACAGATTTTTATCTTCAAGAATCCCATGGGGTTCTCATGATAAAGACTGAGAAAGACCTTTAATTAGGCCTCTAGCAGGACAGTGGAAAGCTAATCACAATGAAATAGAACAAGTGCCTTCCTCATAACAACACTACATCCAGGGTAAGAGACCTCAGCAGAGCCTTATCACATCTGGGGGAGGGCCTTCCTCTCTGTCTAGTATTCTTGTCTCACAGAGAGGGGGAAAAAATGTATGTTACTGGAGAAATTCTTGCAAAGGTCAAGAAAATACATACTGAGATTTAATAAAATACTGAGATTTAATTTTAACACTATAGAATTTTTTCCCTCCCTCACACCTTAAGACTTAAACCAGGATTCCAGTATAATAACTGGACTTTCCTAAGTACTTCCCCAAGAATATCTTTAAGAAGCAGATATTCTTTTTTTTTTTTTTTATCCTCACCTGAGGACATTTTTCTATTTCTTGTTCAGGTAGAGTGGGAGGGGAAGAGAGGAAGAGAGAGAGAAACATCGATGTGAAAGGGACACATCGAGTGGTTGCCACCCGCACGACCAACCAGGGCCGGGGACAAACTGCAACCGAGGTACATGCCCTTAGCGGGAACCGAACCTGGGTCTCTCGGGACCGCAGGCCAACACTCTAACCGCTGAGCCAAACCGGCCAGGGCAGAAGCAGATATTCTTTGCGGGTGAATATTTAGAGAATTCAAAAGAGGAAACAAAAACAACAATACTAGAGGAATTTGAAGCCTCTGACATTTAGAGTTATAACAGACTTTAAACATAGGTCAATTCCTAACCAGAGGAAGAATATATACTTACATTAAAGGTCTATTTGCCTCAGTATTTATTACTCATACAATATGGCTGGCTTTCAAACATAAATCAAGGCATGACATAAGGCATGAAAAAAATAGTCTGAAGAGACAAAGATCATCAGAACAAGACTTAATGACAACAAGGATTTTGTAAATATCAGACAGGGAATTTAACATGATTATAATTAACATGTTTAAGGCTCTAATGAAAAAAGTAGACAACATGCAATAACAGATGGGTAATGTACAAAGAGAGATGAAAACTCTGAGAAAGAAACAAAAGGGGATGTTACAAATCAAAAGAACTGTAACAAAAATGAAGAATGTCTTTGATGAATTCACTAGACACATTTGGGGAAAAGATTCATGAGATTTGAAATAGTTCAAGGGAAATATTCAAACTAAAATGCCAGGGGGAAAAGAAAAAACAAAACAAAAACAAAGTAGAACATGAAAGAACTGTGAGATTATTTCCAAAGTGGTAGCATACATGTAATTGCAATAGTAGAAGGGGAAGAGAGGGAGATAAGGAGAAAATAAATATCTGACGCAGTAATAGTCAAGAAATTTTAAAACATACTGACATAAACTAAACCACAGATCCAGGAAGCTCAGAAACAGTCAACCTGATTGTTAGATCAACAATGCAACAATTAGGCATAACATATTCCATCTGCAGAAAACCAAAAATGAGAAAAGTCAGGGGGCAAAATCCAATACCTGTAGAGGGTTAAGGATAAAGAGCATACCCTACTTCTAGGAAGAAACCACACAAGTAAGAAGAGAGTGGGATGGAATATTTAGTGTTGAAATAATAAAGGCGTCAAGTTAAAATTCTATATCTAACACAATTATCCTTCAAGTGAAGGAGAAATAAAAACTTTACCAGGCAACCAAAAATTAAGGGAATTCAGTGCCAGCAATCCCACTGTGCCAACGAATTTAAAGAGGTTCTGCTGAGAGAAGGAAAATGATAAAGGTTAGAAACTTGCATCTTCATAAAGAAAAAAAAAAATATGTCAGAGACAGACTAAATGAGGATAAAATAAAATGTTTTACTTGTGTTATAATATATTAATCTAAACTATAACTGTTTGAATTAAGAGTAGCAAAAATGTATTGGGTGATTATAGCTGGGCATGCATAAGTGAAATGAATGATAGCAATATCCTAGGAAATGGGAAGGAGAAATTGGTAATATTCTGTTAACGGACCTTAACATGTGAAGTGTTCTAGTGTTATATGAAGGTGATCTTAGATTAGTTAAAAATGTATATTGGGAACTAGTTAAAAAAGATATGTTCATAGGTTAAGAGTGACCTTGGGTTTGATGATACTTTTTGAAATATAATTGCAAGGGCTTGATCTGTAAAGAAAAAACGTTGCTCGCCCTGGCAGGTTTGACTCAGCAGTTAGAGGGTGTTGGCTCACAGACTGAAGCATTGCGGTTTGGTTCCAGGTCAAGGGCATGTAACTTGGTTGCAGGTTTGATCCCCAGGGTCAAATGGGAGGCAACCAATTGATGTGTCTCTCTCACATGGATGTTTCTCTCTCTCCCCTCCATTTATTTCCTCCAACTCTATCTGAAAAAGTCAATGAAAAAACATCCTCAGGTGAGGATAAAAAAAAAAAAAAAAGGTGCTAAATTCGGTTTTATAAAAATTAAAAATTTCTGCTCAGTGAAAGACCCTACCAATGGAATGAAAGGACACTTCATAGATTGGAAGAAAATACCATCAAAACACACATCTGATAAAGGATTGGTATCCAAAATGTACAAAGAACTCTTAAAACTCAATAGTAAGAAAGCAAACAGCTTGAATAAAAAATGGACCAAGGATCTGATCTCAAAATCCACCAAAGAATATATACTGATGGCAAGGAGCATGGTAAAAGATGCTCAACATGATTTGTCATTACAGAAATGCAAGTTAAAACAAAAGTGAGATGTCACTATATAATGATTTGAATTGCAAAATGCATAGACTTAACAATACCCAATTCTGACAAGGATGCAGAGCACTAATAGCTCTCATTGCTGGTGGGAATTTAAAGTGGTACAGACACATTGAAAGGCACCTTGCATTTTGTTACAGATGTAAACATAGGCTCACCATGCTGTCCACCAATCATGCTCCCATATGTTTAACCAAATGATAAGGAAACATATGTCATATAAAAACACACACAAATGTTTACTGCAGCTTTTTTCATAATCACCAAAACTGAGAGCCACCCAGATGACCTTAAATAGGTTAATTGATAAACTTCTACAACCATACAATAGGATATTATTCAGTAAAATTAATAAAATAAAATAACTATTAAGCTACAAGAGGAAATAAATATTAAATAGCTATTACTCTGTGAAAATAGTTTATCTGAAAATGCTACATACTATATGATTCTAACCACATGACAGTAAACATTTGTGTGTATGTTTTTATGTGATATAAGTTTTCATATAACACTACAATATTTCATGTTATGGTTCCTTAACAAAATATTACCAATTGCTCCTTCCCATTTCTTATGACATTGCTATCATTCATTTCACTTATCCATGTCCAGCTATAACCACCCAATATATTTTTGCCATTATTAATGCAAACAGTTATAGTTTAGATCTATATATAACAACAAAAATAAAATGTTTTATTTTATCCTCATTTATTCCTTTTCTGACAGATTTCCTTTCTTTATGGATGCAAGTTTCTAACCTTTATCATTTTATTTCTCCCTGCAGAACCTCTTTAAATGTGTTGGCACAGTGGAATTGCTGGCAATGAGTTCCCCACAGGGGTACAGGTTAACCGTTCTGATAACACTATGCATGTATACTGCAAATGAACAATTAAGTACATTGATGGTGGATAGATAGTGAAAGCCAGATTTTTCAATTTTACAGACAAACAAGGTGAAAAGGCTAGAATGAGCCATGTGGTGATGTGCTTAGTTGGGACTTGAGTATGAACTCATGTTTAGCTTAATATAAATGTGCATGGTTACTTATAGAAATAGTTACAATGATGTGTATATACACGGCTCTATTTCCTTCCTCTGTCAGTAGACAGTGCCCAAGAGCAACCACTCTTCAGCAGCAACAAGCAAATCTAATATCTTGGTTTCTACTACCATTCCCCATAAAAGGTACTACATTAATCAATTAAAATATTAATTGATATCCACTTATCTAATTTAGTCAAAATTACAATGTCATATTTTATATTGCCAAAGTTCTTAAAAATTGATTTATTCATGTTTTTAAAAGTATACTTTTCAAGGATAAAAAAGATATAATTTTTTCAAGAATGGTTCCCAAAACTACCAATCCATAGAAACACCTCCACATTCTCATGTGTCTCAGGTCACCCCATGAACCATTAAAGGGAGGACAAGGAAAATGTCATATTCTGACACTGAGGACTCTTAGTTTTCAGTGAAATAATTTTTATTCAAATGAAAATCTCTTTCAAGTTCTAAGTTTTAGTCATCCTAGTACACAAATCAATCAAGAATTAATGACCTGTTAACAGAAAGTGATTCGGAATCATGAAAGTAGGGAACAGACTGACAAACCTCAGAGGGACGTGGGCAGGAGGGGTGGGAAGAGATAAACCAAAGAACTTATATGCACATATGCACAACCAATCCACATGGACATTAGGCTGGGGAGGGCGGGAGGGGTGTGGGAGTGGAAACGAGGGGGTCAATGGAGAAAAAAGGGGGGACATCTGTAATACTTTCAAAAATAAAATAAAAATAATTATTGACCATATATGAATAAAAATAAGCTCTCTTTCAGGCCCAGGAAAGAAAAATTCCATTACCCCCAGTATGTAAGGTATTTTTTAATGACTCTATTGAAAAACGTCTTACTTACCAACATAAATTGAAAAGGTCTGTACATCAAGGTAGGCTCTGAGTCACTGCTATAAATTGGTAGAGCTTGTGTCTCAGGCTAGACTACCCAATTAGAGACTAATAAACTGAGATGAAGAGAATGAGACAGAGCCAGGGATAGCAGGGAAAGGTCTACCTTTAGTCTGCTCACCATATGCAAACTAGAAGTACAAAGCAAGCCCACAGCCTGAAACCCAGCATCCCAAGGGAACAGGCCACAGGTAGCCAACCCATATATGTATAAATATATGCCCTATAGAAAAATAATAGGTTTTTATGACTCTGTTGTCAACAGTTAGACATTTCTTTTCTCACAGATAATGTAGATAGAGGATGTTAAGGATACTATGAAAATACTTCATCTGAGGTGTATGGTAGAAGACCCTCTCTACTCAGGATATGATGGAAAATAAATTGTGTCTCCTACCTCTCCATATATCGAACCTAAATAGCAAAGACTATGGTCAACCAATGTGTTGACCATATCTATTTTGGGGTGAAGCAGACTGACATAAGCAAATCCATACCCACTTCCATAAGGCTATTAACCCAAACCACACTCTTTGCATATCTTCCCAGGCCCTATGAAATCAAGACTGCCATAGGAAATTCTTAAAAAGGCTAGACCTCCACCAAGGCCACACTGCTTAAGACAAAAAAAATGGTCTCTCTATTTAATATTCCAGTTCATGTTTAAACTCCCTTGTTTGCATTTCCCTACTAAGTCTTCCATGTCTACTTTGGTGCTGAATTTAGTAGGGACTATGTCTAGTGAAACGCCCTTCTCTATTGTGGGTAAATAACACGTATAACTATTTTTTCCATCTTTTCCCAATCTTAATTTCTTACCATTCTGCCTTTCTGTGCTCTAGGGCCTTTATATCTCAAAAGAAATGTTTATTTTTTTTTCTCCATGTAGTTAAAAATAGAGAATCACCTGCAAAATTTTTGGCCTAAAGATGTTGTTGATAGTTCTACAACTTGTGTCCAGAGGAGCCTCAAATGATTCTCAAAATCTTTCCTGCCCTCAGCTTTTGGACTTTTTAGTACTTGAATAACTTGTATCCCTCCCATGGCAGCAAAAATTCTCCTTTCTGATTGTCTTCTCCTGCAACTGTTCTGTTGTTCCCTAAAAGCCTTTCAACTACTTCAAATGTCTCTCTCATTCTTCCTCTTACATGTAGGTCAGACTACATTTAGGGCCTATATTTTCCCCCTAATATACTTCCTTAGGTTATATCTCAAAGAGTCTCACTCACTGACAGATTTGAGGTCAATGAATTCTGAACCCATGTAAGGACCATTTTTACCCTCCCTGAGGTATAGGTACCTCACCTTTGCTCATTCTTATATGCCAAGCCTCAAACTCAAACTTTCTCTTAAAGAGAAGTTGCTTTTCAAGCTTGTCTTTGTTTCACTTTAATCTTTCTGTTGATCAATTTCTTTCTTTCTTTTATTTTTCTTTATTGATTTGAGAGAGAGAGGAAGGAAGAGGGAGAGAGGGAGAGAAATATCAATGATGTGAGAGAGACACATCAAGTGGTTGCCACCCACACGACCCCAACCAGGCTGGGGACAAACTGAAACCGAGGTACGTGCTTTTAGCAGGAACCAAACCCAGGTCTCTCTGGTCCGCGGGCC
Organism: Molossus molossus; assembly: GCF_014108415.1. NCBI lineage: Eukaryota > Metazoa > Chordata > Mammalia > Chiroptera > Molossidae > Molossus > Molossus molossus. Next base: position 161,323,297 of record NW_023425344.1, on the reverse strand, counting down.
CATGCTCTAACCACTTAGCAAACAGGCCAAGGCCTGTTAATCATTTTTTAAACAGCACCAATTATTTCTAAGTTTCCCTGTGTGTCTTATGCTTGCTACATAGTGAGTTCCAAACACAAGTTCTTATTTTTATTAAGTTTTATTTTTCTATTTCAACTCAAGATAATTTGTGTGTTATACACATATACATATATATACATATATACATACATATATAGATATAGATATATAGATATAGATATCCCTTCAGAAAAATAACACTGACCTGATATTATTTAAAGTTTTTAAACTAAATACTCAGTAAAAATGTATTATATATGTTGTTCACTCTTGGCTTCTATATTACTATTTAACTTTTATTTCTATACTTTCCTGATTAATATTATAGTCCCTAAGATTTACATTTCATGAAGAAAGTTATTTCCCCTTTTTTGTTCATCGTAGTATATGCAATGTCTAATAAAATATTAGTTATTCTAGATATTTTCTCTAAAATTTGTTGTACTAATTAACAAATGAATCAGTAAGTCTCCAATGGACTTTAGAGTCTATTAAAGAAAATACACAAATGACTATTAATAACATGATTTGATAGAATGCATAATATTATTATTACCCAAGAGCTATAAAAATTTATTCATTTCAACTTGTTTCTAAAAGCTTCTTGAAAGAGTTGGCATTTTCACTTTACCTAAAATAATAATCAGGATTTAGATAAGTTTAAATGATACCTTTTACATGGAAGAAATATTTCAGGCAAAGGCATAGATGTTCAAAAATCCAGGCCACAGGGTGAATAAAATTAGCAATGAATAATGCAGGATTCTGAAGGGAAGGTAGTATGAGACAAGACCTCTGAAGTTGTGAAAAACTAAGAATATTAACCTCTATTGTCAATGCTCTGGAAAGCAAAGCATGAGCAATGTGGAATAGCAGAATGAGCCTAGGTCTCATCATCTCTGAAAGAGAAATAATAATTATCCCGCTGAGATAATAATTAAACAGAATAATGAATGCAAAGCATATCATATATATCCTGGGAAATAATATGATCTTAATAAATGATAACTGTGATTATTTAAAATATATATTATAAAATTATGTGTCACTATAGAAGACAGAGAATGGAAAAAAAAAGAATACTTTCTTGACTTTCCAATAGGACAATTTGACAGTGTGTGTGCGTGTGTGTGTGTATGCACACACACACACACATATATATATATACATATATATTTATATGTGTGTATGTACATAAATATCTCCAGCTCATGGGGATAACAAGGAGAGAAGCTATAAAATAATATAATCCCCAAAACTAAGACAAGAAAGAATGACATCTGAGACTTAATAAGCATTTTAAAGCAACCTAAGGGGTCTAAAGCCAAGAGGATTTTGCAGAATTGGAAATGAATTCATTAACATAGCTAAAGAGTCTGTCAATCACAAGGGAGTTAGTCACCTGTAGAAACTGAGATGCAGATGAGTCTCTAAGGTATAAATCTGCATTCTCTTCAAGTGTACTTCCAAATCCTGAGATAAGAAGGAAGTCTGGGCTAGTAAAACTGCCAGTTCCATTGGCAAGCCTTCCTATCATTAAAATGCACGTGTCCGTTTATTTTAGCTTGATGGCATTAAATATTCTAATTCTCTGACTATTTTGGGGGGTAGAATACATACTCAGCTTTCATGTACCTATATGTTGTTTTCCCATATAGGTGTTCCTTTGAGGGAAAATATATACTAGTCAAACTGAAGAAAGAATTTTTGTTCATCGTGTTAGCATAGGCAACCAAATGTTAACAAAAGAAAAGGGCCTGATTGAGTCTGGAAGCTATACTTAATCAGGATTAGGTCTAGAAGTTATAGTTTCAGGAACCACAGGGGATAGCCAAATACCCATCAATGGGATTAACACTCCTCTGTCCCCCTGTGTAGGGGGGAAGGACTAGCTTTTCAATGTCCCTGGGGTACAATCAGTCCCCTCACCTGCATCATGATGGGGAGGAATAAACAAGAAAGGAGACATTCCCCTACCGGGCACATGTGCAATAGGAGCCACGAGAGCAACCATAAAGGGGAGATGTCCAATCTGGAAAAAGGATCAGAGATGGGATAAGGGACATGGGACGCCGGAAGATCTCGGAAAGAGACTGGATCGGGGGAAGAACCAGCACAAACCCCCAAAGGATGAGTGAGATTGGTTCATTTAAAAGGAACGCCTCTCCCACTAAACCTGCGGCAATATAACCAAAGTGTAACAAAGGCTCCTCTCCGTATCACACATTCGTGTCTGTGCTTGCCCATTTGTTCACACGTTCGTTCTCCACAGCAGCCGTGAACCCGCAGTCAGGCGGGCCCAAGCGCAGACCAGGGTGCCGCAGTGCAGCCCTGACCGGAGCACAGCCGGGAGCAAAGACCAAGCTAGCGGGACGGGAGCAGAGCCCATGCCGGACTACCAGAGCCCAGGGTGGTGGCATTACAGTTCTGGATCCTGACGGCCCTGGGGGGCACTTATGCTCACCAGGCCCAGGACTTATTCCACAGGGAGATGGAACTAAGCCACCTCATCATGGATGACACACCAGGCACCTGGAGACAGTCCTTTATTTCTACGTAAATAAATCTCAACCACTACACCTCATCTTCCCATGTGTGGGTCCCCAAAATGCTTTTCTTTCAAGAAGACTCATGGAAAAAATCTAATTCTAATGGACTACCTGTGTTACCGTAGACAGTTAGGGAGTACCAGAAAGTCTCCTCCATTGGCCAAAATGGGACGGGGAGCTTCTTACACTGAGCAGCCGAAAGCTAGATAAATGAATGAACAGGGCCTGAGCATGCCAAAAGCTAGCAAGATAATTGGATAGAAAAAAGCCCTCCCCTCCCTATCCCTATAAGAAGCACCGGTTTGAGCAGGAAAAGGAGATGGTTTTGGAGATGAGAGTCCACCAGTCTCCCAGGTCATGGCACCTAAATAAACTTCTTTCCTTTTGCAGCATTACCTGTCTCATGAGTTTGGCTTTTGCTGTGGCAGGCAACTGAACTTAAAATTTCAGTTACACTTATATGTAAGGAATTCAACATTTTTCGTAGTTGATCATTAGTGACTGTTGCTGTGATGTGTTATTGTCTTGGATGCTGCGTATATCTCTTGAAAAATAATCCCCCCTCTTGTTGAAGTAGAAAATAATTCTTATATGGTTGTCTTCAAATCAGGGCCTGTTTCATAACACAATAGAGCGATAAGTATGTGTGTGTGTGTGTGTGTGTTGTGTGTATTGTACAAGCTATTATATGAGAAATGTTCAAATATGTTTTAAACTCAATTCATCATCCACTAACTAAATTTGAGTTCTTATTGTTGTTTTAGTAAGAAAATAATGAAATATATCATCAATAAAGTTAAAGGAACAAGGTGAATCAATATAATAGGAGAATCTAAATCTTTCCAGGGATCTATCTAAGTCTATAAAAAGAGCACCCGTTGATAAGTAACAGCAGGGGATTAAAGACTGAAGCAGTTTACTTCAGGCTATGAATGACCTGATCCCTTAATCCATCTGTCTTTTTATATGAGAATGCTATGCTAATTAGCTACGTAAATTGTTTCCTGATGACATTAATTTTGTGCCTTTTTGTTATTCTAGGCTTTGACTTTCACTGTGATAAAAATATACTAAGGGACATTTTCAATTTAGATGGTTCTGATCCTGATAAATTCCAACACAGAAGCAATGTTGTGGCGAAATATGCATAAATAGCAAACTTAATCAATCTTAGGGATAGACAGGGGATGCTAGCTTCCTATATAATTGTTCCCTTTAGCTTCTAAAGCATTATATTAACACACTTGAAATGTTGAAACATAATTCAAGGAGAACTTTTAGCAAATGCAATTTTCATTGCCCCATTTTCTTTGCAGAAAATCAAGACTTGAATATTAACATGGAGAAAGTAATGGAACAGATAGTCGTGATTTGAAATCTTATTAGTAAACAAGAGCTGCATCTAAAAAAATATTGTCATTAAAAGCTATGTAGTAGTTAATTGAGTTTGATATGAAGTTTAGTGCTGGAAAGTTAATGACTAATGCAGCTATTTCACAGAGCTTGGTTATTGCAGGCTCCATAATGATCTCCTTTTGCTTCGGAGCAACATTGAAATTAACCTCTCCTTTGTCCTGCAGGTGTTGTGTTCTGATAATGCATATCCCTTACAAGTTTGGGTAAATTATTTGCTTTGCATATAAATTAACCCTAAAGCTGAATCAATATTACAATAATGAAACTGTAGAGATATTTCTATTCTAAGAAAACAAAGAATTATAGCAAGTATATATCAAAATCCTAGATCCAGTTCCAATGTCAGAAGAATGGATTAAAAAATATTTACAATGCTCAAAAAAAAGAAAAAAAAGAGAGAGAGAGAGAAGAGAGGTGTAGGATGAAAAGGAAGGAAGAATGATTTTAGAAAATAAAATATTGTTTCATTACTTTTTATATTAGTGAGAATGAAAATAATTGAGAATCAATACATTTAAGTGTCCAGTATAAAAAAATAAGATGGAACTAGCCATTTTGAAATGCCATTTTCTGAGTTTCATTTTACGGGATTTGTATTGTCCTTTAGTTTAAATCTAAGTTCAAAATGCAAGGCATTACAACTGTAAGTTAAAGACCTAATTTCAATAATATGCAGTGGATTAGTAGTTATATTCCACTGCCAATAAATTTTTTTTCTTTTTTATACTTCTGGAGACATTTTCCCCACATCTATTCTTTCTGTGTTTAGTATTTCCTCCTTTAAAATGTGTGTTTGTTGTATGTGTGTATGTATATGTCTTCACAGATTTATAAATGTGACTTTTTTCTTCTTTGAAATGATACCTAAATTCAAACTGCTATTATATGACTCAAAATTCAGAGGTGCATTCATCAGTGACATATTAAATGTTTGATAGTGTATCATTCTATATCAGGTGCACACATTCTTGTGAGTTGTGGAGAACAGTTAGCACTTTCTCTGGCTCTATATATCTACAAAATATATTTACCCATGGATATTGATAAAAAAAAAATGTGTGGGTAAAATTTTGATGGTAAAATGGGAATACATGATATCATAAGCATTTTGTCAAGTGATAATTTAGTTCTCCATGTTTACTTCTCTTTAACTGTTTATAGGAATAATCCTGTTTTGTTTACTCCAAAACATTATTTATTCTCCTTTCCTACATTGAGCATTGAGTATAGCTTTGATAATCTTGGTTATTATCCAGTGGGCTCAATGTTCATTCTTTGTTTCTAAATTCCAAAAGCAATGTGGAATCTAAAGTACAATAATAATCATTAATAATTTATAGAATGTTGATCTCCAAAACAAAATCAGGAATGCTATAGACAATTATAAGCACACACTAAACCAACTGGGCACTGTGCCCAGAAAATCCGCCAAGTACACACAACAGGCAAAAAAATAGCTTGCATGTTTATGAGGAGAAATAAGTAAAGTAAAACTTGCAAACAAAATATGTAGGGATTCAACAGATTTCCAAACCACCATAAGAAATAAAAATATTTTTAAGTCCTTTTGTTACTGGCAAGATAACAAGACCTCAGTTCTTGTCTTCTTGAAAGAAAGATTTCAATCAAGAGACAAAGTGTAGAGAAGCAAGCAAAACTTTATTAGCCACAGCAAAAACACACTTAGGATCGTGAAACTAGGAAAGGCATAAAAGAAGCAACTAGAGAGCCTAGACTGGGCTGTTTTGGCTCACTGGAAGTCAGAGAAAAGTGGTCTTAGAGACAGGTTCAGGGGGTTAGTTGAGGAGAATCTGCTGCTGCCCATTGCTCCCCTGGTTACAAGTCGTGTGAAGTCCCTTAGAAGGAAGAAGTGGGCAGGGGATTTCTGTGGGTGTGCTCGCCTCGGGGAGAGCATGTGTGGGGTCCTTTGTGTTGAGGGTATTTATCCCTCTCTTGCAGGTGGGAATCTTATGGGAGGTCTCTGGGGAGGGTTTCAACAGAATATCCATCAACTTTCCAGGGATGATCTTTCAGGGTTGTGGTCTCCACTGATTGATCGGTGTCAGGGCAAGGGGTCATTAGTTAATGCAGCTGGTCCTGAGGCAGCTATGAAGTCAGAGTCACTTGCCTGGTTTTGCTGCTTTTTAGGGACTGGAGCACAAATACAACTGAGGCCTAGGTATTATCTTTAGGGAGGAAAATGTCAGAGGGCTAACCCAGAGGACCAGCAATATGAAAGGTCAGGGGTCCAAACCATATGACTATCCATAACCTAAGGCAGAAAGGTTACCCTGGGGGCAAGGTGCTTATTTTCTCAGTTTTGCCCCTTGCTAGGCCATTGGGGTTTTATGCCCTGGTGACCTTCTGTACCTGGCCCATTGTCCCTGGTCTGCTCGTGTCTGTCTAACTGCCTATAATACATTCTGTTGGGTCTACTGACTGTCTTACAAGGTATGATAGATATGAATCCTGTTAGAATAGTTTTAAGCAGGTTGAGTATATTCTAAAAATTTCAAATTTGCCAGATACATTATTTTCTGTTTTGCAAACTACCAAGGGATGGGTTCCAGGGCCACAATATAGCTACAGGTTTGTGAGGTTTTTTGTTACTGGGTATGATGTAGACCATATATGATTTGTTGAAACTACAGCCTTCTATTTGGGATGGTATATGAATCTGACAAGGGAAAACAAAAGTCTTATGTACCTGTTTTCTCACCTCATAAAACTATCTGGCCTTTCTCAGGTCGGGTTTCTCCTGGCAAATTAAAGCAGAAAAATACTCCCAGGAACGGAAGAAATCTAAGGAAGGTAGCTTACTGAAATGTGGCCTGTGGCTTCATTTAGGTCAGCTTTCACAGGTTGTAAGGTCTGAATAACAACAGCAAATACAAAATACTAAAAATGTTTCTTTCTGAGAGAGAAGTGGTCCAAAATTCTAGTCTATTAGGCCTGAGAGTTGAACACTAATTTGCCAATTTGCCTATCAGGCACTTACTATAAAACACTACCTAGGTAGCTGCAGCCCAGCTGTAATTGGCAAACACACACACACACACACACACACACACACACACACCCCAAACAAACAGGGTTGCACATTTACTTTTGCTGTTATGTCCAAAGTAGGAGAAGAAAAAATGGATACAATTTTTAAATAGGAATAAAAAATTAACATATGACTTACTTTAATTCTATTGAGTACAAATAACAGTTAGTAGAGTTTTAGGAACTTACTATATATTATAGTCCTCAATTTTTACCAAGATTATTAATAACATAAATCTTAGGATAAACCAGGTAAATAACTACTTGTTTGGAATATAAATAATTTATTTTATTTTATCCTTACCCAAGAACATTTTTTTTTTTTTTTTTTTGCATTTTTCTTGAGATAGAGCAGAAGGGAGAGAGGGAGGAAGAGAGAGAGAAACATTGATGCGAGAGAGACACACCCACACAACCCCAACCCCAACCAGGGCCGGGGACAAACTGCAACCGAGGTACGTGCCCTTAGCAGGAACCAAACCCTGGTCTCTCTGGTCTGCGGGCCGACGCTCTACTGCTGAGCCGGTTGGCCAGGGCATTTATTTTTTTCTGAAAAAAAAAAAATTCAGTGAGCAGATAAGTTTATTTTGTTATATTGAAACTTATATTTCAGGGAAATATACTCTTTTAGATGAAATATTTACATCAAGAAAATTATTTTTACTCCATGACACTATTATTTATCAGGAATGACTGTCATTAAAAACTTCATTTCAAACCCTGTGCCAACTTGTCCTTCCACTAGGTTTACACTGACCAAAGTATTTAGATGTGAAATTCTGGAAATCTTTGAACATAAAATTCTTAGTTATATCATTATTAAATAAGTTTCTTCTTGTGTATGTGTCTTTGTCAGGGTAGAGGAACAGAAAGGCTGAGGGTACATTTCTTACTAGTAGGTAGTATGCCCACTGTCTAAATTTTCTTCTCTCATTTTTTTCTACTAACTCGGCTGCCATAACTTTGTTACTTATTGGATCATATATTTGGATAATCTGGGATGCGTATAGAAAACAACAGAGCTATTAGATTTTATTTTGTTTGGTTGGTTATTTAGAGAAAAAGAAGGGAGAGAGAGAAACATCAATTGGTTGCCTCCTGCACACCCCCTATTGGGGATCAAGCCCCACAACCTGGGCATGTGCCCTGACCAGGAATCAAACTGGGACCTCTCAGTCCATGGGACGATGCTCAAGCCACTGAGCCACACCACCTGGGAGCAGAGTTATTAGTTTTAAAAGAAGACTATGGAAAGGGTATAAACTTACTTATGCAGAGGCTGTTTAAAGGAGGATTTTTTTCTTCTTAAAATTCATAGCTTGACTGGTCAAATTTAGCACTGTTTCTGAGGAAATCTAAATCCTAGAAATATAAATGGATTCAGTCATAATTAATTTTAATTCCTTTACCAAGTGGTATGAGGACTACTTGACGTCTTTTTCTAACAACTCACTTGTCCATTGTTTCATGCTAGACATTCACCATACAGAGAGGATGATTGCTGTAGCTGTGGGAAATAAAATACTTTATATATTATTTTGAAAGCCTAAAGTATTTCCATAAAAAGTTCTGAACTGAGTGTTCTTTCAGGAGTATGTATACGACCTAGTTATGTTGATCTATTTCTACCCATTGTTAAAGTTTCCCATCCATTCATTCAACAAACAATGATTAAATACCATTTGTGTCCCAGGTATCAGTGACAAATAAGATTCTCTTTTTAAAATTGATTTTAGAGAGAAAGAGAAGGGAAGAGAGAGATTGAGAGAAAGAGAGAGAGAGAGAAACAGCAATTTGAGAGAAATACATCAATCAGTTGCCTCCCATATGTGCCCTGACCCAGGGTCAAACCCACAACCTAGGTATGTGCCCTGACTGGAATTGAATCCAGGACCTCCCAGAGCATGGGACAATGCTCCAAACAACTTGAGCCTCACTAGCCAGGGCAATAAATAAGATTCTTAACCTCAACAAGATATGGTTGGAGACTAAATAAGGAACACAAACCAAAGTAATTGCAGCAGAGTGTTTTAGTGATATATTACTGTTAAGAACAGGGAGCTATAAAAATAATAAAAAAGGGGAGACCATCTAACTGACTCTTTGGGGAGTTAATAGCTTTTTAAAAAAAATAACCTCTAATCAAAGTTCTAAAGGACAAGTAGGAGTTAACCAGAAAAGAAGAAAGAACATTCCAGGCATCAAAAGGGCTTGCTCAAGGACCAGGAAGCAGATTATTAAAATGTTAAGTAATGTACATGGCTGATTATGTTTAACATTTTGAAACTAATAACATGTAATTTACTCCACAATTCAGATCAGAAACTTTGGTATACGTAACTTTGGTTCTGTGAAGTATTGATAAATATGACTTTAATAAAAATGGAGTTTTTTTGTATCTATATGTTTTTAGGAAAAACATGGGCTTTCTAAAATTTTAGTGTTTTTTTTCCCTGTATGGTTTATCTTTAATAAATTAATGTATAACGTGAATCTCCAGGAACTGTTAATAGAAAGCAATACATTTATGTGACCAAGAAACTGTTTACTCGTAGAACAACTCGTAGAACTAGGTTCCTTAGGAATATGCTTTGAGAAATGCTGCCCTAAATTAGTGTGGACATGACACTTTCCAAATCCAACTTCTCTGTAGTAAGATTACTGAAAAAGCATGGAGGAAAATTATAAAGTTTGACAGAGAATTGTAATGATTTGAATGGTGTTCCCCCAAAAAGATATGTCCACCTGGAACCTCACATGATGACCTTACTAGGAATACAGTCTTTGAAGATGTAATTAATGAAAAGATCTAAGGTGCAATCATCTGGATTATCAGAAGTCCTAAATCCAATAATGATTCCTAAATCGAATGATGAGTGTTCTCATAAGAGACAGAATAGACAGAGTAAGGTAGAAGAAGTTCAGGTAAGGATAGAGCGAATGATCAAAGTGATGTGTATATAAGCCAGGAAGCCCCAGAGTTACTGATTACATGGAATGGGTTCTTTCTCAAGCCTCCCGTGGAAACCAACACTGCAAACACGTAGGACTTCAGACCTCTGACATTCAGAATTGCATGAAAATACATTTCTGTTATTTTAAGCCACAAAGTTTGTCATAATTTGTTATGACAACCATAGGAACGAAATACAAGGATATAGTACTTCTATACACAGGTGCTATTTCAACTTTTAACTTTTACACCTGTGATTAACAAATGGTCCCCAGTGAATCACGACATCTTCTGAATTCATGTCCTTGTAGTGCCCTCCTAGTCTGAACATAGGTTAGTTTTAAGAGGTACTTGAACTAAGAATATGCAGAGGTAATATTGTGCAAGTTCCTGTCCGAGCATGTGTAAATGTGTCCAGGTTAGCTTCGTTAAGGATGAGAAGCCCCATGGTAGAAAAGGTTCAGGAGAATGAAGGACCAGGAAGACAGAAAGGAAGGGCTGATCATCTTCCAGTCATTTCAGCCTGACGTATGAATGGGGCCATCTTGGATTCTCCATTCCCAGTGGAGATGCTCACTGAATACAAACACATGAAAGAACCTAGCCAACACCATCTGGAGGAGAGAAAAGCCACACAGCTGAGTTCAGCCCAGCTTGCAGAACACTAGCAGATAAATGCTTGTTGCTTACTTGTTTTAAGCAGCTATGATTTTGAGTGTTTTTTTTTTTTTTCTTTATGCAGCAAATGAAAATTGTAATCATCAAGCACTATATTCAAGAATTTATTTTTCAAATAAAGATAGACAAACAGTAAAAAGAATGTCAGTTGGCATGCTATAGCAAAGGCAAGTGTGACTTCTTTTTACCAACTAAGAATTTTGATGGACTCTCCTATACCTTTTTTGAATTCTGACTTCATTCATTTTAAATCTCTGGGAAAAGAATTCAAGCCACCCATAAGTAAATAAAGACTACTGTTCATGAACACCCAAACAGAAAGTTACGTTAAAATTCTGCATAGGTATAGCCAGAATACAAATTGCTGGACTAGAATTTTAGCATGTTCTGCACTCAGTTTTTATGAGAAATAGACAAATGACAACCTAATCTCCAGGATTTATTTTAAAGGTTGTATCATAAGTACAGCATATATTACAAGCATCTCTTGTTTAACACCTGTATCTTCAGATGACTGCAGAAAATTGATATCATACTAACTCTGCATGATCTTAAAATGGCATTTGGATATTAACAATAAAATTCTGATCAGTTATAGTTTTAAACATTTAGCTAGCATTGATTTTTTAAATATTTGCAGTCGACATAAGATGTATTGTTAACAATCAGGAGATCAGACATCTAATTAACCTATATCCTGTTTTTCAGCCATTATTAGACATAATCTGCTTAAAGATACAAGTGATAACTATTACTACAAATGAATTCTTATAAAAACCAGTTATTTAAATTACACACACACACTTTTATGCCTGTGGAATGTGAGAGAATAACAGAGTGAGAGTAAGTACATAAACCCAGAATTATATTAGATTTCTTATTGCAAATAAGCTAACAAGGGAATCGAGCCATCTGGTAACTTAGTCTTGGTGTTATATAAAGGATATTTTCTCTTTCTCTGACTTAGCCTTTTCTTCTCTTTTTTATCCTCACCAAAGAATATGCTTTTTGGTTTTAGAGACAGGAAGTGGAGAAGAGGGGGAGAGAGAGAAAGAAGCATTGATTAGTTGCCTCCCGAATGTGTCCCTAGTGGGAATTACACCCACAATCTTTGATGTATGGAAGACTCTCCAACCAACTAAGCCACCTGGCCAGGGTTGACCTCGTCTTTCATATTAAATGATGGTGAGCACATAATGACCCCTCTTCTATTTTCCATGGACACATAAAATGTGTATTACATGGATAGAAAATAAAATGATCCTGAATTTATGTAATCTCTGTATTAGAGAGCTTGATAGACTGTTATAAAATCAATGTTTTGAATAAACTTATTCATAGTATTGCTGCTTTTTTAAATTGCCTTTCCCCTATGTATTTGAATTTATTTCTTTACCCTCTTTCTTTTTCTTCCTTTCTTCCTCTTTCTCTTTCTTTCCTCTTTTGTTTTTCCTATGAAATATAATATGCATTCAGAAAAGTCCATGTAGGTATTGTTACTTATCTAAGGAACCTGGATCTAACTTAGTGCTACTTCTGCTTCTTCTCCTTGTTCTCTTTCTGTTTCCTTTGTCTTCTGTTTTATTTGTCTTTTTAATAGATGCTACAACTATGATTTTTACTCTGATTGTGTAGGTGATTTTTTAAGGGTAAAACTTGATTTTAATGATACTTTTCATAATAAAGAAAACACAGCAAATACAATTTGAAAACAAAATTTACTATATATAAGTAGTTAACCATTTCTAGAAAGATAATATTGCAACTGGTTTTCTTTCATCCCCTGCAACATTTTTATCTGACATAGTCTCTGCTGTTTCTAAGTACAACATCCTGCAGCAAGCGTTGCCAGCAATAGCGAATACTTTCAATTAGTAGTTCTCTACTTCTCTGGTCGCTAAGCAACTCACTTATGGTGAGGAATACATAATGATCTGCATAGACACTTTAAAGTGGTAGAAAGTATAGGCTTCACAAGTTTCATTTGCTCTCTTGTGTTGATGCTATAATAAACAGTTAAATGCATGGCAATATTTGATACTAGTTTGCTAGAATAAACATGTAGTCTAAATTAAGCTCTGGACAACAGTAGGAATAAACACAACACGAAATACCATGTTGCCTTTCATAAATGTTATATTGTTTATAGAGAGGACAAATAATAAGGTTAATATATTATTAAAGGTATTTATGCTAACCACTGGTAAAGGCAGAATTCAGCATGTAGCAGAAATGGAGAGAGGGCATAGGAAAAGAAAACTGAACAAAATAGAAAAAATAAAAATGCAAATAAAATAAAAATGGAAACCATTCATTCTGTCTGATATATATATATATATATATATACACACACACACATGTTTAGTAGAGTATCTTTACATGTGTTAAAAAAAATAAAAATAAAAAAGATAATGAAATATCTGCCAGAATCAGCAGAAAAGATTTGGAACAAGACCCTTGGATATTTTCATTCTTTTACTCTATCATATTTTATTGGTTTTTATTTCCTTGACTGTTGCATGCACTGACACTCAGTTAATCCACCCAAAAGAGACAAGAGATTATCTCTCTTCTTTATCAGTAGAACTGCTTGGAAAAAATTTCCGTTTCTTGTCTGTATTCTGTCCAGTGTGTACATTGTATTTTACAAGGTGTTTTAGAACAGACATTGACAGAGCTTTTGATATATTTTGAAGAAATAAAAAATAAATCACTGAAATTTATGTTTCATAATATAAATGCAATACCAGTAGTACCAATACCACTCGGATTAATAAAATGGTAATCCTAATTATATTCAAACTAAGAAAAATTTAAAAAGCCTAAATATGTACTGAAGAGCAACAGTATATGAAAAGCTCATGTTATGCAATGAAAATTGCTTGATATTTTAAATAGAACTTTCATTATTTTTGCTAATACAATTCTATAGATTTTAAGTTCTAACATGATGGCTAGGATTACATTTTTAAATTTTCTTTTAAACCACACACTGAATGCATCTGTGAAAATGAGCTATACATATACATCATAACTTTAATTGCCTATCTTCAGTAGGGCCTTTTTTAGTTTAGTGCATCTTTCAACAGCTATTCTTTTTGGTAATATGTAATAAGCAAACAAACAAACAAAAAACTCAGTAGACTTTGCCTTTGTGATCTCAGCCTGAATGGTGTCAGAGGAGGTCTGGTATAAAGACAGAACTGCTTTCCTCTCAAGTGGTAACAATATGCTTGTCTTATTCCTGACCAAGGTGGTATGAAAGGAGACCATGTGAGAAACTGGAGTGTTCACCACCATCCTGTGGTAACAAGTTCCAAAGTCTCCTGTACCTGCCCTCCCTTCCATGACGACATTCTATAAAGCAAAAACAGGAAGCCCCACTCTTTAGAAGATGGTGAACAGGGAACCTGGATGTTCACTCCACTTGGCAGAAAAAGGCAGCTCTTGGTTTCACCCTGTGTCATGTCAGAGGAGGTTTACTCACCAAAATCAAAATAAAATACAGTCTCATAAAATAATATTCACAATGCCCTATATTCAGCATACCAGGAAGCAAAAAATCCACATCCTCAATGAGAACATAACACATGAATGCCAACATGAAGGTGGCACACATGGTCCATGAATCCAACAAGGATTTTACTGTCACACTCATACAAATGTCTTAATGAGCAATTATGAACATGTTTGTAACAAATTGGACAAATGAAAAGATTTATAAAGAAATAGAAGACACAAAGAACAATGTAAAATTTTTGGAACTGAAAATTATAATAACTAAAATTTTAAAAACCTCAACAGTTTCAATAACAGAATGGAGAGAAGAAAGAATAAGTGAACTGGAAAATAGGACAATACAAATTACCCTATCTGAAGAACAAAGAGAAAATAGGCTGAAAACAAATAAACAAAAACACCAGAACTTTAAGGACCCATGGGACTATAACAAAAAAAAAATGAATATGTATGTCATCAGCGTCTCAGTAATAATATATTATTATTGGTAGTGGTGCTTAAAATGTATTTAAAGAAACAATAACTAAAAATTTCCAAGTTTGGCAAAAGACAAGCCCCAAAGTATAACCAAATCCCCAAAGTATAAAGCAAAGACATTCACACCAAAACAGAAGACAAACATCCAACTTCACAAAACAAAGAAGTTAAAACGTTCTCTGAGAGTAGTGAGAGGACAAGAACACTTTATTTACAGAGGAAAAACAATCTGAATGACAATGGATATCTCATGACAAACCATGAAAGCCATGACATATTTTTCAGGTGTTGAAAGGCAAGAACTGTCCATTCAGAATTCTATATTAGGCAAAACTGTTCTTCAGGACCTACCCAAAAGGATGGCCAAAGAAAGTTCTTGACACAGGAATAAAATGATAAAAGTTGTCTTAAGTCATCAAGAAGAAAGAATTACAACAAACAGAGCAAAAATATGGGTAAATACAATAGATCTTCCCTCTTTTCTTTAGTTGTCTAAATTATGTTTAACTTGAAACAGAAAATATAACATTAATGTGGTTTTCAGTGTATCCAAAGAAAATATTTTTTAAAAATTATAAGCAGTGTGGATAAAGTGACTTTGAGGGAAGTAGGATTTGATACTTCACTAGAAGTGTTCAGTATGTTAATAGTGGTGGTAGTGGCTACAGGAATCGACATGTGATAAAATAACATAGAGCTATACGCACACATTTCATAAATGTCAATTTCCTGGTTTTGCTATTATGCTACAGTTACTAAAAATGTGACCATTGAGGGAACTGGGTAAAGGGGTATAAGGAAACTCTCTGTACTATGTTATAAATTTCTGTAGATCAAAAACATATTTCAAAATTGACAGTTAACAAAAACCTTAAGAAGTATAATTCATAGACTAATAGTTCCATATGGAGGGCAGAATAACAGGATAAAAAAAAAGGAGATTGTGTTTATATAAATGAGTGAAAGCATCTATGAAAGGGAAAACTTTACAATGAAATAAGTCCGATCCTAAAAGAGCATGGGGAATAATACAGTGTTTATAGTAGATACTTCAGAAACCAATGTTATCTCTGAAAAATTCTACATTCATGATATCAAGTAATCTGAGTCCTCGATCTAAAAAAAATTATCCTATTTCTAGATTATGAGTGAATATTCTCTTTATCCTAAACCATTCAGATATTAAGACTATAACGAATAATCATTAATGATGAAAAAATGAAAATGGAAAAAATGTGGGAAATATCAAAAAGAAAAATATCAAACTTTAAAAGCTTGATATTTCAGTGAGATATATTTTTACAGTGACTCTGACATAAACTTTTTACTCTTCTTTTAGTACTGAATACTCTTTCTCTGGGTGAATCTACTTTATAAACATAAATAAAAGGATTGTACCTATTACATGCACAAAATTATCACATACACACACAAAAAAATACATATATATGTTTCAAGTCAAAATTGACCCATTTCTATTGTTCTTCTTATAGGGAGATGCTTATTGTCCTATGACTCTTTAATGCATGGGCCAAGAACTATATTTACCTGTAACAGAGATTATTTATTTTAGCTAATGCCATTAGATAATATTTATTAGATAATGTTACCATATTGTCTGTCACTTCAAGGATGTGGAAATATTTAGAGAATGCTTCTTATTATATCCATAGAATTATTCAAAATAGTGCCAATTTGTTTTAAATAGTTTAATCTATTTTTTTAGTTCCAATGGAATTATTTTTAATAAAATATTTTCATAAATTGCATATCTCTTTCAAGCAATATTGGAATCCCATTTATAATTTTTATCCTTGACTAAATTCCCAAATGATCAGACTTTTAAATATTCATAGAAAATCACTGGGACTTACAGATCACAGTTATAAAAGTTATATAATTCTCTTTGTCCTGTGAGTTGGGTGATCTGCACCTTCCAGGAGACCCCGGAGCCAGTGCACCCAGTGGACAGATTCTGAGCATATCTAAACACCACACAACCACCTCCACAGCAACACACCCAAGGGGCAGACTCAGCAGTTACCAGAACCCTGCTAAAGTAAGTCCTGTTCTGTGGAGTGGGCCCTGCGCAGCTGATCCTCCATGGTGGTTGGTGGTGGCAGCCAGTCCTTACAGAAGATTAGCCTTGGGGTAAATCCTTCCCATTGATGTGAAAACAGCAATCAAGGCTCAACCACAACAGGAGGATGTACACAGCCCACACTAAGGAGGATGCACAACTGGAGTACCCAGCTTGGGTGATCAGGGAGGCTGTGCACTGGACCCTACAGAACACCTACCACAATAGGCCATCCCACCAGGCCCAAGTGACATAGCAGCTCTACTTAATACATAGAAACAAACACAGAGAGGCTGCCAAAATGAGGAGACAAAAAAACACTTTCCAAATGAAAGAACAGAATAAAAGAACTAAACAAAATAATGACAAGCATTCAACCAGATGCAGAGTTCAAAACACTGGCTATAAGGATGCCAAATGAACTTAGGACCTTAACAGCATAAAAAAGGAATAGTCAAAAATTAATAATTCACTAAATGAAATAAAGAATAAATTTATAGGGTATCAACAGTACAGTAGATGAAGCTGAGAATCAAATCAGCGATTTGGAATATAAAGAAACAAAAAACAGCCCAGCCAGTGTGGCTCAGTGGTTGAGCATCCAATCACGCACCAAGAGGTTGCCAGTTCAATTCCTGATCAGGGCACATGCTCAGGTTGTAGGCTCAATCCCCAGTGGGGAGAATGCAAGAGGAAGCCAATAAATGTTTCTATCTTTCTTTTAAAAATCAATAAAGAAAAAAAAAGAAGAAGAAGCAAAAAAACACTTGGCCAGTGTGGCTCATGGATTAATTGTCATCCCATGGACTGAGAGGTCCTGGTTTGATTCCTGGTCAGGGCACATACCCAGGTTGTGGACTTGATCCTCAGTAGGGATGCATGCAGAAGGCAGCCAATTGATGTTTCTCTCACATCAGTGTTTCTATTTTTCTCCCTCTCCCTTTATCTCTGCGAAATCAATAGAAACATATTTTATAAAAGAAACAAAAGTCACCCAATCAGAACAGCAAAACAAACAAACAAACAAAATAATTTAAAAAATGAGGATAGTGTAAGGAACCTATGGGACAACTTCAAGCATATCAATATTTACATCATGGGGTTGCTGGAAGGAAAAAGAGAGAACAAGGAACTGAAAACCTACTTGAAAGATAATGACAGAAAAATTCCCTAACTTGGTGAAGGAAACAGACATACAAGTCCAGGAAGCACAGAGTCCCAAACAAGATGGACCCCAAAAGACCCACACCATGATACATCATAATTAAAATGCAAGAGGTTAAAGACAAAGAGAGTGTCTTAAAAACAATAGGGGAAAACCAATTAGTTATCTACAAGGGAGCTCCCGTAAGACTGTTAGTTGAGTTCTCAAGAGAAACTTTGCAGGCCAGAAGGGATTGGCAAGAAATGCTCAACCTACAACAAAAAGCAAGAACCTACAACCAAGATCTTTCTAGCCTGCAAAGCTATCCTTTAGAATGGAAGAACAGATAAAGAGCTTCCCAGACAAAAAAAGCTAAAGGAGTTCATCACCACTAAACCAGTATTATAGAAATGTTAAAGGGTCTTCTTTAAGAAGATAAAAAATATGAACAACAAAATGGCAACAAATACATATCTATCAACAATTGAATCTACAAACACACACACACACACAAACAGATCAGCATATGTCTTTTAAACTCATTAATATCTGCTTAGCATTAAACTGGAAGATGGATCTGGACATTATTGCTAAGTAGGGTCAAATGTTTTAAAGTCAAATGATTATAAGTATGCTACCTGAGTAGAAATACCACAATAAACAGAAGACTACAAGTATACCTTTTTTTATGCAAATGATATAAGCTAAACCTTACATTTCTATACTGATGATATCAATTATTCAATTCATGTGCCAGAATTCTCTTATTGATCTTATGTGTGTGTGTGTGTGTGTTTTTACTACTTTCCCCAAAACACTTCAAAAGTTTCCTTATACTTCTACAACTTTTCATTGTCTATATACTCATTGAACAATCTGTATTCAATTATTTAAATAATTGCTCATAATGTTATATCCCAAATAAAAGAAAACAGTAACTATAATGCCACTAGAGGTTGTTAATGCCACTAGAGGTTGTTAGTGATTCTTAAATTTTTCTACCATGAGTTTCATAGCCTAATGATTATAAGTTTTAAATTATTTCCTTTAATATACATTATTTTTTAAAAACCATTAAAGAAGGCAGCATTGCCCTGGCTGGTTTGGCTCAGCAGTTAGAGTGTCGGCCCACAGACCAGAGACTCCTGGGTTCGGTTCCCACTAAGGGCACATACCTCAGTTGCAGTCTGTCCCTGGCCCTGGTTGGGGTTGTGTGGGTGACAACCACTCGATGTGTCTCTCTCACATGGATGTTTCTCTCTCTCTCTCTCTCTCCCCTCTTCCTCCCTTTCTGCCTCCTGCTCTATCTGAAGATAAATGCAAAAAAAAAAAAAAAAGAAGGCAGCATCTAGCACTGTACAAAAATTAGTTTATATATTTTGTTTTTGTGGACTTAAATAGGCTACTTTAAATTGCTTATTTTTAACAATATCTTATAAAATTTTATAAATCGCCATGTGTTTAACTTTATTATTTTATAATTTGAATTTATAAATATATATAGAAACATTTAAAGTATTTATATATATGTATCTTATATGTTAAAAATACTTATAATTGTCCCTAGGTTTGTACTCTCTGTCTCTCTCTCCATATATATAATCTCTTAGAATACTCTTTAACTCTTAGTTTTCTGACAGCTCACTCTCTTTGAGAGTCCTGTACTGAACTGAAGTACACGTGTCGGGGAATAAACATGCTGAATGGCAGGGGTGTCAGATAGCTGGGAAAAATGCCAAAATTAAATAAAAAGTGAAAGAAACTTTAAACATGGTACAAAATGAAAATATAACCTTGTGAGAAGTTTTCATTATAATATACATGCATGGTAATGAAAATAAAAAACAAAATGGTTATCAAAAGAGATAAATGGACACTATTACTTTATGATATGCAAGTTAAAAAAGATTTTCATAGGAGTGGGAAATTTTCCAAGTTCAGTGTGAGGATTTTCATGTATGTAGTTTTCAGTCAGAATTAATTACTTGCATAGCACTCAAAGTGCTATATTCAAAGCAGGCCATTAATACTCAGAACTAGTACCTAATACTGGTTTCATGTTTTTCTCTACCTTCTGTAGTGTCTTTTGAAATTCAAACCAATCACACTGCTTCTAAGGAGATACTGCTATATTAAACATAAAAATGTTTAAGACATGTTAAATATAGGTTGGATTTCAGTAAGTCAGAAATGGTAAAAAAATATAGTACAAAAGGTATTGTTTTCTAATCATGTATATTGTATTACATATAATTCCTACTTCCAAGAACAAAATGTAAAGACTAGCTCTTCTCTCACTTTTATAGAAATAGTCAATTTTTTCAATAATGGTAATGATAGGTGGATATACTTGGAGAACAGTAGGTATTACTGAATGGTGTACAGTTTGGGACTACACTTACATAGCATAAATAATAAGGCTCATGATTTATATTATTTTATTTTCACACAGAAATAGCTAACATACAAATATTGTATAGTGTGAGTGTTATTTCTAGTTCTTTTCTTTCTACTTTTTTTTTTTTTTAATTTGGGAGTTAAGGTAAAATAATCTTTTTATAAATAGTTCTAAATTCACGTCTACCTGTTCCTAAATAAATGTGGATGTTTCCCACAGATTCTATAAAAAACTGAATTGCTTCCAAACCTGAGTCTGCTCTTTCACTAACAGAAGGAAAAGATCTTTATCAAAGTTAATAGATTTTTTAAAATTACACTTGACTCTACTGAAGAAAAAGAAAAAAAAAAATAGATGTTTCTTACAATATGAAAGTCAACTTAAGAAAAAAATGTTAGCTATCCAGGCCTGCCCCTAGCATTTGCGGGACCTATGGAAATAGAATAAATTTAGGCCCACATATCACATACCCAAATGTTCAAACTACATAAATCACGTTAAAAAATTGGGAGATCAAACATGGTCTATCATCCTACATTGACAAAGACAACTTCACAACAACTTGGAAAGCCACGTTGACATCTTAAATTCTTACTTGGACTTCCATACTGTAATGCGAGGATTGCGAAAAGCAGCCCTAGGCTTGCAGTCTGTCTTCATTCTCTTCCCACCTTTATTTCCATCTTGCATGACAAAGGGCTTTGCATACATTCATGAAGATTCTACAGCCTACTCTCCAGCTTCCCCTCAGCTGGCCATCCCTTACAGCCTAGAGTTGTGCATAGCAGTCTACCAGAGGGGCAGACTTGGAGAGATGCTAGAATAGATCTTGAAAGCAATCAGAATCTTTTCAAAAGTTTTCCTAAAGAGGAGTAAAGAGTCTTGAGTACGTGTACATTGGCATTGACAGCGAGAAATAAATATTCCTCTTGATTTATGTGAACATATTCCCTTGCTCCGTGGACTCCTCCTGCCATGGTGGAAGGAGGAGAGAGGGAGGGCGCACACTGAAGGATGGAGCCTGGACGATGAGTCCTTCTTCTCTTGTGTCCCAAGCAGCAATGCAGACATGCCTTTCTACTGTTTATTTTTTCATGAAATGAATCAAAGTAATAAAGAGAGCCCAAAGAAACCTTTAATAAATGTTTGTAAATAAAAGTTTACTAATAACATTAAGGAGGATAGATCAACACATAGTCATTCATTTTGAAGCTGGAAAAAAACACTCCATATTTTATAGAATGGATATGTACACAGTCCTTTGCCAAGTGTTCTATGTGATCAGAAAGGTATCATATAGAGTCTTTACCTCTAGGTAACCTAGTATCCAGGTCTAAATGTAAGAAACATAGAGACAAAAGGACAACTTGCAGAAAAGTGCTGTGCAGTATGTACTGAGAACCTTCTAGGAGAGAGATGCCACTGCAAGCTATGGTGAGCAAACAAAAGTTAATAGAGGAAGTGAAGTTTGAATGTGATCTCGGATGTTAATTTTACAAGGAGAAGAAAAAATGCATTATGAATGATTTATAAAACAGTTGCAAATTTATGGTGAAAGAACTATAGAAAACACATTCAGAGGTTTACAGAATGTATAAACTAGTTAGACAAATGTGATTGTTTCAGAATATTAAAAAAAAAAACACAATGTTTAGAAGTTACTGGTCAAGACAAATTAAGGAGGGTTTAGAAAATTAGACTTTGGACTTTAAAGAATTTGGACTTTATTCCATAAATGAGTGAAAAACGGAAAGGACAATTAAAATTGCTGGAAAAAAGTGGACCCACCTACAAAAGGAGAGACATGAAATAATAGCATGGATTGGGTATATCCAAAAAGAAATGAGGATGACTAACTTTCTTCTTTAACCTTCACTTTCAAACACATTTTATTTTTGTATTGTGATATATTTGAAAAATTCATAAAATGAAGAATTTAAGTATATGATGAGTAGATATGGGAAGACCAAGAAAATGAAAGAGTATAACTCTTAATTCTGAATCAGATTGACAATGGTACCTTTGACATAAATAGGGGAAACTTGGGAGAGGGAATTTGTCCTTTACCCATAGATCTGGGTATAGAAAATAAAGCCAACTTTGCACAGCTAATGAGTGGTAAGTCTGGGATTTGAATTTACCTTGTGTGAGTTTAGAGACTTTGCTCTTAACTATTATATCATCCTTCTTTCCTGAAGTGTTACTGATTCACGAAGAGACAAACATCCAGTGGAGGCTGATGGGACTGTATAATTAGAGGAGAGATAGGTTGGCTAGGTCCTGTTTTTCCAGAAAAAAAATAAAAAAAGATGAATTAATAAATACACTCCTTGAGTGAACTATCGAACCAAATTTCAGATATTCTAGGCATAGAAGGTTGAAATATTAGAATTCTTTATTTCTTAATATGTTATTAATGACAGGTTTTGGAAGAAAATCAACAGGGGACACAACTGCACATATATTATTACAATGGGGAGTTAGAAATGAAAGATTTTTAATGAAAGAATGTAGGAATATGAAATGGTAGCCATATCAACTGAAGTCTTTCATGATAGAAGTGCACATGTCGGCAGTTACTAAAGAAGGAACCACAGATTAGCAGCTTGAAGTTGATAGGCAAAGATCTGGTGCTAGGCATGAAAGAAGGAGATTAGATTTAAAGTTCTGGTAAGAAAGTTAGTCTGGATAATGGGCCTCTTGAAAATTCAAGGATGGATGATAACCAAATGTAGAAAAATGTGAGATAGAGCTATATATAGGTATATGAGGGAGCTCTCCACAGATGGTCATTGATGATCTCAACAATATAGAAATGAGTCTACCTGCCAAGAATAAAGAAAGTGGGGTAATGGGAGCTTAAGAATATTGAGCAAAGCCTGAACTATATCATAGAAGTAACAAGTCAAGTCTTACTGATCTACATTCATTCATTCACTCGTTTAAGAATCGACAGTCATGCATCTGTTCAAGTACATTCTTATCATGGTGGGTTCCATATATAGTTCTGAACTTACTTCACCTAATTATTTTTTCCTTTCCCAATATCTCATCTCTATTCTTACCTCCCTCAGCCTCTCCCTTCCACTCCAATTAGTCTACTGTTTTCTTTTCACTTAGAATAATCTGCACATAGTAGGTACTCTATATTTTGAATGAGCAAAGCAGAAAAATGAATGCAAGAAAAATAAGTTGGTACCACTAAAAATCTGCCTTAGCCTATTTTGGTGCCCTTAGAGCTTACTTTTCAGCTTGTTGCTATTTTTTCTCCACCACTCATAGACCACACTGTAGTTAATAATTCTAAGAACTTATATCTTTTAGTGTTTGAAGCATCAGCCTTCCTCTTATTTCTGTGACATTTCCGGTGTTAAATTCATGGCAAGGAGCAGATATCATGTTAGTTCCAAATTATCAGAAAAAGTTTAGCTTAGTATACTTTAAAACTTTCCTGCTATCCAAATCTCTCATGTCAATTTTCTTTTTAAGTTACAAGCCACTTATACAAATTTATTTGAATAATTTAAAATTTTCAAAATTCTAATAACCTATTGATTAATTCAAGATTTATAGCCATCTTAATAAGATGACTCTATGATGAATATACTCAGAGCACTTTTCTGAAATATCTCACAGTCAGTGATAAAACATCAGCAATTGGTCATTTCTGGATTTTCATCTCTATTTCTTCAAAATAAAGTTTGTCAACTACTTTGCTACAAGAAAACAAGTATAGAGGTTATGAATAATGAAATGAAAAAAGTGCTGTCCATAGCAAATTGGACTAAAAAGAAAATATGCAGATACTATCTCTGGCCCTTAATCATTATATAATTCTAGAGAACACATTTCTTCTGAGACTCATTTTTTATAGAGGTAAAATGGGGACAAAAATAGCTTCTCTGCCAGCTGACAGAACTTCTGTGAAAATAAAAGGCAATAAATTATTATAAAAGTATTTTATAAATATTATAAACCATCATAATGATAAAAAAAAGGAATGTTTCCTTTTTAAATCTATTTTTCTATTATAAATTTGTTGGTTTTTAAAATTTTAATATTGTTGTTTTTGTTTTTGCTACTCAGTGTTTGACCACTGACATTCTTTTTTTTTTAATTTATTTATTTTTTATTAATTAATTTTTGTTACAGATGTTTCTCCTTTTCTCCCCACTGATTTACCCCTCCCCCCATCCCTACCCTGTCCCCAGTTTGTTGTCCATGTCCATTGTTCATGCATATACATGCATATAAGTTCTGTGGTTTATCTCTCCCCCACCACCCCCTCGTCTGGGGATTGTCAGTCTGTACCCCACTTCCACGTCTCTGGGACTACCCCATTCCTCAGACTGTTATGTTCATTATCTTCCACAAATAAGTGAGATCATATGATGCTTGTCTTTCTCTGTTTGGCTTGTTTCACTTAGGATAATACTTTCCAGGTCCCTCCATTTAGTCTCAAAGGATAAGAGATCTTTCTTTCTTACAGCTGCGTAGTACTCCATTGTGTATATGTACCACTGCTTTTTTATCCATTTGTCTACTGATAGACACTTAGGCTGTTTCCAGATCTTAGCTATTGTAAATAGTGCTGCTGCAAACATGGGGGTACATATATTCTTTCTGATTGGTGTTTCAGGCTTCTTAGGGTATATTCCTAGAAGTGGGATCACTGGGTCAAATGGCAGTTCAATTTTTAATTTTCTGAGGTAACACCATATTGTTTTCCATAGTGGCTGCACCAGTCTGCATTCCCACCAGCAATGTACTAGAGTCCCCTTTTCTCCACACCCTCGCCAACACTTGTGGTTTGATGATTTGTTGATGGCGGCCATTCTGACAGGCTGACATTCTTTTATAAATGTTTTCTGCAAAAATTTAAAGTTGCATGGTCATGGAATAACTTTTATGTGCTCAGCCTTTTAATTAAAAAAATTCTATTGTGATTCCTTTGTAGAGAAAATAATTACATTCTAATTTAGATTTTGTGCAAATTATAGTAATTAAGTATGTGAAGTAAATAAGGTAATTTATGAAAGCTTTTTGTTGTACTTTCAAGACTACTTTTCATTTATTCAAACTTATTGTTTCCAATCAGAAGTGAATCATTATCCAGGTAAG
Source organism: Molossus molossus (assembly GCF_014108415.1). Classification (NCBI taxonomy): domain Eukaryota; kingdom Metazoa; phylum Chordata; class Mammalia; order Chiroptera; family Molossidae; genus Molossus; species Molossus molossus. Next base: position 161,297,854 of record NW_023425344.1, on the reverse strand, counting down.
TAAAATATTTAGTCTAGAAAACTTTGATTTTTCAAATACATGAAATGCCATCATTATCTACTCTTTATGTTTTAGGTAACTTTTTCTAAATTACCCAGAAAATAGCTTGATTTTACAGTTTTATTATGCACTCTCCAATCTCAGGCAAAAGTAAAAGAAAAAAAACAAAGGAAAAGGAAATTGCAGTCCAGTCACATAGACATCTGAAGTCTCTGATTTATGTGAAATCTTCTGTTTTTGGTAGAGGGTATAGAGGTAAGAAAGGGATATTGAATTTCTTACAACATACGTGCTTAGTGCTTTGTCTACCAGTGTGCTGAACACATATTTATTTTTCCCCTATACTTTCTACACTGAATCCAATCTATTACAAGCTTATCATACAAATGATTGGGAAAAAAATACTTGCGCTTATTTTCTATTCTTTGTTCTTTTTCTCCTGAGGGGTCTACCCTACATAGAGCCATTTTAACCTCCTCATGTCTTTGAAAGTAGGGACATCTTGACATGACTCCAAGTCCAATTCCAATGTCTTAGAAGAATAAAAACACATTTGCTTTCAAATTCTGCAGCATATTAATGATACCATAGAAATGCATCTCTCTTCAGTCTATTAATTTCACCGTTTTAAACATGTTTCATTGCAACGATGTGATTAAGGTTTCACTCTGGGCTGACTGCAGCTGCTAAGAAAAATAGCAAACTATTTTAAAAGCCAAAGCAAATGGCAAGGCTGCCACAAATATCTGATTCATTCATCTTTTATATCTTGGTGTCTGGGGATTTTTCTTCTTACTCTAACTGTATAATGAAATACCATCATCACTGCTATCATCCCCAGATTAAAGCTTAGAGAAACCTATCCCTGCATTGATTTTTGGGCCATTACATTCTGGAAAATCAGCAATGAGAGGATTTGCATTTGCTGCATCACTGGAAGTGGTTGCTGTGCATCTCCAGTGAAGGCAGCACAGGTCTCTGTTTGCACTTTGGGACATTAGAAGCAATACCCTGTAATAGCAAGGTTCTGAAGTATTTACACAGATCACTCATGGGGCAGACTTGGTTGGCCTAAGCTCTTCGCAGTTTCTTGTCCACCTCAATTTCAACAAGCCCCGAGATGGAATGAATAAGCCATAGGAAAAACCCCAGGAAAAAAGTATTGCTGGACTGGCGACTGTTCTGACAGCTATATCCGCACTGATCCTCTGATAGCAATGACATGCTAGCAACAAATAAGAGACTGCATTTAGATTAGGAATCTAAATGTGTGAGTGCATCCGTTACAGAAGAAGGACTTGCTTTTATTTACACCCTTTTGATTCCAGCTTCTAGACCTCTAATGTAAACAGGCTAGCAACAGTCCTGCAGGATTTGCTTTTCTCCTTTACTCAGTATTGGATTTTATTTGCTGAAGTTTGGGGTGCAGATGGCACAACATGTGAACTTATGGTGAAAAGCCACAAAAGAAGGGAAATTCATGAGTGAGAGGGCACGCGAAACTCACTGGCCTGCCTGACCTCCATTGCAAATATTACTCACAGAATCAGTAGCATTCAAAATGCTGACAGAAGGTCGGCAAAGGGTGAACCTGCATGAGCATCTTGGGACCAAAACTTTGAGAAATACAATAAACTATTAGCTCTAGAGTGGCCATGACTGAAATGCAACTGTTCATTTAGTTCCCTTTTTCGCTTTTTGACATGTGTCAAATCAGGAGTAAATAATTTCTCTTTGGGTGTAGAAAATGAAATATAAAAGCCTCAGAAGAAGGTAAGCCATGGAATTTTTTTTAATAAGTAGAGGACTATGAATAAGAATTACTTGAAAAAGAATATTATAAGCCTTTCAGGTTTGTCCCTCTGTCCCTTGGGTTGCTTATCAATTACTGAGAATCACAGAGCCTCCTACCATTGTAATCGTTACTTTCTGACCTAGGAAGATGTGAGGATTTTCTAGACTCAGTGGCATTATATTGATTTTCCATATATAGGGTAATAGTGGGCCAGAGAAATACTGACTGATCAATTTTATAAATATTTATTGTGCAGCTACTTTGCCCCAGGCTTTGTGCTAAGCACTGGGTAGACAGTAAACATATTTCTTGTTCTCTTAAAATCAGTCTAGGAGGTATAATGCAGATTCAGATGCAATGTGTATTTATTGTGTTTTATGTTACAAAACATCTTTTCGGTTTCTATCCCCATTTCCACCAGAGAAAGAGAATGTGTGGCTTGGGGACTTTTGCTGTATATTCATTTCATTTTAGGACTCTCCCACTCCTGGTGTTTCAATAAAATTTATCTAGACTATTTTTAAAGGAAACAGATCCAGCCTTTGTAGGGATTGAAGTTTATAAAATGTGGGATCCCTTTTTAGGAGAAAGAATACAAGGCTCTACGGGGTGAAAGGATCCTCTGTATGAATTGTCCAAAATTTTGGAAACAAATGAACTTACAGTGGTATATTCTGAATTCTTTTCTGAACATAAAATACATTATATTCCATACTAATGCCAAAGAAGGTTAATCATTTTGTCTGGGTTATTTTCTGTTTTCAGCAAAATTAGTGCACAACTTCCAAATATTTTCTATTTATATATGGTTTAGATGTAAAATTATACTGCCATGTACAGTTACATTAAAACTTCCTAATTTCATAGCAGTCTTGAAAAGAAGAACACAGTTGGAGGATCCATGCTCCCTGGTTTCAAACTACATTACAAAGCTATAGTAATCAAAACAGTATGGTGCTGGCACTAAAAGAGACACAGAGATCAACAGAACAAAACGGAGAGCCTAAAATTAAGCCCACACTTATATGGTCAATTAATCTGTGAAAAAGGGAGGTAAAAATATACAATGAAGAAAAGATAGTCTCTTCTAATGGCATATTTGATAATGGAGTTATAATAAAAAGATATAAAGAACTCATACACCTCAACATAAAAATATCAATTAAACAGTGTCCAGAGGACCTGAGTAGACATTTTTCCAAAGAATACATACAGGTAGACAACTGAAACATGAAAAGATGCTCAGCATCACTAATCATTGAGGAAATATAAATCAAAACCACAGTGAGATATCACCTCACACCTGTCGGAATGGCTAATATCAAAAAGACAACAAACAACAAGTGCTCATGAGGATGTGGAGAAAAAGGAAACCTCATGCACTATTGGTGGGAATATAAATTAATGTGGCCACTATGGAAAACAGTATAAAAATTCCTCAAAAAATTAAAAATAGTACACTGTGCAATCCAATTATTTCACTTCTAGAATTTTTCTGAAAAATATGAAAACAATAATCTAAATAATAGATATGCACCCTATGTTTATTGCAGCATTGTTTACAATATCCAAGGTATGGAAGCAACCTTGGTGTCCATCAAAGGTAGATAAAGAAGATGAGATATACACACACACAATGGTATATACTTCACTGCAAAAAAATAAAATAAAATCTTGAATATCCACTAACACTCCCATCTTGTTACTATTTACTCCCAACTCTATTTCTGCCACCAAAGATAGCAATTAGCCTGAACTTTAACGTTATAGATTCAATGTTCATGGTTATACATGCACCTGTGTAATTCTTACTCTGGTATACTTTTAAACTTACACAAAGTTGCAAAAATAATAGAAGAAACCCCCATATATCATTGTCCCAGATTCACTCATGATTACACTTTGATGCATTGTCATCAATACATCTGATGCATTGTACTCTCTCCTTTCCAAACCACTTGTGAGTAAACTGGAGATGCCGTGCTCCTTTAACCATAAATACTTCAGTGCATATTCCCTAAGACCAGGACATTCTTATGTAATCACATTCTATTATATAATTAAAATACAGTTAGCAGAATCAGAAAATTTTAGAGTATACGTAGAGTTCTTTTTAATTTTATAATATAATTTGTATCAGGGGTTTGCTAATGAATTAAACATTGATTTGGAACTAAGAGGACATAAACAGCAACACTCTTTCTTTGTGGAAAGTAATGGCATATTTTGAAGAAGAAAATATCAAACTCTAGGGATGTCTTGAAAATGTACTGTTTAACATGAGCTATAGCTACCAGAAAAGCAATGGCTTGCTTAGGTTTCAGTGATGCCCTTGGATTTTGAAAATGTAAAAATTGATGGCAAATCAAGTACCATATTTTATTTTTTTTGTGGGGTGTCATCTATTCAGTTCTCAATTGGTTTGTTGTTGTAAATACCATTGATACTATTTTCTAATGTATATGTTGGATCAACTTACCAATCCATTTAAAATTATTTTTTATTTATTAAGATAAAACTTTTAAGAAAATGTGGTATCTAGCATAGGATCCTGAACATAATAATTTGAAGTAGATAGATAAAAATCATCCTGGGTCTTAAGGACTTTCAAAGACAGACCTCATAGATAAGAAGGATATGTCTTTTTTTATTTTCTTAATTTATTGTTATTGTTGAAAGTATTACAGATATCTCCCCTTTTTTCTCCCATTAACCCTCTCGTCTCCTCTCCCATCGCACCCTGCCTTCACCACACTGTTGTCCGTGTCCATTGGTCATACATAAATGTATGTAAGTTCTTTGGTTTATCTCTTCCTGCTCCCCTCCCCCCTTCCCTCTGAGGTTCATCAGTATGTCTTATGTGTAGAAGAGTGTACAGTGCAGTAGGGATTTTGATGAGGCAAAAATATAATTTCTACTTGGGTTACCAGAGAAGGCTTTTTTTAAAGAGCTGTCATTTGAGATGTGTCATAAAAGATGTGTAGGGTTGCCTGGCCAGTGTGGCTCAGTGGATTGAGCATCATCCCATGGACTGACAGGTCCTGGTTCCATTCCTAGTCAGGGCACATGCCTGGGTTGTGGTCTCAACCCCCAGTAGGGGGCGTGCAGGAGGCGGCAAATCAATGTATCTCTCTCACATGTATGTTTCTGTCTCTCTCTCCCTCTCTCTCTCTAAAAGTAAAATTAAAAAAATAAAAAGATATGTAGGGTTTCCACAGGTGATAATAGAAAGAGAGGACATCAAAAGGAATATTTGTGCAATGTTACATAGAAAAATGCTAGGCAAAAAATTTAAGGAATTGCAGAGTCTGACAAGTAAGGAGTTTATCATGGGTAAGACAGAAGAAATAGTACTGGAACAACTGTGAAGGGCTATAAGTAACTGCTAAAGATTTGGGGTATTATTAGATGTATGGGGAACAAGTGAACATTAATTTTTTTTCGAATAGGTAATATTTTTACATGATTCAAAACTTGAAAAACCCTCCATTCTATCCTATCTTGTCTGTCCACTTATCAGCTGTTATCATAACGGAATGCTTTTCTTGGAGTCTTAAGTGCTCTATACACATATAAGAAATGATAATATAATTAATTTCCCTTTTTTGGCAGCATAGTATGTATCCTCTCTGTATCTTGCTTTTTTCATCAAAGTATTTCTTGGAGGACTTCCTATGTTAATATATCGAGAGATATTTCTCATTACTTTTTACAGGTACAGGATGTTTTATCAAAAAGTATCATTGACTTAAGTAACACTCTATTGATAGTTTTGTTGTTTCCAGAGTTTAGCTAATATTTATTTTTCTGCAGTGAATACATTTGATGTAATTTCATATGTAAGTCGTTATTCAGGATAACTTACCTAAGGTACAATTAATTGGGAATGCATACATGAAATTTCATTTTGGTAGATAATTCCATCAAGAGCTATGCACCAATGGCTTGCATGGCAGGAAGCACCTGTTTCTTTATATGTTGCAGAAGTTTGATATAATACAGCATTCTGATAGGTAAAAGGATAGGATCAAAGAATAGTTTAATTACAGTTTCCTTATTAACAACTGAACTTAAATATTCTTCATAGGGGTAAAGCTCACTTGGATTTACTTTTCTGTGTTTTGTTTGTTAATATGCTGCCCTATTTTCCTTCTGAATTATGAGTCTTTTGCTCATATATTTCTAAAAACACTTCAAATATTATAGAAATAATACTCTAACAGGAGAAAATATTGTTTTTCAATAGTGTAGTTTCACTGTATTGCTCTCCCATGAATAAGTTTGTTTTTATTGTATTTTTATATATATATCTATTTTTGATCTTTTAGCTTCTAGATCTCTAGTCATAATTAGATGAATCTTCACCATTTCGAGGTTAAAAAGGAAACTGCCCATGTTTTCTTCTAGAGTCTTTATGGTTTTCTTTTTCTATATTTAATGTTTATACACATTGGAAATGATCTTATTATAAGCAATAAAAGAAATAGGTGCACTCACATTATTTTTCCACAAAATGATAACTCATTTCTTTCACTGATTTGGGATTTACTATTTATCTGTCTCTGGGTTTTCTATTCTTTTCCATTCACAATCTCTCTCTTCATGTACTATACTTAATTATTTTACTTATTTTATATTTTACTTACATTTCACTCATAGACAGACAACAGTATGGTGATTATCAGAGAGAAAGGAGAATGTGGGGGAAGATGAAGAGGGTAAAGGGGGTCAAATATATAGCAACAGAGGACTAGACTCCGGGTGGGAAGTATATAATGTGATCATACAGATGGTGTATTACAGAATTGTACACTTGAAACTTAAATAATGGTCTTCATCAACATTACCCAAATAAATTAAAAAAAAAACAACACAGCTGCTCACCATTTCAAGCTCCCTCCCTTATTTGTCTGCACTCTATGCCAGTGAATTATGCACATACGTATATGTACGTATATACATAAACACATAAACTTTTAATAATAAAAGAGTGCAAGTTATTCCATAATGGTATCAGTCCACTTTGGTTGTTGGAAACTACTTTTATAATGCTATTGAAAGCATCACTTGCCTTTACAACTATATTCATGATATTCACAGAGATTTTGAAAACCAGTTAATGAAATATACAAAATAATAATTATCCATATAAAAAAGAATCATCCTATTGGGGAAAAAAAACAACAATGTAATGTTTGGATTTGTCATTAAGAATTTTTATTTTGCCCAAAGCTCTATCCTTACCACCTTAGCCAGCTGCAAAGCTGTACTATTCTTAAAAATCTTCATGGGAAAGCAATTCCACAACTTCCCTTGGTGTTATATGCAATGTCATTTACATTCAGAATACTCTCTTTATGTCTCAATGAAAAGATTTAGCTGTAATTCAAGACAATTGTTTTGAATTTCCCTTTTCCCCTCCCCAATTCTCTGCAACACCCTGCAGAGTTGGTATATTGTCTACCTTCTTCCTTTCATTCCTTTTTTTTTTTTCTTTAAACAAAGATGTCATAAGATGCAGTATCTTAAACCAACGTTTTTGTTTCAATAGGGAAAATGTCAAACACTGTGGAAGGCCATTAAAAGACAGTTTTCATTGTGAAAGTCATTCTAGCATGAGTTAAATCACATGATAGTATTTTATTCTCTGATTACAACTACACATGCAATTAATTTTATCTGTGGGAAAATCTTTCCTCTTCCCTATTCTTTTTCTCTCTCAATTTTTGCATTCTCATTTTCACCTTCTTCCTAACGTATATTTTAAGTAATGATTATGTGTTAGTTTGAAGAACAGGGACTTTCACATAAATGATCTCCAGCCATCTTAAAACATTTGCACTAATGTATATAAGTACTCATCTGATATAAATTATTATCTTTCAAGCGACTGTGAAATTGCATGCTGGTCTGAAAATTTAAAAAAACAACATGTTATTCTCATAATCTATAGAAATATATATATTTTTTCTGATAGTGGCATCATTGTAGAATAAAAAATAATTTGCAATGAGAGTAAAGAAATTTGGTTCTGCAACTAACATATTTTATGGACTTGACCACATTGATAGTCTTTACAGATGTAAATTTCAATGCCAGTGAAATAAAGTTATTTGATTTTAGATAGTTCTTATATCTCTCTTCTCTGATATTCTCTGAGGCTTGGGCTGAGTTTTTGTCCTATTCTATACAGAAGAATAGCCCCAGGTGGAAACATACTGCTTGCCCATGAAGATTATTGTATGATATTCCTAAGTGTCTTAATGCATAGAATTCCCCCCATTTGTGTGTAGTTCTGGAGATAAAATACGTGCTCCAAAATGGATAAATACAAAAATATTTTTTTCAACTAAAATTTATTGTGTGTGAATCATGCGATAATCAATATGACTACTTGTTTTGGAAGATACAGGCCATATCACAAAGCTTCTTGCCTCAAGAATCTTATCATTTGGGAAGTGAAATAAAATAATGCCAGAGATAACTGCCAGTAGAAAGCATTAAATGCCCTAGGTGATGGACAGAAGAGCATTAAGGAGGGTCCAAGCAAGTGCCACAATTCTAAGGGCCCTGATCTCAGATGATGGAGATGGAAGTGAATGAAGTGAACAGATTTCAAGTGAATTAAAATAAACAGAAATCATGTGAATTGAACAAATTTAGGAGAGATCCATGACCAAAAAAATTGTATCCATGGGGTCTTTCCATTTTTGAAAACATTACATTTGAATCTCTTTCTTTAGTGAATATTACCTTCAACATAGTTACAATTAAACTTTCATTAATTTCTTGGACTTTGTCAACCATAGAAGACCATAGCAGAATTATATGTCCTGTGGACAACTGTATGAATAATTCTGGAAACAAGGTACAAGGAAAGAGAATCTCTGAGCTGTTAGAGACAAAGGATTTCTTTCTTCCTCTCTCCTACTTCCATTAAGGTTGTCTTTTCTCCTTTAAAGCTATAGGAAATATTCTGAATACTAATGAGACAAAATCAGATGCAATCCCCAAATACCAATTTGCTTAATGATAAATACCTAGTCCTTATCTTTAAAGAGATTTAGACAATTCAGTTTGTCCTATAGCCTTGGGGTAGTCAGGAAAGTTAGGCACAGTATTTTAATGCTCATTCCTCCTGCATCACTGCTAGCTATCATTAATCCCTAATGCCTGGAACAGCATAAATTTCTTTTGCAAAGGAAGCCCACAGGTCGTTTTTATTTGGTACACTTTTTTTTTTTATGTGCACCACAATATATTCCGTTATGTATTACCTCGTCTGAATGCAAAACTGTTTTATATGCAGATTTAAGGTAATGAGCACTCAAGTTTAAAAAATGGTTCTGGTATCCTGTAGCTTCTCAATAATAATATACTCTTACATTCCAACAGAGAAGGATAGATTATGGGTTTTTCAATTTGCATCAGGCATATTAATTGCAGAGTAGGGCTTCCACATAAAATATCAATGTCCTGGAACAAACTGTTAATGTACCAGAATATGAACACTTACATTCATTTCTGGAACTTTAAAAGGAGCTATCCTTTTTTCTTTTGTCTCTATTCCTCTGGAGATGGTAGTTTCTAGTCAAGTAGTGAGAAAGAACTATGTAACCTCTCCCAAAAATCCCTAATTAGATTAAGTGCAGCAGGGCTTTTCCAGTCATTCTGCTGGAGAAAAATACAACAGGTCATTAGGGAAAGAGAATAATTCAGAGGATCTGGATGAAACTTATTTTAGACTTGCTTTTAAGAAACATGACATGGAAGATCAACTTTATGTTGTAGTTGAAGAGAATCACACTCGACTTTTATTTGCATTATATTTCTCAACTGTGAAGAGACTACCTAAACTAGTAAAACTGTAATTGGAAGTTTTATAAGTAAGTTTCAGCTCAGGTTTTGCACTGTAGGTTGAATTGTAGCGAACTCTGTATTATAGAATTTTATTTCATGGCAATACATGAATTATGTATACCTTTGTAAACATAAAATTATGAACGTCATTCTTTTTAAAAAAAGGAATGTGATAAACAAATGAACCAAACCCTTGTGTTTTGTTTTTTCTTAAATGGTTTGATAATATAAATTATAAACACAGATTGGTTAGACTACAAGACAGATATAATATTTAAAAGTATGTTCTCTATATTTGGTAACGTGAATATCTCCCTATGTTGAAAAAATAAAGCAGCAGGAAGAAATAAAGTTTAGGATTTCAGCACACAGAATACATTCTTTTCCTGAAGCCTGTACATAATATGCAAATTCTAAGTAATTGATGAATATTCATTGAATAAGATTCTCATCTATTGTATCCTAAATTGTCACTTGTTTCACACTGATATTTTATTCCACATTCTTTTTGACACTTAATGACATTTGTGATTTTATTATCCCCAAACAACAGTAAAATGGGGACCTGTTTTTCAAAACCATTCTGAGAAAGACAATATTTGAGTTTGCATGCCACAGCTGTAAGCAACGAATTATCACACTAGGGAAGAGAAGAAATACCACCCACATAATCCGACAGGAGACTTGATTCATTTTGTGTCTGGAGCAATCCTTGCAATGTTACAAACTGAAATGAGTTTCCTTTTCAATCTTCAGGTGAAAAAAAGTAGTGCGAATGTCCTGCTTTCTCTATCAATGTAAATTTCTTTTTCTTACCTCTTAAAAAATCATGTGTTTGTGTGTGTATTTTTATTTTGCAATGGTAGCTTTGTAATGCTAGTATGAGGCTAAGTGTGTCAGGGGTCAAAATGAAGGTGAGATAGATCTTTCTCAGCATTAAAACACAACCTAATCTATGATAAAGCAATTTTGATACTGTTTTAAAGAAGTAGCCCTGGGCAACATGAATGTTGCATTGCTTCAGCACTCTGGCTAAAAAAACAGTCTTAGATATATATGCTCAGTGAAGAAGAGTCCAGGGTAAGTCCCTAGCACTCCAAGCTATCTGTTGGGTGCTAATATTTTGAAAAATGCTGAAAGTGTGTTATTCTCATTTTGTTTTACATATAACATGTGTATTTTAAACTCAAATATTTTATATCGAGCAAGAAAGTCAAATAAAGTGTTGTGACTATTTTATTCTTTCAACCAAAAGGAGAACAAGGGCCATCCTTTCAATTGAATAATTTTTATTTCCAGATGTATATATTTTTTCTCCTTGTTTGAGATGCAACATAACATAGATGCTGCCATTTCTTTGTGCTTTTGTATATTGTGTACATGGATGGAAAGTAAGTTCAAGTACCTCATTCAAAAATCTTTTACTTACTCCCATCAGAATTTGCTTTTCTTGGTAAACATCACTAACAAAAGTTTAAAGTTTATGAAGGATACCATAAATCTTAATTTGATATGTATAGAAATTTTATTTTTTATGAACTGTCTACTATTTAATAGAAATTGGTTTTGGGTCCTACAGGATACTTTTAAAGGCAGTAATTAAGTGCACCTGCCCCTCCTCCCGAGACATCTACCTTCTATGTTTTCGGATACAAATCAAATGAAAATTAATCTCAGGCTCAAAGTGATGTTAACTGAATTCAGGAATCGTATGATGTCCTTTAATTCCTTTGAAGCATCATTTGACAACACAAGTACAATCCCAGCATAGCTGTTGATTTTTAGTTGTAGTTTTTATTTTTTTAATTCTTGTGGGAGACGGATTTAATCTCTTTGACTTCATTGGTAAATTACATTGATGAATGCATTCTGACAGGAAGCTTTACTGAAATGAAAAGGACTCCTGTGTAAGGGTGGGAATAACTATTCTAAGAGCTTTTTCATGGTGCTCGTTGCCAGGGAAACCACTGCTTTGTCTGTACGTGTTTGGAATGGCTGCCTCATTAGAACTCAGGCTCCTAGACACTTGGTGATACTGATGAAATGAAAGGGATGAACCTATTTTAGTTGATTAACTCCACATTAAAAAAAAAATAGTATATTTAAGAGACAGATTTCTAAGAGCTAAACATGTAAAATGATGGAAAAACGATAAAAGTAATATTGATTAGGCATTTTTGGCCATTTGTGATTTGGAAGAATATTTTTATTTCTTTCTTTCTCTTTGCCTATTTACATATTTATGGCAAGGTAAGCAAATGCAATCTTATATAGTATTAATATATACTATAAACATCGGATGTGATAGATGCTAATATTTGCACAAATACTCACATCTTTCTCTTATTAACAATTTATTTTCCTTTAGTCCCTGGCCTATGTTACTGCTACAGTATTATCAGAGCAGACTGAATTCAATGACTCGGGGCACAAACGGTATTGAAAACCTGTGTTAAAAACCCATGTTAGGGAAGTTTTCATTTCTGTTGAAAGAACAAAGCAGTGGCATACTCGGAAATTATATGAGCCAATATGAACAACAAAGAGGGCAATATAACTTTTATTATTGCTCTAAACTTAAAAAAAAAATAGTAAGCAGTCATAAAACCATCTCAAGTTCAAGGAAGCTCAGACCAACTCTCCATGTAATACTATTTCTTCCTGCTTTTTACAATAGTCAAATTGCCTTTGGCAATTCGTTGGCATTTAAAATTTCTCTTCTTGCCTCATGACAAAGGGATAAGGCAGTGGGTTTACATGCTCTTTTCTCTCAAAAACGATTTCTATAAATTTCTTCTTCTTTCATACTGTATAAGTACACTCAAAGCACCACAGTCTTAATATTATTATCAACTGATCTATCCTGAGGGGGAACATGTATACAAAATCTAAAGAAAAAATTACCCCACAATATTTTTTTTTGTATCAATATTATTCAAATAGGTTAGGTTTAATCAAATTGACAATATTGATTTTTTTTTTTTTTTTTTACTTATAGCACTATTTCAGGAAGAGAAATGTCAAAATGATCTTCTGGACTTGGAAAGCCTAGTTTTTGTTTTTTTGTTTTTTTTATCCTCACCCGAGGATATTTTTTCCATTTTTTTGTACAGATAGAGTGGGAGGGAGAGAGAGGAAGGGAGAGAGAGAGAGAAACATCGACGTGAAGGGACACATCGAGTGGCTGCCACCCGCACGACCAACCAGGGCCGGGGACAAACTGCAACTGAAGTACGTGCCCTTAGCGGGAACCGAACCCGGGTCTCTCCGGACCGCAGGCCGACGCTCTAACCGCTGAGCCAAACTGGCCAGGGCGAAAGCCTAGTTTTGATTGGCAATATCAAAAAGTTGGTTTATATATAGTAAACTTAAATTGGCTATTAGACATTCAAGAAGAGAGGATATTGCCTGGCTAATGTGGCTCAGTGGATGAGCATCGACCCATGCACCAAGAGGTCGCTGGTTTGATTCCCGGTCAGGGCACGTGCCAATGCTGTGGGACAAATCCCCAGTGAGGGGCATGCAGGAGGCACCCAATCAATGTTCTCTCTCATTGATGTTTCTATCTCTCTCTCTCCCTCTCCCTTCCTCTCTCTAAAATCAATAAAGGAAAAAAAAAATTTCTGAAGAGAGATTATTAAGAAATTTTTTACAAAAGTAGAACATGCAAAACTTGGTTTTCATTTGAGTGTGGAATAAGAGGAAAGTGAAGATAAATTCAGGTTTTATCATGACTTCCAGGCCTGAATAAATAAAAGTTATTAACTTTATATGATTCATTGAGGTTAGAATTACTAGAGCAATATCTACCAATATTGGTTACACATGAGCATCATCTGGGAGCTTTAGCAACTAATGCCTGAAATCCAACCTCAGATATTTGTATTCAATTGATAAGAGGGTTGGGTCTACAATGGTATTTAAAAATTGCTTCCCTGGCCCTGACCAAGTGGTTCAGCTGGTTGGAGCACTGTCCTGTACATCAAAAGGTTTCGGGTTTGATTCCTGGGTAAGGCACATAACTAGGTTGCAGGTTCAATCACTGGTTGGGAGTGTATGAGAAGCAACCAATCCATGTTTTTGTTTCTTTCTTTCGCTCTCTCTCCCATGCCCTCCCTCCCTTCTTCAAATCAATAGAAACATCTTTGGGTAAGGATTAAAAATAAAATTCCTCCCCTAGTAATTCTAATGTGAAGTTAGATTTGTGGACCTTGGTACTAGAACGCATTATGGTGCTTTTTAAATTTGCCTCGACTGTAGAGACACAAAGAACATTTAAAAAATCTCAATACCCAGGCAGTACCCCAGATTAATTAAATCAGCATCTGCGAAGTGAGCTCAGAATTTTAAATTTCTCCAGGTGATTCCCACGGGAGTCCAGGAGCAACATCAAGACACCAGAAGAAGAGTAGTTCAGGTGAAGAAGTTGGCATTAGAAACACTGGATTTGAATTGGATTAGCAGGAAGTATTTAAACACTTGAAAACAAACCTGAAGCTATAGAGCACAAGTCTAGATTCAAAGTGTAAATTATGGAAACACATTTATAATAATAGAACACGTATTGGGAGGAGGGAGTCACCGTGGTCCCTATAAAAAAAGAAAAATAAAAGGGTCCAAAACCAGAATCTTGGGAAACATTTGCCTTTGAGAGAAGACAGAGGGAAAAGAACCAGAACTGAAAACTGAGAAAAAAAAACAAAAGGAATTTGAAAGCGGATACATTATAAATCCAGGTTATCATATTTTCTCAACTTTTCCCTCCCTCCCTCCCTCTCTTCATTTCTCTCCCTCTCTCTTCCTCTCCTTTTCTCTATCATTGGAAATTTACTGCTTCTTTCCACTCCAAATTTTGCTTTTATCATGGATAATGTCTAGGTTGATAAGTATAACTGATAAAATGTCCAATTATTTGACTCAAATTTATTAATTTGCTCTCACACTTCATATCACAGGACCATTTTCTTGGTTTACAAGTGTACATGACCACTTTGGCCATTACTTTGTCCAAAACTATTTCAAATTTGATATTTCATATATTCAAAGGATGACCTATTTCAAGCAAATCCTTGCCAGTATCTCAGTGTTTAAATCTTGTGTCTTATATTTTTTCTTGATAGTGCAAGTATTGGATCTCTCTATTCTTTTTTTCTCTTCCTATATCTTAATATCAGAATACTATGAAATAAAAACACATTTTTGTAGATTATGATGCTCTAAATCTTACCTGGTCAATATTTGACTGACCAATTGAATCAGAAAATTATTATGATCATTTACCTTTCTCCAATAAGTTATTTCCAATTTTTATAATTCTCTTCAAATCCCTCACGTTATTGCCATGATTACTGCAGAAAGTGAACATAATCTTGGTTATCAGGAACTTGTGGTTATCAGTCAAATTCTTTAAACTTTCTCTTTATCTCCTTATATACAAATAGAAACCAACAACAACAGAATTAAAACTTTACTCACCATTCTCTTCTTTGGGATGGTGTTTCCACCAGTGACGTTGACCTCTATACTTTTATTTCTTCTATAAGCTGAATCCTCATCTCAAGAACTTTTATCTTCTGTGTCGACACTGTTAGCTCTCTCATAGTTCCTATTAGCATGTCTCTTACTTTCCTCTCCTATTTGCAGTCAAGCTCCTCAAAATGCAATGCTTTTCAAACCTGACTCTACATGAGAATCACCTGGCGATCTTTTGGACCATATTGACACACAATCCCCTACCCCAGAAATTCTGATTCAATTGGTCTAGCGTAGAACACAGGTACTGAGACTTTTTCTGTAACTCCCATGTGATTCCAATATATGGCCAGGTTTGAAAACCACTGCTCATTCCCACTCTTTCACTGCAGCTAGTGTCTACTTACTCACCTCCCCTGAAACTATTCTCTTAAAGGGCACGAATATATCCGTAATTTCCAAGTCCAGTTACCATTTTCAGTTTTCTTATTAACTTCTCATACTGAGCCTCTGTTGAAATAGACCACTCTACTTTTCTTGTTTTGCTTTCTATTCTTTACACTGCTGAAGAGAAATATTGCTTATTACTTAGCTTTTTGTTGATCTCAGTAAGGATAATATAACAAGAAAACCAAAATGGTGAGACAGAGTTCTTGTGTTTTGCAAATATAGAAAAATGACTTTTACACAGGTGTGTTTCATGTGGTAGTGCACTATGCCTTAAAGTGAAGCTTCATTTTACCAGATGGAATGATTCTTTGTTTAGAAAGTTTGGAGTGATGATAAAATGATAAGAAATAATACATATGTCTAAAAAGCATCACCACAAAACTGTAGAAGTCCACATTTAATACACTGTATAAAAAAAGGGGTCTAGCCCTGGCCGGTTTGGCTCCTCAGCGGTTAGAGTGTTGGCCTGCGGTCTGGAGAGACCCGGGTTCTGTTCCCGCTAAGGGCACGTACCTCAGTTGCAGTTTGTCCCCGGCCCTGGTTGGGTCGTGTGGGTGGCAGCCGCTCGATGTGTCCCTTTCACATTGATGTCTCTCTCTCTCTCTCTCTCTCTCTCTCTCTCTCTCTCTCTCTCTCTCTTCCTCTCTCTCCTTCCTACTCTATCTGAACAAAAAATGGAAAAAATGTCCTCAGATGAGGATTAAAAAAAAAAAAAGGGGGGGGGGGTCTATAATTTACCAGGTTTTATTTTAAATCACTGTCTTAAATTTTTTGTTCAAAATATTGGCAGAAATATTGGTATTTTATAAGATATGGATTTGAAGTAAACATTTAGAAACAGAAAGACTAACTGGAAGACCATTTCATTACTCAAAATTCTGGGGTAAGTCTTTGGATACAGATCTTAAAAGTGAAAGTCCATAGAAAGAGACAAATGTGAAATTGATGAATAGAGAAATTCAATAATATATTAAATTTTATAGTGAAGAATGAAGTGAAAAGATGATTTAAAATACTTGGTAATGGAAAGAATTGTACAAGAAGTGCATTATAGGGTAGTTGAAAACAAACAAACAAACAAAAAACCCTACAATGATTTAGGATAGGAGAAGTCATTTCCAGTTAAAACATAATTTTGAACTTGATGACTGGCCATTTATGTGACAATTAAAAGTTAGTGCACTTACCCTGGTCTGGTGGTTCATTTGGTTGAGCCTCGTCTCATACACCAGAAGGTTATGAGTTTGATTCCCGGTCAGGGCGCATACCTAGGTTTCAGGTTTGATCTTTAGTCGGGGTGCATATGGGAGGCAACCTATAGATGTTTCTGTTTCTCCCTCACATCAATGTTTCTTTCTTTCTCTTTCTCTGCAATAAATAAAACATATCCTCAGATAAGGATTTAAAAAAAAGTTAATGCACTTGATAATGTGGGACTGCACTATATGGGAAATGCCAGGACTGAAGATACTATTTTAAATGTCATCCATACAGACCTGGGTATTCAAGTCATAAGCACAGATAAAATTTCTAGACAGGTAATTATAAATTATGAAAGAGCCAAGGAATTTTGAGACACTCTAGTATTAAAGGAATATGCAGTATGGTGTAATGAGAGAACATAGTTTCTGAACTCAGACTGAATTGTGTTTGTGTTATTGCTTCAGCATGTACTAATTATGTGATCTAAGACTTTCCTTTTAACAAGTCAGCATCATTTTATTCATCTACTAATTGGGAATAATATTATCTTCTTTGCAGGATAGTGTGAATCTGTGTGGGTGTGTTTGGAAAAAGGCAGAGAATATAAATTACTACTCAATGAATATTTCTATGTTATGGTAGATTACAAATATAAACTAAATAAAAGGTTAAGTCAAAGTAGTGTGAGGAGTTAGAAGTATATGAAAAACAAAGTGTTTTAGAAGCCTAGGGAAGATTGTTTTGATGACAGTAGATAGTTTGACAAATCAATAAAAAACATTATTCCTAGAAGAGAAGCAAATACATTTATCCATTATAATGACAATATCTGTTCATTTGTTACTTCTCAAAATTGAAACATGAAGTACCCAATATGCATATGATCATATTCACTTTATTAATGAGTAAAAAAGGGAAGTAAATAATTGCCAGATTTTAAAAATATATATTGCTTGTATTAAAGATCCAAATTTTGATTGGAAAAGTGATGTATGAATGAGATAGAAAATAAAATAGTGCCAAATAATTGACCAGCTAATGGATGGCTTTCTCTGACTACACATACCAGATTTCTCCTCAGCAGCAATGGCTTTTGATTTCTTGAATTAACATCTCACATTTCTGTATGCATGTACAAGCATATCTGAATATGATCATTATCTTGTTTTGTAATGGAGAGTATGTATGTGTATGTAAGTGAGTTATCATCTCTCTCTCTCTCTCTTTCTACCTCCTTGTATTTCTCCACAAATCTGGGCATCATTCCCAAAGGCATGCCTATATATTTTTTTTCAGCCTCTTATTCCTCCTCTTCTCCTCTCCCTTATTCAAATTGCCTAATATTTTATCCCATAGTATGACAAATGTTATTTAGCTGGTTCCTTATTAATGGATACTTAGGGTTCAACTGTTAAGCTTCTGCATTGAGTCTTATAATTAACAGGGAGTTTTCATATTCTAACTGTAACTATAAAAAAAAAAATGTATATTTTTTCCCTGGCTGTGACTACAAGCTGAATGCTAAACAGATTCTAGAACTATCAGGGTGTTCACTGTGTTGAACTCCAAAACATAAAGAATTTTTAAAAAATTAGTACATATTGAAACTTCCAAATTCAATATAACAAAACAGAAGCTGTATTGGAAGCCTTATTAAAATCTTTCTATAGGGAATTGGTAGTAAAAAAACAAAAAAACTTGATATATAGAACCCCTACAGCTGACAAATCACACTTGTGTCTGGCATAACGAGACATTTGCAATGAGCAAAGCTGTACGCACAGTGGAGTTGCGTATCTAGTTGCACAGGAAGGCACGCATGCGGCACAGCATGTAAGGCCAATGAAGAAGACTCCATGAGGTAGGTGGTCTCGCTTTCTTTTTTAAGTTATGGTCCCTGTGCAAAACATATATACAGAGCCTTGGTCAAGATGACAGCATAGGCAAACGCAGTATTCAGAACCTCCCACAACCACATCAATTAAAACTAAATTCCAGAACAACCATCATTCAGAACCACCTGAAATGTAACTGAGCACCAGTCCTATCGCTAAGGTTATAAAGAAGAAGCCACACTGAGACTGGAAGGAGGGGCTAGTCCCACACCCACATGTAGTGCTTAAAACTTGGGTAAGATACCTCAGCTGAGGAGGTCCCCCCTGAAAATTCAGGGGTCCCAGACCCAAACCGGGGCTCCAGCCTGGGTTCCAGTGCTGAGAAGAGAATCCCCATACCGTTGGGCTGTAAAACCCAGTGGATATTGTGGCTGAGTGAGAGAGAGCCCGCAGTCCCAGGCAGTTCCTCTGAAAGGGCCTGGACAGACTTCCTCAGACTCTCTCCCTCTGAGCTCCAGCACTGGGACCGCAGCTTAAAAGGCACCTCAAACATACTGAATTGTCTGGCTTCAAAATGAGGGCTGAGGGGCAGCTTTCGCAGAGACAGGGTGCTGGCAGAAGCCATTATTCCTTTGCAAGCCTTCCCCACACAGAGCCAGAAGGCAGGCGCCACACCGAGTGTCCATCAGCCCGGCTTACACTGTTTATTCCACCCTGGTGATTCCCTGAGACCCTACCCAACCCAACTTGCGAGCCCATCCAACCTATTTCCAGTGGCTTTTCATACAAATGGCCTGTGTTGGCTCACGATTCAAACTCTCCTAAAAACCTCTCACATAAGCCGCGTCTGGCCTCTGTGTGGCCCGTATCTCTCACTAAGTGCCCCCGAGCCTGGCACCAGTGGGAGCTGGCCTTGGTTCAAGTGCAGCCTCTCCAGGGTACCTCCAACTTCACCCCAAGTAGCAGCCATCTGCAGATCCCTTTGTAGCTCCTGCCAAGTGGCTCTGGGCAGGGCACAGGCCTAGGCTGACCTTAGCCCAGGAGGCCCCAGAGCCAGCACACCGTGTGGAGAGCTTCAGGGCAACATAATTCAAGGGGTGAACTTGGCTAGTTTTTGAGCCCCGCTGGAGTGAGTTCTGTTCCATGCTATGGGCCACTGCAAAGCTGACCCTCCACAATGGTCAGGGCCACTCCTCACAGCTGACTGACCTGGTAGTAAATGCCACCCATTGACCTGCCAACAGCAACAAAGGCCCAACAGTAGGAGGGTGGACACTGTCCACATAGGAGTACCCTTTCTACACTGACTTCACAAAAACACCAGAAGCCCACCAATTAAAGAATCCCAAAGTAGAAAGAAAGAGGGGTGGGGGAGGTTAGAGAGTGTAAAGGGGGGACAAATGGTGATGGAATAAGATTTGGCTTGGGGTGATGAACAGACAATACAATATACAAATGATGTATTATAGAATTGTACCCCTAAAACCTATATAAATTTATTAACCAATGTCATCCCAGTAAATTCAAGAATTTTTTTTTTAAAGAGAGAAAGGAAATAAAGAATCAAAAAAATAAAAGGAAGTAAAATAAAGAATTAACCAAACATGAGCTAAACCTTCTCTTAGAGATATCACCTGTTATGCCTGGACTAAAATGAGAAGGTGTAACATTGAATTTCCCTCTTTGCTGAAGATGTTTGACTTAAATTAGGTCAGGCATCACATAATGACATTTCAGTCAACGACGAATCACATATATGACGGTTGTCCCATAAAATCATAATGAAGCTAAAAAATTCTTACTGCCTAGTTAGTGAGTGATGTCATATCCATCACAATGCTGTAGTACAATGAGTAACTCATGCTTGTGGGAGATGCTGTTGTTAAAAACCGACTGTGCTAACAGTTGTATAAAAGTACAGCACATACAAGTATGTACAGTGCAGAATACTGATAATGATCAAACATAACTATGTTACTGCTTTATGTATTTACTCTACTAGACTTTTAATCATTATTTTAGAGTACACTGTTTATACTTATAAAAAAAGAAAATTTACTGTAAAACCATTTGCCACATTATGCCAGCAGTAGCCTCATGTAGCTTGTGTTCATGTCTCTTGAATGCATCGTTTTCTCTGGTATTTGATTTAATCTCATGTTGTTTTGCTGATCATGGCCCCTAAGAGTACAGATCAACTGCTAATGTTGTCAGTAAGAGGCCACACCTACCAAGTAAACTGGAAACAAAATTAAAGTGATAGAGGACTACAAAGGTGGAACATTAGTGATGGTTACCGCTCACCAGGCAGGCATGTCTCACTCCACCATAACTCCTACCATCCTGAAGAACAAGAACAAAGTGACAGATGCTGTTAAAGGACCTGCTTCCTGAAGGCAATGGGACTACCAGGAATCGAGAAGGGCCTATACACAGACATGGAGAGGAGAAGCTTTGAATTAGCAGGACTGAAGACAAAACACAGTGGTGTATCCCTCTCATCAACATAATGATCATGGCAAAAGCAGACGTTTGTTTAATGTTGAAAGAAATACCTGGGCCTGACTACAATGTAGAATTTACTGCAAGCTCTGGGTGATTTAAACCAATCAAGGACCATTGTTATTATTACATATTGTGAAGGTGAATGAAGAGTATGCAAGTGCTGATGTGAAGACAGCTGAATAATTTTCAGAAACTCTAGATAAGCTAATTGTGGAGAAAAATTACTTCCCAGAGCAAATATTCAATATGGATCAAACCTCCCTATTCTAGAAACAGATGCCTGAAAGAACTTCATCCGTAAGGAGGCCAAGTCAGTGTCAGGTAGCAAGGCTTTTAAGGACAGAATAACAGTCATGCTTAGTGGCAATGTTGCAGGCTATAAATCAAAATCCTTTGTGATTCAATAGAGTAAGGACCCCAGGGCCTTCAAGCATATCAACAAGCACACACTGCCAGTGTACTATAGAAGCAATAAGAAGTCATGGATGACCCAGTTTCCTTTCCATGATGCCCTCCTGAATTGCTGGGCCAGTGAAATGGAGAAGTACTGTTTGGAGAACAATATACCTTTCAAGAGTTTGTTAACTGTTGATAATGCTCCCAGACATTCTCCTTTTATTAGTGGTCTTCATTCCCATATCCAAGTGGTGTTTCTCCTTTCAAGTACCATCTCTTTGACTTAACCAATAGATCGACACTTTATAGCAGCTTTTAAAGACTATTGCCTGAGAGAGAACTTTGCCTAGCCTGTTGCTGCAACTGAGAAGACCCTCATGCAATTCTAGAAGGACTACAACATCTATGACTCATAAAGAACCCAGATTGGATTTAGGATGATGTCACCAAGGAGTGTATAAATGGCATCTTGAAGAAGACATTTAAGAAGATCTTCCATAACTTCAAATGATATACCAAGGAAGAGAAAGTTGCACATATCAACAAGGCTGAGGTTAAAAGGTGAAATGACGTTACTGGGGACTCCATGAAGATGACATTGAAGAGCTCCCAATGGTGGTTCTTGAGGAATTAACTAATGAGGAGTTGTTGGAACTGGAACAGGAACTCATAGCTGAAGAAGAGAAAAGCTGAAGAAATGAAAGAATAGAAAAAAAAGAAGAATCCCCAAGAAAATTCACAGTGAAACATTAGCAGATGTTTTTACAGACCTTGAGAATCTCCTTTCAAATTTTGAAAACATAGACGCTAACTTTAAAATGTTTTCATTAATTGAAAGAAATATGTATGGTGAAAGATCTGCTTACAAATAATCTGTGATAGCCCTGGCCAGTTTGGCTCAGCGGTTAGAGCGTCGGCCTGCGGTCCAGAGAGATCGGGGTTCGGTTCCTGCTAAGGGCACATACCTTGGTTGCAGTTTGTCCCTGGCCCTTGTTGGTCGTGTGGGAGGTGGCCACCTGATGTGTCCCTTTCACGTTGACTGTCTCTCTCTCTCTCTCTCCCTCCCACTCTATCTGAACAGAAAATGGAAAAATGTTCTCCGGTGAGGGTAAAAAAAAAAAAAAATCTGTAATAAGAAACAAAACAAACAGATTACCAGGAACATATTTCTGCAAAGAGTGACACCTCAACTAGAACACCCTCAGGCCGGTCCTTCAGAAGGTATTCCAG
Organism: Molossus molossus; assembly: GCF_014108415.1. Taxonomy (NCBI): domain Eukaryota; kingdom Metazoa; phylum Chordata; class Mammalia; order Chiroptera; family Molossidae; genus Molossus; species Molossus molossus. The sequence goes on along the minus strand of NW_023425344.1, from coordinate 161,275,108 downwards.
AAGAAGGCAGTGTTATCATAGGAAATGACAGCTCCAGGTATATGTTTCCCCTGAAGACCTTCCAGAGAGACAGGTGTGCTGGTGGATGACAGTGAGATTAAGGACACTGGCTCTGCGTGGACCTGCACTAATGTGCTTGTGTCCTAGACTTAACAGAAAAGTTTAAAAATTAAAAAAAAAACAAAAAAACTTATAGAACAGGATATAAAGAAAATACTTTTGCACAGATGTACAATGTTTTAAGCTCTTTTATTAATGAGTCAAAAAGTTTAAAACTTTTGAAAGTTTATAAAGTAAAAAATACAGTAAACTAAGGTTCATTCATTACTGAAGAAAACATTTAACAATAAATTCAGTGCAGCCTAAGTGCACAGTGTTTACAAAGTCTGCAGCAGTGCACAGCCATGTCCCAGCCTTCACAGTCACTCGCTCACCGACTCACCAGAGCCACTCCCCGACCTGCAACTCCATTCATGGCAAGTGCCCTGTATAGGTGCACCAATTTTTATCTTTTGTACCATATTTCTACTATACCTCATTAAAATTTACATATATAAATACTTACCATGGTGTTTTAACTGCCTACAGTATTCAGTACAGTAACAGGCTGTGCAGATTTGTAGCCTAGGAGCAATAGGTTATACCATGTAGCCTAGGTGTGTAATAGGAGATGCCATCTAGGATTGTCTAAGTGCACTCTGTGATGTTCACATAGTGATAGGATACCAGTGGGCACTAAGAAAGGCATGACTGTAATCAAGTCCAAATTCTGCAATTTCACAAATATATCCTTTGCATTTCTTCTAAAACATTAACCTGGTTTAGCCTAGTAAAATTGTTTCTTTCTTTTTGAAACCCTCACCTGAGGATATATTTATTGATTCTTAGAGAGAGAGGAAGGAAGAGAGAGAGAGAGAGAAACATCAATGTGAGAGAGAAACATCAAGGGGCTGTCTTCCATACATTCCCTTAATGGGGATTCAACCAGCAGCCTAGGTATGTACCCTGACCAGGAATTGAACCCACAACCTTTTGGTACATGGGATGATGCTCCAACCAACTGAACTACCCAGCCAGGAAGAGCCTAGTCTCATCTTAACAGGATTATAACTTTTTCCGTGGTTTTGCTGCCTTTAATTTCTTACCCTATACATTGTCACAGGGCTAACTTTTTAAGCAAAGATGAAATTATGTTGCTCTACTTATCAAAATATTCATGGGCTCCATGAATAAGTTTCACATTTCCAGGCATAACCTCTAGAACCTTCATGTCTTGCCAGATGGCCAATTAGCATCACTTTAAACTGTGCTCTTTCAGTCACTCCTAAACCTTCATAAATACAGTAGGCCATTTCATGCCTCTAAGACTTTATACTCTGTTTCTGCTTCTCTTATTCTCATCCTTCAGGGTTCACCACAAATACCACTCTTTCTAGGAAACTATTTTATCTGACAATGGAAATAAATACTCCTCTTCTCCCAGAGCTCTATGCTTGACCTATATTAGAGATCTTACTTCAGCTACATTTACCTTATTTAGTATTTAATTTGTTTCACTCCACTAAATAATTTGTTTCTTGAAATCGAGACCTACATCAAGTGATCTATGAATGCTTGGGATTCCTAATAAAATTGTGTTCAATGAATTTGTTCGCCTTGGTTTTCACCGAATCTATATAGAATTCCTTTAGCCACACATTTATTATGAGACACTATTGAACAGGTTGCTATACGTGAATATGGCGCAGCAAACGTAAGTTGTCACCTAAATTCTATTCCAAAATAAGTATATGTCTTACACATGTGTTTCAATAGATTTAGCCTAGTATATTTCCAACTATTTGTGGATTTGCATCTTTGTTTTATTTATGCTTTAAACATCTGCTGCTCAGTATAGTAGCCAATAGACATATGCTCCTGTTTACATTTATGTTTTTATTAATCAAAATTCAATGCAATAAAAATGCACTTCCATACTTATGCTAACCATATTTAAAAGGTTGTTTCTACTTTATAGAAATTTCCATCATCACAGAATTCTCTCTTGGCCTGAACTGCTGTAAAGTTTAAACTCAAAATTCAAATTATACCTATGTGCAACTGGTAACATCCTGAAACAGAAATGCTGTGCTTTACAATGGAGTCTTAACATTGCTTTTAACTAAGTTGTATGTATTTGTACTACTAGTTTACTGGCGCCTGATATAGGGACTCATATAATTTTTCCAACACTTAAAAATTTACCCTCAATAACGCAGTTGATTGCAGATACATGTGCCTTTATAAATCTGGTCACACACAACTACTTTGGGTAGAAGGTATGAGGGACTGACAATGCAAACTTGTGGAATGCATATTATTAAATGAAAGTTCCAGCTTCCTGTGACAGAATATCTGAGCATCTTTTTTTTTTTCCTCACCTGAGGATATTTCTCCATTTTTTGTACAGATAGAGTGGGAGGGAGAGAGAGGAAGGGAGAGAGAGAGAAACATCGATGTGAAGGGACAAATCGAGTGGCTGCCACCCACACGACCAACCAGGGCCGGGGACAAACTGCAACAGAAGTACGTGCCCTTAGCGGGAACCAAACCCGGGTCTCTCCGGACCACAGGCCGACGCTCTAACCGCTGAGCCAAACTGGCCAGGGCTATCTGAGCATCTTGAACATCCTGTTGGCCAATTTGCTGAAAGAATGTCAGAGAAGGAACCAGGAAAGAATGAATGTTTATGGCTCAGAATATAAAAGTCCACTCGTACCCACCTTCAGTGTGGAAAATGTCCCATCTTTACACAAAGGGGATACACAATGTCATGCATTTAAGCTTTTATATCTTGGCGTTTATTTCACTCACTCTTCTCATACTTCAAGACTTACCTTGAACTCCTCACCCTCCACCCCCTATTTTCTCCACATTGGTTAGGAGGTCTGCAAGTACAGAATGATAAAAAAAAAAAATAAATAATAAAAAGGAAATTCCTCTACTAGAGATAAGGACTGGCCCCTCTTCGATGTTGACTCCTGTGATAACAGCATTTTTTTTTTTTTTTAACACAGACTTGATATATATTTGATCATCTAACATAGAAATGGAGACTCTGGAATCTGCTTTGGGGCCACCACTTTGCATTTTCCACCCATAAGGGGACTGGCTGCCCTTTTGTTAACTAGATGAACTATATTTCTCACTTTGAAAAGATATACCCCTTATGCTTTGATGATGAGAAATTGCCTCATGACATTCTTTCATTATTATGAAGGTACTTTAGTTTTGGTTTCATAATGATCAGCAGAAATTCATTTAACAATGGAGTGAGCAAAAATCTAACAAAGGATCAGACTGTTATTACTGGGGACATAATAACCTCCACTAACTGACCTTCAGTGACAGAGAGACTCCTCATTGGCAAGAGGCTTTCATACGACACTTTCCTAGTAGAGAACTGTTCACACACACGATCAGTAAAGGACATATATAGCTTTCTATCAGATATCAAGAGTAAAAATATTGCCTCAGAAAGCTATAGAACTAAGTAGTACTGTTACCTTTTTACAAACATTGAAGTAAAAATCATGTAAGAGAAGCTAACCCCCTCAAAATTTTAGTCTAACCAATTTTGACAAGAATATTTGAAAAATATCTCACGAAATTATCTTTCACTAATTACATTTACCATTTTACCCTCTGCAATGCTCCTTTTTATATGAACAATGTTTTCTTTAATACATTATATAAAATATCAGATATATGTAAATTACTGTTAAAGATTTGAGCATAAGATATCCAATATACGTGTATTAACACTAACAGCAAAAACAGAAACAAAAAACAAAAAACCCACTGTCTTTTCTCTAGCTAGACCTACCATTATCTTATACCTTATATTTGTTTTTATCTCTCTATTCAAGTATATTTATATTGTGTGAAGTTGTAAAATTTAATTTTAATCAGGAAACCAAGTGAACAACTATTCTCCATAATTTTAAACCTTTTTATTTTCCTATCTTTTTTTTCCCCCTGCATTCATGATTTTATGTGCTCATAATGTGAAACCTCAAAAGATTTCTCTGGCCAAAATCTAAAGATCAATATGTTAGAATTGCTAAATGTATTCAAATGCATTTTCATGACTAAATCTTTATTAAGCAAGTTTCGTGTTTACCTTTTTCTTTGCTTGGATGAAAAGGGTTATAGAATTTTTCTGAAAATAACATCATCCAGATAAAAATGTTGAGTATATCCCAAGACACATAAGGATCATAAAGAGCGAGGGAAGCAAGCATGCCAGCTAATCTAGTTCACTGTTCTCATAAAGGGCAATGGTGGCACTTTAGAGCCAGTACATCTATTCATTTTCATGGTAATAAAACCATTCCTGAAAGTGACTTTGTCCAGAGTAAATGGCTCTGTGTTATCACATGATGTACTTCAGAGGTGAGTTGTCATAGATCACCAAATATCGTGACCGTCTTATATCTTAATAAAAAGTCCTCTGTTCATTCGAGTACCTTTTTGCAAACTGAGTCTGTATCACTATCGGTCCAAAACTTAGCCCAATGTTTCAATGAAAAAAAGTTTAATACAAATGCTATCACAGCCAACAAATGAGAAAGGATGCAGATAAAACAAGTAGGTGTTTCTCTGTTTCATAAAAAAAAAAATTACATTCTACATTTAAACAGCGAAGAAAAAAATGACATACTACAAAAGATAAAGTACTGATGCAAAGATTATTGTTTAAGTAAAAACTCTGAAAGCAATATTTATATGTAATCAGTAAATTTGACTTGTTCCTTTTAGGAGAAGCAGTTTTTTAAAAGTGAATTAAATTAAAATGATTTTAGAAATGTATTTATTTTGTTAATTATATATCTCTTATTAAGCTGAGTCACTGCAGTATAAAAAATTAGATTTCATTTTTAATGTATATTTATGAAAGAATTCCTCACAGGAATCACAATGTTATATAGACCAATGTCTACATAAATATATTTTAAAATTTCATTTTATCATTATCGTTATAAGGACACATATATTTGTATCCTTAATGATATTTTATTATAAATCATAATTACCCATTTCACCAAAAATAAATGAGAAATAGTAGATAGCTATAAAGGGAAATGACCAGAGAAGAGAGACAGTAAAAGAAATATTCCTAGTTTTTATATTAAAATTTTAATTCTGTTTTTACTGCTTATTTAAAACAAAGGGAGTCAATACATCTGCAGTATGAGCTCAGTGTTACCCTGATTGAAGTTTTTAAAAAGGCAAGCGAATGCTTGTGATCGGGCCAGAGTTTTGCTACGTTGGCCTCAATATATAATTCTCATTGTTAATTGAAAATACAGTGCTAATTAAGCTCAGTATGGATGGGTGGCTCAGAATTAGCCTCATATAGTTCTCCAGGGGGTTTAAGAATATCCACTCCTCTCCTACTTCCCACCAGCATGCACAGGAAAGCCCAGCAGAAGGCAGCCCTTCCGTTCCTCAGTCACATTCTCCTGGTGCATGAATTATCTGGGGCACAGGCTAGTGGCCCCTATAAGACCCACCCTGATAGTCTTTCTCTAACAGTGATTTATATGAAACAGTTAGAAATGACCTTTGTGGTGATTTGGTTCAAATGCTCATATATTTCGAAACATTTTTAATATAAAGAATTCTTCACAAACTGACACCATAATACTCTCCAATTGTATTCGGGGCTGTAAAGGTGCCTACAGTTTTATTGTTGAACGGTTCAAATGATTGGATAATTCTAATACGTTCATTTCAAATTTCAAAAGTGGTTTCAGGTTGCCTTCTAAACTAATGCTGAGGAATCGGCTCCTATTTTTGACAAGTGAAGCAAACTTTCAGGTATTTGAAGACAATTAAGGTCTGTGGTTGATCACGGTAGCTGTAGTTTTGCTACCCCATTTGCTTCTTCGTTCTTTTAACATTGGCCTTAAAGATCACATCTGAAGGCAGGTAGAATAGACCAGGTTTGTCAGTCTCAGCACTACTGACACTTCAAGCCCCAAACTGCTTATTGTTGTTGGATTTCCTGTTTATTTAGAGTGTTTAGCAACATCGCTGGCCTCTATCCACTCCATTCCAGCGGCACCCCACACACATTGTGACAACCAAATATTTCTCCAGATATCGCCAAGTGTCCCCTGACAGGGTAATCAAGAGATTCTTCCCCACAGGCACGTGAAAAAAAATTCTGTCATCAAGGAAATTCACATGAAGAAGAAGCCTATTTGGGGTTGTTAGTGGCTGTGACAGACATCATTGGTTGCCTCCCCAATCAACTCTCTTTTTCCAGCTATTAAGGAAAGCCTGATTGTGTTTGTGCTGACAAGAAAGTGTTGAAAGAACACTTCCCAATCTCCTAGGCAGTTAGGAGAAGCTCCTTGATCCAGCTGTGGCAAATGAAAACAAACAGAATGTACTAGGTGATGCTTCTAGGAAAGTTCTTTAAAGAGAAATACAATTATTCTGCATCCTTTGTCCTGTGTCCATCTTCTTGTTGCCTAGGCTGTAGAGTCACTGTGAAGCGAGGTAAGCTGTGAGAACTAAGCAAGACTCTAAGCGTATTGGAACACGAAGGTTTCAGGACTCCTGGTCCTTGATCATGTCCTTGCTCATCCTTGAATCAGCCTTGGTCTGGTTCTTCCAGAGGTCTCTTTGGGGAAAGAATGGTGCAAGGGGGAGGGGCTAACTGTTTTACTCTGCTAGTTTTATTTTGCCCCCTATAAAGGAATTTAAATAAACACAATCTCGGACTAATAGTAATACTTCTGCTTTAGGGAAAAAAAAACCACAAAGCAGATGTCTATATTACGAATATCCCAAGCCTCTTCTCATGTGCAAGCAGTTTTCGTGCATGTTTTCCAGTTATTCCACATCTGTCATGTTTCAATCACAGGGAGCAAGGTATGCTGCTCTGTCCCAAACACGAAGATGTGAAAGAAACAATATACTTCCTCAGCCAGTTTCTTAGGACAGAGAAAACACAAAATTATATGGGACTGCTAGTGTTTTGTTATAACCATTTCTATATTATCAGGCAAAGAACAGAAAAATACTAGACAAGATAGAAGATGAACTTCAATAAGGAAAAATAGTAATAATACAACGTTAATGTTTAATCTTTCAAAATGAATGATGCAGCAGATTGGTTATTTATGAAAACTTCATAACTTTTTATCCATTACCTCACAAGTGTGTATAAAGGAACATAAATTTGACTTTTAAATTTCCTAACCTCTCTGTTGGCTCTCCACTTGACTTGTCTTTAACTGTATGTCAAGACCAGAATATTTGCAAGTGCCAATAGGCTCAATTTTGTTGTTGTTTTGTTTCATAATAGATATTATCTGTTAACCCCGAAGACCTTTGCTGAGAAACCAAATTGTTTTCCACAGACATCATTAGGAACGAGCTTTCTGCTAAAGAATTCCCCGCCACACGTGCGGCTGTGCTCCTGTCTGCCTTGCACATATCTCTGGGCTTGTGATTGCATTTTTCTCACTCCCATCAGCAAATTTGCTTCACTAGCACTAGAATGTGTCATTAGTTATGACTCATCAGTTGTGGCATAATCATATCAAATCCTGCCCAATGTCTTCTGTCCTCATTTAAATACAAATTTTTCTTCTATTGCCAAGCTATCAAATATGTTTTTCACAAGGTTTTGTAATGAAAGGTGAAACAGCGTAGTCTGCACTCAGCAGCAAGGTTTAAAAAAGTAACTGATATTACTGCATGCGTTTTTCTAATGTGCTCTTTTATTTTTGAAAAAAAGTCTAACAACCACGCAATCACATATATTATATACCTGCTGATGGCAATCTGAATAAATACTTATGAAAAATAATCAAGAAATTGTCAGTTATATCAAGCTGCTTTTTTTCTTTTTAACCATTGCCCAGCCATCTTGACGTTGATAATGTCAAGGTCCTGATGATAGTCTTAATAAGTAAGGTGTGAATACCATCCTATTAAAATAAGAAAAAAAAAAACTCCAGATTTTGAACATGAAAGTCCAATACACTCAATTTTTAAATGGAATTTCTTTATTTGTAATAAAATATAATAAAGAGTAAACATAAATTCTCACAATTTTGTTCACGATCCTCTTTTAGTTTTATCCAAGCACCACCATTTGGTTTATCATTTGTTCTTTCATTTTTAAAAAGATTTTATTAGTATCATTTCTTCCTATTATAATTTTAGAGCTGAACTCCAGTTGCTCATGGGTCTGTGGTATGTACATAAATAATACTTCTCTGTTGCATGACCTCTGTTTCTACTCAAACCCTCAGTAGTAACAGAAAATAAAAACAACTAAATACCACACTTCCCCAGAGAATTTTACCATATAATATAATTTAAAATTTTCCCTTTATTTAGTTTTTACTTAATGACAAATTGGAGTTCAACTATAACCAATTTTAAAAGACTGAAGTATAACTGAGTTATAACACAGGTTGGTTACAATCCATATTAAAATGATATTTTGATATGTCTGGATACCATTACTAATAACTCTCTGATAGCTTAGCTACATCTGAGATATTTATATTCTATAAAAGAAAGAAAGAATTCAGGAAATTAAAATTGGTGAAAATTACAGAGCAATGATCCAATTCTTTTGAATGAATAAACCAGGCTTTGTGATGTCATTCAATGCAACTTCATTTTTGTCTTTCATTGTTCTTCATAATTTTTATCAGGAAAAGTTCCATTATGTACTAGATGAAAATCCAGTTGAATAATTTCAATTCTGGCTTTTGGGGTTTTTAAAAATATTATATCCTCTTTATTTCTGTTGCCCTTGGTTTTCTTTTCTCTAAACAATCATAAACCGACTTTGAATTCAACAATCTTCTAGAGCAAAATTATAAAATATATATATGGAGGTGTCAAAAAGAAACTAAGCCATTAAAGATTGCAGGGCTAAAATACTAAAACAATTCAAAAGAATATGTGCACCTGTATGTTCATAGCAGTGTTATTTATAATAGTCAAAATTTGGAAATAGCTCAAATTCCCATTAGTAGATGCGTGGATAAGAAAAAAAAGTTGTGGTAAATTTTTACAATTGAATACTTCATGGCCATAAAAAGAAAGAAACTGGCTGGCTGGTATGGCTCACAGGTTGAGCATCAACCCATGCACAAAGAGGTTATCGGTTCAATTTCTGGTCAGGGCACATGCCCAGGCTGTGGACCCAATCCCCACTGTGTGGCATGCAGGAGGTAACCAATCAATGTTCTATCTCTCTCTCCCTCTCCCTCTCCCTTCCCCTCTCTGTCAAATCAATAAAGGTAATTTTTTTTTTTTAAATTAAGAAGGAAACCTTACCTTTTGCAACAACATGGATAGACTGGTGACTGTTATGCTAAGTGAAATAAGCCAATCAGAGAAAGACAGATACCATATGATCTCACTTATATGTGGAATTTAATGAACAAAATAAACTGATGAACAAAATGGAAACAGAGGCATTGGATACATGAAGCAGACTGGTAGCTGTCAGAAGGGAGAAAGGAGGGGGGACTGGATGAAAGAAGGTGAAGGCAAAATAGATCCAGAGACATGTAATTAGGGAACAGACTAACAAAGCTCAGAGAGATTGGGGGGACGGGGAGGCTGGGAAGAAATAAACCAAAGAATTTAAATGCATATATGCACAACCCATGGACACAGACTATAGTTTGGGGAAAGTAGGAGGGGGGTGGGAAGAAGGTCAATAGAGGAAAAGGGGGGGCATCTGCAATACTTACAACAATAAAGATTAGAAAGAAAAGAAAACAAGGTGAAGAGATTAGCCAAAAAATGTGTATGCATAATTCACAGATGCAGACAACAGTGTGGTAATGGCCAGAGGGAAGTGGGAGTAGGGGCGGGGTGGAGGCAGGCAAGGGGGACATCAATAATAGTGTCAACAATAAAAACAAAGAAAAAAAGAAAAGCACTTCAGAGAAAAGAGAAAACTGTTTATTATTCCTGCCCCTTGCAGGATTTCCCCATCTGTAAATATCTATTGATAGGCTGAAAAACTAAGAAAATATGCTAATAGTCTTATAGGGAGATAAAAAAAAATAAGGTTCATGACTTCCATGGAGAAAGACTCTTACAAACCCAAGGTTTTCATCTGAAACCCCAAAGGCCTAAGAGCAGGGACAGAACTGTAATAGATTAGCTTTCACAGGAATTGCAGCTCAGCGATAAACTAGTATACTTGCTGCTGCTTAAAAGCGACATGCAATGACTCCTAGAACCACCCCCAACCCCCAGCAAATTAGCTTATGTGGAAAAACATAACATAAACCTGATTTTTATTTACCTTATCAAAAATATTTTCATAAACCATGAGCATAATTTAAATATGTGTGTATATGTATATACAATAAAATAAGAAAAGACGGATGTGACTGAAAGCTAAGAGAAAAAAATTAACAGTAGAAACAAGCCCAGATCCAAATACTGGGATCATCAGACTTAGACGTTAAATACTTGTTATTTGATTTAAAAAAAAAAAAAAAAATAGCCCAGGCCAGTTTGGCTCAGCGGTTAGAGCGTCGGCCTGCGGTCCGGAGACACCCGGGTTCGGTTCCCGCTAAGGGCACGTACTTCGGTTGCAGTTTGTCCCCGGCCCTGGTTGGTCGTGCGGGTGGCAGCCACTCGATGTGTCCCTTCACGTCGATGTTTCGCTCTCTCTCTCCCTTCCTCTCTATCTGTACAAAAAATGGAAAAATATCCTCGGGTGAGGATAAAAAAAAAAAAAAAAAAAAAAAATAGAAATTCCAAACATAAAATAATCTAAAGTAAGAAATGAACAGTTACATGCAGTAAGATATGTTTAGGGTTAACCAGAATTAACTAGTAAGTAGAATATCATGATATAAGAGATAAAATGAACAAAGGCCACATCTGGGAATATATCCTAAGAATCTGGAAACACCAGTCAGAAAAAATATATGCACCCCTATGTTTATAGCATCATTATTTACAATAGACAAAATCTGGGAGCAGCCCAAGTGCCCATCAGCAGATGAGTGGATAAAAAAGCTGTGGTACATATACACAATGGAATACTATGTGGCTACAATAAAAAGAAGGAACTCAACAGCGTAGATGAACCTGGAGAGCATTATGCTATGTAAAATAAACCAGTCAGAGGAGGCCAAATACCATATGATCTTACTAATATGTGGAATCTAATTAACAAAATAAACTGATGAAGAAAATAGGACCGCATGCATGGATACATGAAACAGACTGGCTGGTGCCTAAAAGGATGGGGATGGGGGAGACTGGATAAAGAAGGCGAAAGGATTAGCTGAAGAAGATATATGCATATCCCATGGACACAGACAAAAGTTTGGTGAAGGCCAAGGGAGGTAGAGGCAGGAGTTAGTGGAGTTGTGCAAAGGGGGGTAAAAAAAGAGGGAAACCTGCAATAATGTCAATATTAAAAATGTTTAATAAAAAAATAAATAAAGGTAAACAGTTTGATATATATATATTTTTGTCAAGAATATAGAAGATGTAAATATATATATATATATATATATATATATATAGCTGGAAAAAAGGAGTGCCTAATTCTAAGATTTCAATTTAAAATATATGTAGTATAGCTTATTAGAAAAAGTATTTGTTATTATCAAATTTGTTATACAAATATAAGTGATTTTATTGGTATAAATAAGGCACAAAAACAACTTACTCAGCAATACCATGGATGTAAAGGTTGCCTTGGTGGTAAATTATATCATTTTGTTGCCTTGTTAAGTGTAATCTGTAGAATCATGTAATAAATCATAGTGAATATATCCTATAAATAATACAGATAAAATAAAAATGTTCCTGTAAAAATAGTGAGCAAAAACTATCTAAGAATATATATCGAAAGTATTCTAAGATCTTTATAGTTTAAGAAAAATGATTAAAAATTTACTTTATACTAAACATTAATAAGTCAAGGAATTATATGATAATTTCTAGGATAAAGTCAAAAGATACCAAAACTAATTGGATAATAAACTGGTAAATTAAATAATAAAAATGCTTAATCATAAAGAAGGCAAGAACATAAAATGAAAGGAAGAAATAGCAACATGGTATATTAAAATCTAAAAATCTTTAGTTAGATGTAAATGATTTTACTTCTCCATTTCGAAAAGTTATCCAAAATAAATTTTAAAAGTACTCCAATGCTTTTTACAAAAATATATATAAGAATACAGAAAATAAGAAATAAAAAATATTCTGTCATGCTAACACAACCATAAAAAAGCTGGTGTATGAGATGCATACATTTTGTAACAAGAATGAGTACTAGGAATAAAGAAATACTTTTTAAAATAAAAAAGGAGCATTATGTCAGGAATATATGGCATTTCTAAATTTGTATGCATGTAATAAGGAGAAATACATGAATTCATAATTATTTAGAAATTTTACCTACTTCTCTTATTAACTATTGGAAGAAATACAAAAAATTGTCAGTAAGAATTTAGAATATGTAAATATCTCTATTAAAATTTTTAACCTAATTAGCAGATATAAAACACTGCATTCAATTACTGCAAAATACATTCTTTTGGTGTGGAAATTTAATATTTATTTAAATGCACCATATGCTATCCCATAAAGCAAGTGTTGACAAAGTTAAAGGATTGGAATACTACATTTCTGATACCAGGTGAATTAAGCTATAAATCAATTAGAAATGACAACTTAAAAATCACTGAATGTTTTAAAGTCAGGCAATCTATAAAATAAATTTTAGTGAAAATTAGAAAACCTTTTTAAATGAATGAGAATGAAAATGACATATTGAAACTCAGTAAAATTTGTAACCTTAATGGTATATATTATAAAGGAAAAAGGAAAGCTAAATTTAATAATCTAAATACCTGAGTCAATAGTTGAAAACAGAAGAAGTCCAAGAAACTTGACACAAAGAAGCTAGAAAACAAACAGTAAACCAAATACAACAAAAAATAGAAGCCATGTAAAAAACTAAGACATCAATAGCAACTGGCACATTTTCAAAGAATCAGGCAGTCAAGGAGATTACAGAAAAAGTTGTTCCCTTGTAAAGAAAAATAAAATCACTAATTTGCAGAACTCAGAGGTGGGGAAGAGGGAGAGAAAAGAGGACAGAAAACTATGAAAAGGGAAGAAACATCCCTAATTTATTAACGACTACCACCAAATGGCTGTAGCAAACATCTTTAGTAATGGCGACATATTGGACATTTTTCTCCTGATACTGGGAACAAGAAAATTATACCCTCTATTATCTGTTTGATTCAATATTATATCAGACAATATAGCTAGTGAAAAAGACAAGGAGAAAAAATAATTATAAGAATTTAAAAGGAAGAAATGAAACTAATATTTCATAGAAAATTTTAAATGATTTAGAAATAAACAATTTTAATAAATGAATACATTTACAAGGTGGTTAGGTATAAGATAATATGGGAAATTAATTGTATTTTATTTACCAGGAAAAGGGAGTTTACAAAAATGAAATATGAAAAATAGATGGCATTAACAATAACATCAGAAATATCAATCATCCAGGAATTAATCTACTAAATAGAGTACAAAACCTCAAAACAGAAACCTACAAAGCATTATGCAGAACATTGTGAAAATCGGGATATTAGTTACCTGGAAAGGTACAAGAAAATTATCCTGGGAAGAGTTGAAAGGGATTCTGGGTTGTTAGTAATGTTTAATTTCCTGACCTAGGTGATTGTTGCTTGTGTTTATTACAACATTCCAGTCTACTTTTCTTTTTATGTGGTGATACCCACTGAAATGCTTATTATGTAATATCATTAATATACTTATAATTTATGTATATTTTTCTATGCATGCAAAGCATTATTAAAACATTTATTAAAAAGAAAATAAATAAGGATGTTAAATCATTTTATAATTTGTACACCCTATATCTCTCAACATTCCACTTATATTTGATTTTCTTATTTGAATACTTTCTTTAAAAATATTTTCAGTATATGTTTTAGATTGGTATACCAAGCCATTCGAGGCTGAATGTGCGTGGGAATTTTTTTTTTTTAATATTTTCAATGTTCTACAGCATTTGGGTTGGATATAGAATTCTACATCGGAGTAGTTTTCCTTCAATACTTTAATAATGCCCCATTATCTTCTTGCAGCCAGGTTGCAGTATTAAAACTTGATATAAAGCTAATTTTCGGTTCTCTCTGTGTGATCTGGCCCTCATTCTTTTGTTGTTAGAATTTTGTTTTGACTTTAGCTAATTTACTTTACTACAGAAGGCACATTCTTTTCAAGTGCACACAAGATGTTTCAAAACATAAAATGGCCATATGCTAGCCACACAACAAGTCTAAATACATTTCAAGGTATTTCAATCATTCAGAAATGTCCCTTAGCTAAAATACCTGGAGAAAAGCATCATATTTTATTTATTTGTTTCAAATTCTACAGAGTATAGATGTACAATTCCTGATAAATGTCAGGTGGTGTTAAATTGGACTTCTCTTCTGTCCTCCTGTATAGTAGCACTTAGTTTTTTGTTGTTTGTTTGTTTGTGCAAGCCTATTTTTTTTTCCTCAGGTTTTAAAATGTACTTGTTTCTAAAGTAATAATTGACATAGATCCAGCTAATATAGTTAACGATTCTATCCATCTTTCATTATTTCCTCAAACTAGGTTAACATTTTTCAAAGTTGATATTGATTGTTTCTTCCACTTGTGATATTTACCTTACCTTGCAGGGGTGGGGAACTTTTTTTCTGCCAAGGGTCATATTTGATATCTATAACATCATTCAAAGGCCATACAAAATTATCAACTTAAAAACGAGCCTGCCATATTTGGTGAGGCTACCGTGATGAGGCGTGTGATGTTAGCTGGTACTGACTGTGGGGCCTTCCGCAGTCTGCAGGCCAGATGCTTCCCACCCCTGCAGGCTTAGAGAGTAGAAAAAGACTAAAGAGCAGACTTGATTTTTGCGATCCAGAAATCAAATAAGGTTTGAAAAAGACGGTGGCTATAGAAATGTTGACACGCATGACATTTATCAATACAGTGCTTATTTTTTACAATTTAGTCATTGATCAAGTAAGTGGGGGACACAACTAAAAAACAAGCAATGAGAAAAGAAATTAATAGTGTATCTTAAATTTGACACTGGAGTTCTAAATCAAAGAGAATAGCATTTATTTTAATGGGAAAATGAAGAAAAGATGAGCTTGTGGGTGAAATGAATTTACAGTGGACATGGAAGACCAAGCCTTAGGGACTGTCACCCAGAAACAAATTAGAGAAATAAAATGAGCCACTGAAGTGAACATAATAAAAAGTTCAAAAACTATAAACTGTCCACTGTAAATAAAAGTCCAAAAAAGATTAATTTAGGAAAAAGAAAGGATTGTGATTAGACATGCAGCATGGCCAAGCCACATGTAAGTTCTGCCAGGACAAAGACAAAGAAGCACTTCATAGGAGGGAAAGAAAGTTAGGGAAGGGCTTGTTATAACCAGAGTGCTTTCTTGTAAACATGGAGTTCTTCCTGCAGGCTTCTAGGGAGGACTTCAGGTGTAAGAGTCCCTCCTACAAGCCATCCCAGTTCCTGTCTAAGTTAAGGCCGCTGTCATAATGACAAAACAAAATTGGAAGACTGCAATGTCACAGAAGACAAAAAAAGATTTCAGTGAATGTTGACAATAAAAAATAAATACTTACGAACATATAAAAATTGATTTTGTACAATAATAATGTTCTAATTTATTGATATTTCTGATAGAGAACAATAATCTGTATCTACTGTCATATTTTGGTGGATACTTTTCTTTCTAAGTCTTCTCATTATATATTTCAGTCTGGGTGAGATAAATATAACAGTTCTTAAATCACCTTGTATTATTGTCTGGCTATTTAATTAGGACATTTTACAGTCAAACCTCTTTTCATAGAGTTCTACATATGTCATCTAATTATTACTGAGAGGCATCCATATACTACTGAGAATTCAATTATAAATTACCTCTTTCGAAAGTTCACTGGAGCATATTCATGGATGTTATTTCCTTTTGTTACTGCATCACACCTCTGAAACTTTACACCAAGAAAACAAGTTGTGCACATGTAAATAAGAAAACAATGCATTAGTATCAGTATTAGAAGGAAATTTTAAAAGAAATATATGTACTTCGTTATTCTTTATTGATACAAGAGAAATAAAAGACAAACTAAATTTAATAAAATATTTGATAGCATATTACTAGAAGACTGGAAAAAAGCATTTGAAAAACAAAAGCTCATAATTTTGAGCTACTTTATATTATTAAATTGGAAGAAGGTCAATTACCAAGAATAAATTAAGTAAACTTTTAATCTTTAAAATGAGGCACCACAAGAAAAAAAGCCAAGAAAGAAATCAGAGAAATTATAGATAACAAATAAAAATTACATGATTCAAAGTTAAATAAGACTTGGATATGACTGTAAGCAAGGAGGACAAAATTATATAATTTGGATAACAGAATGCAAGGAAGAATGAATTAGAACAGATGCAAATAACTTACTGTTCCACTTTAATATTGAATGGAAGGGATAAAGAAGGAGACAAGTTAAAGAAAAAAAAATATTCTTATGAGACTTCTTTACCAGCGCCTCACAGACTAAATATGTCAGAGATAAGTTTGACATATGGTTGCTCTTACGTTTTTGTCTCATTGCTCCACAAGTACACCAAAGGAATATTTGCATAAGAAATTGTACAAGTCATTTAACATAAAATTATAGGTACTGAAAGGTTTTATATAAAATAAGTCTAGAGTAATATAAAGTTTTGGTAGAATGGGCATATAAGTGTAGTGTTTTGGTGAAGTTTGAAAGAAATGGATCATATTTGATGATTCCAACAACTGCTTCAGGAAAATAATTTTTTATTTAGAAAAATGAAATATAGAATAAAGGAAATAAAATAGTAAAATGTGAAACATAAGAAACAGAATTATAACAAGTATAAAGTATACTTTATAACAAGTATAAAGAGGAAAAAATAAATTCATCTAGCAAGTAGGGAGGAAGGCAGTTTGATAGGGATATTTCAAAAACAAAGAGAATACAGGAACTTGAAGAAGGCAAATCAAGATTAGACAGAACCCCCAAAAATTTGAAAACAAGATAGGAAAAACTGAGAAAAATATGAAAGGAAATATAATACTACAACTGTAAACTATAACTCATATAACAAAATACAAAATCATTTTCAAAGTGTAAGATTATACAAAGCAATCAGACAAAATAAATGAATAAAAGGTATCCCGATTGGAAAGGAAAAAGTAAAATTCTCATTATTTGCAGATGACATGATACTATATATAAAAAATCCTAAATACGTCACCAAAATAGTATTAGAATTAATAGATGAATTCAGTAAAGTTGCAGGATACAAAATCAATATAGAGAAATCTGTTGCATTTCTATACACCAAAAATGGACAATCAGGAGGATACATTAAGAAAACAACCTCATTTGCAATTTCATCAAAAAGCATAAAATACTTAGGAATAAATTTAATCAAAGAGGTAAAATACCTGTACTCTGAAAACTATAACACACTGAAGAAAGAGACTGAAGAAGGTAAAAATAAACAGAAAGATATACAGTACTCATGAATTGGAAGGATTAATATTGTTAAAATATCCTTACTATCTAAAGTGATACACAGATCGAATGCAATCCAAATTAAAATAACAAAAGCATTCTTCTCAGAATTAAAACAACTAATCATAAAATTTATATGGAACACACACACAAAAAAAACAAATATACAAAGAAATCATGAAAAAGACCAAAGTGGAAAGTATCATGCTCTTTGATATTAAATCATACTGTAAAGATATAATAATCAAAACAGTATGGTGCTGGCATAGAAACAGATATAGAGATCAATGGAATAGAATCGAGAACTGAAAATAAATCTCCACTTATATGGTCAATTAATCTATGCCAACAAAGGCAAGAATATACAATGGGATGATGGCAGTCTCTTCAATAAGTGGTGTTCATAAAACTGAACAAATACATGCATAAAAATGATATTAAACTACTTTCTTACATCATATACAAAATAAACTTAAAATAGATTGAAGACTTAAATGTAAGACCTGAAACCATTAAACTCCTAGAAGAAAATACAGGCGGTAAACTCTTTGACATCAGTCTTAGCAATATATTTTTGTATATGCCTCTTTGGAAAAGGGAAAATAGAAAAGAAAATTTAATAAATACGACAAACTAAAAAGTTTCTGCTCAGTGAAGAAAAGCAGCAAAATGAAAAGATAATCTACTGAACAGAAGGAGATACAAGTGATATATCCCTTAAAGGGCTAACATCTAAAATATAAGAAACTCATACAACTTAACACCAGAAAAACAAAATCACATTTCTCGAGAGATGGCCAACAGACATATGAAAAATATTCAACATCATCAATCATCAGGAAAATTAAAATTAAAATGACAATGATATATCACCTCACATCTTTTAGAATGGCTAGCCTCAATAAATCAACAAATAACATGACTGGCTATGATGTACAGAAAAGGGAATCTTCATGCACTATTGTAAATTAGTGCAGCCACTATAAAATATAATATGAAGATTCTTCAAAAAATAAAAAATAGAGCAGGCATATATGATCCAGTAATTTTACTTCTGGGTATTTATCCAAATATAACAAATGTAGTAATTCAAAAAGAGATATACACCCATATGTTCATTGCAGCATTACTAGTAAGAGCCAAGATATGGAGGCAAGCTAGATGTCCATCAATAGAGGAATGGATGATAAAATGTGATATATACATACAATGAAATATTATTCAGCAGTTAAAAAATAATGAAATCTTGCCATTTGTGACAACATAGACGGACGGAGAGAGTATTATGTTAAGTGAAATAAGTCACACAGAGAAAGAAATTTATGACATACTCATAGACATAAAAATGGTTGCCAAAGGGGAAGGTGTGAAGGGACGGGAACTAAAAAAAAAGAAGTGAAACCTTGATCCACTGGCTACTGTTAAGTGAACCAGAGTAGACACCTGACCAAACAAGGTCAATTACATTGTCTTTTTCACCTAGGAATTCTAATTTAGTTTGGGCTGACACCTTGAATGCAAGAAGTGAAAAAATTCAGAAACTGTGTCAGGTTATTATCCTCCAGGTGAATTGAAGAGTAGAGAATGCCAGTCTGCAGAGAGAGGAGAAAGAGTCAGAGATGTGGGGAGAAGCAGAAATAAGAGACAGAGACAATATATTACCGGGATCACTTCATTGCACATTTTAGTTGCTTTCTGCATTCCTTTCTCTTCATTCTGTGAAACACTTCAGTATTCTTATAGCAGCTTATATTTTCCTCTTAAGCAAACTTGGGTGGCTTTCAATTACTTACATCCAAAAAGTTATCATAACTTTATAGATAAGAGGATGATTGAGTAAATAATTGTACATTATATGAAAAGTAGATGATCAGAATGCCATTAAATATATTTTGGAGGACTATATTGACGTACAATACTCAACACATAATGATAAGTAAAAGTATTAAGATATACATTTTTTTGTGTGTGCAATAAAAAAAGAGATTGCAGAGGAAGATACAAATTTGGGGGAGAAGATTTTAGTAGGTTGGAGTCTTAATTGTCTGTCATTCAAATAAAAATATCCAATAAATAGTAAGACAGAGTTTATGATAGATCTCACACGTCTGTTGAATGTATAGGTTTTAAGTTAATATAGTATTTTCTCAGTGTTTATTGGATAAAATAATAAATGTAAGAAATAGTCTTTTACTTTTAATTCCTCTACCTAGAATAAATTAATCTTAGATTCCCTAAACACATTTGGAAACACTACTAGACTACTGATATTAGTACCTTGTCACAATTTTTCTAGTTACTCAACTAGCTTTTCAACTCTGATTCTCATTTACCAAATAAATAAGGAAAAAGGTTATCTATGTATTTTTGAAAGAAAACAATATTTCTTATCTTTATGACTAAAATTATATACCCTTTCTGAAACAAAGTTGTTTGAAGAAATAATCTAGCCAACTGACTGTTAATTAAAATTAAGAAATTATAAAAACTTAATAGTGCTATAAAAATTTGATGGTACTTATGAAAATTTTTTTACTTCCTGCAACAATGCATAATTCTCTTTATGAGTTTTGTGTTTCTTTCATCTTATGTGACTATGAACTATCGCACGTCTGTAGAACTTTCCCTAAGAATGTTTGTTTATAAGCCATTTAAAACTGCCAATTTTGTAGGTTTAAAATGGTTAACTATTAGCACTTTCATGAAATTCAATATCATAAAAATAAATTTAAGTTTTCATGATGCTAAAACAATTTTAGGCATCTTTTTGTTTGATCATTTAAGTCAAATTTTAAAAGTATATCTTTGTAAATCTATTCTTACACTCCATCTTTCTATGAAATCTATGAATTTTTCTTAATTAGATTTCCTAGCAAGCTCTTTTGTTTCAGATTAAAGAAAAAAAAAAATACCTTGCCAGAACATAATAATTAAGTTAACCTTTCTTTGCTCAAAAGTTCAGTTGTAAAAGTCATTGTGATTTATAACATTAGTGTACCTTCTCAATGTTCAACAATTAAAGCTGTTTTTGTTCTTATCTTCATTTTGAACTAATTTTAATCATTTTCATTATTCCAAGAAAGTGCTTATTTTACGGAATAAATTATTTGCATATATAATAATTAAATCACATGAAAGTAAACATTCTCAATATAAACATTTTAATTTTTTTCCTTTTATTGATTTTAGAGAGAGAGGAAGTGAGAGGGAGAGAGAGATAGAAGCATTGATGAGAGAACATCGATTGGCCACCTCCTACACGCTCCCCACTGGAAATCGGGCCCACCACCTGGGCATGTGTCTTGACTGGGAATCAAACCAGTGACCTCTTTGTGCGTAGGTCAATGCTCAACCACTGAGCCACACTGGCCGGACTCAATATAAACATTTTATAATTTATGGTTTCATTTATAAATCCATATGAAGAGAAAAACTAGCTTGTTTAATCTCAATATCTTGCTGTTAACACGAGGTCATTTTTTGATGGGGAATTCTGGGAATATGGCAACCTGAGTATATCTTCCTTACCTTCCAGTTCCAACTACAATGTACTTCTCTCTGCTTAGCCAGAATTCTGCTAAAACATGAAAACAACTTGAAGTGGCAACACTGTTAAATTTGCAAAGGGCTCCCTCCTCAGAAATCTTGAGGGGAAAAAAAAAGTAGAAAGCAGGAGCAAAATGGTGTGTGTGGAGGGGGAGAGAGGTTGGTTAATGAGGGTAGGACAATTCCAGTAAGAGCTTAGCAGTCAAAGATCTGAGTCTAAAGAGAACTTCCACAGGAATGATTATGTTCATGTCCTTGACCTTGAAAAGAGGTCAGAGAGATCTCAATAAGCAGACTTTGTTAACTGCTTAGATTGGATCCATTAGCTTTTTTGCCATTCATCAAATGGGAGATTTAATTCTTGTGTTGGCTCTGACCCCTGGCGACCCTATGAATGAGTGATGTCCACAATGTCATGTCCTCAACAGCCCTGCTCAGCTCCTTTAGACTCATGATTATGGCTTCTGTTATGGCATCAATCCATCTCATATTTGGTCTTCCTCTTTTCCTGCTGCCTTTTATTTTTCCCAGCATTATTGTCTTTTCCAAAGAACCCCGGAGTGCCTGAAGTGGGATAGCTTCAGCTTTGTCATTTTTTGTCTCAAGGAATGTTTTCAGGCTTCATTTGCTCTAGGATCCACTTGTTCACTTTTCTGATAGTCCAGGGTACCTGTAGAGTTCCCCTCCAATACTGTATTTCAAATGAATCAATGTTTTTCCTATCAGCCTCTTCAATGTCCAACTTTTACATCCATGTACAGTAACTGGGAATACGAGGATGTGGATGATCTTAACTTTAGGTTTCTAATGAATGATTCTTCTTTGCTCTCGGTGATCTGTCCTACTTCATCCACTGCTGCTCTTCCAAGTCTCAGTTTTTTTTTCATTTCTTGGCTGCAGTCCCCATTTGAATTGATGACTGAACCAAGGTAATAAAATAGTTAACAACTTCAATGCCTTCATTGTCTATGTTAGAGCTGTGTAATTCTTCTGTAATCATGATTCTTTGTCTTCTTAATGTTCAAATATAGTCTTGCTTGGGTACTTTTTTCTTGCATTTTCATCAAAAGTCATTTCGAATTATTGCTACTTTATGCAAATAAGTTGTCTGCATATCTCAAGTTCTTGCAATTTCTTCCACCGATTTTGCTCCTCCTTCCTCTGAACCTATCCCAGTTATTTACATATGTTGTGCATACAGATTTAACGAATAGGTAGTTAAAATGCAACCTTGTTGAACACCTTTGTTTATATAAAACCACTCTGTCTCTCCACATTCTGTCTTGATAGTGGCTTCCTATCCACAATACAGGTTATACATCAAAATAAGTGCTGAGGCGCACCCATTTCTTTCAGAGCAATCTATAGCTTTTCATGATCTACATACTCAAAGGCTTTTCTGCAGTTTATAAGGCAAAGACTATCCTTTTTCTGAAATTATTTGAAGTTCTCCAAGAGCCAATTAATGTTCACAATTAGATCTTGAATGCCTTTTTCTTTTCTGAATCCAGTTTGAACATCCAGCATTTCTTGCTCCATACAAAAGAGAAGCCTTTGTTGTATCTCTTTAAGCAAAACTTTACTTGTGTGTGAAATTAGTACTATTGTTACTGCACTCTAGTATCTTCTTTCTTAAACATTGGGATGTAAATACTGAATGTTTCCAGTCTCTAGACCATTGTTTTTTTCCTGTATTTGTTGACATATTCTTGTTATGATTTTGACAGATTCTGTCTCTGTGGCTGAAAATAAAGCTATTAGTATTCCATCTACACCTGGTGATTTATTTCTTACAAATATTTTGAGGGCAGTTTTCACTTTGCTTTCTAGAATTACTGGTTCTTCCTCATAGAAATCTTAAAGGTATCTGCCATTCTTTGTCTCTTCTGTATAGATTTTCAGTATAACCTTATTGGTATTTAAAACATAGGTCTTAAATTCAAGAAGTTACAAAAAACTAAAGCATCAAATGTTGAACTCATTTGCAAAAATAGGTAGAAAACATTGAATTAAGATTTCCAGAAAAATGAGAGAAAAAGACTTCATTTTCCACAATACCATATCTGTCATGGGATTTTATATATATATTAAAACTGAAAAACCTTATTTCTCTTGTACTTAAGAAAAAACTTCACCCAAAATAATGAAGAAACTTAAACAGAAAGCTCAATATAGGAAACATAAATAGCAGAAGAAATAATGATAAGAAGTTAACCTATATAGGTTTTTAATTCATATTGATAACCTCTTTAGACATATGTTGTATCAATATCTGACAAGTTTCCTCAATCAGAAGAATCATAGATTAAGAAGATTTCTACTAGATACTAATAATCAGGAAAGAACAACAACACTAGAAAATGATGGCTGAGACAGAGGAAGTTAAGTAAATACATTCTAAAGGTATCATGAAATAAGGAGAGGAAGACTAGTGAATCAAAGAAAAGAAAAATTATTATAAAGATCATGTTCCTCTTTTGAGAGGGGAAGTGAATTAAAGTGCCATCATTGAAGAAAAATATATCTCAGTAATAAAAAATAGTTATTTTAAAAAAATAATATTATTCATATCTGATTAGGAGAATAGGTAAAAGGATAGCAATTATTTAAAGAAATAGAAAGATTATAGTAGACACAGAATAACAATAAACAAAACTCCATACTCTTGTGAAGTTTATATTTTAGTGGGAGGAGGTAAAAATAAATACTTAATGTTTTAGAGGTGATATTTCTATAAAGAAAAATGAAGCAGTAAGTGATTGAGAATGACTGGATAGTCAAGGAAAGTGTCTCTCAAGGTATGAAAATGCCCTAATTTGGAAATATTCTTGGCTTTCTTGGGAGATAGAAAGAATCCAAGGTAGTTTTTAAAAATGGTGAGCAGGGATGCATAGTTAAGAGGTCGGTGAAATAGTGAGGGTCAATATCATGGAGGGCCCCAAGGGTTATGAGAACAGATTTTATTCTGAGTGAGATGGGAGCCACTGGACGTTTAAAGACAAATAAATGATATGATTTACCTTATGTTTTTGTTTAGAGTTTTTAAAAGTTTGTTTATTGATTTTTTTAGAGAGAATAGAAGGGGGGGGGGAGAGAGAGAGAGAGAAACATCAATCAGCTGCCTCCAGCATGCCCCCTACTGGAGATGGAGCCTGCAACCTGGGCATGTGTTCTGACCAGGAATCAAACTGAAACCTCTCAGTCCTTGGGACGACACTCAATCCACTGAGCCACACCTGCCGGGCTACCTTGTTTAAATACAATTACTCAATTGTGTTGAAAATAAAACGTAGGAGCAAAAGAAAACAGTATATACTCCTTTATAGATTTTTTTTTTTTTTAAATCACGGTTTACATTCAGTGTTATTTAGTATTAATTGCAGGTAGTGGTTAGATAATCATATACTTTACCAAGTTGTTCCCTCTGATATTTCAATACCCAACTGGCACCATACATGGTTATTTCAATAATATTGACTATTTTTTCTATACTTTGCATCCCCATCCTTATATATATTTTTAATTGGGGAAGTGTCCTATGAATAGACATAAGATATGCCAAATTTCATGTGTACCTAACAATGGTCTTTGCCAAAGAATTTTGCTCCCCAATATCAATTGCTCAAATTCCTTAGAAATACAACTCTTCATTTTTGGTAGAATACATTTTATTTAACTTAAAGATAGCATTTACTCCTGGACTTTGCAACTAGATATGGAAAAATAACGATGCTCAGGCCAGTGGGAGGTAAACATAGGTGTTATGCTTCTTGTTAATAAAATGCATACATGATGTCAGAGTGGAGCTACCACCTTGGACCAATAGCATACCCTAGAAATTAAATTCGTGCACAGCAGAGCACAAATCAAAGAAGCCTAAAGAACTACTACCACAGAAAACTACACCAACTCTGGATTAGAATCTACCTCTGGCCTTTACCTTCTCTTTATCCCAGTTATTTTGTGTTTGTCTCACCATAGCTGAATATAATGCTAACTGGCATAATTAAGCAAAAAATAAGAGCACCTATCTGAAATGTTAGCTGGAAAAATTTTCTTCCTGCTATAAGCAAAGTACATGTGGAGCTACTACCGCAGATATTTTGGTCAAACATTTTGTGAGCAATGATAATAGCAACAGTGCATTCATAACTGCAAATGGACATTTTGAAAAGAAGTTCCAGTTCTTAACAATCTTTGGCCAAGTGAAATTACTACCAAAGTCCCAATTAAGACCTCACAAAAGGATTTTTAATGTCCTACCTTCTGATTAATTCTAGCCACTGGCTAACTAGATTTTTCTTCTTCAAAACACTGGAACAAGGGGAGATGTACTTTCTTTTTTCCTATAATTAGCATAGAATTAATATCCAGTAAATGTTTTAAGCATCAGATCACTGATTCTAATTTATTTTTAAACATTCAAATAGACTGAGCCACTGATTTCCATGGAAACGTAACAAAAAGGGAATTAGAAAACACTAGTTTATTTCATTTCATGTTGACTAATTGCCTAATTTTTATGACTTAGACTTAGGGTTTACTGAGCCAGTGCTTACCTTCATAGCTGTCACAAAACATTTTCAACAGGCAAAATGTTGCCAAAAATTCCAAATATGCATATTTTCTCAAAGACAATTTTGTGATATTCCTGAATATGAGCTTTACACTTTCTAATTATAAATAAATTGCATATTTATTTTAAAATTTTGGAAAATGCAAAACATTATAAAATCACCATCAAAAAAATCATTTGAACAGATAGATACACATACACTATTACTTTTAACTTCTTGAAGGCTAAATAATTATTTTTCTTTTGCCATTTTATCCATTTTCTTTCACCCATTTGAAATTATTTACTACTAGAATAATTTGAACAACATTGCTGTTTACTTTAAGAGGTTATCAGATATTTTGTTTTTATACTTATTTATAAATTTAAATTGTAAATTAGAAACATGAATAATTAGAAGTTTTACTTTCCTCCTGGCAGAAAATGTCCAGGGTACATACAAAACTGAGATTATTTGTTTCAATAGCTGCCATTACTCAGTTCAGTCAGATTTGAGCTATGGCAAAACTCTTCTCTGACATCAGAAAACAAACTTTGCAGAAACAAGTTGTTCTTAACCTACCAAAGAGAACAACTCCTTGACCAATAAAGCTTTAATATATAAGAGCACAGTAAGACATCCCTGTGAAGTTACTAAGCTTCAAGGGTCATAAAAAAGAAAACCTACATGGGTCTAGGTCACCCACAAAGGAAACATAAATTGGAATTATTTTACGGTTGTTAACATCAACTCAACAACTCCAGAAACAGAATCCAGCAGATCAACTTTAACAAGTAAATATTGGAAAAAATACATGCTGATGACTCTTTACCAGAGTTAGTTGATTATTATGGGCCAAGGAAATTGAAAATATATTTAAACTATTTAATAATTCAAAATTGTAATCATGTATGGAAAAGTTTATTTGAAGACATACTTTTGCCAAATAAAAAATTAATTAATTTTACACAAATGTTGAAGTCATTTTTAAAAAATCTGAGATTTGCCCTGGCCAGTTTGGCTCAGCAGTTAGAGCATTGGCCCACAGACCAAAGGGTCAAGGGTTCAATTCCCAGTCAAAGGCACATACTAGGTTGCAGATTATAATCTGGCCCAGGTTGGGGTCATGCAAGAGGCAACGAATTGATGTGTCTCTCTCATATTGATGTTTCTCTCCCTCTTTCTCCCACTCTCTCCTTTTCACTCGATCTTAAAAAAAAAAAATCGATTGAAAAATATCCTCGGGAGAGGATCAATGACAATAAAAATCTGATATTTAATTATCTAAAAACAGAGTTGATCTAAAAGAATGCTAAAAGATTGAACTAATTGTTATACGCAATTGTCAACATTATGTTTTCACATAATGTAAAAATAGTAAGTATGAAAATATACAGATTTCCAAATCATTTAAGTGTTTGATGAGGGAGTAGGTAAAGTATGCTAATTCTTTCAACTTTGGTCTCAAGATTAAAAATCTTGGATAGATCATCCGATTAGCTCATTCACGTCCCACTGTTTACTGTTTCTAATCATTCTCTTTTCTTCCAGCTTTACTAAGATGTAATTTATAATATCATTGTGTATATTTAAGGCATTAATATGATGATTTAATACATGTATATATGCAAAATAATTACTGCAATAAAATTAGTCAACATATCCATGATCTCATATAACTACATAATTACCATTTTTTTGCATGTGGTGAGAACATTTAAGATGTACTCTCTTAGTAATTTTCAAGTATATAATACAGTATTGTTAACTATAATGTATAGTCACTCATCTTGTATATCGAGCCCAAGCCATTCCCCAATTCAATAACATGCAACAGTTAAATTAAAACTTTGAAATCCTAGCCTGGCCGGTGTGGCTCAGTGGTTGAGCGTTGACCCATGCACCAAGAGGTCGTCAGTTTGATTTCAGGTCAGGGCACATGCCCAGGTTGTGGGCCCAATCCCCCGTGGAGGGCATGCAGGAGGCAGTCAATGGATGTTCTCTCTCATTGATGTTTCTCTCTTTTTCCCTCTTTCTTCTTCTCTCTCTAAAATCAACCCTTTTTAATGTTTCTTTTTGTTGTTGTTATTGATGGTTTAATTTATTACTGTTTGACATCCAGTGACATATTCCCGCAGGGCCTGAGGACCCCAGGACCCAGTGAATGTGACAAGTCCAATAAAATACAGTACAAGGAGTGGATGACTACACACCTGTATCCATGGCTTACCTACCTCATTTAAGCATAGCATGGCACTAATGTTGTAATATTTTAGGTTTATTTCATAAAATTGGATTTCTTATGTTTTTTTGTTTTTTTTTTTTAATCCTCAACCAGGATTTTTTTCGTATTTATCTCTAGGTAGAATGGAAGAGAGGGAGAGACAGAGAGAGAAACATTTCTCACATCGATTGGTTGCCTCCTGCACGACCCTGACCAAGGCCAGGGACTGAACCACAACCGAGGTATGTGCCATTGGCTGGAATCAAACTCGCGACTCTTTGTTCCATCGCCAACACTCTAACCACTGAGCCAAATCATCCAGGGCACCATATTTTATGTTTTATTACTCTTCTTTTTAAAATTTTTTATTTATTAATTTGATTTTGTTACAGATGTTTCTCATTTTTCCGCCATCGACACCCTCCTCCACTTCCCCGCTGCTGCATCCCCAGCTTTATTATCTATGTTCATTGGTCATGCATACATGCATGTAAATTCTGTGGTTTATCTCTTCCTCCTAAAACCCTTCCTTCCTCTGAGGCTTGTCACCCTGTACCCCACCTCCATGTGTCTGGGTTAATTTTGTTCAGCAGTTTGTTTAGATCATGATATTCCACAAATAAGTGAGATCATGTGATATTTGTCTTTCTCTGCTTGGCTTCTTTCGCTTAGTGTAATACTCTCCAGGTCCTTGCATATCATCTCAAAGGATAAGAGATCTTTCTTATAGCTGCATAGTATTCCACTGTGTACATGTACCACAGCTTTTTAATCCACTCATCTATTGATGGACACTTGGCTATTGTAAATAGTGCTGCTACAAACATGGGGTACATATATTCTTTCTGATTGGTGTTTCAGGCTTCTTAGGGTATATTCCTAGAAGTGGGATCACTGGGTCAAATAGCAGTTCAATTTTTAGCTTTTTGAGGAAACACCATAGTGTTTTCCATAGTGACTGTACCAGTCTGCATTCCCACCAGCAGTGTACTAGAGCCTCCTTTTCTCCACACCCTCGCCAACACTTGTTGTTTGATGATTTGTTGATGGCAGCCATTCTAACAGGTGTGAGGTGATTTCTAATTGTTGTTTTAATTTGCATCTCTCTGATGATTAGTGATGTTGAGCATTTCTTCATATGTCTCTTGGCCATTTGTATGTCCTGTTTGGAGAGGTGTCTATTCAGCTCCTCTGCCCATTTTTTAATTGGGTTCTTTGTCTTCCTTTTGTGGAGTTGTATGAGCACTCTATATATATTGGAAATTAACCCCTTATCTGATGCATCATTGGCAATGATGTTCTCCCATACTGTGGGTTGCCTTTCCATTGGGTGCATATATGTTTATCAAGGTTATATCTTCCTGTTGGATAGATCCTTTCAATATTATGTAGTGGCCGTCTTTGTCTCTAGTTATGGTCTTCATTTTGAAATCTATTTTATCAGATATGAGAATTGCTACCCCAGCTTTTTTTTGCTTTTCATTTGCTTGGAAAATTTTTTTCCATCCCTTCACTTTCAACCTATGTGAGTCTTTTGTTGAGAGGTGTGTCTCTTGTAAACAACATATAGATGAGTCATGCTTTCATATCCAATCAGCTACTCTGTGTCTCTTTATGGGAGCATTCAATCCATTTACGTTTAAAGTGATTATTGTTATGTACTTATTTATTGCCATTTTTGTTTAGTGTGGTTCTATTTTTCTTCCCATTTCTACTGCTAATTACAGCAGTCCTTTTAATATTTCTTGCAGTGCTGGTTTGGTGCTAATGTATTCCCTTAGCCTTTTTTTGTCTGGGAAGCTCTTTATTTGATCTTCTATTTTGAATGATAGCCTTGCTGGGTAGAGTAGTCTTGGATTCAGATTCTTGTTTTTCATGACTTTGATTACTTCATGCCATTCTCTTCTAGCCTGTAGTGTTTCTTGTGAGAAGTCAGCTGAGAGCCTTATGGGGTTTCCTTTGTAGGTAACCTGTTGCTTATCTCTTGCTGCTTTTAGGATTCTCTCTTTGTCTTTAATTTGTGGCATTTTAATTACTATGTGTCTTGGTGTGGGCCTGTTTGGGTTCTTCTTACTTGGGACTCTCTGTGCTTCTTGAACTTGAATGCCTTCTTCCTTCACCAAATTAGGGAAGTTTTCTCTCACTATTTCTTTGAATATATTCTCTATCCCTTGCTCATTTTCTTCTTCTTCGGGGACTCCTATGATGCGAATATTATTACGTTTCCAGTTGTCCCATAGTTCTCTTAAGCTGTCTTCCTGTTTTTTAATCGTTTTTTCCTTTTGTTTTTCTGATTGGTTGATTTTTTCTACCCTGTCTTCTAATTCACTGATCCGGTCCTCAGCTTCCCCTACTCTGCTTTTTAAACCTTCCAATGTGTTTTTCATTTCTGATATGTCATTTTTTATCTCTTCTTGTTGGTTTTTAATTTCCAATTGGCTTATTTTCAGTGTCTCTATGTCCTTACTCATGCTGTTCAGCTTCCTTAAGATCATGGCTCTGAATTCTAGCTCTGTTAACATGCCTAATTGCTCCACATTGATCTCATCTTCGATGGAGGTGTCTTGCTCTTTCACTTGGCTTCTGTTTCTGTGTTTCACCATTTTGGCTATCACTGTGGGCTTTGGAGCCTGTCAAGTTCTCCCTGTGGGTGTTGGTGTTCTTCTGTTTGTGGCTCCCTCTCCTGTGTTTAGATGAGCGAGGGAGGACCCACGTTGAACACCAATGTCAAGTCTTACTTTCCTGGTTAAAGTTGCCAGCCCAGGAAAGGTACTGTTATTCTCTAGCTTTTTGCCTGGAGGCTAGCAGTCTATGTTAATTGATCAGTTTTGGGTTGTCAGTTGATTGAAAAACTCTCTCTGGTGCTCAGCCAAGGGGCTTTCACGAGGGTGGGGCAGATGCTGGTTGTTAGTGAGCCTCAATTAGCACTTCAATGGCCCACAGGGTGGGGTTGGATCTCCGAGGGAGGGGCTGCTGCCTCTCCTCAGAGCCCTGGGAAGGAGCAATGTGGCCACCGTCCTGAGTGGCTGCACTCAGCCAAAGCTCTGAGCACCCTCCAAACCCCGAGTGTCCCGTTACAGCTCCAGACCGGTTTGCCCTCCCTCTGCCGGAGCCCAAGGTGAGTGGCTGTGGCTGTTTCAGCCTCTGTCCCGGCTGCGCTGTGGGGCCGCCTGGGAGTGTGACCCCAGGGCTCTGCTCCCAGCTGAGGCCGCTGCCGAGCTGCCGACCATGGGCTCCCAGCCCCGTCTCGCGCCTTCGCAATCCTACCGGGATGGAGTCAGTGTCCCTCGTTGTATGGTCCTCCAAGCTGCTTTTCTGTTGGTTTTTCCCGTCGATTTGTCTGTGTTATAGTTGTAATTCCAGTTTGGTTCTGGGAGACGGTCTGTGTAGCTCCGTTCACTCCGCCGCCATTTTTCCCGCCTAATCTCCATGTTGTTTACTTCTGCTCTGACTTTTACTATTTCTTTCCTCCCTGGGTTTTTCTTTTTGTTTACTTTCTAGTTCTTTAAGTTGTAGGGTTAGAAAGTCAATTAGGAATTTTTCTTGTTTCTGGAGGTATGCCTGTAGTGCTATGAATTTCCCACTCAGGACTGCTTTCGCTGTGTCCCATGGATTGTGTGTTGTTTGTGTTCTTTTCCATTGGTTTCCAGGAAGTTTTTCATTTCTTTCTTGATCTTGTTAGTAGCCCATTCGTTGTTTAATAACATGCTATTTAGCCTCCAAGTCTTTGAATGTTTTTGTGCGTTTTTATTGTAACTGAGTTATAGTTTCATGCCTCTGTGATCTTAGAAGATGCTTGATATGACTTCAATTTTCTTTAATTTGTAGAGACTTGCTTTGTGTCTTAACATGTGGTCTATCTCTGAGAATGACCCATGTGCACTTGAGAAGAATGTATATTCTGCAGCTTTGGGGTGAAATGTTCTGTAAATACCAATTAAGGCCAAATGATCTAGTTTGTCTTGTAAGGACTCTATGTCCCTGTTAATTTTTTGTCTAGAAGATTAAAAAATTCCAGTGGTGTCAGTGGCGTGTTAAAGTCAACCACTATGATTTTGTTGCTATTGATCTCTCCCTTGAAGTTCTCTAGAAGGTTTTTAATATATTCTGGTGCTCCCGTATTTGGTGCGTGTATGTTTACGAGGGTTATAGCATCTTGTTAGAATGCTCCTTTTAATATTTGTGTAGTAATCTACTCTGTCTCTTATTCTTTCCCTTGTTTTGAAGTGTATTTTGTCAGATATGAGTATTGCTACACCAGCTTTTTTTTCATTTCTATTTGCTTGAAAAATTTTTTCCATCCCTTCACTTCCATCCTGTGTGAGTTTTTTGTTGTGAGCTGGGTCTCTTGTAGACAGCACATATATGGGTCATGTTTTCTTATCCAATCAGCTACCCTGTGTCTTTTGATTGGAGCATTTAAGCCATTTACATTTAGGTAATTATTGATAGATAGTTATTAGTTGCCATTTTAATTTTATGCCTGTGTTCTCTCTCTCTCTCTCTCTCTCTCTCTCTCTCTCTCTCTGTTTCTTCTTCTTCTTGCAACAGTCTCTTCAGCTTTCTTGCAGTGCTGGTTTTGTGGTGGTAAATTCCTTTAGATTTTTTTTTTTTTAATCCGTGAAGCTCTTTATTTCTCCTTCAATTTTGAATGACAAGCCTTGCTCGATAGAGTAGTCTTGGATTCAGACCCTTGCCTTGCATTACTTTGTACACTTCATGCCACTCCCTTCTGTCCTCCAGCGTTTCTATTGAGAAATCAGCTGATGGTCTAATGGGAGCTCTCTTGTAGGTAACTTTCTGTCTCTCTCTTGCTTCCTTTAAGATTCTTTTTTGTCTTTAATGTTTGCCATTTTTATTATCTTGTGTCTAGCTGTGGGTCTTTTGATGTTCATCTTGCTTGGGACTCTCTGTGTTTCCTGGACTTGTGTGACTTTTTTCTTCACCAGTTTAGGGAAGTTTTCTGTCATTTCTTTAAACAGCCTCTCTATTCCTTTTCTGATTCTTCTCCTTCCAGTAACCCTATAATGCGAATGTTGTTACGTTTCGTATTATCCCACAGCTTTCTTAAACTTTCCTCCTGCTTTTTAATTATTTTTCCCCCCATTTGCTGCTCTATTTGAGTGTTTTTCTCAACCTTGTCTTCTAAGGCGCCTATTTGGTCTTCAACTTCTTCTAATCTACTATTAAACCCTTCTGAGGTATTTTTCATAACAGCTATGTCATTCTTTATTTCTTCTTGATTTTTATGCATAGCTTCTACCTCTTTATGCATAGCTTCTACCTCTTTTTTTAAGCTGAAGTAGTTCCCAGTGAGCTCTTCATAATTATTAAGTTGCTTGTAGTTCTCACCAAATTGTTTGAGCACCCTTAAAATCATTGCTTTGAATTCTTTATCTGACAAGTTGCTCTTTTCCATTTCCTGTAGTTCCTTTTCTGATGATTCCTCTTTTTCTTTCCTTTGGATGTTATTTCTTTGTCTCCCCATTTTAGCCATCTGGTAGCTCTATACCTGCTGAGGGATGTTTGGATGTGTATGCAGCTCAATGTATATCAAATCAGGCTACTGTCTCCTAGACTGTTTTGTTGCATGTCGCCTCTTGCCTGCTGTGGATCCTGAAGAATTGACTACTGGGGGTTGGTATTGGTGTGTCTTGGTAGGTGCTGCTGCTGGATTACATGGGCCCCTCTGGAGCTGTGTTCCCAGCTGATAGCTGGTGCCAAGTGTAGCTGTATAGCTCAGGGCTTATTGGAGCTGCACTCCCTGATCATACCGTGAGCAGCTGGATTGCACAGTCTCTTTGGGGACCTGGCTTTACGCCTATCTTGTGGGTATCTGGTCTCACAGGCCTCTCTGCTGCCTCAGTACCTCCCAGGTCCCATGGGTAACTGGATTGCACAGTCATTTGGAGACCTGACTCTATGCCTATCTTGTGGGCTGCTGGGTTACACGGGCCTCTTTGTTGCCCCTGCATCCTGCAGGTCCCATGGCCAGGCAGCTGGATCCCACCAGTTCCTCTCAGGCTCAGGCATCCCACTGCACTTGTGAGCTACTGGACCACACAGGCCTCTGTGGAGCCCCAGGTCCCACCTCTGGCAGCTGGGGAGTGCTGCTGCCCCATGGGGCTCAACTCCTGCTCAGCCTTTGCTGTTGTTTTTGGGGATGGATCTCAGCTGCTGGTTTGTGCTTCTGTTGCCTGGGGATGGATGTCTGCTCCCCAGCCTCTGTTATTGGGGGTATATCTTGATTCTGATTGGGCTGCCACTATAGGGGATGGTGCTGGGCTCTTGGCCATCTGTGGCTTCTGCAACTGGCATTTTGGCAGCTCCACTATTGTGCACTGGTCTATGTTGACACAGGATGTCCACTGGTCTGATTATGCCAGGTGCACTGGTGGGCTCAGGTTTCTGGGCCCTAGCCACTCACACTGCCTCCTCCCAGGGAAGACCCGGGATCTTGCAAAGTTGTGGGACCTCCCCGTGGCACAGGGAGAAGCACCCTGAGGAGCCACTTACCGTGGTAGCCAGCTGCTCCGTCCACAGCTCAGGAATCTTTTGCTCTGCATCTCTGCACTGCACAAGTTTGGCCGTCCACCTTCATATCCACTCACACTCTCTCACGCACTCACCCTCCCTCCGGTCCTGCCTGCCTCCATCTTTTTTTTAAACCACAAGTAATTACTCTTTAGTTTAGACTTTTAGTTTAAAATGTCAATGCTCACATATATATGGAAGTCACATATTTGGTTTTAAGCTATGTCAGATATATTACCCCCTTCAATATGGAAAGTGATTTAGGGAGAAATAATATACTAGACAGAGAGATGTAGAAATAATAAATACTGATTAGGTGATGAATGCTATATTAAAGGTAAATAAATATTACAGTGGAAATATTCAAAGGCTTTTGTTTGAGTAGTTTACCTATCTGGACATTTACAATGTTTTAGCAGTGGGATCATTTTTACATTTGTTTTATTACCTACTCATCTCAGTGAAAGTTTTTACTTTGAAATCACATTGCAATTGTAAACCTTTGGACAATATTTTTAAACACTGCCTTCATGTTCAATGCAAAAATTTTACTGATAATCATACCTCTAATTATATTCTGCATTCAAAATTAAAGACTTATAAATATTATAAAATATATTTAAATTGTAAAAAACAAGTCATGCTGACCTTTAAATAATTAAAAGGCACATAAATAAATATTTCTTCCAAAAGAAAGAATCTAAAAAACAATCTTGATAACAAGAAGTTATTTTTGTTCTTTTATGTTTTTGAAGATTAATAAATTCAGAAAAAAATTTTAATAATATAAATATACTAATGCAGTCCTGGCTGGTGTGGCTCGGTTAGTTGGAGCATTGTCTAATACACAAAAAGCCGGCAGTTTCAATTCCCAATCAGAGCACATACATACCCAGGTTGCGGGTTCAATCCCCAGCCGGGGTGTGTACTGGAGGCGACCTATCTATGTTTCTCTCTCACAGCAGTATTTTTCTCACTCTTTCTCCCTTCCACCTCACTCTCTAAAATCAATAAAATCTTTTTTAAATTAAAAAATATATAGTAATACATAAAATTATAATATAAATGTTACTAAGATTTATTATTGGTGAGACGCACATCACATGATCTCACGTATACGTGGAATCTAATAAACAAAATAAACTGACAAAAAAAATAGGTCCAGAGACATGAATACATAGAACAGACTGACATATCTCAGAGGGAAGGGGCGAGGGGGAGCGGGAAGAGATCAACCAAAGAACTTACATGCATATATGCATAACCCATGGACACAGACCATACTGCAGTGGGCCTGGGATGGGGCAGGAGCTGGGTGAAGGGGGCAAAATGGGGGACATCTGTAATACTCTCAACAATAAATATAAAATTAAAAATATATAGTACTGTGTAACATTATAATATAAATGTTATTATTGGTAATCTTCACTCAAGGATATGTTTTATTGATTTTAGAGAGAGAGAGGGAGAAACATAGATCAGTTGCCTCCAGGGATCAAACCTACATTCCTTCAGGGCACAGGATGTTGCTCCAACCAACTGAGCCACACCGGCCATGGCAGATTATGGTTGTTTTAAAAGTTTTACTATGCTTTATATGTTTTCTAATGTTTTTAAAATGAGTATTTGTTATCTGTATAATACATTTTGGTATTATAATCATTCACTGAAAAATATTGAGCAACTGTATGCATTTGAGTCTTTTTCAGGCTTTTTGGATATATCAGTGAATAAAATAGAAAAGATCCTTTGCCCTCAAGGAGTGTATATTTTAGAGAGGAGAGACAATGAGCAATACACATAATAAGTAACTAAATTATAGAACATATTAAAAGGTGAAAATGCAATGAAAAAAAGAACAAATCAGAGTAACATATGCGAGACCAGAAGTGCCTGGGGAATTAAGTGCAAAGAGAATTAACA
The DNA here is from genome assembly GCF_014108415.1 of Molossus molossus. Classification (NCBI taxonomy): domain Eukaryota; kingdom Metazoa; phylum Chordata; class Mammalia; order Chiroptera; family Molossidae; genus Molossus; species Molossus molossus. The sequence continues at coordinate 161,238,640 of NW_023425344.1, read as the reverse complement.
AGCAATGTATTGAATAGCTAATGGCAGACCAGTTAAGCATGCCTTCTGATATCAATTGCATTTTAAATATCAATTCTTCCCTGTTGGGTGGTACAGTTAGAATACATGGGCTCTGATGTTTCAGTATGTGGGATGAAACCTCAGCTTCACCACTGGTTACAATTGAATAGCATGTCACCAGAGGCCCCCTTGAGAAGTGACATTTGAGTATAACTTTGAAAGAGATGAAAGAGAATTATGTGTATGTCCAGGGGAAGAACGAGCATCATGTACACCTCATTTAGTTGGAACAACTGCTGTAGTGGCCATAGGTGTCGGCCATATTTGGGAAGAACTAAGAGGCCAGAGTGAGCGCCAAGGCCAGAAAGGCCGAAGAGGAGGTGAGTGTCTAAAGTTCTCCAAACAACTTTTATCTCTCCCAATCTGATAAATCTCTGTCTAATACAGAGATAGATCTATCTGCGACATATCTGTGGCCTATATCTATATCCCTATATATCTAGCTGACAAATTAACCATCTTAAAGAATTCTGTTTTGTCCTAGCTGTGTCCTCATGCCCCATGCCTTAAGTTGTTCCTAGGATGGTCAAGTGAACCCTTACTAAATGAAAAGGCTTTAACATCAGAGGCCTCTGCATTCAAGGCCTGCCGTGACCACTAAGGAAACTTGTCCTCATTCAAGTATTTACTCTTTCTAAACCTCTATTTCCTACACACATGGTTTACACAATCATACTACCTGCTATATGGGTGTTCTGAGGATTAAACTAGATGCTATTTAGAACACAGTGCTTAGCTCAAAGTTAGCTCCCAAAGTTTAGCTACTTTATTAGCATTGTTATTGTTACTACAATTATTGTTACCCTGTCATCACCATGGCTTCATCACCTTCCTCAGATGATCACCCAACTGCTGTCATGCACAGGCCATGCACTGTACAGACTGGAATACATGCCAGTTCTATACTATGTTTATACTTTTTTTTTTATCCTCACCCGAGGACATTTTTACATTTTTGTTCAGGTAGAGTGGGAGGGAGAGAGAGAAAGAGAAACATCGACATGAAAGGGACACATTGAGTGGCTCCCTCCTGCACGACCCCAACCAGGGCCGGGGACAAAGTGCAACCGAGGTACGTGCCCTTAGCGGAAACTGAACCCGAGTCTTTCTGGACCACAGGTCGACGCTCTAACTGCTGAGCCAAACTGGCCAGGGTTGTTTTTGCTTCTTTTAATTTTATCTAAATTCTAATTATTTTTATGCCTTACCAAGTCCACAGTCTATTTATGTGAATTTTCTGTATACTTTATCTCACCTTGAAAATTCTACAGCTCTTGGTACCCATAACCATTCATTTGCACTGGTCAATTGCTAACATCCATTGTTAGTTTTATTTCATAGTTTATAGCCTGCTTCCGCAAATGTCTTTAAGCTCCTGAAAGACAGCAAAACTACTTCTAAATAGTTATTATAAAAATGTCTTATATGTAGGCTCTCCATCAATTTTATTGATTTAGTGTTTGAGAGAAAGATAATACATCCCTTTTATTACAAAACAGAGTAGAGTTTGCAGTTATGGCTGGGGTCTCTTTGTTATTAAAAGGACTACTGGCAGGATGTTTAAATTATGGTTATGCTTCTAATGTATACCACAAAATGAACTACTACAATTTTGTGCATTACTTCTTCATCTGGCCTGGAGAGAGAGGTAGTAGTAAAGCTGTTGGGGGTGATATAAAAAGTTTAAAACCTGCTGGGAAACTGCAGAAAACAAAGGAGGAACAAGAACTGGAATGGCAGGAACATAGGTCTAGTTGCTAGAACTATTGTAAAGTAATAAAAGTCTTTCCATCACTAACACCTGCTCTAGCTGCCTATGAAGCTCTAAGTTGACTGTTGACATACCCAAATCCCAGCTGCTGCTGTGACCACATTATTTACTAAATCTTCACTATAGATTTGCCAATGCACATCAAATCCTTAAGCAATCCCTATATTAATCGTCTAAATTAAAAGACTGACTAAAAGGTCATACATTTCCCCAAATACACACTCCCAATATATCTGACTATGAAGAGTGAGATCATAAATATTGGTGCCAGAATGGGTTTAGCCCGGACTTAGATTTGGGATAGAAAGTAGAGAAATTCAATCTTTGATAGAAACAAGGTAGGCAGTTTTGAAACTATGATTTAGTATTAGAATACTCTCAGAAGTTCTTAATTATAAAATGATTTATTAAATATCTAGTATAAGAAAAATAATTTTAAAGCTTTTGATAAATAACTGAAATTATAATTCATCATGAATATTTACTTATTTTATAATATTATTATTTTATAATATAATACTTATTTTATAATATTATTATAATATTATTTTATAATATTTATAAAAATGATATATAGTTTAGAAATGTAATGTGTCAATTAGTCTTATTTTTAAATGGAAGTCATACCTTTCTAATACATCATTATTGTGAGACCAATTAAAAAGGGATGTAACAGTTAATGTGACCATATTTTGTAAACTAATGATACAATAAATTGTTTAAAAAAACTGACAAATAATTGTAGCAGAAAAAAATTGAGAAAGATTTTCATATATTTTCTCCCCAAAAAGAATTAACAAGCAATGTACTGAATGGCTGATTGTGGGTCAGTTAAGTGTGCCTTCTGATATCAATTGCATTTTAAACACCAATTCTGCCCTGCTGGGTGGTTAAGTTAGAAGCACATGGGCTCTGGTATTTCTGTACATGGGATGAAATTGTAGCTTTATCACTTGTCACCTTTATAAACAGTCAGGAGGTGGGACTACTTCATTCCTGTCTTAGTAAAACAGAGATGATAAAAGTAGTAGGAAATCGGTTTGTGTGTGTATGTATTTTGTATCCTCTTGTGTTCATTTAAATAATTGGAGGTAGCAAGTTCTGTTTGTTTTTCTTTTAATTGAATTTGTTAAGGTGACGTTGGTTCACAAATGTCAAATGTACAACTCAACAAAACACCATCTGCACACTGTATCCTGCACCTTTCACACGAAGCAAAGTCTCTTTCTGTCCCCATATCCCCGCACCCTTTGTCCAACTTTTGTCTGTGTCTATGTGATATATATATTCACTTCACCTTCATCCATCCGGCCCCCAACCCCCCTCCCCTCTGAACAGCTGTCATTCTGTTCCATATATCCATGCCTCAGTTTCTATTTTGTTCTTCAGCTTACTTTGTTCACTTGACTCCACATATAAGTGAAATCATATGGTATTTGCCTTTCTCTGACTGGCTTATTTCACTTAGTAAAATAATCTTCAGGTCCATCCATGCCATGACAAAATGTAAGTTATCCTTTTTTTTTTTTACTAGCTGAGTGGTATTCCATTGGGTAAATGTACCACAGCTTTCTTATCCACTCATCTACTGATGTGCATTAGGGCTCTTTTCATATCTTGGTAATTGTAAATAATGCTGCTATAAACATAGGAGTGCATATATTCTTTTGAATTAGTGCTTTGGGTTTCTCTGGATGTATTCCCAGAAGTAGGATTGCTGGGTCACAAGTCAGCTCTATTTTTAATTTTGTGAGGAAACTCCACACTGTTTTCCATAGTGACTGAACCACTTTGCATTCCCAACAGTGCACAAGGGTTCCCTTTGCTTCACATCCTCACTAGCACTTGTTTGTTGATTTATTGATGACAGCCATTCTGACCTGCATGAGGTGATATCTCATTGTGGTTGAATTTGCATCTCTTTGATGATTAGTGATGTTGAACATTTTTTTCATATGTCTATTGCCATCTGTATGTCTTTTTTGAAGAAGCGTCTATTCAAATCCTTTGCCCATTTTATTTTATTTTTATTTCTTTATTTTTGTTACAGATGTTTCTCCTTTTTCCTCCCTTGATACCCTCTTCCCCCTCTCTTCCCGTCCTGTCCCCAGCTTTGTTGTCCGTGTCTATTGGTGATGCATATATGCAGATAAGTTCTGTGGCTTATCTCCTCCCAACCCCCTATTTTGGGGATTGTCAGTCTGTACCCTACTTACACGTCTCTGGGACTACCCTGTTCTTCAGACTGTTATGTTCATTATATTCCACAAATAAGTAAGATTATACGATACTTGTTTTTCTCTGTTTGGCTTGATTCACTTAGGATAATACTTTTCAGGTCCCTCCAAGTCATCTCAAAGGATAAGAGATCTTTCTTTCTTACAGCTGCATAGTACTCCATTGTGCATATGTACCATAGCTTTTTTATCCATTCGTCTACTGATGGACATTTGGGCTGTTTCCAGATCTTAGCTATTGTAAATAGTGCTGCTACAAACATGGGGGTACATATATTCTTTCTGATTAGTGTTTCAGGCTTCTTAGGGTATATTCCTAGAAGTAGGATCACTGGGTCAAATGGCAATTCATTTTTTAATTTTTTGAGGTAACATCATATTGTTTTCCATAGTGGCTGCACCAGTCTGCATTCCCACCAGCAGTGTACTAGAGTCCCCTTTTCTCCACACCCTTGCCAGCACTTGTTGTTTGATGATTTGTTGATGGCAGCCATTCTGACAGGTGTGAGGTGATATCTCATTTGTTGCTTTAATTTGCATCTCTCTAATGATTAGTGATATTGAGCGTTTCTTCATGTCTCAACTTAAACACCATACACAAGAATAAACACAAAATATATAAAAGGCTTAAATGTGACTCATAAATCCATAAAAATCCTAGAAGAAAATGTAGGTAACGAAATTTCAGACATCACACGCAGCAGAATTTTCACTGCTACATCACCAAGGCAACAGAAACAAAGGAGAATATGAACACATGGGACTACATAAACTCAAAAGCTTCTGCGGAGCAAAAGAAACAACCACCAAAATGGAAAGGCAACCCACTGTATAGGAGAGCATAATTGCCAATGATACATCAGATAAGGGGTTAATTTCCAAAATATATAGATAGAGTTCTCATACAACTCAATGAAAGGAAGACAAAGAACCCAATTAAAAAATGGGCAGAGGAACTAAATAGACACCTCTCCAAACAGGACATACAAATGGCCCATTTTAAAATTGGATTGCTTGTCTTCCTGGGACTGAGTTGCACAAGTTATTTATCTATGTTAGAAATTAACCCTTATCAGATGTATCATTGGTGAATATATTCTCCCATTCAGTGGGTTCCCTTTTCAATTTGTTGATGGTTTCTTTTACCGTGGAAAAGCTTTTTAGTTTCATGTAGTACCATTTGTTTATTTTTCTCTGTTTCTCTTGCCCAGAGAGCTGTTGGCAAAAATATTGCTATGAGAAATGTCTGAAATTTTACTGCCTATGTTTTCTTCTATGATTTTTATGGTTTTATGACTTATATTTAAGTATTTTAACCATTTAGAGTATATTCTAGTTTCATTATCTTACATGTACTTGTCCAATTTTTCCAATGCAAATTTATTGAAGACTGTCTTTACCCCTGCGTGTTCTTGCTTCCTTTGTCAGATATTAATTGACCATACAGGTGTGAGTTGATTTCTGTGCTCTCTATTCTCTTCCCTTGATCTGTATGCCTGTTCTTGTGCCAATACCATGCTGTTTTGATTACTATGACCTTATAGTATAATTTGGTATCAGATAGTGTGATATTTCTAACTTTGTTCTTCTTTCTTAATATTGCTAAGAATATTCAGGGTCTTTGTGGTTCCATATAAATTTTTTGAGTATTCATTCTAGATCTGTGAGGTAGGTCATTGATATTTTAATAGGAATTGTGTTGAATCTATAGATTGCTTTGTGTAGTATGGACTTTTAATGATGTTACTTTTTCCTATCCATGAACATGGTATATGTTTCCACTTATTTGTATCTTCCTCAATTTCTTTCTTTAAGTATTTTAAAATTTTTTGAGTATAGGTCTTTTACTTCCTTGGTTAAATTTATTCCAAGGCACCTTATTTTCTTGTTGCAATAGTAAATGGGATTGTTTTCTTTCAGAAAGTTCATTAGTGCCAACAATTTCTGAATATTAATCTTGTATCCTGCTAGTTTGTTGCATTTATTAGATCTAGTAGTTTTATGGTGGAGTCTTTAGGGTTTTCTGTGTATAATATCATGTCATCTGCTATCAATGCCAGTTTTACTTACTCTTTTCCAATTTGGATGCCATTTATTTCTTCTTTTTGTCTGATTTCTGTGGCTAGTGCTTCCAGTACTATGATGAGTATAAGTGGTAAAAGCAGTCATCCCTATCTTGTTCTTGATCTTAGGGAAAATGATTTTAGTTTTATCCCACTGAGTATGATGTTGGCAATGGGTTTGTCATGTATAACCTTTATTATGTTAAAGTATGAACCTTTTATTCCCACTTTCCTGAAAGTTTTTCTCATAAATGGGTGTTGGATTTTATCAAATGCTTTTTCTGCATCTATTAATATGATCATGTCGATTTTATCCATCTCATGTGATGAATCATGTTGATTGATTTGCAAATATTCTACCAACCTTGCATCCCCGGAATAAATCCCACTTATTCATGGTGTATGATCATTTTAATATATTGCTGGATCCAGTTTGCTAATATTTTGCTGCAGATTTTAGCATTTGTGTTCATTAGAGATATTGGCCTATACTTTTCTTTCTTTATAGTGCCTTTATCTGTTTCGGAATTAGGGTAATGTTGACCTTGTAAAAATAGGCTTGAGAGTCTTCCTTCCTCTTGAATTTTTTTAGAATAGTTGGGGAAAACCCTGGTCAGTTTTGCTCAGTGGTTAGAGAGTCGGCCCGCAGTCCAGGGGGACCCAGGTTTGGTTCCCGCTCAGGGCATGTACCTCGGTCTCAGTTTGTCCCTGGCCCTGGTTGGGTCATGTGGGTGGCAGCCACTTGATGTGTCCCTTTCATGTCGATGTTTCTCTCTCTCTGTCTTCCTCTCTCTCTCCCTCCTGCTCTAGCTGATCAAAAAATAAAAAAAATGTCCTCAGGTGAGGATAAAAAAACTAAATAAATAACTAGAATATTTAGGGAAAGATAGGTGTTAGTTCTCTGAATGTTTGGCAAAATTCCCCTGTGAAACTATTTGGTCCAAGATTTTTGTTTGTTGGCAGTTGTTTGATTACTAATTATATTTCATTAGTAATTGGTCTATTCAGATTCTCTGATTTTTCCTGATTCAGTTTTGGAAGATTGTATGTTTCTAAAAATTTATCCATTTTGCCCAGGTTGTCCAATTTGTTAGCATATAGTTGTTCAAAGTTGTTTTGTTATTTTTAAGCCTTTGTATTTCAGTGGTGTCACTTGTTACTTCTCCTTTTATTTCTGATTTCACTTACTTGGGTCCTCTCACTTTCTTTCTTTCTTAGTCTAGTTATAGGTTCATCTATCTTGTTTGTCTTTTCAAAAAAAACAGCTATTAGGCCATGGCCTGTTTGGCTCATAGGTTAGAGTGTTGGCCCACAGACCAAAGAGTCAAAAGTACTTGGTTTCATTGAGCCTTTTGTTGTTCTTTTTAGTCTCTATGTCATTTATTTACTCTCTATTTTGTATGATTTCCTTCCTTCTGCATACTCTGAAATTTGTATGTTGTTCTTTTCTTTCTAGTTCTTTTAGGTGTAGAGTTAGATTGATTATTTGCGATTTTTCTTTTCTCTTTAAAAATATTTTTCTTTATTTATATTAGAGAGAGAAAAAGGGAGAGGGAGAGAGAGAGAAAAAATCCATGAGAAAGAACTTTGATTGGCCTCCTCCTGCATGCCCCCCACCAGAGATGGTGCCCACAATCTGAGCATGTGCCATGACTTGGAATCAAACTGGCCACCTCTTGGTCCATGGATTGACTGCTTAACCACTGAGCCACACTGGCTTGGCCAATTTGTGATTTTTCTTGCTTCTTGAAGTAGACCTGTAATGCTATGAACTTGCTTTTGCCATGTCTCATAGATTTGGGGTTGTGTATTCATTTTTATTTGTGTCCAGGTAACATGATTTCTTCCTTGATTTTATTTTTATTCCATTCATTGTTTAATAACATTTTATTTAGCCTCAACATGTTTGAATGTTTTTCAGTTTTTTTTATTGTAATTGATTTCTAGTTTCATACCATTGTGGTCAGAGCAAATGCTTGGTACAATTTCAATCTTGTTGATTTATTAAGACTTGTTTTGTGCCCCTGGCCAATTTGGCTCAGCGGTTGGAGTGTCAGCTCATGGACCAGAGAGACCTGGGTGCAGTTTCTGCTAAGGGCACATACCTCGGTTGCAGTTTGTCCTCAGCCCCTTTGGGGTCGTGTGGGTGGCAACCACTCGATGCATCTTTTTCACATCGATGTTTCTCTCTCTCTCTTCCTCCCACTCTCCCTCCTTCTCTATCAAAAAACATAAATAAATAAAAATTAAAAAAGACTTATTTTGTGGCCTAACATGTGGTCTGTCCTAGAAAATGTTCCATGTGCATTTGAGAAAAATGTATATTCTGCTGCTTTGGAATAAAATGTCCTGTAAATATCTATCAAAACCATCCAGTCCACTGTTGCTGTTTCCTTGTTGATTTTTTGTCTGGAAGATCTATCCATTGATGTCACTGGTGTGTTGAATTCCCCTGGTGTCTGCATAGCTGCCAATCTCTCCCTTAATGTCCACAAACATTTTCTTTATATATTTAGGTGCTCCTTTGTTGAGTGCATATATGTTTACAAGGGTTATATCCTCTTGTATCAATTATTTTAGTGACCATCTTTGTCTCTCGTTATGGCCTTGGTTTTGAAGTCTATTTCAGCTGTTACAAGTATTGCTACCTGTGCATTTTTTTTCATTTCTATTTGCATGGAATAATTTTTTAAGGTGAATTTTAGAGGACGTTTATTAAAGCTGGGGACAGTGAAACTAGGAAGGGCTGAGGAAATGAGGTTAGGCTAGTCTTCTTTGACTCACTGAGAAACCAGAGAAAAAGGGGCCTTGGGGACAGGTTCAGGGGGTTTGTCTGGGACAAACTGCTGCTGCCCATTGTTCACTGGTTGCAACCCTCCTAGGACCCCTTAAAGTTTAAAAGATGCATGACAATGGATGAAGAAGGAAGTAGGCAAGGAGAGCACACCTGCATGGAATATTTTTTTCCATTCCTCCACTCCACTTTCCATTCCTCCATTTTCTTTGCCTATCTTTTGTCCTGAGGTGGGTCTCTTGTAGACAGCATATATATGGTTCATGTTTCCTCACCCATATAGCTAAGCTATGTCTTTTGGTTGGAGCATTTAATCTGTTTACATTTTAGGTTATTATTGATAGGTACTATTTATTGCCACTTTAATCTTTATACCTATGTTCCACTCTCTCTGTATTTTTTATCTCTTTTTTTTTCAAGCAGCCCTTTAACATTTTTTGCAATACATACTGGTTTGGTGGTAACAAACTCCTTTAGCTTTTTGAAATTTTTTGTCTGGGAAGCCCTTTATTTCATCTTTAATTTTAAATGAAGGCCTTTTTGGGTGGACTATCTTGCTTTACACCACTTTGAATAGTTCATGCCACTCCCTTCTCACCTAAAGTGTATTCGTTGAAAAATCGGCTGACTATTTTATGGGAACTCCCTTGTAGGTAACTAACTATCTTTCTTTTGCTGCTCTGTGTCTTTAACCTTTGATATTTTAATTATGATGTATCTCGATGTGGGCCTCTTTGGGTTCATCTTAACTGGGACTCTCTATGCTTCCTGAACTTGTGTGACACTTTCCTTTAGCAGGTCAGGGAATTTTTCAGCCATATTTCTTCAAAAAGGTTCTCAATCTCTTGCTCATTACTTCTACTTCTGGTACCCCTAAGATGTGGATGTCATTACACTTACTATTGTCCCATCAAGAGGTCCCTTAGAATTTCCTCATTTTCTAAATTTTATTTTCTTTTTGATGCTCTGCTTGGGTACTTACTTTTTTTTTTCCCAGATAGAGTGGGAGGGAGAGAGGAAGGAAGAGAGAGAGGGAAACATCAATGTGAGAGAGACACAGAGACACATTGCCTGGTTGTCACCCACATGACCCCAACTGGGGCCAGGGACAAACTGCAACCAAGATACATGCCCTTACGGGAACCAAACCCAGGACTCTCAGGTCTGCAGGCCAATGCTCTAACCACTGAGCAAAACCGGCAAGGGCTTGGGTACTTACTTCTATCTAGTTCTTTAAATCACTGATTTAGTTCTTTGCTTCAAATAACCTGCTGTTCATTCTTTCTAATCTAGTCTTTATGTCAGATATTGTATTATTCATTTCTGACTGGTTCGTTTTTATGGTTTATATGTTTATTTGTTTTTTTAATGTTTATTATCTCTTTGTTTAAGTTCTCACTGAGATCATACATTCTTTCCTTAAGGTCATTGATCATCCTTATAACCATTGTTTTAAACTCTGCATCTAGTATCGTGGTTTCTTCCATTTCATTTAATTCTTTAACTGGGGATTTCTTTTGTTCATTCATTTGGGACATATTTCTTTGTCTCCTCATTTTGTGTCTGTGTATTCGGTAGATCTGCTGTGACTTCCAAAGTTGTTATCATGGCTTATGATTAGGTGTTATGTTGGGCTCAATGGTGCAATCTTCCAGATCACCTATGCTCCGTGCTCCAGGAATGTTTCTTGTGGGTTATGTATACCTTCCTCTTGTAGTGAACGCTTGAATGCTATTGGGTCTTTCACAGGTGGAGTTACACATTAAGGCTGGCTGACTATAAGGATAAACATTGATCACTGTGTATGAGTCACTGTGCAGGGGCTGTTCCCAGCAGGATCTGGTGCCTGACAGACTCTCCCTTTGGGTTTGCCACTGTGTGGCTAGTTGGGCCAAGCTCTGGTATGATCTGAAGCCCACCAATAGTTGTGTTGGTTCTGAGCCCATTTGGGTGGAGTTCAGGTTCAGACTGGTATCAGATATGTGCCACTAATCATGGGCTACTCGTCTGGAGCTACCATGCTATTTACTGTTTGTGGTTGCATCTAATGAGCATGGGTGTGCATGGAGGGACCAATCTGTTTACAAGGGTTGGCTTCTTTCAGATTAGAGCTAAGGGTAGATCTGTAAAAGGTACAAGGCTCCTTGATGTCCACCTGCACCTGTCAGCTACTCCACCTCCTCAGGAGGTTGCCACTCTTCCTCCAGAGCCTTCCAAAGAAAGACTGTAGAGTGGACCCACTCTGGCTGCCACCCACAGACCCTTCCACAGGTCATGAGCTCAGTAGGATGGGGTAACTGAAGTCAGAAGGATGAGGATAATGAGTCCCTTACTTGGGACTGAGCTCATGTGGTCAGGCACTCAGTGAGGGGAAAGTGGCCCACTACTTCAGACTCATACCAGTCTCTGCAAGAATCTCCAACTCTAATTCCCCTAGGTGGGTTGTGCCTCAGGTGCAGATTCGGTGCAGCCAGCTGTCCCTTCTACTGGAGCAAGCTCAGCATGGAGAAGCCACCAAGACTTGGCAGGTCAGATCAAAAGATTTTCTACTGAGGGTGTTGCCAGCTGAGCCTGCAGGAGGAGGCCAAGCACTTCGTCCTGGTCCCAGACAATAGCTTCTGAGGGAGACACACTCCAAATGTCCCAGCTCTGAGCAGCAGTCTCTAACCCCTACAAAGCTGAGCTGAGCTCAGCAAAGCAGAGTCACCAGGACTTGGGGCAATCTAAACAATCTCCTGTTGGCAGTGGAACCAGTAAGCCTGTTGGAGGGGGACAGGCACATATGCCCCTTCTTAGGCAAAAGCCTCAGACAAACACCAAAGTTTGCAGCTCTGAACAGCTCTCAGATTCCCCCAGGAGGACTGAGCTGAGCGGGGTGGGGCTCCCAGCTGCTGGGAAGGCAGGTCAAATGAGTCTTCTGTTGGGGGGATAGCACAGGCTGAGCTTGCAAGGGGAGATAGGAGAGGCTACCTGCAATGTTACCACACAATGCCTCTACCGCCAATCCCATCTGATTCCTGGACAGATGCCTCCCCAGGAGATGAATTCCAAAAATCCCAGCTCTGAGCAGCACTCTGAGTCCCCTGCAGGACTCAACTCAGTAAGGCAGGGCCACGGGAAACAGAAAGGCCGGCCAAGAGATTCCATGGGGTAAGGGGTAGGCACCAGCTGCGCACTCAAGGTGGGGAATAGTGGTCCCCTTTCCAAAGCTACACAGTTCAATTACTGTCTGAGTCTCCACCAAGAGCTTCTCCAGAAAAAAAGTTCCCAAAAGTTTTCTGCTGGGTACAGCCAGCAAACCCCCTGCAGGACGCCAACATGGCTGAGCCGTGTGGCAGCAGGTGGAGGACTGGGCAGTGCCCTCCTCAGGCTGGCGCTGTAACAACAGAAGTGCTCCACCCTGGGAAAGTTGCATCTGGGTCTCTAGCACACTCACTTCTCTCCTAGGTCGACTGAATCCCCACTGATTTTCACCACCAGATGCTGGGCGAGCTCCTCTTCCCTTCTCTAATGCTCTAAGTCGGGGATGCCTGCATGGGGTTGAGACCTCACGCTCCTGGGGGGAGGTAATTTTGCAGCGGAGACATCCCTCTGGCTTCTCAGCCACCCCACATGGGTGTGGGAGCAGCCCTTTCCGCATCGCTGCCCTTTCTACCAGTCTCTATGTGGCTTCTTCTGTGAATCCTGTGTTAGATTTCAGTTCAGCTAGTCTTCAGTTGATTATCCAGACTGATCTCTTTATAACTTAGCTGTAAATTTGGTTTAACACCGGGAGGAGGGGCGTGTAGCTCCACCTACTCTGCTGCCGTCTTGGAATCTGATGCCTGTGTCTTTCTGGTACAAAATTTATGTGTATTTTAAACTTTCAAACACATTGTAATTTGAAAAAAAAAAATTACAAAGTTAGGTGAGGTGGGCAGGATGGCCTCATTTTGAAAAGGAAAAATCAAATTAAAATGTTTGTTGAAACTAGAAAGTTTCAGGATTAAACAAATGTAGTTTATTCAGAAGTAAATTCTCTGGTCACTGTATGGGAATGGATGGATTTGGGGGAGTAAGGCAACAACAATAATGACTACAATAGTAGAAGAGTCTCATTTTAAAAGCGAATTAGAAATTCGAACTGTTGGGACACAGAAGCAGAAGAACAATGCCTACAATGTGAGACGTAATTCTGGTATAATCAGAGTGCTGTGCACAGGCCTGGACTCACTAAGTTAAAAAGACCTTGGAAAACTGGAAGAAGGTTTTAAGGACAAGCAATAAACATGATTAATAGCTTGGAAAATAGAATCTCAGAGGAAAGGTTAAGGGAACTAATATTATTTAAGTTGGAAAATAGGCTGGGGAAACAAGTTGGTTTTCAATTACATGAAGGATTATTACATAGAAGGTGCTGATGGGTACTCTGATGCCACGGAGAGCAGAACAAGAATAAGTGAGCTTGAGAGGTTGTATAAGGCATTTAGGTTGGCTAAAAGGAAAAAAAGAAAAAACAAAAAAAACCCCACAAAAAACCTTCTATCAGGACTGCAAACCATTAAAATGGAAAGTACTAAATTTCTTTCTGTATAGACCTTTCAAAATGCACTTGAAATTCATTTGTCTGGGAAAGTTTACATGAGGCCCAGCCTAACAAGTGGAGAGGAAAGAAACACTTCAGGTTATTACAAGGGCTATCTTTTCTAAGTTCCCCTCCACTCTCCACATCGCGAATGTTGTGCTATAGATTTGTTGTGGTGTACAGCAAGGGGTGCCCAGAGACGGAAACCTTTGAAATCAGCTTCAGTGTGCACATGCCCTTGTTTAATATAGACACCTGAGAAGTGTTGCAACAATGAAACTCCTGTTGTAACTGCTCAAGCAATTTTTGCTTGTTTGCTAACTCAATTTCATTAGATTACTGGAAACTAATTGCATTTTTGTTCCTCGGTTTCTCATCTCCTTCTTTGCAACGCATTTTTTTTGCTCTTCCAGAAATAAATCAAACCAATTGAATAGTCTTTCAAAAGGTAATAAAAATAATATATTTTCTTCCAAATGATTTTATTTACTTAGAAAAATAGGCTATTCTCTGAACACCTGCACAGTTAATTCTCTTAGAGTTAAATTATACAAGAATTCCATACCACTGATTTCTGAGGCTTGTGCTAACAAAGATAAATGAAAGCAGGAATTTCAATACAATTTTGCAAACAATTCTGTTAGACCTTGTCAAATATGCACAAGATATGAATTCTAACTTCTTTCATTTATGTGTCAATGTTATAAAAATTACTAAATGAAAATATGGACTATTGCATACAGTCTGTACACAAAGGGATAAAAATAAAGATTCTAGCTGGAAGCTTTTAACTATTTTTTGGTGATGATATTTATTTTTGTCCTGTAAACTATTTCATTTTATTTAAAATATATCATAAATAAGTGTACAGTTTTACCAAATACAAATAGACAGTATAAATTGTATTATGAAAAATACTTAAAAAAAAAAAGAACATTTATTGCTTTATGTTTGGGAAGAGTTTTATGGTCATTAATAATTAATTCTTTAAAATGTCAGTAAGAGGGAGGTGAGTCACAGTCATTTCCTCTTCTAAAGTGAGTAAGGGAGTCACAAAGAAATAATTGTCAAATTTACATAACAAGTTATTGAAAAGAGGACATTATAACTTTTAGATTTTGACTCATAGGTTTTTGTTTTGATTCTACACAAAGATTTGGAAAAGTTTACATAAACACTCAACAAACAGCTTAAAACCTGTACCGGTAAGCAAACCCAACGAGAGTTAATCTTCTACCATGTCTAATAGCTAGTCCATGCTAGAAGTTCTCATCAAGGGGCGAACAAGCATACCTACAGTGTAATATAGTACTCTGTGCAGAGCAAGGCCAACCAGCAATGTCTCTTCCCCCTGGTAACTAAGGTAACATATGATGAATAGAAAGATAACCCTGAATGAGTGGGCATGCATTCTAGGACACTGGGAAAAGGTGGCAATGCTATTATAATTTGATATTTGTCATATTTGTACAATCTATCTAAAAATAAATGAGTTTTTCATTATATTAGCCCCAACCTCATATGTTGTACTTTGCCATTTCCCCTCAAACAAATCTAATAGGTAACCCACTCAGGAGTGTAGAATTTCCTACAAACGATTTCTGCACCCAACACAGAAGAAATTCATCAGTTTCTACTCGGTATCTACACAAATTTAGAATGAATGATATTCATTAAAAATCCGATTGGGCTCCTCACTTACAACTGTTTGGTGCCCACATACCTTCTGCAATGTTCCATTAGGTCTGTCATCTAGTCCCCCACCCCTTTTATTATTCTGTTCCTATGCTCACTACTCCAGCATGGTCCTAGAACTGGGGACATACCAATGACGTGGATATTCACAAACTAGAGAACAATCAATATTGTCCATATCAGTATTCTGCTTCTTACAATACTATCCACTTAAAGTGTTCCTCCATATTTGCAATGATTTCTTTGAAATAACTTATAATTCTACACAGAAGTCTTATAACAGCATTCTTGCTACCTCAAAGTAAGTATGTTAGTATGACCTAAAGAGGGAAACATAAATAATATATTTATACTTGTCTTTTAAAACAAAAAAATAGAAATCTACCATGTTGTCAGATAATGATACAGCTTTGATGTGTGTAGTTGTTTTGATTTACAATTAAAAGCTAGTTTTTGGCTTCCTTTTCATAGGGTACAGATATTATTTTTGTGCAATATTTGAGATAGCACATCAATTCTTCTTTTAATGTCAGTAGACATCAACACTCCTGAGGTTTTTATAGACATGATTTCTTTTCTTTTGGTTACCATGAGATCACAGAGAGCCTGTGATTACTAAATAGAGGGGAACGTCACTTTACTGGAAAGGTCCTGAACGGAGCTTAACATAGAATACCTTTTGCACACTCTATATTGAGCTTCCTGGCAACATGCCTTGAGCTCGTGTCTGCAGCTAATGGTTAAATCTTCTCCCAGTGACCTAGGAAAGTAATGTCTTCTGTGTTTGACTTCTCATTGCTCATTTGCCAATGGCTGTAGATTGCTAACTTCTCAAGATTCAGAGCAGAAATCAAGAAGTATATATAACATTAATATCATCATATTTACTTAAAGTAATCAGGACTTTTGGTTTTTACTTCAAAGTGTCAGGTAATAGGATGCTCAAATTTCTTAAACTCAGAGGAATTCACTTTCATCACCAAGTGATAAGACAGAGAATAATAGAATCATCTCTTCTAATGAACAATTCTAGGTTCCTAAGACTTATTTTCCACTGTGATGCAATATAAAATGTATAGTACATTGGACATACTTGTTCATTCTAAATTCGTGAGGAGCAAATAATTTTAACTATTATTGAACAAACTCATTAGAAGTGCATACCTAAATCTTGAATTATAGGTAAAAAGCCAGTGGGTAAATTACTTTCTATCATTACCCAAAGTTCCCATTGAACAATAAGTACATCTTTAACATAAGAGTCTTAGAGTTCCATACAAGGGACGAGCAGAAAAGGCCAGAAGCCAATGAGAAATGCTGTACATTGTCCTGTATCATATTCCTTTGAGAAGAAATCCATGCCCAAAGGCACAGAATTCGTAAGAATTTAAAATGACGGCAAGTTGCCATGCTTTCTCTGGGTGTTTCTTCAGCACTAAAAGAGGGGTATCTGCATACAGATTTCCTAACCCTATTAGTAAAGAGCTCATTCAATACTAAGGAGAGCAGGCTGTAGTTTTTATAAGAAAACATGCCGAATTTGTTGCAAATTGTCAGAAAAAAATGTACTGGGAATTTCCAACCCCCTTCTTTCAAAACCACCCTAATTTTACTTTTTATTTTTTTCTAGATTTTGACATTAACAAGGTGGGCCAGGCTTGGGCATATTATCATGTTCTAATTTTTTTTTCCCTTCCTCTCTACTCATCTGGTTTAGCAAGACAGTCAACACAACAAAACACAAATTCTTGTGGCTCTCTCATTTCTTACTAAGTTCTCTCTTTGAGGAGTTTTCCAGGAGTTTGATCTTTAATACACTGACCTTAACTGATTTCTTTATTAAGTACCATATTTACATAGAGCATGATAAAATATATAAAAAGCCAAAATACCTAACATGTAAACAAAATAAAACTTTGATGTGGACATTTCTTACATTTCAGGCAGTGGTGCCGACCGCCTTCAAAGTTGTGACTTTTGAGTACTTGACCAGTTTACATTGCTTTGTTAAAATGCTTGTTTGAAAGGAAAACTATTGTGAGGGAGGAATATTTTGGTAGCTGGTACATGAAAAAGGTTTAAGTACTGTCATCTATCAATTATATAATTTAGTTTTTCTCTAAGAGATGCCTCTAACTTCTTCCATTTCAGTTTATTTAAGCAGATCTAACTTTAAGGGATGAAAGACACATTTTATGCTTTAATCTTTATGCCCTCTTGGACTAGAGCATTATATAACAGTGTCTGAAGGCTTGCTTCATTTTTATTATCTCATAAAATGTTTATAAAAATAGTAGAAAGACATTTTCTACATTAAAGATGAAGAAAATGGGATAGAGAAATATGAAATAATTTGCTCATGGTTACAAGTTTTATAAGTGGTGAAACAAAGGGAAATATAAGGAGTCTGATATGAGAGAACCCATT
Source organism: Molossus molossus (assembly GCF_014108415.1). Lineage (NCBI taxonomy): Eukaryota > Metazoa > Chordata > Mammalia > Chiroptera > Molossidae > Molossus > Molossus molossus. The sequence goes on along the minus strand of NW_023425344.1, from coordinate 161,221,029 downwards.
CATAACTATTATGTATACTACTGAAGTAGTGCTATGCACACATACATCACATATAATAAAATTATATACATGTATACACACATATAGGCCCATATGCGTGCAGATTATATATTGCAAGTGGCAAATAAATATGTTTAGTTGCTACTTATTTAATGGTCTATTATGTTTTGAACAATCTTGCAAAATACAATTCCACCTTAAAACCCAAATATATTTTTTAACCCTCTGGAGTTTGGAATCGCATGGAATTGTCTTGTGGTTATACATAAAGAATAGAGCAGAATTCAATTTGCAATAACTTTTTAACATGAATGGTTTCTGACTAGGACTGTCAGTGTTTGGGTGGACAACAGAAACTTATAACATCTTGTTTGGGGGTAAAATCAATCACCAAGGTACAGCAAGAATTTTTCTAAATAAGTAATTGTAACCCATAAATTGCTCTAAACTACACTTTTCAAATCTTGGTCAATGTTTTGCAAGGTTCTCCTAAAAGTTCATAACAATGCATGAGTTAATTGTGTCAACATTGTACTGCATTTTTTCTCATTACATTATCACATTATGTCACCATGTAAGATTAATAGGCTATATTTGAATGAAGCGTAATAAAAGGTATTGAAATATTATTGACAGAGATAACAATAAAAGGAAACAAATTATATTTAGGCAATGCCAAATTTAGAAATGAGGAGGTAATAAGAGGGTTAACATCCATAGAGAAAAATAATGAATGGTTATACAGGGGTAAGAAATACTGGGGAAACAGACAATGGGGCAGCTTGTTGCGTAGCGTTAATTCAAACTTCGAGATGGAAAGACACCTACATGATTTAGTTTATTGTACATAGGTTGAAAAAATTTAGTGCTGAGGGACTAAAAGATGATGATAAAACCGTGCAGATGTGAAGTGCACATCTGCTAAAGAAACTTGACCAAATATAATTTAGCTGATGTGGAATCAGAGAGTAAACTCAATCATTAAAAATCAGAAGCTTCTGCCCGGGCTGTGTGCTCAGTGGTTGAGCATGGACCCATGCACCAAGAGGTCACCGGTTTGATTCCCGGTCAGGGCACATGCCCAGGTGGTGGGCCTGATCCCCAGTGGGCAGCCAGTCGATGTTCTCTCTCATTGATGTTTCTATCTCTCTCTCTAGAAGCAATAAAATAAATATTTTTAAAAAAGAGTAGGAGTTTTATGGACCCGCAAAAAGGGAAGGGTCATTTAAGGTAGAGGAAACAGCTGAGAAATTTGAGGGAGATATGAAATAAGTATCATCTTCAGAATGGAAGTGTAAGTTGCATGATATGTTCAAGTTAATTTTTACCACGAAGAAACAAGATTAGTGAGCATAAGGGGGTTATTATAAAAATATCTACATCATAAACAGAGAGATGAAGGTGACAAAGATAGACAGATAAATAAATACATAGGAAACAAAACAACATTTGTGTACAGTCATGTACCACTTAACAACAGGGGTATGTTCTAAGAAATGGCGATTTTGTCATTATGCGAGCATCACAGAGTACACTTGCACAAACCTAGACAGAACAGCCTACTGCTGTAATTGTATGTGCTGTACTTTCATGACTGGCAGCACAGTAGGTGTGTTTACGCCAGCATCACCACAAACATGTGAGCAATGCATTGTGCTATGACTTTTGGACAGCTACCACATCCCTAGGCCATAGCAATTTTTCAGCTTTATTATAATCGTAAGGGGCTACCATCGTATATGCATTCATTGTTGGTCAGTGCATGACTGCATAATAAACATAGAATAAGTATTTGGAGCAAGAAATAGAGCCTAGTTTTCTGCAACACATGCTTCCTACATGAGACAGAGTGAACAGGAAGAGGTAATAGGAACAGGGAGTTGGATATTTTATTGATAAAGCTTATTATTTAGCAGCTTAAAACATACTTCTGCACCTCTGAAGTTACGAAGTCAATCAAAAAGAATTATTTCCCCTATCTCCCTGGCATTTGGCTGCAGCTATTATTTATAATAATAACTTATTAACAGACTATAATAGAAACAAAGATATGGGGTTTGGAATTAGAGAGCCCTGAATGCAGAGTCATGATGTCACTTACTGTTTGAGGAAGTTAACTAGCTTCTTCAAGCCTTCAATTCTTCTGCTATTCTTGGAGATAATAACACCTGACCCATGACACACCTGGAAGACGAAATGAGGCTACCCAGGTTAACTGCTTAGCATATTATCAAATATGCTGCACACTGTTCTGAGAATGTAATTATGGTGTTCGGAGACAGACACCTTCTATTCTCCAAGTTTGTTTACAAAGGGAATTGAGTTAGAGAACATTTGAATTCCTTCTGTATTCCTCACTCTACATATTAAGGGTGAGTGAAGAAACATGGATTCTTAGCCTTTTCCAGATTCTATCTTTTGAATCAGTCTACCTATACAATGAAAAGGCACTCTGGCCAAATCACCCCTATGTGGAAAGATTAACAATGACTTCTGTGTTTTGTTTCTCAGTTGGTTCCTGAACTTCAGTGAGGAAAAGGAGGGTGTGTTATATCTCCTTAAAGCCCAACAATACGATAGCTATTATTTTATTAATAGCAAGTAACAATTTTGCATTACTCTTTTATGAGTTAGAATTTAGGAACACTTCTGGTACTTGTCTTTTAAGAATCTGTTTAAGCCTTGCTCGGTTTGGCTCAATGGTCAGAGCATTGGCCTGTGGACCAAAGAGACCCGGGTTCAGTTCCAGCCAAAGGCTCATACCTCAGTTGTGGTTCGTCCCTGGCCCCAGTTGGGGTTGTGTGGGTGGCAACTAGTCGATGTGTCTCTCTCACATTGATGTTTCTGTCTCTCTCTTTCCCACTTTGTCTGAACATAAATGTAAAAATATCCTTGGGTGAGGCTTAAAAAAAAATCTGTTTAAACTACACATTCTATTTAAAATTATTTTCAATACTTAACTTTAAAAAGTTAAAAGTAATTCCAGGAAAATAATGTCGGTACTACATAAAAAAAAAAGTATCATCAGAAATGTCATCCTAGAAACAGTATTATTTGAATAGTAAAACTTAGAGATTTATAACATTAACAGATATCATGGGGTGATAATGATAAGAATATTAGTTATTTATAGGACATTGTGTGACAGAGATGGTTAACTCAAGTAGATCCTGGTGGTTTTGAAGTCAAGGTCACATATTTAATTTCCATATGGGCCAGTACACTTCTGACTGGGAAAACTCTGTTCTCTACTCGCAGACTGCACCCCTAACCCCAATCTGTTATTTCTCAATTATGTTCCATTAATTGATGCAATAGCCTACTGACAGTGGGTCACCTGTGCCGTCTGCATAAATGAAGGACAGCGTGTCTATGAGGCCACCAACAGAGAACAACTTAAGGCCTATAGTACAAGAAAATTCACTAATAACCTGTAGTTTTCTTCTGCAAATAGATAGCTCCAAATTTTCTAAGGGAAAATAAACTACCAACACGATTCAAAAGTGAGTTGGGACCAACTCACAGTCCCTTTCATTAAAAAATGATTCCAATAGAAGCTTGGTAGCCCTACAATGCCTTTTAAATGTTTTTTAAACTTTGATTCAACAGATAGTTATCTAATAAGATGTTCTCTCATGCAGCCTGTTTCCTAACAAAGGACATTTTTTTTTTTAGTTTGCTATTACTGTTTATTTCCTCTGTGTCTTCCTTTTTATTACTTTTAAATCCCATTGGGAACATGTAATATATCTCAGTGCCATCCATTAATAACTATATTACAGCATATATGATTAGTAGGTATTCTGTGACATATTCAGGGTTGGATAGTTCTAGTCCCTACTTCCTGATGATGGAGCTAAGTTCTATATTTTGGTAAATAACTGATCCAATGTAATATTATAAAAATCTATAAACCAAATCTTCGGGTTTGAAAAGAGGCAAGCAAAAACTTCTAAGCCCCAATGTCCATTATTTAATTGTTTTATGTCCTCCTCCTCATTCAGACACTCTCCAAATAAGCTCCTTATCATAACCTGCTTAACGAAAGAGATTGATAGAAATTATTTAAACTCTTGTTAATTTATGCTAAAAATGTTTCATCTATGAAAATAAGGATCTGAGGTACTATCCAGATAGGAGAGAGAAGCATCTGTTTCCTATTAGTGTGTTTCAAGTAGCAGTCACCGGCTGGAACAGAATTTTGTATGGCTGTGTTGGGGGATAATGAGACATCAGGACTCCCTAAACAAATATTTTTCCAAAACATCTATGTTAGAGGCATTGAATTAACAACAGAAGATTTTACAGAATGTAAAACTTGGGATGTTCCATGGTCAATGATTTGGCATACTAATAAATCAGAGAATAAAAAAGTAAAAAAGAAAAAAGAAAGATTATTGATGAGATGAGCATCAATATCTATAAGAATCACATGGTGTTTGATTTTAAATGTTATGAAATATCCCTGAGTGGGTACCATGAGGGAAAGGAATATCATTTTGATTCCACCATAATACATTTCAAAATTTTATTTATTCATTTATCACCCAGAGATATTTTTCTATTTATTTTTAGATAAAGTGGAAGGGAGAGAGAGGGAGAGAAAGAGAAACACTGACGTGAGAGGGACACATTGACTGGTTGCCTTCCGCACGACTCCAACTGGGACCAACTGCAACTGAGGTACGTGCCCTTGACCAGAATCAAACCCAGGACTCATTGGTCCATAGGCTGATGCTCTAACCACTAAGCCAAACCAACCAAGGCCAAATTTCAAAATTTTAAAGTGCAGATTCCCTGCCTGTGTCTGTCTTTTTTTGTGAATACTTACTCTTTCTCTTGTCAATCAAGCAAAGTTTTACTTCATTATTAGGCTCAACTTCTCCATCATCCCTAGAGCTTTTCCCATCTGCAAAACAGAGAAATCTCTCACTGCTCTGATTTTGTAGGAAGTCTGGAGTCTGTCTCTACTGTTAGACACATGAGAATCTATACTTGCACCTTTATGCTTTACCCCTCTGGCTGCTTGAGATGGCAATGCCCAAGTGAACTGGACCCCCCATACTGAAAACATCTGTCTCTAAATGAATGTGCCCAACTAACCCCAATTACTACCTTGGAATCAATTTGAACTCTTATAAGATCTAGAGATAAAATAGTACGTTGAAACATACAGTTTTAGATCTATGTTATTGTTGCCTAGACTTGCATAATTAATATACCCCATAACCATCTGGAATATAGCCTATAAATAACTTACAATTTACCAGTGTCATTCTTAGAGAGTATATTAGTATGTGTCCTCCAGAAAAACAGAGTCAGTAGGATTGCTAACTAGCTAGCTTGAGATTTACTATACAAAATTGGTTCATGAGGGTCAAAGAAATCTCATGACCTACAGTCAGCATGCTTGAGACCCAGGAAAGCCAATAATATACTTTCAATTCAAGTCTCAAGGCAGAAGACCATCTCAGCTTAAAGACAATAAGGCAGAGAGAACAAATTCTCCCTTACTCTCTGCCTTTCTGTTCTGTTCAGGCCTTCAGTGGGATTAGATCAGAGCTTTTCGGCCGTTTTCATCTCAGAGCACACATAAACTAATTACTAAAATTCTGCACCACAACAAGATACATGTTTTTGCCAATCTGACAAAAAATTGGTATAATTTTGATTCATTCACACAAGGCGGCTAATATTGTGTTGGCTGTTGTCATTTTTTTATTTGACAATCAAAGGGAAAAAAAAAGGTCTGAGTCCCTGACTAAATAGTCAAGTGTTACATGTTTTAAAAGTTCTTATGGCATAGTGGTTTAAAATTGCCGGATTAGATGAGGCCTATTCACAATGGGGTGGGCAATCTGTTTTACTCAGTCTACAAGTTCACATGTTAATGTCATTCAGGAAGACTTTCACAGACACAACCAGAATAGTATTTAATCAAGTATCTGGGAACCTCACAGCCCAGTCAAGTTGACACATAAAACTGAACATCACAGAGGGTATTCTCCAAAACTGAACAATGGTAATCTGACCAGAGAACAGTAGAGCAGAATTAGTATGTCTTTAAGTCTAAAGATTGTATTTTTGCTAATATGACATAAATCCAAATTATAATTTTTGGAAACCGTATTAACACTACATTATGTCTTCTCAGGACCACACATTTAGAATGTTAGGCAGGCATGTCACTCACAATCTTATCCTCATAGTTTTAGAAGGAGAGTTAAATCAGGTGATGGAAGGTGAGTAGATTGGTTGCTCATGTTGATTTTAATCCAGATAAAATTTTAATTAAAAAAGGTGATTTTAAACACCATTTTATATGAGAATACATATCCTTTTTCCTTCTGCAAGATAATTGTTTTGGCTGAAATAGAAAATACAGATGGCTACAATAAAAAGAACATAACAACATAAAACAAAGCATTACCTGTGTTTACACTGTAAAAAAAAAAACTGCTATGACCATCAGGTCATAACCTCTACTCTACAGTGTCTCAGGCTTTGCCACTGAATTTTCCCCATTCCAAACAAACAAACAAACAAACAAACAACACAGGTTTTATTTTTCTCATAGAACAAATGGAGTATTCAGATATGTTCAGAAATCTTTGGTTAAAGCTGTAAATCCTGAATAAAAGGAGTGGCAGTATCATGAACAGAAAAGACCTAAGGCAAATTCTTCACTGCTCTTCGGAGGTCTCCTCAATATGGTATCTGGTCCTTGATAACATCATTATTTTTCTCCTCCTGTGGAAAAGGGTGAACTTAGAATGATCTTTGGTTTCTTAGCTCTTGGAAAATCAAACAGAAATCAGCATGCTAGACTACGTTTGATTTCTTTTTTTTTTTATCCTCACCTGAGGATATTTTTTCATTTTTTATACAGATAGAGTGGGAGGGAAAGAGAGGAAGGGAGAGAGAGAGAGAGAGAAACATCGACGTGAAGGGACACATCGAGTGGCTGCCACCCGCACGACCAACCAGGGCCGGGGACAAACTGCAACCGAAGTACATGCCCTTAGCGGGAACCGAACCCGGGTCTCTCCGGACCGCAGGCCGACGCTCTACCCGCTGAGCCAAACTGGCCAGGGCCGTTTGATTTCTTTAAATGACAGGACAACTAGATTAGTAAAAAGAACTTAGTTCAACAAACAGGAGAACATAAAATTAGATTGGACAACTCAGAAAATGCTTACAGCTCCTACAGGAAGACACTGCTCATCCCTTCAGAATGAGGTGATAAACAAATGAGCCAAGTCAATCCCTGTTCTAGACTTACAGTCATTAAGTGACATGACTGTTCGATGTGCTATAATTTAACATTTAGTTCACCTTTGAGTATCAGAAGTGACACTAGAAATATTTGTTCTTAAACCCTAGTTGTTTTGCTATTAAATATCATAATTTACTCTCCCTTTCTTAATCCTTCAAAGCTCACAGAGGTAGAGATTTTTTCCTGATTGTGTTCACTGACGTATCTCAAATGCCTAGAGCAATCTGTGGAATACAGTAGATGTTTCAGCAATACCTATTGAATGATACGAAAGATTGAATGAGTTATTTGCTTGGTTATCACACTGAAGTCATACTCACCTAGTTCCTGCTTTTAGTAGGCCAAGCTACTTCTGGCTTTAGGGGCTTTGCCCAAGTTCTTCCTTCTCCTCGAAGTTGTCTTCGTACAGTAATCCCGTACCCAATGTGTAGGTCTCACCTCTAGTATCTTTCACACGGAGGCCTTTCCTGAGCACTGAGTGAAGGCAGAAGCTTCTCTGGTCTCTCTTTGCTGCAGCACTCTATTTTATATTCTTTGTGGTATTTATCTTTACGACACTGGAATATGTGTATTGAGGGTAAAGATTACAGCTGTCTTCCTTACCATACTCCATTCCTTGGAAGAATGTTAGAAAAATTAGCTGTTCAAATTATACCGGTGGATTGCTTGAAGGACCACTACGTACGTAACTTTTTGCTCATTGCTGAACATGCACTGTTGAACAATTTGCTCTCGTGGAACTGACAGTCAGAAAGAAAAAAACAAAACAAAACATTTCTCCCAAAATGATTATAAAAATTATGAAAGAAATGAATATGGTAATATGATAGAGAATAATAAGGGAATCTATTTAGATTTTATTTTATTTATTTATTTATTTATTTATTTATTTATTTTTAGCAGCAAAGACCTCTCAGGTGGTAAAACCAAGAAAACCTTAAGGATGACACAGCAGTCAGATATAAACCCAGGGAAGATTTTTACAGGAAGAAGGAACCATATGTATTAAGGTCTAACACAGCAAACAGCAAGTGTGTTTGAGAAACTAAGAAAGCCAAGTTAGACAGGGACTTTTATCTATTTTTTGCAATATTCACAAAAGCTTTATTCACATATAAACTCAGCATCTTCTTACTGTGCCATGATAGGAAATTTTGCTTCATCAGTCTTATAATTGGACATAACATTTTGGTGGCTTTTAACATTTGTATTTTAAAATACCTCCTGAGATCCCAGGAATGTATTATGGTATGTCCTTCATTTCGCAGGCTGCATTTATTTATTAACTGGGTCAGGGATGGGGGAGATAGATGTCTGTAATAATTATCAGAAGATATACTTCACTGCTAAAATCTAGATGTCAAGACTCCTACACATTTGTGATAAATAAATAAGCGAATAAATTATTCTCAGCACGTGGGGTGGTAAACACACAATAAAATATACAGATGATATATTGTAGAATTATACACCTAAAACCTATATCATTGTACTAAACAATGTCACCTCAATAAATTCAATAAAAAATAAATTAAAAAAACACTTGAAGTTTCAAGGAGCACAAACTTCAACGGTGACTATGTGTATAGTCAGTTCTATTTTCTAGTTGGCACACATTTTACATTAAAATATTTTGACTACTTACAGCGGAACTTCAAAATATTTTTTAAAGACAGAAAATTTTACGTAATAATTGCCAGTGGCTGTCATTAACCATCACCATAATTTTATTTATTTCAAGAAAGGTGATGCCAACAGATCTATCTGACAGTATATGCATATACTGTTCAATATTTAAATACAGGAGTGGGCAAAAGTAGATTTACAATTGTAATACAAATAAAGACTAATACAAGCATAAACTGTTTCTCGTAGATGGGGACTTAGAGTAAGAAGTTTAGATTTTCTTGTAAGATCAATGGAAACGACTACAGACAAGTATTTACTTTGCTTTAAGAAGATTGCTGTGTTCATTATGTAGATAAAAGATTTGAAGGGGGAAAGGGAAAAGTGCAGACACAAACTGCTTCTGGGGTCTGGCAGCTGATCTAGAATGATGGCCAGAGAGAGGGGGAGAAGAGGCTGGATTCCAGATACACTTTAAAGATAACATTGATGGGATATAATGATTACCTCTGCCATAATCATAGGTGATTATGTTGTCAGATGGTCTGCCAACTAAATGAGACACTTTTGAAAGAAAAAGGAGGTATTAATGAATAATTAAGAACTGGACAATAGGGATTATACAAGGTATACCAGGAGGTCTGATCACCCTCAGATTTTTTAAAATATTTGGTGCATGATAATTTTTTTCCCCACTAAAATGGATACCATTCAGGAAGGAAAAAAAGGAAATGAATTGAACTAAAAGGTATTGTTTGGGGGCAATCAAGACAGGAAGATCTGAACATGCAAAAACATTGATGTGGAGACAGCATGGCAGGCTTCGGACCTGTCAGATTGTTCAGCTGTGACCTAAATTTGACCAGGACATAAAATATATGGGTTGCTAACACATCAGATGCTATTATTAACTATCAGTTTGGGGGAGGGGTGCAGGCTTATTACATTTACCTAGCATATTCTGTCTGAAAATAACACATTAAAAAGCTAGTACAGTTTTCTAGTTGCTGAAAATTAACATTTTAAGTTTCAGTAGTTTAATCTCTGAATAGTTCTCAAATGAATCATGATTTCCTTAATTAGAAATATTTTAAAGAAAATTCGAGACTTTATTTATTCTTTTAAAATAATTTATTTTGCTGAGTTGTTCTTGAAAAAAATGAAGGGATCTTATTCATACACTAACAACTATTAAAATAGATAATATTGATGTAACTTAAATTTAAATGCCTAAGGAGACTCAGAAAAACCTTACACGTATTTACTCCAGATTGGATCAGAAAGTCTATTTTCATTCAATTTCTTAACATTATTAGTAATAAAATAGAAAGCCAGGATTATTGACCTAAATGGGTCATCAGATTTTCAAAAACCTATACATCACATAACTTTGAGTACAGATTACCAGGCAAGTGACTGTTATTTCAAGTTCAGTCAAGTTTGATAGGGTTTTTACTACTGGTCCAAAAGAATGAATTACTAAGATTCATCTTCACAGATAATTTGTACACTGCAGCCTTAATGTGAAAGTCAGATCGAAAATGCATATCCATAAATGTACAGTAAATGAAAAATTTCCCGTAGATTAGAAAATGGAATTATTAAGAACTATTTACACTAAAAAATTGTTTCGATATAAGAGCCCTGAAATGACAAGCCTTAGATATTTGTTTATGCTTTACCTTCCTATGTTTTGATCATTGTTTAAATGCATAACAGTATGCACACCTGTGGTCCTGATGGATGGGCTTGCTGCAGACACGGTACAGCTAATAAAAAGATGGCACAGACACAGAAAGATACATAACAATTTATGAATAAATAAGAGAGCCTGAAATGCTAAGTTCAAAAAATAGACACTAGGCTAATATGAGGCAACTATTTCCCTTAAATGCCACTACATGAAATAAAAATTTGTATTATGCTTATAGGATTGTGTTCCAAATGTTTCCTCTTTTCCTTTTCTGTTTGGAATCTTTGATTACCTATACACATCTAGATACATGTAGAGACTATTTTCCCAAAATTATTCTGGGCCAGACCTGTTTTAAAGTGACCCTGTGTATATGATGATCTTATTCTGCATACTCTCTATTCTTTTTATATTGGTATTTCTTCCATTATGTATGACAGAGAAGTAGTAGTTACAGACTTTTTCATTTTTTTTCCCAACTGGAAATTAAAGACCAGATGGAAATAATTTTCTCAAATATTACTTTAGTGACAAAAATTAAATTTCCATAATCCATCACCTGTATATTGCTTTGTGTGTTCACCACCCAAGTAATTGAATACTTTTCCATGAAATTAGCATGATTTGAATGAGGTTTAATTCCTAGTTCATTCTTTCTAAACGTTTTCTTACTGGCGTCTATGTTTGCTGTATCCCTCACTGTAAACAGTTCTAAGGACAGTGTGGAGCAGAGGCGGACAGCAAGTTACACCTGCGTGTTTGTATTGTGTAAGCGATCCTTTTCTGAACTGAAAGCATAACTGTGATCACATAGTAAAGTCTCAGGTCCATTTAGAATTACCTGCTATCTCTTTACTATTCTACTAGTATACTTAATTCCTAAGCCATGATACAATTTTGCTTACTTTAGTTTTGTACCCAGTCTTGACAATTGGTAATTCTCCTCTTCTATCCCTCTTTTTACATTTTTTTCATTATTCTGAAAACTTCATTAAATATTAAAATCACTGTATAGTAAAAGAAGTTCCCAAGTTCTAAAATGATTCAAATACAATTCTGAGTGGAATCACATCAAATTATTTTTAAATATTCAAATTTGACACATATGATATTAAACCCTCTACTACATATGACAATATACTCAAGCAAATCTTGTTTATATCTTTTATAATACTTTTATTATTTTTCATATAGATCCTATAACTTTCATGTTAAGTATATTCCAACTTATTTTACTAAATTTCATAGTTAGTTATTTATACAGGGTTTAAATTAATTTATAGTATTAATGCCAGTATAGAGAAAACCTGGCTTTGAATCTGTATCTTCTGTTTAGGAAAATTATCAAGATTTTAAAATTCTTTAATAGTTATTTTTAAAACCTACATTTTCTGTAAAACCCATCATATCATCTGCAGATGAAAATATTTTCTTTTAAATTATTTATTGGTATATTTTCTCATCTAATATTGTTCTCTAGAACCTATAAAATAATATTAAATGTTTGTGGATCCAAGGCATGTTCCTGATTTTAATGAAAATTACAGGAGGCCTTAATATTTTTCATGCTGTTTGCTGTGATAAATGCATAATGTTCAAAAAGTAAAATATGGTATAAAGCTAACAATAAATTCATTTCCAGTCCTGTCCCTCAGTTCCCAAGTTTACTTCCTAGAGGAAATATACTAACCAATTTTGTGTATTGTGCCATTTATTTTCCACACAAATTCAAATGTATCAACACACATAATTCTATGTTTACACAAATATTAGTATAATAGACATGTGGTTTCTCATCTGTGTTTTTGCCCCCACATAGTAATAAAACCCGACGTTGCTTTCTTTTCTACATCAGCTCTGGGTCAGACAGACAGGTCGGGAAGCATTCCGCCTCCTCTCTGCTGTCCCGAGGCCCTTGCTGTCAGGAAGGTCATCTGACTAGAATAGGACAGAGTGATGTATTTCCTTTTGTAGCCAGACCTTAAAGAAGCTAGACCATGATCCCATAACTACTTCTTTGTAGATGGTACTACTTAGAGATATTATACATGGAAAATGAAAAAAAAACAAACAAAAAAAAACATTGTTAATAGAAATTAAAGAAGAACCAAATAAATAGAAAGACAGCCTGTATTCACATGTTCATGGATCTGAAGATATAATATTGTTAAGATGGCAATAAATCCAAATTGATATACAGATTCAACACAATCCCTTCCAAAATCCCAGCTGCTTTTTTGCAGGAATTGACAAGTTGATTCTCAAATTCATATAAAATTGCAAGGAACCCAGAATAGTCAAAACAATCTTAATAAAGAAGAACAATTTTAAAACTTGCTACAAAGCTGCATTAACAAAGGCAGTATGATAGGGCATAAACAGACATATATGTCAATGGAATAGAAATTATAGTTCACAACTAAACACGTGCATTTGTGCTCAATTGATTTGAACAAGTATGTCAGACAATTTAATGAAGAAAGAAAAGTCTCTTTAACAAATGGTGCTGAGCCCTGGCCGGTTTGGCTCAGCGGTTAGAGCGTCGGCCTGCAGTCCGGAGAGACCCGGGTTTGGTTCCCGCTAAGGGCATGTACTTCGGTTGCAGTTTGTCCCCAGCCCTAGTTGGTCGTGCGGGAGGCAGCCACTCGATGTGTCCCTTTCACGTCTATGTTTCTTTCTCCCTCTCTCTTCCTCTCTCTCCCTCCCACTCTATCTGTACAAAAAAAAAAAAATGGAAAAAATGTCCTCAGATGAGGATTAAAAAAAACAACAAAAAAAAACAAATGGTGCTGAGACAACTGAATATCCACATACAAATAAAGGAAGTTGGATTCCTATTTCACATACAAAAGTTAACTCAAAATGAATCATAGACCTAAACATAAGAGCTAAAAGTACAAACCAAAGAACATACATGTATCAGTGTGCATAACCCATGGACACCGACAATAGCATGGCGAAGGCCTGGGGTAAGGTAGGAGCTGGGTGGAGGGGCTAAGGTGGGTGGGGTAAAGAGGGACATCTGCAATACGTCAACAACTAAAAAACAAAAAACGAGTGCCATAAAAGAAAGAAATCTTAAAAAAAAAAAAAAAAGCCCTCTGTGAGAAAACATAAGGGTAAATCTTTCTGACCCAGTTAAGCAGTGGTGTCTTAGATTTGACACCATAAACACGAGCAGCAGAAGAACTAAATAAAGAAGACTTCACCAGAACTAAACTGCATGTTTCTAAGGACACTATTAAAAGGGAAAAGACAACCCACTGAATGGGAGAAAATATTTCCAAATCACATATATGACAAGAGATTTTTATTCAGATTATGTAATCGATGTTCACAACTCAATGTAAAACGATGAGTAACCCAATTTAAAATGGGCAAAATATTTAAATAGATATTATTCCATAGAAGATTCACACGTTCCCTCTAACCACGTGAGATGAAGCTTAATATCACTAGTTAGTAGGAAACGCAAATAAAGTTACAAGGAGATACCACTTCCCACACAGTAGAAGGGCTAAAAAAAAGAAAAGAAAAAAAAGACAATTACAAATTTTCATGACAATGTGAGAAACTGAAGACTCATTCACACTTTGGAAAAGTCTGGCAGTTGTTCAAAAGTAAAACATCCATAGAATACAATTCCAATCCTAGGTATATACCAAGGGGGGAAGAAAACAATCAAATGCCAAACAAAAGATGGACAGAAAGACAAATGTGATCTATCTCTACAATGGAATATTATTGTATATGAAATGAAGACGTGATCATGTTACAACATGGATGAACACTGAAAACAGGGGAAGTGAACAAAGGCCACTTCAAAGACAAAATTATATTATTCTATTCCCATGAAAGGTTTATGACAGACTAATTCAAACAGACTAACTTAGAAAAACAACAATTTGGAAAAAGAACAATGGGAAAAACAGGTGGAATGTCAAGGTAAAAATAAGCAACGTGCAAAGAAAAGCATCACGCAAAATAAAATAAAAAAGCATCATATACCTTTTAAAATTGTATAACCCATTATTGGTGATGCAGTAGAAAATGAATGGTCTTATATTTATAGAAATATGTGTGTTCAAATTATGATGGGCTTCTTCAGAAATAATTACAAAAAACGCAAGAAAAGTACAAAAGTACTTTGACAATTTTATTCCTTTATTTAGTTTTAGAAAAGTGTGAATTCATTTGTGAAAATATTTATATTTTTGGTTATTCTTAATATTATTGTCCAAAATATGTAAAATTTATAAAATAGAGGTACTGTCAAAATACAGACTTGCTTAAAAATTATAGTGTTTTCATATACACTTGACCCTTGAACAATGAGAGTCTAGGGCACCAACCCCTATGCAGTCAAAAATCAAAGTGTAACTTTTGACTCCCTAAAAACTTAATTACTATTGATCAAAAGCCCACCAATAACATAAACAGTCAATTAACACATGTTTTGTATATGTATTAGACACTGTATTCTTACAATAACATAAGCTAGAGAAAAATGTTATTAAGAAGGTAAGAGAAAAATATATTTATAATTCAGTATGTATTCATAGAAAAATATCCATATATAAGTGGATCTGCACAGTTCAAACTCATGTTTTTCAAGGGTCAACTGTAGTAGAATAATATTCAGCCTATAGAAACAATATCCAATTTGAAAATATATTGGCACAAAAAAGATTATCACAATGTATTATAGATGAAAAAGTTTCAAAACACTGTGTGCATGTATAATGGTTATATATTACATATAAGTACTTTAATGCAAAGACAAACAGTGAAAGAGACAGAGACAGATATCTGAAATATTCGCACATAAAGATATCAATGGCTTATAGCCACTTAATAGATTTATCATTTGCAGATAATTTTTATTTTTAAGGAAACAAACCTTATATTTGTTCAGATGAATGTATCAACTGGATAGTATAGTTGTCAGTTATTTTAAATTACTTTTGAAACAAGAGGTCTCAGTTGTACTCTTGATATTATATTATATATTCTAAATGACACCAAACTTTCTCCAGTTGTAGTTTCTTTCCCTTGGTGGAGGAGCAGGGTGCTTATGGAAGCATCGTCTGTTTAAGTAAGCACTTTGACATATGGGGAAAGGAATGTATTCTGAGCTTATGACATGTCACTGCAGCAAAACAGTGCACACAGTTATGGCCTCAACAGACAGTTATAGAATCAAATGAAATAAAAAGTAGTGCTTTAAAATTTCTTAAAACCATGCACATAAGGCAGATGAGAAATGATGCTAGCTATAAAATGGCGGTGCTCTATATTTCATAGATTAGATTATAAGGAGTAACAAATAAGAAATTTGCAAGTCATTTGGACTGTATTAATGAGTTTTAAAGTGCTCTCACTGTTTTTTCAGTATAACATAAAACTTATTTATAATGTCTCAAAATTGAGCAAAATGTCTGTATGTAGTACAAGACTCTCCCCCCCCTTTTTTTACAGCCCCATATATTGCCTATAATTTCATTTTCTTTCTAGAATTATGTAAATTGAGTATGTAAGGAAAAGCATTTTCAGCAGAAAAATATTTAATGTCATTTGGGGAAATAGCAGCCTCATAGGAAATAGCTAAATTAACATAAAGAAACATAAAAATTATAACAGTATGCTAATGTTTATAGTATATGAAAATACAGTTACCTCTTGCACTAAAATGTAGATCCATACAAATAGGAAAAAAAAAACAAAAAAACTTACCACTTTTGCCCCACAATTCTCTTTGTTTATATAATGGAGACTTACTGTAATCTGGACAAATAAACCTGGGCTGTGTAATTTGACAAATGTGTTTATTTCTGCCCCCATACTGATGGATTGTGATACCTTCAGAAATTTCCTTAACCTCTCCCAATTTATTTCCATCTATGAAAGTGAAGACAATAACATCCTCCTCTCAAGGCTGCCCAGAAAACTGAATGAGGTAAGATGATTAAATGGGTGCTAAATGAAAACATCCAGCACATTATCAGCTATGTTTTTTCCATTACAGGACTGAGGAAACAACATGTCTTAAGAGTACAGTCTGTTCTGCTATAACGCATGTTTTGAAAATGCAAATTTATTCCAATATGTGGGAACAATTTGAGCAGAAAACAAATTTTGAGCTTGCTTATACATAATTTAGTCCAGGAGAAATAAGCGAATGCATAAAAGTGTACTAAGCTGAACCTAGTCACACAGGAATAACATCTCCCATCTCCAACACACTGTGTGTGTATAAGGCACACCCATCCATATCCAGTGTATGACTTTCCGACTGATCTTAGATAACCTCTTCCACTACTTACCTGTAACTCACAGACTGCCATTCTTCATACGACCACTTTTACAGCAAACTTCAGGTCTTTTTCAAAGTAAGGGCCATATTCATTGTAAGCATTTGTACACTTCCTAATAACTTGACATATGTAAAACCATGTTAATGTTTTCATTATAGCTCATCTTTGTGTGTGTGTGTGTGTGTGTATGTGTCTTAGTTTATTCAGGCTGCTATAACGAAGTACCATGGGCTGGATAGTTTAAAAAAATAGAAATTGCTCACAGTTCTGGTGGCTGGAAGTCTAAGATCAGGGTGCAGCGTGGTCAGGTTCTGGTGAAGGTCTTCTTTCAGGGTGCAGACTGCAATGAGGAAAATACAGGGATGAGGGAGCTACCTCAGATCTCTTTGATAAGGGCACTAATCTCTCCCATGCCATCATGTTGGGGGGTAGGATTATAACATATAAACTTGGGAGGAACACAAACATTCAGACCATACTGTGTCACTAATGACGCTTTTGAGTGTTGTGGCCCCAACTCCATTTTTTTCCATGACTCACAGAGTTCTTATTGTGATCTTATGCATAGCACAATATTTTTTTAAATGTTTATGTCAAATTATATGATAGTGATGGCCTACAGCTATTACTGTGGCAGAAATTCGGTGGGTGGGAAGAGACAGACTGCACACACTCAAAGGATTAGAAAATGACTGTTTAATGCACACTGGTGCTGACCCAGTGGAGTCACCTCCAAAGGCTGAGCCTTGAGCCCAGGTTCCTGTGGCCTTTTATACATGATAAGCTTCAGGGTATTTGGGGGCCTTCTAGTCCACTGTAGTTTAGGCAGCTGGTGGATGTAAGGGGATTACAAAAGCCAGGGGCAGAGTCTCTGCCCTGTTGAAGGGGGTTGTCTGTAGAAGGCTTGCCTTCTTACTATTACCCTTATTCTAACAGTGAAATGTTACACTTTTTTTTTTTTTCATTGAGCAAATATATAATGAAGTCATGAACACCTTAAGTTTAGGGAATTAGAGGAGATTGATTTAACTATGCATTTCTTAAATAATCCCCAAGTGGACACTTCTAAATAATAAGAATCTTAATTCTCATAGAACATGATAATTATTATGAACGTGAATTCACAGAAACATCTTCAATAAATACGTCTACACTAGTCACGCTTCCTGCATACAAAGCTTGCAGCAGATAATACAACTAAATGCATAAATGCATTGTTCACTCCTCATCAAGAAAGGACCATTGACTAGCTGCAAAGAGGGTGGTCAGCAAATAACCTTTTCCCTGTCAGCTATTTTAGGGTCAGTTAAACTGCCTACAAGGTCACGCCCTTCCCAAAGTAGCCCATTATCTGTTGAATAAGCAAAATGCAGGTAAACTATTTGGCCATTAGGTCTAATTTGAGGCAATTGGATGGTCAATACATGTTCCATAGTTTCCTCCAGAGTTGACTTGGTCAGGAAAGTATTGCAATTTGACTTCTTCCTCTGCCTAACCCTGCTTCTTCCTTTCTCTTCTGTGGATAAATACAGGGGTTCTATGGAAAGTAACCTCACAGGGTAATCTGATCATAAAATGGGCAGGTCCTGGTAAATGGTCAACCCCCAGGCATATATCATTTTTTAGTAAAAGGCTTGTTTATCTTTGCCTTAAGCAAGCCCTGTCCATTGTTTTGGGCATCTAGGTTAATACATCTTTGAAGCAGGCATAGTAACCACCTTCCAAAGAGCATGTGATCTTGTTCACCATCCAATAACACAATCCCCTCCTCCATGTCATCTTCCTTACATTCCCACCTTGATTTCAAAGGCACTAAAGAAACTGCAAAACTGTCCTCCAGAGCATGTGAGATCTTGCTTCCTAGAAATTATCATCAGTTTGGCTCAAATAAACTTAAAAAAATAATCTACATGTTTGGACTTTCTTACATCGATTCCCACCCCAGTCACCACCCAGCCTGTCTAATTCTGGAGAATTCAATCTATAACAGATTACTCTTCCCTTGGGGTCATCGTTTCCTTGATTAGAACACTATCCTATATATTTTAACAAATGAATGCAGGAAGTAACTTATCTCACAATAAGGTAGGTTAGAAGTACTAAAGAGTCCTTTTATGTTTGTTTTTAACACATAGTTCTATTTCCAACTATTCAGAATGATTTAGACATGTAATAACTTGCTTATAATGTTGAAGATTTTGCATCATTGATTTTTCCATTTTTCTATTTATTGTTGTCAGTAGCACTGAAACTCAAAGTAAGTTTGATATGGATCATAAAACTTTCCAAGGAAATCATCCTGATATATTTATCCCTACAACTTAAATACAATACCAAATGATGAATGCTTGCTGAATTCAGCATCTTAAACAAGGGTTTAGAGAACCATTGCTAAAGGGATGCTTAAAGCTAAGGCTGTGTATCAGGAAGTGTTTATCCAACAAACAAAAATATTTTAGCCAATGGTTTAAAGATTCCTATTTTTTTGTTGCATTCTTAAAAATACAAGAAATGTTTTTTATTTTCAACTATAAATGTCTGCAGATCAGAGTTTTTTTCCTACTTTCAAGCAAGCTTGGTTCCTGATAGAAAACTTTCTATGAAGCGTAACTATTTTCTTATTACTGGTGTTTCTTTAGAATGTGTTTTTATCTTATCATTCATCTTCTAAGTCAGGCAGACAACTAAATCAGTAATAAGTGTTATGATGAGTTTTTCTACTGGGTTTTATAGAAAGACAGTGGAAAAGTATGTGAAACTGGTATGTTGAATAAACATGACACATGAATTGTCATCAAAATGCAATTTGATTTTCTTCTGCCATCCCGTTAAATTTTATTCAGTGGAGGAAATCTTACCCTGCCATTAGATTTAAACCCTGTCAAGCCCATAACTTTTCTGCTCACTTTTAAGTAACAGACAGTTCTACCAACACATTAAGTCAGAAATAGTCTCAGTTAACAAAAAATCAGAATGTTTAGCCCCATAAAATAATTAAAACACAAACTTGACCAAATATTATATGTTTTCTTCCCTCCTGCTTGGTCCTGCTTCTGGCTGGAAGCCTGCTGTGGGAAAGGGGTATATAATTGGCTTTTTCTATTTCTTGTTTGCTTCTCCCAGCTTGCAAAGTCCCTCCAGTGCTAGCATTTCGAGGGCAGAGAAAGGAAAAGGGATGTTAAAGTCTCACTTGTGCTAAAATTTTTCCGAGCTTGTTGTATCCTTTCTAATGGGGGTAGGTATTTAAAGACAGCAATTTTTATTCTTGTGGAAATTTTCCATGTGCTTTTATAGGTCCCTACTGAACTCATCTATCTTTCATTTTCTTTAGTTCAGGCACTTCAAATCCGATACGTTCTGCCAAGGTCTTTGTCCATCCAGTAGCTCTATTAGAAAAGACTCAAGGTCACCAGGCCAGTGTGGCTCAGTGGTTGAGCGTAGATCCATGCACAAAGAGCACGCCGGTCAATTCCCAGTCAGGGCACATGCCCAGGTTGTGGGCCTGATCCCCATTGGGGGGCATGCAGGAGGTAACTAATCAATGTCCTCTCTCATCGATGTTTCTATCTCTTTCTCTCTCTCTAAAATCAAAAAAGAAAAATTATTTTAAAAGAAGAAAGAAAAGACTCAAAGCAAGTGCACGCTGGCTCTCTCCCACAGTGTACATATCTTCTCCATGATAAGCCATCATGTATCCCTCGTTCCCCAGCTTCAGATGTGGAGCACTCTGCTGGCTCCTTCATCAAAACAGTTGGTGAGCTTTTCTCTGCCTTCTCCGTGTCCTTGGGGAGGAATCAGTGCCCAGTCCAGTGACCACCCAGGGATCTTGTGCTAGTTTGGCACCATTTTCTGCTCTGCTTCTTACATCTGCAGGAAATACACTTCAGAGCTTCACTAGCCGCTAAAGGCACATAGACTGAACAGGTAAAGGCATGAAGACCCATATAATATAAAGATTTTGAGTAACATCTCTGTGTTCACTGTGATTCACCTGCATTTCTCTGTCTCTTCTCCCATCTTCTCTCAAATCTATCTGAAGATTTCAGGCCCCCACTGGCCCTGTCCCCAGAGTCTTAGACGTGGGGCTCAGTATGATCGATACGGTAAAATATAAAAAAGGACAGTCCATGTAATGAAAACTAGAGATTAAAAAAAGTATTCTTAAAAGCAGTTGCAGCTGCTATTGGTATTATAGTTGATTAATAGTAAAAAATAAGAACAAAATTTGTCAAATACAGAATAATTTCGAAATCTATTAAAATATTCTAATATAACAGAACACTGATATAAACTTGAAATAACATTACCATAAGGTAATTTCATACCTTGACTAAGGCAATTAAACAAAATAAGCAAAACACCGAAATAAACAATTTCCTGGTCTATAAACAATGGAGTTGGTCTCTTATGTGCCTGTATTAGTTTTCTCTTGCTGGGAGCTTTCGTCCCCACGGTCATTAGCTGGAGGACCACCTCAGTTCTTGCCACTTGGATCTCTCTATAGGAACACTCACAATATGGTAACTGCCTATCGTCCGAGTGAACAAGCAAGTAAACAGTCTTTGTAACCTAGTCTTAGAAGTGACATCCCATGACTTCTATCATATTCTATTTGCTAGATGCAAATCATTAGGTCTAGGTCACACTTGATGGGGGACACCACAAAAGCATAAATACTGGGGATGGGGATATTTGGGAGCTGATTTAGAAGCTAACTACCATAATCCACTTTCTGTTTTATTAGTCTTTGATCCAATGATTATTTGCTTTCTAATACAGTGGTACTCCTTATTCCTGGGGATACATTCCAAGACCCCCAGTGGGTGACTTAAACCATGGACGGTACCAAACCCTATACTATGTACTGTGTTTTCTCCTATATATACCAATGATAAAGATTAATTTTTAAGTAAGAGCTTAACAATAATGACTAATAATAAAATAGAACAATTATAACAATATACTATAATAAAAATTATGTGAATGGTTTTGGGTCACTAATAAGTAAAATAAACTGTACTTAGAACACAATACTGCGATACCACAACAGTCAATCTGATAATCAAGTTGGTTATTAAGTGACTAACTGGTAGGTAGCATATATAATGTGGATGGACTGGACAAAGGAATGATTCATGTCCCTGGTGGGATGGAGCAGATGGCATGAGATTTCATTACGCTACTCAGAAGAGCATAAAATTTAAAACTGAAGAATTGTTTAATTTGGCCCGGACAGTGTGGCTCAATGGTTGGGCATCGACCAATGCACCAAGAGGTCGCGGGTTCGATTCCCGGTCAGGGCACATGCCCAGGTTGTGAGCCAAATCCCCAGTGGGGGGCATGCAGGAGGCAGCCAATTGATGTTCTCTCTCATTGATGTTTCTATTTCTCTCTCCTTCTTTCTTTCTCTCTCTCTAAAATCAATGCAAAGAAAAAATATATTTTTAAATAAAAAGAATTGTTTAATCCAGCCATTTTTCAATTAATACTTTTGGACTGCAGTTGACCACAGATAACGAAAACTCCGAAAGCAAAACCACGAATAAGGTGGTACTATGTAGTAATAGATTACCTATTGATAAACTAGTAAAAGTCAAATTTCAATTTATATCAATGTTCAAATGCCTACTGGCTACTTGCAAGCCTTTAAGAAACATTCAGTTTGAAAGAGTTGTGAGTTTTTTCATTTTGTTGACCAATCTGAATAAGCTAATAAAAAAAAGTCATATTTTCCTCATAATCTATAATTAATAAGCTCTTCTAACCAGACCCACTCATATAAGATACAAACATGAGGAACAAAGTAAACATAAAAATAAAACAGAAACAAACATAGAAAAGAAAAAAAATGATGATTTTTTTTTTCCTTTATTACTACTCTTGGCTTCAGAAAAGAGGCAAATTGGCAAGAGAAAGAGTTGAGATGCTGGAATGATATGGAGAAGAGAACACCATGGCGTTTTAAAACGGATTATAAGTAGAAAGGAGCTTCCAAGCTTCCAAAGGAAGAACTGGTAAGGACTGATACAACTGAGTCTTGGCGAGTCTTAAATATGCAAGCCATAAGTTTCTTTATGGACATTTTAAGTCCCTTCCAACAAAATAACATGTTTATTTGCCATTTTGAATACATGAAACTAATATTTTGTTCATGAAAACAACAACAATACTCCTGAAACTCCATACTGGGAAAAAGTGAGAGTTTTGCTGTTTTTAAAATTAATTGGTAAAAGTCAGGTGCTAAATATGTTAACTTGGCATAAAGTTTACGCAAAACAGCTTTTCTATGAGAACATCTTTAATTTAGAAGAGGATGCATAGTTTTTATATACTGACTGGATACGTGATGATTAGCTGAGTGATTTAATTATGACAAAATAACTGAGCAAATTCATCTTCTTATGACAATCATGTTATACAAGTTTTAGTAAACACAATTTTTGAAAACAAGCATTGTAACAAATGTTTTTTTTATTTTTTATTTTTATTGAATGTATTGGGGTGATCTTGGTTAATAAAATTATACAGGTTTCAGGTGTACAATTATATAATACATCATCTGTATGTTGTATCATGTGTTCACCACCCCAAGTCAAGTCTCCTTCCATCACCCTTTATC
Organism: Molossus molossus; assembly: GCF_014108415.1. Lineage (NCBI taxonomy): Eukaryota > Metazoa > Chordata > Mammalia > Chiroptera > Molossidae > Molossus > Molossus molossus. The sequence continues at coordinate 161,197,501 of NW_023425344.1, read as the reverse complement.
CCCACTTCTTCACCTTCTTCTACCTGCCCCTCTCTCTTGCCCTCCAGTAATCACCATACTGTTGTCTGTGACTATGAGGTTGTTTTTTTCCTTGGCTTAACCCCTTTATCTTTATCGACCAGCTCCCAATTCCACCCCCTGACAGCTGCCAGTCTGTGCTCTGTATCTATGAATCTGTTTTGATTCTTTTTATTTTATTTTTTTAGATTTCACATATAAGTGAAATCACATGGTACTTGTCTTTCTCTGAAGTAAGCCAGTCAGAGAAAGACAAATGTTGTTTCTTTTATTAATAGCTTCAAAGTTACTAGTTATTAATATTTAGAAGTTAACACACCTATCAGTGTTTTCAGAAAACATTTGCCCTTTTTAATAAACAAATAGAAACTTAACTATATGATGAAAAGACAAAAAGTACAATCTTTTTTGATAACTTTTGCAAATATATGCTGACCTTTAAAAAAAATTAGTGTACAAATCAAAAGGACAAAGTGCTTTGCATTCAAACCAGGATTTTTATCAATAACTTGTTTATGAAGATCTACTGAAACTCATTGCCAATGATTTGACTATAATTTTCATTATGGCATACCAAATAATTTGGGGTTTATTATAATTATTTTTGCAAATGTTAATGAGAACCTATGTAAAGTCATAATAATTTGCTAATAGAGTTTTATACCTAGTTTGAATACTAAGCAGAGCCTAGTATATACTGGAGAATGTAAGAAGGATAACAACAAAAAAAGAGGCTAGTTTACCTTACAGTAAGGTGAGAGTCTTTCTTCATTTTTATATTCCTTTATTAATATTAAAATGTACACTGCATACCCATGTGACATGCTAGCAGAACACTTAGTAGATGTCCAGCTAAATCCCCAAAGTTGAAAACCTCTGTCACCTTAAGAAAGATGAAGTAAGAAACTGGGTTAAACTGAGTCTAAAGTAAAGGGAAGTTCTTCTGCACAGAGGACATGTGTTTGGGAAAGGAAATTACATGACTGTGAAGAAGACAAAAGGAAGAATTGAAACCATACTGCAGAATACCTAGACAACGGCATTTTACTGGGCAGAAAATTACAAGTGACCTTAGTTACTATCGTGTTTCCCTTTAGACTAAGGCAGCTAATTTACTCTCACTAACTGCATGACACAAGAACCACGAAAGATTAGAAACACAATTCCATGTTTTTACAGATCCAGAAACATCATAGTTCAGATGTGTGAGCATGGCTTAAATGTATTTTCTGGTGTGCAAATGACAGCAAGGTCACAATACCACGTTAAGAGATGATTATGTGCATGTGAGAATAATTTGAGCGCTGTCTTTCCGGTGAACATCTGATTTCAACGGGTCCCTCTGAGGAGAATATATTCCATTCTGGGTAGCACCCGCCACGCCTTCCACATTGAAACCTGTGCACCTGCCTCTGGCCCATCTCCCAGACAGCACATTTTTAACACATCAGCTGCCAGGGGGGAAAAGATCACATAACAGAAGCTTGCTTCAAATGAAAAATGTTCTGCTGAGAGGATTGGGAATTATGCTGCCAGACTGGCAGATGATATGGAAGCATAAATCTGAAACCTATTCTTGTACGTCATCTGGTTTGAGACACTTTCATTGCCACTTTAACCTTGAATGCAACCTATATATCTGCACGTTAATTTAAATAATAAAATCCAAGCATTTTTTAAGTTAAGAAAGTATTTCAACCAGATTCAAACTAGAATTTCAACTATATAAATTTATAGAACCACTGTTCATGGTAGGTTTTTTCCCCCCACAAAAGATGATTTTAGGATACAAATGCGCAAATATGTTATCACCTTAGCTTTTGCTATTGCCTGGTTATTCCTCAACATTCCATATAATAAATAAACAACTGTCACTAATGCAGACATGTCACTTGTCAAACAAGCAGAACAAGCACCAATTGGGAGGATTAAAAATGGAATCATAAAATAGTTTCAAGGAAATATTTCAAGATATTCAAATGTATAATTGATCCAAATTCATTAGGAGATGGCATGTATCATATACATATACTCCATACATTTAATCCATTATTGAGCATATGTTTTTATCATAGTTTTAATGAAATCACCCACTTTTGGTATGGCAGGCACTACTCACTGTCTCCATTCTATGCATTCTGTTTTTTTCTTATTAAAAGACGTCATTTCCCTTCCCGGAAAGAAACGAATCTAGTGAAAAAATTTGCTGCCTTCCCTTGCAGCTAGATTTGACCATGTGACTAGATTAACTAATGAAACATCAACAGAAGCTTGCTGAGGGATTCTGGAAAAGTTTTTCTTTTCTAAGGTACTGACCAACCCTGTCGTATACCCACCCAGTTTGTCCCTTCCTCCTTTCTTCTGCCTTGAACACAGACATGCCAGCTGAAGCCACAGCAAGCTCAATGCAACTGAGAAGTCCGAGAGAGTCCCAGAGGCCACGGTATACTGTGGTAACACTGAGAGTGTTGTCCAGGAATAAATAAATTCAGTTCCTTTTCATTCTTTTCTCCTCTCTCCTTTTAATTACTGAGGTATAAGTTATATACATATGAAGGTACACAAATATTAGTTTACAGCTTAGTGGCTTTTTACATATACATACTCCTATGTAACCACCACCCACATTAAGAAAGGTGCAATACTCCAGAAGTTTCCATCCTGATTGATAGCCTTCTCTAAAGCCAAAATCTTAAAACCACTGTTTAGTCAGTTTTACCGTTCTTATAGACAAATAAAATTTTATACAGTTCTTTGGGTAAGCAAATTTTTTGTTGACATATTATGATTACAATAGGTTCACTCCAACAACAATACTTTTAAAAACTTATCTTCAACAAAAGCCTTTTAAATCCCACATAAATATCAACCTCAACTCTGTTTCAAAACTAATTTTCAAAATTCAGTGAACTTGGAAATAATGAGTTTGTACAGAGACTTGGTTAGATATTGCAAATTTTTTACCTCTAAATTTCATTTCTAATATTTCCAATAGATATAAGCAAATATTATTTCCTATTTTCTACAGGGACTTTAATTATCAATCTGACAAGATTATTGAGTAAATCTAGACAGATAAGCATAATCACTTCATTAAAAAATATACACCAGCCCTGGCCAGTTTGGCTCAGCGGTTAGAGCGTTGGCCTGCAGTCCAGAGAGACCCGGGTTCGGTTCCTGCTAAGGGCACATACCTCGGTTTCAGTTAGTCCCCAGCCCTGGTTGGTCGTGCGGGTGGCAGCCACTTGATGTGTCCTTTTCACGTCAATGTTTCTCTCTCTCTCTCTCTCTCTCCCCCCTACTCTATCTGAACAAAAAATGGAAAAATGTCCTCGGATGAGGATAATAAATACATAAATAAATAAATAAATAAATAAATAAATAAATAAACAAACACCAGCCCTGGCCGGTTTGGCTCAGAGGGTTGGTCCACGGACCAGAGTCACGGGTTCAGTTCCAGTCAAGGGCACATACCTTGGTTTCAATTTATCCTGGGCCCTGGTCTGGGTCGTGTGGGAGGCAACCAGCCGATGTGTCTCTCACGGCAATGTTTTGCTCTCTCTCATTCTCTCCTCCTCTCTCTCCCTCCCTCCCACTCTATCTGAATATAAATGGAAAAACATCCTCGGTGAGGATTAAAAACTAATCAAATAAAAAATAAACACCAAAGATTACATGCAGATTATTTGAATGATAAAATAGCCCATATGTTTAACTATAACCAACAAATATTTATTTCTACTTGTTGATCATTTGCCTACTGACATTCATGTCTAAGATAAAAGTATTTTATATTCTTTAATAATCCATAGAATAGTTATTTTACTAAATTTTTTAATATTATCTATATTTATTAAATATCTTTTACCTTTTTCTATACATTTACTAAAATAGTGAAAATTATTGGGAAATAATTGAAGCAGTATTAAAATTTAAATTTATAATAATAAACAAGATCATTAAAAATGATATGCAAATCTCCTTTCACAACAGGTAATCTTTATTTTGGTTATCAAAGAAAAATTAATACAGAAACTTATACTGTATATATTTAGAATGAGTGATTTTAATTCAGAACATACTGATCTACAATTTATTAGAAAGTTTTAAGTGAGGTTTCTTTTGGGAATAAAGAGTTATCCAATTGTTTGTCAACTATACACAAGTATACATCAGCTGTGTTGTAATAGTTAATGACCATATACCCATTACTAATCTTTAATTCTGCCTCAGATTATAAGTAACCCAATGGTAAGATGTTTAATAACTATGTTAATTTCATGGAAGATAGTATACCTCTGGGATGTTATGTAAAAGACACATGGTACAAAGCAGGGGTTTTGCTTTCCTCACTTGGCTTAATTAATCCCCTTCCACCTAAACTAAAGCTACACAGCTCCTTGCCTCATCAGACCGCTTGGGCAGGACAAATGACCTAGAGAAAAGCAGTAGGACTAATGAAACTCAGCCAATTTCCCAGATCTTACAGGTGTGAGTTTGAAGTTGAAGTGAATAAAAAGTAAGAGCTCAATGTGTCAATTTTTTTTTTTTCAAACCAGAGAGAAAAGAAACCTATCAGATGGGCTTGGGTCTGATATTGACTCCTGTCGGGTCTTGTTAGGTTACAGAAAACAGCCTACAAAATCTATGAATAACAAACAAGTCAGGCAAACTAAACAGTGATGCCTGTGGCCACTCCAGCTGGCCTTTTAGTAGGGTCACTCTATGGGAGACAATAAAGAAGACATAAAAGACTGCCCTGGCCAGTTTGACTCAGCGGTTGGAGCGTCCGTCTGCGGACCAGAGAGTCCCCAGCTCGGTTCCCGCTAGGGGTATGTACCCCCCCAAAAAATTTTTTTAAAAAGAATACAAAAATAAAATTAGGATACAAGTACTATATAGAAATTCAGAGAACATTTCAGATCAGACTATTTCTATATCCATGAACCAAAACTTTTCAAAGTTCTTTTTATATGTATCATTCTTCATTGTGATGATATAATGGATTTGTTATAAACCTCATGATCGTAAAACCCAAGAAGTGTCTAATATCTTAAATGAAGATCCTAAAAGAAAAAATATTTCCAACTATACTCTTTCTCCTGCTGTAAATGATTTCTGTGCTCTCTGCTTCAGTTTCATCATGTGGCAGTATAGAGCTCTGGGTCAATGATTTAGCTATTTATAAGTTCCAGAGGTGATCTAAAATACACAAATCAATAAATGTACTGTAGCTAGGTAGATATAGGTTAATGAATACTGTTTTTCACTTTAAATATGCTCTTAACAAAAATTGTAATACATGGATGACAATGTATTCTTTTGTTAATGATTGAGAGGTAAAATTACAGTAGGGAAAATATTCTCAAGCTTGACATTTCTAGAGGTATTAAACTTTGGTCATTTTTTTTTTTTCTGAATATATTACTGCAATAAAAGCATAAAGGTCAGGTGGGAATTCAGATTGGTGCAGCCACTATGGAAAACAGTATGGATGTTCCTCAAAAAAGTAAAAATGGAACTGCCATGTTACGCAGTAATCCCACCTCTAGAAATATATGAAAGAAACCTAAACTCAGTTTCTACTCTTATTACTTTATAGTTTAATGAAGAAAGGAGACTTTTTAATAGTCACACAAACTTCTATGAAATTAAAATGGAATAAACAAAATACTGCTGTGATAGGTGTAACAGACTGCTTCCCTGAGGGAATGATAGTAGACCTAAGCGCATGAGTAGCAGTAACTAGCAAACTTTAGTTTTAACGTTAGATGGTGGTAGAGCTAAGATTGGAAGGCAGGCCTGCTGACTCTGAGCCCATTCTTTTTCGCTATTTTTATTGTTGAAAGTATTATAGATGTCCCCACATTTTCCCGCCATTGATCTTCTACTCCCCACTCCCACCGCACCCTGCTTTCCCCAAATTGTTGTCTGTGTCCTTTGGTTGTGCATACATGCATCTAAGTTCTTTGGCTTCTGTCTTCTCACCCACAAATCGTTCTTCAGTCACAAAGTATGATAGATTTATTTATCGGGAATGCTGCTCAGATCGGAGTTTTGGTAGGAGAGGAGAGAGATATGAAATATTCTGCTTGGATCCCAATTCTTCCCTCACGAAATGGCACAGGATGGGATGAGGAAATTTTTCTAAAGTCCAATTTAATCTCTGTTGACAATTTCTAACCAAAAGAAATTTAGATGCCAGAAAGTGTGCTAGAGAAAAGCATAATAATTTATTAGCGAGTCAGTGTTGGAACACAAAACAACAATTGAGGAGAAACTGACCACATGAAGGCAAATGTGTCCTGCAGCCCTGCTGTCGCTGCTTCTGATCTTACTGGCTAGCATGATGCAACTTACATTTTTACTACAATGGCCCAAAGCTGAGGGGAGCACACCCACATCCCCAGATATACTCCTGAGACAAAGTCAGTTTTGAAGGAAAAAGACATGGAAAAAATATACCATGATATCCATTTACTGCTGCTGCCCTTCTCATTTTCTAACTCACTAACAACAGAAGGACTGGACAAAAACTAGAATCCATCCTGTAGCTCAAAAAATTTTTCAACTTCATTTAAAAATTAGGACCATCCTTCCTCACCCCTAGTTTTTTGAATTAGTGTCATCATTGACTGGCTTGGTAAAAAGTATTAAAAAGGCATATTTTTTCTCCCTCTGTGCTTAAGATGAGGGTAATTAGCAAAGATGTCATATCACTGTGGAAAGTTTGAAATAATACCAGTGAAATTGTCTGAGACAGCACTTCATTTGCAACAGGTAAGGAGAATGGAAATGGTAAGGCAAGAGCAGTATTTTGATTTAATTCTTAATATTTTCCATTACTATATGTTCTTTGTTTTTAAAACAAATTTCAGGTTTAAAAATGGCCTTCCAGTTAATGGCCCAGCATAGAAGTTACCATTTTGTTCTAACAAGAAGTAGAAAGCTGAACATTCTGAAAAATCAAAAAACTCTTCTTAGATCCTTCAGAGAATCAATCTCCAGGGTAATCTGCTGTACTAAATCGGAGAGACACGTAAGTGAATACAAGAAATCAAAACTCACTAGAGCAGACACCCACAAGCAAAAAACATCTATGGGAACCAGTACTGGAATAGAAAAACTTAAACTACAATTGATAAATTGCTGGAGGTCTACTGTGAACAAGTCTGAGAGTTAAAAATTCCAGGGGGAAGGACTCAGTCATAAGGGGGCCCCCATGCTTTTGTGAGTTTAACCTCCAGGAGATTGACCAGGTTCCCACAATGAACATTAGAGAAATATTCCCTTGTGCTTCTAGCAGAGGAGGGCAAAAATATACCATTTTGAAATATGCCAGGGCATTAATTTTCTTACTAGAGCCTGCACTCAAGAGAAATAATTTTAGTAGAGCCTAAACTATTGAAGTTTTTTGCAAAACTTAACTAACCTAGGAGGAAGGAAACACTCAACTCCAATCTACTCTAGCCATTCTGTACCACCTAAGAGGGAAAAAAAAAACAAAAAAACATGAAACACTCGTGAAATTCACAATTCAGAGGCACAGTTTCATTAAGACTGAGACCTAATCATACGACTAGAATATTTCCCCTTCCTCTACACATTATCAACACATTGCCAAAAGCCTACTTACCACAGTTATTTTTACCAAGAATACAATCTCTATCAAGAGAAATTACAAGGCCTACTAAAATGCACAAAACACAATTTGAAGAGACAGATCAAGCATTAGAACCAAGGTCAGATATGGCAGGGATGTGGGAATTATCAGACCAGCAATTTAAAACAGCTATGATTAATATTTTAAGGTCTCTAATGGATAAAATAGGCGGCGTGCAATAAAAGATGAGCAATGTAAGCAGAGAGATTAAAATTCTGAGAAACAATACAAAAGATATGTCAAAAACATTATAACATAAATTAAGAATGCCTTTGATGGGTTAATTAGACTAGATATGCTTGAGGAAAGAATCATGAACTTGAAAAATCACTATAGAAACACCCAAAACTGAAAAGTAGAGGTAAAAAAAATGACTGAAAAAGCAGAACAGAAAATCCAAAAATTGTGGGATAAATACAAAAGGTGTAGCATATGCATAATGATGTTACTAGAAATAGAAGAAAGAGAGACACAGAGGAAATAATGAATGAGAAGTTCCCAAGTTGGTGTTAGATATTAAACTATAGATGCAAGATTCTCAGGTAACACCAAGGAGGATAAATTCATCTCCCTAAAAATACACCCACAAAGGTATATTATATTCAAAGTGCAAAAAACTTCCATTAATGAAAATAATTTTGAAATAAACTGGGAGAAGAGGGGTGAGAAAATCTTAGATATAGAGGAGCAAAGAAAATAATTCCATCCAACTTCTCAGAAACCATGTGAACAAGCAGATAGTGAAATATTTAATTGGGGTGAGGGGATATGCAACAACCTAGAATTCTGACCCTGTGAAATTATTCTTCAAAAGAAAAACAGAAACACTTTCTCAACAAAAATTGAGAGTTTGTCTATAGAGTTGCCTTGCATGAAATGTTAAAAGAAATTCTTTAGAGATAAGAATAATTATATAGGTCAGAAACTTGGATCAACTGGATAAATAAGAAAAATAAAATGATCAATCAATTGACGTAAAAAGAAAAATTTAAAAACTCCAACACACATTCATAATAAAAACTTTCAGCAAACTAGAAATAGAGCAGGATATCTCCATAACCTAATAAAGAACATTTAGAAAAAAGTGATAACCAATATCATATTTAATGGAAAGAAACTCGAAACTTTCCCACCAAATTCAAGAACAAGGTAAGAATGCTCCCTCTTCCACTACATTTCAACATCATAATAGAAGTCCTAGCTAATGAAATAAGAAACTAAAATAAAAAGTATGCATATTGGGAAGGAAGAAATAAAAACTGGACATCTTCATGCAAAAACATGAATGTAGACATGGACATAACATTCTTTTTTTTCCCCCTTTATTGATTTTAGAGAGAAAGAAAGTGAGAGGGAGAGAAAGATAGAAACATCGATGAGAGAGAACAGGGATTGGTTGCCTCTTGCATGACCCCCACTGGGGATCAGGCCCACTACCTGGGCATGTGTCCTGGCTGCAAATCAAACTGGTAACCTCTTAGTGCATGGGTTGATGCTCAACCACTGAGCCACACCAGCTGGATGAGACAGACATCACATTCTTCACAAAAATTAACTCAAATTATATCATAGGCATATATGTAAAATAAAAACAGTAAAACTCCTAGAATTAATTTAAGATGACTTTCAACATGGCATGATTTTTTATACACAGTACCAAAGTCATTATCCATGAAAGAAAAAATTGATAAACTGGACTTTATTAAAATAAAAAAGAATTCTGATCTATAAGAGACACTGACAACAAAATGAGGCTATGAAGACACAGTTGGAGGAAATATTTGTAAAAAATGCATCTGATAAAGGACTCACTGAAATATACAAAGAACCCAGGACTTTTGGTGAAGATAGCAGAGTTGGTAAACTCTGTGCTCACCTCCTCCCACAATGACACCAAAATTACTACTATTTTATAGAACTATCACTATGTAGAACTAGCTGAACAGAATTACTATAACTGAGGATATTTAAAAAATATTCACATAGAAACTGGTGGCTCCAAGCTTTATATAAGTGGTGACTACTCTCAGCCTTGAATATAGCTTTAAATAAACAGCCACAAACTTGCTCAAGTGGTTTCTTGCCTTAGTTTTCATTGTGGTGCTCACCAAATGGTTCCAAGCCCAGCACAAGTGGCAGCTGGCATAAGTTCATGCACAGACTCTTCCAAATGCTTCTTACCCAGTACAAGTGGCCATCAACCAAAGGTAAGTTTATAGCCCTACCAAGTGTCCCTAAGTCCAGCACAAGCAACAGCAGACTTTGGTCTGCATGAGAGTCACTCTCAGGAAGTTCCAGACCCAACACACCCAGAGACCAGCATCTGACAATACCAAAGCACTACCTAACCAGCTCCACAACTGACACACACAAAAAGTAGCCTCAGCTGGAACCAGAGCCCTGCTGAAGTGACTGCCATTCTATGGTGTCAGCTCCTACACAAGAGAGCATCCATTGTAGTATGGCCAGTCCTCACAGCCAGACAGCATGAGTGTCAACCCCACCCACTGATGTGCCAACAGCAAGCAAGGCCAATAGCAACCTTGGAGCACCTGGCTCAGGTGACCAGGGAGATGCCTTCAATGCACCCCACAGGTACTCTGTCAAGACTGGGAGACATAGAATATATACTAATACATAGAAACAAACACAGGGAATGAAGAAACAAAGAAACATGTCTCAAATGAAAGAACAAGACAAAACTCCAGAAAAAGAACTAAACAAAATGGAGACAAGAAATCTGCCAGATACAAAGTTCAAAACCCTGGTTGATGCTCAATGAACTTAGAGGAAGAATAAATGAACTCAGTGAGAACTTCACCATAGAGATAGAAAACATAAAGAAAGTATATAGAACACATTAAAAAGAACAAATAAAGAATACAATAACTAAAATGAAGACTATAGTAGAGGGACTAAACAGTAGATAATATGAAGCAGAGAATCAAATGAGCAATTAGGAAGACAAGGTAGCAAAAAACACACAATAAGAATAGTAAAAAAAAAATAGATTTAAAAAATTAAGACAGTTTAAGGGATCTCTGGGACAACATTAAAGGTACCAACATTTGTATCATAGTGCTACCAGAGGAAAAGAGAAAAAGGAATTGAGAATGTATTTAAAGAAATAATGACTGAAAACTTCCCTAACCTGGCAAAGGATATAGACATACAAGTCTAGGAAGTACAGAGTCCCAAACAAGATAAATCCAAAGAGGTCTACATCAGGATACATCATATGAAACTACCAAAGGTTAAAGACAAACAGAATCTTACAAGCAGTTAGTCACCTACAAGGGAGCTCCCATGAGGCTGTAAGCTGATTTCTCAACAGAAACTTTACATGCCAGAAAAATTGGCACAAAATATTCAAAGTGATGGAAAGCAAGTACCTACAACCAACACTACTTTACCCAGTAAAGCTATCATTTACAATCAAAGCACAGATAAAGAACTTCCCAGAGAAGCAGAAGCTAAAGGTGTTCATCAACACCAGATAAATATTACAAAAATATGTTAAAGGGACTTCTTTAAATAGAAAAGATCAAGAACAGGAATAAGACAGGAAAGAAAAGAAAGCAATTCTCAGTGATGAAGACAAACAGTAACATCAGTGGATCGACCAACTAGAAAGCTAGTACAAAAGCTAAAAGACAAAAGTAGGGAGATCATGTGTAATTACAATAAACTAAGGGATACACATAAATCCACATACAAAAGAAGTAAAAAAGAATAACACAGACAAATGTGGAGGGGGTGGTAAAAATTGTAGTGATTTTAGAATAGGTTCAAATTTAAGTGACCATCAACTTAAAATAGACTGCTATAAACATAGCTTGGTATATATGAAACATATGGTAACCACAAACCATAAACATCTGTAAGAGATATACAAGATATAAAGAAAAAGGAAACCAAACATACTCTATAGAAAGAAAGTCATCAACATACAAGAGAAGAGTGTAAGAGAATAAGAAAGGGACAGAGAACTACAAAACCAATCAGAAAACAATTAATAAAATGGTAATAACTACTTACCGATCACTAATTGTTTTAAATGTAAATGGACTAAATGCTCCAATAAAAAGATATAGTGTGGATGAATGGATTTAAAAAATGAGACCCATATATGTGCTACTTATGAGAGACCCACTTCAGATCAAAAGACACACACACTCAAAGTAAAGGGACAGAAAAAGACATTTCATGCAAATGGAAACAAGCAAACAAAAAAGCTGGAATAGCAATATTTAAATCAGACAAAATAGACATTACAACAATGGCCATACAAGAGATAAAGAAAGACCCTTCATAATGGCAAAGGGATCAATCCAAAAAGGATATAACCCTGTGAACATCTGTGCACCAAATGGTAGGACACCTAAAGAGGTTAAACAAATATTGAGAGGCATAAAAGGAGAACTTGAACACCCCGTTGACATCAATGGGTAGAGCACCCAGACAGAAAATCAACAAGACAACAGTGATCTTAAATGACAAAATATATCAAGAACACTTAAAATTTAACAATAAGAAAATGAGCCCTGGGATAAAAAAGTTACCAAATCCCTGAACAAAGAAAGATGCACAGGTGGAAAGTAAGCATATGAAAGGATCATCCACATCTTTAAGCAGCAATGAGGTATCTGTACATACTTATTAGAATGGCCAAAATCCAGAACACTGACATTAGCAAATGCTGATGGGGATGTGGAGCAACATAATGAATGAGAATTCATTGCTGGTGGCAATGCAAAATAGTATTATGGTTACTGAGGAAAACAGTTTGGCAGTTCTTACAAAACTAAACCTACTCGTAAGTACCACACTGTCCAGCAATTATGCTGGTAAATTCGTTAGAAACAATGAACCTACATTGACACATCATTTTCATCCAAAGTCTGTAGTTTATATGAGGGTTCACTCTTGGTGTTTTACAGTCTATGGATTTGGACAAATGTATAATGAAATACATTCAACATTATAGTATGTATACAGAATAGTTTCAGTGCCCTAAACATCCTCTGTGATCTGCCTATTCATCCCTCTCTCCCCTGTAACCACCGACATCCACTCTGGTGGTAGATTTTGATAATGAGGAAGGATATGCATGTGTGGAGGTAGGATATATACATGGAAAATATATATCTTCTGTAGAAGATATATTGCTGTAAACTTATAACTTCTATGCAAAATAGTCTTTTAAAAATTTTTGTCAACTATGTGATATATTTTTTATCCTTTTCACGTGTGGCTATTTTTTCTCTACACTTGATATTGTCATTTATTTTCTAAGTTACTTTTTTTCTTCATAGTTATATTAAGTCATTGAGTATCATTAGTATTGTTCTAACATGTCATACCAGATCTTTGTCAACATATTTTATTTTTTATGCTTATTAACGAAATGGATTTCAGTAGTGTACATCCTCTGCTTACAAAATATATCCCATATATTTTATATTGAGTGTCACATTGCATATTTTCTAATTCTATACTTCTGATGTCATTTTTTAAAAAAGAATAGTTTATTGATTTTTTTAGAGAGAGAAAGGGAGAAGGAGAGAGAGAGAAACATCAATGTGAGAGTGTAACATCCATCAGCTACTTCCTGCACACCCCCTCCCAGGGAGCAGCCCACAACTCAGGTATGTGCCCTGTCCTGGAACCAAACTTGCAACCCCCAGGTGCAAAGGACAATGCCCAACCAACTGATCCACACTGGCCAGGGCCAGTGTCATCTTTTTTGTTTTTGTTGTTGTTGATTCTCACCAGAGGATATTTTTTTATTGACTTTTATAGATAGAGTGGAAGGGAGATAAGGAGGGAGAGAGGGAGGGAGGAAGAGAGAGAGAGAGAGAAAGAGAGAGAAGAGAAATATTGATGTGAGAGAGACACATTGATTGATTGCCTCCCACCCAGAGTGTGGCCAGAGATGGAACCTGCAACCCCAATATGTGCCCTTGACTGGAAAGAATCCAGTACACTTTAGTTAGAGGGGACGCACCAACTGCTGAGCCAAACAAGCCAGAGCCTAGTGTCATTTTTAATTTAAGAATTGTGAAAAACATTTGTATTTTCTTGTATTATTTGCTTAATTTACATATGTAGTATTTATTTCTAATAACTAAAGCTTAAGGTGTTTGTGTCTCCACACCTGTAAGCTATTAGGGGTGTGGAAAATTAGATAATGCATGTAAATTATATCCAGCTGGGTTGAATCAATAAACATTAATCATTATTACTATTTAAGAAAATCAGGTTGATATATCAAGGAAGATAATAATGGAGCGTATTTAAACCCAGAACCCAAAATCAAAATAGTTAAATCATTTTCCCCTGTTGTTTTTCTTGCTCAATTTTGGTATCAGTGTTATTACAGACTATGTTAAAGTTAAAGCATCTTGGTTAGTTTAACACTGTACGGTTATCTGGTCTTTAAAATTTGGTAGACTATGTCTATAAAACAATACAGACTATGAAATTGGTATTATATATATATGAGAAAATATATAATATAAAAATAAACTGTTTTGCATACTTACAACTGTAAACCTACTTGTTTGCCCACCCCCGTATACACACACACACACACACACACACACACACACATCTTATATTTATAACCAGTAATGTATTACTACTAATGCATACAGAATAGGAAGGATTACTGTGATTGTTGTGCATCTCCATTAAACAAAGACTACTTTAAAAGCTCTCAGGGGTGGGATTAAGAAGATGGAGATCAGCAGTGCCTATTGCTAGAATAGCCACACTTTTCTACTCAATACAGTAAGTTCTGAATGAACCAAAGTCATAAGAAGTCTGAATCCTCAAGGAAAACCAATTATCCTTCAAATGTGACTTTCTTATTCACCATCCTTTTAACCAGTGTATCTCTCCCTGGAACCTCTTCTTTATGGAGCACTGAGTTGATATGTTCCAGATTGTAGTTAGTGAAGCACATTTGAGGAAATGCTGACCAAATATCAGGTGGTTAGTAAAAAAAAAAAAAAAAAAAAAAAAAATCTATTTTTATCACCAGCAATGCTAAAACAAAAGCATTGCAAAACCCAAAACCCATTCCTGAATAAAAAGAAAACAATAAAAAGAAATAACAACAAGTACAACAGAGAAACATTGCTTAGCAAACCTAAAAAGGGGGATTCACTCATGCTACAATTAGGATGTGCAAGAAAAAAATTAAATCCTGTTTTTCCTTCCAATAATTTGACCTTTCTCTTTAACCTTCACCTTGGTGGCTAGCAGGAAAACTTAACTAAATATCCAGCTAGTTAAAACTGGCTTCAGACCAATTATTAAAATAAAGCATTATTATTTAAATTATTTTACTATGCTTATTATAGTATTACAGTATAATGGTTATAATAAACTAATAACTGATATTATATTTATTGATAATATAGTACCTTATTATATTATTATTATTTTAAACTTTGGTTAATAAAATTGGGGTGACATTGGTTAATAAAATTACATAGATTTCAGGTGTACAATTCTATAAAACATCATCTGTATATCGTATTGTGTGTTCACCATCCCAAGTCAAGTCCCCTTCCATAACCATTTATTCTCCACTTTACCCTCTTGTACCTCCCCCACCCCTTCCCCTCTGGGAATCACCACACTGTTCATACTGTTGTCTGTGTCCACGAGGTTTTTTGTTTCGGGAGCTTTTGTGTTTTTTTTTTTGTTTGTTTTTTTTTTTGCTTAGTCCCTTCACCTTTTTCATCCAGCCCCACAACCCCATTAGTCACTTTCAGATTTAAAATTGCTCAGTCTCCATTTCTTCTTATTTTTCTCTGTTTTTGAGGAAAACATTTTAAGTAAAATACAAAACAAATAATAATACTTAGAGGAAATATCCCAAAACAAAAAAGTCTTTTACTCTTCAATTCCACCTGTGTTCCAAGGGGCAATATCTCTTATACTACCTCTGCTTGCACTGTTACATTTGAGACTGAAATTTTCAAAGCATGTAACATGAGCTTTCTTGGTCAGAGCCTGGGTGAGGGTTTCTGGATGACTAAGTGGCATCCCAGCCTTTTTCACTACTGTAGACTTGGGCACGATCTGGTCAGGACACGTGGTCCCAGACAGGTGATGTATAACATAGCCCTCAGTGCAAAGCAAGCGAGACCCTGTCAGCATGCTCTCTCCTTTAACAAGTTCCAAGATGCATTTTTAGGTTTCTGGTTCAATCCCATTCCTCAAAGGAACTAAAGGTGTCTAAGAAACACTAAGACACTAACTTTTATACGTCCCACCTACTGACCATTTGCTGGCAAATTTTCTTTGCTTTACTCGTACCGTATAAATCCGCCCTCTGCTGCTCTCTTCTCAATCCTGCTCTCAGGAATCTGATCAGCCTCAGTGGCTCTGCAACTCCTAGATCTGGAAAGATGTTTGGTTTTCCTTTTAAGTCTCCTATATTGCATCCTTTCCCTGTAGAACACCACGCCTTCAAGGAGTTATTGCTGACGATGAAAGGGTCATCTTATCTGTTGTATAAGGCAATGTTACCAGTGTGGCCCTACTCCCTTGACCTTGGGAACATTACATGGGTATTCAAATAACTAGGAAAATCTTCTTTCAAGAAAATGCCCTGCTTTCAGTGTTAATGCATTTACTGTATAATTCTACTTTAAAAGATTAGACTTTTAAAAAATTATTTTTCTAAGAAAATTCCTTATCTTCCATACACAAAACATATCCCACTTCTCAAATAAATAATACTCAGACCAACTGAAGGGAATATTTTGAAGTCAAATGCCAATGGGTAAACACAGTAATAATGGTCTTAAAAGTCATATCACTATTGAAAATGCAGTTTTCTTCCACAGAAGTATACTCTGAAAAATCTATGATGGAGAAACAAATGTTTCTGGAAGGTATCATATAAACATTTTAATGTTTATAAACATTAAAAAAATCATTAATTTTTTTTCTTTATTGATTTGAGAGAGAGAGAAAGGGAGAGGGAGAGAGAGATGGAAACATCAATGAGGGAGAACATGGAATGGCTGCCTCCTGCATGCCCCCCACTGGGGATTTGGCCCACAATCTGGGCATGTGCCCTTACCTGGAATCAAACCAGTGACCTTTTGGTGCATGGGTCAACCCTCAATCATTGAGCCACATCAGCCGGGCAGGGTACCTCATTTTAAAAAATACACTACAATAACAACATTGTAGGTAACAATTATTGAATACATATTTATGTCAAGTACAACTGATATGGAATTATCTCAAAGGCATATTAAATGAAAAAATACATTATATTAGAATATAGAACAATACAGTCTTATAAATAAAAATGTGTATTTGAAGAGATATATATGCATAATTATGTTTATTAAATACACAGAGGAAGGACCAAGTTAGCACATACCAAACTATTAATGATCTGTGATTGAGTCTGAAAACAGAAAATGTAAGTTAGGAGACTGAGGTTGGACATTCACATAGTTTTGCTTGGTATAGCTTGTTTTGTTGTCATTGTTTTGCCAGAACAAATTCACACAATAGTTGTATATATATATTTTTAAATAAAAAAGTAAATTGAATTATTTAAATATATGTTTCAGTGATTTAATATGAAGGTTTCCATTAAGATTCTGGAGGGAGAAAATGATGATCCAGGTCACTAAATGTTTTGGTGGCAAACCTTCAGTAACATTCATTTCTGAATCTCTGCTACCTGACAATTAAAAGCTATTTGCTCAAAAAGAGAAATAGCACATAGCAAAGTGGCCTGTTGCTAGGATTCCAGATTGGACTAATGTAGAAAATGTTGAGGAAAATAGTATAAAAGAGGTCCTATTTACACAGCATGAAATATAGATATTCTAGCAGGGTCAACTGACACAAAATAGAAGCTTAAAAATCACTTTTCACTTAAATGTAGTTGACAAGCAATGTGAGGTTGTTTTTTGTGTTTTTTTTAATCTATCAATAATCACTTTATTTTTTTAATTGGGAAATTTTATTTTATTATTTTTTATTTATTAATTTGTTTTTGTTACAGATGGTTCTCATTTTTCCTTCATTGGCACCCTCCTCCCCTTCCCCTCCACCCCATCCCCAACTTTGTTGTCTATGTTCATTGATCATGCATACATGCATGTAAGTCTGTGGTTTATCTCTTTCCCACCAAACTCCCCTCCTCTGAGGCTTGTCAGTCTGTACCCCACCTCTATATATCTGGGTTAATTTTGTTCAGCAGTTTGTTTAGTTCATTATATTCCACAATTAAGTGAGATCATGTGATATTTGTCTTTCTCTGCTTGGCTTGTTTCACTCAGCATAATACTCTCCAGGTCCTTCCATGCCATCTCAAAGGATAAGAGATCATTCTTTCTTATAGCTGCATAGTATCCCATTGTGTACATGTACCACAGCTTTTTAATCCACTCATCTACAGATTGACACTCGGGTTGTTTCCAGATCTTAGCTATTGTAAATAGTGCTGCTATGAACATAGGGGTACATATATTCTTTCTGATTGATGTTTCAGGTTTTTTAGGGTAGATTCCTAGAAATGGGATCACTGGGTCAAATGGCAGTTCAATTTTTAACTTTTTGAGGTAACTCCATAGTGTTTTCCACAGTGGCTGCACCAGTTTGCATTCTCACCAGTAATGTACTAGAGTCCCCTTTTCTTCACACCCTCGCCAATACTTGTTTGATGATTTGTTGATGGCAGCCATTCTGACAGGTGTGAGGTGATACCTCATAGTTGTTTTTATCTCTCCGATGATTAGTGACATTGAGCATTTCTTCATGTCTCTTGGTCATTCATATGTCCTTTTTGGAGAGGTGTCTATTTAGGTCCTCCGCCCATTTTTTAATTGGGTTTTTTGTCATCCTTTTATTGAATTGTATGGGCACTCTATATATTTTGGAAATTAACCCCTTATCTGATGCATCATTGGCAATTGTGGTCTCCCATATAGTGGGATCCCTTTCCTTTTTGATGGTTGTTTCTTTTGCTGTGCAGAAGCTTTTTAGTTTGATAGTCCCATATGTTCATTTTTTCCTTTGTTTCTCTTGTCTTAGGTGTTGTATCAGAGGGGTTTTTCTTAGTATTGAAGAAAATATCTTGGAAAATTTAATCTAGATTTAAAGAAGCTCAAATGTCTGCATGTTGTGAATCATGAAACAACTTTTCTATAAAAGATATTTAAAGTTATTTTAGCTGTTCAATTTGTGATTTCTTTTGGCTTTATATTAGAGTAGAAAACAACATTAGATAAATATATTTTTAAGACATTAATTTTAATGTTATTTTTAATATTTTATTTATGGAGCTTTTACCATTTGTTGGTGAACATGATTTTTTTCAAATCAAATAAATTGCTTTAAAGAGAGATGCTGTTCCACTATAAGACAGACTACAAATGGCATTCTTCTTATTGTTCCTTTTTGGATTTATGAAATTATTTTAAATGTCTTACAGACACTTATTGATATAAAAATACCTTTTGATATTCATTTTGTTCATGGTATTTTATGTGTCCTGATTTATTTCCACTCTAATTAGACAAACATAAATAATTTCTAAAATGCTATTTGATTACAGCTTTAGCTTTACACACACACACACACACACACACACACACACTTTGTGGCTCTTCTTTGATTTACATGTGTATAAATGTATGTATCACATTTCTTTTAATTAACACCTATTGGAAGATACATAAAGGTAAATGTACAATGACAAATTTGTTTATAGTCTAAATTTTACTGAAATTTCAATGAAATGCTGTCTATATGAGTCTAAAAAGTATTGTTTATTTAATACACATTATTATTCAGTTTAGGATTCTTATCAAGTTATTTCCCTGTAATTATTATTAATAAAACAATACACTTTAATCTTTAATTTCTAGACTTTGAGAAGCAAACTAGGTTAAAAGTACTATTAAAATAAAATATAATCATTTACATTCCCTATATTTCTTACTTTTTTTCCAAAATAGCTCATTTTCATTAATTTCGGAAATGACTTTCCTAATATTAGAGAAGGTAGCTCTTTATAGATGCCCTCTATTTTCATCATAGCTCTTTATCCAAAATAATCTACATAAGATCACTGAAGTTTAGGTTACTTGTAACTACTCTGCATAACAGTTTACTGGATAAGAACCATTAAACAAAATCAAAACAATAAAAACTCTAGTGAACACACTTACTTGTTGTTGTTAACATTATTATTATTATATTAAGAAGGACTATTGTATGGGAAGAACTATCAATAGAAAAAAGTCATTTGTGTCTAAGAAAAATACACATAAGTATCTCATGATGTTAGTTACATTATTATTTATAATAGAGCAAATGGAGGCATATTTAAATTAATCTTGGTTTATTCATCTAATGAACTTATATGTAATATAGAAATTATATTTGTGCACATTTTAATAAATGGAGAGTAATTACTTTAAAAGTTAAATTAAAATTATAGATACTTTAACATACAATGTTTTAGACAATGTTTTAAGTTTATATATGCATGCAAGTAGAAATGTTACAAAGACTAATTTTGCTTATTCTGTGAAGGAATAATGAGTAAATATAATGATTTAGATGTTTTATTATTTTAAAATATTATGAAACATTCAAAATATAGCATCTTCAATTTTATTAAATAGGACTTTAGTCTGATTTATTATTTTAAATTTGATAAAACCTTTCCACCGATTTCCTAAAATTTCTGCTTTCCTTCCTCAGTCAAGTAATTTTATTAGACAGTCTTAATAAAGAGATTTCTTTATTTTGCTTGGCCCCACAAAAAAGCATTTGCTAATCTCTTTACAATCTGAAATTATAAACTATGCTCACTCATATTCCTCTTCAAGTATTCATCGTTTAAAAGTTATGATCATATTTTTGTACTTAATTATATGATTGATAAAGGTAGGAGGCACCTAATTTTCACACCATAGATAATGAAATTTATTAAACTGAAAGCAGGTAACTCTGAACCTCCTTCATCTCAACATCCAAATTTTGTCAATTCCAAATCAAATTGAATGAACAGAGATTCCATATTGAAAGGTGATTCAGTGACGTGCTGAGTTTAACTCCAGATACGTGGTTTGTGAATGTTAGGGCATTTATACAGTAATACTACACTATGAGCTAGCGATACTGTAACGAGAATGATAACTACGGATATGTGTCATTTGATTCATCAACATCAAATTCTAAAAACCAAAAATATAGAATGTAAATATTATGAATCTTATATTTTAATGTAATATTTTACTATTTTTTCCATTAGAAACTATGTAGGGAAGGTAGGAAAACATGTTATTTAAAGAGGTTAATTCATATCTCCTTTTAAAAGTGAGAGGCTGGGTGTTTTGTTTGTTTGTTTATGTGTTTTGCTAACTTTGCTGGATTTAAACTGTGAGATTTGTTTCCCTTGCATTGTTTCTCCCAAACTAATGTCTCCTTCCCCCACACACCCAAAAAATCACCATTCACACAAAGCATTTCTGCATCTATATCTAATGAGACTTGGGCTGAGAAAATCAAGTCGCATCAAAATGCCAAATAGCAAAAAAAGGGAAATGATAAATTTTTTGTCAAATTATAACCTTTGTTTGGGGAGTTTAATTCATATACATTTAAAGTAATTATTGACAGGGAAGCACTTTTATGATTTTTTTTTCTTTCAGTATTTCATGTATCTCATTCCACTACCTTTTGGACTGCCAGATTTCTGATGATAAATCCTTTAATAATTTTATTGTCAATCCCTGTGTGATTAATCACTTTTCTTTTCCTGCTTTCAAGATTCTCTATTTGTTTTTGTCAATTCAATTATAATGTGTCTCGATATAGGTCTCCAGATTTATTCGACTTGGAGTTTGTCAATGCTCTTGGATGGTTTTATTCACATATTTTACAAATTTGGAAAGTTTCCACTCATTATTTCATCACAATCTCTCTGTCCCTATCTGTCTTGCATCCCCTGCTGGTACTACGATAATGTGTATACTTATCCTGTTGATGGTGTTGCGTAAGTCCCTTAGATTGTTGACTTTTCTCCTTTCTTTTTTTTTTCTTTTTGCCCCACAAACTCAGTCCTTTCAAATGACATGTTTCCAACTTTGCTGATTCTTCTGTGTTTGAGTCTTCTGATGGATCAAACCAGTAAATATTTCAATTTGATTATTACAGTTTTCACCTTTTACATTTTTGCTTATTTTTATGTCTCTTTTTTGATATTCTCATTTTGTTCAGTTTTCTTTATTTCCTTGAGTTCTTTGCCCATGTTTTCTTTTAGCTTTTTAAGCATATTTATGGCAGTTGTTTTAAAGTCATTGTCTAGTATGCCCAGCATGGATGTCCTTAGAGACTGGTTCTGAAGATTTTTTGTTCATTTAAATGGACAATGTCTCCCTGTTTCTTTGTATGCCTTATAATCAATCTTTTGTTGAAAATTAGGCAGTTGAAGAAGAAAAAAAAAAGATCCAAGTCTTTGCAGTCTGGTGTGGAAGACCTTTAATAATTAGCGGGCTCCTAAACCTTGAAATCAGCCCGTTATAGACCTTTAAGTTTTTCTCAGGCATATTTTGGATAAACATCTTATCTGGACCTGTGTGTGTGTGTGTGTGTGTGTGTGTGTGTGTGTTCACCCCTTGTGCTACTTTTTCCAATTTCCCCCAGCTGCTTTTAAATGAATTAATTTATCAAAAAGTAATACCAAAAATCTTCTCAGGGCCTTAAATGAGCTACTGTATTCCTTTGTTCATAATCTCTTGCCCCAGACATCTCTAGGACTGCATTTCCATGCACTGAACCACCTGCCATGCCTCTAGGGCTTCTGGTCTGAGATCCTAACAATGCTGCTATTCCTGTCTAATCTCCAAATCAGCCACAGACAAAATATTACAAACATATTCTACTCTGCTTTTTCTGGTCTGAAGGAAAGAATGTAGAATTGAGCCCTCCGCCCCCCCCCCACCCCCCCACCCCCAGTTGTGCAGTACTGGGGAAACAAAGAAAGGGTGAGTAACAATGCCATGAGATTTCCTTCCACTTTGAATACGACTTTTTCTTGTTCAGGCATTTGCTTAGTTGCGGTAGATTTTTGACTTGCTTCCAGAGCTCCTGTAAAGTTATTTTAGTCAGTCTGTGATTGTTTGTTTGATTTTTATGCTTGGAAATAAAAGCCTGGAGCTTCCTGTCAACTTAGTTTCTTAAATGTAGAAAGAACCTAATGACTCTCATCTTCACTGGCTACTATGTGCCTGATTCTCTAGGTGTAGGTTCTCCTCAGGCCAAAAAAGCACTTTAAGAGCAAAACAATCTCTCAACATATTTCTTTGCATGGGGCAATTCAAATTGCCAGCATCTTTATTCTTTCCACTAGAACATACTCAGCAGGAGTGCTAGTGTAGTATGATCTCTCCGTATATATGACCGCCGTCTCTCTAGTTTCTTGGAAATAAGTGCTCTTTCCCAAGCAGAGTGTTTACTGCTATCTGTTTAGGACTGAAATAACCTTTGTCTTTACTCATGAGGAGATGCTTGATAACTCACATACGTATCACACTTTCCACAGCCATAAAGATTTCACACAATAGATCTATCTTAGATTACTTTTGTACTTCCTCTTTGATCTTCTGATGGTAGATGGTAGCATTGGCTCACAACTTAAAATAAGACAAGTTTAGGCAATTATTTTGTATTAGTATATTTGAAAATACCTCTTATTTCTAAAGATACATTTAGCAGCTCACCATTTTATGTCTCTGTCCATAAAATATCTCTGTTACCATGACTACTGCCTTTTGCTACTATATAGCAGAAATGTTTTAGTAGCAAGAACTATACAAAAAAAGCTTCTAATTCGCATATTAAACACAGACATTCAGATGTACAAACAGACACACACACACAAATATATTACCAGGCTGTACACAATAATATTTTTAGTACTTTGCCTATTTGAAAATATTCCGTTATTTCCCCAGTACATGCTTAAGAGTTTGGAATCAGACCAGTCTTTCTGAGTTTCAATCCGAACTCTACTATTTACTCCTCTGTAACCTGGGGCATATTAGTTAATTTATCTGTAACTCATTATTCTCAGGTGTAAAATGCAGATAAAAGTAACACACAGCAGCATTTTATTAGAAATAAATTGCTTGGTACTTAAAATGCACAGACTATTTCTTGGCATATAATGTATCCTCAATAAACACTACATATGGAGACTTTGAATTTGTCAAAACTAAATAAAATGCCCAAGTTGAATTTCACTTATGTACAAGGTTATCAGCTGTTTTTTTTTTTTTTGTTTTGTTTTGTTTTTCATTTAATTTCACATTCCAGCCTTGACATACGAAGTTTATTTTCAATATATAATTACTTAAAAATACCTGTCTGTTACTAGTAAATATATTGTTCATTAAAATGCTGGCTCTTGCCACTGAGGTAAACCACTTCAGGTTTCGTATGCTATACAAATAGGAATTCTTTCATTAGAAAAGCAGGTACCAGGGAAATAAACGAATATCTCCAAATAGGCAAAGTACTAAAAATACTATGTAGCACTTATATCATGTGACTCCATTTGAAGTACATTAGAAGATTTTAGTCAGGACTACATTTCTTTTCCTGAAATCTCTGTGTAATATGATAAATAGTATTATTTCTTAGGCTCTCAGTTCCTCCATTTCATCTTTGCAGCGGCAAAATCAGGACATATGCTGATTAAGGGAATTGTTTTAAATCCACTGGAACAAATGTTACCATCCTGTAACATTAATTTTAGAATGCTTCCATTTTCTCATTTAGAACATCTAGCTCTAGGTTAAATGATGAATCTGTGATCTTGGAAGAAACCAAGGTAGATAAAGAGTTATATTCTGTACTAAATTGAAAAGTTTTATATTTTCAGACCTTTAAAGTACAGGGAGAATTCATATTGCTCTTTGTGCTGACATCTCTCTTCAATAAATGATCCACTTTTGCCATCAAAATGGAGTAGATGAATCTGACTCATTAAAAAAATGTTGTTATGAAAGAGGCTGTGATGATGCAGATTAATTTTCTACTACTCAGTGCTTCAGAAACTTTAAAACATTTATTATTGCCATGTTTATGTGGTTGTGCGGCTCGGTAAAATGACAGTAACATTTTATCTCAAGCAGTTAGAAAAGAAAGCATTTTTAAAATACATTTATTGGACATTTTACTGAAAATACAGAGTTGTAATAATGCATACCACAGCATTATCATAAATAGTAGCTATAATAAACAACAGTTAAAAAGATTTTATGGGACGTAATAGCCAAAAAAAAAAAGCTCTCTCTTACCATCTAGGATATATACTTTAAAACTGTGAGAGAGTTATCCTTCTGCGGTGGCTAATGGAATATTCTATTTAACTAACAGAGCAAAAAAAATAGATAAAGAATCGTCAGGATGATTTTTGGGTGTCCGATGTTTATGTATTTTTGCTAGCTTAATTTCGCAGCCAGGGCCGACGCGAGCAAACTGAAATAAAGAACCAAAGATTTTACCTGGAGTAAAACAAATCCAGTTTTCCTCCCTGAATTGATTAGATTATGTACAGAAGTGTTAATGCTTTTTAAAAATAATTTCCAGATAGTTATATGAATTTGCCATTCCCCAAATTGTCAGTGAGAATGAGTAGCATTTAATTACACTAACACCACCATGGGATTAAACTTGAATCTTTGACGTAAAATGTACCATGAAACGTAAGGTTGATTGTTCTGTAAGAAGAGAAAGAATTTGAAATAAGATCATTTTTAATTAAGTGATTTTTAAGTAACGGGGATTGAATGAATATCTGCATGCTAGCAAATGTGATTACTTAGTTCACAATCTTTCTTTATCTGCATTTCTTATAAAATAGGCAAGAGACTTTATAGGCAAGATATATTAACCTCACTCATCGTAAAGGGCAATCAGACAAGCCACAAGGTTTGAGACTGGGAGAGGGGACACATACTTCATAGCTCCCATGAGATTTACAGCACATAAAAGAGACTTTTATGACCCTGGATGAGATTGTGCTTCAGTCCTGGACATATCCGTTTTTTATGGTCATTAAAAGTTATTGAGTTAACAGCTCGTTATACAATTTAATCTGCACTCTTACTTCTGATCCACTTTTAGGAAAACTGAAGTAGTCAAGTTAAATGAGAGTTCTTCCAAAACTTGAAAATGTATAAAATTTGAACTCAGGTATAAATGTGTTTGAGATCCAGAATGGTTTTGTTGATTTGATTAAGTTACTTTTTGTAGCGTTCATGCATGCTCTTTCTAATGCTGTCTTTGACGTTAAATGCAATTCAATATATAAATTCCTTCATTTATTTATAGTGTTTTATGCATCCTTTATAGCAAAACTTTCTACACCATAATTAAGGAATGTATTCCCTTAGCATTTTGTGGAAATATTAGGGATTTATTTTTCTTTTATATTTAATCATATAATCCACTTGGAATAGATTTTCTGTATAGGAATATTTGGGAGGTGGGGTCAAGCTACACTGATGCAGTTAAAATAATTAAAGGAGGAGACCATTCGACTAGGATGGCTCTAAAACCTTGGCAGCTTTCTTTCTTTCTTTCTTTCTTTCTTTCTTTCTTTCTTTCTTTCTTTCTTTCTTTCTTTTTCTTTCTTTCTTCCTTTCTTCCTTTCTTCCTTTCCTTTCTTCCTTTCTTTCTTTTATGTAATTTTTGTTCCTTTATTGATTTTAGAAAGAGAAGGAAAGAGAGATAGAAACATTGATGAGAGAGAACATCGATTGGCTGCCTCCTGCATGCCCCTTACTGGGGAACAGGCCCACAACCTGGGCATGTGCCCTGGCCCCAGTCAAACAGACAACCTCTTGGTGCATGGGTCAACGCTCAACCACTGAGCCACACCAGCTGGACTTTGGCAGCTTTCTTAAGCAAACCTAAACATAGGCCAAATTCAATGAACTCAAATCTGAGAAAATGAAACTGAAGAACAACCAATTACAAAACACCAACTAGGCTTTCTCAAACAAGGCAACCGCTTACTCCATAGCCAATCGAATACTTTCCTTGTTTTCTTTTGCGTCTTCTCTGTAAAATAAATACTCTTCCTTAGTATCTGTCAGGGAGTACTTCTAACCACTACTGGTTTTGCTCTGCCTGATTTGAATCAATGTATTCTGAAACTCTTGATAATATTAATGTGTCCCAGTTTATCCTTTAACAAATTAAACTCATCACAGGATTCTACTATTGAATAAAAGTACAAGGAATTAATACAGTAGCCTTCAATTATAGCATATCTTAGTAAAAAATACTAAAATACTGTTTGCTACCTCTGTATTCTAGAGATGTAGAAACTTTAATATATAATTAGTTATGAAGAAGTGAAATTTACATAGCATAATTTTCAAGAAGGCTGTGTAATATATATCCAACTAAGAAAAAACTGAGCCATGCTGGTTTGGCTCAGCAGTTGGAGCATTGGTTGGTGGACCAAAGAGTCATAGATTCTGGAAAAAGGTCATGTCATACTTTGGTTGCAGGTTCGATCCCTGGTCTCAGTCAGTGTCATGTAAGAGGTAACCAACTGATGTCTCTCTCACATTGATGTCTCTCTCTATCTCTGTATTTAAAAATCAATGAAAAAATATTCTCAGGTGAGATTTTTAAAAAAAGAAAAGACTGACATACAAAATAATGAATATAGCCCTGGCCGGTTTGGCTCAGCGGTTAGAGCGTCGGCCTGCGGTCCGGAGAGACCCGGGTTCGGTTCCCGCTAAGGGCATGTACTTCGGTTGCAGTTTTTCCCCGGCCCTGGTTGGTCGTGCGGGTGGCAGCCACTTGATGTGTCCCTTTCACATCAATGTTTCTCACTCTCTCTCCTTTCCTCTGTCTCCCTCCCACTCTATCTGTACAAAAAATGCAAAAATATCCTCGGGTGAGGATAAAAAACAAAACAAAAAACAAAATAATGAATATAAAAGTTTGATGTTTGAAATAAGGAAGCCCTTCATTATTCCTATAGATATTGATTCTGTGAAATGGAGATTTACTTGAATTTCAACTATCACAATTTGTTTTATAATGCCACAGTTCTTTATCTAAACTTCCTAGGATTATCCATAATATTCAACTAGAATTAATGATTTTTCAGTGTTAACAAATACCTCATATTTGCTTAGGACTCCTCAATGATGCCTTCAAACTCTTTCTCCTCATTCATGTATATTCTCATTCTTTGATCTTGTCATTTCTGGATTAACTATATTCAATTCCTCTTTGTATCTATCTCATAGAAGAATCACTTCATCACTCACTTTATTTACTAAAAGACTTTGTATCTGTCTTAAGACTTTAAAAAAATATGTTTTATTGATTTTAGAGAGGAGGAAGGGAGATAGAGAGAGAGAAGAACATCTTCGGGAATCCAGCTGGGACTATGCTCAGCCAACAGAGCCATGCTGGCCGGCTGCCTGAAGACTTTTTGTCAAGGTACAATTGCATAATGAGAATGTAATTACAGCCATTTATTCCATCCAACATCTACCCATCCATTCATCTATCCATTTATCTATATATCTATCTTTTTTATTGCATGGGTGGTTTGAACTACAAATTCAATGTTAAATGATTGTAAGAGGCAATTTTTTTCTCATTCTCAATCTAGGAAAAAGCTCTCAATATTTAAAAATCAAGTATGAAATTTTGGTAGAGTTTTATAGGTGCTATTTATTGAATAACAATATTTTCCTTTGTTTCTGATTAGTGCCTTCTATAATGAACAGGCGTCGATCTTTTGAAACATTTTCCTCGATTTATTGACGATATCATGTTTTCTCTATTTTTTTTTAATATGGTGCATTAGAGTGGTTTAATTTCTAATGTTAAAGAAATTCTAATATCCTTAAACATACTTGGTTGTGATTTTTAACTTTATTCATATGTTGTCAGATTGTGTTCCTGAGAGAGGTCTATTTGTAATTTTTTTTTTCCCAAGTGGCATTTTAGTCTGGTTTTGTTACTAAGATAATGTTAACTTAATGTTTCTTTGGCTTCTCAGGGTCGTTTGTGGTTCAATATAAATTTCCTATTTCTATAAAATTTGACTTTAGAAATTTGATAGGGATTGCATACCCAAGATAATTATGAACATTTTAGCAGTGAATGACTTCTCTCAGGTCACTAGATCATTTATTTATTGGCCATTTATTTTGCACTCGGTGCTATGTAGGAGCTGGAACGACACTATGAGAGAAATATTTAAATGAGCAAAGCTTTCTCTCCTCTCTGGATCTTCATATCATAAGTCATTCGAACAAAAGGGAAATATACTAACTTACCACTTTGTCTAATATAAAATACATCCAGTGTGATATAAGTACTTGTAATTTCAGAAAATGCAAATAAAAATATATTAGCCACAAAAATAAGCATACACACATACTCAAAATGGGTAGTGCTGATTAAAAAAAATTGAGAACCATAACATTACACAAATGTTTATTACTAATTGACAGAAATGATTGTGAAAAGGCTTTCTAACAAAAATATTTTAGGAAATGGTTTAATAATAAATGTGGCCTCAATAAACTTGAAGCAGAAATACAAGGAAAGAGTAAGAAGAATGAACAGCAGAATGAATTGGAAAAGGGTGAGAATGACATCAGAAATAATTTCAAGAAATGTAATAAATGTCATATGAGAATGAGCTATATGAAATACATTTAATGATGGTTCTACTGAAAATACTCCAGCGGTAAACGCAAAATACCTTGCGCCTGGGTAAATAAATGGGAAAGAGAAGGGAATGTGAGCACCCTTTTTAATTTGCAAAAATAAGGTAGAAATATTATACAATGTATGGATCATGAAATATAAGCCATTTATATTAAATAATTAATGACATATATGGTTTTAAACTCTAAAATGTAATAAATGTTATTTGAGAAATGAAGAGAAACATGAAAAAAAGTGTTAAATTCTATGCAAAAAATCTTATTGCATATATATTAAAAAAAAATTTTTTTTATTGATTTTTAATGAGGGAGAAAGAGAGAGAAATAGAAACATTGATGAGAGAGAACATCAACTGGCCGCCTCCTGCATGCCCCCCAGTGGGGATCAGGCTTACAACATGGACATGTGCCCTGACCAGGAATCAAAATGGTGACCTCTTGGTGCATGGGTCAATGCTCAACCACTGAGCCACACCAGCTGTGCTATTTTTGCATATATTAAGATTAATTAATAAACAAATATAAGAAATAGTAAAATGAATAGAGAACGTAAAAGAAGACATAACAAAATTTATATAGCAAAAGCAAGAATACAGAAAGGACATATAAAAAAGATGAGATAACCAAAATCAAACTTATCCTTCATGACAATATTGTAAATGGTTTCAATAATCATATTAAAAGCAAAAGAAACTCAGAATTTTGTGTGTTTTAAGTAACTATATGCTACTTAAATGAGGATATCCAAAATGTAAAATGCCTAAAAGTTATCTATAACTAGATTTCTATCAATACACCTTGGACCTTTGTAAAATATAGTTTCACTTTTCCATAGTAAAAGTTAATCTATTGGTAGAATAATAGTATATTGTTCTCTTGGGAGGGAAAAGGCTAATTGCAGAAACTCAACTAACTCAGCTTTCAAAGTAATTTAATCCTCATCTGAGGCCATTTTTGCATTTATCTTCAGATAGAGCAGGAGGGAAAGAGGGAGAAAGAGAGGGACAGATTGATGTGAGAGAGACACATCGACTGGTTGCCAGCCACATAACCCCAGCCGGGGTGGGGACAAACTGCAACCGGGGTACATGCCCTTAGTGGGAACCGAACTCGGGTCTCTTTGGTCCGTGGGCTGATGCTCTAACCACTAAGCCAAACTGGCCAGGGCTCAAAGTAATTTTTTTATGTTTATGTTAATGGTATTACTCAAACTATTTTGAGAAATCTTGGAAGGCAGAACAAGCACGGCCAAGAAAAAGTATAGAATAAAATGCAAAAAGTTAAGTTTGTTTTCTAAAGCAATTTCTGGAAAATTAAGCAAAATTGAAATATTAAAGAGGAAAATTACAGTGAAAATTCTAATTTCCAATGTTCTCCCTTGATAAAAGGAAACATGTAACTGTAGTATGAATTAAATTAAAATATACAGCAATCAAATCAGCTTGGTATAACAAAATAATAAAGTTTAAACATCTGCTACAAAATCTTAGTCCCTCCTGACAGTGTTCTCAGAAACATTAGGAAACCTAACTTACAGTGACGTTTGCGTGGCTATAGAATGCTTGAGGCCTCAGATAATGCCAGCGTTCTGTCACTGTCTGCAACCCAAGTATCTATTTTCTTAAGTACTTGGCAGAGGAGTTCACCTTATTGCCTTACACTAAATTGTAGATGTTTTTTCATTGGTGGATTAGGGCAAAATTTATTTCCATCTATTGAAAAGTTTTATTCACATCAACTAGATTACAAGCAAGAATAAAAGCAAAGAATGTAACTCTCTAAAATCTTCCAAAAGATGAAGTTGTGAACATCACATTTCAGATTGTTTAGTGTATTTACAAATGTTTATGTAAAATGAAAGTAGTATTTTTGTAAAATAAAATACAGTACAGACAGATTAACTGGCTTAGAGAAATAGAAAATATGGTAAAGTGTGTTTTTTGTTCAAGTGTTCATCACTACCTTGATAAAATATCTCAATTACACATTATGAAATTTCTGTAAAGTACATATCATTATGCTTATTTGGCTTTGAAGGAAATATTCTCAGAGTTGTTCAGTAATCTGCTCTATTTCAGACAATAAGGAGATGACATACCTAGATTTGAAACCGGTTCTGAATGATTCTGATGTCTGTATTTTATGGGTTTTGTGTGTGGTTTTTGTTTTCATTATACTCCAATGAGGTATGTGCCGTTCTCAGTGGACAGCAGAGAGGGGACAGAAGGGCGGCTTTGGTTCACCTTAATGCCTGCTAGGAGATGCATCACGATAGATTGCACAGGGGGGATAAATGGTGATGGAAAACAATAAAATAAAATAAGGAAAAAAGATTATAAAAAAATATGCCTCCAATCAAACCAGTGTCCAAGTAGGGTTTTAATTTTCCAACTCAGTTTATATTAGAAATAGTGATGGGAATATGCTTTTGAGAGACCATATGACATTTGTCTTTCTTTTGTTAGACAGAATTCAGAAAATATCTCACGAATGCCTCTATTTAAAGACAGGTAAAATGATGCCTGGCCTATAGCTCGGTGACTAAGCATCGACCCATGCACCAGGAGGTTGCCAGTTCGATTCCTGGTCAGGGCGCATGCCCAGGTTGTGGGCAAAATCCCACATGCAGGAGGCAGCCGATCGATGTTTTCCCTCATTGATGTTTCTGTCTCTCTCTACCTCTCCCTTCCTCTCTCTCCAAAAAAAAATTAAAGACAGGTAAAATGAGAGTAGCCTGTAGCCTGAGAGGCACCTGATAATTTCCATGAAAATTAACTTTTATTTCCAATCACAAACAGGATTGTAGCTACAGCTTACCATTTTGATGTCTCCAAGTTAGAAAAAAACAGAGAGGAAATAAGGCCCCATCATAAACACCCTCAGAACCTATGTTTCTAGCATAATGAAGAGAAAAAAAAAATACATACAACTTTGAATGACCCCATTGTCCTGGCACACAAGATAAGACATCATACTCCTTTTCAACCAAGTCTTTATTCTCCACGAAGGCTTATAGTGGGAAATAGAAGGAAATGCTGGGAGGATACTGGCGAAATGGAGAGATAGAAATGCCTGAGATGCTTGATGATTCAGACAAACACTAGTGGCTTCATGCTAAAGGAAGTGATTTAAAAGCATGGCTAGTTCTCCCGGGAAATAAAACTTCTTCCTGGCAAGATGAAGCAAGCCCTTATATTGAGGCTTTAATACACTTTTAGATGTAAGAGCAAGAGTCCAGACTCTTTGACCAAGGCTGCACACTAATACATTCACCTGCCTGTTTCCTACACAGTCATGCTAGATGGACACATTTCAAAACCCAATCCCCAAATTATAGCTCAGTGTAAAAATGTGGAGACAAATTCACCCCAGTGTACATTAGTGTGAAAGAGCTGTCTCTCCCAAATCAGGAAGCCAGAAAATCATGGTAAGTGTAAAATCATTTTACAGTAAGAAGACAAGGCAATAAAAGAACATACAAGCAGCATATTAGAAATTCATTCTATAATATAAACAAATGACAAAATGTCCCATGAATAATGCGATAGAAAAACTGCAATGGGAACAATAATTCAGTAAAATAAGAATGCATAAACGAGACAAAAACAAGATTAAAATTAAATGAGAAATTCCGGAGCCAAAGAAATATATCTGTGGCCAAAATAATACTGTTAAAAATAACAAGAAAATTAGAAACAGCAAAGGGTAGAAGAATTAAGAGTCTATTACGATGAAAAATTTGAAAACACTCTATTAAAACAAAGTTTGGTGAGCGTGTGGACAAACAAGCACTCTTTTATTTTTACTTGTGGCATTATAAATTGGTATGACCTTTGTAATTGGAATGTGGTGATGTGGAGCAAAATTGAGTGTATACATGTGACTTGATTCAACCATTAATCTCAAAATTTAATCTAAAATATACTTTTAAAGCATAGCAACTTATTAATAAGGAGTTTTATTGCAACATTACTTGTTTAGTATCAGATTTCCAATTTATAACACATTGGAAACAACCAGGACGTATATAACTAGTAGCCTGGAAAAATATCATGCAACCACTTAAACACCGAGATATATCAATATTTCTTTCTATGTTTTGGGGTAATATGAGTTAAGAGTTATATTCTAAAGAAATAAATGCAAGCCCGGCCAGTGTGGCTCAGTGGTTGAGCGTCAACCCATGCACCAAGAGGTTGCCAGTTCGATTCCCGGTCCGGGCACATGCCCAGGTTGTGGGCCCAATCCCTAGTGGGGGGCATGCAGGAGGCAGCCAGTCAATATTCTCTCTCACTGATGTTTCTGTCTCTCTCTACCTCTCCCTTCCTCTCTCTCTCTAAAATCAATAAAGAAAAAAAAAAGAAAAGAAAGACATGCCAATGTCATAAACAAGAACAGCCAACAAAGGTGAATCAAACAATGCAGCATGATCTTACCAGATTTACCACTTTATTCCCGGAAATAAACATATCTATATCCTAACAAAGGACTCTACATGGTAGGGGACAGAGGCTGCCCTAGTAAACTCACGAAACTGAGGAACATAAAATAAACAGAGAACTGTCTGCTCCCAAAAGAGGCAGCGGCTGAGACACACATTTGGGCCTTTTTCGTCTCATTCTCACAAACCTGATTGTTTTGGGGGAGAGGGAAGACAGCAGATATAATCAAGTTATCTCCCTAAATGCACTCTCTGGAGGAATGAGCAGGTTTCTTCCTCTATCGGCCACGGTTGGAAAAGAGAGAGAAAAGATGGACTGGAACGGTGTGAAGAAAGCCAGGTTTGGAGCCATGTTACCTCATAAACCTCTTAAATGTTTCTTTCCCATAAGGTATGATATCATACCTAATAAGTGAAATCCAACTTGTATGTAGGAAATGAAAAAAAAGGGGGGGGGAAATGACTCAAAAATAAAACTAATGTTTTATCCACAAGGACACTTTTTATTCACCTAGGGCTGAATTTGCCCATAAAACCATTATGAATGAGGCAGTTTATCTTGGGCCTCCTTCACCTTTGGGGTCCTTTTCCATTTGTACATTTCTGTTTCCAGATCCCGCTTTTCTCCCACCCACCTTTCCATGCATTTTTTGCAACCAGTGTTTTCTTGTAATTTTTTTCTTCATTATTTTAGAGCGAGAGGAAGAGGGAAAGAGAGATAGAAACATTGATGAGAGAGAACATCGATTGGCCACCTCCTGCATGCCCCCCTCTGGGGATCAGGTCCACAATCTGGGCATGTGCCCTGATCGGGAATTGAACCAGTGACCTCTTTGTGCATGAGTCGACACTCAACCACTGAGCCACACCAGCTGTTCTTAAGTTTCCCTCATTGCATAATACAAAGCCTGGTGTTAATTTCTTTTTGTTGTTGTTGTTTTGTCTTTTGGTTTTAGCTGTTAGAAGTACTGAATACAGCTGCTGCTGATCACTCCTGATGTAAGTCCTCACCAGAGGACTTTCTTCCATTTTTGTTCAGATAGAGTGGGAATGAGAGAGAGGAAGAGAGAAAGAGAGAGAGAGAGAGAGAGAGAGAGAGATGTCGACATGAAGGGGACACATCAAGTGGCGCCCTCCCCACGACCCCAACCAGGGCCGGGGATATGTGTCCTTGACTGGAATCGAACCCCAGATTTATTGGTTCGAGGACCAACGCTCTAACTGCTGAGCCAAACCATCCAGGGCCTGGTGTTAATTTCTTAAGCCACCTCATGCCTTAGAAAACAAGGCTATATTAGGTAAAACACAGAGTTTGTAGAAAGATTCAAAGACCGGGGTATGAATTCTGGGTTTTTATTTTTTCTTAGTTTTCTAGATGAACTTGAGCAGGTCACTTAAGATATGTTAGCCTCATTTTTTAAAGAACATGTAAAATGCAAATATATAAAATTATCAAGCTTTTTTGTTATAAATAAACTCTTGGCAGAGAGGAAGTTTAATTAAATGATCACCATTAAGAAAAAGAGAACACCAAGAAATGTTTCTAATTTTGTATTAGGACTTTGCAGCAGTCTATTAAATGGCTTAGTTTTAGAATAATTTGTCTTTCAAGAATCCAAGGGCCCTGGGATACAAGGAAATATTCAAATATCTTTTTAATTCAAAATACATAACCCGCACAGATATAGTTTAAAGAATATATATGATACTTGCATGATTTTAGACCTCACTATATAATAATGAGGAGGCCACACAGTGAATTGGAGATACGCAATTTATAATGTGCAGTTCTAAATTTTAAAAATATCCATACGATCATCTGTTTTGTTTGTCCCCTTCCCACAAAAATTAACAAATGGAAGAATTATGTGAAGAATCCCTTGCTTTATAAAGCAAATGGGAATTAATTATTCATGAGCGTTTTTGAGAAATGGTCAAATGATACCAGCACTGTGAAACCAATTCAACTACTTGAATTGGAATGAGGGTGCAGCCTAGAAAGTTTTACTCAGTTACACACCAATTGGCCTAATATTAGTAAACATGGGATTTCCTGTTGTAGACACAGAGGTTCAAATTAAAGTTCACCATATGTGCCAGAAAAAAAAAATAACATACATAAAATATTGGTGATACTGGTGTAAAAATACAGTTAGAGTTTATGAGAGATAATGAGTCAACGCATGTAAACTTTGCAACAAAATCTCATTCTTTCCCATTTATTTTAATACATTTAATATCAAGCCTGGCTTGTGTGGCTCAGTGGTTGAGCATCGACCCATGCACCAAAAGGTTGCTGGTTCGAATCTCGGTCAGGGCACATGCCCAAGTTGTGGGCCAAATCCCCAGTGGGGGGCATGCAGGAGGCACCCAATCGATGTTCTCTCTCATCAAAGTTTCTATCTCTCTCTCTCTCCCCCAACCTCTCTCTCTAAAATAAAAAAAAATAAAAATAAATTAAAAAAGAATTAATTTCAAAAGGACACTGATACAACATTAGAATTTGATTTTTTCTTATTAAAAAGACAAAGTTTTCTTAGATTAATGGTCTGCTCTTAATAAGAAATTATAAACAAAGATTTTTCTTTACCTTTAATGTAATCTGCGGAAAAAACAAAGACATAGACAACAGTATGGTGATTATGAGAGAGAAAGAGGGGTGGGGGAGGTAGAAGAGGGTAAAGAAGGATAAATGGTGATGGAAGAAGACCCAGCTTGGGGTGGTGAATGCACAATACAGTATGCAGATGGTGTATTGTAGAATTATACACCTGGTCCTATAGAATTAACCAATGTCACCCCAATAAATTCAATAAAAAAGAAAGAATAAATAAAAAATAAAATATGACTGCTAACATTATATCGGGACATATCAGATTTTCAGAAATTTTATGTAACTTCTAAAATATTTATATTAGTAACTTTCATATAAATATTTACTAAATGAAGTTTAGCATTTCTTATTTGATAATGCTTACCATGTTTTTTAATATCTCAAATAAGCACAATTATTTTAATATCTCTATTTTAGCCAAGCCAGTGTGGCTCAGTGGAATGAGCGTCGTCCCATAGACTGAGAAGTACTGTCAGGGTCATGCGGTTGTGGGCTCGATCCCCAGGAGAGAACGTGCAGGAAGCAGCCAATGGATGATTCTCTCTCACCTTGATGTTTCTATATCTCTCCCTCCCTCTCTAAAAAATATATTTAAAAAATATATATGTATATATATATTTCCTCCTTATAATATTTATATTATAAGGAGGATAAAACAACACACAAATCTTTGAAATGCTTCAGGGACCCTCTAAATTATACCAAGTTAGTCCAAGGTCAACATACTTTAGTTAGAATTTGATTTGGGGGAGATTCATATAAAATATCAACGTTTTAAAACATTTGATTAAATAGGATGTTTTGCATTTAATCTTTTTATTTTCTTGTATTTTAATCAGAAATAACCCTGAACATCTGCTAATGTATTATTTAGGAAACTATGACTCATTCCCTTGGTAGAGCATATTGGCGTGTAACCACTGAAGTTATTTGTTTTGAAACTATCTCAGACAGCAAGAAATCCTATTCCTATATCTATCCACTTTATAATTATTTCATTCTCTTTCCCCTAAAATGTGCTGATAAGGTTGACCTTCTGCAAATACTACTACAGTTACTCCTTAATTTATGGTAGGGTTACATACTAATACACCTTTTTTAAATTTGAAAATGCATTTAATACACCTAACCTACCAAACAGCATAGCTTAGTTTAGCCTACATTAAATGTGCTTAGAACACTTATATTAAACCTACAGTTGGACAAAATCATCTTGTTGCCGCTGCCCAACATCATGAGAAAGTATTTTACTGCATACCAAAATTCCCAAAAAAGATTAAAATTCAAAATTTGAAATACAGTTTCTACTGAATGCACATCACGTTTACACCATTGTAAAGTCAAAAATTTTTAAGTCAAACCATCCTAAGTTAGGGACCATCTGTAGTTACTATAATCAAAGAGATGTTCCTAGGTCAGTCGGCTACCCTTTCATTCTAAACACGTATCCACAGATACACTCCACATTTTTAGAAATATTTATGAAACATTTTTAGAAATATATGTATATATTTAGAAATATACATATACATATCTCAGAGACAGCACTTCAAATTTTACAGAATAACAGTTTATTCAGTTTTTATATAGCCTGCTATCTGAAGGGAGACATATCTATTGGTTTCTTTCCATAGCCAACAAAAAAAGAGAAAAAGAAAGCCCCTCCTTCCAATGTTTGTCATTTAAGTCCCAACTGTGCTGTAGCCTTTAACTGTATAAGACAGCAAGACAGCACATTTTGTAGATTAAACCAATAAACTCACAAACATAAAAAAAAAAAAAAATCTCATAATTGTGGATTTCAATTAAAGGAAGGGGGATCAAAGCAAACATTCTGTTTGAAATTACACAGCTGCTATCTATACAAAATGAGAAAAACGTCTAGCGCAAGCCATAATTTTGCAGAGGGAAAAAACCATGCGGCAAACCCTGCAGTAGGACAGATTGTCTATGCGCCTCACGTCCCAATCAGTAATACAGAAATATTGAGTAATAAATTCCCTGCCTCTCTCGATCTGAGAAGCTCCCACCATCTGTGAAAGACAATTTGTAACAGCCTCAATATTAAGATTTAGTAAACAGACAATCACTCCCATTGTGCCAAGCAGTGGCTACATTTGGAGAAAAGCATAAAGCAAAACAATTAGTAACACCAAGACCCCTCTATTGCAAATTATCCAGCCACCAAAACAACTAGTTTCAATCGCAGAATTTCCTGTCCACTGGAGGAGAGTGCCGGAGAGTGTGCAAGTCTGGCTACCTCTGTGGCCCCTCCGCAGGCCTCATCCTAATGTGTTGAATTATTATTGATGGCTGAGGCAGTTCTGCTCTGTTGGTGAACCAATAATGTCAAGGCAGTACCTGCAAGATTAATTATAGGAGAGAATAGGCTGAGGTTTCACGGGA
Organism: Molossus molossus; assembly: GCF_014108415.1. NCBI lineage: Eukaryota > Metazoa > Chordata > Mammalia > Chiroptera > Molossidae > Molossus > Molossus molossus. Next base: position 161,158,583 of record NW_023425344.1, on the reverse strand, counting down.
CCGAGACATTAATATAGACTGAGCATTAGTTTCAGGGGACTCAACAGACAGCTGAAAAAAAGCCTCCAACAATGTGATCCACACTAAATCCTGGCAGCTGTATTTGAGCAGCACTTGGAACTCGAGAACAATTGTTTTTAACTGTGAGACACAGGGCATTATGTATAATAATAATAAAAAATCTGAAAGTGAAAAATTGACAATTCAACCTGAGTTATAAACTCAACTGGAGCTGTACACATAGCGTAAATGGATGACACTATTTCACCAAGAAGAGTTAGCGCCACTGTTTTTGTTTTTTTTTTTTCTTAATGCTTTTGTCCTTGAAACCTGTAAAAGGTGTGCTTCTCATTTACTGTATTTTCTTAGGGTTTGAGTAGGGTGATCATTCTTCCTGGTTTGCCTGGGTGATTATTAAAAGCACACATATTTTACTCTTGAACTGCCCTCGTTTGGATAATATGGTTACCCTCGTTATAAGGGATATGGAGCCCGAAGCATTTTCTCTCAGTGGCTAAAGCAATCTTTTACCTAAATATTTTATTTGGTCATAATATATGGGTATTTGTATGCTCTCATGTATTGAAAGTAAAATGTATAAAGAGAAGCTGATGTGTGTAGTTAACTAGAGTGAAGGTAATATTTCAGTTTGTACCTCAGTAAAATTCAGCTCAAGGCTTCCACTTAATTTTGCCCAAATTCAAAGTTAGAAATATGTAATTATATCATTTGTATGTATATATATGTGTGTGCACGTGTGTGTGTATGTTTATTATATATATGCACATATACACAAAACACACACACACGATATTACCATACATTTGTTTAGTTCTTACACTATGCCAGAGACTTGTGGCAGGACTTTACATATATGAATTTTATATTAGTCTTCATAAATATATTTTGGATCTATATATATTTTTTAAATTATAGCTGAGAAAAATGAAGAAGAGACAAGTATTATACTCATGGTTAAAAAATGATGAAATAATAGTACTCTGAAGAAAACTGCCCGCGGTGCCCAGTCTCCAAGCAGTGGACATGCCGTCTTGTAACAGGTGCATGCACACATCTGGCATACACCAGAGAAAACCACAGCCATGGCAACAAAACTGCAATGGCCAGGGGCTTGTAACCGTATATCACTGAATTGTCATGTAACCGGGAGGTTTTTTTCAATATTCTAACAGAATAATTATCCAAAAATAATTTTTTATATTGTGAATTAACGCTACTCTCCACTTTCTCTCTGTTCTCTCCAAGCAGCCATCATAGGGGAAGAGAAAATGAAATCCAAGATAGTTGATCTTGTGGGTTAAAACTTCATGACGGTGGAAGTGAGTTATCAGGCATCTCCACATGAGTAAAGATGTCATTGTCAATCTTAAATAGACAGGGAGGAGCACCCTGCTTGTGAAAGGACTTTAAGTCCACATAACTGGAAGGATTGCACTCACGTATGTGTAAAGATCACCTGTCATCGCCACTCACATTGTATTTCAAAAGGAAATTAGAATTTAAAAGGCAGTGCAATCTCAACCATCCATGTAAGGTTATATAGATTAAGGTAATTTTGAAATTATTACATAATGTCTAATTTTAGACATGTTATTCTTTGGCATGAGGAAAACACAAGAACAGAGACCATGCTTTCTATTAATCAGAGAAGATAAGAAACAAGAATGTGTTCATCATATTCTCTCTCCCCTGGTGCCTTATGTCACATTAAAAAGTAAATTAAGCAAATGGTTTAGGACAAAGATGTAGCTCTTCTATCACCCCACAGTTCGACATACCTACAGGGCATTTCCATGCCAGTCTGTAAAACTGTCTTCTTTCTATTGCTCTCCATCCCCAAAACACCCCTCCATTATCAGGTCCCCATTGTTTCAGGCACAGATGACTGCTCCACGCTTGGGAACGAAGAGGAATGAGACAGAAGAGATCTCTGCCCTCACAGTGGATGTGGTTCTGTGGGTACAATAAGTAACACATTTATAAGCAGATTGAAAGCATTGCTTATTTTTACTGATTATACTTTTAATGCTTTTCTTTTTTTTTTACTTCAGTATCATCTCTGACTTATATTCCTGTACAAGGTGGGGTAAGAGTAGGTTTACGGTTGTGAGTACAGGAAACATAGTTTATTCTTTTGTTGTTGTTGTTGATCCTCACCTAAGGATATTTTTCCATTCATTTTTAGATAGAGTGGAAGGGAGGGAGGGAGGGAAGGAGAGAGGGAGAGGGAGAGAGAGAGAGAAACATCAATGCCTCCCGCAGGACCGGAGCCGGGGATGAACCTGTACCTCATGCCCTTGACCAGCAATCAAACCCGCAACACGTTGGTCTGCAGGCCAACGCTCTAACCACTGACCCAGGGCCAGAGTTTATTCTTGTATTATTATTTATTGATTATTGTATTATTTTTCATACAAATAGCTGTAAACCTACTTTTGCCCCACCCTGTATAAATAGCAATTAAGTCACCAAAATCTTTAGGTTTGATCTATAAATTTTTAGGCAATTTCCTCATTGTTGTTTTCTTCCTTTCCTTGGCTACTTGATTTTCAACACAAAATCATGTTTAATACACTTTTTTTTTTTTTATGAATAGCAGCTCTTCAGTCTTTATTCATATTATTTTATATTTACTCGTATTATTTTCTTGGAATTCTTTATTTTTTGTGTAATAAGCTTTCTGAAATGAACTACAGCTTCTGCTCTTCTTTTAGGTTGCTTCTCGGTAGTATTGTGTGTACGGTATGTCTTTATATTTGTGACTAAAATCTTTTTTAAAGATTTTTAATTCAAGATTTTCTCTGTTTGAATTTTGTATTATAAAAATTTGCTTATGAAGTTGCAATTCAGGTGCCATGTGTTGAACAAATAATAGTTTTCAGTTCACGTCACATCATCATCACTGGTCTATTCCATAAAACTTACCTGTTTTTTAAATTTTTTGTTATTCACTTTATTCTGTATTCCCCACATGCGTTTCCATCTCCCACATACTACATGAAAGCAATTCTATAATGTTGAATATGGGAACAATTTTTGGTGTATATATTTTTAAAACAGGCATGTATATTTAAGGCTTCTATTTTAATTTACATAATGGAGATGACAATTTCAAAATAATTATTTTTATCCACTTTACATAAGGTTTTGAAGATACATGTCACTGTACCCCTATGTAGTCTGTTACTTTAACTGCCGCCTAGTGTCCCATGGTGCATGTCCATCAAACCTAATGTACTTGCCTAATGATCTACAACCTGCTACAACCAATCTCACTGCGAAAATCTTACGCTAATATATTCCCTCACACATACCTACGCAATAATGTCTTTGGATATATACCAAGTGGAATTTCAGTGGTTATGAAAGGAAAGTGTAAATAGACCTGAGATCCATTTTTTTCCATCTGAATTATCTGGGACAGAAAGATGCTCTACGCCAAGTATCCTGTAAACATATAATTGCCTGGCCTTCTGCAAAATACATACTGATATTTCTAGTGGGCAAGCCCTTATGTTGAGAATATTCTAGAAGCCTTGATCGGTTTTCTAGGACTGCCGTAACAAAATACCACCCGCGGGGTGGCTTAACAGGAATATATTTTTTCACAGTTCTGGAGACTAGAAGTCCAAGGTCAAGGTTTTGCAGGTCTGGTTTCTCCTGAGGCCTCTCTCCACGCCTGCGGACGGCCGCCTTCTCACTGCCCTTCTCACTGCGTGGCTATCTGTCTGCCTGCACGCCTGGTGTCTCTGCGTGTCCACAATTCCTCTTCTAATGAGGACACAGCCGATTGAGGTAAAGCCACCTTACTGGCACTAATTTTAACTTAATTTCATTTTAAATTAAGTAGCACTTTAAAAGCCCTATCTCCAAATATAATCACATTATAAGATACTGAGCGTTAAGGATTTGATACGTAAATTTGGGGGACACACTTCAGCCCACACACATTCTGTACCGGCTCCATCCCAGTTGCTTAAACATGGCATATATCCTTTGAAAACGTCATGTAGGGTAGATCATTTTCAGGGCATAAATGGAAATATTTTACAACTCACAAAGTTTCCTTTTGTGTAAGTGATGCCCCTCAAGAATAACTTAGAATACATGTCTTAAATCTGCGTCTGACACACCGCAAAATAACGATGGATGAGGAGTGTTGTTGACAGGCTTGGGTTTTTCCGGGCCTCTTCTGTGCTTCACGATTATCCGTGTCCTTGAAAATACTCGTAAAATCTGGAATTCAGTGAGATCTCAGAATCACGTGTGTCTTATTTGTGAACTGACCTTTCTAACGCTCTAATTTTTTTCTTATGCCGGCACACCATCATTCTTTCTATCCATTTGCATAAGGATTTTAGAATTCTAAGACTTGATTTAACATTTTTAAATTTTAAAACTAATCGAGAACCTATTAATTCTATCCTTGAACCATCTCTTTTAAACAACCCATTGCGATGTATTATCCAGTTTTGTTTTGTTTTGGTTTTTTTGTAATAAAGAGATTTGGAAGGCATTTATGAAGAGAAGCCCAAAATATCTTGCAGTAGAGAAAACAGTAACAAGTAAAATCTTGGAAAATGTGGAAGAAGGCAACACGACGTTCCTGAGAATGAACGAATCAGGGATCGTGATTGGGTGGTTAATCAGTCAATTAATTGTCTAAATAATCATTTTATTTCATTGAGAAACAAACCTATAATTACATACACTGTACTGTAGGAAAGGCTTCCATTATTTTTCTCCATTTTCTTAGGACTAAATTGTCAAAAAATAAAACAAAAATCGAGAAATAATGGCTGGTATGGTGCATCATGATTAAGGATGATTTTCTCAAGCTCTCTTGCACCATCAGAAGATTATCTAGACAGAATCTTAGCCCCCAGTTTAAAACAAGATGCCTAAAGAATACCCAGAACAGCAGTTCAGAAGATTCAGCATTTTTAAATATAGATAATTAATATAAAAACAAAAAACAAACAAACAAACAAAAAACAGTTGGACGTTACCTACTATACTCAACCGGAGTGTTGAACTTATTTCAAAAACTGACTACATCAGCACGAGGTTTTTCTAAACATACAAACAAGTTCACAACTTAAAACACAACATGTAAGTTATTGCATTAGGAATACCTTTGTTGCAAATAAAAGCCCAAATGTCAGTGGCTTCAACAGAAAAAATGGTTTACTGTTTCCTCTCCTGCAAAGATGCTTCTTCAGCTAGTAACCTCTATTCTAAGTAGATAGAAGGAAACAGTAGAATTTTGTGTAACTTGTTATCGGGGAGGCATTACAACTCCCTGAAGCCTCTTTCAGAACTCCACTTTCATATCATTGGCTACAGCTCTATCACGTGATCAAACTTTGTTGCTGGAAAATGTAAAACACGTATATATTTTGAGTTGTGCACCAAGCTACTTCCACTGGGATCATTTTAGTGAGGAAAAAGAGAACAATGGATATTTTATTAGACTTGGGTCATCTACTTTATATATCTATTTCAAATCAATATAGCAATAACTATATGTTTCTATAAAGCATATGGTTGTTAAATTGCCACCTTTAGATAAAAAGTTGGTTTTGTTCAATAAAAGAAAAATTAATTGCCCAGTAGTTTTAGCAAACAATAGCGGGTGAATACTTGGTGATTTCTATTTCACAACTCTGTACACACATAATAATAACAAAAGGAAATGTAAAAGGAGCCTGAGGTTTTAATAATCTCTGACTCACATCCCTTGCAGTGATCACAGAATCTGGATGTATATAATCTTCTTGGATAATCTTGACAATTTCTTCTCCCACAAAGTAATCTCTCCTTTGCCTGAAAATTTTAACTTCCCCTATTGCACTGAGCTACTGTTACCTGGTGATATATTTATCAGGAAGATTTCTTATTGATTTAACTACACTATAATATCAGACATGCACTTTAGTTATTCATGTATCCCTGTATCATCTAGCCAATTTTCAAAAAAGTAGGTTCTTAACATATACATATAGAATGAATGACTCTGATGGAAACTAATATCCTCATTATTCTGTAAACTTGTTATATTTAGTGAGATTTGCTAGAAGCATAATTTCAACCCTAAACTCCGTCTAGACTAAACTTGTTCTCATGGTGTGTGTGTGTGTGGTGTGTGTGTGTGTGTGATTTTCACATTTTAGTGACACTTTATAAACCAGGGATCTTATACAAAATGCAAAAGAAATAATAGAGTTTTACTATTGTTATTTTGTTGCTTTTTCTTAATTTTATAATGGAATGAAAAAATTTGTATCCGCAGATATGCTGAGACATTTTGTTTTGTCTCCTCTTTGATAAGATGGAGAATAAGAAAATAACAATATTAAAATTTAGTCCATGTGAAAATTTTTATTTTTTTGTATATATTTTATGTATTTCAACTTCAACTTTTATGGTAGGCATTATAATGCCATTTCCTCCATGATATTGCAATTCCCATAAACTGACTATGTTATGTTACATGGCAAAAGGTACTTCACATATATATTAAACATCTTGTCAGGGAGAGACTATGCTGTATTATCCAGTGAAACCAATGAAATCACAGGACCAATATAAAAGGGAGGCAAAGGGCTAAAGTGAGAGAGAGAGATTTGAAGCTGTTACACTGTTGGATTTCAAGGTGAAGGAAAGGGTCACAAGGCAACAAATGAAGGCTGCCTCTAAAAGCTAAAAAAGGCAACAACAAATTCTCTCCAGCAGCCATCAGGAGTTATGTAGCTCCACCATACCCTGATTTAGCCAAGTAAGAATCATGTTGGATTTCTGACCTCCAAAACTGTAAGGTAATAAAACTGTGCTGTTTTCAACCACTAAGTTTTTGGTAAGTTGTTACAGGAGCTATAGAACATTAATACAACTCCCTACCACAACTAATTGAAACAATCTCTTTACATGACTTTTCAGTCTCTGTTGGTGAAGGGTTCAGTGTCTCAAATCCTGCCTCACCCCTCTTAGTTTCAAAATATAGGTGGTCGTTTACAGTTTTTATAAACCACAGAGTCAAAGGGGACTTCAAAACTATGCGGAACCAGTGGCTCCTACATTCCTGGTCATCTTTGATCTTTTGGTCATGCTGCAATTATTGGTCTACTAGTCAGTCTTTCACTGTTAAATATAATATAAACTGTAGGTTATTTTGTGGAAACTGTTTATCAAGTAGTGGGAATTCCCTTCTATTCCTATTTTTCTGAAAGTTTTTTAATCATAAATGTGTGTTGAAAATTTTCACATTTTTCTGCATAGATTAATATAACCGTGCAATTTTTCTTTTTTAAACCCTATTTATCAGGTAGATGACATTAAATAATTTTTAAATACTGAACCAGCCTTGCAGGCCTAGAATAACCCCACTGGGATATGGTGTATTATTTTTATATACTGCTGAATTTTATTTGTTACTATTTTGTAAAAGATTTTGGTTTCTATATTCATAAGTGATATAACTTAGTAAAGCTTTGTGGGAGGGCCTTCTTTGTGTGATATTAAGTATTAGGATAATAATAGTTCAAAAATAAATTAAGAAGTGTCTTCATGTTTAAATAGCTGAAAAAGTTAGTACAAAATTTCTATTAAGTCTTTTTTTTTAAGTTTGGTAGAATTCTTCATAGACACCTGGTGATTTCTTTTTCAAAAAGTTTTAAATTACAAATCCAATTCCTTTGTAGCTATAGGGTTATTCAAGTTATCTATATTATTTTAAGTTAAAATTGTGGTAGAGTTTTTCAAAAAACAGGTCCATTTTGTCTAATGTCAAGTTTATGGGTTAGAGATGTTCATAGTATTTCTCTTTAAAATCTCTTTAATGTCTATATTGATATATATTTTCAGTCCTGGTATTGAGATTTTTTTTTCTTTTTCTATTTGAGCCTTGCTAGATGTTTGTCAATTGTCTTGCCATTGTGAGACTACACCAAAACAACCCAAATTTTGTGTAAGCAGAATACTGGGAGAACAAGAAAAAAGACTAGGGCAGAAATTTTACTTTAAGTAATAATAGAAGAAAACTCAAATTTGACAATAGACATAAACATACATATTTAAGAAGCTGAAAAAACGCCAAACCTAAAGATATCCATGCTGCCAATATATATATCACTATTAAACTTCTGAAATGACATCTTAAATGCCATAGAGTTAAGACAATTAGGATGAGAGCTATTTTTCTTCAGAAATAATAGAGGTAAAAATGAAGGGCACAGTATTTTTCAAGTAATGGGAAAAGAACAACAACTATCAACTCAGAATTCTATATCCAGCAAAAATATTCTTCTAGACTGGCAGGAAACCAAGGCATTCTCACATTATTGAAAAAAAGAGGGAATGTGTCACCAGCAGACTTCACCTAAAAAAAATGGGTAAATGAATTAAGCAAAAAAAAAAAAAAAAGAACATATGTACTATCAGAGAGGAAGAAAGCAAAAATATCAGCAAATACAATATAACTTTTTTTCCTCATAAGTTCTCTGAATTATTGTTGATAATAAAAATTGTAACACGTTTAGTTTAGTTTATTCTAAATATATGTGCAATAGTTAAGAAAATTATAAATGGGAGCATTTAAATATGTAAACAAACAAAATTTATGTATTTCACTTGAACTGGTAAAATAATGACACCAGTACACTATAATAACTTATGTATATATTATGTAATACCTAGGGAAATATATATATTATATTCCCCCAGGATTCTGATTACAGTTGGCCCTCATTTATAGCGATTAATTGGTTCCAGATTCTACCAAAATAAATGAATGTCCACAAAGTAAGTTTCTTTATTTATATACAGTCATTCCTCACCACTTCACCACTTTGCGCTTTGACCTTTGACTTTCGCGGCTTCACTCTATCGCGGTGTGAAGCCATGAAAGTTGAAGCACAAAGTGGTAAGGGAGGACTGTATACCAAATTTAGATTGTTTGATGTAGTTTCACAATGATCGCATAGTTCTATTGTTCAACATCCAGGCCCTGATCCATTTTTCTTATCACTTCATTCTACTATTAAGCCCATCCACTGACCTTTATATTTTGGTAATTGAATGGCTTACTTCTACAATTTCCATTCAACTCTTTATATCTTCTATTTCTTTGGTTAGGTGTTTTCTTTGCTAAGGCATTCTACTTATATTATTTGTTTCAGGCATGTCTGCAATTGCTGGTTGAAGCATTTTTATTATGACTGCTTTATATATTTTTATATAATTTTCATATCTCTGTCATCTCAATGGTTGACATCTACTGATAATCTTTTTCATTAAGTTTTATATCTTCCTAGTTGTTGATATGATAAGTAATTTATTATTGAAGATTTGACTTCTTTTTTTATTATGTTATGAGAAACTGAGTCTTCCTTAAACTTTCTGTGTGAGCAGGCTCCTTGTGACACTGCTCCAGCAGAGTAGGGGTTGAGGAAAACTTTCCTACTGTCAGAAATAGAAGTTGAGGTTCCCCATTCATATCTCATTACACCAACAAGAGGGGGCCTTCTGCTGCTAGGTAGTGGTGGGAGTTCTGGCTCCCCTGAGGACTCCACTGACATACTGCAAGCTAGTTTGTTACCACCAGCTGATGGTGAAATTCCTGATTATCCAGTAGGTGTCTGATTCAGCTCAGTTTTGAGGGGGAGGATCACCTCATTACTGCTGGCTGGATTGGAAGTCTTTGTTCTCTTTGTTGTTTTCATTCACACTGTTGGATGAGAGGGCTTATTACAGCTGCTGATGACATAAGTCTCAGCTTCTTAGTTGACTTTCCCTGGCACCACCAAAGCAAGAGTTTTATGGTGTCTTGTTATATATTTGTGAGGATGAAAGTTAAAACTTCCCACTCATTTTTTTCTGGCATATGTGGGAGTGGGGCCACAGGTTTTGTTTGGTTTGTTCTATCTGGTTTTGCTGTTTGGATAGAGTAAGTAGTGTATAAAAGTTTTGTATCTTGCTAGACTGCTCCTTACCTAGTCTTTTTGATAGAGAAAGCTATATGTTGGAGCTTTTTTTTTGTTTGTACTTATTAACATTTTCAGTTTTCAGAATTCTTCAATTCAAAGACTGGTATATAGGAGACAAAAACAAAACCCACGTACTTGTCATCATGCTGTTCTTTGTTTCTGAGGTCCCTGTCTTGTCTGTTTTCTTCTTTTTACCTTTAAAAGTCTTCTCATACATATTTTTTATATATAATATCCAGTTTTAGTTGTACTTAGTGGGACAACGAAGAAAAAGTATGTATACTCCATCTTCACAGAAGTTTCTCCTAGAAGTATGTTTTTTAATTTTCAAGTATCAGGAGATTTTAGCAACTTCTAATTTACTGATTTCTATCTACAATCTCCATTGTAGTCAGAGAATACTCTATGGATAACTCAAGTTTTCTAAAACCAGTTGAACCATATACACCATATGTTTAATCTTGATGAGTAGTCCATTTGCATTTGAAAAGAATGTGTACCCTTGGTTTGGGATGTAATCTATGAATGTCGATTGGGAAAATTGGTGGATAATGTAGTATAGATCTTCTATATCCATATTTTTTTTTCTCTAGAAATGTTCTTTCATCTAGTAAAAGTTGTTTGTTAAACCCTCAGTCTCAGATTCTCAATTTGTCTCTTTCTTTTTTCAATTCTCAGTTTTTGTTACATGTATTTCAAAACTATTATAAGACACATACACATTTAAGATCATTATGTCATCTTGGTGAGGTAATCTTTTTTTTATTAAAATTTTTCCCTGATTTTTTTTTTTCATTTAACATGTCTTTCATACCTATATCATGTTTTCAAAATTAATGATTTTAAGGTATAGTATTTCCTATCTTTTTTTAAAATTATAGTATAACTATTATTTAACTTTTGACCTATTTATAATTAAAGTGACTTTCTGGAAGTCAGTATATAGGTTACTCCAGTTTCTCTATTCAATCTATCAATCTCTGCCATATATTTGATGATTTCAGCACATTTACAATTAATTTACCTTTTTTTTTTACAATACTGGGCTTAATCTATTATTTAGTTCTTTTCTTTACCTTCTTTTGTTCTGTGAGTTATTTAAATTTCTGTTTGTTTGTTTTTTCCTGGCTTCCAAGAGGTTTATTTTATTTCTAAAAATCATTTTATTTGACCTATTCACTATCACCTAGACCTGTTGGCTTGTTTTCCTTTAGAAATTGCACTAGGACTGTGTTCATTGGAATCAAGTCTGGGGACATTTTGTGGTCTTCAAGACCCTTGCAGGGGGTCAGCAATATCAAATGCGTATTCATGTTCATACACTTGCTCGAGTGTTTTTCCTCAAGACAACAATCATATGTTGATATCCAGCAAAATGTTTCATGTCTACTTCTCATTTTATCACACAGAATGTAAGAAGACCTATAACCAAGGTCAGTATTTTATGAAATGAATGATTCTGCAAATTCATGAAAACATTTTTAAGTGAAACTTGTATATATTTTTTTCTTCTGAGTGTTTGGCTTTGAAGAATATTTTGACAACTACTGCAGTTTGTTGACACTCTCTGGATGCCAGCAGTTTCACTCAGCATTGCTTTTGTGTCCTCAGTGTCACTGTCAACCCAATGAAAAGAAAAAATCACATCTTAATAGCATTATAAAAATAATTTTCACCTCCCAGTCTCCCTAAAAGTACATTAGGAACTTGGGTTATTCATGAAGCACATTTTGAGAATTGCACTTATATACCAATGGGAAATCCAAAGATTTCACAGACTTTCTGTTAGGCAAAAAACACCAGACATAAAAGAATAAATACTACAATTATATTTATGAAAATTCAAAAACACATAAATATAATATGATGATAATGAAGTCAAAATTATGGTTACTTTTTGAGATGGCAGAAACTGGGAGGTAGCATGTGAAAAGTTTCTTAAGTGCTAGTAATGTTCTATTTCTTAATCTAGGTGGAAGTTACATATGTGTGCTCATTTATTGTGGTTATCAATCAAATGGTGTAATTATGATCTATGCGTATTTTTGTTTATCTACATATTTATGTAAAAAATATATTATAAAAAACTAAAATCTTATGTTTTAATTTGCCATTCCATAATATCTTAACAGGGGTTTTAGGGTATCATCTGAACAGCAGACCAGATGTGTTTGATGCACATACAGGGTATAGGGATAGATGTAACAACCAGAAAGTCATAGTAAATAAGGCAAATCTTATAAACAGTACTAAGAAAGGATAGTGATACCTAGAACAAAAGTTATAATGTTATTATACAAACTAAAATGCATCAAAACCAACATACACATTCTATAAAAACATGCTGACCAAAGAATGTACATTAGATATATTAGAATTATTGTCCACGGGAAGGTTGGCAGATGGAGAGATGACAGAGTGATAGAAATAAAATAAATAAAAATAAATCATTTAAGAAGAGGAGGAACTTATGCAAACTGATTAAGATGATGTGTCATGAACGAGGCAATAAGATTTACTCATTGTTCTGGACAACTCTACACAACAGCCTCCACTTTAATCATGATTTGTCTTTCCTCTTTTTCAGTTACCTATTGTCAACTGCAGTCCAAAAACATCAAATAGAAATAGAAAATGGTGGTGGAGTGAATGGAAGCTACACAGACCATCTCCCAGGACCAAACTGGAATTACAACAAAAATAAAGACAAATCATCAGGAAAAAGCAACAGAAAAGCATCCTGCGAGGATCATATTACCAGGGTCACTGATTCAATCCTGGTAGGATGGCAGAGGCGCAAGAGGGGGCTGGGAGCCCACGGACAGCAGCAGTCTGAGTTGTCAGCAGTGCCCTCGCCCTCAGGGGTACACTCCCAAGTGGCTACAGAGCACAGAGCCGGGACAGACGCTAAAATAGCCACAGTCACTCACCTTGGGCTCTGGAAGAGGGAGGGTGGACTGGACTGGAACTGTGTGGGGCACTCGGGATTTGGACGGTGCTCAGAGCTTTTCCTGAATTGCAGCCATGCAGAACGGTGGCCATCTTACTCCTTCCCAGGGCCCTGGGGAGAGGCAGTGGCCCCTCCCTCAGAGATTCAACCCCACCCAGGTGGGCCATTGAAATGCAAATTGCGGCTCTTTAACAACCAGCATCTGCCCAACCCTTGGGAAATCCTCTTATGCTGAACACCTGAGGGAGTTTTTCATTCAACTGAGAACCCAAGACTCTTCAAGTAACTATACTGATATCCTCCAGGCAAAAAGCTAGAGGATAACTGAACCCTTCCTGGGCTAGCAACTCTAACCAGAAAAGTAAGACTTGACAGTGGTGTTTAATGTGGGTCCTCCCATGCTCATCCAAACCCAGGAAAGGTAGTCACAAACAGCAGAACACCAAAACCCACAAGGAAAATTTGGCGGGCTCCAAAGCCCACTGTGATAGCCAAAACCGTGAAACAAAAAAACAAAAGCCAAATGAAAGAACAAGAGACCTCTACCGAAGGTGAGATAAATGAGGAGCTGTTAAGCAAGTTAACAGAGCTAGAATTCGGAGCCATGATCTTGAGGAAGCTGAACAGCATGAGTAAGGACATCAACACCATCAGTAAAGACATACAAACATTGAAATCAAACAACTGGAAATTAAAAACCACCAAGAAGAAATGAAGAAGGACATAGCACAAATAAAGAACACATGGCAATGTCTAAACAGTAGAGTAGAGAAAGCTGAGGACTGGATCAGTGAATTAGAAGACAGGATAGAAAAAAATAAAGCAACCAGAAAAACAAGAGGAAAAAACAAATTATAAAACGGGAAAATAGCTTAAGAGAACTGTGGGACAACTGGAAACATAATAATAGTCGCATCATAGGAGTCCCCGAAGGAGAATAAAATGAGCATGGGATAGAGAATATATTTGATGAAATAGTGACAGAAAATTTCCCTAATTTGGTGAAGGAAGAAGGCATTCAAGTTCAAGAAGCACAGAGAGCCCCAAGTAAGAAGAACCCTATCAGGCCCACACCAAGACACATAGTATTTAAAATGACAAAAATTAAAGACAAAGAGAGAATCCTAAAAGCAGCAAGAGATAAGCAACAGGTTACCTACAAAGGAAATCCCATAAGGCTCTCAGCTGACTTCTCACAAGGAACACTAGAGGTCAGAAGGGAATGGCATGAGGTAATCAAGGTCATGAAAAACAAGGATCTGAATCAAAGACTGCTCTACCCAGCAAGGCTGGCATTCAAAGTAGAAGGTCAAATAAAGAGCTTTCCCGACAAAAAAAGGCTAAGGGAATACATTAGCACCAAACCAGCACTACAAGAAATGTTAAAAGGACTGCTGTAATTAGTAGAAGAAATAGGAAGAAAAATGGCAATAAATAAGTACATATCAATAATCACCTTAAATGTAAATGGACTGAATGCTCCGATAAAAAGACACAATGTAGCTGATTGGATAAGAAAGCATGACTCATCTGTATGTTGTTTACAAGAGACCTACCTCACAACAAAAGACTTACATATGTTGAAAGTGAAGAGATGGAAAAAAATCTTCCAAGAAAGTGGAAAGGAATAAAAAGAGCTGGGATAGCAATACTCATATCTAATAAAATAGATTTCAAAATGAAGGCCATAACTAGAGACAAAGAAGGCCTCTACATAATATTGAAAGGATTTATCCAATAGGAAGATATAACCTTGATAAACATATATGCACCCAATACAGGAACACCAAAATATATTAAAAATCTTCTGGAGGACTTCCAAGGAGGAATCGACAGCAATACAGTCATAGGAGAGGACTTCAACACCCCGCTGACATCACTGGATAGATCCTCTAGACAAAAAATTAGTAAGGAAACACAGACTCTAAATGAAGCACTGGAACAAATGGATTTAATAGATATCTACAGAGAATTACACCCCAAAACTAGAGAAGTCATGTTCTTTTCAAGTGCACATGGGACATTCTCAAAGATAGACCACATGTTAGGACATGAACTAAATCTCTACAAGTTCAAGAAGATTGAAATCATATCAAACATCTTCTCAGATCATAATAGCATGAAACTAAAAATCATTTGCCATAAGAACATGCAAAGACATTTGAACACATGGAGGCTAAATAGGATGTTATTAAACAATGAATGAGTTGCTGAGGAGATCAAGGGAGAAATTAAAAACTTCTTGGAAAACATTGAAAATGAACACACAACAGCACAAAATCAATGGGATACAGCAAAAGCAGTTCTGAAAGGGAAATTCATAGAACTACAGGCCTACCTCAAGAAACAAGAAAAATTTCTAATAGACTATCTAACCTCACAACTTAAGGAACTAGAAAGCAAAGAAAAAGAAAAGCCCAGAGCAAGTAGAAGGAAGGAAATAGTAAAGATCAGAGTAGAAACAAATGACATAGAGACCACAAAGATCAACAAGATTGATGAAACCTTAGCTAGACTCACCAAGAAACAAAGAGAGAGAACCCAAACACACAAAATCAGAAATGAAAGAGGAAAAGTAACAACTGACACCACAGAAATATACAAAAGATTGTTAACAACTACTATGAACAATTATACAACAAATTTGACAATCTAAGCGAAATGGACAGATTCCTAGAAACACATAGTCTCCCAAAACTGGACCAGGAAGAGATAGAAAACTTGAACAGACTAATAACAACTAAAGAAATTGAAGAGGTATTCAAGACTCTCCCTGCAAACAAAAGCCCAGGCCCAGATGGCTTCACGGGGGAGTTTTACCGAACATTCAAAAAAGAACTAACACCCATTCTCCTCAAAATATTTCAAAAAATTCAAGAAGAAGGAAGACTTCCAAACTCATTTTATGAGGCCAGGATAATTCTAATTCCAAAACCAGAAAAAGACACTAAAAGAAAGAAAACTACAGGCCAATATCCCTAATGAACATAGATGACAGAATCCTGAACAAAATACTAGCAAACCGGATCCAACAATACATCAAAAAATTATTCACCATCACCAAGTGTGATTCATCCCAGGGATGCAAGGCTGGTACAATATTTGCAAATCAATAAATGTGATACACCACATAAATAAAATGAGGAATAAAAACCACATGATCATATCAATAGATGCTAAAAAAGCATTTGACAAAATCCAGCACCATTTCTGATAAAAATGCTCAGCAATCAGGGAATAGAGGGATCATATCTCGACACAATAAAGGACATATATAAGAGACCCACAGCCAACATCATACTCAATGGGCAGAAACTAGAAGCATTTTCCTTAAGAACAGGAACAAGACAGGGATGCTCACTTTTGCCACTCCTATTTAACATAGTACCGGAAGTCTTAGCCAGAGCAATCAGACATGAAAAAATAAAAGGGATAGAAACTGGAAAGAAGAAAGTGAAACTGTCATTATTTGCAGATGACATGATATTATACATAGAAAACCCTAAAGACTCCATCAAAAATCTACTAGACATTATAAATGAATTTGGCAAAGTAGCAGGATACAAAATTAATGTCAAGAAATCAATGGCATTCTTATACACTAATGATGAATGCACAGAAAGAGAAAGTGAAAAAACAGTCCCATTTACCATCACAGCAAAAAAATTAAGATACCTAGGAATAAACTTAACCAAAGAAGTAAAGGACCTATTTGCAGAAAACTAGAGGACATTTAAAAAAGAAATAGAGGAAGATATAAAAAAGTGGAAGCACATACTTTGTTCATGGATTGGAAGAATTAACATCATTAAAATGTCCATACTACCCAAAGCAATCTATAGATTCAATGCAATGCCCATCAAAATACCAACGACATATTTCACAGAACTAGAACAAATACTTCAAAAGTTCATGTAGAACAAAAAAAGACCCCAAATAGCCCCAGCAACTTGAAAAAGAAGAACAAAGTAGGTGGGATCACAATACCAGATATCAGGTTATACTACAAAGCTACTGTAATCAAAACAGCCTGGTATTGGCACAAGAACAGGCATGTGGACCAGTGGAACAGAACAGAGAACCCAGAAATGGACCCAAGACATTATGTTCAATTAATATTTGACAAAGGAGGCAAGAGCATACAATGGAGTAAAGACAGCCTCTTTAATAAATGGTGTTGGGAAAATTGGACAACTACATGAAAAAAAAAATGAAACTAGACCATCAACTTACATCATACACAAAAATAAACTCAAAATGGATAAAAGACTTAAATATGACCTGTGAATCCATAAAAATCCTAGAGGAAAATGTAGACAACAAAATTTTGGACATCATACACAGCAGAATTTTCACTGATACATCATCTAAGGCAACAGAAACAAAGGAGAAAATGAACACATGGGACTACATCAAACTCAAAAGCTTCTGCACAGCCACAGAAACAACCATCAAAATGGAAAGGCAACCCGATATATGGGAGACCCTCATTGCCAATGATACATCAGATAAGGGGTTCATTTCCAAAATATTTAGAGTACTCATACAACTCAACAAAAAAAGACCCAATTAGGTTCTTTACCCAATTAAAAAATGGGCAGAGAAGCTAAATAGGCACCTCTCCGAAGAGGACATACAAATGACCAAGAGACATATGAAAAAATGCTAATCATCAGAGAGATGCAATTTAAAACAACAGTGAGGTATCACCTCACACCTGTCAGAATGGCCGCCATCAACAAATCATCAAATGACAAGTGTTGACGAGGGTGTGGAGAAAGGGGACTCTAGTACACTACTGGTGGGAATGCAGACTGGTGCAGCCACTGTGGAAAACAATATGGTGTTACCTCAAAACTAAAAATTAAACTTTCTTTGATCCAGTTATCCTACTTCTAGAAATGTACCCTAGGAAGCTTGAAAAACCAATAAGAAAGAATATATGTACCCCCATGTTTATAGCAGCACTATTTACAATAGCTAAGATCTGGAAACAACCAAAGTGTCCATCAGTAGACAAATGGATAAAAAAGCAGTGGTACATTTACACAATGGAGTACTATGCAGCTGTAAGAAAGAAAGATCTCTTATCCTTTGAGACGACATGGAGGGACCTAGAAAGTATTGTCTTAAGCAAAATAAGCCAAGCAGAAAAAGACAAATACCACATGATCTCACTTATTTGTGGAATATAATTATCATAACAGTCTGAGGAATAGGGTAGACCCAGAGACATGGAAGTAGGGTACAGACTGACAACCCTCCAAAGAGGGGCTGGTGGGGGGAGGTAAGACATAGACCACAGAACTTATATGCATGTACACATAACCAATGGACATGGACAACAAAGCCGGGGACGGGGTGGGGGGAATGGGGAGAAGGATGTCAATGGGGTAAAAAAGGAGAAACATCTGTAACAAAAATAAAATTTAAAAAATCAAATAAATAATTCCAGAAATATATAACACGTTAAGTTTTAAAATGCCGCACCATTCGGAGCAGCGAGATGAACTCTCCCACCATCCCATTCCATCCAACACTGCCGCACCCAGAATATGAATCACCCCTGTGTGCAGCATGTCCGTGCTGTACAGACTGCCCGCCTGTTAGTCACTTGGTAGCTGTCTTTGTTACTAGATGGACTCTCTCAGTGCTATAGTAAATAAAGTAACCTTTATTTTGCTTAATAATAACCCCAAAGCCATTCACATAACTTTTATTACAGTATACTGTTACAATGGTTCCATTTTATTATATCGCTGTTACTCTCTTACCGTGCCTGATTTAAACTTTATCATAGGTATAGGTGTGTAGGAAAAAGCATAGTATTTATAGGGTTTGTTACTATCTGTCGTTTCAGTCATCCTCTGGGGGGGGAGGAGTAGAAAGAACTGCCTGTAGATACCAGGGGTCTACTGTAGATTATTTTTCTTAGTTATAGTTGTTAACCTTATCCTGAATGTGTGAGAACTGGCAGATTATCCATGAAAAAAAAAAAGAAAAAGAAAATACAGCAGATCTTTATATACTTCTTAGCACTGATTCTATGAAAGGTTTTCATTTATTTTAATCTGAGTTTTCAATTATGACCAAAATTATGTTTTTCTTTGAATTTCATAATTTTTCCTCAAGTAGTGTCTTTGGGAAACAACATATAGATTATGTTCAGTAGACTGCAGAATCCTGCATGGAGACCTTGAGATTTGGGAAAAGAGAATGAATTATCATAAATATAATAGAGGTGAAAGATATGTAAAACATAATGGTTACATCAAATATTAATTTGTAACAGGGAGAAGCTCTGTTTAAGAACTGTGAAAGTTTTTCAAAACAGTTTGCTAGCATTTATTTTACATAATTCTGTGAAAATAGAGTGTGCTATTTAAAAAACCTAAAGACGAATAGGATATTAGTATCTGTTTCTGTAAAACCACTATCCCTCTCCCTCTACCCCAACAAAGGAACAAAAATGTCATTTTAAAATACACGTTTTGATGGTTTTCACACTGATCTCAAAGGCAATCAAATTAGTATTTAAAAGTGACAAAATATGAGTTGTTATTAAAAGTTCATAACATTAACAAAGACATTCTGATACCCTTTCCAATTGATTCACTGGTCTGTAATACATGTACAGAGCACAGACTAGAAAATGCACTTGTTCTTCATTTTCTTTTTCATCTTTTCTTTCATGAAATAATGACACTTTTGTTCAAGATCATACTGATATACATTTGGAAATGCTGGTTCAGTAAATGCTCCCTCTCAAAAGGTGAAATGATATGAACCTTGAGAAACTATTTCCAAAAGAGCAAATACAAACTGTATTTACAGAACAAAGAAACCTTTATGCTCATCAACGTCCTCATCTACTTACTGGACAATCACAAATCAAATCTCTTTTTCTATCCACTCTACAGCCAATTAATTCTTATAAATAATGGATTTCATTTTCACCAAATGCATTCTGATGCAGAATAATCTCATTATCCGTTATCTGTGCTATTGAAACAGCCATCACACAACTGAAGGCTGTGTTTACTGTATGAGTCCATGTAGCACAGCTTGAATCATGTTACTTAATATCTAACAAACCTTCCATGACTACCAGCTTCAAACCAATTGATATCACACTCCTTATTCTCACATTTGAAACACTATAATGCCGAAACCAGCAAAATTGGTATAATTTTGTTTCATTCACACCCGATGGCTATTGATGTGTTGGTTGTGGTCATTTTCTTTGACAATCTAAGGGAAAAGAGATCAGTGCCCTTGACTAAATAGTTATTTCATGTTTTAAAAATGCTTGTGACACACGGTTGAAAATCGCTGGTCTAAGCCATACCTACATTCCACTCTCACTAGTTCATTTACCCTAAACTTGTTCCAGTAGAATTATTCCATGTAACCTCTGTGTTTTAAATGTTTGCATCTACATACATTCTTTACTATGGCCCCTCTATCTTAAATATGGAGCCCCCTGAACTTTAAACATGCCAAATCCTTCTTATTCTTTTATTTTTTCTTTTATTTTTCTTTATGGATTTTAGGGAGAGGGAGAGAGAGATAGAAACATTGATGAGAGAGAACATCAATTGGCTGCCTCCTGCATGCCCCGCACTGGGGATCGAGCCCACAACCTGCGCATGTGCCCTGACCAGGAATTGAACTGGCGACCTTTTGGTGCATGGGTCAATGCTCAACCACTGAGCCACACCGGTTGGGCAATCCTTACTATTAAAAGTTCCTTTTCACTTTTTACATGAAATTATCTCTGGTTTCTTCTATCTGAATACCCATACATTTATTATTTTTAATTTTTAAATAATTAGAAATTCACAGGAATTAGCAACAACAAAAGAAAACAAAACCGTAATCCCATGTTCCTTGTATCCAGTTCCCCCCAGACAGTAAATTCCTGCAAAAATATGGTATAATATACAACCAGAAATTCTGTATAATCCACAGATCTTACTCAATTTTACACTCACTCATTTGTTTGTTGTACAGATGTGTGTCAAGTTCCTGCAATTTTATCATGTGTGCAAATCTATAAACATCAATACAGTTAAGATACAGAACTTTTCATCACTAACCAAAAGTTTCCCTGACATTACCTCTTTATACCCCACACCCTTTCCCCCTTCCCTAATATCCAGAAAATACAAATCTATTCACCATCTCCATAATTTTGATACTTAATAAATATTATATAGAGGGAAACATACCGCATTAACCTTTTGACACTGGCTTTTTAATTTATTTTTTACTCAGCTCAATTCGTTTGAGGTCCCTCCCAGTTGTTATATCAATAGTTCACTCTTTATTGCTTAGTGATTATTCCATGATATATAATAGTTTGCTTAATTATTCATGCATTGAAGGAAAATTAGGTTGTTTCTAGTTTTAGAGTATTATCAAATAAACTAATATGAACATTTGTGTATTGGTTTTTGTGTGAGCGTGAATTTTTATTTCTTTGAAAAAGATGAACAAGAGTGTGATTGTTGGGTCATGTGATAAATAACATATTTAATTCTGTAACATACAAACTGTTTCCCAGAGAGTTGTACCATTTCACACTAACCAGCAGTGTGTGAGTAATCTAGTTTTGTTTTTTTCATCTTCACTAGCATTTGGTGTTATAGTATTTTTATTTTAGAAATGCTGATAAATATGTAGTGATATCACATAGTTTTAATTTGTATTTCCCTAATGGCTAATGGTACTGAACATCTTTTCCAATGCTTATTTGCCATCTGTACATCCTCTTCATTGAATTATCCGTTCATGACTTCTGCCCAGTTTCTAACTGGATTATTTTGTTTTTACTGCTGAGTTTGAGAGTTCTGTACATACTCTAGATATGAATGACTGATTTGTTAGATGCATGGTTTGCAAATAGTATCCGCCACCTATATAATTTTATTCATATGTTGTGTGACCTAAATCGCTATCTTATTTTTTAATATTAAATATATGTTTTTGTTTCTATCCTCTAGGATAGCAATTTTCAAACGGTGTGACACAAGAATTTTTAAAACATGCAATACCTGACTAATCAGGGGCACTGACCTCTTTTCCCTTAGATTGTCAAATAATAATAATTAAAAAATAACAACAGCCCAAACAATAGCCACGTGGTATGAATGAATCAAAATTATACCTCTTTTTTGATCATATTGGCAAAAAATATAATATTTTTGGTGTGTTGCAGTATTTTATTAATTAGTTCATGTGTGCCATGAGATAAAAAAGGGTGAAAATTACTGCTATAGGCATGCAATACCTGGAAAGGTAAACCAGAGCTAATAAATCCTATACTCCCCCCCCACACACACAAACAAACATGTTTACTGTGTAGAGACAACAAATAGCACATCATTGATGAAGTGGTGAACAAAAAAATAAATCTATTAAAATAGGCATTTCAATAACAAACCATCTCACAAGATTGATATATTAAGTTGACATAAAATAGAAGAATATACTTTCCAAATGACTAAATATGCTGTTAAATAACTGGCTTTCACATCTACTATGTTCTATGCAATGTGACTCTCTTCTAATTAAATCTTTTTTCTAAACCTATAAAAATGTGCTATCTTTTACCATATAAGTTTTAGCATGACGTTGTTCTTCAGTTTATCCTGGTGTGAGTTTTTCTAACTTCCGTTCAAGATTATTTTTAGCTTAGCTTGGAAGATTGAGACATGGAAGCCAGATGTATCCTCCAAATATGACTTTAAAAAAAAATTTTTTTTCTTTATTGATTTTTTTAGAGAGACAGAGAGAGAAAGGGAGAGGGAGAGAGAGACAGACAGACACACATGGATGAGAGAGAACATTGATTGGCCGCCTCCTGCATGCCCCCCACTGGGGATCGGGCCCACAATCTGGGCATGTGTCCTGACCAGGAATTGAACCGGTGACCTCTTGGTACATGGGTCGATGCTCAACCACTGAGCCACACTGGCTGGGCCCAAAAATGACTTTACAGCTGCATTACCTTCTCTTCTCTTGGTGTCTAAAATTTAGATGGTGATGCAAGCCCCTATTTTACTGACTTTAAACTGTTAGCCATTTATTGATTTACTTGGAATTTAACTGGTTACTCTTGGTAAGTGTTCTAAAGATCACTTCACTCCTCCCAATTCCAATGGAGTCACAGAAATTAGAGATTCAAATAACCTTTAAGTCATCTGTTTAATCTTTTCACTGGGCATGTTATTCCTCCTGGTATGTTTTCATTTTTCTTTGTCAATCTGAACTTTAAAGAGGTTCAATAAGTGAGTCTTCTAATGCTTCCACTCCAAGGCCGAACCTGGCAGAATCTCTCTGGAAGGAATGGATATCATATACTCTTACCAGTATCCAGTATCTCCTAGGCATGAACCATGACAATTACTTTGGTTTGTTGTCTGAGTTCCTGGGTACAAATTCAATGATGAGAGAGAAACCCACTGCTTCTGCTCACATTGTCTTCCCTTGCTACTAACTTCCAACTTAATCAGAAACATGATTAGCAGATATGTTACAGAAGTTACCGTGGTGATGGAGTTATGCCATGAGGAGGAAATTAAAACAATTACCTGTAATTTATATTCACCATGAATTTCCCTTTCCTGAGATCACCCTTCTTAACCATAGGCCTAATTTTCCTCTAAAAGTTAGAAATGGAGCATAATTTGACTTTAAATACCTCACTTGGGAATGGTATAACATTGTTTGCAAGGTACTGTCAAATATCTTCTACCCTTACAGCGATAAGGTGAAGTAGGGTGTGCTGTTACCCACGTTTTATAAATGACTGTATTGAGGTTCTGATCCAGTGAGTTGCTTTAGGTTACTTAATTTAAAACATTTTCAAACCCAGTTTTTGTTTGTTTGTTTTATAACATATGTTAAATACAGAATTGGAACATAGGCATTTATTTACTGATGCCTATTTTTATGCAAAATTGGTTAATACACCCTCCCCTCCTAGATTTCCTACTATCACATTCTCTACTCTTTCCTAGTCTTCTTGGTCAGCAGGTCTTCTATTTTTCCCTAAGTTTTAATATATTTTAGAGCAGCAGTTATCAATTTTGGCTGTATATTTGAATCATCGTTTAGATTTTTAGATATTATGAGGCCCAGGTCATCCCTCTAGTAATAGGCCCTCTACTGGGGATCAAGCCTGCAGCCTGGGCATGTGCCCTGACTGAGAATCAAGCCAGCAACGCTTTGGAGCACAGGACAACACCCAACCAACTGAGCCACACCGGCCAGGGCATGACTACCTCTTGATTCAGGGACCTTGTCATTTAAATTATTATTATTATTTTAATTAGGTAGTTTATTAAAATGCACTTTTAAATATTTTTTTTTAAAGAATATTTGGAGGAGAGACCAAGGATTCAATATGCACAGGTGGCCAAAAGTAGTTTACAGTTGTAATACAAATAAATAATACGATAGTTAATACATATTATTATAAGAATAAACTCTGAAGACGGGTGGCGGGCAGCACGCGGGCGGAGCGGCCGAAGTTACTCTGCCTGCCTAGTCCGGCGAACCAGAGCCACCCCGCAGCTCTGGGAAAAGAGAGACGAGCACAAACTGCGGAACACACTGAAAAATATTTCTCAACTCCGCCCAAGGCGCAGGGGGCAGGTTACCGAAAAATGGCGGCGGAGTGAACGGAGCTACACAGACCGTCTCCCAGAACCAAACTGGAATTACAACTATAACACAGACAAATCGATGGGAAAAACCAACAGAAAAGCAGCTTGGAGGACCATACAACGAGGGACACTGACTCCATCCCGGTAGGCTTGCGAAGGCGCGAGACTGTCGGCAGCTCGGCAGCGGCCTCAGCTGTGAGCAGCGCCCTCGGGTCACACTCCCAGGCGGCTCCACAGCTCAGCCGGGACAGAGGTTGAAACAGCCACAGCCACTCACCTTGGGCTCCGGCGGAGGGAGGGCGGACTGGACTGGAACTGCGTCGGGACACTCGGGGTCTGGAGGGCGCTCAGAGCTTTGGCTGAGTGCAGCCACTCAGGACGGTGGCCACATTGCTCCTTCCCAGAGCTCTGAGGAGAGGCAGCAGCCCCTCCCTCGGAGATCCAACCCCACCCTGTGGGCCATTGAAGTGCTAATTGAGGCTCACTAAGGACCAGCATCTGCCCCACCCTCGTGAAAGCCCCTTGGCTGAGCACCAGAGGGGGTTTTTCAATCAACTGACAACCCAAAACTGATCAATTAACCTAGACTGCTAGCCTCCAGGCAAAAAGCTAGAGGATAACAGTACCTTTCCTGGGCTGGCAACTTTAACCAGGAAAGTAAGACTTGACAGTGGTGTTCAAGGTGGGTCCTCCCTCGCTCATCTAAACACAGGAGAGGGAGCCACAAACAGCAGAACACCAACCCCCATAGGGAGAACTTGACAGGCTCCAAAGCCCACAGTGATAGCCAAAATGGTGAAACACAGAAACAGAAACCAAATGAAAGAGCAAGACACCTCCACCGAAGATGAGATCAATGTGGAGCAATTAGGCATGTTAACAGAGCTAGAATTCAGAGCCATGATCTTGAGGAAGCTGAACAGCATGAGTAAGGACATAGAGACACTGAAAATAAGCCAATTGGAAATTAAAAACCAACAAGAAGAGATAAAAAATGACATATCCGAAATGAAAAACACATTGGAAGGTTTAAAAAGCAGAGTAGGGGAAGCGAGGACCGGATCAGTGAATTAGAAGACGGTAGAAAAAATCAACCAATCAGAAAAACAAAAGGAAAAAACTACTAAAAAACAGGAAGACAGCTTAAGAGAACTATGGGACAACTGGAAACGTAATAATATTCGCATCATAGGAGTCCCCGAAGAAGAAGAAAATGAGCAAGGGATAGAGAATATATTCAAAAAAATAGTGAGAGAAAACTTCCCTAATTTGGTGAAGGAAGAAGGCATTCAAGTTCAAGAAGCACAGAGAGTCCCAAGTAAGAAGAACCCAAACAGGCCCACACCAAGACACATAGTAATTAAAATGCCACAAATTAAAGACAAAGAGAGAATCCTAAAAGCAGCAAGAGATAAGCAACAGGTTACCTACGAAGGGAACCCCATAAGGCTCTCAGCTGACTTCTCACAAGAAACACTACAGGCCAGAAGGGAATGGCATGAAGTAATCAAAGTCATGAAAAACAAGAATCTGAATCCAAGACTACTCTACCCAGCAAGGCTATGATTCAAAATAGAAGATCAAATAAAGAGCTTCCCAGACAAAAAAAAAAAAGGCTAAGGGAATACATTAGCACCAAACCAGCACTGCAAGAAATGTTAAAAGGACTGCTGTAATTAGCAGTAGAAATGGGAAGAAAAATAGAACCACACTAAACAAAAATGGCAATAAATAAGTACATATCAATAATCACCTTAAACGTAAATGGATTGAATGCTCCCATAAAGAGACACAGAGTAGCTGATTGGATAAGAAAGCATGACTCATCTATATGTTGTTTACAAGAGACCCACCTCTCAACAAAAGACTCACATAGGTTGAAAGTGAAGGGATGGAAAAAAATTTTCCAAGCAAATGGAAAGCAAAAAAAAGCTGGGGTAGCAATTCTCATATCTGATAAAATAGATTTCAAAATGAAGACCATAACTAGAGACAAAGAAGGCCACTATATAATATTGAAAGGATCTATCCAACAGGAAGATATAACCTTGATAAACATATATGCACCCAATATAGGAGCACCAAAATATATTAAAAATCTTCTGGAGGACTTCCAAGGAGAAATCGACAACAATACAATCATAGCAGGGGACTTCAACACCCCGTTGACAGCACTGGATAGATCCTCTAGGCAAAAAATTAGCAAGGAAACAGAGACTCTAAATGAAGCACTAGACCAAATGGATTTAACAGATATCTACAGAGAATTACACCCCAAAACTACATAATACACATTCTTCTCAAGTGCACATGGGACATTCTCAAAGATAGACCACATGATAGGACACAAACTAAATCTCTACAAGTTCAAGAAGATTGAAATCATATCAAGCATCTTCTCAGATCACAATGGCATGAAACTAGAAATCAATTGCAACAGGAACATGCAAAGACATTTCAACACATGGAGGCGAAATAGCATGTTATTAAACAATGAATGGGTCACCGAGGAGATCAAGGAAGAAATTAAAAATTTCCTGGAAACCAATGAAAATGAACACACAACAACACAAAATCTATGGGATGCAGCGAAAGCAGTTCTGAGAGGGAAGTTCATAGCACTACAGGCCTACCTCAAAAAACAAGAAAAATTTCTAGTTGACTTTCTAACCTCACAACTTAAAGAATTAGAAAGCAAACAAAAAGAAAACCCCAGAGCAAGTAGAAGGAAGGAAATAGTAAAGATCAGAGCAGAAATAAATGACATGGAGACCAAAAAAACAATTCAAAGGATCAATGAAACAAAGAGCTGGTTTTTTGAAAAGATAAACAAGATTGATGGACCCTTAGCTAGACTCACCAAGAAACAAAGAGAGAGAACCCAAATACACAAAATCAGAAATGAAAGAGGAGAAGTAACAACCAACACCACGGAAATACAAAAGATCGTTAACAACTACTATGAACAACTATATGGCAACAAATTCGACAATCTAAGTGAAATGGACAAATTTCTAGAAACACACAGTCTCCCAAAACTATTCCCGGAAGAAACAGAAAACTTGAACAGACCAATAACAACTAAGGAAATTGAAGAGGTAATTAAGACTCTCCCAGCAAACAAAAGCCCAGGCCCAGATGTTTTCACGGGGGAGTTTTACCGAACATTCAAAAAAGAACTAACACCCATTCTCCTCAAACTATTTCAAAAAATTCAAGAAGAAGGAAGACTTCCAAACACGTTCTATGAGGTCAGCATAATTCTAATTCCAAAACCAGAAAAAGACACTACGAAGAAAAAAAACTAGAGGCTAATATCCCTGATGAACATAGACGCCAAAATCCTGAACAAAATATTAGCAAATCGGATCCACAAATACATCAAAAAAATTATTCACCATGACCAAGTGGGATTCATTCCAGGGATGCAAGGCTGGTACAATATTCGCAAATCAATAAACGTGATACACCACATCAACAAAATGAAGAATAAAAACCACATGATCATATCAATAGATGCTGAAAAAGCATTCGACAAAATCCAGCATCCATTTCTGATAAAAACGCTCAGCAATGTAGGAATAGAGGGATCATATCTCGATATAATAAAGGCCATATATGAAAGACCTACAGCCAACATCATACTCAATGGACAGAAACTAAAAACATTTCCATTAAAAACAGGAACAAGACAGGGATGTCCACTTTCGCCACTCTTATTTAACATTGTACTGGAAGTCTTAGCCACAGCAATCAGACATGAAGAAAAAATAAAAGGGATCCAAATTGGAAAGGAGGAAGTGAAACTGTCATTATTTGCAGATGACATGATATTGTACATAGAAAACCCTAAAGACTCCATCAAAAATCTATTGGACTTAATAAATGAATTTGGCAAAGTAGCAGGATACAAAATTAACGTCAAGAAATCGACGGCATTCTTGTACATCAATGATGAACTCACAGAAAGAGAAACTGAAAACACAATCCCATTTACCATCGCTCCAAAAATATTACGATACCTAGGAATAAACTTAACCAAAGAAGTAAAGGACTTATTTGCAGAAAACTACAGGTCATTGAAAAAAGAAATAGAGGAAGATATAAAAAAGTGGAAGCACATACCTTGTTCATGGATTGGAAGAATTAACATCATTAAAATGTCCATACTACCCAAAGCAATCTATAGATTCAATGCAATCCCCATCAAAATACCAACGACATATTTCATAGAACTAGAACAAATACTTCAAAAGTTCATATGGAACCAAAAAAGACCCCGAATAGCCACAGCAATCTTGAAAAAGAAGAACAAAGTAGGTGGGATCACAATACCAGATATCAGGTTATACCACAAAGTGACTGTAACCAAAACAGCCTGGTACTGGCACAAGAACAGGCATATAGACCAGTGGAACAGAACTGAAAACCCAGAAATGGACCCAAGGCAATACGCTCAATTAATATTTGACAATGGTGGCAAGAGCATACAGTGGAGAAAAGACAGCCTCTTTAATAAATGGTGTTGGGAAAATTGGACAGCTACATGCAAAAAAATGAAACTAGACCATCAACTTACACCATACACCAAAATAAACTCAAAATGGATAAAAGACTTAAATGTGACCCGTGAATCCATAAATATTCTAGAAGAAAATGTAGGCAACAAAATTTCAGACATCATACAGAGCAGAATTTTCACTGATACATCACCTAAGGCAACAGAAATAAAGGAGAAAATGAACACATGGGACTACATCAAACTAAAAAGCTTCTGCACAGCAAAAGAAACAATCATCAAAATGGAAAGGCAACCCACTGTATGGGAGAATATCATTGCCAATGATGTAGCAGATAAGGGGTTAATTTCCAATATATATAGAGTGCTCATACAACTCCACAAAAGGAAGACAAAGAACCCAATTAAAAATGGGCAGAGGAGCTGAATAGACACCTCTCCAAACAGGACATACAAATGGCCAAGAGACATATGAAGAAATGCTCAACATCACTAATCATCAGAGAGATGCAAATTAAAACAACAATGAGGTATCACCTCACACCTGTCAGAATGGCCGCCATCAACAAATCATCAAACAACAAGTGTTGGCGAGGGTGTGGAGAAAAGGGGACTCTAATACACTGCTGGTGGGAATGCAGACTGGTGCAGCCGCTATGGAAAACAATATGGTGCTACCTCAAAAAATTAAAAATTGAACTTCCATTTGACCCAGTGATCCCACTGCTGGGAATATACCCTAAGAAGCCTGAAACACCAATCAGGAAGAATATATGTACCCCCATGTTCATAGCAGCACTATTTACAATAGCTAAGATCTGGAAACAGCCCAAGTGTCCACCAGTAGACGAATGGATAAAAAAGCAGTGGTACATATACACAATGGAGTACTACGCAGTGGTAAGAAAGAAAGATCTCTTATCATTTGAGACGACATGGAAAGACCTGGAAAGTATTACCCTAAGTGAAAGAAGCCAAGCAGAAAAAGACAAATACCACATGATCTCACTTATATACGGAATATAATGAACATAACAGTCTGAGGAATACAGTAGACCCAGACACATGGAAGTAGGGCACAGACTGACATCCCTCAGAAGAGGGGATGGGGGGGTGGGAAGAGATAAACCACAGAACTTATATGCATGTATGCATGACCAATAGACATGGACAACTAAGCCGGGGGACAGGGTGGAGGGGGGGTGCCAATGGGGTAAAAAGGTAAAATATCTGTAACAAAAAGTAAATAAAAATTCATAAAAAAAATAAATAAATAATTAAAAACAAACAAACAAAAAAAAGAATAAACTCTGTTTCACACACTCACAGCTATAACCCAACTTTTGCCAACCCTTGTATATATTTTCCTTAGGCTCTGTAGTTCATTCCAAAGTGTGAACTAAGTTTAAGAACTACTGTCTTATATATCTGTCCTAGGCATTCTCTTACCACTATATATTCCATCGCACATTGTGATTTCCTAATCACACAGTATCATTTCATTTTTAGTTGCATGCTGATTTCCCTCACGCTCCCACCCCCAGCTGCAACTCTGTCTCTGGCTTCAGAAGCTTCTACACCGATATCCATCTTCATAGGAGCATTAAACTCAATAGTCCTCAGATTGAATTTATAGTTTACCCACAAAAAAATCTTTTTTTTTTTCCCCTCTTATTTAGCATATAGACTATTATGCTGCAGAAATAAGACTCAAGACTTCAGTGCTTTATCAAAATAAAAGGTTTTCCCTCGCGCTCAATTTCCAGACTCAGAAGCTCTGCTCTTCTCAGCCTCCAGGAACCTTTTCTTGTCATTATTACAGTCAGCCAATGGGGGAAAGAGGAGGGAGCCCAGGGGCCTCCCTTTAAGGGGCAGTGTTCAGAAGGTGCATGTCTTCCACTTTTATCCCTTGAGTTGGTTATTATTCATATGGTCACACCAGCCTATAAGAGCAAATAGATGTGCAGTCTCTAGCTAGATAGCATGTACCTGGCTGAAATCCAGGAAAGAGGGGAAAACTGCTAAATCTGGACGAGAAAGAGTAACAGGGACCCATGTTACCCACCTGCCTAAAATAACAATCCCAACGCCAGCAACAACCACAGACTGACAAAATTTATCAGGCGACAGTTTTAAGGTGCTGAATGTGAACAAGAAGGACTTACGAGATGCCAGTGAAGTGAAGTCCGCCAGACAACTCCCCTAGCCTGCTGCCTTGTCAGAGACGCCAGTTCACAGTGCAGGAGGGGTAACCTGTCCAGACATAGGAGGATGCCCGGAGTTGAAAAGGTAGACCTGAGAGAAATGGGAGACAAAATTTTCTAGGCAACTAGGTCTTGCAAGGCTGATTATCAGAGAATATAGAGTGGCATAAAGACAGAACAGCGGAGGGCTGCAAAGGATTCCTTTTAGTATTTAACACACAAATAAGTAATGCATGTGTGTAGAAGTGACCCAATGCCGGTGAATGAACCACGTGAAAGGATTAACGGTAACGGTGGTTGGTGCTCATAGGGATCAAGAATTGTGCCTTTTCTCATCAGGTGGGCTAGAAAACCTCATGAGTCACAGAGCATTGGGTAAAGTAGGGTCTTGCCTCAGGCATGGAGAGTTAGCTCTCCTTAGCCATGAATGATACTTAACACAGCTCCAGTTATTCTGTTAAAAGCAAGATCTCAAAGGATAAAATTGTTTCAAATGCAAAAATTAATAA
The DNA here is from genome assembly GCF_014108415.1 of Molossus molossus. Taxonomy (NCBI): domain Eukaryota; kingdom Metazoa; phylum Chordata; class Mammalia; order Chiroptera; family Molossidae; genus Molossus; species Molossus molossus. Next base: position 161,126,725 of record NW_023425344.1, on the reverse strand, counting down.
ACAGAAACCTCACCTAAAATAAAGTCAGGAGGCCAGAAGGGGGAGCTCTTGTGCCCCACAATAACAACAGCACCCAAAGGAAACACTTTTTTATACTAGCTCTCCCACCTTTTCTCCTCCATATAAAAACTTCCCTCTCTTTTGTTTCTCAGGATTTACACATAGTTCATGTGGTTTGCCACTGGACTGCATGTCCCAAACTGTAATTCTTAATTATTCTCCAATAAACCTGTATTTCTGGAGAAAATATTTGGCTGTCTATTTAAGGCCAACACCAATAATTTAGCTGCATCCCAGGACAAAGCTCGAAAATGTGTTGGGATTTTTTAAAAAATCCGACACCCAAGTACGTGAAAGTCTCAATGTCTCAGATCCAACAGAAAATTATAAGGCACGAAAGAATAAAAAACAAACAAACAAACAAAAATACCTTATTATGAGGAAAAAAATTAATCAACAGTGACCCTAAACTGATACAAATGTTAGAAATAGCAGGCAAGTGCATTTAAAAAGTTATTAAAACTGTTTTCTATATGTTTCAAAAAGATATGTATTATGAATACATATTTTTAATACAAAATATTTTGAAAAGAATCAAATTGAACTTCTAAAGATGAAAACTACAAAACGTAACACAAAAAACACACTGAATGGGATTTACAGCAGATTAGACAATGAAACTGGGCTGCTGTTTATCCGCATATACAAATATTAACTCTAACTAGATTAGAGACCAAAATATAAGGTCTGAGACAATGAATTACATAGAAAAAAACATAAGTAGTAAACTCATGGACTTTGGTCTTGGAAAAGAGTTTACGAATTTGACCACAAAAGCAAGGGAAGTTAAAGCAAAAATAAATGAATAGGACTATATCAAACTAAAAAGCTTCTGTAGAGCAAAAGAAACCATCAACAAAACAAAGAAATAACAACCAAATGTGAGAAGATATTTGTAAAGAACATATTTGATAAGTGGTTAATATTCAAAAATATATAACTAACATACAATTCAAGAAAAAAACAACTCAAAAATTTAATTTAAAAGTTGGCAGAGGACCTAACAGACACTTTTCCCAAGAAGACATGGCCAACAGATATATAAAAAGATACATTGCTGAGTGTTTTTATCAGAAATGGGTGCTGGATTTTATTGAATGCTTTTTCAGCATCTATCTTTCATTTTGTTCATGTGGTGTATCACATTGATTGATTTGCAAATATTGTACCATCCTTGCATGCCTGGGATGAATCTCACTTGGTCATGATGAATAATTTTCTTGATGTATTGCTGGATTCGATTTGCTAATATTTTGTTAAGGATTTTGGCATCTGTGTTCATCAGAAATATTGGCCTGTAGTTTTCTTTCTTTGTAGTGTCTTTATCCAGTTTTGGCAATATAATTATGCTGGCCTCATAAAATAAGTTTGGAAGTGTTCCATCTTCTTGGATATTTTGGAATAGTTTCAGAATAATGGGTATTAGGTCTTCTTTGAATATTTGCTAAAACTCCCTGTGAAGCCATCTGGGCCTGGGCTTTTGATTGCTGGGAGTTTCTTAATTACATCTTCAATTTCCTTTATTGTTATTGGTCTGTTCAAGTTTTCTGTCTCTTCCCGGTTCAGTTTTGGGAGGCTGTGTGTTTCTAGAAATTTGTCCATTTCTCCTAGATTGTCCAATTTGGTGGCTATAATTGTTCATTGTATGTTTCAATGATCCTTTGTATTTCTGTGGTGTCCATTGTTATGTCTCCTCTTTCATTTCTGATTTTGTTTCTTTGGTTTCTTTTTGTTTTTGGTGAGTCTGGCTAAATGTCCACCAATCTTTTTTATCTTTTCAAAGAACCAGCTTTTTGTTTCATTGATCTTTTGAATTTTTTTTCAGTCTCTATGTCATTTATTTCTGCTCTGACCTTTACTATTTCAGCAATGTGGGATCATATCTAAACATAATAAAGGCCATATGTGAAAAACCTACAACTAGCATCATATTCAATGGGCAAAAACTAAAAGCATTCCCCTTAAGAATGGAAAAAAGCCAGAGATGCCCACTTTCACCACTCTTTTTAACATAGTACTGAAAGTCTTAGCCACAGCAATTAGACATGAACAAAAAATAAAGAGAATCCAAATTGGAAAAGAAGAAGTAAAATTGTCATTATTTGCAGATGACATAATATTGTACATAGAAAACCCTAAAGACTCCATCAACAATTTACTAGAGTTAATAAATGAATTTGGCAAAGTAGTAGGATACAAAATTAGAGTCAAGAAATTGACGGCATCCTTATACACCAAGGATGAACTCATAGAAAGAGAAACTAAAAAACAATCCCATTTACCATCACAGCAAAAAAATTAAGATACCTAGGAATAAACTTAACCAAAGAAGTAAAGGACCTCTTCACAGAAAACTACAGGTTATTAAAAATAGAAATTGAGGAAGATATAAGAAAGTGGAAGCATATACCTTGTTCATGGATTGGAAGAATTAACATTATTAAAATTTCCATACTGCCCTGGCCAGTTTGGCTCAGCAGTTAGAGCATCAGCCCATGGTCCAGAGATACCCAGGTTTGGTTCCCGATAGGGGCGCATACCTCAGTTGCAGTTTGTCCCTGGCCCTGGTTGGGTCTTGCGGGTGGCAATCACTCGATGTGTCCTTTTCACGTCGATGTTTCTCTCTCTCTCTCCCCCTCCCACTCTATCTGAAAATAATGGGAAAATGTCCTTGGGTGAGGATAAAAAAAAAAAAAGTCCATACTACCCAAAGTAAATTATAGATTCAATGCAATCCCCATCAAAATACCAATGACATATTTAACAGAACTAGAACAAACACTTCAAAAGTTTATATGGAACAAACCAAAAAAGACCCCAAATAGCCACAGCAATCTTGAAAATGAAGAACAAAGTAGGAGGGATCACATTACCAAATTTCAGGTTATACTACAAAGCCACCCTAATCAAAACAGCCTGGTACTGGCACAAGAACAGGCAGATAGATCAATGAAACAGAACAGAGAACCCAGAAATTTACCCAAGACAATATGCTCAATTAATATTTGACAAAGGTGGCAAGACTATACAGTGGAGTCAAGACAGTCTCTTCAATAAATGGTATTGGGAAAATTGAATAGTTACTTGAAAAAAAATGAAGCTAGACTACCAACTTACACTATACATGAGAATAAACTCAAAATGGATAAAAGACTTAAATGTAACTCATGAATTCATAAAAATTCTAGAAGAAAGTGTAAACAACAAAATTTCAGACATCATATGCAGCAGAATTTTCACTGATGTAACACATAAGGCAAGAGAAACAAAGGAAAAAATGAACACATGGGACTACATCAAACTCAAAAACTTCTGCACAGCAAAAGAAACAATCATCAAAATGGAAAGGGAACCCACTATATGGAAGACCATAATTGCCAATGATGCATCAAATAAGGGGTTCATTTCCAAAATATATAGAGTGCTCATACAACTCAACAAAAGGAAGACAAAGAACCCAATTAGAGATGGGCAGAGGAGCTAAATAGACACCTCTCCAAACAGGACATACAAATGACCAAGAGACATATGAAAAAATGCTCAACATCACTAATCATCAGAGAGATGCAAATTAAAACAACAATGAGGTATCACCTCACACCTGTCAGAATGGCCGCCATCAACAAATCATCAAACAACGATTGTTGGCGAGGGTGTGGAGAAAAGGGGACTCTAGTACACTGCTGGTGGGAATGCAGACTGGTGCAGCCACTGTGGAAAACACTATGGTGTTACATCAAAAAATTAAAAATTGAACTTCCATTTGACCCAGTGATCCCACTTCTAGGAATATACCCTAAGAAGCCTGAAACACCAATCAGGAAGAATATATGTACCCCTATGTTCATAGCAGCACTATTTACAATAGCTAAGATCTGGAAACAACCCAAATGTCCATCTGTAGATGAGTGGATAAAAAAGCTGTGGTACATGTACACAATGGAATACTATGCAGCTATAAGAAAGAATGATCTCTTATCCTTTGAGATGGCATGGAAGGACCTGGAGAGTAGTATGCCCAGCGAAACAAGCCAAGCAGAGAAAGACAAATACCACATGATCTCACTTAATTGTGGAATATAATGAAGTAAACAAACTGATGAACAAAATTAACCCAGAGACATAGAGGTGGGACATAGACTGACAAACAGTATGTCAGAGGAGGGGGGGGGATTGCAGGGGTGGAGCGGTAAACCACAGAACTTATATGCATGTACGCATGACCAATGGACATGGACAACAAAGTTGGGGATGGGGTGGAGGGGATGGAAAGGAGGGTGTCAATGGGGGAAAAAGGAGAAACATCTATAACAAAAACAAATTAATAAAAAAAAAAGATACTCAACTTTACTAGCTATTAGGGAAATGCAAATCAAAACTTCAATGAGATAATACCTCACCCTTTTAAATTAGTTATTATCAACAAGACAAGTAATAACAAATGTTGCAGAGGTTGTGGAGATAAAGGAACCCTCATTCACTGCTGGTGGGAATGTAAACCTGTACAGCCACTATATAAAACAGTATGAAAAAATTAATAATAGAGTTACCATTTGACCCAGAAACCCCTTTGGAGTATTTACTAGAAAGTTTAAAAACATTTATTGTTAAAGATATATGTACCCCTCTGTGCATTGAAGCATTATTCATTGTAGTCAAACACAGGAACAAGCAAAGTGATGTCCTTTAATAGATGACTGGATAAAGAAGATGTAGTACATATGTACAGTGGCATATAACTCAGCCATAAGAAGAGATGAAATACTGCCATTTGTGGCCAAAGGGATGGATCTTGAAACTATCATGCTAAGTGTAATAAGTCAGATGAAAAAAGTCAAGAACCATATTACTTCACTCATGTGGGATATAAAATCAAAAGGAACAAACGAACAAACAAACAAAACTCATAGAAACAGACAACAATATGCTTGTTACCAGAAATCAAAGAGAGGTGGAGGGGAGGCAGTAAAAGGTACAGGGGGTCAAATATATGGTGATGGGAGAAAATTTGACGTAGGGTGTTAACACACAACGTAATATACAGATGATGTATTATAGAATTGTATACTTGAAACCTATATAATTTTCTTGAAACCAATGCCACCGGAATAAATTTAATTTTAAAAATGCGGAATCATCATCATATCAATAAACACATTTTCTTAAGGTTGAAGGAAAAGAAGTCAAGCAGATTGAAATATGAAATGACTAGTACCAGAAATGGAAGTTATATATATATGTAATTTTTTTCTTATTATCTAAACTTTAAAGATAGATGACTGTTTTAATAAAGTGCTAATAGTGTATTGTAGGATATAAAACATGTAAAAGTAAAAGGTATGACATGACCAAAACAGCAAAAATCCAGGAGGCGAGAGATGGGAAAGTGCTATAGTAAGGATTGCAGGAAAACTGTGATTAGATAAAGATATATACTACAGCCCTGGCCGGTTTCGTTCAGCGGTTAGAGCATCAGCCCACAGACCAAAGAGGCAAGGTTTCAATTCTGGTCAAGGGCACGTTCCTCAGTTGCGGTTTGGTGTTCAACCCTGGTCAGGGTCATGTGGGATGCAACCAGTCCATATGTCTCTCTCACATCAATGGCTCTCTCTCTCTCTCTCTCCCTAGCCCCACCCCCTCCCACCCACTCTGTCTGAGCATAAATGGAAAAATATCCTCGGGTGAGGATTAAAAAAAAAAGATATATATTATAAATATAAAGCAGCCATAAAATGACAAAACCATCAGTTATAGGTAGTAAGTCAACAGAGGAGGTCAAATTGGTTCATAAATATTAAATTAATGCACAAGAAGGCAGAGAAAGAAGATTGTTGTGACTTTGTTACATAACATTTGTTAGGTAGAGCCCCAGGGTATCAGATGCACCTGAGTTCAGCAAAGACCACAAGGGCAAGTGCAAATAAAAGCTGATTATTCACAGGTCCTTAGAAAATATGGAGCATGCCTTGTGGGGCCACATGGGAGATCAAGGCAGGCACAGCCAGAGAAGGGCACATGCCTCTGTCAGGGTCCGGTATGGAGTGTCTTGGGGTTGTGTGGCTAAGGCCAGGTTGGTTAATTCTAACCCAAAAGAGTGGGGTGAGTGTGGGTCTCATCTAAGTTGTTCACAAAGGGAAAGCTTTGAGAGGCAGGGAGATTGTTTATCACAAGATTAGTTATTGAAGAGGTCATATTGGGAATTGTTATTTACTTGTGACTCTGGGCTGTTATATAGGTTAGGTGCTTGTATGAGGGATTAAAGTGAGTTTAAGGATCCCACAGTCCCCTTGGCGAAACAAAATGGATGTGGAGGCAACAATACCCTAAGGTGGCATAGCTAAATTATTGATAAAGATATAGGGAACAAAGATTGGATTGCAAAAATAGAAAACAGTACATGATAGATTTAAGTCTAACAACACTCACATCAAAGGAAATGATCTGAATACCCCAAATATTATGAAAATTGTTATAAATACAATGAGATATTTTGTATTGACCATATTCCTTCTTGCTTAAGAATTTTGAATAAATTCCATAACTTCAAGGATAATTGACGAGATCCTCAATATCCGCTATAGGAGTCTGTATGACCTGACCCAGTCTCTCTCATTTTGTGTATATATATCTCCTGTGATTTTCTTCTCTTCCAACTCACTGAAATTCTTTCATTTTACTAAGATGACACATTTTCTTTCTCTCCTTAAGTTAAGGTTTACTTGTCCTGAAAGAGCCTCCATCCTGAATCCTTTGTCATAGTTACATTTTACACAGGCGGAGGGTGGTACTGCAGACTCTCATTAGGTTTTGATCCTCCAACTCTGGACTATCTTCCCCTTACACACATTTTTCTATCAGTCTGCCCTGTTCCCAGGGGCCTGGGAAACAAGTAGGCCGGACAAAGGTCTTTTTTATGTACCCAGGAGAATGCATTGATTTTGTCTTGACCTAGGATTTTAGCGATAGAGATAAGTGATTAGATTTACTATATGGAGAAATAGAGTAAAAAAAAAAAAATTGCTATTAATTGGAGAAGGGTGTGAAGAAAGGAGCACTCTGAAAAATGGCTTATCACATTTCACCTTAATTACCTGTTTGCTTATCATTATTGCTCTTATACCACAAATGACATAAGAGGACGGAACACTGGTATCCCCAGACATAACATATGACTGGTGCAGAGCTGGCATTCATCAGATATTTTAAAATGGATAACTGAACCACACAACAGTCCTACACACTTTGTAATTCCTACTTATAAGGGAAGAGATTGATCTTTAGAGAAGTTATATAACTAGGAGGGAGCATGATGTAGAAGTTAAGAAGTGTAGTTCCTGGAATTATATAACCTGAATTTAAATTCTTGTTCAACCACTATCAAGCTGTATGGACATCAGCAAGTTACTTTAACTTTCAATAACTTAATTCCTTCTTCTACCAAATGATGATAATATAAATAGGATGGTAGGATGATTATGGGGTAATGCACAGACATAATTAATACCACATCTGGCCAACAGAAAGCACTTATTAAGTGTTAAGTATTGACTTTATTATAATTATTACTATTAGCAACAGACCATTATTATACAATTTACCATCCAAGGTAACCTAATTAGAAGCTGATCCCAAAATTTGAATTGAGGCCTTTCTGCTTCTTTCACTACAATTAATACATTACAGTACCAAAAAATATTCAGGTTCACATTTTATAATTATTTCTCTCTTTTCTTTTTTGTCTATGTTCTTCTTTGGATTTTCAAGTACTTTGATTTTAACCTCATTGATGATTCAACAACCTAGAGTTTAATTAATTCTTTATGACATTATGGGTTTTCGCTCTTTAGATTTATAATATAGATATTGAATCAAGTATGAGCCTATGGTGATTATTTTTGGGAATGTTTCATCAATATTAATAAATGACAGCTGCATTATATTTTCTATGACCTTCAACTTGTTTTTAATCTATGTACTTAGCTCACTTCAAAATCACTTTGAGTTGATTTAAAAAGGAAGAAACTTGACATACCTTTTGAAAGATTTTAAGCACAATTTCATAATGTACATATTACACTTGCTGAATTGCTCTCAAAGAGCTTTAGCCTGAGGATAGGATTTCAGAAAAAAGAAAATTAAAAATATTAGTAAATATGCATTATTTCATTAAGTTTGGGTATATTTTAGACATCAGTTGAAAAAGATTTTCTCAACCCAGTGCACATGTTATTCAATGGAACTTTTGGAATCTGCATTAACATTTCTAGGCCACCAGGGTGTCATTCAGCAAATTATACTGCAACACACAAAATAGTATTTTAGTGGCCTGAATAGACCACACATGGAAAAGAGGAATCATTTAGCCCCTGTCTGCAGGAGAATTATACCTATGACAAAAATTACTGAGCCTTATCTAAATCAGTAGCCGTAAAGATGATGTTTGACAAACTTTACTAAAAGAGAATGTTTTATTTAAATGGCAGAAATAAACATTTTCAGCAAGTACTTTAAATTTTACTTAAAGGATATGCCAAAATAATAACTAACATGTTTCCTCAAATAGCCTTAAAGTTAATTGGACCAGACACATAAACAGTAGGTCCTAATTATAAGTCTCAAATCAGGAAAAGGAAAACTTCGTGTTCTGCAAAAAGCTTATCAGAGATGCCAGAGAGAATTCAGAAGTGACTTACTACCTGAATAATAATGCGAAATCAATGCAGTAAGTCATACATTGTCAAAGTAATTCTTACAGACCACTGCTAACATGTCTGTTATTTTAATGGAAAAAAAAGAACAATTCAGGGAGGAGTTAATTATTTTTTTCAAGGAGCCCAAGTCATAAACAGACAGCATTTAATATCACTAGAAAGGTGGGGGAGAGGGGTGTTTAGCAATGAAAAGAAAACCAGAAACATATTTCAATTAGGGAACTCTTTGGAGTGTTTCTTGAGGAAGCTAATGAAATAATTATTCTGGAAAGGAGAATATTTGTTAAACAAATGATTACAAAGAGAACATTTCCAGATATCAAAGAAGTACAAAAGGTAGGTATGATCACATAGAAATAGAAATAAAACTGCTTAAAAATAAAAGTCAAGCTAAGTCATCAGGGCAATGAATGAATATTTCATTTGATATATTTAATTCAGACCATATTAGTTAAAAGTAAATCAATTGGATAATTTTCATAGTTCAGGATAGAGATATATTATAGGACATAAAAAGCAGTTAATACTTGATATTATAAAATTTTTATGGCAAGAAAATGAATGTTGAACCTTCCTGAAATTAATGAATTATCTTAATTAGCAATACAATTTACATGTAAAAGACAATGTACAAATTATAAAAGCTATAATATCTCACAAATCTGGAATAATTAGAGGGAAGGAAAATATAAACAATAGCAAAGTATAATTTCACCACAAATATATAAATATTACTCTCAGGGATTTGCTGTATTTCAAATGAGAACAACAAACTGTTGCCTATTGGAGGGCATAAGCTTTTGCAATTAACTTAAAGTTTGTCAATATAGTTTTGTCTTTTTCCTGGAAAAATCTTTTATTTGCTCATAGAAGATCCCTCTAAGATCTTACTTACAAAATATATTATTTAGCAACATACACAGCATAATAAATATCAGCCCGGCATGGTCCAATTCATGATATAGCAACAGAAAAAAACATATCTAGAACTTTTGTTCTCTGTCAGGTATTGAGCTAACTGCTTAACTTTTCTCTGTTAATCATCCTATCAACAACATGTATTGGCTTGTACTTCAAAATACGTATAATGTGCACTGTATGCACCTGTGTATGTTTCTAAATTATAACTATTTGGTTAAAAGGAAGTTTTCACTAAATGTTTGATCAAGTCATTATAATTATACTTCTTTTAATATTAATTATAATGGCTAATTAGACTAAATATTTTATATTTTATGAGCATGAAACTCATAATATTATTCCATTGGGAATAATGTTATTTAGCCTGCCTTTTTATAAGTAGCTAGGAAAAAATTATTTATATAGATATATCTATTCTCAATGTAGTGGGGGTTATAATAATTTAAAATTTTATTTTGTGTGCTAGTCAGTATTCTAATATCTTCTATAATTAGTATTTTTTTTAAATGTTTTTTTCTTCATTGATTTTAGAGAGAGGAAAGAGAGGGAGAGAAAGATAGAAACATCGAAGAGATAGAACATCGATTGGCTGGCTCCTGCATGCCCACTGGGCATTTGGCCCACAACCTGGGTGTGTATCCTAATGGGAATCAAACCAGCGACCCCTGAGTGCATGGGTCAATGCTCAATCACTGAGTCACACCAGCCTAATTAGTATTACTTTTTATAATATTGTGATTTATAATTAGAAATATATATTTGGTCTTCATCCTCAATTCTGTCAGAGCTAAACACCTTGGAATTTCCTCAATGAGGAAAGTGATTAAGGTGTCTTTTGTTATGTTAATAAGGTGAGCTTGGGAAAGCATCTAAGGATAGAGGCTGGTGGCCAGTGGAGCCAACCACTTGATTGGAGGGTTGGAACTTTTAGCTCCACCCCCCAACTTCAGGGAGGAGAGAGGGGCTGCAGGCTGAATCGATAACCAATGGCCAGTGAAATCATTGAGCTTCCAGGTTGGAGAACAAGTGGAGGTGCAGGGAGGGTGGTGCCCGGAGAGGGTGTGGAAACTCCGAGCCCTTTCCCCACACCTATGCATCTCTTCCATCTGGCTGTTCCCCAGTTAAATCCTTTTACAACAAACCTGTAATCTATTAGGTAAAATGTTTCTCTGAGTTCTGTGAATCACTTTTGCAAATTAATCAACCCAAGGAAGGTGGGGGTCCTGGTAACCTCTGATTTATAGCAAGTTGGTTAGAAGTACAGGTAACAACCTGGACTTGCAACCAGGGAGCAGTCTTGTAGGTGTTAACCCTCTTAATCTGTGGAAGTGATGTTATCTCTGGGTAGACAGGGCTGGATTTGAGTTAAATTACAGAACAACCATCTATGGTGTCCAGAGCATTGCTTATTGTTGGTGTGGAGGAAAGCCCCCTCTCCCACACTTTGGAATTGGGTCTAGAGACCCAAAAGACATTTATAATCATAGAAAAATTAGTGAGTATTAAAAAATCTACAATATGACATAAATATATACTGTATAACCATGTCATAACAGCAGACATACCAGTCTTACAAAATGTCACCTTGAATGGAATGTTCGTTTTGAGGAAAGGAGGCCTGGTAATACATTTAAAAAGCAGTTTTTCCTATTGCTATTAGCATGTATAGTCACATATCTATGTCTGTAGGATTAAGGGACACCTAAATTACCATTAACCTAATACATGCATGCAATCTCTTCACTAAATATTAGTGAAAAACTGGAAAATCTTTCAAAAGTTCAGTTCCACCACAATCAAGTTCTATTGGAGTAGGTTCTTCTTTTTAGAAGGAACCCTTGAGGTAAAATTAACTTTTGTTTTCCTATTTATCATTCTTCCACTGTGCTCATTTGTCTACATATAAAACACAGTATTAATAAGGTTGAAATAGTTTACGACACTAAAATAAATTTTTAGCATCTGATGTAGAAGAACTGGGGTTTCTGAATGGACTGACATGGGGTAGCAGTTATACCTTGTGATTTTCAGTTTTCAAGTCTTTTGCCTCTAAGTTGAATAGTTGAAGCAATATCTTCTATTGTTAGAAAGAAAATGAGATGCTTTTGTGAAAGAATTCCAATCTAAATAAAACTGGTGGATATGAAATGGAAAATTTCACTTATACACCCACAGGGAAACAAAATGAAAGAACTAAGAGACTGATTTCCAGTAAATGCCTAATTGACAAAAACTGATAATATTAAAATTTTCTTAAATGATAGAGAGCTAGTCAGGGGTTGCCTCAGATTAACCTTGGGAAATTTGCTCATGGTTTGCAAAGACATGAACAAGAAATGACCCAGGTCGAATTGATCTAGCAAAATAAGCTGAATTGAGCTTTGTATGCCTGGAATAGTTTCATCTGCTCTGGAATTTTCAAAACTGGCTGCCATTTTTTTTTTTTTTTAATTTTAACAGACTGTAACTGAACTCTCTCACCTTTATATCCCCTGCCCTTAAGTGCACCCCAGACTCTCAAGGGACTCATCTGTAGTTGCTACAATTTGCATTTCCTCAATCACAATTCTCTACTATTCTCGAATAAACTCTTTTTGACAATTTTGAGCTTGCCTCAGTTTACCTCTTTATTTCGGTTGACACTTTTGAAAGAACTGCAGAAGCATTATTAAGTTCTAAATTACTACCGTACCTCTATGTTCACACATCTATCTAATTGAATTTCATCCTGTAGTCTCCTTTCATGGCCTCTGTCCAACCCTGTCTGGTTAAATCAATTACTATTATTAAATCTTCTCTTTACACTGTAATGATCTGTTCTTGGTCCACCATTTTCATCATCCATTCTTATAATGATTTATCATTCCAGCATTGGCTTTCTGGTCCCTTCATTTTTTTTCTCCCCTATGCAAATTGCTTGAGTTGTTTTAAAATTAAGTAAAGGCTAACAAAAGTTTATACACTAATAACTTATAAAAATTAAACAAAAATGTTTTATAATAGCTTTTCTCATATACATAATTACACTATCATTAGCAACATGGGTGGGGATATAATGCATACTTATTGATTTAATTGGGTGTTTAAAATGTGAAGAGGTTTTTGCTATGATCATAAATAAGAAAAATGATAAGGAGGCATTTTATGAAATCTAAGTGATTCCAAATTCAGTTTTAGTATTAAGTAAGAACATTAAATAACAGTTAAAATAATAATAAATGAGGAACAGAACTTCAGCATCCACCAATTCATACAATATTTATGACTAAAAGAAATAATAATTAAAATGGTAGATGTAGGCTACATCTAGATGGAACACTGTAAAAGATCTGTGTTCCAGAAACAAAGATTTTACATTTAATAATTTAATACGTTACAAAGGATATGTAGAGCCATAATCACTCATTAGAGGAAAATAAGTCCCTACTAGATTTAAAAAATATCTATGTGACTTCATAAACATTTTTAAATTAATGCAGACATCATGCCTTATTGTTTGGATTCTCACTATCTTGTCACTAAGGTGACTCACTAATATTTCATTCAAAACTTACTATGTGAATATAAAACTGTCTACAGTGAATCGGTTTGCATGTGCCAGTATAAAGTGCTTAAATGGTGCCTTAAAAAAAAAAAAAAGTTTGCTCCATTGATTTAAATTTTTTTTTCTTTATTGATTTGAGAGAGAAAGTAAGGGAGAGAGAGAGAGACAGAAACATCGATGAGAGAGAACATTGATTGGCCGCCTCCCGCATGCCCTCTCTTGGGATCAGGCCCACAACCTGGCCATGTGCCCTGACCAGGAATCAAACTAGTGACCTCTTGGTGCATGGGTCGACGCTCAACCACTGAGCCACACCGGCCAGGCTAAATGGTGCCTTTTTGAGAAGAGAATATAGTCAAGGCAGTTGTGTATGAGGACACAGTTCTCCTGAGCAAATCTTGGACATTTCTTCTTTTACTTACCCTTGTCACTGTCGCATGTCACCAAACAGCAGCCTATGTTTTCTTTCTCCTGCCACCAAGACTCAGTCAGGCTCCGCTTCGTTTGGTCAACAGCCACTTAAAACAAATCTGGTGTTTTATTTTGCTAAGCGCTTTCTGCATTCGTCATGTATCTGTAACATTTTTTCTTTGTATCTGCATTAGAGTGTTTATTGTAAAGTCAAAGAAGCCTAATTCATATATGAACACAGATGTCTTCAAATCTGTTTTAGTGAAAAGGTAATTGGTATTTTAAACAACTTAGATGATACTTTTTGATTTTCTAAAATTAATAATTAATTAATAATATTCACTCACTTCACTCTGCTAAATGCCTGACAATTGTATTTATATTAGTATTACCTTATTTAGGTCTTTTCTTGCTTATTTTGTGTGAATTTAAATATGTTTGAACATAGATTTATTTCTATCTCAATTTTGCAATAAACTGCTATTTTGTAACAAGACTCAGTACTACAACCATTGACGATATCCTTCCTTCTTTTCAAAACTTTTCTATTTTCTAAAATAGTTCTTACATTCTAAAAACTTTTTGTTCCACCAATTAGATTTCTCTGGCTTATATCAATCTGTTGTTCTCTACCCAAGATGACATCAATCATAGCTGAACTCTCCTCATTGCTTGTCAGAGTTGAAACCACTGTTTTCTTAAAGATCAGACTTGCCTCTTCATGGTAGGTGTCTCGTGTTGTTGGAGTGATTCTGTACATAATTTAGCAATCTTACCAATTCCTTACATAGCTAAAACAATAACTCAATCTATCCATCTACCATGTATATTATAATGACAAATAATAAAACTCTAGGTTAAAAGTTTTTGGCCCCCACAAATTGGGTGGAATTACTGCATTGTTGTTAGTACACTGTACAGCTGCTAAAATCAAAAAAATATAAATCTTTTTTATTGCTTTTTGTTTCTCACAAGCATCTAGATCTCCTTATTGATGATACTCTGAAGTTTTATAATAAGAATCCAAGATTTGACTATTTTTACTCCTTCTTTTCTGGGCCTTTGCTGGAAGATTGGAAGACTTATTTGAAGATTTATGTCTTCAGCTATGAGATTTTAAAAAATATTCCTGTTTTCAGTGGATTTAGTGTCATCCCATGGACTGAGAGGTCCTGGTTCAATTTCTGGTCAGGGCACATGCCTGGGTTGCAGGCTTGATCCCCAGTAAGGGGTGTGCAGGAGGCAGCCAAACGACGTTTCTCTTGCATGGATATTTCTGTCTCTCTCTCTCTTTAAAAAATCAATAAAAACATATTAAAATTAAAAAAAAAAAAAAACGGATAGAAAAGTAGAACACAGAAGAGTAAGACAATAACTCTTCTGTTTTAAATAGTGGTTAAAAATCATTACATTAGTACTTGAAATTATTTTAAAATATTTTTAATGTTTTTTCTGAGTATGTATTATTTATCATTATATGTAGTCATAAAATACAAAGATTAGTATAGAAAGCCAATCAATATTTTACTTGTTTCCTGACTCCTCCTACCAACCTAGTATGTATCTTTCAACTTTTTCCACATGTATACAAATATAAACAAATATATAGATTTTAAAAGAATTCTTGAATAAGTACATTATTAACATTAATTGTTTTATTAAGAGTTTTGATTTCTGGCTCCATACTCCAATCTGAATGGATGATCAAACACTTTCCAAAGTCGTTAACATAAAGCAACTTCATTTTTTTTTCCCCTTTATTAACTTTAGAGAGAGAGGAAGTGAGAGGGGGAGAGAGACAGAAACTTCGATGAGAGAGAATATCAATTGGCTGCCTCCTGCATGCCCCCATTGAGGATCAGGCCCACAACCTGGGCATGTGTCCTGACTAGGAATTGAACCAGTGACGTCTTGATGCATGGGTCAACACTCAACCACTAAGCCACACCAGCCAGACAAAGCAACTTCATTTGATAAATGAAGGTAGTTGACCCAAGGAGACAAACTAATTTTTTATCTTTGGGTCCTCAGTGCTTGGAGATTATACTAAAAATTAATTACTAATTTTTAAAATTTGGTGTTTAGAATTCTTTGTTGAGAAGATATATTTCTTGTGTTCACTGTTTTACTATCTCAATTGTCAAAGTGTTATAAGAACTAACATGGGTTGTAATCTATTCTAAATATTAAAAATATTTGCAGAGGAGATTCTTTCATTTTAGATATATCTATTATTTATAAACTGTTCAAATTCTTTCTTCTCAGATATTGTCTATACTAGATATTTTAGAAAGCACAAAATATATTCTGGTCTATGTTCTTGAAAGCTGTCATTATAAATACTGTTGGTACTTAGATTTTTATAGCATTGTATATATGCTTGATGTTCCCATATGCTCTGTCTTTTGAAAGTGCCCTGTACTCTTGAATAATATCCTGTTGTCATATCCATGCCAAAGTGCAAAACATTCTAGTATAATTTTACACCAATTAAGTGACCTATTGTTTTCCATGGCATTAATGAAAAAGTGGGCAAAAGAAAGGGGGTTTCCTTAGCACAGGAAGAAATCTGGGCCTCTTTCTGCTCAATAGCAATTAAGTTGGGGAGCTTGGATCATAATAACACACATTCCTTTTTGTTTCCTCTGTCTCTGTCTCTTTCTCTTCCTCTTGCACATGCATAGACACAGAAACACACAGAAACCAACTTACCCTAGTCCACACATTTTCCCATTTCAGAGTAATCAACATATACCTTCTAAAACTCACTTTCCTACATTTTCTTTTCTTTCATGTACAAGATACTACCGAGCTTGAATCCTACTTCATGATTGTGTCCTAACATGCAGAATTGATTTCAGGTAAAAATTTTAACTTCAAGGATTTAGGCTGTCTAGTGAAAATGCCCCCATTAGACTTCATTCAAGAAGCTTTCTAAATTTATTCTGTTGAATTGATACCTTTGTATACCTAAAGAATACATAATGGTTTTAACTATGTGTATCTCAGGATAGATTCAGATGAAGACTGAAAATTACTGTGAGAATCTACCTAAACAATTTCTTAAAAAGTTTTTGTTTGTTTCAAACAATTGGAACTTTTGCCTTTTAAGCTGAATGGCTAGTTTTTTATTTTTTTTTATTTTCAATTTCTTGACTTGACAATGTATATTAATGATGTTTTTCAGTCTCATCAGGCCTCAGAGGAAATGTGGATAATGATTCGCAGCTTTTAATGTTGATTCATGATAGGTGCATATATTGAGTAAGAGTTTTTCCCCCAGCTCATCTTTGCTCTAAAATTTAATATTGTAATTTAATAAAAATGACTTTGTGTCTGTGAACGCTATCCCAGTAAAGATATATATGTATTTCAAAGCTGGTTCAGGTTCAACGTTAAAACAAGAATTTTTTTTTTTTTTTTCCTATTGCCATGTCCGTCTTTCCCTACCAAGGGAAATCACCTCTTCAAAGGAAAAGACAGTAAATCTCTAAATCTCCATATTTACTCAAGTCTCCAGACTCTTCAGGGCAAAAGCTGCCAAGTCTATAGATTTACAATGTTTTATGTTTTATGATAATGATTTCCTCCAAGGGCTCACCAAGATGAAAAGATAAATTAATTTATCCACTTCCAACCACTAGTGAAAGTTTAGTCCCCATTCCAAAAGCTGCCTTTAGAGCAACTTCTGTACTATATAATTCATCAGCAGTGATTAAAATTTAAGACCCTCTGGATATGACCATCTTGCACTGGGCCTATCAAGTGGAAAGCATTGTAAAAAATGATGCGGTTAGAGATGAAGAGGGCATTATGACTTTTTTTCTGACCTTGTGATACTGCAACTACTGTTGATGATAATAACAACCAGTTACCTGCCAACAACTCTGCGCCAGGCACTTTTTATATGTAGTTCTCATTTCATGTCTCACAACATCCTATGAAGGAGATTCTAAGAACTGTTCGGATCTGAGAGGTTAACGGTCCTTCGGAAATCACATTTTATAACCAACAGAGCCAGAAATGAGCCCAGATTAGACTGATCCCATGCCCTTGAGCAACTTGGCCTCTGATCTGCATTATACTAGAGATTCCAGTGCTGAGTTTTGTTCCATTTTTCTATGTAAAGATATTCCTTGAAAACCTTGATGTAATTTTCTACATTCTGTATTAATTTTTTTCATTTTTTTTTCTTAAATGAGTAAATTGGTGAATTTCCTTCATAGCCTATTCAATATGTCTACCTTTACTGTTAGCTTATTTTCTATCTACGTATTTCTTGTTTTTAATATCAAAAGAAAATCATATGATTCACATGACTTGGGGATATAGTGATCAACAGACCAATACATGTTTGCAATAACACAGCACAGCAGCTTCCTGCCTCCCATTTTCCATTTCACCATTCTAACCACTCAGACCTGCGTTCTGTTGTTAGTAACAACTTTTACTCCCCCTAAGCACTGTCTTCTATTGCTTGGATCATCACTGGAAAACTGCACCACAAATGACAAAAATTAGGAAACTTTAAAATTTGGGGCTTCATGTTTTGAATCAAATGCCTGGAAAATAGTGTTCTTCACACACTCAGCACAATGTGTTCAAAGGCACTTTAATCTCAAAGTATGGCCATAAAGCAATGGCTATAAGGAATTGTCATTACTGCAAATTAATACATGGAAAGCACACGTAAGATTCATATACGTCTATGCTAGTGGAGAAACCATGAACTATATATGGGAAAGAAGGGAAGAGATGATATCTTGGAACATATTATTGACGAGTGCTACATCAGAAATCTTGACCGTTTGTAAACAGGTAGTCAGGATTAAGTCTTCTACTGTTCTGAGACCAAGAGAATCATAATGACCAAAAGCAATGTGGGCCAACTTGCAAAATCTGTTTCCTGGCTGAACCCTACAATTTTTTAAACTTCAAAAATAAAATAGAATGAAAGTAAAGTTATAAAATTTAGAAAGTTTCATGTCTCTAGAGGTAAAGACTACACTTCACTTTTGGGACAAAAAAGATTTTCTTTAAAAATTCACCAGTGTGTGACACTTCGCTATACAAGTGTAAAGTATTTTTGAAAGCTATAACATCAACTTTAATTTAATGCTAATTTTAGATTTTATAAATGAAAATTGCCATGTGTAAAAGAGATTAAGTTACATCGTCAAGCCAATTACGATTTTGGTTCAGACTTTTTTGTTTTTTGTTTAGTTTTGGAGTGCGAGCATAGATGAAGAAAATAATGGAGATGGAACTCAGTTGAATTGTTTTCCATTCCAATAGAACATATTTTTGTTGGATTTTGGGGTATTGTTTCCAATAGCTAAGTTTTTCTTGCCAGATATACGGAGATTGAGGAAGCAAAAAATACTACTCCAAGGCCCAGCTGATCACCTGTGGCCTGAACCTGTGGTGTGAGCAATTTTCCAAACTTCGGTAAAGACTCCAAGACTGCTTTGTAAATATCTGAAGGCCTGGCATGTGCACTGGAAATCTTACAGAATAATTCTTAGCAGTAATGAAGACAGATAACACTTCTGTCGTTCTCTAGGGTAATAAACACCAGCCAAAAAGGGAGCCAGAGCAAGAACTGCAATAGAGGAAGGGCAAAGACTCCAGCTGTGAGAACACATGGCACACCTGTTGGAAGATGCCAAGAAATAACTATTGTTGATATCTGTCGATCATATTGGAGAAGGCTTAGAATACTTGTTTAGGAGGATGCAAATTATATAAATCTAACAAATTAAAAAATGAAAGACAAAACTTACCTTATACTTACCAAAAAAAAGCATCTAAATTAGAGAGATGTCCATGGAAGAAATGTTCAAACCCATAGAGAAATTTTATGCACTAAATTGACAACAATTGTCGGGAAGCAAATCCTCAACAGGTTAAGTTTTTGCTATGGAATACGGCAGTTCTGCACTCTGCTTTATACATTATAATTATAATCAAAATGCAATATTTGGTTAGAGTCTGTGTAGAGCTATCATAAATCTACAACAGAATTCTTTTTGTTCTCTTAAAGATAAATGAAGAGAAACCTTTTCCAGGTCCAAATTTCAATTTTGAATAACATTTGCAGGTAGTTGCCCTGTTTCTCAATATCCTTTCTGTTGAATCAGATCCTTAGTCCTTCTTTGCTTTTTACTTTGATTTTTGAAGAGAACAAGTCAGCTATTTTGCAGAATTATCTTTAATTTGGGTTTTCCGTAAGTTTACTCGTGATTCAATTTAAGTTATCAATTTTTGGTAAGAATGCTGTAGAAGTAATACTATATTTATCTTAATGCATCTTATTAGGAAGCTAATATGCTAATTTTACCTGTTAGTGGAAATATGAATTCTTATGGTTTTGATTCTATACTGCCACACATTTGTAGTAAGAAAAAAAACAAAAACAAAAAGCCAGTTTTACTTAAGAATGTCTATAATAAAGCAATAAATTTTACTTTTTGATATTTTGACCATATTAGTTTTCTAAAATATTTATTGTTACAAAATGGGAGGTATTATATAAAGCACATCTGTATCACACTTAAATATGGTGGTAATTGGGAAGAAAAGTGCTGTATACCCTTTTTTCACTCAAAAATGTGTTTATACGAAATGCCAATTGAAAGACCAACTACAGTTTTTCACATGTGGGCATTTGGTTGACGTTTTCTAAAAAAATGCATTAATTAAGACTGAAACTTAAGGAAGGAATAACTGATGATATTTGTCACAATCATGATGTTCAATCTTTCAAGTGAAAATTGGAATTTTGGAAAACTTGTATCTGTCACCTTGAGCTTGAGAGCTTTGCAATACTTACAGGCTTTTTATATTTTTATTTTTATTTTTTACTTTTTAACTGAGACTGTTAGTGATATTAACAATATAAATTTTTGGTATTTTTATAATTAAATGAGTCATAATTTTAAATATCTGTATAATTCAGCAAAACTATGACCAAAGTATAATATGACAAAATCATGCATAAATAAAATATCCATTTTAAAATGCAAGATAAGCCAATGCTGCTTTATTTAGTAAGCTTATGAAAACTTCATTGATATGGTTTTAAATTCTATATTGCAGATGACCTTTAAGAAACTACCATTGTGTTGGGGGGTGAGTGCGAAGGGTGAAGGGATTACACAAAGGAGAAAACAAAAGGGGGCGGGGAAAGCCTCCTCATGGACACAGACAACAGTATGGTGAGTGCCAGAGGGAAGGGGGTTGGGGTGAGGTAGAAAAAGGTACAGGGGGATAAATGGTGATGTAAGGAGACTTGACTCAGAGTGGTAAACACACAGCACAATATACAGATGATGTACTATAGAACTGTGCACTTGAAACCTGTATAATTTTATTAACCAAATTCACTCCAACAAATCAACAAAATAAATCAATCAATAATTTTTTTAAAGAAATTACCATTGCTGAATTTTGCTAGACCTCCAAACATAGCCACCATTATCTGAAACAGTAACTAACATATCCTTCTTTTTTCCAACTATGTAACTATGTTAGTGAGCATAGATTTTTTTGAATACACTTAAAAGAAAATGACATATCACATTAGTTTAAATGCAGATGCAGGTTAGAGAATCTGGCTGAGGAGCATCCAACCCAGGAAGAGCTAGAGGGGGAGGGGCTCTCTTTAAATCTGAACCCCAAAGAAAAACAGAATTATAGTCAATGGTTTTAGAAAGGGAAAAAGGGAGTGATCAGATAAAAGAAGACTTACCAATTCAATCTTTTAAGTGTAGGCTCTTTCTACCAAATATGTTTCTCTTTCATTTTTTATCAACTTTGAAGGCTGTTTCCTACTAGGAATTTTCTCATTCTGCAGAATAAACATTTTTAAAAGAAGAATTCAACCTAAACTTCTGTCCTCTCCCTAATTTAAGTAAGACCTATCCTGGAATTTTCTGTAACAGGCGATAAAAAAATCCAAATTTTATAAGCTTCTACAATATAAATTTGTTTTTACATTATAATTACTTAGTACATTGTTATAATTATCTATATACTTTCTTTTTAATTTTATGTTGTTATATAAGTACACACCAATGAGAATTTGCAGAAAATCTTGGACATATGCAAAATATACAAGTACAACTTTAATATTCTTGGTGTGTCTTCTTGTTTTCTGAAACTAGAATATCAACATCTATTTGGTGCTTCCAAACTCTGAAATGGGCAATTTCTTAGAAACACAAACATGGGAAAGAATAACAAGTGTAATTCCTCCCTCTCCTGAGAAAAGAAAGTTTATGCCACATCATGTTGCAGAAATAACTGATGTTATCCAATAGTAAAAGAATCCAAAAGTCATTTTTTAACTATAATCTTCCAACAACAGCCTCTGGAAGGGAAAAATCTTATTATACTTTCAAAATATAATACTCAACTTATTACTTTTTTTTATGATGTTTAAATGGGGGGGGGGGAGTATTCAACAAACATGCAAAAATCCAAGAAATAAAAAATAAAATCAGACACTTCAAAAATATTGGTAAGTGGTATATTTTCTCAAGATGTTCTTGTGAATGCTTAAAGAAACCAACAAAAAGTGGAAGGGGAGAATTAGATTAGACAACTGGGTAATAACCATAAGAACATCTTTTTTAACAAATCCAACTGCTGTTTATCTTGGAATCTAAAACAACATAATGGAATGTTTTGGTCCATAAAAGTCACTTAAGAACCAAAGTTATAAATGTCAACAATTTGCATAAAAGCTCAACTTTAAAGATTTAGTACTGTGTACAAACAAAGACAAAAATAAGCATAGACATAAGAGTTGCATTTTAATATAGGTATCCATTATCTAATGTTTATGTAATGGGAGTCAAATGACTTCATTATTATCTGTGCTATTATACTGAATACCAAATGAACTCATCACACAGGCATACTTGCTTTACAAATTATTATAGCCCCATCAATGACAAGAGAAACATATATGCAAACTTCTTTAGATGACTAATTTGATTTTTATGTTAGCTGCTAATGTATTATTAATCAACAGTTCATTATACTTTCAGATAACCTCAGTTTACTTGTGCTTTATTTGTACACAACTCATTTCTGTAATTTCTTGCTCTATAAAATTTTATACCTATTTAAACAATATTATCTTTAGGTAATGAATACATATATGCAAAAATCAGATGGAAGATAAAGAGCCTGTTAAGTTATTGGCTTATATCCAAATCTTAATAAGTGAAATAATTTTGGCACCAAGTTGTTTTTCCCATTAACTAGCTATTTTCAAAATAAAATAATTGAGCTCTGGCTTAAACTATACATTCATATCAAAGCATCTCCTTGAACATATTCAGCTTATCCTTTCCATTTTTATTGTTCTAAATTGGTTTCTGGATGAAATTTTACTTTGCTCAGTTCATGAATTGTTTTGATTCGTTAGGCAATACCCAAAATAAAATATTTAAAAGAAGATTTAGGTGAGATGATATGTAAAAAAAAAAAAAAAAAGTCAATAGGGAGTCAAACATTGTAAAGTTGTTTTAAGAAATCATAGAATGAAAATAGATACATTTTTATAAATAGGTGAATGAAAGATGATGCTTATGAGAAACAGCATATTTGTTATGAGGAAATCTAGAATTCAAACAACTGCTACTTTTATGGAAAGGCCAAATATTAGTAAAGGAAATTGACAATGGTTTATGATCCTTCAATGAGGCAATTGGAGATATTCACTACAATTCCATATAATTGTGTATTCAAAATATTCACTTAAAGACTCTAATTTTGAATTTGCTTGGGTATTTTTTTCATGTAGTATAAATCCTTAAATTAATTCATCTAACAACTTGATGGATTACTTAAAGATGTATGACTGGTTTTATACATCACAAAATGACTTACACTGCATCAAGCAAGAGACAAAATATCAGTTCAAGGTACTTTCTTAGGGAAGTACAGGGTGGAGTCTAATGCATACATCTTATGAAAACAGTTCAATAGATACTAGCTACTATTAATTTAGTGCTTGATAAAAGTAGACACTATTTTAAGTTTTTTATTTGTATTTAATCACTGAATGCTTATTATAACCCTATGAGTTTGGAGCTTTTATCTCCATTTTATAGGTAATTAAGCCTAGAGAAGTAAGTGGTCCAAGAGCACATGGCTTGAAAGGAGCAAGAAGTTCAAACCAAGACAGTCTGATTCCAGAAATTAAATTTTTTACCAATGGCCTTTTATAGTTTTTTTAATTCACCAATAAAAACTGTCAAAACTAATATCAAATAATTTATAATCTTTTGATTCCTAAAGGATGTGTTAAGAAGAGATTTTGTTGGCCTGAAAACTTACAAAATACATTTACATACATTAATTTTAATTACCCACTTGATGGAGGAGAACAGACACAGTCTAAAGAGAAGAAATATTGATCTCTACTTTATTTCAGTAGAGGAAAAAATTAAGACTTACTAAAATTGGTTCTTTATAGTGCTAACTTATCGATAGTAACTGTCCACTTTTATACAATGTTTATATGATTATTTTTCTGTGGGTATTACAAACATATTTGTTTTACTAGAAAACCTTATTTCTTTAAGAAAACTATTTTATGTAGAATATTGGATAGTATTTTTTGTTAAATTGAATGTTGGAACTATATCTTGTTACAAGCTAGTCAGCCATTCAGTATTCTAGATATTTTCTTGCATAAAATATACTTTTATGGGCATGGTCCTGGCAAGACTGTGCATGTAACAGATGTCTCAAAAATTCAATCAAAATAATCCCAACATTTAGTAGTATTTTCAGTAAAAAGTTCTTGCAATTTTCACATATTTTCCAACTACAGAGGATTAGAATAAATTGAATGTCTGGCAGTGAATCTCTTCCATTTTTAACAGCTTCTCTGCTCCCAAATACAGCCTTAACAAGGATGTACGTATTTCAATTAGAAGCAGGTTGATTTCCCTGCGGTTGAGCCTTAGTGAAATTCTGCCTAATTCTCTAAAATCAAGAAAAGGTATTTTTTTGTTCTCCTTTTGGAAATTGTATGTCATGTATGGATTATGTATACAAAATACTAAATAATTGCCTTGTTGAACTTAGAATAAACAAAACTAACATAAAATATAAAAACCTACATTCTAACAAATTTACCGCTATACCCCACCAAATCGTTGGAAGCATGGCTATCTACAGATTGCTTTGACAGTCTCGGATGCCACCAGATGGTGCTCTTACAGAGCCAAATCGACAAAGCATTCACTACAAATTTGGAAAAAAAAAAAAAAAAAGGTAGTTACTTTTTGGACTACAGGAGTCATTATCTTTCTCTTACATATTCAGAGAATCCCATGATGTCCAATAATCTATACTGAAATCATACTTCAGGGTCTAGAAATTTTGGATATAATGGATTTTTAAAACTCTTGAAAATGTATTTTAGGAATCAAAACAGCAAAAATTGAACATAAAATTGTTTTTAAATTTGCAGGACTCTGGGGATATAAATAGATCTCTCTAGATTGATAAATAGCAAGAGTTCAAAATGTTAAATATCATCATTAAGTATCATTATTATTTCTAAAAGTAGTATTAACTAATATGTGTAGAAAACTTTGTCTCAATGTTAAATTTACCAGGTACCCACTAAAAACTGTCACATATGCATATACATGAATATATTTAAATGTGTATTTTTAGAATATAAATAAAATTTATAATACGTATATTTGAAGTGCATTTATGGCAAATAATAAAATTAAAACACTGAGTTGCTGTGTTACCCAAATCATCATTTCATCACAACAGGAAACTCAAAGTATATTTATTTAAAATAATGATATAAACTTGAGGAAAACATAAATTATTGGAAAAATATTAGAAATCCTTTGATTCTTTACTAACCCAAAACACAGAGAAATATAACATGCCAAACATTTGTTAGGCATCCCTGTTTTGAAATCCAGAATGAGAGCGTCACTATATTTTCTTTCCAAGCCAACCTTACTATCAGTAGTTTTCCCCAGGAATTTTCAAAATGAGTACATGTTATCTATCTTTGTCTTCAGTGGTTTCCTGGATTCTTTCCTCTGGCGAGTGAGAATTTTGTGCAACACCTTACATGTGTAAAGTAGTAAGGATGGAGGCCAATCCTCAACAACCACCTGTGTTTAAATTCTGCCTCATGCACATAATTGTAGGATCTTGGACAAGTTATTATTTGGGGAAGGTATTATCTTGGATGATGTATTATTATAATAAACTAAATCTAAGACTTAGATTTGTCTTCTATGAGATGGGATGATTAAACTGTACTTATGTTGGATTAGCTTAATGCCTTTGAACTCAAAACCAGAATAGACCAGGTCACACGTGTTCCTTAAAACTGAGGGCAAAGCATCTTAGGTGTTTTTAAACTAGGTGAGTGTATTCTTTTTGTTGTGCATGTAGCCTTTCTGGGCCAGATTTTCCACCCTGGGCTCTAGGGTGGGACCTATGGAGTTGTGAAATGTACAGCTGAAAAGAACTATGTGCTTGTTATCAAAGATCACCCAAATCTTGAGGAGGAGATACTTGGGATTATTTTCATATAAATTGGAATGTCTAGAGAACTTCTCCAAGTAGAGCTGTATTTGAGCCGAGTCCCTTAGTTTTTTAACAACACTTCTTCTCATCAACTAATAAATGCTTATTGTAAAAATAAATGTATAAATAAATAGTACCTATGTTATAGTGAAACTGTTTTTATTTTCACTTGAGGATTAAATGAATGGGAATACACACACACACACGAGTATGTATCTTGAACGGTGTTTAGTACATAATGCATTCTTTTAAACATTAGCTATCATCATCATCATCATGGTTGCTGATGTTAATGAATTCATGGCAAAACAATAAAATAAACACAATACAATGTTTTTATTTTTAAATTATTTTACTTTAAAGAATTCTGTCATTAAGTGGTTATGGCTTTTAACAACACACAATATCCCATCAATATCAGATAAGTAAATATAATACTAGACAGTAGTTTTGTTTGTTTTTAATAGTTTTATGTGAAAGGGTTATGCAAAAGGGCTTTAAAATAGTATGTAAGAATGTAGAATAATGAGAGCACGCCCCTTCATCTTCTAATTCACGCTCATTTCCAGAGACAACCACAATTAGTTATTTTAATGGGCTTTCTTGAAAACCTAAAAAACTGGCAGTCTTTCTGCTTTATAAAAATCCAATGTTTGAGGATCTCTAATAGATTCTGCCTATGAATATAGTCAGGACTGCTCTTGCTCTTCTCTACATCAATAATAATTCTTTTACCATGAGATTGTTAAGAGGAACTCATATGCTCCCTTACTTCTGCTATCTGCCCATTATTTTCTCAGTTCTTTCACATTCCGTCCAAAGTATTTATTGTAGTTAACCATATCTCTTTGTATTCCTGTTTTTATTAGGTAGATGATAGATAATCAAAATGCTATGCTTTAAATATATATAGTTATCTATTGTCAAAATTAACTACAAAATATACAGAATATGTTATATATTATAGATATGTAATAAATGACCCAAAAACAAAGTCCAAGCCATTGATATAAATTGCTAGAAATATTAAAATTATATTCATACACTATTCTTAAGGTTATATCGTGCATGTTAACATTTACTACATTTTCTCAAAATCTCATTTTCTTTATTTTTTTTAGTAGTGTCAGTTGGGAAAAAAATATTATTAGCAAATATTCCTTCATTCTCTGAAAATAAGCTGAAAGATAGCCTTCCTTTAGATTGCAGTCTCCTTCATACCTAAAAGATATGTGCTAAATTGTTACTGTCTAGATAATTAAACTTGACATAAAACCCTGAAGCTTTATTAGAGCCTTCAATATTTTCAAACCTCTTTTTTCATCCAAAGTATTAGCAAAGCGGTTAAGAGTTATAATATGTGACTACTGTGTATTTTTTTCTTATTTATTTATTTTTGTTTTCTCCAGTGGAGGTGATAATAAGCAAATGGCAGAAAGCCAGGGCCCGTTAATGTGAAGGAAATGAGATGTGCTAATTCCCAAATGGTAAAGAAGACAGACAAAACAGTAGTGAATAAGCAGTTCCTAAAAAATTGGAATGTTTGCAAATACCGAATGCAATACTATTTTCATATACAGAGACTAGGTCATTATGGGACTTTATCTATTAAAAACAATTTGTCTATAAATTGTGTGCTGTGTTAAGCTAAATTACAAAGCTTCCAAAGACATTTTGTCCCTTCTGCTCATATTATTGTCCTTCTTCTTTCTAAAAGATCATCCTGTCCCTGATTTATGGCTTCACTCCAGTATTTCTCTTCCCCTATGTGGCTCTCCTAAATTTCTCTTTCCAACCAGTGCTTCAATATGTAAACAAATCACAGTCTATTTTTTTCAATAAAGAATTCCTTAATTACCTCAACTATCTAGATTCTCCTCTCTTGACTAGTCTTAGCATAAACCTGTATTCTGTACAATTTTTTTACTTTCTTTGCTTTTACTTCAGGTCTATCAGATTTTGCTTCCCAAAACACCCATCGCTTAAGGACAGGAGGCATGACAGTATTGTTTATCTATACGTGTCAGCCCTCCCCTGCCCTTTATTTAGTGAAGACTATAGCGTAGATGTTACAATGCATAATATAATGGATCTTAGTCTTACATTCTGATTTTATATTCATTTCAATATGGTCAAGATAATTTCCCACCCAAACTTCAAGAAATATATGGATATAGGGGGAAAGTGATATTGGGTCTTTCTAAATAATTGTCAAAGAAGGTAAAGTGTTTATGCTATTTTGTAGCTAATTCTGACCATTGCTACACTAGATATTAATTTTCAAAAAATTTTCCTCCTTATCTAATAATAATGAGACATATATCAGAAGCTACAAAGATAATCCTAAAATTATGATGTCAGTTTGGATGAGCTATGCTGGATGATGTCACAAGATTTCCACCAAGTACTGTTCCAGTTGGCCCAGGACACTGCATACTCTACCAGAATGGGAAAATGTCGCTCCAATGTTCAAGCATCAACCATCAGACTCCTTAGTCTTTTTGGAAATGTGATTAGAAAAGATTAGACAAGTAGGAGAATGGAAGGTACCAATGAACAAGAAAGGACTTACACATTTTTTTTTTCATCCCCTTGCTATGTCCCTCTCCTCTGAAAACCCCTAAACTCTCACACTTGCCGATACTAGTGTAATTAACCTAGTTATAAATCACTGGAAAGGAGCAAAGGGAAGGTCAAATATAGGCCTGTCATTTTGACAGCTTCACCAGGAAGCTACAAATGTACACTCCTCAGGGGTCCAAGGGGGGGGGGGAGATAGACTCATGCCCAGAAGAGTTGGGGTAACATGGAGAAGGTACTTGCCTGTCAGTCACACCTGGAAACAGGTCACTGGCCAGAACGGGCGTGGCCAACACAAGGGTGCAACATTTGGAATATTTAATCCCCTGAACAAAGGAGTTCCCTCTCTTGTGCTCTTAGTTCCTCTTGGCTCTCTTGGCTCTCTTGGCTCTCTTGTCACAAGGAGCACACTCTCTTGGCTCCCTTGCATTTGTCCACATGGCCCAGAGCCATGTGGAACCCCGCACAATGGACTAATGGACTCTAACTACCCAGATTTTGACCTGGACCTGGCTGCAATATGGAATGGAAACTCTAGACACTGGTTTTGCTTTTAGATCTATTGAAACCCCAACTACACTTCTTCTAGAACTGGATTAAGGAAAATGGGATTTTGAAAATCCAGGGATGCAATTCCAAACAAAAATCACTTATCCTCCCAGGCGGGTCTCAGAAAATTCTTTTTCTCGAGATATTATAAGGACTCCAACCCCAGCACTCAGTGAGGAAAAGGATACCCCAATTTCCCCAGTAACAATACCATCTTCTCCAACACTAACCTACTACTACAACTGCCATGATCACTTTCTCTGTTGTTTGAGATGAGATGTTATTCTTTAGACAAGGAATCTCGAATTTCTAGGTAATGTAAATAATAGAATGTGTATAAAATGTAGGCAATCCGCTCACATCCAAAACACCTTTATCTTTTTTTAACAATACAAAGTACAAATTCTAGAGTCACTATGGATTTGCTTTGCTTATTGTTAATTAGGAAAAAAAATTACTAAATATTAACATATTGAATTTTCTAACTAGACTTCCTTATCTCACATAGTGTTTCTCATTGTGCTCTCTTCTGATATCATTTAAGAAATACTTTCTAAGAACTCTAATACTCATTTCTCAAATCTACACAGGGTTAGATTAAATCTTCCTATTTACAATATAATAATTATACTCTATAATATTACTTTTTATTATTTAAATATAATAGGTAATATGTCTTTTTTATTTAGTTAACTGATCATTCTTTCTCCAAATTTATTAAAGAAAGACAAAGTAATTATAGCACTAAATATATGCCCAAAGTCATAAAGTGAATAAAATAAATTAAAGGACATGATCAATTGAAGTTATTCCTATAATTAGTACAAAGTTATATTACAAAAAGTTTATTTTTTAATAAATTTATCAGCATGACTTTGGTCAATGTGATCATATAGGCTTCAAGTGTATATTTCTATGATACAAGATCTATACATTTTGTTCTGTAATTATTCAAATGAACCAATGAGTAGGTGTCAATAGGGTTAACAGAAGGAAAAACTCAGCAATTTTTAAACTTCCTCATGGGTCTACTTCTTTTTCTCATTTTTTTTTCTTTACTTCATGTCTCACCTGTACCCACACTGATTATTTGGTACACCTGACTGTTATGATTCCATATTTCTTCAAGAATTATAAATAGCAAATAATGTATTATGCAATCAACAGTATCTACAGGAGAATGCCAAATGAGTTCTACCTAGGTCTTATCCCCATGCATTTTCTGATCAATTGTGTGGAATAAAAAACACACATACACAAACACATTGTAAAACTCTCAATTTAGCATAAAAAGGTAAAAATAAACTTTTAACATTTCAATGGACAGAGTCTTTCTGACGATTTACTAGAGTATATTAACTATGCATATATATATTGCTTTGTTTTGAAATTCCTCTCTTTTTTGGTAAGCTGATTAATCCAAACTGATAATGCATATTCACAGAGATTGGTAATAAATCAGTATTTAGCTAAAAATTATTTTATGGTAGAAAACTTAAAAAGAAGAGAATGTGTAACAGCTCATCTATTGCAAACAGGTCTGTTTTGCTGTCTGATGAAAAGATGTTCACACCAATTTATTATTGACTGAGGAAAGTCAAATAGTAACCATAGCAGGTCCCTACAGTTTGATATTATTTAAAATGTATAACTTTAGAAGCTTAATTTTTTTTCTAGCGAAAGGACAGAATATCTTTCTCGAATAAACAAATCAACATGTTCATAAAGACTGATACACATAAAGGAGCAATAAAAGATACAAATGTGATAACAATATTTATTACTGCATCACTTTCTACCATTCAATCTTGGTATTTATCTACCTCCAAGCAGATTTCTGTACATAACCTTTTCAGCCTCTCTACCTTTTGGGGAGAAAGTCAGCTTGAGTCCTAAAATTTTGGATAGATATTCAGAAAACTAGGGTAAAGAGATAGAATTAAAAATCAGAGTTGACGCCTGGCTAGTGTGGCTCAGTGGCTGGGACTGAAGAGGTCCTGGTCCAATTCCCGGTCAGGGCAGATGCTCGAGTTGCAGGCTCGATCCTCTTGGGCATGCAGGAGGCATATCCATTTATCTCTAACATTGATGTTTTTATCTCTCTCTTCCTTCATCTCTCTCTAAAATAGCAATAAAACATATTTAAAAGTGGGATCACTGGGTCAAATGGCAGCTCAGTTTGTAATTTTTTGAAAAAAAACATCATATTGTGTTCCATAGAGGCTGCACCAATCTGCATTCCCACCAGCAGTGTACTAGAGTCCCCTTTTCTCCACACCCTTGCCAGCACTTGTTGTTTGATGATTTATTGATGGCGGCCATTCTGATAGGAGTGAGGTGATACCTCATAGTTGTTTTAATTTGCATCTCTCTGATGATTAGTGATGTTGAGCATTTTTTCATATGTCTCTTGGTCATTTTTATGTCCTATTTGGGGAGGTGTCTATCTATGTCCTATGCCCATTTTTTAACTGGATTCTTTGTCTCCCTTTTGTTGCATTCTATGAGTACTCTACATGTTTTGGAAATTAACCCTTTACCTGATATATATTAGCAATTATGCTCTCCATATAGTGGGTTCCCTTTACATTTTGATGCTGGGTTCTTTTGCTGTGCAGAAGCTTTTTAGTTTGATGTGGTCCCATGTATTAATTTTTTCCTTTGTTTCTCTTGCCTTAGGTGTTGTGTCAGTGAAAATTCTGCTGTGTGTAATGTCTGGAATTTTGTTGCCTACATTTTCTTATAGGATTTTTATGGATTCACGAGTAACATTTAAGTCTTTTATCCATTTTCAGTTTATTCTTGTGTATATTGTAAGTTGGTAATCTAGTTTCATTTGTTTTGTTTGTTTGTTTGTTTTGCATATAGCAGTCCAATTTTCCCAACACTGTTTATTGAAGAGGCTGTCTTTACTCCAATGTATACTCTTGCCATTTTTGTCACATATTAATTTCACATACTGTCTTTGGTCAATTTCTGGGTTCTCTGTTCTGTTCCATCTGTATACCTGTTGTTATGCCAGTACCAGGCTGTTTTGATTACAATGGCTTTGTAGTATAACCTGATATCCGGTACTGTGATCCTTCCTACTTTGTTCGTTTTTTTTCTTTTTTTTTTTTTTTGAGAGAGAGAGAAACATCAATGTGAAAGAGACACATTGAGTGGCTGCCACCTGCACGACCAACCAGGGCCAGGGACAAACTACAACCGAGGTACGCGCCCTTAGCAGGAACTGAACCCAGGTCTCTCTGGACCGCAGGCCAATGCTCCAACTGCTGAGCCAAACCACCAGGGCTGTTCTTTTTTACAAGATAGCTGTGGCTATTCAGAGTTTATTTTTGGTTCCATACAAACTTTTGGAGTATTTGTTCTATTTCTTTGAAGTATGTCCTTGGAATTTTATTTTTTATTTATTTTTATTTTTTATTTTTTATCCTCATCCGAGGACATTTTTCCATTTTTTGTACAGACAGAGTGGGAGGGAGAGAGAGGAAGAGAGAGAGAGGGAAACATCGATGTGAAAGGGACACATCGAGTGGCTGCCACCCGCACGACCAACTAGGGCCGGGGACAAACTGCAACCGAGGTATGTGCCCTTAGCGGGAACCGAACCTGGGTCTCTCCGGACCGCAGTCCGACGCTCTAACCGCTGAGCCAAACCGGCCAGGGCAATGTCCTTGGTATTTTAATGGGATTGCATTGAATCTCTAGATTGCTTTGGGTAGTATGGACATTTTAATGATGCTAATTCTTCCAATCCATGAACAAGGTATATGCTTCCACTTTCTTATATCTTCCTCTCTTTCTTCTTTTAATGTCTTGCAGTTTTCTGCAAACAGGTCCTTTACTTCTTTGGTTAAGTTTATTCCTAGGTATCTTAATTTTTTTTTGTAATAGTAAATGGGATGTATCCTAAGAAGCCTGAACCATCAATCAGAAAGAATGTATGTACCAATATGTTCATAGCAGCACTATTTACAATTGTTAAGATCTGGAAACAGCCCAAGTATCCATCAATTGATGAGTGGATAAAAAAACTTTGTTACATGTACACAATGGAATACTATGAAGCTGTAAGAAAGATCTCTTATCCTTTGAGAAAACATGGAGGGATCTGGAGAGTATTATGCTAAGTGAAATAAGCCAAACAGAGAAAGACAAATATCACATGATCTCACTTATTTGTGGAGTATATTGAAGAAAAAAAGCTGATAAACAAAATTGACCCAGAGACACAGAGGTAGGGTTCAGACTGACAAATTTCAGAGGAGGGGAGTAGGGGGGAGAGGGAAGAAATAAACCAAAAATCTTATGCATATAAGTATAACCAATGGACATAGGCAACAATGCTTTGAGAGTGGGCAAGAGGAGGGTGTCAAGGGGGGGAAAAAAAGAGAAACATCTATAACAAAAATTAATTAATTAAATAAAAAAGACATATTTAAAATAAAATCAGATTTGAGTGTTTTACAAAAACAAGCAAGATTTATTTACTGGAGCAAAAAATTATTGAGATTAAATAAATAATAAAAGGGGAAAAACTGAGATCTTATCATCTTAAAGTTGGGAAAAAGATTTTGACAGTACTGAGAGATGTAGGAAAACACACTGGGCCATAACTAGGTTTGGAAAGTTTTATGCTATGATTTAGATATCCCTTAATGTTCTTTGAGAAATGCAAGTTAATGATTAGAAAAATTATAAATATTTATATTACCTTGGATGAAAGGGACATATATCTTTTAATGTTCTTCTACAGAATAGAGTTTATACTAGATACTAGCCCCATAGGATCCTGGGTATTACTTAAATTACATTTAAAATTCAGTGTAATTTATAATGTAATTTATACATTTCAAGTTGAACTGATAATTACATTCCCTGGCCAACATTTTTTTCCCCTAGATAAATGGCATTATATTGCTAGTTAAATTAACAGAGTGTATGAGTATGGAATAATAATAAAAAAAAGATAGCTACTTTTTGGTTGTATCAGAATACGCCTTTATTTACTCCTCATGCAGAAAAATTTAGTAAATTCAGAATTTAATAGTTTTACTATGAACATGGTATAGTGTAGAATTTTCCTATCCTAGATATACCCAAAGTCTTTTTCTTCACCTGTTATTCTCTGTACTGTTAAAATATCTTCCCCTTGCCTGGCAGGTATGGCTCAGTGCAATGAGCATTATCCCATGGACTGAGAGATCCCAGTTCAATTCTCAGTCAAGGCACATGCCCAGGTTGTGGGTTGAATCCTCAATAGGGGGCATGCAGCTGAGGCAGCCAATCAATGTTTCTTCTCTCTC
The DNA here is from genome assembly GCF_014108415.1 of Molossus molossus. Lineage (NCBI taxonomy): Eukaryota > Metazoa > Chordata > Mammalia > Chiroptera > Molossidae > Molossus > Molossus molossus. Next base: position 161,092,052 of record NW_023425344.1, on the reverse strand, counting down.
TTTCAAAAAATCAATAAAAACATATATATATATATATATATATATATATAAATATATATATATATATAAATCTTCCTCACTTTAAGATTAGATGTTCCCAAATTTCTCTTTTCCTCATTCATGTAATCTCAATAGCTTTCGTTCCATTATTCTTTGAATTGCCAACTATTTCATTTTTATTAAAATAACTTATTGGTAAAGTATTACCTATTTTACAGAGAGAAGAAACTGAGACAAAAAGCAAATCAATATTATTACATTTTCCCAACCTGCTCTGATATTTTCAGATTATAGGACATAGCCATCTATAACTTAAAAATTTAAATTATTTTCTTCTTCATCAAAAATGTAAATGAAGGACAACTCCTTTTAAACTCCACATTTCTAGTACCTTCAGATACCTAGAAACAGTGTTAATAAGACTCTTCTTCGGTGAATGATGAATCTGCTTGCTAAGGTACATGAAGGCAAAATTCACAAACACAGGTCCAGTCAATCTCAAGTAAAGCTTTAAACTGAGAAAGTTCAAATGGATAAGAACCACATTTTTTTTTTTTAAGTGAGGATACATTTCTCACAGTCCACATAATGAGCTGGTTTTTCCTGACTCATTATCGCGTTCATTCTTAGATATTTTCGGGGGGGGGGGGGGGGCTGGGGACTAGAACAATGGAATTATTACCAGCAATCTTTGTAACTGAAGCAAGATTAGAATTCTACATGTGAATGCTCTATGTGCCTTTCAGTGTATCTTCCTATGTATCCCAATCCACAGCAGTGACTCACTTGATTTTTCCTATCTAACCATAAATTAAGTTTACCCTCTGATTTTGTCAAGTCAAAAACAGCAGTTAGCAGTTAATATATCTATATTGGGTGATATATACTCATAATGACATAAATTACAAGTAAACTGGAAAAGACAGGGATGCCTAAAAAAAACTATTTTTGAGTTCTGACTTTTTATTTCACTAAAATAAGTATTTTTAAAATAATAAAATTGATTGGGAGAGACATAAATGAAATGACAAAGCTTTGAAACACACACACTATATATATGTACAGTATATATATACGTACATTTCTATTTCTAAAACTTTGCTAAAAAGTATAGAACAAATTAAAGAGAAATATAAGAAAAGAAGAAAATAAATTTAGGTAAGAGTTTCACTCTGCGTGTTCAATCCGAAAACAATCAAATAAATCTTTTAGAAGTTTACTCATGACGACTTTCTATATTATTTTACATTGACTTTCTCTCTCACTTCACAGATAATCAATTCAACTTTATAGCAAGGTGGGCACAGCCAGCCATCAGCTCAGAAATAGAAAATTGTAATAACTGTATTTTCAGACATAATTCACAGGTTAAACCTGGTGGGAATTGCTTTCCTCTGTGTGGACTTTAAGGATGATGCATGCTACAAAATGTGTGTTGCCTCATTTTTTCTCTGACGATCACTGGATGCTGTGAGATGCAGATGATGATACAGGTGATGCTGTAGACCTCCACCAAATTAACAGCTCTGGGTTTCATCAGCAATCTGTTGATATAGACTGACTCCCACTTCACTTTTTTCTCCTTTTGGTTGAAAATATATAATTTTTAATGGTTGAATGAATTTCTTTTCACCCATTGACTAATAGTAAATCTTTTTAGATCTCATTCAGCTTTATCGTTCCCTCAGGCAGTTCAGTTGTTGGCTCAGATTTATTGAGGTCCGACAGAATGCAATTGAAATCTCCCTTTGAAATAAAGTTGCTGGCATGAAAAAAAATCCATAAAAAGCCTCATCCTTAGGACAGCAACTTTTATAGTGCACAACTGATCTGACTAGTTCTCGGAGGTTGGCCTTGGATAATAGTTCAGATTGCATTATGTGTATGAACCTTGAACTCTGAGTCTCTTCCCTTGCCATTTCTTTCATTTTTTTACTAGCACACCTACACATATTCTACTCTTGCTCATTTGCCATACAAAAGAGAGAATCCAATCTTAAATTAGATATAAAACAATTTCCCGTGTGTTTCTCCTTCTATAATCCAACAAAGCAATATCCGGGAAACTAGTAAAATCACTAATCTGTTCGTAAGGATTTTAGAGTACTTTATTAATGTTGCATTTATTCTCACATATCTATTGGAATGTTTCATTAAGATTAAGTATAAATGGGGAAGCACCAAAATTATTTAAGTCATGACATTATAAAAAACCCCATTCGTGTCATAAAGCAATTACTAGTTTGATGATTTTACATGGGTGTTGTAGAAGACCACTTGAAAGGTAGGACTTCACTGTGGCACAGCCTTGCTCTTGGATGACCTTAAGATGGAGACAATGTAGTAGATCAGTGAACAATATTCAGGAGACCGAAAAATGGCGGCGGAGTGAACGGAGCTACACAGACCGTCTCCCAGAACCAAACTGGAATTACAACAATAACACAGACAAATCGACGGGAAAAACCAACAGAAAAGCAGCTTGCGAGGACCATACAACGAGGGACACTGACTCCATCCCAGTAGGCTTGCGAAGGCGCGAGACGGGGCTGGGAGCCCAAGGTCGGCAGCTCGGCAGCGGCCTTAGCTATAAGCGGCGCCCGCGGGTTACACTCCCAGGCGGCCCCACAGCGCAGCCGGGACAGAGTCTAAAACAGCCACAGCCACTCACCTTGGGCTCCGGCAGAGGGAGGGCAGACTGGACTGGAACTGTGTCGGGACACTCGGGGTTTGGAGGGCTCTCGGAGCTTTGGCTGAGTGCAGCCACTCAGGACGGTGGCCACATTGCTTCTTCCCAGGGCTCTGAGAGAGGCAGCAGCCCCTCCCTCGGAGATCCAACCCCACCCTGTGGGCCATTGAAGTGCTAATTGAGGCTCACTAAGGACCAGCATCTGCCCCACCCTCGTGAAAGCCCCTTGGCTGAGCACCAGAGGGAGTTTTTCAATCAACTGACAACCCAAAACTCATCAATTAACCTAGACTGCTAGCTTCCAGGCAAAAAGCTAGAGGATAACAGTACGTTTCCTGGGCTGGCAGCTTTAACCAGGAAAGTAAGACTTGACAGTGGTGTTCAACGCGGGTCCTCCCTCGCTCATCTAAACACAGGAGAGGGAGCCACAAACAGCAGAACACCAACACCCACAGGGAGAACTTGACAGGCTCCAAAGCCCACAGTGATAGCTAAAATGGTGAAACACAGAAACAGAAGCCAAATGAAAGAGCAAACCACCTCCACCGAAGATGAGATCAATGTGGAGCAATTAGGCATGTTAACAGAGCTAGAATTCAGAGCCATGATCTTGAGGAAGCTGAACAGCATGAGTAAGGACATAGAGACACTGAAAATAAGCCAAATGGAAATTAAAAACCAACAAGAAGAGATAAAAAATGACATATCCGAAATGAAAAACACATTGGAAGGTTTAAAAAGCAGAGTAGGGGAAGCTGAGGACCGGATCAGCGAATTAGAAGACAGGGTAGAAAAAATCAACCAATCAGAAAAACAAAAGGAAAAAACTATTAAAAAACAGGAAGACAGCTTAAGAGAACTATGGGACAACTGGAAACGTAATAATATTCGCATCATAGGAGTCCCCGAAGAAGAAGAAAAGGAGCAAGGGATAGAGAATATATTCAAAAAAATAGTGAGAGAAAACTTCCCTAATTTGGTGAAGGAAGAAGGCATTCAAGTTCAAGAAGCACAGAGAGTCCCAAGTAAGAAGAACCCAAACAGGCCCACACCAAGACACATAGTAATTAAAATGCCACAAATTAAAGACAAAGAGAGAATCCTAAAAGCAGCAAGAGATAAGCAACAGGTTACCTACAAAGGGAACCCCATAAGGCTCTCAGCTGACTTCTCACAAGAAACACTACAGGCCAGAAGGGAATGGCATGAAGTAATCAAAGTCATGAAAAACAAGAATCTGAATCCAAGACTACTCTACCCAGCAAGGCTATCATTCAAAATAGAAGATCAAATAAAGAGCTTCCCAGACAAAAAAAAGCTAAGGGAATACATTAGCACCAAACCAGCACTGCAAGAAATGTTAAAAGGACTGCTGTAATTAGCAGTAGAAATGGGAACAAAAATAGAACCACACTAAACAAAAATGGCAATAAATAAGTACATATCAATAATCACCTTAAACGTAAATGGACTGAATGCTCCCATAAAGAGACACAGAGTAGCTGATTGGATAAGAAAGCATGACTCATCTATATGTTGTTTACAAGAGACCCATCTCTCAACAAAAGACTCACATAGGTTGAAAGTGAAGGGATGGAAAAAAATTTTCCAAGCAAATGGAAAGCAAAAAAAAGCTGGGGTAGCAATTCTCATATCTGATAAAATAGATTTCAAAATGAAGACCATAACTAGAGACAAAGACGGCCACTACATAATATTGAAAGGATCTATCCAACAGGAAGATATAACCTTGATAAACATATATGCACCCAATATAGGAGCACCAAAATATATTAAAAATCTTCTGGAGGACTTCCAAGGAGAAATCGACAACAATACAATCATAGCTGGGGACTTCAACACCCCGTTGACAGCACTGGATAGATCCTCTAGGCAAAAAATTAGCAAGGAAACAGAGACTCTAAATGAAGCACTAGACCAAATGGATTTTATAGATATCTACAGAGAATTACACCCCAAAACTACAGAATACACATTCTTCTCAAGTGCACATGGGACATTCTCAAAGATAGACCACATGATAGGACACAAACTAAATCTCTACAAGTTCAAGAAGATAGAAATCATATCAAGCATCTTCTCAGATCACAATGGCATGAAACTAGAAATCAACTGCAACAAGAACATGCAAAGACATTTCAACACATGGAGGCTAAATAGCATGTTATTAAACAATGAATGGGTCACCGAGGAGATCAAGGAAGAAATCAAAAACTTCCTGGAAACCAATGAAAATGAACACACAACAACACAAAATCTATGGGATGCAGCGAAAGCAGTTCTGAGAGGGAAGTTCATAGCACTACAGGCCTACCTCAAAAAACAAGAAAAATTTCTAATTGACTGTCTAACCTCACAACTTAAAGAATTAGAAAGCAAACAAAAAGAAAACCCCAGAGCAAGTAGAAGGAAGGAAATAGTAAAGATCAGAGCAGAAATAAATGACATAGAGACCAAAAAAACAATTCAAAGGATCAATGAAACAAAGAGCTGGTTTTTCGAAAAGATAAACAAGATTGATGGACCCTTAGCTAGACTCACCAAGAAACAAAGAGAGAGAACCCAAATACACAAAATCAGAAATGAAAGAGGAGAAGTAACAACCAACACCACGGAAATACAAAAGATCGTTAACAACTACTATGAACAACTATATGGCAACAAATTCGACAATCTCAGCGAAATGGACAAATTTCTAGAAACACACAGTCTCCCAAAACTATTCCCGGAAGAGATAGAAAACTTGAACAGACCAATAACAACTAAGGAAATTGAAGAGGTAATCAAGACTCTCCCAGCAAACAAAAGCCCAGGCCCAGATGGTTTCACGGGGGAGTTTTACCGAACATTCAAAAAAGAACTAACACCCATTCTCCTCAAACTATTTCAAAAAATTCAAGAAGAAGGAAGACTTCCAAACACGTTCTATGAGGCCAGCATAATTCTAATTCCAAAACCAGAAAAAGACACTACGAAGAAAGAAAACTACAGGCCAATATCCCTGATGAACATAGATGCCAAAATCCTGAACAAAATACTAGCAAATCGGATCCAGAAATACATCAAAAAAATTATTCACCATGACCAAGTGGGATTCATTCCAGGGATGCAAGGCTGGTACAATATTCGCAAATCAATAAACGTGATACACCACATAAACAAAATGAAGAATAAAAACCACATGATCATATCAATAGATGCTGAAAAAGCATTCGACAAAATCCAGCATCCATTTCTGATAAAAACGCTCAGCAATGTAGGAATAGAGGGATCATATCTCGACATAATAAAGGCCATATATGAAAGACCTACAGCCAACATCATACTCAATGGACAGAAACTAAAAACATTTCCATTAAGAACAGGAACAAGACAGGGATGTCCACTTTCGCCACTCTTGTTTAACATTGTACTGGAAGTCTTAGCCACAGCAATCAGACATGAAGAAAAAATAAAAGGGATCCAAATTGGAAAGGAGGAAGTGAAACTGTCATTATTTGCAGATGACATGATATTGTACATAGAAAACCCTAAAGACTCCATCAAAAATCTATTAGACTTAATAAATGAATTTGGCAAAGTAGCAGGATACAAAATTAACGTCAAGAAATCGACGGCATTCTTGTACATCAATGATGAACTCACAGAAAGAGAAACTGAAAAAACAATCCCATTTACCATCGCTCCAAAAAAATTACGATACCTAGGAATAAACTTAACCAAAGAAGTAAAGGACCTATTTGCAGAAAACTACAGGTCATTGAAAAAAGAAATAGAGGAAGATATAAAAAAGTGGAAGAACATACCCTGTTCATGGATTGGAAGAATTAACATAATTAAAATGTCCATACTACCCAAAGCAATCTATAGATTCAATGCAATCCCCATCAAAATACCAACGACATATTTCATAGAACTAGAACAAATACTTCAAAAGTTCATATGGAACCAAAAAAGACCCCGAATAGCCACAGCAATCTTGAAAAAGAAGAACAAAGTTGGAGGGATCACATTACCAGATATCAGGTTATACTACAAAGCGACTGTAACCAAAACAGCCTGGTACTGGCACAAGAACAGGCATATAGACCAGTGGAACAGAACTGAAAACCCAGAAATGGACCCAAGGCAATACGCTCAATTAATATTTGACAAAGGTGGCAAGAGCATACAGTGGAGTAAAGACAGCCTCTTTAATAAATGGTGTTGGGAAAATTGGACAGCTACATGCAAAAAAATGAAACTCGACCATCAACTTACACCATACACAAAAATAAACTCAAAATGGATAAAAGACTTAAATGTGACCCGTGAATCCATAAAAATTCTAGAAGAAAATGTAGGCAACAAAATTTTGGACATCATACGGAGCAGAATTTTCACTGATACATCACCTAAGGCAACAGAAATAAAGGAGAAAATGAACACATGGGACTACATCAAACTAAAAAGCTTCTGCACAGCAAAAGAAACGATCATCAAAATGGAAAGGCAACCCACTGTATGGGAGAACATCATTGCCAATGATGTATCAGATAAGGGGTTAATTTCCAATATATACAGAGAGCTCACACAACTCCACAAAAGGAAGACAAAGAACCCAATTAAAAAATGGGCAGAGGAGCTGAATAGACACCTCTCCAAACAGGACATACAAATGGCCAAGAGACATATGAAGAAATGCTCAACATCACTAATCATCCGAGAGATGCAAATTAAAACAACAATGAGGTATCACCTCACACCTGTCAGAATGGCCGCCATCAACAAATCATCAAACAACAAGTGTTGGCGAGGGTGTGGAGAAAAGGGAACTCTAATACACTGCTGGTGGGAATGCAGACTGGTGCAGCCGCTATGGAAAACAATATGGTGCTACCTCAAAAAATTAAAAATTGAACTTCCATTTGACCCAGTGATCCCACTGCTGGGAATATACCCTAAGAAGCCTGAAACACCAATCAGGAAGAATATATGTACCCCCATGTTCATAGCAGCACTATTTACAATAGCTAAGATCTGGAAACAGCCCAAGTGTCCACCAGTAGACGAATGGATCAAAAAGCTGTGGTACATATACACAATGGAGTACTATGCAGCGGTAAGAAAGAAAGATCTCTTATCCTTTGAGACGACATGGAGGGACCTGGAAAGTATTATCCTAAGTGAAAGAAGCCAAGCAGAAAAAGACAAATACCACATGATCTCACTTATATACGGAATATAATGAACATAACAGTCTGAGGAATACAGTAGACCCAGACACATGGAAGTAGGGCACAGACTGACATCCCTCAGAAGAGGGGATGGGGGGTGGGGGGGTGGGAAGAGATAAACCACAGAACTTATATGCATGTATGCATGACCAATGGACATGGACAACTAAGCCGGGGACAGGGTGGAGGGGGTGGGGTGGGGGGTGCCAATGGGGTAAAAATGTAAAATATCTGTAACAAAAAAATAAATAAAAATTCAAAAAAAAAAAAAAAAAAAAAAAACAATATTCAAAGGACATAGATACATTCCTTTATGAGTCCCAGCTCTAATTGTGTCAATTTCCATAGACTGTGCAGATTTTTCAGTTTTAGATTTTGTTTATATTTGTTAATTTCTCAAAGGAAATCTAATCTGTAACTCCAAACTGTACAATTCTATTGATACTACTCCTGACATTGAGGCTGACCCGGTGGGAAAAGGGCGTAGAGTACCTGCATCTCTGAATTCCTGACACATTCTTTATTCTCATTACCATATGTAACAAATTTCTTATTGCAGAAAGAGAATCCATTCTTGTTACCATGAGGAGAAAGGATTTCTTAGAGGTGCAGATATACCTTAATTGTAAAACTAAAAACAACAACATCAACAACAAATTCTAGGCTGATTTTAGAATCAACTTTCATCATCATGCTACATAACCGTCTTTCCAAGAGAACTTGTCTCTGCCTTGCAAAGACATACTAATCATGGTTCTTTCTTTGCCTTCTTTAATCCTCACCTAAGGACCTGCTGAGAAAGAGGAAGGGGAAGGGATGGGGAGAGACAGAGAGAGAGACACACAGAGAAACACTGGCGTGAGAGAGAAACCTTGATCAGTTGCCTTTCTCAATAAATCTGAGCCAACAACTGAACTGCCTGAGGGAACGATGTCTTGTCTGGGGATTGAACCCACAATCCAGGTATATGATGTGACTGGGAACTGAACCACCGACCTTCCAGTGAACAGGATGACAACCACTTGAGCCACTCTGGCCAGGCTGACCATAGTTCTTAACTTTTGTTTAACAAATCTCCCAAAGATTGTGGTGTAGAATTCATAGTGCCTGAGAAGTCAGTTGGGAAAACCAATTGTAAACTTTTAAAAATATTTTGTTGTATTTCAGTTTCTTTTGTATTTACATACATGCATATATATTTTTAAAGAGAAGTTTTAGGTTCAGAGCAAAATTTAGCAGACAGTATAGGCAGTGTCCATATACTCTCCCTGCCCCCCCCCCAACACACACGTAGTCTCTCCCACTGTCAACATCCTGCATCAGAGGGGTACATTCATTACGCACATTGACAAATTATTATCATCCAGAGTCCATAGTTTATATTAGGGTTCACTCTTGGTGTTGTACATTCTATGGGTTTTGATAAATGTATATTGAAATTAACTCACAATTATAGTATACAGAATAGTGTTAGTGCCCTAATGATCCTCTGTGCTCATTTCCCACCTCACCTCTGGCAACCACTGATCTTTTCATTGTCCTACTAGTTTAGCCTTTTCCAAAATGTCACATAATTGGAATCATATAGTATGTAGCCTTTCCATAGTAGCTTTTTTCACTTAGGTATAAGCATTTCCATTTCTCCATGTCTTTTCATGACTGAATACTTCAATTTCTTTTAGCTTTGCATAATGTTCCATTGTCATGATGTACCACAGTTTATTTACACATTCACCTACTGAAGGACATCTTGGTTGCTTCCAAGTGTTGACAATTATGATTAAGCTGTTATAGACATGTGTGTGCAGGATTTTGTTTGGACATAGTTTTAGACTCTGAGTAAATACCATGTAGTGTGATCACTAGAACATATGTTAAGAGTCTGTTTAGTTTTGTAAGAAAGTGCCAAAATATCATGCAAAGTGGCTGTATCACTTTGCATTTGCCTCAACAATTAATAAGAGTTCCTATTACTCCACATCCTCTCTAGCATCTGGTGCTTTTCCTAGTTTGGCTTATTGTCATTCTGTTTGGTGAATAGTGGTATTTGGTGAATTGCTGGTTTAGTTTGCAATCACCTAATGATATACGGTGTTGAGCATATTTTCACATGTTTATTTGCTATCTTTGTGTCCTCTTTTCTGAGGTGTCTGGGTATTTTACTCATTTTTAAGTCAAGCTGTTCATTTTCTTATTGTTGAGTTTTAAGAGTTCTTTGTATATTTTGGATAACAGTGCTTTATCAGATATGTCTTATAAATACTTTCTGCCAGTCTTTGATTTTCTTCTTATTCTCTACATGGTGACTTTCTCAGAAAGAAGTTCTTGATTCTAATGAAGTCCACATTCTCAATTATTTCTTTCATGGATCACTCTTTGGTCTTGAATCTAAAAAGTCATAACCATAATCAGTGCCATCTAGGTTTTCTCTTGTATTATCTTCTAGGATTTTTACAATTGTCTGTGTTACATTAAGCTAATGATCAATTTTGAGTTAAATTTTTGTGAAGGGTATATGATCTATGTCTGGATTCTTTTTTATTTTGATATGTGGATGTTAGTTGTTCTAGCATCATTGGTAGAAAAGATTATCTTTTCTCCACTGTATTACCTTTTCTCCTTTATTAAAGATCAGTTGACCATATTTTTGTGGGTCTATTTATCAGCTTCCTATTTTGTCCTACTGATTCATTTTTCTATTCTTCACTGATTCCACACTGCCCAGAATACTGTAGTACGTCTTTAGTTGGGTAGTGTAAGTCATCAAATTTTGTTCTCTTTCAATATTGTATTGGCTATTCTGGGTCTTTTGCCTCTCTATATAAACTTTTGAATAAGTTTTTTGATAGCGACACAATAACTTACTAGGATTTTTTTTGGTTAATTCTTACCTGAGAATATTTTCCCATTAATTTTTAGAGAGAGTAGAAGGGAGGGATGAAGAGAGAAAGAGAAAGAAACATTGATGTGAGAGAGACATATCAATTGATTGCCTCCCACATGACCTGGACCAGGGCTGGGGATCAAACCTGCAACCCAAGTTCATGCTCTTGACTGGAATTGAACCCCAGACTCTTCAGTTTGGGGGCTGACACTCTAATTGCTGAGCCAACTGGCCAAGGTTTTACTGGGGTTTTTATTGGGACTGAATGGAATTTGTAGATCAAGTTGGGAAGAACTAAAATCTTAATAATATTGAATATTCTTACGCATGAACATAAAACATCTTTCCACTCACCTAGTTCTTTGATTTCTTTCATTAGATTTTGTAGTTTCCCTCATATAGATTTTGTACATATTCGGTTAGATTTATATTTAAGCATTTCACTTTTTTGGATACTATGCAAGTGGTAATGTGTTTGCAGTGCAAATTCTACTTGTTCACTGCTGGCATGCAGGAAAGCACTTGACTTTTGTATATTTACCTTGTAACCTAAAACCTTATTACTGTTTATTAATTGCAAGAGTTTTTGGTTGTTGTTGATTCTTGATTTTCTAGACAATCTGGAAAAAACTACAGTTTTATTTGTTCCTTCCCAGCATGTATATATTTTCTTTTCTTTCCTTGTCTTATTGCCTCAGGTAGGACTTCCACTATGACTATATATTTATTCTATAATTTAAAAAACATTATTCTGAGAAGGCTGTATCAGATTTTCAGTAGTCCTTAGCAAAAATTCGCACAGATGCAAAGTTAACCACTACAATTATAAAAAAATAAATACTTGCCCTGGCCAGTTTGGCTCAGCGGTTAGAGCATCAGCCTGTGGTCCAGAGGGACCCGGGCTTGGTTCCCGCTAAGGGCATGTACCTTGGTTGCAGTTTGTCCCTGGCCCTGGTTGGTTGTGTGGGTGGCAGGCACTCGATGTGTCCCTTTCACATCGATGTTTCTCTCGCTCTCTCTCTCTCTCCCTCCCGCTTTATCTGAACAAAAAATGGAAAAATGTCCTCGGGTGAGGATAAAAAAGAAAAAAAGAAAAATAAATAAATACTCTTGGAAACTAAACCACTTGCCTCTGCCATGATCTGAGCCAGCAAAATGAAAGATAGAGATTCTCTTTTAAATTATATGTTTGGGTTAATGCAGCTGATTAAATCTAAATTATTAAGCACTGTAGTTACAAAGGAAAATAAACTTGTTTGTTTTTATTTTAAGTGCCTGATTCCAATACTGTATGCCAAATCATCCCGGGGTACCACAGTGAACTTAGAAGGATATCCCTTAATATTTTAGATATTCTAGGGAAGCACAATGATGCTCAACAACTGTCATTGTGTGAATGCTGAGTTCAGACAGTTCAAAACTTCAGCATTAGATCACATTACCTTTCTTTTGATGACATCACATCTTTACAAAGTTGGATTTTCAGAGGTAGTTGTAAGAAAAAGCAAGTACAAAGCAAACTCAGTGTTAAACAGAAAGCCAGGAAGATGGTGTATAAGCAGAGTCTAAGCTATAAGAAATTGTGCAGTATCAGCTGACACAGACAACATGTAAGTAATTGTGGTTATTTAAAAAACTTAAATATTAATTTTTTATGTGTATTATTTTTATCAAACAGCTACTACATTGTTAGCACATAAATACTTCATAGGTTGTTTATACCTGCATTTTTAATAATTAACTCTTTAAAGATTATGATTATCGATCTTTCTTTTTATTTATTGCCTAGGAGTACTGTGAAACATTTTTGAGACACTAATGTCATGTCAAACTGAGAAAGTTCAGGAATCTCTATTTTAGATTTTACATTGGAAAAGTAAAATCGGCTATGAAAATTTGGAAAAGCAATACAAGGACTTCAAGTGGCATAATTTCACTATAGGTGTTATAACTCCATTTAGGCCATTTCCATGGAACACTGGGATGTACAATATAATTGTAGAACTGTGAGGTTTCTAATTATAAGGATTGGCTACATTTTTCTAAGCATTCTGTGGTAGACAAAATGTTTTAGAAAGCAGTGAAGATTAAAGGGAGGAAATCTAATGGTAAAAAAATTAGCTAACTGCCTATTCAGACTATTGGTTTGGAATATTATGAGAAGCTAAAGTAAGGCTGTTTGGTAGGTATAGTCATGGAAACTAAGGGGGGAGAATTTTACAGATGGAGTATTTCTTCCTTGTTAATTTTGTAAATAGATTTTATTTCATTTCCGCAAAATGACCATATTATTCACTGTTTCTCTTAATTTCTAAATGAATCCGATATACCGGACAATCATATAGAATTATTTTCCTGTGGTACACTTACACAAGGGAATACTGTGCAGCTGTAAAAAGAAGGATCTCTTACTGCTTGAGACAGCACAGAGGGACCTGAAGAATACTATGCTAAGTGAAATAAGCCAGTCAGAGAAAGACAACTATCACATGATCTCACTTGTATGTGGAATCTAACGAACAAAACAAACTGACGAATACAATAGAACCAGAGGCATGGAAACATGGAACAGACTGATGAATTTCAGAGGGGGTTGGGGGAGGGGGAGGAGGGCAGTAAGAGTTTAAGTAAAAACTAACATGCATATATGCACTGCCAATGGACACAGATAATAGGGTGGTGAAGGCCTGGGTGGGGCAGGAACCAGGTGAGGGGGGGCAATGGAGGACATCTGTAATTTTCTCAACAATATAGATAAATAAAAAAAAAGTCACTTATCTACAATATATTCTCAAAACCTAAGTAAATTAAATAAAATACCCTTTTTCCTATAACCTTGCTGCTGCTAGCAGTATTAGATCGACATTTTCCCAGGCACCGAAACCCTCAATCTCAGTGACCACAATGCCACTTCTGTTTTGTGTTCCCTCGTATCTAATAGACCATCAGGTCTTAACTATTTTCCTGGCCACATCTCGAATACAAGCCATTAAAATATAAACAACCACCAGCACAAATAAAGGTGCTAAATTATCTCAAATAAAAGGTGGCACTACGTCCTGGCGGGTTTGGCTCAGTGGTTGGAATGATGGCCCACGGACCAAAGAGTCAAGGGTTCGAGTCTGGTCAAGGGCACAAACTTCAGTTGCAGTTTGGTCCCTGGCCCTGGTCTGAGTCATTTGGGAGGCAACCAATCGATGTGTGTCTCTCTCTCTCCCTCCCTCCCATTCTATCTGAAGATAAATGAAAACATATCCATGGTTGAGGATTAAAAAAAAAAAAGAGGTGGCTTAATTTCAACTGTAGCTTTCACTTATTTTATGAAGATAGAAAAGCAGCCCATACAAAGTGATATAATAATTGTAAAATGTTTCAAAACACTGTGCACCGTTGAAGTATATAACTGCAGCATGTGTATTTTTATTGCACATGCTCATTGACTCCTTTGTCTTGGGGAAATCTTTATTATGAGGTTCACTTTCTCAAGCATAGACATGGAAATAATAATACACACATGGTGACTGTGAGGACGAAACGATGAAACGAACAAGTGGAGAATGCAAAGTGCATAGCAGAGCTCCCCATTTGTTTCCAGAAAGAAAAACATAATCTATTTAGCAGCTAACATTCTGCAAGTTCCAGGAACAACAATTATTCCTTTCGTTTCTTTGTTTTTTGGCAAATACTGTCTCAGCCAAGCGGCATGTATTTCCAAACACGGATTCCATGGATGTGGTGCTGAGGTGGGAAATGGCAGCAGGAAGCCCCCAAACCGATTCTATGTAAACAGCTCATCAAACCGCCACTGCCCGAATCCTTCAACTATCCCTGCTGCTTCCAGTTATTCCTACTGTAAAGTCCCATAACAAGGAAATCATATGATATGTGGATGACAAAGACAGTGTTTAACATAGCAGCCCGGGCCCTGGCCAGTTTGGCTCAGCGGTTAGAGCGTCGGCCTGCGGTCCGGAGAGACCCGGGTTCGGTTCCGGCTAAGGGCACGTACTTCGGTTGCAGTTTGTCCCCGGCCCTGGTTGGTCGTGCGGGTGGCAGCCACTGGATGTGTCCCTTTCACATCGATGTTTCTCTCTCTCTCTCTGTTCCTCTCTCTCCCTCCCACTCTACCTGTACAAAAAATGGAAAAATATCCTTGGGTGAGGATAAAAAAAAAACCATAGTAGCCCGGTATATTAATTAAATTATTTGTCTAAGAGGTATTTTCTGGGTAATTGTACTACAATTCTCTCTCTTTCTTCTCTCTGGAACGTCAAAATGAATAAGCCAATATCTCCCAAGTTCTATGAAATTTAGAACGTATCCTTTCCCTTGAGCTTAAAGAGAACACACAGATTTGAAAGTAGTATTACTACTTTAGTAATTTAAAACCTTTCGCCTGATTCAAATTGATTAGGAAAATTTACAATTGACAGAGGGAAAAAATGAAAAGGATTTAGGCAATCTCCGATTTTTTGACAGCTCATTCTAAATTGACCCCAAATTGTTGTTGTGTGTGTGTTTTTTTTTTTTAACATATATTTATCACTTTTAAACATGTTAATTGTGTTGCAAGCACTGCAGCTGGGATTAATTTAGGGCGTTTGAATTGCCTTCTTTGCAGCTGGTGAACACTGAAGCAAAACTGTGAAATAAGCTTTGCTAAAAGAATTAGATAGTTTGCAGTGTTAATTATTCTACTCTTTCTTTTGGAATTCTTTCTAAGTCGAGTCCTAAATTATAAAAAGAACTGTCTTTTTCTCCTACAATGAACAGTGGTATGATATTTGGTTGTTTATGATGCTAGTTTTATGTATATATTTCTAGCTTAATGACTAAACTTGGCAAGAATTTTGGGAGAGACAGTAAATTGCAAAACTAAAGTGACACAACAGAAAACCATCTATTACTTAAACACGACCTTCCTCCCATACACAAAAGGTTTAGAGCATCTTCAATATTTATTTATTTATCTAAGACTCCTTTTTATGTTTCTTTATTTTTATGCATAACAGACACTATTCCTGAAGTCATTAATTTAAAAAAATATTTAATCTTCACCCAAGTATATGATTTTATTGATTTTTAAGAGAAAGAAAAGCAGAGAGAGAGAAAGAAACATTGATGGAAAAGAGAAACATCGATTAGTTGCCTCCTGTATGTGCCCTCATCAGGGATTGAACCCACAACCTAAATACGTACCCTGTGCCCTGACAGGAATTGAACCTGCAATCTTTTGGTGTATGGGAAGACACCCCAACCAACTGAGCCACCCAGCCAGGGCTGGAAGTTATCAGTTTTAAAGCCTCAGTCCCCTTTTTTTTCACTCTGTCCCAATGTATGTCTATGGATGTATAAAAAGCATTAAATGCTTGCTTCGTATATATGAAATTTAAGACAAAATACGTATTTGTGTACATATTTCTTTAAAAAGTAAGCTATGGTATGGATAGAGGAAAAGTAGAGGGTATAGGTGGTCTCTGATAGTATTTCCTCTTTAAGTTAGAAGTGACTCTCACAGATACACTCTTAAAATGGACTATTACTTATCCAGAGGAAAAATACAAATCTTTCAACAGCTCTGGCTTTAATCTCATATTCGCTCTGACCATATAAAATATAATTTAGTTATTTAAAATGGAAAATTACCTAATATACAAGATAGTTTAATGACGTAGTATATAAAAATTACTTTGCCAATAGTTTCAGCATAGATTCTTAGTAAACACCTACTATTTTATATATATATATTTCATTAGTTTTTACAAAGAAAAATTTTAAACATACATCCACATAGGGACATTAACTTAATAAACAACATGTATTCATCACCTATCCAAAATTTACCATTCAGTAAACCATTTAAAAACTATAATCCCTTCCATCTTTACTGTTTTCTTATAATTTTTTGTGTTGTTGTGGATAACAGGTCCTTCACCATGTGGTTATCTACAATCTGGATTTTGCTGTTGGCATAAATATGATGTTATTTAAGATGTTTCTCCACCTCACAAATTTCCTGTAAATTGGAAGCTATATCTGGAGACTTGAGCTTAATCTACATTTTTTA
The DNA here is from genome assembly GCF_014108415.1 of Molossus molossus. Taxonomy (NCBI): domain Eukaryota; kingdom Metazoa; phylum Chordata; class Mammalia; order Chiroptera; family Molossidae; genus Molossus; species Molossus molossus. The sequence continues at coordinate 161,075,178 of NW_023425344.1, read as the reverse complement.
AAATATCTGATACCCAATGGCTAATTTAGTTGATATGTCACTATGTTACTATTTCACCAATCATGTGTCCCCATTTGCTTGAATGGTTTATTTATGAAATCTTTTAAAGCTTTGGATTCAAATGATCCACAAATCAAAGGGAGGTGTTTATTCTTTCATCAGAAATGTCTGACCCTTTTCTCACCGCGATTTCTATTTGGTACCCAGTCTTTGCCTATACTAGACTCTCAAGGGCTGGCTGATTGACTAGCAGATTTCTCCATGACCATTTGCAATAACTCAGTGATTCAACAAATAACTAGTACAATTTGTCTATGTTAGCCATTTTTTTAAGTGGTGTTTTTTTAAAATAAATGTACAATGAATGCTTAAGGAGCTTATTTACATCCAAGTAATACTCATTGACTATCTTGAAATATCTCACTACTCACGTGGGGACAAAAATCTAGCCATGGTAATATTCAATTTTGGGTTTGTATTGTGTCTGTTTGGTCTTATTTTCACGTATTTCTTCTGATAAGTAAATGTGTCTATATTTCTAGACAAGAACACCAGCTGTTGGCTTTGTTGATCAACTCAATTACATATCTGGACTCATTTCATTACACTCATCTTTCTACTTTTATCAATTCAACGTTTTATTTGTATTTTTTTCATTTTTAAAATTAAGATAAAGTACATATAACATATATTTACAAACCTAACAATTTTAATTTCTTTTATTTAAAATTTTCCCAGATGTATTATGGTATAATGGACAAATAACCTCATAATATATTTAAAGTAAATAACATGAATATTTGATATATGTATATATTGTGAAGTAATTTCCACCAGCAAGCTAATTAACACATATATCAGTTCAGTTAGTTTTTATTTATTTAATTTTGTTGAGAATGCTTAAGATCTACTCTCTTAGCAAATTCAATTACACAATATAGTATTATCCACTGCAGTTACCAGGCTGTACATTCTATCTCCAGGACTAATTCATCCTACATAACTGAAATTTTGTACCCTTAGAGCAACTTCTCCCCAATTTCCCCACCTCACAGCCCTGGCATCCATGATTCTACTCTTTGTATTTGAATTTAACTTTTAAATTTCCCATATCTATGAGATCAATGCAATATTCTGCGTCTCATTTATTTTACTTAGCATAATGTCCTCTGGGTTCATCTATTTTGTCACAAATGTTAGGGTCTCCTTCTTCAATTTTCATCAATTCATTCATCAATGGACATTTAAGATCTTGGCTATTGTGAATAATGCTGCAATAAAGATGGGAGTGCAGATAATTTTTTGACATACTGTTTTCATTCCCTTCACATATGTACTCAGAAGTGGGATTGGTAGATCATAGAGTTGTTCTATTTTTAATTTCTTGAGGAACCTTCATACTACTTTCCATAGTGACTATACCAGCTTATACTCTTACCAACAGTGTAGTGGGGTTCCCTTTTTATCTATATCCTGCACAGCATTTGTTATCTCTTGTCTTATTGATAATAGACATTCCAACAGGTGTAAGGACATATCTCACTCTGGGTTTGATTTTCATTTTCCTGATGATTAGTAGTATTGAGTATCTTTTCATGTATCTATTTGCCATTTGTATATCTTTCTTTAGAGAAATGTCTATTCAGGTCTTTGTACATTTTTTAATTATATCATTTTTGCTTGTTTGTTTTGCCATTGACTTGTATGATTTTCTTATATATTTTGAATATTATCCTTATCAGATATGTGGTTTTCAATATTTTTCCCATTTCGTAGGTCGCCTTTTTATTTTTACTTTTTTGCTGTATGTAAGCTTTTGAATTTGAGGTAGTCACATTTGCTTTTCTTTTGTTGCCTTTCATTTCGCTGTCATATCCAAAAATCACTGCCAAAATATCTACCCTCCATTTTCTTTTATGAATTTTATGGTTTTAGTTTTCATGTTAAAGTCTTTAATCTATTTTGAGTTGATTTATATATGTCATGAGAGATAAGGGTATAAATCCATTCTTTTGCATGTAAAGAGTTTTCCCAACACACTTGTTGAATGGATTATCCTTTTCCTATTGTGTTTTCTCTGTGCCTTTGTTGAAAATTAACCGACCATATATACATGGGTTTACTTCTGATATCAGGAAGTGTGATAGATACCTCCAGCTTTGCTCTTCTTGCTTAAGTTTGCTTTAGTCATTCGGGATCTTCTGGGTCCATATGGACTTATTAAGACTTTCTCCATTTCTGTGAAAAATGCCATTGGAATTCTTATACAGCTTGCATTAAATCTGTGCATCATATTGGATAGTGTGGACATTTTAACATTATAATCCTTCCAATCCATGAACACAGCATATCTTTCTATTTGTTTCCCCTTCAATTTCTTTCATCAGTGCCTTACAGGTTCCTGCGCACAGATCTACAACCTCCTTGGTTAAACGTATGACTAAGTGTTCTATTCTTTTTTGATGCTGTTGTAAATCAGATTGCTTTCTTAAGTTCTCTTTCTGAAAGTTTGTTGTTAGTGTATAGAAACACAACTGACTTTTGTAGATTGTGTATCCTGCAACTTTGCTGAATTTGTTTATTAGATCTAACAGTCTTTTGGTGGAGGTGCTGGGGTTTTATATGTGTAAAATCACATCATCGCAAACAAATAATTATAATTCTTCCTTTTGGATGCATTCTATTTCTTTTTCTTACTTAGTTGCTCTGAATGTAACTTTCAGCTTTTCACCATTGAATATGTTAGCTGTGGCCTTGTCTCCCATCCAAGTACTAACCAGGCTCGACCTGCTTAGCTTCCGAGATCAGATGAGATTGGACACATTCAGGGTGGTATGGCTGTAGACGGCCTTGTCATATATGACCTAGTACACTGAGGTACATTCCATCCATACCTTATCTGTTGAGTTTTTTTTTGTTTGTTTTTAAGAATGGACTCATTAATTTTGCTTATAATTGTATTATTGCTATGATTATTGCTTTTTAGACAGAGAAGGCAACATGGATGTGAAAGTGAAACATGAACCAGCTGCCTCCTGCACACCTTCTATCAAGGACCAAGCCTGTGACCCTGCATGTGCCCCAACCAGCAAATGAACCGGCAACCTTTTGGTGTGCAGGACAATGCCCAACCATTTTGGAAGATCCTGGGTCTTTGCTGGGAGGAGGCAGTGAGAGCCCCTAGGGCCCAGTAACCTGAGCCCACCAGCGCACTTGGCACCATCGGGCCAGTGGACACTCTGTGTCCACACAGACCAATGCACAGTAGCGGAGCTCCCAAGGTGCTGGTCACGAAAGCCGCAGACAGCCCGGAGCCCGGCACCATTCCCCATAGCAGCAGCTCAATCAGAGTCTAGATATACCCCCAGCAACAGAGGCTTGGGAGCAGACATCCACCCCCAGGCAACAGAAGCACAGACAACCAGCTGAGAACCATCCCTAAACACTACAGCAAAAGCTGAGCAGGAGTTGAGCCCCACGGGGCAGCAGCACTCCCCAGATGCCAGCTGAGGGACCTGGGGCTCCAGAGGCCTGTGCAGTCAAGTAGCCCACAAGAGCAGTGGGAAACCAGAGCCCAAGAGAGACTGGTACAATCCAGCTGTTCACCCTCAGGAACTGAAGGGTGCTAGGGCACCAGAGAGGCCTGCAAAACCCAGCAGGGACTCTGCCACCCAGGTACCCACGGGAACTGCGGGGTGCTGAAGCAACAGAAAGGCCTGTGCCACCCAGCAGAGACTGTGCTATCTAATTACCCCCAGGACCTGGGGGTGCTGAAGCACCAGAGAGGCCTGTGTGACCTAGCAGGGACTGCACAATCTAGTTACCCATGGGACCTGTGGGGTGCTGAAGCACCAAAGAGTCCTGCGCAACTCAGCAGGGACTGTGCCATCCAGTTACCCGTGGTAACTGCAGAGTGCTGAAGCAACAGAGAGGCCTGTGCAACCCAGCAGCCCATAACACAGGCATAGAGCCTGGTTCCCAATGGGACTGTGCGATCCAGTTACCCGTGGGACCTGCAGTGTGCAGGGGCACCAGGAAGGCCTGGGTGACTCAGCTGTGCACAAGATAGACATAGAGGATGTGAAAATGGAGGCAGAGTGAATATAAGTTACGCAGAGGATCTCCCAGGACCAAATGGGAATTACAGCTAAAATAAAGACAAATCTTCAGATAAAAGCAACAGAAAAGCAGCAGAACAGATCCATACAACCAGGGACACTGATAGGATCTGTGGAGGCACAAGAGGGTGGCAGGCTGGGAGCCCATGGACAGCAGCAGTCTTAGCTGTGAGCAGCGCCCTTGGGGAAAAAAGACCAAGCCCGCTCCACAGCACAGAGAGCCAGGACACAGTGCTAATATAGCCACAGCCACTCACCTGGGGGTTATGGCAGAGGGAGGGAAGACTGGGCTGGAACTCTGTGGTGACAACCGGGATTTGGAGGCACTCAGAGTGTTTGCTGAGTTGCAACCACAAAGAACAGTGGCCAGTGTGCTCCTTCCTAGAGCTGTGAAGAAAGCAGCAGCCCTCCTCTGCCCCTTGGAGATTCAGCCTTTCCCAGGTGGGACAAAGAAATGCAAATTGAGGCTCATTTATAACCAGCATCTATTCCAACCTCTGGAAATCCTCTTATGCAGAACACCAGGGCTACATTCCAAGGCACTGAGTAACTGAGACTACTAGCCACCAGGAAAAAGCTAGAGGATAACTGAACCTTTCCTGGGCTTACAAATCTACCCAGGAAAGTAAGACTTGACAGTGGTGTTTAACATGGACTTACCCAGGCTCATCCAAACCCAGTAGAGGGAGCCACAAACAGCAGAACACCAACACCCACAGGGAAAATTTGGCAGGCTCCAAAACCCACTGAGATAGACATAAATGGTGAAACAAAGACACAAATCCCAAATGAAAGAACAAGAGAACTTTATTGAAGATGAGATTAATGAAATGCAGCTAAGCAAATTATCAGAGGTAGAGTTCATAGCCATGATCTTGAGGAAGCTCAACAGCATGAGTAAGGATATCAGCACCATGAGTAAAGATATATAAACATTGAAAACCAACCAAGTAGAAATGAAGAATGACATAGCAGAAATTAAGAACACATTGGAAGGATTAATCAGCAGAGTAGAGGAAGCTGAGGACTGGATTCGTCAATTAGAAGACAGGGTAGAAAAAATCAACCACTCAGAAAACCAAAAGTAAAAAACAATTAAAAAACAGCTTAAGAGAACTGTGGGGCAACTGGAAATGTAATAACATTCGCATCATAGGAGTCCCTGAAGAGGAAAAAAATGGGCAAGGGTTAGAAAGAAATATTTGACATAAATAGTGACAGATAACTTTCCTAACTTGGTGAAGGAAGAAGGCATTCAAGTTCAAGAATCACAGAGAGCTCCAAGTAAGAAGAACCCAAACAAGCCCACACCAAGACACATAGTAATTAAAATGCCAAAAATTCAAAACAAAACGAGAATCCGAAAGGCAGCAAGAGATAAGCAACAAGTTACCTACAAAGGAACCCCCATAAGTTCATCAGCTAATTTCTCAACAGAAACACTACAGGCCAGAAGAGAGTGAATGAAGTAATCAAGGTCATGAAAAACAAGGATCTGAATCCAAGACTACTCTACCCAGCAAGATTATCATTCAAAATAGGTCAAATAAAGAGCTTCCCAGACCAAAAAAAAAAAAACAGACCAAGGGAATATATTAGCACCAAACCAGCACTGCAAGAAAGATTAAAGGACTGCTGTAATTAACTGGAGAAGTAGGAAGAAAAATAGAACCACACTAAAAAAAATGGCAATAAATAAGTACATATCAATTATCACCTTATGTGAATGGTTTTTTTTTTTTTATTTTTTTTTTTATTTTATTTTTTTTTATTGATTAATTTTTGTTACAAATGATTCTCCTTTTTTCCCCCAGTGGTTCCCCCCTCCCCCTTCCCTCCCCGCCCCTTCCCCCGATTGTTGTCCATGTCCACTGTTCATGCCTATATGCATATAAATTCTGTTGTTCATCCCTCTCTCAGCTCCCCACTCCTTAGGGGATTGTCCTCAAACTGTTATGTTCATTATATTCCAGAAATCAGTGAGATCATATGAAATTTGTCTTTCTCTGAATACTCCAATAAAAAAGACACAAAGTAGCCGATTGGATAAGAAAGCATGACTCACATATATGTTGTTAACAAGAGACCCACCTCACAACAAAAGAGTCACATAGCTTGAAAGTGAAGGGATGGAAAAAAATCTTCCAAGCAAATGGAAAGCAAAAAAAGCCAGGGTAGCAATACACATATCTGATAAAGTAGATTTCAAAATAAAGACCATAACTAGAGAAAAAGAATGCCACTACATAATATTAAAAGAATCTATCCAACAGGAAGATATAACCTTGATAAACATATATGCAACCAATTTAGGAACACCAAATATATTTAAAAACTTCTGGAGTACTTCAATGGAAAAATTAACAGCAATACAATGATAGCAGGGGACTTCAACACCCTGCTGTCATCACTGGATAGATCTTCTAGACAAAAAATTAACAAGGAAACACAGACCTGAAATGAAGCTCTAAATCAAATGGATTTTATAGATATCTACAGAGAATTACACTTCAAAACTGCAGAATTCACATTCTTCTCAAGTGCACATGGGACATTCTCAAAGATAGACCACATGTTAGGGCACAAACTAAGTCTCTACAAGTTCAAGAAGATTGAAATCATATCAAGCATCTTCTCAGATCACAATGGCATGCAACTAGAAATCAATTGCAATAAGAACATGGAAAGACATTTGAAAACATAGAGGCTAAATAGCATGTTATTGAACAACAAATGGGTTACCATGGAGATCAAGGAAGAAATTAAAAACTTCCTTGAAACAATTGAAAATGAACACACAACAACACAAAATCTGTGGGATGCAGTGAAAGCAGTTCAGAGAGGGAAGTTCATAGCACTACAGGCCTACCTCAAGCAGCAAGAAAAATTTCTAATAGACTATCTAACCTCACAACTTAAGTAACTAGAAAGCATACAAAAAGAAAACCCCAGAGCAAGTAGAAGGAAGGGAATAGTAAAGATCAGAGCAGAAATAAATGACATGGAGACCAAAAAAAAAAAAAAAAAAATTCAAAGGATCAATGAAACAAAGAGCTGGTTCTTTGAAAAGATAAACAAGATTGATGTAACTTTAACTAGACTCACCAGAAAACAAAGAGAAAGAAACCAAATACACAAAATCAGAAATGAAAGAAGAGAAATAATAACTGCCACCACAAAAATACAAAGGATTATTAACCAATACTATAAACAATTATACAGCAACAAATTTGATAATCTAAGCAAAATGAACAAATTTCTAGAGACACATAGTCTCCCAAAACTGAACAGGGAAGAGATAGAATACTTGAACAGACCAGTATCAATTAAGGAAATTGAAGATGTAATCAAGACTCTCCCAGCAAATAAAAGACCTGGCCTGGACAGCTTCACAGGGAAATTTTACTGAACATTCAAAGAAGAACTAATACCTATTCTCCTCAAACTATTTCAAAAAATTAAAGAAGAAGGAAGATTTTCAAACTCATTTTATGAGGCCAGCATGATTCTAATTCCACAACCAGCAAAAGACATTATAAAGAAAGAAAACTACAGGCCAATATCCCTGATGAACATAGATGCCAAAATCCTAAACAAAATACTAGCAAATCGAATCCATCAATATATCAAAAAAAAAAAAAAAAATTATTCACCATGACCAAGTGGGATTCATCCCAGTGATGCAAGGCTGGTACAATATTTGCAAATCAAGAAATGTGATACACCACATAAACAAAATGAAAGAAAAAATCATATAATCATATCAATAGACACTGAAAAAGCTTTCAACAAAATCCAGCACCCATTTCTGATAAAATTGTTCAGCAATGGGGGAATGGAGGAATCATATCTCAACATAATAAAGGCCATGAATGAAAGACCTACAGTCAACATCAAACTAAATGGGCAAAAATTAAATTATTTTCCTTAAGAACAGGAACAAGACAGGGATGCCCACTTTTACCACTCTTATTTAACATAGTACTGGAAGTCTTAGCCACATCAATCAGACAGGAAGAAAATAAAAGAGATCTAAATGGGAAGGGAAGAAGAAAAACTGTCATCATTTGCAGATGACATGATACTATACATAAAAAACCCCAACGACTCCATCAAAAATGTACTAGACTTAATAAATGAATTTGGCAAAGTAGCAGGATACAAAATTAACGTCAAGAAATCGATGTCATTCTCATACACCAATGATGAACTCATAGAAAGAGAAACTGGAAAAACAATCCCATTTACCATCATGGCAAAAAAAATTAAGATACCTAGGAATTAACTTAACCAAAGAAATAAAGGACCTATTCGAAAAAAACGACAGGTCATTGAAAAAATAAATAGAGGAAGAAATAAGAAAGTGGAAGCACATACCTTGTTCATGGGTTGGAAGAATTAACATCAGTAAAATGTCCATACTACTCAAAGCAATCTATAGATTCAATGCAATTCCCATCAAAATACCAATGACATACTTCACAGAACTAGAAAAAAATACTTCAAAAGTTCATATGGAACCAGAAAAGACCTTGAATAGCCACAGCAATCTTGAAAAAGAAGAACAAAGTAGGAGGGATCACATTACCAGATTTCAGGTTATACTACAAAGCCACTGTACTAAGAACAGCTTGGTACTGGCACTGGCACAAGAACAGACATATAGACCAGTGTAACAGAACAGAGAACTCAGAAATCGACCCAAGGCAATATGCTCAATTAATATTTGACAAAGGTGGCAAGAGCGTACAGTAGAGTAAAGACAGACTCTTTAATAAATGGTGTTGGGAAAATTGGACAGCTATATGCAAAAAAAAACAAAAAACAACAAAAAAAAAATGAAACCAGACCATCAACTTACACCATACACAAGAATAAACTCAAAATGGATAAAAGACTTAAATGTGACTCATGAATCCATAAAAATCCTAGAAGAAACTGTAGGCAACAAAATTTCAGACATCATACGCAGCAGAATTTTGACTGATACATCACCTAAGGCAACAGAAACAAAGGAAAAAGTGAACACATGGGACTACATCAAACTCAAAAGCTTCTGCACAGCAAAAGATATAATCATCAAAATGGAAAGGCAAATGACTGTATGGGAGAGCATAATTGCCAATGATATATCAGATAAGGGGTTAATTTCCAATATATATAGAGTGCTCATACAACTCAACAAAAGGAAGACAAGGAACCCAATTAAAAAATGGGCAGAGGAACTTAATAGACACCTCTCCAAACTGGACATACAAATGTCTAAGAGACATATGAAAAAATGCTCAACATCACTAATCATCAGAGAGATGCAAATTAAAACAACAATGAGGGATCACCTCACACCTGTCAGAATGGCCACCATCAACAAATCATCAAACCACAAGTGTTGCCGAGGGTTGGACAAAAAGGGACTCTTGTTCACTGTTAGTGGAAATGCAGACTGGTGCAGCCACTATGGAAAACAATATGGTGTTACCTCAAAAAATTAAAAATTGAATTGCCATTTGACCCCGTGATCCCACTTCTAGGAATATACCTTAAGAAGCCTGAATCACCCATCAGAAAGAATATATGTACCCCCATGTTCATAGGAGCACTATTTAAAATAGCTAAATCTGGAAATAGTCCAAATATCCATCAGTAGATGAATGGATAAAAAAGCTGTGGTACATCTACACAAGTACTATGCAGTTGTAAGTAAGAAAGACCTCTTATCTTTTGAGACGAGATGGAGGGACCTGGAAAGTGTCATTCTAAGCGAAACAAGCCAAACAGAGAAAGACAAGTATCATATGATCTCACTTATTTGTGGAATATAATGAACATAACAGTCTGAGGAATGGGGTAGTCTCAGAGATGTGGAAGTGGGGTACAGACTGACAATCCCCAGAAGAGGGGGTGGTGGAGGAGAGATAAACCAAAGAACTTATATGCATGTATGCATGAACAATGGACGTGGACAACCAAGCTGGGGACAAGGCGGGGAGGGAGGAGGAGTGGGGAATCAGTGGGGGAAAAAGGAGAAACATCTGTAACAAAAATAAATTAATAAAAATGAATAAATAAATAAAAGTAGTAACTGACTTGATAAGCCACATTTTATTGGTTGCCTTCAATTTCCTTTTTTATATACCCATTCTCCTATCAAAATTACTTCATCTGTCAATTATATTAATTGTACTAGTATTTTTCTTATGATCTACTTGGAAAGTAACTAGATTAAAACAGTTATGCCAGAGTGGCTATATGGTGAATATGCTCAGGAGAGGATACAGAAACAAATTACTTGTTGACCAGAAAGTAACTAGACTTTCATAGCTGATAGCATGTAAAAACCGTCATGCTAAGTCATCCCCACCATGGTAAAAGGCAGCTACTGTACCTTTCAGTTTCTGTCTCTGAGAAAAACTGACCTTGGTCAGCTTATTTAGATTTTAGAGAAAGCACATAACCCATTTGAAAATTCTAATTTTATGAATTCATTATATAATTCTGATGGCAGTTTTGATTAGGATTCAGAATAAGTGGATGCTCTGTATTAGATTCAAACTGCTGTACAAGTGGCTCTGCCCTTTGTCCCATATAACCTAGTACTTTTCATGGTGCTTATAGTACTGATAGTAGGTTGAGAAATTCTGTGGCGTCCTTGACAAGTGCCAGTAAGGGACTCCTAGGGCTCCATAGTAAGCCCATGCTCTCTATAGCAGAGCATTAACTATTCAAACGCAGCTCCTGGCATGCTGTTGTGCCCTATTAGAAATTACACGCCTGCTCATCATACATCAAGTGGCTATCTTACCAGAGTACCCTAGCATATACAATTTATTATCAGATCTATCAAGCTATAAGGTCCAATGCACATAGTAGCAATTCATCGAATGGTTGAAATAGTGCATTCAGGGAGGAGCTCACACAGGTTTAGAGGGCACAAATGGATAGATGGCTTAGATTCCTTTGTCACCTACAACTGCCACACCAAATTCTCTCCCTCACCTTGAGCTGTGGCCTTGTGCAGGGAGAAGTATTTCTGTATAACCAAGTGATGAGTAAGAAAACATTCTAGGCCTGGTTTAACCACATGTGGAAAACCCAAATATAATATAAACAGAAAAAAACAACTGAACATAACTCTATTATAAATAATAACATATAAACATTCCATAGGGTGGAAAAGAACATCAGTAAAGTTGGAAAACAGTGTTTGGACCACCTTTGTTTATGATGAAAGAAAAAAGTATTTACTTTAGTTAATAGTGTACTTTAGTTATTAAATTTGATTTTCACAAAGGTATGGGTAAGCAATTCTTAAATTACTTTATGTATACTGTGGGATTGAGTATGTAAATAAATATAACATGCATACTAAGATGTGATTCTGCCTCTCAGAGAAAGGAGTCACTGTGGTGATGTATTAGAATTAGAGTTATTAGTATGAATTCATGGTTTTATATATAAACATACACAGAAACACGCACACAAAAAGATATATAGACATAACGATCTCTCGTGTGTGTGTGTATAACAATAAATATATTAGGCAACTTGCAATTAGAATTGTTATTACTAAATAGGAAAAATATGGAAATAGAAAATTGCATTAATTCCTAAGGCCAATACAGCCATGAAAGGAGTTGACTCCTAGGTCAAACTGGATGAAAGCCTGCATAAAATAAGCCCACATTTTTTGTTTCTACTCTTAACGTTGTAACACTTTTAGATCCCAGGCACCTTTGCAATGAGGGAGGGGAAATGAAGGAAATATACAGAGTATGAGCAATAACTTGCTTTGTTGAGGCTATTGAAATATGATACACTTAGGTAAAGTAGGTCCACTCATTACAGTTAACTTTACCATAGTTCACTACAATAAGAGTTTGTGATAAAGGATAAATTATTTGTCTCCACTTTGCATCATCATTTGGAAATTTATGATATTTGGGTAGTTCATGAGGAGAAGTGTTTGTGGGCAGTTTGCTATCTTATATGTACTAACTTATCTGGCACTCTTAGGTGATTATTTTAGGGTCATCTAGAGTACATCAGTATATCTCATGTATAGTAAGGCTATATTAAGTTATCACTGACTTTGTTGATTCATATAAGGAATAGGATAATGGGTTTTAAAAATATCATTGCATAGCTAATTGTCTCTGTCAAAGTCTTTCTCTTTTTCTATTTGCTTTGCCTGGCCTATTCTCCCTATTTTATTCTGATATGTTAATTTTTTAAATGGTTGTTAAAGACTATTAGCTCTAAGGTCAAATTGATGTAGGTTTGAACCCAAGGTTACCCATTTATTTAATGTTCTAAGTTATGTTGAAGAAATGAATTATTTCTACTGCTGCAATGACCAAGGTGAAAAGGGATAAACGATATTATATTCTTAATATAATCGATTTGCAATAAGAGTTAATAGTTACTTATATTCACTGTAATGCCAGGCATTTTGATAATAATTTTAATATAAAAATTCCCAAATAATTCTCAAAACAACTGTAACCTAAGTACTATGCTCACACCCAGTTAGCAAAAGAAACTGGTTATTAGAAACTGAAGTGATTTAATGTAAAATTGAGTCTAGAAACTGTAATGGAGCATGGCTCTGAGTGCTTATCAGAGTCAATAATGTGTTTCCAAATTTATTTATTTATATGCATTCATTTATTCATTCGGTGTCAGAACCTGTTCATTTATTCATTCAGTGTCAGAAAGCTAGATGCTTTCTATAGATACATATAACTTGGTTTTGCAAGTGTATTAACCCCCATAATAAAAAAAATTACAACAATGCAAATATAACATTGTGTGTTTATGTAAAAAAAGAACATACAAATAAAAATTGTAGATTTGAAATTCTCCAAATTTCCAAAAAAAAAAAAAAAATCACACACAAAAAAACAGAGGCTAAAGTGATTCCTTTTTTTTTTTTTTTTCAGTTTCCATAAAAAGCATTACATAATTCCTTAAGAAAAATCAAATCAGGATACTTATTTTGTATACTTTACCAAATTAATGTATCAGTTCTAGTAGTATTTTGGTGAAATCTTTATGGTGGTCTACATACAATGTCATGTCATTTGCAAATAATGATAGTTTTACTACTTTTTCCTTTCCAACTTAGATGTCATTTATTTCTTTTTCTTGTCTGATTACTGTGGCTAGGATTTCTAGTACTAAGTTGAATAAGAGTGGTGAAAGTGTTGTAGCAGCATTATTTACAATAGCTAAATCAGGAAACAGCCCAAATGTCCATCAGTAAACGAATGGATAAAAAAGCAGTGGTACATATACACAATGGAGTACTATGCAGCTGTAAGAAAGAAAGATATCTTATCCTTTGAGACGACATGGAGACACCTGGAAAGTGTCATCCTAAGCGAAGCAAGGCAAACAGAGAAAGGCAAGTATCATATGATCTCACTTATTTGTGGAATATAATGAACATAACAGTCTGAGGAATGGGGTAGTCCCAGAGATGTGGAAGTGGGATACAGACTGACTATCCCCAGAAGAGGGGTGGGGGGAAAAGATAAACCACAGAACTTATATGCATGTATGCATGAACAACGGACATGGACAACAAAGCTGTGGAGATGGCGGGGGAAAAAGGAGAACCATCTGTAACAAAAATAAATAAATTAATTTAAATAAAAAAACAAACAACAAAAAAAAGAGTGGTGAAAGTGGACATCCTGTCTTGTCCCTGATCTTAAGGGGAGTGCTTGTAGTTTTTAGCCATTGAGTATGATGTTGGCTGTGGTTACATTGAGGTATGTTCCCTCTATTTCCACTTTGCTTGGAGTTTTTATCATAAGTGCTGGGTTTTATCAAATGCTTTTTCTGCATCTATTGAAAGAAAGCCATCAACAAAGTGAAAAGACAACCCACTGAATGGGAGAACATATTCACCAATGATGCATATCATAAGGTGTTAGTTAATATCCAAAATTTATAAAGAACTAATACAACTCAACATCAAAAATAAACAAACAATATAATTAAAAAATGGGCAAAGGACCTGAATAGACACTTCTCCAAAGAGGATACCAACAGACATATAAGAAGATGCTTAATGTCACTAATCATCAGAGAAATGCAAATTAAAACTACAATGAGATATGACCTCACACCTGCCAGAATTACGATCACCATTAAATCAACAAATGACAAGTATTGTAGAGGGTGTGGAGAAAAGGGAACTCTCATGCACTGTTGGTGGGAATACAGATTGGTGTAGCCACTGTAGAAAGCAGTATGGAGTTATCTCAAAAAGCTAAAAGTGGAAACTGCATTTTGACCCAGTAATTTTGCTTCAAGGAATATATTCAAAGAAACACTGATTTGAAAGAATATATGCACCCCTATATTCATCTCACTATTATTTACAATAACCAAGATTTGGAAGCGGCCCAATCGTCCATCAGTAGATAAGTGGATAAAAATGTTTCTGGTACATTTACACAATGGAATACTACTCAGCCATGAAAAGAAAGAAATCTTATCCTTTGTAATAGCATGGATGAACCTGGAGAGCATTATGCTAAGTGAAATATGCAAGACAAAGAAAGACAAGTACCATATGATTTCACTTTTATGTGGAATCTAATTAATAAAATATACTAACAAATAAAATGCAAACAGATTGACAGATAAAGAACAGTCTGACAGCCCTGGCCAGTTTGGCTGAGCGGTTAGAGCATCGGCCTGCAGTCCAGAGAGACCCAGGTTCGGTTCCCACTAAGGGCACGTACCTCAGTTGCAATTAGTCCCTGGCTCTGGTTGGTCATGTAGGTGGCAGTCACTCGTTGTGTCCCTTTCACGTCGATGTTTCTCTCTTTCTCTCTGAATCTCTCTCCCTCCCACTCTACCTAAACAAAAAATGGAAAAATATCCTCGGGTCAGGATAAAAAAATCTGTCAGAGGGGAAGGGGGTTACACAGATGGGTGAAAAGATGAAGGAACTAAGCAAAAAAAAATCATAGACACAGACAACAGTATGGTGATGACAAGAGGGAAAGAAAGGTAGGGGCATTAGAAGAAGGTATGGATGGATAAATGGTGATGGAGGGAGACTTGACTTGGGGTGGTGAACACACACACACACACATACAGAAATAGAGGAAGAGACATGAACTGAGAACTGCAGAATGTTGATGATTGTTGAATCTGGATAATGGATACCTGGAGGTTCATTATTCTTTTTAATTTGGATTTAAATAAACATTACAAACATCCTTCAGTTTGAATACAATAAGATCTGATATTTTCTTCATGATCATATAGTATTACACAATATCAATATACTATACTTTTCTATACCTCTACTAATGGGTATTTAGATTTTACCCTTTTTTTCTCTTACAAAGCACACTGTGAATTATTTATTTATTTTTTAAAGCAAAAGTGTTTTTATTTATTTTTCTTTTTTTATTTGTTATTGATTTTATTTATTATTTTTTAATTTATTATTATTATTTTTTTGTTACAGATGTTTCTCCTTTTTTACCCTATTGGCACCTCGTTCCTCATCCCCCCGCCCTATCCCCGGCTTTGTTGTCCATGTCCTTTGGTTATGTATACATACATATAAGTTCTGTGGCTTATCTCTTCCCACACCCCCTCATACCCCCTCTTCTGAGGGATGTCAGTCTGTACCCTACTTCCATGTTTCTGGGTCTACCGTATTCCTCAGATTGTTATGTTCATTATATTCCGTATATAAGTGAGATCATGTGGTATTTGTCTTTTTCTGCTTGGCTTATTTCACTTAGGATAATACCTTCCAGGTCCCTCCATGTCATCTCAAATGATAAGAGATCTTTCTTTTTTACAGCTGCATAGTACTCCATTGTGTATATGAACCATTACTTTTTTATCCATTCATCTACTGATGAACACTTGGACTGTTTACAGATCTTGGCTATTGTAAATAATGCTTCTATGAACATGGGAGTACATATATTCTTCCTGATTGGTGTTTCAGGCTTCTTAGGGTATCTTCCTAGAAGCGGGATTACAGGGTCAAATGGCAGTTAAATTTTTAATTTTTTGAGGTAACACCATATTGTTTTCCATAGTGGCTGCACCAGTCTGCATTCCCACCAGCAGTGTACTGGAGTCCTCTTTTCTCCACACCCTGGCTAACACTTGTTGTTTGATGATTTGTTGATGGCGGCCATTCTAACAGGTGTGAGGTGATACCACATTGTTGTTTTAACTTGTATCTCTCTGATGACTAGTGATGTTGAGCATTTTTTTATATGCCTCTTGGCCATTTAATGTCCTCTTTAGAGAGGTGTCTATTCAGCTCCTCTGCCCAACTTTAATTGGGTTCTTTGTATTCCTTTTGTTGAGTTGTATGAGCACTCTCTATATATTGGAAATTAATCCTTTATCTGATATATCATTGGCAATAATGTTCTCCCATACAGTGGGTTGCCTTTCCATATTGATGATTGTTTCTTTTGCTGTGCAGAAGCTTTTGAGTTTGCTGCAGTCCCATGTGTTCATTTTTTCTTTTGTTTCTGTTGCCATAGGTGACGTATCAGTAAAAATTCTGCTGTGTATGATGTCCAAAATTTTAATGCCTACATTTTCTTCTAGATTTTTTATGGATTCACGGGTCACATTTAAGTCTTTTATTCATTTTGAGTTGATTTTTGTGTATGATGTAAGTTGATGGTTTAGTTTCATTTTTTTTTTTTTTTGCATGTAGCCCTCCTATTTTCTTAACACCATTTATTAAAGAGTCTGTCTTTATTCCACTGTATGCTCTTGCCACCTTTGTCAAATATTAATTGAGCATATTGCCTTGGGTCCATTTCTGGGTTCTCAGTTCTGTTCCACTGGTCTATATGCCTGTTCTTGTGCTAGTACCAGGCTGTTTGGATTACAGTCGCTTTGTAGTATAACCTGATATCTGATATTGTGATCCCACCTATTTTGTCCTTCTTTTTCAAAATTGCTGTGACTATTCGGGGCCTTTTTTGGTTCCATATGAACTTTTGAAGTATTTGTTCTAGTTCTGTGAAATATGTCATTGGTATTTTGATGGGGATTACATTGAATCTATAGATTGCTTTGGGTAGTATGGACATTTTAATGATGTTAATTCTTCCAACCCATGAACAAGGTATGTGCTTCCACTTCTTTATATCTTCCTCTATTTATTTTTCCAATGTCCTGTAGTTTTCTGCAAATGGGTCCTTTATTTCTTTGGTTAAGTTAATTCCTAGGTATCTTAATTTTTTTGCTGCGATGGTAAATGGGATTGTTTTTTTAGTTTCTCTTTGTGTGCATTCATCATTGGTGTATACGAATACCATTGATTTCTTGACGTTAATTTTGTATCCTGCTACTTTGCCAAAATCATTTATTAAGTCTAGTAGATTTTTGATGGAGTCTTTAGGATTTTCTATGTATAATATATCATCTGCAAATAATGACAATTTCACTTCATCCTTTCCGATTTGGATCCCTTTTATTTTTACTTCATGTCTGATTGCTGTGGCTAAGACTTCCAGTACCATGTTAAGTAAGAGTGGTGAAAGTGGGCATCTCTGTCTTGCTCCTGTTCTTAATGGAAATGTTTTTAGTTTCTGCCCATTGAGTATGATGTTGGCTATAGGTCTTTGATATATGGCCTTTATTATGTCGAGATATAATCCCTCTATTCCCCCATTGCAGAGCATTTTTATCAGAAATGGATGCTGGATTTTGTCGATTGCTTTTTCAGCGTCTATTGATATGATCATGTGGTTTTTCTTCTTCTTTTTTTTTAATGTGGTGTATCACATTTATTGATTAGTGAATATTGTACCAGCCTTGCATTCCTGGAATAAATCCCACTTGGTCATAGTGGATAATTTTTTTGATGTATTGCCGGATCTGATTTGCTAGTATTTTGTCCATGATTTTGGCATCTATGTTCATCAGGAATATTGGCCTGTAGTTTTCTTTCTTTGTAGTGTCTTTTTCTGGTTTTGGAATTAGAATTATGCTGGCCTCATAGAACGAGTTTGGAAGTCTTCCTTCTTGTTTAATTTTTTGAAATAGTTTGAGGAGAATGGGTGTTAGGTCTTTTTTGATGTTTGGTAAAACTCCCTGGTGAAGCCATCTGGGCCTGGGCTTTTGTTTGCTGGGAGAGTCTTGATTACCTCTTCAATTTCCTTAGTTGTTATTGGTATGTTCAAGTTTTCTATCTCTTTACAGTCCAGTTTTGGTAGACTGTGTGTTTCTAGAAATTTGTCCATTTTGCTTAGATTGTCGAATTTGTTGACATAGAGTTGTTCATAGTAGCTGTTAACAATCTTTTTATTTCTGTGGTGTTGGTTGTTACTTGCGTCTTTCATTTCTAATTTTGAGTATTTGGGTTCTCTCTCTTTGTTTCTTGGTGAGTCTAGTTAAGGGTCCATCAATCTTGTTTATCTTTTTGAACAACCAGCTCTTTGTTTCATTGATCCTTTGAATTGTTTTTTTGGTCTCTATGTCAATTATTTCTTCTCTGATCTTTACTATTTCCTTCCTTCTACTTGCTCTGGGATTTTCTTTTTATTTGCTTTCTAATTCTTTAAGTTGTGAGGTTAAACAGTCAGTTACAAATTTATCTTGTTTCTTGAGGTAGGCCTGTAGTGCTATGAACTTCCCTCTCAGAACTGCTTTCGCTGCATCCCATAGATTTTGTGTTGTTGTGTGTTCATTTTTATTGGTTTCCAGGAAGTTTTTAATTTCTTCCTTGATTTCCTCGGTAACCTATTTGTTGTTTAATAACATGCTATTTAGCCTCCATATGTGCAAATGTCTTTGCATGTTCTTGTTGCAATTGATTTCTAGTTGCATGCCATTGTGATCTGAGAAGATGCTTGATATGATTTCAATCTTCTTGAACTTGTAGAGACTTAGTTTGTGCCCTAACATGTGGTCTATCTTTGAGAATGTCCCATGTGCACTTGAGAAGAATGTGAATTCTGTAGTTTTGGGGTGTCATTCTCTATAGATATCTATTAAATCCATTTGGTCTAGTGCTTCATTTAGAGTCTCTGTTTCCTTGCTAATTTTTTGCCTAGAGGATCTATCCAGTGCTGTCAACGGGGTGTTGAAGTCCCCTGCTAAGATTGTATTGTTGTCGATTTCACCTTGGAAGTCCTCCAGAAGATTTTTGATATATTTTGGGGCTCCTATATTGGGTGCATATATGTTTATCAAGGTTATACCTTCCTGTTGGATAGATCCTTTTAATATTATGTAGTGGCCTTCTTTGTCTCTAGTTATAGCCTTCATTTTGAAATCTATTTTATCAGATATGAGTATTGCTACCCCAGCTTTTTTTTTTTCCTTTTGCTTGGAAAATTTTTTTCCATCCCTTCACTTTCAAGGTACGTGAATCTTTTGTTGTTAGGTGGGTCTCTTGTAAATAACATATAGAAGAGTCATGCTTTCTTATCCATTCAGCTACTGTGTGTATTTTTATCGGAGCATTCAGTTCATTTATATTTAAGGTGATTATTTATATGTACTTGTTTATTGCCATTTTTGTTTAGTGTGGTTATATTTTTCTTCCTATTTCTTCTACTAATTACAGTAGTCCTTTTAACATTTCTTGCAGTGCTGGTTTGGTGATAATGTATTCCTTAGACTTTTTTTTTGTCTGGGAAGCTCTTTATTTGACCTTCTATTTTGAATAATAGCCTTGCTATGTAAAGTAGTCTTGGATTCAGATCCTTGTTTATCATGACCTGATTACTTCATGCCATTCCCTTCTGGCCTGTAGTGTTTCTTGTGAGAAGTCAGCTGAGAGCCTTATGGGGTTTCCTTTGTAGGTAACCTGTTGCTTGTCTCTTGCTGCTTTTAGGATTCTCTCTTTGTCTTTAATGTGTCTTGGTGTGGGCCTGTTTGGATTCTTCTTACTTGGGGCTCTCTGTGCTTCTTGAACTTGAATGTCTTCTTCCTTTACCAAATTAGGAAAGTTTTCTGTCACTGTTTCTTTGAATATATTCTCTAACCCTTGCTCATTTTCTTCTTCTTCGGGGACTCCTATGATGCGAATATTATTACGTTTCCAGTTGTCCCACAGTTCTTTTAAGCTGTCTTCCTGTTTTTTAATTGTTTCTTCCTTTTGGTTTCTGATTGGTTGATTTTTTTCTACCCTGTCTTCTAATTCACTTATCCAGTCCTCAGCTTCCTCTACTCTGCTTTTTATGCCTTCCAATATGTGTTTCATTTCTGATATGTCATTTTTTATCTGTTCTTGGTGGTTTTTAATTTCCAGTTGGTTTATTTTCAGCATCTCTATGTCCTTACTCATGCTGTTGAGCTTCCTCGAGATCATGGCTCTGAATTCTAGCTCTGTTCACTTGCCTAACTGCTCCACATTGATCTCATCTCCCTGGTTGTCACTTGTTCTTTCATTTGTCTTCTGTTTGTGTTTCACCTTTTTGGCTATCACAGTGGGCTTTGGAGCCTGTCAAGTTTTGCCTGTGGGTGTTGGTGTTCTGCTGTTTGTGGCTCCCTCTCCTGGGTTGAGATAAACACCACTGTCAAGTCTTACTTTCCGGATTAAAGTTGCTAGCCCGGAAAAGGTACTGTAATCCTCTAGCTTTTTGCCTGGAGGCTAGCAGTCCAGGTTACTTGAAGAGTTTTGGGTTGTAGTTGATTGATAACTCCCTCAGCTTTTCAGCATAAGGGGATTTCCCAAGGGTGGGGCAGATGCTTGTTGTCAATGAGCCTCAATTAGCATTTCAATGGCCCACAGGGTCGGGTTGGATCTCTGAGGGAGGGGCTGCTGCCTCTCCCCAGACCCCTGGGAAGGAGGAAGATGGCCACTGTCCTGCATGGCAGCAACTCAGCAAAAGCTCTGAGTGCCCTCCAAATCCCGAGTGTCCCCACACAGTTCCAGTCCAGTCTGCCCTCCCTCTGCCAGAGCCCAAGGTGAGTGGCTGTGGCTATTTCAGCCTCTGTCCCGGCTCTGCACTGTGGAGCCACTTGGGGGTTTAACCCAAGGACACTACTCACAGCTAAGGCCACTGCCGACTGTGGGCTCCCAGCCCCCACCTCGGGCCTTCGAATTTCTACCAGAATCGAGTCAGTGTCCCTGGTTATATGGTCCTCACAAGCTGCTTTTCTGTTGCTTTTTCCCTTCGATTTGTCTGTGTTATAGTTGTAATTCCAGTTTGGTTCTGGGAATCGGTCTGTGTGGCTTCCGTTCACTCTGCTGCCATTTTGGAATCTCCACTATGAATTATTTTTTAAGAATCAAATGTAATAGCAAGTTCAGTTTATTATTTTATATCTATATCTATCTATCTCTATATATGTGTGTGTGTGTGTGTGTATTTCGTTCTGTCATGATTGAAAGTTCAAAGATCTAATTTTAGAAACTAGGTGATTATTGTAAAGAAAGTTAATAGCTGTCACTGTCACAGATGCAGAGAGACGTGATGAAATTCTCCACAATTTCTGGAATAAATTCTAACACTATGCATTCTCATGATCATCCGAAAGTTGTCATTTCACTCATGCTTTTATATCTGATAGAATTTATCTCTGTAATATATCCTCTATCATTAGCTATTGATTAGGCCATAGATTTTATGCATTTGTAATAAAATAGAGTTTTATTTCCACAAATACAAGCTCAGCAGATTGTTTTATTGAGGGATACTGACCCACAGTGAAAATATGTATCAAATAACTCACAAAGTGAGAAACTTCAGTGAAGATTGGAGAATGCTCAATAAAGAAATGAAGAAGACATTGAATAGAAAAAAATAATGTTTATCTTGAATAAAGAATTTTTAAAGTAGATTTTTAACTTCTTATTATGAGCAGTTAATTAATGAAAATAATGAATTATGGTTAAAGAAACAAATAAAAAATGTAGACCATAGAAAATAAGAAATAGAAAGTAGAAACAGATAAAGACAAATTGGGTAAAGAAAAAATACATAAAAGTGACAGTAAAGAAACAAAAGAATTAATCGCAAATATAGATTTAAAATAAATTTAGGTATGAGAAAAAGAATTAAAAAAATGAAGAAAATTAAAAGCTATGGCCCTGGCCAATTTGGCTCAGCGGTTGGAGTGATGGTCTGCAGTCCGGAAAGACCCGGGTTCGGTTCCCGCTAAGGGCACGTACCTTGGTTGCAGTTTGTCCCCGGCCCTGGTTGGGTCGTGCGGGTGGCAGCCACTCAATGTGTCTCTTTCAGGTCGATCTCTCTCTCTCTCTCTCTCTCTTTCTCTCTCTCCCTCCCTCCCTCCCTCCCACTCTATCTGAACAAGAACAACAAAAAGCTGTGTGTGTGTTCAACAAAGTTTATAGTTTTAGTAAATTACTGATAAAACTCCACTGAAGCTTCCAAATTATTTCATATCACTTTCCTTTATGAAATAAAGTATTTCAGTAGTTATTAGACAAGTTTTTCAAATATTTTATCTAAAAATATCTGTACATGTATTGTAAGTGTCTCACACAAACCATGTGGTATTTTATAGGTATATGACTATACAACAGTGATAAAATGAGTGATGACAGAGTTCAGTAGATTCTAATGCTTTTCACTTTAGGAGCAATGCAAAATGAATACAGTTTTATGCCAAAGCTGTTAGCAAGTGGGTTGCCATAGATGAACCAAACCTTATTTCTTGTTGCCTCCTAAAGGAGCACTGGGTGACCCCTCGCAGATGACCTGCAAGGCCGGAATGGCATGTGGAACCACGGTGGGAGCACCACCGCACCAGGATTCGATATGGCTCTTTGGGAAAGAAACCTGTGTTTTCAGAGCTAGTGTCTCCTGTACTGTAGCTTACCTTGTGTCTGTCATTCCCAATCCTCAGACCTGGTGGGCTCTCGGGACACAAACCATGTGGACCAATGGTTCAAAATCTTATGAAGCAGGAAAAGAGAAAAGAACATTTTATCTCCACTCTTCTGAAGATGCCAGAAGAGGTCTCTAAGCTCCCAGATAAATGTAAAACACCAAGCAATATGCCCAGAATTACTAAGTGCTATAGTGCCCATCGTCAGGCTAAGAGCTATTGCTGGGGTCGGAAGGCCTGGCAACCCTCTCTAGAACCAGGGCCACCATTGCTCTCCTGGTTTGGGTGCCAACTCCAACCCCTGGTCAACCCAGATGCCCTGAAACCACAGGCAGATGCCTATGAACAGGCCCATGATGGACCACCAGACATTTATCTGGAAAACTAGCAAAGGGTAAAATCAATTATGGGCACCCAGGAGACTAACAAGGAAATAATAAATTTTACCCACCTAGAAATACAGGCAGTTCTAAAATATTTTGTTGACAAGACAGTGAAAATGGGACTGATACTTGGGAGAAGGGTGTTAACTGTGCTGTGCAAGACACAAATGACCGTCCCTGGCAGGTGGACTGAGAAGCCTTGGGAGGAGAGAGTGCTGCCTACAAGGCAGCCTCCTGGCCCCTTTCCCACTTCCCATCACCACCTTTCCATGCAGCCACCTAGAAGGTCTGCTCTAGGAGGGCTCAAGACAAAAACAATGAGCAGAAAACCTGGCTTCAGGTGCCTGAAACAGAAAAAAAGAACAAGAAAGAAAAAAAAAAATTTAAAACCTATATATAGAGGTAGAAACTAAAAGGTAGTTATACAAATTATATATAATATATGTTACATAATATATACTATATATGATACATATATATGGTCTATGATATACATATAAGTCAAAACACAGGTTTATAATTTGATCCAATTGGAGTTCCAATATGTGCTTAAAAATTTACATAACAAAAAATTTAAAAGGACTGATTGGTTTTTGTGCCTCTGCAACAAAGATTCTAATTGAACTTTAACACCTTCTAAAATGTACCAATTGATGAAGCTTTATGGACCTAATACTGGGGCTCAAATTATAGGTATGCCTGGTCATCCCATTAAATTTAATAATGGCGCCCTGGCCGGTTTGGCTCAGCGGTTAGAGCATCGGCCTGCGGTCTGGAGAGACCCGGGTTCGGTTCCCGCTAAGGGCACGTACCTCGGTTGCAGTTTGTCCCCGGCCCTGGTTGGTCGTGCGGGTGGCAGCCACTCGATGTGTCCCTTCACATCGATGTTTCTCTCCTCTCTCTCTGTTCCTCTCTCTCCCTCCCACTCTACCTGAACAAAAAATGGAAAAATGTCCTCAGGTGAGGATAAAAAAAAAAAAAAAAAAATTTAATAATGGCAATCCCTATAATCTTAGTAAAGTAACCAAATATAATACAGACACAGAAGTGGGGAGGAGTTATTTTAACTATAGGCTTTCCTAAATTTCCCATAATCATAGTACCATTGCCCTAAAATATCTCATAGTTGACACAGACACTCAAACACAATGTGTAGTGCATTAAAATAATTTAAGTCTTCGACATTTACAAACTGACTTATTAAAATGGGGCTCCATGGACCTCCAATTAAAATAGTTAATATGCCCAGCCAGTGTGGCTCAGTGGTTGAGTGTCTACCCATGCACCAAGGGGTCGTCAGTTCTATTTCCGCCAGTCAGGGCACATGCTCCGGTTGTGGGCCAAATCCCCAGTGAGGGGCATGCAGGAGGCAGCCAATGAATGTTCTCTATCATAAATGTTTCTATCTCTCTCTCCCTCTCCCTTACTCTCTCTCTAAAATCAATAAAGAAAAATAAAATAAAATGGTTAATATATCCTGGGGTGGGGTAGGAAAAGATAAACCAAAGAACTTATTTGCATATGTGCATAACCAATGAACACAGACAAGAGTATGGGGAAGGCAGGAGGGGTTGGGAGCGAGGAGGAGAGAGTCAATGGGGGAAAATGGGGGGGGGGGGCATCTGTAATACTTTCAACAATAAAGATTTAAAAAATAAAAATAAAAGTTAATATGTCCTAATTGAAGTTAGAACAAGGCTTTCCAGTATTAAAACTTATTATGTAACACCTAGTTAATATGAAGGTGATTGTATCCACTGCTTCCTCATTTGACAACACAATTTTGCCTGTTCTTAAACATGGAAACAATGCATGCACCTCATGGTAGACTACTACAGACTTAATGATGTGGTTCTATCCATTACGTCCTCTACAGCTAATACCCAATATTATTAAAATTACTTATTCCATCCAAATGGCAACTGGTATTAGATTTGGCTAATATGTTCATTTCAGTGACTATTTCAATAACCTCCCTCCGTTGTAGTTTGCCTTTACCTCCAAAGGGACAGAGTTCATCTTTTCTAGGCTACATATGGGGTACCTCAATAGCTCTGTCATTACACACAGCCTTTGAAGAGAAGATATTCATTGTATCCATTTTTCTTTAAGGGTACAAGTATGACATTAAATTGATGACATCCTTCTCCAAGGACTTATTTGTCACAATCATTAAGGATATAAAAGTGTACTAGTCCTGTTTTGGGTTTTGTTGGCAACATATTCCTCATTTATAATTTTTACTTAATCTCACTGATGCTGTTATTTACAAACCAGTCCCCTTAAATGGGGAACCCTCCAATAAAGGCTTTAG
The DNA here is from genome assembly GCF_014108415.1 of Molossus molossus. Lineage (NCBI taxonomy): Eukaryota > Metazoa > Chordata > Mammalia > Chiroptera > Molossidae > Molossus > Molossus molossus. Next base: position 161,049,547 of record NW_023425344.1, on the reverse strand, counting down.
AATCTGCAAAACCTAGTTATCAACAGCCACTCCTCTCATGCATTCTGGAGTCTATGGATGACCATAAATTGTCCAAGGATTTCTGATGCAAGATACTGCCTCTATAGCCCTATTTTACACGCCATTAACATAAAACTTGTTGGATGCATACTAGGCTCTCTTGGAAACAGAGGCTCTCCCAGACCCTAAACCTGTGACATTCCATACCCAACTGCTAATTATACATTGGATCATTGAGGAAATGACCCATAACTCACTATGGCTACTGAGACCCCTCCGTAATCCAGAATAGAGCTAAACTGAGGCCTTCTGGCATATTCCACCTGCAGGATGAGGTGGGCTCCCTGTCCTTAGTCTTGCCAAATGTCATGATGATAAAGGAGATCACTTTCCCCTGAGCTACTGGCTACCTAATCGGCCTTGTGATTAACTGAGTACACAGTTATGGGAGTTCATAGTCCATACAAGTGACATTGCCACCAGCCATAGTGAAGCTCAATGGAATTTTGCTGCTTTCTATCCCTTAGCCAGAATATCCCTGGTAAAGGATAAGACCCAGGATCAACACAATTGGCCATACTTCAGGCAGTGATCTCAGCACTGGATGCTCTGGCCAATAAATGGCCACATCTTCACATTTATTCTAAACCATTGGTCTATTACCTAAGAGTTTGTTTGTTTGTTTGTTTGTTTTTTTTCCCCTTCAGGGTAAAAAATTTAGGAATCTCTTCTCTCACAGATGACTATTGTCTCCTTAAACATTTTCTGTATTAAACTCCAATCAAATGGACCTCTAAATGGACCTCTATCTTTATCTTGCACAGGCCTGAATATCTCTCTCTCTCTCTCATTTTATTTTATTTTATTTTATTTTATTTTATTTTATTTTATTTATGTTCAGCCATTTCATAAAGGAGGAGGACACAAATAAATCTCCCTCTTTAGGTCATGTCAATGTTAACCTATCCCATAAGTATAGCCAATAAAATCTATTATTAGGAGAAAATGTGGTAGTCAAATGGGAAAGCCTTAACCTCTCTTAATTTAAGGCCCCTTGAGGTATATTTAGTGTCCCCTCAGGCCAATTTAAAAGATATCTTCCCATAACCCTTTCCTACCTATATTTAAAAGGAATATGTCTCTCCTCCATATGAGTGAATGTTTGTTATATATGAGGCCCTTTAATGATATCTCTCCTATCTTTATAAATTTCCTATCTTGCCCCTAACCTAAGGGATGGAGGCCAGATTGAGGTACATACTTTCCTTGGATCCCTGAATGACAAACCTCCCACACACTAGGCAGCTGCCTATTTGATATGGCAGCATAAACTCCCACCATCCAGAAAAGCTTCCTGAATATTTGGTTTATAAGCAGTAAATAATTAGTCCAGGGTCTCCTACTAATCCCCTCATGGAAATTAAAATTAGTACTACAGGGCTATTCCTACAATGTGGGCTATCAAAAAGAGAAATAGAAAACTCCACTAAGTAAATACAAATCATATTCAGAGATAATAAAAGTAATACTATATTCCCATAATGATGACACCAGACAATGCATCCTAGGAAATGCTGGAGGAAAATCAACATCCAACAGAAAAACCCTGCCAAATACAGCTGCACATCATTCTATTGTCCATTGTTCTCATTACTATTGGTCTGACTGCATTCATTGGTTTGCAGTCCAGAGGCCAAAACCCTCCAAGTAAGCTATGCTTTCAACCAAACATGGCAAATGCTCAGACTCTTATGCCACCAAGTTTAGCTAATACAAGCCCTGTGAGCCAAAAAGCTCTCTGGTTTGCCCATCACCAACCAAACCAACAAATGAAGACAAGGGCCCATACTAGTTGACCCAAATAGTGGCCTGACTACAGGCCAATGCTGGAATTCCAACCTCACCCTCATAATAACACAGAGCCATAGTAAGACCTCACATCAACTCCAGTGAGTACACACTTGGAAAGGGCCCCTCAGTCCCATACTCCAGATGATGTCACCCAGCTCAGGACCTCACTGCTGGAGATGACATCCTATTAGATTATACCACTCCAGCCCCAAACTTTGAGATCTCCCACTGGAGATGATTTTGCCCTCTGTGACAAAGACAGCTTCATACTCTGGACACTAAAAACTTTGCCCCAGCAATACCCACAGGTTGCCTCTCCTAAGGTGCTGACAAATTAAACACAAAATAGCTATTTTTTCTTCCTTTGATGTTAAGAATTTTATCATGTTTCTTGAGTTTGTTGTCTGCTTAAATCATTATCATGTTATGCTCCTTCTCTTGCCAACATGTACACCCCTTTATCACCATGCCTAATAGGAAATCTGGTAGAGATGATGGCTACCTGTGTTATTCTAAAAATTAAAGAAGACAATTGCTTCCCCTGGAAGGAATTGGCCTCATACAGTCACCTGCTGACCCTCTGGGGAGAGGATCACCCCAAGCGATTTCTCTTACTCAGCTCCCTCCTGCTTCCACAACCCAGTTTCTCAACCATGGACATAAAACCATCCTCTCTCTTTTATTACACATAAATACCACTAAGCTTTGCATATACCTTACTAAATCATTAGCTTATACCCTCCAGAAATGTAACTGAAAGACCTGCACCTTGACTCAAGATAGCATTGCCAACTAGATAGACAGACACCTAAGTATCATTCTTTTAGCACACTTCACAACTCTACCAATTTATTGTTAGAAATCCTGGAAATTTCAGATTTGTTTTCATGGCGAGTGTTATACAAATAAGAAACTGAGTTATGGGACAGCATATAAAGACTCATTAAAATTCTACTTATGTTTTCCTTTTTACTCTCATAATAATATGCGATCTTTGTCGTTTAAGTCAACCAATACCCTAGTGTCTAAGTCTCTTTTATGATTAAGGCCATTCAAATACCCAAATAATCAAGTTCAAAACTGATATAAAGATATCTAGGGGACAATCGTAATACAGTTTTTTTAATGCTATCTTGAGCCAGTTTTGAGGTCCTGGCTAGGGGCCAGTCATTTATGTTTTCTGAGAAGCTGTTATGATGTGTTGTTGTAAGGTTATACCAATGTGCCTGTGTTTCCTGCCTCCCCTTCCACCTCTCCACCTCTCCTGCCTCTGTCACCCCTGAAACAGCAACACTAACCCCTCCTGTTCCTTCTCATCCTCAGCCTACTCATTGAGAAGACAACAAAGACGAAGACATTTACAATGATCTACCTTGACTTAATGAATAGTAAATAATCATCATGATGTACAGTTAACTTATTTATTGATTATGTCTATGATGACCTTCATTTAAAAGTTTATAACTGCTGTATGGGATGTTTTTGTGTCATCATCATCATTAGCATCATCATCACTGCCTAAGTACTCATTGTGTAGAAAATCATGTGCAAGACTTGTATGAAAGTGGATAGCCTATTCTTACATAAATATGAGTGATATTTAATATAAAATTAATAATGCATTTGTTTTCTTACTATTTTATAACTTTTCTTTCAAAGAATTACATTACCATACAGGATGCTTCTCTCATAATTGAAGAAGTTGCATATCAGCCTATTGTAACAGTACGTGGTTTTTAAGACATATAACAGTATTTCCAAAACTGCATTATGAATATGATTACAATACTGTAGGCTATAAAAATTTTATACCAATCCATTCATTAGAGTATAGGCTAAGCTACCTAACATGTAGCAATTGTATTGTTTGCTAGGCTAGGCTATCATAAAGCAACTCACTGCTTCTTTGTTATCAATACATGAATTGTTATACTGGTAAGGAATTTCTTTTTCACATTTTATTTTCATTTTTGATGTTTAGACATAACTCATAAATAGACAACATACACTTACAGTATTGATAAATACAGTACAGTACTGTATATGCATTTTCTCTTCCTTATGCTTTTCTTAATAACATTTTCTTTTCTTTAGTTTACTTTATTGTAAAAATACAGTATAGAATACAGATAACATAAAATGTATGTTAATCAGTTATTTATGTTATCAGTATGTCTTCTGGTCAACAGTAAGGTATTAGTAGTTAAGTTTTGGGATTCAAATGTTATGCACAAATTTTTGACTGCATGAGTGCCCCTCACCCCCACTTTTACTATAATAAAAGTTACATAAATGTCTTTGGGGCTATTACTAGGCAAAATAAGGGATACTTGAGCAAAAGCACTGTGCTATCATGACAGTTGATCTGATAACCAAGATAGTTACCAAGTGACTAAGGGTGGGTAGCATATACAGTGTGGATGCATAGAACAAAGGAATGAGTCACATCCTGGAAAGTACACGGCTGGTCAATGTGGGACTTCATTATGGTGCTCAGAACAGCATGCAATGTAAAACTTTAAATTGTTTATTTTTGGAATTTTCTGTTTAATACACTTGGGCTGTGTTTGACCATTGGCAACTGAAACTGCAAACAAGAAAAACTTGAGATAAGGGGAACTATTGTATTTATATAGAAGAAAGACTTTGCCCTGGCCGTTTTCGCTCAGTAGTTAGAGCGTCGGCCTGCGGACCAGAGAGTCCCAGGTTCGGTTCCCGCTGGGGGCATGTGCCTTGGTGGCAGTTTGTCCCCGGCCCTGGTTGGGGTTGTGTGGGTGGCAGCCACTTGATGTGTCTCTCTCACATCGATGTTTCTCTCTCTTTCTCCCTCTCTCCCTCCCGCTCTGTCTGAAGATAAATGCAAAAATGGCCTTGGGTGAGGATAGAAAAAAAAAAGAAGAAAGACTTTGTCTAGCACATGACCACTATGACAGGGACAATATCCAGAGAGGTATATTTAGTGTCACTGGGACACTATACAATGGAGGATACTTGAGAAGATTTATCTATGTTTAACATTTATAAAATTGATTTTCATATCACAACAAATATGTTCTCATTTTTCTTCTCCTTGATTCACTTCTAATCCTTCACAGACTCCTTCCACTTTAGATATGCACTCAGTGGGTAAGTTAGTGTGACACTGGAACTGGTAAATCAATAGAAGGATGAAATACATCTCATTATCTTGATTTGCTTTCTCATCTTGTTCTTACCAGGGAGGGTGTCAGAGGTCTGTCTATAATGGAAAAAGAGAGCTATTATATTGCCCTTTAATTCTTGCTTACCTTGCTCAAAGGATTTAAGTTTATGGTTGACTAATAAATCTTAAGGCGACAGTAAATTACATTTGCTTTTTTGTTTTTTCAAGGCCAATTCAGATGGTCAGAATTTCTTGAGTCTCTAATTATATGGTGTCTGGAGTAGGGACTGGAAATAAAAGACATCAGTTGTAAACTAGGCAATCAAGATTATCTAATATTTAAAAGTGGTCTTATTGCTATACATACTAATTGTCATACAATGCATTATATTAATATTTACTATGTGTCAGGTACTATTCTAGGCTCTCAGGAAATTTTTTATTTTTTATTTTTAAATATGTTTTTACTGATTTTTTAGAGAGAAGAGAAGGGAGAGAGAGATAGGAACATCTATGTAAAACAGAAACATAAGTAGGCTGCCTCCTGCATGCCCCCCACCGGGATCGAGCCAGAAACCCGGGCATGTGCCCTGACTGGGCACCAAACCAGGATTTCTCAGTCCATGGGATGACGCTCAATCCACTCAGCTACACTGACCAGGTGGAAATTTTATTTTTAAGTGTTCTAATTGAGTTTATATTCTTGTGAAACCAGATGGTGATCAAATAAAATGTCAAATACTACCAGGTCACTTTTTAAGAAAAGCAGAAACTGGGATGAAGTTAGGATTTTAACCAGTTTAGGTGATAATGACTGTGGGTAATAAAGGGGAGGAGGAACATAACCATAACTGGACAGGGAAGCTTACAAACACAATGCTAATCTGACACCTGTGAAAGGAAATGGGAAGAAAGCAACATCGGGCTGGGACAATTCCAGGCACTGACGCAAATCTGACCATTACTGCACCAACGGGACGTGGATTTCCTAAGCAAAGACTGCCAATTAGATGAGTTTCCTCCTGGACAAAAATGACTTGGTCCCTATTATCCTCAGGGGTCCCAGATGATGGCTGGGGTTGGCAGGGAAAGAGTTTGAACTGTGGCTAAAAAGCTGAGACTCATACTGAATGTGGTACAGTTTAACACTGGTTGTCCATTAATTTTTATTCCTTGAAGCTGAATGAAAATTCTGCCTTAAAGGGAGGTCTGAGCAATGCATCTCTATGGCTGTCACAAATGGCATTCCTTTGAAAATCAACTTGCGCAAAGGACAGAATGTAGAAGATGGTGTGGAGAGCGGCTCCGTTTTAGACAGGTTTTTTAAAACATAAGTTTATTGAAAGCCTCTTTAAAGAAATAATTATTAGATCAGGGAACATTAGGAAGGTAAAGAAACAAGCAATGCAGAAAATCTGAGTAAAGTATTCCATACAAAGGAATGGTAAGTGCAAGAGGCTTGAGGCAGAAGTGTGTCTGGTAAGGAATAAGAAAGTAAACAGCGGCCTAGAATACAGTGAACTTTTTTCTGGATTAAGACTAGTGTGAGCCCTGGCCAGTTTGGCTCAGCAGTTAGAACCCGAACCACTGAGTCTCGGGTTCGATTCCGGTCAAGGACACATACCTTGGCTGCAGTTAGTCCCAGGCCCTGGTCTGGGTCACGCGGGAGGCAACCAGTCGATGTGTCCCTCTCATGTCGATGTTTTTTCTCCCTCTTCCTCCCTTCCTCCCTCCCTCCCTCCCACTCTATCTGAAGATAAATGGGGGGAAAAAAAACATGCTAGTTTGACATGAAGGTACATATGAAAGTGTAAATGATCAAGAAGAGCAAGGGACATTCTGAATATAAGAGCATATGTAGTGGGGAGGACAGCTCCTAAAACATACTGTAAAATTTCTATAATTAAAAGTGTATATTTGTGCATGAATAGTAAACCAATGAGTGGAGAGAAATAGAAAATAAAAGCTATTCACAAAACTTTATGAAATTTAGTATTCAATTAAAACCGAGTTTTAAAATAACTCAGAAAAGGTAAATTTGTTTTAAATGGCACTGTGGTACCTGAACAGACATAATAAATAAGGAATTAAAACAGATGTGTTCTTCTACCACCACACTAGAGGATTAATTCAGTTGGATCAGAATTCTAAATTTAAAAATAATGACACCATTCCACGGTCTTAAAACAAATAAAGCATGAATAAATTCCTGGATTCCTTTAATAACTTCTGAGTGGGTAAAAGTCTCTTAACTATGTTTTAGCATAAAAGAAAAGACTGATCAATCTGATTACATAAAATTAAGAGAAAGAATAAAATACTATCATGTATGGCAAAAATATGAATACAGCCCTGGCCGGTTTGGCTCAGAGGTTAGATCGTGGGCCTGTGGTCCCGAGAGACCCCGGTTTGGTTCCCGCTAAGGGCACGTACCTTGGTTGCAGTTTGTCCCCGGCCCTGGTTGGTCGTGCAGGTGGCAGCCACTCGATGTGTCCCTTCACGTCCATGTTTCTCTCTCTCTCTCTTCCTCCCTCTCTATCTGAACAAAAAATGTCCTCGGGTGAGGATAAAAAAATATATATATATATGAATACACACCCACCCACACAATCAATATATAAATTAAAAATAAAATGACTGTGCAAAATTTGTAACTTATATAAAGGCCCACTACGCCTATTATGCAAAGATAGTCTAAAAATTTTTTAAATAATATAAACTGTTTAAAAATAGGGCACAGGAGCCTGGCCGATGTGACTCAGAGGATTGAGCTTCATCCCATGGACTGAGAGGTACAGGTTCGAATCCCAGGTAGGGCACATGCCAGGATTTCAGGCTCCATCCCCAGTAGGGATTGTGCAGGAGGCAGCTGATACTGATGTTTCTCTCTCACATCAATGTTTCTATCTTTCTCTCTCTAAAGTAAGTAAATAAATAAATAAATAAAAACATATTTTAAAAATAGGGCACAGTACACAAACATTTTGCAGAGAATTTGCTCATATAACTTATGGACATTTTCTAGTTCATTAGTAATGAGACTAATTAAAACATTGAGAGTTTATTTCCTACCTATCCAAATGTCAAAAAATTCAAAAGCTTAACAACACATATTTATTTCATGGGTGTAAATATAGTGAAAAAGGTACTTTTGTACATTGCTGGGAGATTATAAAATAACAGAATTCTTAGAATGGGACTATGGGATTTTCTTGACAACATTGCATACGTTTACCTTGTAACCTAACAATTGCACTAAAGATATCACAAATATAACCTGTCGAGATTTAAAATAACATATGATCGAGACTATTCATTGTGATATCACTTGTAAACATAAAATATTGGAAATAATCCAAAGGTCCGTCAGCAGTGAACTGGTTAAATATACTCTGGTACTTATGTGAAATGAAAACGAATAAGAGAATTTTGAGATACAAATATGTAATGATCTCCATAATATACAGTTGGATAAGAAAAAATCAAGTTGCAAAAATTGTTTATATTATGAGAAACGTCAGTGATCTGAGATGGGTACCTATGGGCCTTTCACTATGTAATTCAGCCTTCTCGCTGTGAAGTAGCCATCTTCTATGTTTTGCAGGAGCTTCCTACAGCAGTGATCTTGATAATGCACCATCATATTGTCTTTTCTTCCTTCCTTCTCAGATTCTCCCTATTTCCTCTTTCCATCTTCCTGTGTTCAGCCCACACCTAAATCCTTGTCTCTATCTCTGCTATTGAGGACACTAAATAAATACACCAAACAACTGCAAAATCTGAAAAGTTCTTGGACATTTCCCCGTAGTCGTTGTAATTTATATTAGTTTTCAATAAATTATTTGTTGTTTAAATTCTTCTATGTCATAGCAAGTTCATGATGGCCCTTGTTAGGTCACATGAACTTTGTGAGATAAAAATTTTAGATCTGATTTTTGGGGGAGGAATCAAGCCCTAAGATTCTTACTTTAAATCTAAATTATGTCACATCTACAAAAAAGAACATAATATGTTCCTGTGATATTTAAACCCCAAATTTCTGCCCTGGCCGGTTTGGCTTAGCGGTTAGAGTGTCTACCTGTGGTCCAGGCAGACCCAGGTTTGGTTCCCGCTAAGGGCACATACCTTGGTTGCAGTGTGTTCCCGGCCCTGGTTGATCTTGCGGGTGGCAACCAATCGATGTCTCCCTTTCACATCAATATTTCTCTCTCTCTCTCTCCTACTCTATCTCAACAAAAAATAGAAAAATGTCCTTGGGTGAGGATAACAAATAAATAAATAAATAAATAAATAAATAAATAAATAAATAAAACCCCCAAATTTCTAACAGATAGTATTTTCATTTTTAGCAGATAGTTAAAAAATTTCTAACAGATAGTATTTTCGAATCAATGCAAATATATATTTAATTAATTAATTATTTTTTTAGCCTCACCTGAGGAAATTTTTGCATTTATCTTCAGACAGAGCCGGAGAGAGGGGTGGGGGAGAGAGAATGAGAAACATCAATTCGAGAAAGACACATTGACTGGTTGCTACCCACACAACCCCAACCAGGGCCGGGAGCAAACCGCAACTGAGGTATGTGCCCTTAGTTGAAACCGAACCCAGGACTCTCTAATACACAGGCCAATGTTCTAACCACTGAGCAAACTTGCCAGGGCTTAATTTATTTTTTATTTTATTTTATTTTTTATTGTTGAAGATATTACAGATGTCCTTCTTTCTTCCCCATTGACCCCCATCTTCCCTCTCCCACCCCCTCCTGCTTTCCCCAGCCCAGTGTCCTTTTCAATTAGTTGTGCGTATATGCATATAGGTTCTTTGGTCTATCTCTTCCCGCCCCTCCTACCCCCTCCATCCCTCTGAAGTTTGTTAGTCTGTTCCCTACTTCCATGATTCTGGATCTCCTTTGGTCAACAGCTTATTTTGTTCATTATGTTTCACAAATAAGTAAGATGATGCGGTACTTGTCTTTCTCTGACTGGCTTATTTCACTCAGCATAATACTCTCCAGCTCCCTCCATGTCATCTCAAATAATAAGAGATCCCTCTTTCTTACAGCTGTATAGTATTCCATTGTGTAAATGTACCACAGTTGTTTTTTTTTTGTTTGTTTTTTTTTTAACTACTCATCTACTGATAGGTACTTGATTTTTTTCTAGATCTTAGCTATTGCAAATAGCACAGCTATGAACATAGGAGTGTATATATTCTTCCCAATTGATGTTCAGGCTTCTTAGAATATATTCCAAGAGGTGGGATTACTGAGTCAAATGGCAGTTCTATTTTTAATTTTTTGAGGAAATACCATATTGTTTTCCATAGTGGCTTTACCAGTCTGCATTCCCACCAGCAGTGTGCTAGGGTACCCTTTTCTCCACATCCTCACCAGCATTTGTTGTTTGAGGATTTGATGATGGCCGCCATTCTGGCAGGCGTGAGGTGATATATCATAGTCGTTTTAATTTAATCTCTCTGATGATTAGAGATGTTGAGCATTTCTTCATATGTCTCCTGGCTTTTTGTATGTCCTATTTGGAGAAGTGTCTATTCAGGTCCTCTGCCCATTTTTTAATTGGATTCTTTGTTCTCCTTTTGTTGAATTGTATGAGTACTCTATATATTCTGGATATTAATCCCTTATCCAATGTATCATTGGCAAATATGTTCTCACAGATAGTGGGTTCTCTTTTCATTTTGATGCCAGTTTCTTTTGCTGTGCAGAAGTTTTTAAGTTTGATGTCTGCTATATGTGATGTCTGATATTTTGCTGCCTACATTTTCTTCTAGGATTTTTATGGTTTTGTGACTTACATTTAAGTCTTTTATCCATTTTGAGTTTATTCTTGTGTATGGTGGAAGTTGGTGGTCAATTTCATTTCTTTCTTTTCTGTTTTTTGCATACAGCTGTCCAATTTTTCCAGCACCATTCATTGAAGAGACTATCTGTATTCTTGTATGCTCTTGCCCTTTTTGTCAAATATTAATTGCACATACTGTCTTGGGTCAATTTCTGAGTTCTCTGTTCTGTTCCATTGATCTATATACCTGTTCTTGTGCTAGTACCAGGTTGTTTTGATTAAAATGATTTTGTAGTATAACTTGATATCTGCATTGTGAGCCCTCCCACTTTGTTCTTCTTTTTAAAACTTGCTGTGGTGCCCTGGCTCATTTTTCTCAGTGGTTAGAGCATTGGACTGTGGTCCAGAGAGACCCAGGTTCGGTTCCCGCTAAGGGCACATGCCTTGGTTGCAGTTTGTCCCTGGACCTGGTTGGGTCATGTGGGTGGCAACCATTTGATGTGTCCCTTTCATGCCAATGTTGTTTTTTTTCTCTCTCTCCCTCTCACTCTATCTGAACAAAAAATAGAAAAATGTCCTTGGGTGAGGATAAAAATAAAAAAATAAAAATAAAAATTTCTGTGGCTATTCAGTGTCTTTTATGGTTCTCTATAAATTTTTGGAGTGTATGTTCTAGATCTGTGAAATATGCCATTGGTACCTTAATAGGGATTGCATTGAATCTGTAGATTGCTTTGGGTAGCATGGACATCTTAATGAAGTTGATTTTTTTCAATCCATGAACATGATATATGTTTCCAATTTTTATGTCTTCTTCTATTTCTTTTCTCAATGTCCTGTGGTTTTCTGAGAACAGGTCTTCTACCTGCTTGGTTAAGTTTATTTCTTGGTATGTCGTTGTTGTTGTTGTAATGGTAAATGCGTTTTTGTTTGTTTCCTTTTCTGAGTGTTCATTATTGGTATATAAGAATGCCGTCGATTTCTTGACATTAATTTTGTATCCTGATACTTTGAAAATTAATTTATTAAATCTAGTAGATTTTGATGGAGTCCTTAGGGTTTTCTATGTACAATATCATGTTGCCAGTGAATAGTGACAGTTTCACTTCATCCTTTCCAATTGGAATCCCTTTTATTTTTTCTTCTTGTCTAATTGCTGTGGCTGACTTTTAGTACTATGTTAAATAAGAGTGGTGAAAATGGGCATCTCTGTCTTGTTTCTATTCTTAAGGGAAATGCTTTTAGTTTTTGCCCATTGAGTATGATGTTGGCTGTAGATATTTTATATATGGCCTTTATTGTGTTGAGATATGATCCCTCTATTCCCACATTATTGAGTGTTCTTATCAGAAATGAGTGCTGGATTTTGTCAAATGCTTTTTTTGGTATCTATTGATATGATCCTATGGTTTTTATCTTTCATTGTGTTTATATGGTATATCATATTTATTGATTTGCAAATATTGTATCAGTCTTGCACCCCTGGGATGAATTCCACTTGGTCATGGTGAATACTTTTTTATATTGTATTGCTGGATCCAATTTGCTAATATTTTGTTAAGGATTTTGGCATCTATGTTCATCAGGGATATTGAGCTGTATTTTGTTTTCTCTTTGTAGTGTCTTTATCTGGTTTTGGAATTAGAATCATGCTAGCCTCATAAAACAAGTTTGGAAATCTCCCATCTTGAATTTTTTGGAATAGTTTAAGAAGAATGGGTGTTATTTCTTCTTTGAATATTTAATAAAAATCCCCTGTGAATCCATCCAGGCCCGGGCTTTCATTTACTAAGAATTTCTTGATTACATCTTCAATTTACTTAGTTGTTATTGGTCTGTTTCAGTTTTCTGTCTTTCACAGTTCAGTTATGTGAGACTGTGATTTTAGAAATTTGTCCATTTCACCTAGATTGTATAATTTGTTGGCATATAATTTTACATGGTATTTTCAAACTATCTTTTGTATTTCTGTGGTGTCAGTTGTTATTGCTCCTCTTCCATTTCTGATTCTGTTTATTTGGGTCCTCTCTGTTTATTTCCTGGTGAGTCTGACTAAGGGTCCATCTACCTTGTTTATCTTTTCAAAGAACCAGCTCTTTGTTTCACTGATCTTTTGAATTGTTTTAGTCTCTAGGTCGTTTATTTCTGCTCTGACCTTTACTCTTTCTTTCCTTCTACTTGCTCTGGGTTTTTCTTTTTGTTTACTTTCTAGTTCTTTAAATTGTAGGGTTAGATAGTCTATTAGAAATTTTTCTTTTTTCTTGAGGTAGGCCTGTAGTGCTATGAACTTCCCTCTCAAGACTGCTTTCGCTGCATCCCATAGATTTTGTGTTGTTGTGTGTTTATTTTCATTGGTTTCCAGGAAGTTTTTATTTTTATTTCTTCCTTGATTTCCTTGGTAACCCATTCATTGTTTAATAACATGCTATTTTGCATTCATGTGATTGTATTATTTGCATTTTAAAGATGTAAACAATCATTAGTTGAAGATTTTAAATGACATATGAAGAGGATGAACTTCAACCCAGTTTTTCCAGATTACTATTTAATTTCACTGAGTTACTTTTCATCTTTGGTTTATGACTTCTCTGTTACTATGATTTTTACAGAAAAATTATTTTCATACCAGAAAGTGAGTGATATATTCAAAACATATATCTATCTATATATATATGGAAATTATAGAGTGGGACACAATTTATAAAAAGAAATTAGCTACACTATACATATAAAATAGAATGTTGTTTGGCCATAATAAAACTGAATTACCTTTTGAGAAAACAGGGATAAAACTAAAGACAATTATGCTAATTGAAATAAGCCAGACAAAGAAAGACAAATACCATATAATGTTACCTATATATGGAAAAAACAAACAAACAAACAAAATAGCAACAGACTTATAGATACAGATGTATGCCAGAGGGGATGGGGGTTGGGGGGGGGGTTGGTGAAAAAGGTGAAGAAATTGAGGAGTACTAATTGGTAGTTACAAAATAGTTATGGGTTGTAAAAAAGCACAGGGAATATAGTCAATAATATTGCAATAACTATGTATGGTGCCAGATGCGTACTTGAAATACAAGGGTGAACACTTTTTAAAGTGTATGATTGTCTAACTGCTATGCTGTACACTGGCAATTAATACAAAATAATGTTGAACACAAAATCTAATGTAAAAATTAAAGAAAAGAAATTAGCTACATCTATTTACAGATGAAAAATGATGACGTAGGATCTAGGTCATGAAAACTATCCTGTGGGTCATTGATAGTTAAATAAAGACTTAAACCATATCTCTATAATTGAAGTCTAAGCCATTTGCATTATAATAGGCCAAAATAGTTAATTATATAAAAATTTGTATATGCTTAATGCAAAAATGTTAGCAGTTACATAACTACAGTCCTAACCTATTTTAGCATAAGATAACTGCATATGACATTTTTTATCACTAACAATTATTTTTCTCTTGAGTCATAAAGTTGGTTCTCATTTACCTCATTTCTTCCCAATCATCTTATCTTTAGAAATACTTCTTTTATTAGAAAAGTTTTGAAAATATCTATTCACATTTTCTGTGCCAGCAGGAATTAACTATATTTTTTACTTTGAAAATTAATCAAATTTTAGCCTAGACTATTGCTAGATTTTATTCCTCATTATGAAATGCAGCAAGAGTTCCAATAATGTATACCATCAAATAGGGTTTTTATTTATTCATCATTTTTATTATGAGTAATCTTCATGCTCAATATTTTAGTCATCTGAATAAGTAGCAAAATTATACTGTACAATGTCAGGAAAATGAGGCTAGTCTATGTACAAGTCAAGTGAAAAGATTTTCTCTCATCTCAACTGAATTTGTGAACTAATAAATAATGTAAGAGAGAAAAAAGATTGGCTGCTAAAAATCAATTCCACTATCTAAAGTATATCAATATGCTGAAAATATACAGAAACTGTAATAAGGCAAGTCATTGCAGAAGTCAGAGATTAAAAAAAAAAAAAAAAAAAAAAACCCACAGTAGGTTGAAAGCTAGAATTTCATTATATATAATGTTACCATATCATATTTTGTCAAAAGATCATGCTCCAAGTCAAACTTTCTAAAATAAGGCATGAATCCTTAGGAGGCATTGTTATAAATAAATCGATCATGTAAGATTTAAGGATTCTATAAAGATTCAATATAAACCTTCTTTAATTTTGTGTCTGAGTAGTCTCTCAAATTATTTTATGATATTTTAATACATTAATTATAAAATAAAAAATAAAATATGATATAATATTCTCAATGAAAAACTTCTCTATTATCTAATACTATCAAAATCACTTAGAAGGAACAAAATTAGCAGTATTTTGTCTCAAAGTCAAATATATATTTTTAACTTTTAAATTTGTATCTGTGACCATGGCTCTCCTCAAAATTAAACAAAAATGGGTAAGAAAAATTCTCAACAAAATATAAAATTACCTAAATTTAGTAGGAGCAACGCTTTCAATATCAATGCTTCCATTGTCAAAGTAAAAGGTAAATTATTTATTGACTCTGTTAGCAAAAGTTCAGATTTACAGTATGAGGACAGTTTTTCAAAACTACAGACACTCATTTCAAAACAAAACGAAACAAAACATGCACAGCCAATTATTTTCACTATAATATTTAAAATAGTTCTTTTTTTTTTTTTTTCCTTCTGCACTTTTGGTAGTCTCAAAACCAATTATTATTTAGCCTTTAAAAGATAAGGTTAATTTTCAATGAATTATAATGTGTACTGACAAACCCATAAATTGAATGTATACAGATCCTTAACAACAAAAAGACAAAAAAATAATTTTAATGGACAAAGGAATTGAACAGACATTTCTTCAAAGAAAAGCATACCCATGGTCAACAACTACAAAAAAAGTAGTCTGTATGAAATGAAAATTATTCAAAACAGGCTTTCACGCATGGATGCAACCCAAAGTTTAGTACACTGCATGGTACAAGGGCAATGGTGCTGTGTCCAACAGAAGTAATTTTCATTAATACTTTTTGCTTTCTGAAATAATAATCTTGTAAAGCATACCACAGACTTTCCTTATTTCACAATCCCTTCTGATCCATCTCATGGGCATCTATGTCATGCCACAAAATCTATTAATTTCGTCATCCTTTAATATACCCTGACCCAAGCCCCAAACCTCAGAGTCCCTCTTGAAAACTTCCTACCCCTCCCCGCTCACTGTCATTTTCATCACTAAATCCTGTCTGTTTAACCATCTAAATTTTTCCAAATGCATACTCATCATTTTATCTCCATGACTACTCTACTGGTCTAAGCTTCCTTATATTTAAAATAATATAGATGTATTTAAGTTTAATTCACAGGAAATGGGTGTGTGGTGTCACTGTATGAATTAAGAAAAGTTTCCGTCACTCTAAAAAGATCCCTCGTGGTGTAGTTTCCAACATGTCCCTCCCCCACCAGTCTATCTCCAGGCCACATGCAATCTGATTTCTATCACTAAAAGTTAGTTTTGCTGTTCCAGAACTTCACTTAAATGAAATCATAGAGTGTGTACATTTTTGTCTTGCTACTTTTTTTCAGCAAACCGCTTTTCAAATCCATCCATGTAATGTATACCAGTGGTGTATGCTTATATTTCTCAGTAATAGTCCATTATATGAATATATAAAACTAGTTTTCAGATGTTGTGAAACTGGCAGTACAGGGCTATGATTTTTGAGAGAAGAGAAACAAATTTGTTGAGCCCAATAATGGTGCCATCCTACTGGGATATCCCACCGATTAAATAGTCTCCAGGAAATGAACTAAACCCTTTGACTCTGTTGCTGACTTGAGGCTGCAGAGATCGGAATTCAAGGAAACTGAGATGAATTTTTAGGGCAGAGTTACACAGAGCGGGGCGGGGTGGGGGGGATGCATACAAAAAGGGCAACTAAGAGATGCAAAAAAAGCCCTGGCTGATTTGGCTCAGTGGTTGGAGTGTCGACCCACGGACCAGAGAGGCCCCGGTTCAATTCTTGCTAAGGGCACATACTTCGGTTGTGGTTTGTCCCTGGCCCCAACTGGTTGGGGTCCTGTAGGTGGCAACCACTCAACATGTCTTTTTTGCATCCATGTTTCTCTCTCTCTCTTCCTCCTGTTCTATCTAAAGATAAATGCAAAAAAAAAAAAAAAAATGTCCTTAGGTAAGGATAAAAAAAAAGAGAGAGAGAGAGATGTAGAAGAATTTCTTTGAATCTTTGGTTGCATTCAATTTGTATATATGTGGAGTGAAACACCATAGGCTTGAGGAAAGAAGCAAAAATAAAATAAAAAAGTGAAACAATTCCCAGAGCCCACAGAAATAAAAAAGTGAAACAATTCCCAGAGCCCACAGCACTAGTTTGGAAACACCTCCTACTCCTCAAGATACTGTGCATAGTCCTCAAAAGAGGTCTTGTAGAATAAAGGCTGTTCTGTACCTACCCTAGCAATGCTATAAAGTAAGATCCAATGAATCAAGCTAGTGTGTAAAAAAATTTAACTGAGTGCCACTCTTCAGGTTTTCTTCCAAATACAATTTACATTCAGTGTGATTCTGCACTGGCTTCAGATGTACAGCATGGTGGTTAGACAATCATGTACCTTACAGAGCAGCCCTCCCGATATTTCAAGCACCCACCTAGCTCGATACATATTTATTACAATATTATTGACTCTATTCCTGCTGTTCTGTTACCACCAATCTGTAGCTCTTAATCTCTTCACTTTTTTCACCCAGCCCTCCCATGCTCCCCCACTATGGCAAGTGTCAGTCAGTTCTCTGTGTCTATGAGTCTGTTTCTATGTTGTTTATTACTTTACTTTGTTCATTAGATTTTCCATATAAGTGAAATCATATGCTATTTGTCTATGTCTGGCTTAATACCCTCTAGCTTCATCCATGCTACTGCAAAAGGCAAGATTTCATTCTTTTTTATGGCTGAGTAGTATCTATGGTGTATCCGTACCACAGCCTTTTTTATTCATTTGCTTATTGATGGGCACTTGCATTGTTTCCATATCTTGGCTCTTGTAACACTGCAATGAACATGCGGGTGCATGTTTTCTTTCAAATTCATGTTTTGGATTTTTTCTCATATACTCCCAGAAATAAAATCACTGGATCATAAGGCAATACCATTTTTAATTTTTTGAAGGAAACTTCACACTGTTCTCCATAGTGGTTGTACCACCTGCTCACCAACACTTTTTGTTTGTTGATTTATTGATGATAGCCATTCTGACAGGTGTGAGATGATATCTCATTGAGGTTTTGATTTGCCTTTCTCTGATGATTAGTGATATTGAGCAACTATTCATATGTCTATTGGCCATCTATATGTCCTCTTTGGAGAAGTGTCTATTCAGGTATTCTGTCCACTTTTTAAGTGAGTTGTTTGTTTTGCTGCTGTAGAGTTGTCTCAGTTCTTTAAAAATTTTGAATATTAACCCTTATTATATATATCACTTGCAAGTATCTTCTCCCATTCATATGTCTTTTTGTTTTGTTAATGGCTTCCCTAGCTATGCAAAAACTTTTCAGTTTGATGTAGTCCCTTTTGCTGTTTTTTGTTTGTTTCTCTTGCGTGAGGAGACATATCAGAAAAAATATTGCTAAGAGAAATGTCCTAGATTTTACTGCCTATGTTTTATTCTAGGAGTTTTATGGTTTCAGGTCTTACAGTAAAGTATTTAGTCCATTTAGAGTTTAGCCTTATATATGGCGTAAGAAGGTAGTTTAGTTTCATTTTTTGCACGTATCTTCCAATTTTCCCAACATCAATTATTGAATAGACTATCTTTACCCCATTGCATGTTTTTGCTTCCTTTGTCATAGATTAATTGATTATATACATCTAGTTTATTTCTAAAATCTCTAATCAATTCCACTCATCTATGTGTCTGTTTTTTATGCTAGTACTGTCCTGTTTTAATTAATTCAGACTTATAGTATAGTTTGAAAGCAGGTAGTTGATACCTCGCAGTTTGTTCTTCTTATTCAAGATTTCTGTAGCTACTCTTTGTGTTTCCACATATATTTTTGGATTATTTGTTTTAGTTCTGTGAAATATGCCATTGGTATTTTGATAGGAATTGTGTTGAATCTATAGATCCCTTTGGGTAATATGGACATTTTAATTATGTTAATTCTTCCTATATATTCGCATGTTATTTGCTTTCATTTATTAGTATCTTCTTCGATCTCTTTTTTTAATGTCTTATAATTTTATGAATACAGGTCTTTTAATTTCTTGGTTAAATTTATTCCTAGGGTTTTTTGTTTGTTTTTCTGATGCAATTGTAAAGGGGACTGTTTCCTTAGTTTCCCTTTCTGATACTTCATTATTGGTATACAAAAGTGCAACCAATTTCTGATTATTAATTTTGTAACCTGCTACTTTACTGAATTTATTTATCAGTCCTAGCAGTTTCTAATGGAATCTTTGGGGTTCTTCAGATGATAGTATCATGTCATCTGCAAATAATGACACTGCTTCTTCTTTTGCAATTTGGATGCCTTTTATTTCTTCTTCTTGTCTGATTGCTGAGGCTGGGACTTCCGGCACTATATTGAATAAGAGTGGTGAAAACAGACAACCCCGATTTACTCCTGATTTTTAAAAAATGCTTTTAGCCTGGCTTGTGTGGCTCCGTGGATTAAGCATTTTCCCATGGACTGAGAGGTCCTGGTTTGATTCCTAGGCACATGCCTGGGTTGCCTGCTCAGTCCCCAGAAGGAGGCATGCGGGAGGCAGCCAACTGATGCTTCTGTCTCACATCGATGGTTCTATCTCTTCCTCCCTTCCTCTCTCTCTAAAAAATCAATAAAAACATATTTTAAAAAAATGCTTCAGTTTTTCACGACTAAGTGTGATGTTGGCTATGGGTTTATCATAGGTAGTCTTTATTATGTTGAGATATGTTCCCTCTAGTCCCACCTTTCTAAAAGTTTTTAACATAAATTGTTGCTAAATTTTTCATATATTTTTTTCTTCATCTTTTGATATGGTCATATAATTTTTAATCTTTTATTTTCTCTATGTGGTGTATCACAGTAAATTGATTTGTGGATACTGTACCAACCTTGTAGTCCAGGAATGCATCCCACTTGATCATGATGTATGATCGTTTTAATGTATTGCTTTATTTGATTTTCTCATAAATTGTCGAGGTCTTAGCATCTATGTTCATCAGAGCTATTGGTCTAAAATTTTCTTTAGTCTCTATCTGGTTTGGGAATTAGGATAAAGCTGACCTCATAAAATGAGCTTGGGAATCTTCCCTCCTCTTAAATTTTTGGGAATAATTTTAAAAGGATAGGTGTTAGTTCTTCTTTGAATGCTTGGTAAAATTTGCCTGTGAAGTCATCTCATTCAAGACTTTTGTTTACAGATTTATTTATTTTTTTTATTAATGCTTTTATTTCATTAGTTGCAATCAGTCTGTTCAGATTTTCTGTTTCTTCTTGATTCAGTTTTGGAAGATTGTATATTTCTAGGAATGTGTCTATTTTATCCAGATTGTCCAACTTGTTGACATATAGTTGTTTGTAATATGTTCTTATAATCCTATGTATTTCTGTGGTGTCTGCTGTTAATTTTCCTGTTTCATTTCTGATTTTATTTATTTGAATCCTGTCTTTTTTCTTCAGTTCTCTAGTTAAACATTTATCAATTTTGTTTATCTTTTCAAAGAACCTGCTCTTGGTTCCATTATTTGTAATTTTCTTTTAGACTTTATTTCATTGATTTCCACTATGATCTTTTTTATTTTCTTCCTTTTACTCACTTTGAATGTGCTTATTGTTCTTTTTTCTATTTTATGTAAAAGGTTAATTTGTTCAATTGAGATATTTCTTTCTTCTTGAGATAGGCCTAAAGTGCTATGAATTTCTCTCTTAGAACTGCCTTCACTGTGTCCCATAGATTTATGTTGTTGTGTTTTCATTTTCCTGTTTTTTTGTTGTCGTTGTTGTTGTTGTTGTTTCAGTTTTTGTTTGTCTGGGAATGTCTTTATTTCCTCTTCATTTTTTGGAAGATAATTTGCTGGATTTAGAATTCTTAGATGATACTATTCTTACTGCACTTTGCATATCTCCTTTTACTACATTCTAACTGCCATGGTTTCTGATAAGAAGTCAGTTGTTAATCAGATTCTTGCTCAACTGTTCATGATGAGTCATTTTCTCTTGCTGTTTTTAAGTCTTTTTTGTTTTTTCAGCTTTTTAATTTTATTTTATTGAATTTTCTGGGGTGACACTGGCTAATAAAATTATATGGGTTTCATCAACATAGCCAAAAGTAAAACAATATTTAAATTTTTATTAATTTGGGGGTACTTTCTGAAAATACAGGATGTAATACTTGACAAGGACGGCTACGGCAACCTTGCTGCTGGGATGACTCTTAAGAACTGGGATAGCCCTGGCCAGTTTTGCTCAGTGGTTAGAGCATCGGCCTGCGGTCCTGAGAGACCAGGGTTCGGTTCCCACTAAGGGCGTGTACCTCGGTTGCAGTTTGTCTCCGGCCCTGGTCGGTCTTGTGGGTGGCAGCCACTCGATGTGTTCCTTTCACATCGATGTTTCTCTCTCTCTCTGTTCCTCTCTCTCCCTCCCACTCTACCTGAACAAAAAATGGAAAAATGTCCTCGGGTGAGGATAAAAAAAAAAAAAGAACTGGGATAAAAATGTCCCATACTAACTGAAATAGAAATGCCTAGCTTTTTCTTTAAGATGGTAGAAAAATAAATAAAGTTCAGGGAAGTGGACATACTGGAAAGGATATATAATGGTGAGGGCAGAAGACCAGGATTCTGTTTCAGAGGAGAGCCCAGAGGAAACATCATCCACCTGCGGCAATCAGTACTATGCTAATGAGAGTAGCACTTGCATTAATAAGTTTGGAAGTCACTCTCCTCTTCAGTCGAGAACTAACTCAGCCATCACAGAGCTGGTCTCAATGTGCATGGGGACATTGGGATACTGAAATAATAGAGGCCCAGTAGTGGCACATAAACACAAGAATGTAGGACACTGCAATTACAGTAAAGACAGCAAGGCAAAGATGGAAAGGTGGTCAATAGGACTGAAGCTTTGGGAAGATATAAACTTGATAACACTAAGAGGAAAATAGGTGATTAACTAATAAAAGTACTTGTTAAAATCCACAATAAAAGGCAAGATTGGAAATGTAGGAAGCTGAGTGTGACTGTGTGGATAAAATAAAATAGTACATTTCTCAGTTCCCAGTTCAGAGTCAGTATTTAGATCTGAAACAAACAGACATTAGAGATGGACCCTGCAACATCGTGGAAAGTATATGCTATTAAGATTCCCCTGTCTGTCCCCAAAGTTATCTCGAGTAACCATACAATAGGAAAATTCGAGTGCCCAGATATTCTGAGGACTATTGAGAATAGTAGCTGAGCTGATATCGATGCCCAGAGTTTTAAGGTATCATCATGGTCCCCATTTAGAATGGAGCTCATATGGGGATATATGGGACCTACTGGCAACTGTGGGAAGCAAGTACTAAGCTGTGCTTGGCTGAAGTCTAACTTAAAATACACCCACTGGCTCTACAAACTTTCTCAGTTGCCATTTTCTCAATCTGTCATGGCAGATTTTGATGGATATAGGGGGAAAGCCACCAGTATCCTCAGAAAATGTCCTATTTTCCTACCAATAAAATAGTAAATTGACTCTACATATTTATTTATTTAGGTGAGAAAAATACAGTATGTTCTATACTATATTAGACAAATAATTATAACCCTACAACACTGGTAGCATTCTCTGTATATCTAAAGACCCAATGAATTTCTAACTTTTAGCAATTGGATAATTTTTAAAAAATTAACTTGTAAACTTTTGTTCATTATTTGTTCCTATTCTGCCATAGGTTTAATAAACTTCAGATTTATAATTTACAACATAAGCAAAGTACTTATCAAAAATGGCCAGAGTCATTTAATGACCCCCTAAGGTTCAGGGATAGCATAGATAAATGAAATATATAATACTGTTAAAAAAAAAAAGTTTAGTAATAACTATTAACATTGTAGGTAGTACTAATCAAACAACCACTGTGAATATCACCATTGATTATATACCCAGGACATTCTAGATAAGCAATAAATTTCAATATTTGAATTTTCCCAGCATCATTCTTACACAGGTACTATTATTTTCCACCAATTTACAGACAAAAAAAAAAACAAAAACAAGGCTTCAGAGAAGTCAAGTCACTTGGTTAAAGCTACATGGCTATCAATGGAAGATCAGTTTTAAACACACGTCTGGTTTCTTAGCTCTCCCCCACCTTCTCATATTTCAGGGATAGAATGTTAATTCTGTGAATGCTAACTCTGTTATATGTGTTTTAGGGAGTGTCTTTAGGGGGAAGAGCTTCTAAGATAACAGCTTCCGCGATGAAACAAACTTATGAGACACTGCCTCCTACTCTATTCGTTGCTTAGGAAATGAATATGTACCTGAGCATATTAAAGGTTTAGTAAAGTTCTACAGCAAACAAACAAACAGAAAAGAAACTAAAACTAACCCAACAAACAAATAAGTTTCTTTAATATTGATAAATTTAGTGTTTCCCATAGTTTTTTTTTTTTTTTTACTATTCTATTACTTAGGAGACTTTGGCTAGGAGTAACAGTAAGTTCAACTCAAAGTGGATGAACCAAGTTGCCATTTATCATCTCCCATAATGAGAAATTATAAGTAAAGTAGCTTCTAAATTGGATAAGTCAGTAGATCAACACAATTAGGAAACACTCAAAATATTTATTCTGTTCATACTGCTAGTATCCATTTTTAAATTATTTTTCAATTTCATACCATAAAATATAACAAAACACGCTTGGAAATGCATTTTCCCTAACATGCCAATTGACCTATGTGATTCTGTAAAATGGTATTAAGGGGAATTTTCTATTTAAGAACATAGGTCTTATTTAGACAAGTCTTGCTTTTCAGATTTTTTACTTTTAATTTGATGTCTAATTTCTCCTAATTCAATAAATATAGTTAATTTTGTTTAAGAATTTTAAAATACACTGTGTCAGCAGTGCATGAAAGGAATGATTTCTAAATGATCAGGAGCAAACATTATTTAAACATTTAGTGGTAGGATTTATTTTCTATCTTGATTAAAAATTTACAACTAATTTTGCATTTCTTAGAACACTGAAGAATCATGAGATCAGTGGTTTCATAATAAATATCTATATTGTGGAAATTCTATCATAACTGACAGTTTAGGTTCCTTTTATTTTTTTTTCCCCAGAAAGTTAAAGAATGATGAAATTCATGTAGAACTACCTTAGGCAGCAAATATCAAAAAGACAATAACAATCGAAATGCCATTTATTTGTCTACAAGTAGTTCAGCTGACCTTTGATGCCATTAGAAATATAGGCTCTCTCTTCCTTTCTAGCTCACCAGCTTTGAAACACAGCCTTTCTTTCCTTCCCTTTTCCTTTCACATTATGCATTTCAATGCATTTATAAGTGGAGAATGTGAGGCAGGGATAGTGCTAACCACATTGGTCTCTTTGAACTGGGAACGTAACACTTTGCCAGAGGTGCCTGTAACAAACTGGAACTTCATGGTCGAGAACTGAACTACCCATATCTGCAAGTGATGCTGTGAAATTGAGGAAGAGAATTGTTATAATTGTTTTACATCGATTATTATCAAATGCCTAGATTGGTTCACATTTCCACTACCAAATAATAAGGAGGCATTTTTGGATCTGGCCTTCGCAACATTGTCTGGAACACCTGCCTACTTTCAAATTCTACCAAGTTTATAGGGAAAAAAAAAACATATGAATAGACTCCTGAGTTTGAATCTGTCTGTTCCCTTTATTAATAATTTGACCTTGAACAAATTATAAAGATATAATAATACTTCAGAAGTTGAAAGAATTAGAAGAAAGCTTTCAAGATTCCTACCACTATATGTTCTCATCTACCTTCATCCGTATTCACAAAGCCTTCCCTACTGCCTGACAACATACATGGATTATCTGTACTCCTGTCCAAATCCATCTCTCCAGTTGTCCCCTAGCTCTTAGCCCTTAATACCTGTTCCGAGGATATCACTTTAGCCATTCTCCCAACTCTCTTCTGTGACATTAATTTTCCTCTCTACTGTATCTTACCCATCAGCATCCAAAATCTTTCTTCCATCTTCTTCATTTTGTAAGCTTACACCCCATTCCTTTGTTCCCCTTTGTAGCTAGCAGTCTATGAAAGAGTCACTTTTATTAACACAAAACTTGTATACTTGTTTGAAAAAGAGTTGCAACAATCATGAAATGATACTCGGATACGGCAGAGTTCAAAGGCAAAAAGAGATCATCTTTCCTCTGTGTCTTAGAGGCAAGAGTACCTTTCTCTTCATTTATCACTGCCAGGATTTTATGACACAATGATGACTAAGCAATGAGAATGGGACCACAGTAATTCCATTAGACCAGTCTTGAGTAAGCCTCTCCTAAAATATGTTAACACCTGTGGTAAATGAGAGCAAAAAAAAAGAAAATCCAGAATTCTTTCCACGTCGTAGGAATGATGGATATTAAATATACAGCCGAGTGTGCGCGTCACCCACTGTCTTTTCGGCAGCCTAGTCAACTGAGAAATACATATCAGATCTCTATTAAAACCCCATACGAACATCATTTCTGGTATATTCATTCCTCTTTGGCATAATAATTGTGAATATCCCACAAGACACTTGTGTGCTGTGAAACTCAATTTTGACGGCGCCATTATAGAAAAATGACATTCTACAAGAAGAGGCAAAGAAAGGGATATAAATGATTTGCAGAAGTCTCTAAGGAATAATCCATTTAAATTAAATATAAATATATTTCAGATTTGAAAATGCAGTGAACACTCAAGTAAGATACACTAGGAAGAAAAATACATTAAAAAAAAATAGAAACCAATATGCCTGAGAAACATCCCCATGCCCTTTAGAAAGCAACATAAAGAGTCAGCTTTGACATGTCACTTAAAACAACAATAACAACAAGAACAATTTTTTAAAGTATTGAAAAAAGTTGTTGAGATAATCATAGGTTTGTGCCAAGGCAGTTAGTGATTACTTTGTTTTTATCCTTCCAATGAGATGCAATTTGCCGGCACCATCATCGTTTCTCATATCCTGATTCACACAGAACTAGCTAGAAGGGAAAAACAGTTATGGCATACATGAATATCTTTAACCAACAGGGAAGTAATCCAAAGATGTCTATGGCTTAATCAGAGACAAGATTTACTTCCAGGTTTCTGATGTTTTTATAGCTATAAACAATAGAAATAAAAAAGAAAAATAGATGAGCCAAGAACCAGAATCTTTTATCAGCAACCCTGCTCATGAATGTTGATCAAGTGGACTCCCTGACTGCCTAGTTCCATGACACATACTTTCTCCTCTTTGTTTTGCCTACCTTCAGAGAATATATCTAGCAATGACACCTGGCAGGGCAAAAATTGAAATAAAAGAGACAACCCAACATTTCTCTCAAGGTTCTGTTGGTGCTCTGTTGCTTTCAGGTAGGAACCATATATTCTTCATTGGAGAAGGGTATAAATCCTGACCCTCTAAAATATAAATACAATTTGGGTAATATTTTCGAGACTAAAGGGGAGTATAATGGAAAAGGCCTACAGCAGTTAATGATGATCCATTCTTCTTTCAATGCCATAATTAACTGGAAAATAAATATAAGATGGCTATTAAATCAGAGTATGAGTGTTATTTCTGGTAAAATTAGTAAGATATTATGAGAGGCACAAGGGCATGAGGTTCTGAAGTAGTTTCTTGCCCTAGCATGGCTCAGTTGGCTGAGGGTCAGCCTGTGCACCCTAAGGGTCACCAGTTCCCTTCCAAGTCAGGGCACATACCCAGGTTGCCCTGGTGGGGGTGCATATGGGAGGCAACTAATTGATTAATTGATGTTTCTCTCTCATTGATATCTCTCTCTCTCTCTCTTTCTCCCCCCTCCCTCCCTCCCTCTCCCTTCCTTTCTCTCTAAAATAAATAAAAACAAACAAACAAACAAAAATAAGCAGAGTTTTTTATTTTCTTGAACCCTGAGCTGAAGATAAGTTAAACTGCAGAGCAAGACAAAAAATAACTATCCACTGATTTCCAAGCTCCAAGCTGGCATAACACCAGGTGTAGTTATTTTACAGATACTAGGCTCCAGTAGAGATGTTTACCCTGCTTAAGGACATAGCATAGTAGGGGGGAGAAAGCAAGAGAAAGAGAAAGGAAGGAAGGAAGGAAGGAAGGAAGGAAGGAAGGAAGGAAGGAAGGAAGGAAGGGAGGGAGGGAGGGAGGGAGGGAGGGAGGGAGGGAGGGAGGGAGGGAGGGAAGGGAGTAGGAAGGGAGTAGGAAGGGAGTAGGAAGGGAAAAAGGAAAGAAAATGGATGTTTCCCAGTAGAATGTAACCTCCATGAAGGATCTCTGTTCTGCTCATTGCTGTATATTTTCAAGTACCTGAAACACAGAGGTGCTCAGGGTGCTCAAGAAATATTTATAGAGTGTAATTCACAAATTTGTCACCAGCACATGTAAATGTACCTCTGAGGATAGGATCTGTTAGCTAAATAAAAAAGGACTGTTGGTTAATCAAACATTAGATAATATTCTGCAAAATTCCATTTTAATGGTCAGCAGCATGTGTATCTCTTCTAACCGAGGGTTAATTCTCTTACGAGTTAACTCCAACTTCCAAAGTGTGTCCTCTGGCAGCAGAAATTCACAATTCTGAGTTAGGCAAGACAAGCATGTGCTGCACCTGGAAATCATGAAGCACCCAGGCCATTTGAGGAGCGCAGGTGTTCTGGCAGAAAACCTCTATTCTCGGCAGCCAGCTGAAGGTCCTGATTAATTGCCTCGATTTTAGGCTCAAGTAATGTCCACTGAGTTGCTAAGAGAAATGCGATGACAATGAACCTTAGTTACAAGGGGAGAAGAGTCATTACATGTTTGTGTAAAAATAAACTTCATTCACCTTAGCAGAATATGTGAGAAGATATTAGTATTAATAAGTCTTTGGATTTTATGGATACTTGTCTCTTGGATTTTCAGTGGACTTCAATGAAATAATGGACCTTATAGTGGAGTGGTAGAAATTCCATTTATTTGAGGGAAATATGATCATTTCAAGAATCTTTTTTTTTAAGAATTTATATTTTTCTATACTCAAGAAATAAGTTTCTTATACTCTATGGTAAATAATTAAGGATGATGCTTCCAGGAAAAGGGGATTAATACGAATTTGTAAAATCAGTGCATCGATAATGCCAAAACAATTATTTTCCTTTCTGGACAACATTCTCTTGCTTAGACTAATTATGTACATGCCAAAAATTGTGACATTCTAGACTTGTGATTAGTGGTAAGCTAGCAGTGGCAAAATCTTTAGTAACATAACCCATGATAGTTGAGTGATCACAAATGAAATGTTTGAATTTTTATTTATTTTTAAATTTCTTATTAATAGGTCTAGATCTGATAGCTTTTCTCAGCTGCTGGAACCAGTAGGAAATTAATTTATATGCTTCTTTTCACATATAACATACTTTTTAAAATATATTTAAGGATTTTCTTGCCATTTTTCTTCTCTTCTTTTTCCTCCAGTGGTCAACTACCATTGAAATGATAATACTCAACTCTTGTTTTTGAACAATTTTAATGTTTATGTTCCCATATAGCAACTAGACAAGATTTGGCAGAAAAATGTTTCAGAGCAATAAAAAAAAAAAAAAGATCAAAAAAGGTTGTCTATTACTTGAAACAAAAGGTACAATGTAATTTCTAGGAAAAATTAAAGAATACAGCTGTGTCTCTAATAGCAAAGAGATACATTCTAATGTCAATCCCATTTACTATGACTTCCTCTTTGACATTTTAAAGTACATAAATTGTGTATAGTGAAGGGCAGTGATAGTAAGAAACTGTTTTAAACACTAAGAAATAGATATGAAAGATGCAAGACCTTCAAAAATAAAAAATTTGCTCAGCCAGTGTGACTCAGTGGTTGAGTATCAACCCACGTACCAAGAGGTCACTGGTTCGATTCCCAGTCAGGGCACATGCCCAGGTTGTGGGCCAAATCTCCAGTGGGAGGCATGCAGGAGGCAGCCAATCGATGTTCTCTCTCATCGATGTTTCTATCTCTCTCCCTCTCTCTTCCTCTCTCTCTCAAATCAATAAAGAAAAAATAATAATAAAAATTTCTGCATTTTTTTATCCTCATCCAAGGACATTTTTGTGTTTATCTTGAGATAGAGTGGGAGGGAGAGAGGGAAGAGTAGAGAGAAACATCGATGTGAGAGAGACACATAGAGTGGTTGCCACCACACAAACCCAACCGGCACAGGGGAGGAACCGCAACCGAGGTACGTGCCCTTAGCAGGAACTGAACCCAGGCCTCTCTGGTCTGTGGCCGACATTCCAACTGCTGAGCCAAACTGGCCAGGGCTCTGCAGTTTTTTTTTATATTGGTCATGTGTGCCTTTGTTCTTGTTGAGCCAGCTCAGTTTACTAATAACTCTGATACCAAAATATCTATGTTGCCTCCCATATTTCCTGTCATCCTTCTTACACGTATCAGTGTCTAAACTACTGTGTATATTCTTATTCCTTTTATTTTTCCCTCTATTATTTGTTCTTGAGTCTAAGCTTCAAGACCTATAACAGTTCCTAATAATAGGTCATTAATAAATATTTCTTGTATAAGTAAACGCATGAAGATATTTTGAAGGCAAGAGCTCAACATTAATACTGCCATTTTACTTGTATGATAATTGACAAGTCATTATTGTTATGAATCAAAATTGGCTATCCAAAGAATGAAGATAATAGCCATAATATTATCATTAATTACAGCTATTTATTGCCCACTTACCAGGCATCAGAAAGTATATTTTCATTATATCATAATGATATAATAATATTAGTAGTAATATCATTTAAACCTTTTTATCCATTTTGATGGTAAGAAAACTGAAATAAATGTTCAAGTAACTTTCAAAAGGTCACATAGCTAGAAAACAAATGATAGATGCACAATTTGAAGACTGATAAACATTGGCACTTCTAATAAATAACTTGCCATGCATACTTGCATACAAGTGCACAAAAACAAGTCAACTTCCTCTCATATTCTTTTTGGATGCCTCAGAATAACAGATGGTATACTTTAATAAATACATTTTGTGATCTTGACATATGCATTTTCAATGGTGCCAATGTTCTACTGACTTCCTAAAGAGGAAATTATACCATGGAATACAGGTATTTCCCCCGCAACTAGAGCTGCTTGGGCTGTAACTCTAGTACTGACAAGACATGGAATGGGGGCTAAACAGAAGGTCAGGGAAGAGAAAGTAAAGGAAAACAAAAGGAATGGAGATATTTTGTCACTTTCCTTTCTATCCTTTAGCAAGATAAACATCATTAAGAGTGCTTGGTGCTTAGGAAATAATTGTAAGGCGTTGGCCAAGTCATTGAAGGCTGTCAGCAGCTACTTGGTACAGCGAACACATCGGAATAGTTCCACAAAAACTGAAATTTATTCTGGAGTACAAGCTCATAGTAATCTACATACAATTAATTTTTGTTTACAGTGTATATGATGGTTAAGAATTTTTATGAAGGAGCTACATATTAGTCATCAATTGAGATTTTGTGCTATTCCTTGATATGTGCTTTTTAAATAATCTTTCTTATGTATGAGAGGTTTGAGTATTTAGTGGGTTTAGAGTCACAGAATAAATCTTGTGGAAAATGAGCAAAAAATAAAATAAAATAGTCCCCCGATATTTAAAAATATACTTTTCAATTTTAGCAATGCTTTGATTTCCATAAAAATTACAAAGATATGAAAGAGTTCCCATATATGTCCTATCCAGTTTCCCTCTAGTTAACATCTTACATTGGTATGGAACATGTGTTACAATTAGTGAACCGATATTAATACACTCATTACTAAGTTATATTTATTCAGAGTTTTAATTTCATGGTTCATCCTTTTTCAGTTCCAGAATCTTATCAAGGAGACCACATTACATGACGCTGTCATGTCTCCTTAGGCCCCATGACTGTGAGGGTTTCTCAGACTCTCCTTGTTTTTAATGACCTTGACAGTCTTGGGGCATACTGGTCAAATATTTTGCAGAAAGTCCCACAGTTGGGATTTGTCAGATGTTTTTCTCATGATTAGACTGGCATCATGTGTTTTTGAGAGGTAGACCATAGCGGTCAAGTGTTATTTACATCATATCAAGAATACATACTAGCAACATGACTTGGCACTGTTGATATTAACCTTCATATCACCTGGTCAGGTTTGTAAAGTTACTCTTTTTCCCATCATTCCCATACTGTACCCTTTGGAAGGAAGGAAGGAAGTCTACACAGCTTACATTTAAGGAATGGAAAATAAATGCCTCACCTCCTCTAGGACAGAGGATCTAAATAAACCACTTGGAATACTTCTGCGTGAGGAAAGATTATCTGTTCTCGCCATTCCCTTTATTATATTGTCATTTATTTATATCAGGATGGACGCATTGGTTCCTGGACTTTGGTTGCAAAGATTTTCTTTTACTTCACTTAAATATAGGCCTTATTTTCACTAGGAATCTTATGCTTCATCTTCCATCCTTTTTCTTCAACAGGATCTACAGAGCCATGCCCTTAAAATTGAGGTTAGGAAGTTTTTTCTGTAGGAGGTCAGATATTAATTTTTTATTTTATTTTATTTTGTGGCCACATGGTGTCTATCACAACTGATTTGTTAAAAATTACTGCGGTCTGTCCAATAAAACTTATTCAGAAAAGCAGGTGGGACAGATTTGGTTCAGAGGACATAGATTGCTGTCCCTGGCCTTAGAACATTAATTTCATATCTCTAAGATCTTTACTCCCAGACTGTTCTATGTTCTAATGACTTCTTTCCAGGAGGAACTTTTACTCTTGTGGGTTCTAATTGTTTTTTTGTGTAAATAGGATTTTTTCTTTTTTCCATGTAATGTAAAACTTTGATTGACGGAAGAAACTTGGAACATAACTGGAAAAGAATATTAACTCTAAATTCAAGAATTTAGAGGAGAAAGAATATAGATGCTTTTGCCGCACGAACTTTGGTGGAAGACAAAGTTAACATTCTGGGGCAAGATTCTTGGCTCTATTTGTTACAAACATTCCTGCATGTTTCTCTAAGCCAATGATATGGTGATCATCTGGAGTTTGGGATATGAAGAGAGGCAAGTGGAAGGAAAAGTGTCTTTGAAAATCAAGTCTTGGTCAATTTCTTATAGACTGAATGACTTTTTAACATCCTTTTCAGGGGTGTACAACAAGTTGTGATGCTCACTTTTATTAAACACAAAACCAAAACAAAATGAAATAGCCAAGATTCAAAATGCAAACTGAGCAACAGTTTAAAGAATATTTTTCTTCCTTTCCATGTCAAAACTGCATAATGCCCAGTTAACACAACCATTGTATTAATGATGAAACGGCTACAATACAAGTTGATTAGCTACAACAGCTCTGGTCTATTCAAATGTGTTAGTTCTGAAGGGACATTGCTGCACCTAATTTGATTTCCCCCTGAGCAGTACATGATGTGTTATTTGATGCCCTTCAAAGGACGCGATTAGCCGAGCTATAAAGTGTCTGATTTTATTAGCTTTGCTGGGTTTTATCAGTTTGTAAATGTGTTATTTTCTCCATTTATTGTGCCTATGGGATCCAGAGATAGAGTAAGCATCAAGTTAATATGTTTTGGGGAGGCAGCAATGGCCATACTTTAACACTTACGCTGTGCTGTGATGACATTGAAGGTGGAGTCGTGGAACCTGTAATGTCAGGGCCATTTATCAAGGCAATTCTTCAATGCTATAAACCTCGGCTCTGACATTAAATTCAACAGTAAGCTTTTGTTTTAAATAGAACCAAGTGTTTCTGGGCTGCACTGCTAACAATCCTCCTTAACTGAATAACAAGTAGTCAATAACAAGAAAATAGGCCAGGCAGGTGGTCAGAGGGAAAAGGAAGCAAAGGTGTTGGCCTAAGACACTGCTTGAGGTTTTTTGTTTGTTTGTTCGTTTTTAGCTAAAGAAAGACAGGATTGAATTTTAGGTATTTAAGCAGATAAAAAAAATATATATACATGCTCCACGCAAATGCCATCAGCCCTTTGCTTTTAATTGGGATAGAAAACACAGTACATTCATTTAACTAAATCACTTGGCAGGAAACAATTTCAATGCCATGCATTCAAAGGGTGCCAAACCAGATGACACAGTCAGCATTGAAGATGTTCAGAGTAGTTAACAGGTGTGTGGCTTCAAGTTCCTGCTTTTTTTTAGTTGCCTTTCATTTAGTTTTCTCAGAGCTAATTCAAACCATTTGCTAGTGCATCAAAGATGGATACTGCACTTATTGTTCAAGCATTTAATTCATTCAAGATAATGCCTACTCATACAATGTTTTCATTTTCTGCAATCCTATAATAAGTGTTTTCTTGCCGTCTGGAATCCAAAAGAAAATCTGGAGTCTTCCTCCCCTGCTTTGCCCATCAGGCATAATTATTTCCTTTATTTGTTCAGTTCTACCCACTAACTTTACAAAGATGTGAATATGATTTGCAAGTGACATGTTTAATTGATATGCTTTAATAGAAATAATAATAATTACTAAGCATTATTTTATAAGTTTGAGAACCTAAAAGCAACTTGGGGTGTGTGTGTGTGTGTGTGTGTGTGTGTGTGTGTGTGGTGCACATAAACATTTATTGTGTTTTGTGTATTAGGTGAGAAGAAAGACAAATGTATTATGCACCAGTATCCTTCTGAGCACATATACTGTATTGTGTGTTAGATATTATCTCCTACTACAGCCTTATGAGATTGAAACTATTCTTATCCCAACTGACTGATGTGAAAACGGTGGTTAAGAGAGGTTAAGTGATTTGCCTCACATCCCCACAAGTAAATAGTACAGTAGGGATAAAGAGATACTGTGAGATGAGGTCTAAGATATCAAGAGAATGGGCAATTTAAATGATGTATCCAAGACAGGCTGTAAATGTGAATTTTTCAGTTGACAGTTCTACATCAGCAATTCTCTTATTCCTCGAGGGTTTCTTCCCCCACATCCACTTCTCCCATCTTATCTTATATGTAACCTTCACCTACAGGGCACAGACTCTGACCTCTATTAGCCCTGGGCTGGTAAATCAGTTCTTGATATCATAGCTGAATTAAAAGAGAGAACTGTATGCTTATACTAACGCAATATATCTTTATTCCACTAGAATGAAAGCAATTGAACTTAGAAAAAAATTTTTTTCTGTTTTCCTGTGGGGCAGGGCATAATATCATCTTCAGTAGATTTTCCTATACAATAAACATTGCATAAATTATTATTTTATTGTAACTTTTAGATGTTATCCTTTGAATAGGTAAGGGAGCATACTATATTTTCACAATTTTTAAAACCCTATAAAGTTTGCATAAATTACTTGAATGTGAAAGAATATATCAATGTCTGTATCTACTATCTGTATATCCATCTTTGTCTTGAACATGGCCTGAGTTATTTGTGTTTTTCAAGATTGTATGTAAATATGAGCAGTTAAAATAGACATTACATTTCAAAAAGTTATTCTGTGCATACATTATTTTATAATATACTGAATCAAAGATATTCAGTACACATGCATGCATGTATGTGCCCAAACACACATACACACTCAATTACATTGATTTAGTTCATTTATTAAAAGTGTTGCTTTCTGTATGTAATCCAAGCTGAGATGAAAATGGGAGTTAGCGATTTAGATACGTGGTATTCTAGAGAAACATGGCCATTAAATAATGTATGTTTTTCTAATCAATGTTATATTCTTAAATCCTCAAAATAGTTGGCCTGGAAAACTAGCACCCTTGGCATACACAAGTTGGAATATCTTTGATGGACTCTTCTGTTCCTCGAGACAGGCTTGTAATCTATAAGACTGTATATTCTTATTTTTCTGGACATGGATTTAGTACATATTAAATTGTAATCTAATATTTTGAGTAAGAATTATAATATTCTTATTCTAATATATTGTTCTACTACAGGGGTAGCATAATGTAAGAGTAGTAATTTTTTTCAAAGGAGGTTATTATCCTACTACACAGAAAACCATACTGTGGGTCTCTAAGATCTGTTTTGCTTTAATAATGGAACTATGGCTCATTAATAAAGAAAGTCAAGCCCTGGCCAGTTTGGCTCAGTGGTTGGAGTGTAGGCCTGTAGACCAGGGAATCCCGGGTTCAGTTCCTGCTAGGAGCACGTACCAAAAAACAAAAACAAACAAACAAACAAAAAACAACAAGAAAGTCAAAAAACACTTTATTCTTTGATTTTACTATTCTTTCTTTTTGAAATTAATCAACTATAATTTTTGTATATTCATCATTTTAACTATATGTTCCCCAAATTAGATATCATTTCAGATTTTCACACTTTCACTTGGCTAAGAAATGTGTGTGTGTATCTGTGTATGTGTGTGTGTGTGTGCACATGTGCACAAGAATAATTTTTGGACACAATGTCTATATGTAAATACAACACATAATTATGTATGCAATACATGTGTAAAATATATAGAAAGTATGTATATGAAGTATGTACTTTATTATATTCTTTTTCTTCATCAAAAGTATAAACTATACTTTTTTATGCATAAAAGTTATACTTTTTTATTTATAAAGCTATGGTGGGGGAAAATAGATAACAAAGGCAAATGAGGAATTACAGGATATTAACATGCAAGACATTTTTTATTTTTCTTTAATGAAAAATAACATAAAACTTTGGCATTTCAAGTGACCTTAAAAGTATTCATTTGCCCTGGCTAGTTTTTCTCAGTGGTTAGAGCATTGGCCTGCGGTCCAGAGAGACCTGGGTTCGGTTCCTGCTAAGGGCACATGCCTTGGTTGCAGTTTGTCCCCGGCCCTGGTTGGGTCGTGCGGGTGGCAGCCTCTCGATGTGTCCCTTTCACGTCTATGTTTCTCGTTCTCTCTCTCTCTCTCTCTCTCTCTCTCTGTCCCTCCCACTCTATCTGAACAAAAAATGGAAAATGTGTCCTTGAGTGAGGATGAAACAAACAAACAAAAAAGCATTAATTTTAAGTGTAGAGCTAATGCTCAATGTAAACATTTAGCTACTATTATTTTGAAATAATTTTAGAGTTATAAAAGCAAGGCAAAAATAGCCCGGAGACTTCCTGTTTATGATTTTCCAGGTTCCCAAAATGTCTTTGCCACATTTGCTTTGTCCTTCTCTAATTTTTTTCCTGAAGTGCTTCAAAATGGGTTTTAAGCACAATGCCTGTTCATTTATAAATGTTTTAAAATGTGTTTCCTAACAGTTCCCTTGTATAATTCAGTATAATTATAAAAACCAGGAAATCAACTTTGATGCAATGTAAATCTTATTCAATTATCAACAATTATTTAACTAATATTCTATATGGCATAAAACAATGAATTAGTCTGCAATTCAATCCAGAATCACACCTAATACATAGTTTTCACGTTTCTTCATTCTCTAATCTGAACAGTTTTTTAGGTATCCTTCATGACCTTTTCACTTTTTAAAACTGTATAGAACAGTAATATTGTACAATATCCCTCATTTTGAATTTTTCTGATGTTTCATCAGGATTTGACATAGCTTATGGGCAGCAATTGCACAGAAGTGATGCACCCTCCAAGTGCACCACATCAAGAAGCATATAATATTGATTTATCCCATTGCAGGTGATGTACACTCTACTCACTGAATGAAGGTGCTGGAAGCTTCTCTATTTTTTTTCTCTTTGAATAGATAACTTCGGAAGATATACTTCGAGGACATGTAAATATCTTATTTTTTATGATAGTTTGTTCATTAAATGTAATATCCATTGTTGAATCTCATCCAAAACTAGTATTTTTATGGCGCTTTCTAATTCCATGCTTTTCACATTTACTAGTTGAGATTATACTTCATAGAAGTGTTTTCCCTTCTTTGTATACATATTCATTTTTATACATATCTATATGGAATCACTGAATCTTATTTTACCCTACTTATAATCCTTTACTATCATTATGTATTTGTGCCAAAATTGGCCTCAGATTTGGCCAGTCTGGGCCCAGCAAACTGGGTCTGTGTCCTTCCTGTTAGGCTCCAGGTTACCGTGTACTGTCTCAGCCCCAGAATGTCCTTCATGTCTTATGCTCTCTCGTTTCCTAGATTTTGAATTCTCATGGCACTCTTCCCGGTGGCCTTTCTTCCTATTTTTCTTCACTCCACCTCACCTAAGTTCTATCGACCTCAAACCTTAGCTCAAATGTTGCCTTTTTGGGGGCAAACTCAAGCACTAATATCCCTTTATACTAAATCAAGCACTAAATACATCACGTTGGGTTTGATAACGTCTATCTGTTCTCCTATCGTTGTATTTGCAAATACAATGAATTTACAAATTCTGCTTCCAAGTAGAATTTTTTTTTATTGCGTCGTCCTAGTCTGTGAACTCCTTGTAGGCAGGGAATGTCTGCCTTGCTCACCAGCATACAGTATGGCATTTTTAACATAGTGGATTCCCAAAAAGTGATTTAAGTATGAAACCATATGCAATAAACTGCTGTTTATGCAGCCCAGGAGTTCAATGGACAAAAAATAAATGGGCCATAAGATAGGACAATAATTAATTTACTAATGTGAAGTTAGTACAAATAATTTAAAAATAATATTTAAGGGTATTTACTTGTGGGTATCCAAGGTCATTGAAAATTGACTATATCTCCTCCAACCATCTTTCTAAGTGGGTGTCTAGAACAGTGGTTGATAGCACAGACACTAGAACCATGTTGCTGTCTTCAAATCCCAGGACTGCAAGCCTGCCCAAGATTATTTTCTGAATTCCTTTCATCTCAGTCCCTTTACCTGCGTGAATATATGTAATAAGAGGGATTATCTCATAGGGTAGGACTAAAAGAGTTAATATATGATAAGTACCTAGAACAAAGCCTAGTCATTGGAAATACCATATAGGATTGCTATTATTATTGCTACTACAATTAGTTATTATTAGTTATTGCCTTTAATACATTTAAAGCCCTATTTAAAGTTTATGTAAAATTTATTTACACAAACATGTCAGGAAGTAATTTTATTTCATTTATTTATTTTTTTCTTTATTGATTTTAGAGAGAGAGAGGAAGAGAGAGGGAGAGAGAGATAGAAACATCGATGAGAGAGAACATCGACTGGCAGCCTCCTGCATGCCCCCCACTGGCGATTTGGCCCACAACCTGGGCATGTGCTCTGACCCAGAGTTGAGCTAGTGACCTCTTGGTGCATGGGTTGATGATCAACCACTGAGCCACACCAGCCAGGCTCAGGAAGTAATTTTAAAGTGGCATATGCAGTTGTGTCCAAGACGGCAATGAGCTCATCTCCTCCCAAGAACACAATGAATGTCCACTTATATTTTGAGCAATTTCTCTTGAGAGCCTACTGAAAGCCATCTAAAAGGCTACCGCACACACACACACACACACACACACACACACACACACACACAATGAGAGAAAAAGAGAGAGACGGGGGAGAATGAAAGACTGCATAGAGAAGGT
Source organism: Molossus molossus (assembly GCF_014108415.1). Taxonomy (NCBI): domain Eukaryota; kingdom Metazoa; phylum Chordata; class Mammalia; order Chiroptera; family Molossidae; genus Molossus; species Molossus molossus. The sequence goes on along the minus strand of NW_023425344.1, from coordinate 161,010,985 downwards.
TGGGGAACCATGTGAGGTCTGGGAGTTAAGGGAAAAATTCAGGACTGAGGAACTTGTAAGAGCCATTGTTTACATTTCTTTTGCACTTGGACAGTGGGAGGGAGCTCTATCCAAGTTCTCTGTCCAACCTTTTAGGACCACAGTAGCATGTCCTCAGCCACCCTGGAGATTGATCCAGCAGGTTAGACAGGGTGCTGTTGTGCACACCCACTGGAATGCATGCACAAGTGGATCATCCACCTGGAAAGAGTGTAAAATAAGCTAAACAATGTAGTACTTGCCCTGTCCAGAGAAAATACAGAAAAAGTATGGCACCGCTACATGTGAATATAGAGCTGACAAGCCCAGAGGAAGCGCAGAGCTAGCAAAGCATTGCAGAATCTGCACAAAAGGCTTCACTCTGTGGAGTAAGTGGTGTATTGCTGCATATGCATGTGGGGCTGCCCTGCCTGGACAGAGCGTGGACTAGCAAAGTGTGATGTGTGCACACACATAAATCTGCCCCATTCAGGGATAGTGTGGTGTTAGTAGGGCATTGTGATGCACACAGGCAGAACAGCCCAGATCATGCTAGGGTAATAGATAATTAAAGCAACAGGGCACATGTTATATGCACTGGCCAGTTCTACCCACACCACACAGCCCCACCCAGATAAGAAGGACAAGTTAAGTACAACCATACCAGAGTGCTCCACCAGGAACTCAGTCCTTCTGGCCAGGGGGAACTGCATCCATCCAACCAGACTACAACCCGCCTGTCAAAACCATCCAGTACACAATCCATATAGAAACCACATTTTCAAGACTGGGAGAGATAGCTATTTCATCTAACTAATAGAAACAAACAACAGAAAGTAAAATAAAATGGGGAAGATAAGAATATGCCCCCAAAAAGGAAACAAGGAAAAAAAAAAAAAAACACCCGGAGAAAATCTCTAATTAAACAAAGATAAGTAATTTGCATAATAAAGAATTGAAAGAGTCATAAGAATGCTCAACAAATGAGAGAAGAATAGAAAAATTCAGAGAATACTTCAAGAAAGATTAAGAAAATATAATAAAGAACCAATCAGAAATGAAGAATACAATAACTGAAATGAAGTATACATTAAAAGAAATCAACAGCAGGTTAATACAAAAGAATAGATTAGTGACCTTGAAGACATAATATTGAAAACCACACAATCAAAACAGCAAAAGAAAAAAAAAATACCTTAGGAATAAATTTAGCCAAGAAAGTAAAAGATATGTATTCTGAAAACTATAACACCCTGAAGAAATAAATTGAAGAGGACATAAATAAATATAAGGGTATACCATGCTAATGAATTGGAAGGATTAATATTTTTAAAATGACCTTACTGCCTAAAGCAATCTACTGAGTGAATGCAATCCCTATCAAAATTCTAATGGCATTCTTCTCAGAACTAGAATAATCCTAAAATTTACATGGAATCACAAAAGATTATGAATAGACAAAGCAATCTTGAGAAAAAAGAACAAAGTTGGAGGTATTACATTCCCTGATTTCAAACTACAAAGCTATAATATTCAAAATAGACACATCAATGAATGGAACTAACAGAGTGCCCAGAAATAAACTCTCACTTATATGGTCAATTAAACTACAATAAAGGATGTAAGAATATACAAAGGAAAAATTACAGTCACTTTAACAAGTGGTGTTGAGAGAACTAGACAGAAACATACAAAAAGAACAAAACCAGACCACACTTTACACCATATGCAAAAATAAACTCAAAATGAATTTTCTTACATGCAAGAACTGAAACTACAAAACTCCTGGAATAAAATATAGGTAGTAACTTGACATAAGTCTTAGTAATATCTTTATGGATATGTCCCTTCAAGCAATGGGAACAAAAGCAAAAAAGTGTACACTTAAAACCTATATAATTTTATCAATCAATGTCTCCCCAATAAATTTAATTTAAAAAATAGAAATAAAAAATTAGGAAATAATAAACAACTGGGACTTTGTCCAACAAAATAGTTTTTGCACAGCAAAGAAAACTTTCAACTAAACAAAAAGCTCACTGAATGGGAGAATATACAGGATGGGGCAAGAGTAGGTTTACAATTGTCTGTATGGAAAATAAAATAATAATTAAAAATAATAATAAAATAATAAACTCTGTGTTTCACATACACAATTGTAAACCAACTTTAGCTAACCTATGTATTTGCAAATGACATATCTGTTAAGGGATTGACAAGGAACTCGTATAACTCAATAACAAAAAATAAACAATGCATCAAAAAATAGAAGACATGAAGAAATATTTCTCCAAAGAAGACACACAGATTGCTAACAGACATATAAAAAGATGTTCAACGTCACTAATCAGCAGAAAAGTGCAAATCAAAACCACAATGAGTTATCATCTCATACCTTCAGAATAGCTGTTATCAAAAAGTCAACAAATAACACGTGCTGATGAGGAGTTGCAGGAAAAGGGAACATCTGTGTGCACTGTTGGTAGTATTGCAAATTGGTGTAGCCCCTATGGAAAACACTAAGCAGATTTTAAAAAACTAAAAATAGATCTACCGTATGACCCAGAAATTTCACTTCTGGGTGTTTTTATGAAGAAAACAAACACAGTCATTCAATATATATATATTGCACTCTGTGTTCATTACAGCATGTATAATAGCCAAGATATAAAAGCAACGTTGGTGGCCATCAATAAATGAATGAATAAAGATATCTCTCTCTCACACACACTCACACACACACACACACACACACACACACACACACACTTAAATATTACACAGCAATGAAAAGAATGTCATCTGGCTATTTGCAACAACATAGATCAACCTAGAGGGTATTATGCTAAGTAAATAAGTCCGAAATAGACAGACAAATACCATATGGTTTTACTTATATGTGGAATCTAAAACAAAACAAGCAAACAAAGAAAACAAAACAAAAACAGACTCAGAAACAGAGAACAAAGGGATACTTGCCAGGGAACAGAGTGATGGGATGGGTGAAAACGATGAAGGGGATATAGTCAATAATCTTTTGATAAGTTTGCATGGCGATTGCAGATGATTACTAGACTTAGTACGGTGACTACATTGTAAGGTATATAAATGTCAAATAATTTTATTGTATACCTAAAACTAATATAATATTGCATGCCATCTATACTTAAATAAAGTAAAATAAAAAATAAAGTGGCACATGCTCTAAAACTGCTGTTCCACTCTGGACCCTGTGGTTGTTCAGTTCTGTTATTAGCATTATACTATGGCATCTCCACCTCCTCCGTAGCTATTTAATTGGTTGCGTATTTGTGTGTATCTATTATTGGATTTGAACCGAAAGTTCCTTGATAGCAAAAATTTCATTTCAATCACTTCTCTGTCCTGCCTGTATGCCACTCACTTTCTGAGGTGCCTACCACAGAGCAGTATGTGTTGAAAGCTCCAGTGTTTCCTAGAATTACTCTAGCTATATGCATCCATTAATCTATCTATTTTTCAATGTATCTACCCTAGAGTGTTATAGAAGTACAGAGATATGGCTGGTATAAAATGTTAATTAAATGCCTAACTTAAAATCTTTAGACAATTGGAGCTACTCTGAAAGTGCAATCAGTCATTACCATGACATATCTTTTCCTATCTAATAAAACAACTGGAAGTCTAAATTGTAAATACGATTCTTCCTCTTTTGCTGAGATTTAAGCTCTCTGTTACTCCAACATAATTTACAGTCCCCCCCCCCCAGGAATATGTTGTATAATGAAAGAAAGTGATTTATATATTTTTTCCTTAATTAAACCACATTAAAGTTAGAGACCTCTTAACACCATTCCTCTCTAAGCCCACTCACACCCTGCCCTGTGTAATCACTATTTAATTAAAATAGGAAAAGAATATGAATTTACTGAAGACTTGTCATTGTTCATTTTTCTCCTTGAGCTTTAGTCTTCAGATAGATTTGAACTCTGGTTCGGCTCTAGCGAACCTGTTTGCGTTCATTGGTGAGACGCCAATGCCCTTTTTATTCCCTGCCTCTTGAAAGAAAACAAGACAGACGGACCCTACCAGTTTCCAGAGTAGAAAGGCTTTGACCGGCTTGATGAGAGAGCGGTTCCTCTATTTCTTACCAACTGCACGGAAGCTTGAAATTCACCTTTAGGGATTTATTTATGAATTAGTTAATCTTGTTTGGTAGGAATGACTCAGCTGGGTTACTTTAAAATTTGGTTGAGATTATTAATATAGAAACTTATAGAAATGTGGACAACAGGAAACTGAAGTTTTTTTTTTTTTTTTTTCCCTATCCACACCTGAGGACATTGTTCCATTTTTTGTTCAGATAGAGTGGGAGGGAGAGAGAGAGAGAGAGAGACATTGATGTGAACGGGACACATCGAGTGGCTGCCACCTGCATGACCCAACCAGGGTCAGGGACAAACTGCAACCGAGGTACATGGCCTTCGCAGGAACTGAACCCGGGTCTCTCTGGACCACAGGCCGACGCTCTAACTACTGAGCCAGACAGGCCAGGGCAAAACTGAAGTTCTTTTGCTCGAAACTTAAGTTGTTTGAAACAATCCCTTACTATTAAGATTTTCTTATTTTTAAAATACAAATGCCCATTGGATGGGTAGTTCATGTCACCTCTCACATCTTATTATAAATGAGTTTATTAGAAAGAGAAAGTACCAATTAACTAGGTAGAAAAGATGTAGAATATGGAGAATTGGGAAATAAAGGCAGATTTATGTCACATATATTTCTGTAGCAGTGAAACACTGCTGTATCATGGTACTGGGTCATGACCTCCTCCTTAAAATTACTGACTGTCAAGAAAGATCTGAAAAGTCTACAAAGAACCCCCCCCGCCCCTCACGAGTGGTGTGTGATATTAATGATATTGCATTAGATTGAGGATTAGAGCAAAGTTAAGGCTTCTTGTCAATATAAGCTTTCTGAATTTAGATGCTTTCCCTTGTTTCCTACATTACTTGTATATTCCTCAATGTTTGGCAGATAGTACTTGTTAAATACGTATTAATTGAATGTTTTAAGTTATTTATGAATGTGTGTGTATATATATATATATTTTTTTGTTTGTTTGTTTGTTTGTTTGTTTGTTTATCTTTTATAATTTCCATGAATCTTCCCTTCTGTGAAAAAGGTTTCTAAAGATTTATGAAAACGCAAAGTTTACTTTGGTGTAAGACTTCTCAATGTAATAACTTGATTTCTATAACTCAAATTGGAGTTATAGAATCAGAAAAACACATATTTTTATCACTAATGTACCTTTTTCAAAATGCCGATTCTTCTTTATGTAGTACTTCAAATTTGGAAGAATTGCATATGCAGCTACTTTGCAATTTAATATATTCATGTTGAAACTTCATTTTATACGACATGTAACGTTGATAACTGTGGTAGCTAAGCCTTAATTCCTCTGTTTTCAACCTTTGTGATTTTAAGTTTTGGCTTAAAACTTTCTTCAAGGCTCCCGCATACCTATCATTTCAATATATTCTTTTTTACGTTCTCTAATAAAAGCAGCCATTTATGCAGAAATAATAAATTATAAGTATTTCTAGTAGCTGTTTATGAGGAATTATTAGGAATACAACTGGGAAATTGTGTTCTTTGAGTTAAAAATACAGATTTTTATTATAGCTGTTGTCATGGTAATAGGTGTTTATTTCTAATTGAATATAACGTATTATTGCTTGAAAACAGTATATATCAATTCAGTATTGTATGCATATAATTGCAGATGTTTGTATGACCAGAGAATTATATAGAGTTATATAAATCAGATTAAGTTACAGTATTAGAAAGTCAGGTTTCAGATGGAGGGTGGGTGGGATAGAAGTGGGACAAGAAAACCAATTGACAGATTTTACTTTAAAACTTTCCTTTGTCTTATGAATTGCCAAAAAAGATATTAATTTTATAATATTAGGTTATAAAATTAAATTCAATGTTTCTATTTTAAAGCACTGGAGAAAGGGGGAAATTTAAAGAAAAATACAGTCAAATAACTTACCATATTGTACTTCAAACACAATTCCCATATCATAATTTTATTATTGACATAAAACTCAGGGTTTTTTTCTAACACAATCAGAGTGAAGATATGGTATTCTACCACTTAGGATTTTGGAAAATGAAGGAAATTCTACTTATACATTATATTGTCCTAGTGGGTAAGTGGTATTACAATAAACAAGGATGCAGAAGATAAAAAATCTGCAGAATGTTTCACTTTGAGTTTCAAACTCTACATTAAATAACAATAATCTTTGTTTTTATTTTTATATTTATTGTTTTGCAATTATTATTAATTTATTTTTGTTACAGATGTTTCTCCTTTTGACCCCTAGACATCCTCCTCCAGATCCCGAAGCCTCCCCCAGCATTGTTGTCTATGTCCATTGGTTACTCGTATGTGCATATAAATCCTTTAGTTTATCTCATCCTACTCTCCATGTCCCAGCCCCCACCACAGCCCCCTCCTCTTTTCTATGTCTCTGGGTCTATTTTGGTCATCAGGTTATTTTGTTTATTATATTTCACAGATAAGTGAGATCAGGTGGTATTTGGTCTTACTCTGATTGGCTTATTTCACTTAGCATAATATCTCCAGGTCCCTCCATGTCATCTCAAAGGACACAAGATCTTTCTTTTTTACAGTTGCATAGTGTTCCATTGAGTATATATACCATGGCTTTTTAATCCATTCATCTAGTGATGGACACTTGGGCTGATCCCAGATATTAATGATTGCAAATAGTGTTGCTATGAACATAGGAGTCACTATATTCTTCTTGACTGGTGTTTCAGGCTTCTTAGGATAAATTCCTAGAAGTGGGATCACTGGGTCAAATGGCAGATCAATTTTTAATTTTTGAGGAAACATCATACTGTTTTCCATAGTAGCTGCACCAGTCTTCATTCCCACCAGCAGTGTACTAGAGTCCCCTTTTCTCCACACCCTCGCCAGCATTTGTCTGATGATTTGTTTATGGCAGCCATTTTGGCAGGTGTGAGGTGATATCTCACAGTCATTTCAATTTGCATCTCTCTAATGATTAGTGATGCTGAGCATTTTTTCATGTGTCTCTTGGCCATTTGTATGTCCTGTCTAGAGAGGTGTCTAAGTCCTCTGCCCATTTTTAAATTGGGTTCTCTGTCTTCCTATTGTTGAGTACTCTATTTATTTTGGAAATTAACCACTTATCTGCAGTATCATTGGCAATTATGCTCTCCCATATAGTGGGTTCCCGTTCCATTTTGATGCTTGTTTCTTTTGCTGTGCAGAAGCTTTTTTGTGTGTGATGTAGTCCCATGTATTCATTTTCTCCTTTGTTTTTGTTGCCTTAGGTGATGGATCAGTGAAAATTCTCGTGCATATGATGTCTGAAATTTTGTTGCCTACAGTTTCTTCTAGGATTTTTATAGATTCATGAGTCACATATAAGTATTTTATCCATTTGAGTTTATTCTTGTGTATGGTGTAAGTTGATGGTCTAGTTTCATTGTTTTTGCATGTAGTTGTCCAATTTTCCCAACACCATTTATCAAAGAGGCTGTCTTTACTCAACTGTATGCTCTTGCCACCTTTGTCAAATATTAATTGAGCATATTGCCTTGGGTCAATTTCTGGGTTCTCTGTTCTGTTCCACTGGTCTATCTACCAGTACCAGGCAGTTTTGAGTACAGTGCCAGTACCAGGCAGTTTTGAGAACAGTGGCTTTGTAGTATAACCTGAAATCTGGTAATGTGATCCTTCCAACTTTGTTCTTCTTTTTCAAGATTGCTGTGGCTATTTGGGCTCTTTTTTGGTTCCATATGAACTTTTGAAATACAGTGATACCTCGGTTCTCGAACATAATTCGTTCCAGGAGGACGGTCGAGAACCAAATTGTTCGAGAACCGAAGCAATGAAACCCAATAGGAAATAATGGAAACTGGATTAATTAGTTCCAAGTCCCAGAAAATGCCTATTTACTGGACTAATTTGCATATAATATGTAGAAAAACATAAGTCTCAACAAGAAATAAAAGTGTACAGTATGTCTAAGGGTTAAATTCAGTGTAAAGCGTGACTCTCTCCACAAAGCGTGACTCTCTCTCTGCACTCACACTGATGACGCAAGCAAGGCGCGCTGGGCCGAATGAACGCCATTCGGCTCAATTCGGCTCATCTCGGAAGTTCGAGTTCCAAATATTTGTTCGGATTCCAAGACAAAAGTTTCTCGAATCTCCTGGTCGAATACCGATTTGGTCGAAATCTGAGGCGTTCGAGAACCGAGGTATCACTGTATGTGTTCTAGTTCTATGTATCATGCCATTGGATATTTTGCTGGGGATTGCATCGAATCTATAGATTGCTTTGGGTGGAATGACATTTTAATGATGTTAATTCTTCCAATCCATGAACAAGATATGTGCTTCCACTTTTTTATATCTTCCTGTATTTTTTTTTTCAATGACATATAGTTTTCTCTGAATAAGTCCTTTATTTCTTTGGTTAAGTTTATTCCTAGGTATCTTAATTTTTTTCCACAATGCTAAATGAGATTGTTTTTTCAGTTTCTCTTTCTGTGAGTTCATCATTGGTGTATATAAATGCCATTGATTTCTTGACGTTAATTTTGTGTCCTGCTACTTTGCGAAATTCATTTATTAAGTATAGTACATTTTTTATAGAGTCTTTGGGGTTTTCTACATATAGTATCATGTCATCTGTGAATAATGACAATTTCACTTCCTCCTTTCCAATTAGGATCCCTTTTATTTTTTCTTCCTGTCTGATTGCTGTGGCTAAGACTTCCAGTACTATGTTAAATAAAAGTGGCGAAAGTGGGCATCCTTGACTTTTTCTGTTCTTAAGAAAAATACTTTTAATTTTTGCCCATTGAGTATGATGTTGGCTGTAGGTCTTTCATATATGGCCTTTATTATGTCAAGATATGATCCCTCTGTTTGCACATTGCTGAGCGTTTTTATCAGAAATGGGTGCTGGATTTTGTCAAATGCTTTTTCAGCATCTATTTATATGATCATATGGTTTTTATCTTTAATTTTGTTTAAGTGGTATATCACATTCATTGATTTGCAAATATTGTATCAGCCTTGCATCCCTGGGGGAAATCCCACTGTTCATGTGAATAATTTTTTTGATGTATTGCTGGATTCAATTTGCTAGTATTTTGTTAAGGATTTTGGCATCTATGTTCATCAGGGATATTGGGCTGTAGTTTTCTTTCTCTGTAGTGTCTTTATCTGATTTTGGAATTAGAATTATGCTGACCTCATTAAATGAGTTTGTAAGTCTTCCATCTTCTTAAATTTTTTGGAATTGTTTGAAAGGAATGGGTATTAGTTTTTCTTTGAATGTTCAGTAAAACTCTCCTGTGAAGCTGTCTGGGACTGGGCTTTTGTTTGCCAGGAGATTCTTGGTTACATCTTCAATTTCCTTAATTGTTATTGGTCTATTGAAGTCTTCTGTCTTCTCCTGGTTCAGTTTTGGGAGACTATGTTTTTCTAGAAATTTATCTGTTTCACCTAGATTGTCCAATTTGTTGGCGTATAACTATTGATGGTATTTGTTAACAATCCTTTGTATTTATGTGTTGTTAGTTGTTACTTTTCCTCTTTTGTTTCTGATTTTCTTTATTTGGGTCTCCTCTCATTGTTCCTTGGTGAGTCTAGCTAAGGGTCCATTAATCTTGTTTATCTTTTCAAAGAACCAGCTATTTGTTCCATTGATCTTTTGAATTTTTTTTTTTTTAGTCTCTATGGCATTTATTTCTGCTCTGATCTTTACTATTGCTTTCCTTCTACTTGCTCTGGGTTTTTCTTTTTGTTTCCTTTCCAGTTCTTTAAGTTGTGAGGTTAGTCTATTAGAAATTTATCTTGTTTCTTGAGGTAGGCCTGTAGTGCTATGAACTTTCCTCTCAGAACTGCTTTCACTGCATCCCATAAATTTTGTGTTGTTGTGTGTTCATTTTTATTGGTTTTCGGGAAGTTATTAATTTTTTTCTTGATCTCCTTTATAACCAATTCATTGTTTAATAGCATGCTATTTATCCACCAAATATTTAAATGTTCTTATAGTAATTGATTTCTAGTTTCATGCCAGTGTGATTTGAGAAGATGCTTGATATTATTTGAATCTTCTTGAACTTGTAGGGACTTAGTTTATGTTCAAACATGTGGTGTGTCTTTGAGAATGTCCCATGTTTACTTGAGAAGAATGTGAATTCTGCAGTTTTGGGATATAATTCTCTGTAAATATCTATTAAATCCATTTGATCTAGTGCATCATTTAGACTCTCCTTTTTCTTATTAATTTTTGGTGTAGGGGTCTGTCCAGTGATGACAGTGGGGTGTTGAAGTCCCCTCCTATGATTGTATTGCTGTCAATTTCTCCTTTGAAATCCTCCAGAAGTTTTAAAATATATTTTGGTGCTCCTATATTGGTGCATATATGTTACCAAGGATATATCTTCCTGTTGGATAGATCCTTTCAATATTATGTAGTGGCATTCTTTGTCTCTAGTTATGGCCTTCATTTTGAAGTCTATTTTATTGGATATAAGTATTGCTACCCCTGCTCTTTTTTTTTCCCTTTTTATTTTCTTGGAAGATTTTTTTCCATCACATCACTTTCAGTGTATGTGAGTCTTTTGTTGTGAGGTGTGTCTCCTGTAAACAACATATATATGAGTCATGTTTTCTTATCCATTCAGCTACTCTGTGTCTTTTGATCAGAACATTTAATCAATTTACATGTAAGGTTATCATTGATATGTACTTATGTATTGCCATTTTTATTTATTGTAGTTATATTTTTCTTCCTATTTCTTCAAATTACAGCAGTCCCTTTAACATTTCTTGCAGTGCTGGTTTGGTGCTAATATATTCCCTTAGCCTTTTTTTTTTTTTTTTTTCTTTTGTCTGGGAAGCTCTTTATTTCACCTTCTATTTGAATGATAGCCTTGCTGGATAGAGTAGTCTTGTATTCAGATCCTTGTTTTTCATTACCCTTATTACTTCATACTTTACCTTCTGTTTCTGTTGAGAAGTCAGCTGATAGATAGCTTTATGGGGGTTCCTTTGGAGGTAACCTGTTGCTTATCTCTTGCTGCCTTTAGGATTCTCTCTTTGTCTTTAATTTTTGGCATTTTAATTATTATGTGTCTTGGTGTGAGTCTCTTTGGGTTCTTTTTACTTAGGGCTCTCTGTGCTTCTTGAACTTATATGCCTTTTTCCTTCACCAAGTTAGGAAAATTTTCTGTCACCATTTCTTCAAATATATTCTCTAACACTTGCTCATTTTTTTCTTCTTCTGGAACTCCTCTGATGAGGATATTGTTATATTTCATATTGTCCCACAGTTCTCTTAAGCTGTCTTCCTGGTTTTTTTAATTGTTCTTTTTTCTTTTTGGTCCTCTGATTGAGTGATTGTTTTCAACCTGTCTTCTAATTCACTGATGATCTTTGTTTTTAAAACTCCATTTTTTATCATTGTACTTAGCCTTAAATGAGTTGCTAGATTATATTGTACGTTTTTTCATTATACTATTCATGATATATGCATATTTCTTTACATGAGATATTAAATGTTCTATAATTTCATACCTTATAATTACTATAACATTATTCAACAAATTTTCCCATGTTTAGTTCAGTTTTATCCTTCCTTTGGAATATAAAATTTAGAATGGGATTATGGTACAATGTCAGATTTAATTAAATTTACTTAAAATTTCAACTGCTTCCATATTAGGAAACAACAGACATTTTATCTTCAATCTTTACTTGACTAAAGGTTTATTTTTTACAATATTTGTTTCAGCATATTCATAAAGCTTACTTTGATTTTCTATACTTAAGTTTTCAGTTTTCATTTTCAAATCCTATCGGGTTCACTGAGGAAGTGAACAGTAAATTTTACTTCTGTTTATTTTTGTGTTTCATCAGACTAGATTTGAATGATGACCCTTTACAATATTTTATCCATGTCTTATCAGTCACTAGTTCCTTTTAAAATAAATGTTACATTAGCCTGGCTGGTGTGGCTCACTGGTTGAGCATCGACACATGCACCAAAGGGTTGCCAGTTCAATTCCCAGTCAGGGCCCAGGCCCAGGTTGTGGGCCCAGTCCCAATGGGCGGCATGCAGAAGGTGCCCAATTGATGTTCTCTCTCATTGATGTTTCTCTCTCTTTCTTTCTTCTCTCTAAAATCAATGAACAAAAAATATTTAACATAAATGTTACTTTAGTACCAGTCCATATGGAACGATCTAGGGGATCATTCTGTAGTGTACGACAAAATTACTACACAAGACAGAATATTTGACTTCTGAAAACCAAAGAACATAAAAGCTAAAAGATCACTTATCTCACTGAGGAATAGTTCAGGAATAGCCTATTGTTGGTTTTCCTTGATAAAGCATTCACTAAACCCATAATAGAATTGTTCAGGAACATAGAACTTGAAAGCTCTCTAAGACTCCAGGATGTAGAAGTGTAACTAAAAATCTTATCTTTTTAATGTTTTTATATTTCTTAATATTAAATATAGAAAATAACATAACTAGTGATATTTTATTTTTGCCCTAATGCTTCAAGTAAAGAATAAAAATCAAGACTATAGAAAAATTTACTGAACATATGGCATACTTTAGAATAATATAGAGATATCAGTATACCAAAGGTATATTTTTAAAATATCAGAATATGCAACTGGTAAAGTCAAATTCTCAAAGAGGTAAATTTTGAAGCAATATGGAAAATTAGTATAAATCAATAGGATCAGATGGTATTTATCAGAAAATCCTAAGATAATTAAAATGTGAGTTAGTGGGGACACTGATAAAATATTAGTATCTAAATACACATACTAAATATTAGTACTTATGAAAGATTAGAGAGTAATATAATGGCTAGTCTTTAGAAATAATTAAAGTTATTATCCTTGAAGTTTTGAAGAAGAATTCACTTGTTTTAAAATTAAAATGCCTCCCTGTCAGGTTTGGCTCAGCAGTTAAAGCATCAACCCACAGAATGAAGGGTCACTGGTTCATTTTCAGTCAAGGGACTATACCTGGGTTGTAGGTTCAAACTCAGACCCCGGGGTCATGCCAGGGTTATGCCGGCATCATGCCAGGGTTGTGCAGGAGGCAGCCAGTTGATGTGTCTCCTTCACATTGATGTTTCTCTCTCTTCCTCCCTTCCTCCCTCCCTCCCATTTTCTCTAAAAATCATGGAAAAATATCTTCAGGTGAGGATTAAAAATAAATAAATAAATAAAATTTTAAAATAAAAATAAAATACCATATTATTTTGCCACTGATGTTGACAGATGTTTTAATGTGGTTTTCTCTTTTATTCGTGTCTTTGACCAATATTTACTGAGTATATTTTATGTTCCAGAGGGACATGGGCTCTGTATTGATTCAACTACAATAGATGATGAGAACAATTAAGATTCTCACAATCCATGAGTGAATATTGATACATAACAGACTACTTACAATAATTATTATAAAGTCTATGATGTGGATTACCACAGATATGAGTATCTAGGTGACACAATTTGTATTTAAATGGCAAACAAATAATAATTGCAGAATTAAACTCTACTTTCTACAAGAATTACATATATTACATAAGCTCAACTAAATTTTTGACAGAAAAGAAATAAAATCTTTAAAATGATCTAACAAAGGCTTGTAAATAAATATTTCATTTAAAAATGCATTAAAAGCATATTTTAAGTTTTTATTTTGGGTAAAATGACCTAGGTATCTTTTATTTCTAGATTATCTGTCTAGTATCTTCAATTAACACTAACATGAAGAAAAGAAAAAAACTTTTATCATCCAGTAACCAGAAGACAGAACACACATCACATCATATTGGCCACAGAAGAAACAGTGTGAAATATTAGCATGTCTCAATACATCTGAATGGTCAGATTGGCACATTAATAGTGAATTTGAATGTTCCTAAATAGAAGTTAACACTGAGCAGACAGCCTAAAAATGTTGATTAGGACTTCACAGTTGAGTAAGAGATACAATGAACAAGGTCTTGACCAATATAACCAATAGTATAATTGAGTATTTCAAAGGGCAGACAAAGCTCCAGTCAGGGAAGGCCCTAGAACAACAAATAAAATATATTTACTTATTTTTTAAAATTATATTTATTAATTTATTTTTGTTACAGATGTTTCTCTTTTTCCTCCATTGACACCCTCCTCCCCATCCCCCCCATATTTATATATATATATATTCAAATATTTATTGAGCAAGTATTTTATGAAAGATACTACATATATTACTATTATGAAAATGTTTAAGTTTAGCCCTTGCTTGTTGGGGAAGATACCTGCTGATAGAGCTTTGTAAAAGGAAAATTCAGTATTGCCCCTGACTATCTTTACTTGGGTCTACCTGTTTAAATTTTTAGAAATTTCAAAAGAAGATTATATTGGGTTTCCTTTGAAAAATGGCCCAGTCTAACATTTTAGTTCCCTGTGTGTGGGCTTCTGAAAGGGGTCCAATATCTCTATTGGAAAAGGGGGTAGAGATACAAACAAATTTATCTAAGTTCTATGAACTCCGGAAGTTAAGACCCTTTAATTCTTCTTTCAATAGTATTTATTATTTTCCTTATAGAATGTGTAGTTATCTTTAATTTGTGATTTTTCACAAACTTTTCTCCTCACCTAAATGTATTACACCATTATCATGCATATTAACCCATGACTTATTCTTCTAACCCATGGCACTCTAAAGGATGTAGTATATCAGATATGTTTGGCTACAGTAAACATTTATTGAATGAGTAAAACAATGACAAGTGGTTCATCATCTAACACCAGTAATTTTTAGAAAACCATATGCCCTCATTTGGGCAGAGAGGGAGACAGGATTTTTAGAGTAAAGTACTGGAATACAATAACCAGGTTATCATCATGGTGTATGGTTATTGTTGATTCCTTGAGTAGATTTATAGGTCATATCCTTTTCAGTCAATACTATTCAGGAGTGAATTATATTGGAGCCAAGAATCCAAGAACAAAAGTTATACAGATATTTTATTCTATTAATATGGAAGGGAAACAGTGAAGCATCTAGAGTTGAGTTTGGCAAGGTAGAAAAATAACTGCCAGAAAACATGGTGACTTTGAAGACTGGAAGGAGCACCATTCATTGGCCATTGATAATGTCAAGGTTTATTTATTTATTTATTTATTTATTTATTTATTTATTTATCTTCACCTGAGGACATTTTTCCATTTTTTGTTCAGGTAGAGTGGGAGGGAGAGAGAGGAACAGAGAGAGAGAGAGAGAGAAACATCGACGTGAAAGGAACACATCGAGTGGCTGCCACCCGCACAACCGACCAGCGCCGGGGACAAACTGCAACCAAGGTATGCGCCCTTAGCGGAAACCGAACCCGGGTCTCTCAGGACTGCAGGCTGACACTCTAACCGCTGAGCCAAACCGGCCAGGGCAAAGGTTTATTTTTGTTTTGTTTTTAGAAACAGTTTCATTCCAGGTTACTTATTTAATTTAATACATTAAAGGTCTATCTATCTATCTATCTATCTATCTATCTATCTATCTATCATCTATCTATCATCTATCTATCATCTATCTATTCATCCACCCATGAGATTTCGAAGATATTCTTGTAATTAGAAATAAACCCAAACACTTTATCACATCCCAGACTTGAAAATATGGTTCCTACTACCCCTCTAATTTTTTTCCCTGCTAAGATTTTCTTCCCTCGTTCTATAGCAGCTACACTGAACAAAGAGCATTTTCTTGTCTTTATTTAGATAACATCATTTTTATTTCACTAGCATGACTAAGTGTTGCCTTTGCCTGGAGCACTCTTTCCCAGATCTTCACATGACTGGACCCATCTCATTAATCACTTCTCAGTTCAAATGTCACCTCTGCAAAAATGCCTGACCTAAACACTATTTAATGTAACTCTCCATTCCCTCTTTCTCTCTCCAATTACCCTTTCTGGTATCTTTCCTAATACTCATCATTCTCTGTAACGATCTTATTTATGCATCTGCTTAAGTACTTATGTCTTCCAAGAAGACAGGGAGCTTGTTTTTGTTGTTTCCAGATGTATCTGCAGTATACATAAATAGACCTAGCACATAATAGATGCTCAAGAACTAACTGGAATAAATAAATACTTGTAGTAAGTAAATAACCATATTTGCTTCTTTATAAGCATGTATCCTCAGAATATACATTATTCATTTGAACTTTGCAGATTTGTGTCCTATGGAATTTTCTGTGCAGCTTAAAATCTCCTAATTATGATGCATATGCAGGAAATCAATAAGCTCATGCCTTGGATGCAAAAATTAATGCCTTGCTACACCCAAATTAATGATCCTAAGGTCCCAGAGTAATATAAATTAAGACAGATTTTTTTTAGTTGACAGTGTTAGAGAAGTTGAATGACTTTTGACATAAGAAATATGATGGGAATTATAACATATCTGGATCTAATACTCATTCAATTGAATAACTTTCCAGATTTTATAAATGATTATCTCCTAGTCTCACGATATTTGTCCTTTCCAAACATAAGGAACGACTTTATATAGAAAGTTACAAGATAAAGAAGGTATATTATTTCATTCTTTAATTTAAATAATATTTTTTTCTTTATTGAATTTAGAGAGAGAGGAAGGGAGAGGGAGAGAGAGATAGAAACATCAATGAGAGAGAACATCGATTGACCACCTCCTGCATGCTCCCCACTGGGGATTGGGCCTACAACCTGAGTATGTGCCCTGACTGGGAATGAAACCTATGACCACTTGGTGATGCTCAACCACTGAGCCACACTGGTCAGGCTATTATTTTATTCTTTAAAAGACCCTCTACAATCTATTCTTTGTTGGTTTAATTATCTGTAAATTCCAACAATAATGTGGAAGAATCTGGGCTTGCATATGCATTATGACACACACACACACACACACACACACACACACACACGTGTGTGTGTATCTATCTATCTATCTATCATCTATCTATCTATCTATCATCTATCTATCTATCTATTCAAATTATAGCTGTTATATAGCATTGTTATGTCCATCTTATAAATAGGAAAGCTGAGATGCAGAGAAATTAAGTAAATTCCCAAAATCAAACAGCTATTAAGTCACACCAGAGGTATCGACAAGGGAATTCTCATCTAGGATTTCAGCTTTCATCCAGGGTAGTTTAGGGAACAGATTGGGCATTGCCTGAGTTAGAATTCAATAACACAGCACAGATTACATAGTCAGTGGTTAGAATAAATTTAGAACAAATATCTGAGATTCTTATAACAGTGTTTAGATATTGACAGTTCATTGCCAACTTTTTGGCTCATTCTACAAGAAACTGATGCCTATCACAGGAAAGAAGAAAGAAATATGTAGGGTTTTTGTTTGTTTCTTTAATTCAGTTATGTGGATTTATAAAGAATGGCAGGACTTTTTAAGTCTGGGACCAAACATAAGCAGATTCCTCTAATCCCCTACAACTGTTATTCTACATACCATTAATTGAGATCTGGTCTACATACCATTAATTGAGATCTGGGGTGAGATCCTTACTAAATCTGTTAGAATTTCTTAACTGGATATGACACACACATACTTAAATACCACATCTAAAGTGCTGAATGTGATCTAAAATAACATTTTTACTAAGGCTGATTCTTTGATTCTAAGGAAGAAGAGTACTTAGATGATGTTCCACATCATAATTTTTAAGTGATTGATTCATCTCCTAAAGTAGTTACCCTGAAATTTAATGCTTTATTAATATAAAATGTGAACTATACCATCAAATAGTTGTACCTTAAAATATGAACTCTAGTGTATTTATTGAAACTGTAGTGTATTACAATGTTTAATAAAATGCAAAAAAAAACATTAAATATCATGTACAGAACTTAGTGAATCTTACTTAATAAATGATTATTATATTAGATTGTTTAAGAATAATATGTTATCTTAAGTGCTCTTAGTTTAAAGAGAAAATAATTATAAAATCATGTTGATATTTTGAAACTATAGACAAATCTTTGTTTAATAGTATATTGTAAACACACAAGTATTTATGGTTATTAAATAAATCCATATCCATATGCTTCTGTGAGTATTATACAAGAGCTGGTAAGATTTCATTCCATATTTCTTGTTTCTTTCTTTATTTTTGCTAATCCTCACCCAAGGATGTTTTTCCACTGATTTTTTTAGATAGAGTGGAAGGGAGGGAGAGAGAGAGAAATATCAATGTGAGAGAGACATATCGGTGTCCTCCCATACGACCACTTCCAGGCCCAGAGATTGAATCTGCAACTCAGGTATGTACCCATGACCAGTAATTGAACTCGCAACCCTTCAGTTTGCAGGCCAACACTCTAACCACTGAGCAACCAGCTAGGGCTTACTCCTTATTTCTTAACACGTATTTAGATCTTTAATATGAGAAGGGGATTAATACTGAATTATCTCCATTGAAGAATGAAGCAGGATGGGAATACAGAAACAACTGCTAGGCTAGAGAAAAAATAAAATAAAATCACAGATAGTAATTTAGAACTCTCATTAAGATTAATAGTTCTACCAAGTCCTCAAATGTAGTCCTAGATTAAATATTACACATATTTAGATTGCTTGATAATTATTGTTCTTCCACTTTAATAACTGAAGCTAAGCATTTTCTTGAATTGTTTAATTGCCTTCTATTGCATGTTATTCATTAGAATATAAATCTAAACTATATATTTTATGTGATTTACATTGTCTTGACATAACATAATATAAACCTTATCTCATAGAAGAAAAAAATTAGTTTACGAACAGTGAATTGTAATTTTGAATCATAGAGAGAATGCTGATTATCCTAAAACATTTATTTTTCTATTGCTTTAATATTGGTTTATCAGAAACTTTTAGAATAAATTAAATAGTGGCAATATAAGCAGTAAATAAAGCTATATTGTTTGAAGAGGCTATAGTTTTCATAATAAAAATGAAATAATAGTGCTTACAATATACTATTTTTTATTACTACAGTTTTAAAGGAGATTCATTTAAAGCAAAGTATCCTGACTATCTAAATTCCAGTTAGAATAAACAGCAGGTAGTTATTACACCTATTTAGGTTTAAAAAAAGGACAATTTAGGATCCTAATACAAGTGACTTGGGTTAGCATGACAATAAAATGTTGTACAGGTATCAAGGCCCTATATCAATGCAGCCACTTTAAATATATAAAAAACATGTAATTATTTTATTCCAATCTGAGATAAATTTCTATATAAGAACACTGTGACTAAATTTCCCCTTAGCATCTTCCTTTCAGAGAAAATATCAATGAGCAAAAATTCATTGTAAATTCTACTTTATTTCATCAATTATGCATATACTAGAATTTCATACTGAGGTATTAAAACTGATCTGAGCAAAATATCACAATACAGCTTCACATATAATTTTGTGAAGTAGCTGTTAATCAACTCAGTTTCCCAATAGGCATTTCTTCAGTTGCCTTATTTTTGTCCTCTGTCCACAGTGTATAAGACTAAGGTTCACACTTAACATTTGGAACATTTAGTTTCCTACTTGGTACATGGAAATATTAGGGTTTCATACTGAATTCTTCCATTTTAAATGTTTAAAATGTTAATATTCATGGCCTTGTAATTCTTCCCTTAGAGATAATATATTTAGCCAAATTTTAGACCTCACCTATATATCATCCGATGCGCCAATGAGACCACAAACACTAATGTGCTAGGAATTCAGAGGCATAGAAAACATGGTCACCATTATTAGGTCGCAATGCGCAGATGCTGGGGGAACACTGTCCATATCCTATAGCTCTCTGTCATTATACTGGAGAGAAAAATTAATCTTCCTTTCACAGATGCAAGGAGGATGTTGCTGTTGTGAATGCTTGTTACATATCTCTTCTGTGATTAGACTACTAGTCCTTCTCAATGGGACTGTTCTATTATTTTATCTTGATTTGCCTCTGACTCTTTATCCTCTTATTCCAGGAATAACCTTCCAGCCCTAACTCAATCATTGATCTTATCAAAGTATGCATTTTCATCACAAACTATCATCCATTCACTATTTAACGATATGAAAAAGTTACATATGTAGACTTTACTTTGGTGGTAAGGATACAGCTAAGAACAAGGGTCCTGTTCATGAGGAGTTTATGTTTCATGCGGTGCTGTGTGAATAAGTAAATATCAGATTATAAGTATTTTGTTGAAAATTAAAGAGCCTAGGTGTACGAGATTTTACTTTAAATATACCGGCCAGGGGAAGAAAGTAGCATGAAAGATATAGTCAGAACAATAAAAATACAGCCTCACAAAGATGAAGTTAAAGGACATTCCAGGCAAAGGGTATAGTCCTTGAAATACTTTGAACAAGTGATACCCAATTCTTGTAATGTCCATTATATTCTTAAAATGTGTGTCTTTATGGAATTAGAAACAGGATTTAAATTTTTTAATGAATCCAGGTAGAGTAGCAGAATAAGTAAGAGAAGGCAGGTGCAGAAGTTAGGAAGGTGCCAATTATTCTTAGGTTTGCTGTTGTTATTATTCTTACTTTACTTATTTATTTTGTATAGAAGTGTGATATGTGTTTTTTTAAGTGTCAGTCTGTTGTGCTGAGAATAGACCAAAAAAAGGTAGGCAAGAGTGGAATCAGAAAATCAATTAAGAAACTATTGTTTTGTTTTGTACAAGAGATAAATGTAGTTTGGATTACACTGGTGATGGTAGAAAAGACAGAAAAAAAGAGGGTAGATTTAGAAAAACAAAGGAAATAAGGATAGCATCAATAGTTTGGGTTGAAAAGGACTGTAAAATCATTTACTAATTGAGAGAGATATACATTGGAGAGAAGACTAAAAGTATCAAGACTTCCTTTAGAACACACTAAATCTGAAATTTGAGGTGAAGATTAGACAACAAAATTACTTGGCCTAGTATATTCTTGGATATCTGGAATTCCAGGGAGAAACTAGAACCAGTCATACCAATCATTCTCTCAATCTCTTTCTTTCTCTCTCTCTCTCTCTTTGTCCCCCCACCCCTTGCTTTCTCTACCTCTCCCTTAGTCCCCATCTAGAGTTGCACTACTATGCCACTTTTCATTTTTAGCTTTGAAATAGCTTAATCTGCTTAATGATTATATTCTACTTGTCAATGTGGTCTCAATCACAATAGTTTTATAATTATTTTTGATATGTGAAATGTAAGTCTTCTAGTTTTTTCTTTCTTTTTTTTTCCTTTGCTTTTTTTTATTTCAAGGAATCTTATTTAAAAAAAATGAATAAATTTATTGGAGTAACACAGATTAATAACTATTGTTTTTGCCTTTTTCAAAACCACTTTTACTATTTTTCTCCTCTGTACTTTCATACCACTTCTAGAATTAGCTTGTCAAGTTCTACAAATTTACTGTGCAGGTTTTGCACCTTCTTTTGTTACATTAATCCCTAGGTATTTGATATGTTTTTTTGTTGTTGTTTGTTTGTTTGTTTTTTAATCATCCTCACCCGAGGACATTTTTCCATTCTTTGTTCAGATAGAGTGGGATGGAGAGAGAGGAACAGAGAGAGAGAGAAACATCGATGTGAAAGGGACACATCGAGTGGTCGCCACCCGCACAAACAACCAGGGCCAGGGACAAACTGCAACCGAGGTACATGCCCTTAGCGGGAACCGATCCCGGGTCTCTCAGGACCGCAGGCCGACGCTCTAACCACTGAGCCAAACCGGCCAGGGCGGTATTTGATATGTTTAATGTCATTAAATATAACAGAATTTTACCAGTATAGACCTTGAAATAAATTACATATATTAGGCCCTAAGTCTATTAATAAAAGATGTTTAAAGAAAGCTGTTTAAAACAAACACAAACTAACATAGTCCCTGAAGCATGTAGCAAAGGTATTCATACAGTGACTGAGGTCCTGCCCACTATGCCAAGGTCTCGGACAGTGACATCATTTTGATATGCTTGTCCTCCTTCTTTCAATGAGCAGAATCCATTCTCAGGCTTAGTGTGGTGCTAGAATCTGGATAATCACCCACTTCAACTGAAACTTATAAAAAGTGCAATCTTATTATAGACAATTAGGAAAATCTAAAAAAAGGTGAAAATTCTTATAGTTTCATCAATGAAAGAAAATAACATTCAACTCTACAATGTTCGTTTTTCCATGTATGTATTTATCTTCTGATTAATTTTTATGTTTCTATCATTACTAAAGTAAAATATTTTTCAACCTAATTGTATTAATATTATAATTGTCCTATGACAATTTAAAGCAAGTACTTGACCTGGTCAGTTTTGTTCCAGATTATGTTTTTTACCTTTCTTCAACTTCCCTCTCATCCCATACTCACAGGTAGGGAAAAGATGAGCATCACATTTGTGTTGCATAGTTTATATAGGGTTGTCTAATCTAAGCATCAATCTATCTTTACACAATAGATAGTACAGTGGAAATAGAGGATTTTTATCATAGATGAGAGAGGCAGGTAATTTCCCTAAAGTAACAACAGTTCTGGGACTGGAGCTCATGTTACCTTGACTACAAAGTCACTCTCTTCCCATTATTCTACTAGTTTTCTACTTACGGAGCATGTTTTCTGTGTGAGGCACAATACTAGATGCTTTTTTGAAAAGTATCACTAAGTCTCACAAGTACTTCATGGGGAAGATATTTCAAGCCTCATTTTGTCAGTGAAGAAATTTTGGTCTGTCATTAAAAGTTGGTAAACCCAGCCGGGCTGGTGTAGCTCAGTGGTTGAGAATCGACCCATGTACCAAGAGGTCGCCGGTTTGATTCCTGGTCATGGTACATGCCCAGGTTGTGGGCCCGATCCCCAGTGGGGGGCTTGCAGGAGGAGGCCAATCAATGTTCTCTCATTGATGTTTCTATCTCTTTCTTCCTCTCCCTTCCTCTCTTTCTAAAATCAATAAAGAAAAAAAAAGTAAAAAAAAAAAAAAAAAGTTAGTAAACCCAGATCTGGCACAATCTCTGAAGATTCCCATATTAAGTGATTATTTGTATGACATGGTATAAAAAGTACTGAGGAGTTCCTTATATAGTCTTCTCCTTTCCATATGCTTTCTGTAAGGATAATAATTTAACCATTAGACATTTATTTATTTGGGCTAAATTCTCTCTAGGATCAGAAAAGGTTACTGTAGAGATAGGGATTGTGATTGAGAGCACAAAGAAAGGAATCTTTTAGGAATATGGGGTCCAATATTCAGAAAATTAGCCTCAATAGGGAGCCCAAGAGAGCTCTAGGGAACCAGAGGCTGAGAGAAGGCGTGGCAATGTTATAGGGAAAAAAGTCAACTTGTTGAAAACAGCTCCCTAGGGCTTCACATTAGTACAGACTGACTCACTGGGAAATGAAGCAAAAATGTCCCTTAATGTTATAGACTTTTTAATAGACTTGACTGAATTACCTATTTCATCTCAATTTACAATTGTAATGTCTCATGTATAATACTTTATCCAACACATCCCAAATCTCCTTTTTTCTTGATATCCTTTTTGTTATCTGAAGGCCCTTATTTTCACGTTAAGTAACTACAACACATTACCTAGAGAACAGAAAAGATAAACATTAAACTGTTTGAATGTCAGCAAGTGTCAAATCAGGAGCCAAAGTTTAGAACCTACAAGCGTAAGAAATTATGTGGTCAACTGGAAAGAGTGTCCTCCAGGGAAAAGCGCATCCCAGCAGTGCTATTGCTAACTGTTGCCTACGTTTCAACCACCCTGCCGTGGCTGTCCGCAGTGATGCCTTTGATCTAGTTTTGATCTCTCCCCCATTAGTGTACAGAATAGATAAAAAAAAAAAAAAATCAAGCCACATTCCATCTGGAATTTGTTGGGTCAGTTTATTCGATGCGGAGACGGAATGGTAAAGAGTTGGCAATAATATTGACACAATATGAGGAGTTTTACATCTTTGATTGGATTTCAGCCATCCCAGCAACAACCTCCATCACTGTGTTATAAATTTTGGATGCAGCTCTCTAACAGAAGGCTAACTGAGATCATGAAGAGACAACTGTTTGGCTCATTATAAAGTCAGATGTGTTCTTTGGCATTTGAGTGGACAGCAGAGACTTTGACATTAACACATGGCTCATTAGGAATGAATTTGAGCTTGGCCTTTTGTTGCACTTAAAACAAAATATCTAATATAGAGAAGCAGCAACTCTTTGAAAATGCCGATACAATCTCTTAAATATACATAGCTCTAATTTAAAACGAAGGCACCATCCCTCTAGGCATTTGCTATTAAGAGAATAGTGCGTGTCTTAAAATTGTGAAGAAAACAATGAAATGGTACAAGATCATGTTCCTTTTATCTTTCTTGTTCCTAGTGACAAATACACTGACTTCTCCTGTTCCTCCTAACGGTTTGTCATGTTCCAGAACAGGCTGTCTTGTAGTTTTACACTAGGGTCATGTTTACAGCATTACAGAGTAGTTAATGGTCAGTTACTACTTTTATGATAAATTTGATTTTGTAACTCGGCTGATTCAATTTGCACCAAGCTAAAACTTTAAACATAAGGTAGTTCACTACCTTGAACCTACAAAGCAGACTATTCTTTGATAGTAAGGTAGCTTAGCAATGTGTACTGAAAGCAGTATTATTAGCACAACTTGTTTATTTAACTTACAGTGTTTGTCAGCTTTGCCTTTCTTCTAACCTACATCATAGTTGTTGCTTCAAATACTTTCAACTTTCTACAACAAAATACAAAGTGTTTCATTCTAAAATAATGGGAATATCATTTTAATTCACTTTTGAATAAGCCTATGTTATAATCTGTTCCGCTGCTCTGAGAATTTAAACTTGTAAACAAATAAATGCTGCTTTCATAATTTATGTATATCGAAAACATGCACCAAGTCAACTGAGAGAAGTATGCCTCCCAGCCCTGTCAGTTATGATGAAAATTACAAATTTCTTATACTGTGAGATATGTTTGTGGAAGCAAATGTGATGCTCAAGGAAACAGCCTATCTGTCACATATTTCATGGACAACATGACATGACTAAAAGCTTCAGAATGTGAGTAATGCTGAAATGTATGAGATGGGTTCACATGTTTTTAAACCTTGAAGATTTTAAATATAAAGGTAGTATAAAGAGCCCATAAAACAAACAAAATAACAGGTAAAATTAATTCCTCTGAGCAAAGAAGTTTATTTTGAAAATAAACAGCATCCAGAACTGCCTCTTCTGCTGCATTCCGCGGGTAGTGCCCCAAACAAGGCATATTTCATACTGCAAATGAAGGAATACTCTGCTGGGCAGAGGCAGACTACGAATGTGGAGAACTTTCCTGGAGGGCCTGTCTTGTGTTTAACTGAAGTGTCTTCTAACCATAATGAACCCAAATTCTATGTTATTCTTGTATTCTTTCATGGTTCCTTATGTATAGGAGGCAGTTGAATATATACATTTTTTATTCAATTTTTTTCCATCACCATTTATCCATCTATACCCTCTTCTACCTCCACCCACCAACTAAATGTCTTTTAAGTTATTTTATCTTTATACAAGTTTTCCAAAAGAAAAACATGCATGGTTGAGCCTGCATAAACATAACCCCAGAATGTGAAATGTAAATAACGAAATAGTTAATAGCACTGAATAGGAATCAGGATAAGTGCTTACTCAATATGGCCAGTGATAAACTATTTAAGCTGTCTCAGTTTTAAAAATCTGTAAATACAGATAATATATTTGCCTTTCCAAATTCCAAACTTGTAAAGAACAAAGTAAAACCTATAATAACACTTTATAAATATTATAAATATATAAGGTTTAGAAAAATGGCATGCATCTAGAAGACCCGACTTTGAAAATAATGCCTCAAAAGGATTTATGAAATTTCCTGATAGTCTAAATTCCCACTAGAAAGTACACCACTTGCATGTATGAATTTATCTTTTTGGAGTAAAAAATATATATATCTTAATTAAATAGGTAAAAAGTTTTTTATTTCCTTAGTCATTGTTTTAAGTCAGTGGTTCTCAACCTTCCTAATGTTGGGACCCTTTAAAAAGTTCTTCACGTTGTATGTGGGCGTATCTGCATGTGGGCGGACCCGCCTGGAGACGATAGAGGAGCGGTGTCTCAGTTCCTAAGACCATCAGAAATATGTGTTTTCCGATGGTCTTAGGCGACCCCTGTGAAAGGGTCTTTCAACCCCCAATGGGGTCACAACCCACAGGTTGAGAACTGCTGTTAAGGGATCATCATCACCTGGGAATTCAATGTCTGAGCTAGACTTCTTCCCTGAGCTAAAACTCCAGGTGTCCCTGACCTCAGACAGGTGCTAAAGTATAAACAATTTGCAATTCTTCAAAGAATTACTCATTCTGTGATATTTCTGGGTCCTTTTGGCCAAATTGTATCATATCTCATTCACTAAATACATCTTTTATAAACAAAGAAAACATTCTGATTTAACCCTGTTTGTACAGATAGGCAATATGTCTATGTTTCTTGTTCTCCATAAAGAGTACAAAGAGAATAAGCAGCCCAAAAATATGCCTGGCCCAACTGTTTTAAATAGATTCACTTGGATTTAGAGGACACAGAGTAGAGCCAGTAAGGAGTGAACATGAGAATGAACGAGACAAAGAGTGCAAATGTAACAGCTAAAGGCGGGTTTTATAACTATGATCAGTAAATGGGGTAAAATATTTATGAACCATTTTAGACAAATGTAAGGATGTTTGTGTTGAAAAATACAATATTCTGCTGCTACCTGGCAAACGTTCATTCAGTTCCCAGCATGGAAGCAGGAGGAAGACAACATAAAATATCGGATTTGTAATAATTCCAGCATTGAAGAAAGTACGGGTTCAAGAAATGAAGCGGGGAGAGGAGGTAGGAAGAGATAAGCCAAAGAACGTATAGCATAACCCATGGCCACAGACAACAGTGTGAAGGTAGGTGGGGAAGTGGAAGTGGGAAGGAGGGGGTATATGCGGGGGGAGGAAAGGAAAGATATCTGTAATACTTTCAACAATAAAGATAAATTTCAAGAAAAAGAAATTACTATTTTATCAAGTATATCAGACACTCTATTCAATTCAAATTGTCTTGCGATAAAGATTTTGGAGACCCCACCACACTTGTGTGTGTGTGTGCACACACACACACTCCCATTTCTCTTGTTCATTTAAATTTCCCCAGTTATCTCTTACCTAAAAATGAAATGGCAACTCTGTAAGTTACGTATAAATAATGCATATGTCACATGGCACTAAGAAAAATGGAGTCCTCAACTAAAACGGCTTTTTCCTATTTTCCAGACTGCCCACATTGTCTGCAGCATCACCTGTGAACTCACTACTACAATAACTGAACTAAGAGAGCTGGCTGTTTAAAAACAGCTCTAAAGCCACTGCACTGCTCACCCAGCCTCCTCTCTGATCTTCAGCTCTCAAAATGCATGGAAACATCTCTTCTAATAAGTTTCAGATAAAAAAAAAAAAAGGTTTCTGTTTATCCCTCACTTCTCAAAGTGTATAAACAAGCTAAGGAACTCTAAAAATGATCTGAGATTATATATACATGTAAATCTCGGGGATAATAAAGTTTTTCAAAATCATTATTATTGTATAACAATTTATTGTACCCAAGTTTGCCACATTATGCATTCTCTTATTCATCCCCAGTTCTACCCATCAACACCCTAAAGACTGAGCTGGAGAGAACAAAGAGAGAGACTTGAAACGTAATCCTTCAGTTATGCCACATGCATGATCACTTCTGGAAAAGAAAGGGTAAAGACGATTCTCAGAACACAGGATTTTTTAGTTTTAATACCTATGGCCTGATTTCTACTTGACTACCATATGCATTCTCTTCTTGTGTAGCCTTCATTTATAGGTGTATAAAAGAACTTATGTTCAGTTTTATACTGCCCTATATTTTTGCTACACTCTTTTTTGCTTGTTCTTGACAGTGCTTCCTATGTTTTGGAATTGCATTTGAGGAGAATTTATACCCTCATTCTTTCCCTCACATGGAATACTTTATTTATTTATTTATTTATTTCGCATTTATCTTCAGATACAGTGGGAGGAAGAGAAGGAGGAAGAGAGAGAGAGAAACATCAATGTGAGAGAGACACATCGAGTGGTTGCCACCCACACGACCCCAACCGGGGCCAGGGACAAACTGCAACTGAGGTACGTGCCCTTAGTGGAAAACGAATTCAAGACTCTGGACCACGGGCTGACACTATAACCACTGAGCCAAACCAGCCAGGGCACAAGGAACACTTTAAATAGACAGTGGTAACTGGTGAAATTGTAAGAGCTGACCTCTGAATGTCCTAAAGGGAAAAGCTCTTATCTGTTGCCAGGAAAGATCTCTCAGGGACATTCCTACTGTATTTGAGTGGATTTCTGAGCTCGAGAATCTTGTGCACCACAGAGAAGGTTATTCCTCCTGGTATAATCATCCCATCAAACAGTCATTTATCCTGAACAATACTGTGCTGCTGCCTACATTTAGTCTCATAGTGAGAATGAAGTCATTCCTCATGAAATCCCTTAATAGATATCTCTACAACTCATTATTTTTTATTGTAAATAAGGTGCTAGGCAGTAATAAAACATGATAAAATGTAAAATGCATTAATGTTTGTGTTAAATCTGGAGATGGTGTTGTATGGTAAGCCATATTTTTCAGAAAAGTTTCCTTATATTTAAAGAGGTAGGGCTTAAAAGTACTTCAATAATTTTACATTCATGGGTACATGAAATAATCAACAAAGAAAGGAGTAAGGAGATGGGGATTTTAAGCATTGGGGTCTATTGTCTGCAAAGACAATATACAACCATGAGGACAGCTAAAGAGAAAGAATTATTTCCCTATGGGTAAGTTCCCAGTTCAGTGAAGTATCAAACCTGGTATCTGAACACAGCATTAGAAAAACACATCCATAAGAGGAACCTCAATTATAAATCAAAAGGGACTTTTATCATTTGAATATCAAAACAGATTAGGATAAATTTCAATGTCTTTATTCACGAATTTTGTATGTAATATGCAAGGGTCAAGGAACTCTCCTCTTCATATAGCAAAATGATTGAGCTAATTCACAAATGTATGTCTACAAAATAGTCTTGGGCATTTAAAAGATGTTTTTTTATCCTTTGATCAGATTTGGCTAAAACTAAAAAATAGGTAAAATTTTGTAAACTGCTGTTTAGTTTTTATTTCATGATTATAAACTTAACTCTGAAATCCAGCTAGACTCAGAGGGAGATAAGGAAAATATGTCACACAAGGAACTAGAGTGAGAAACCAAGATAATGGGAGGTTCAGAGCAGACAGAGGTGAAGGGCTGCTCTCCTGAGCTATAAAAGGAGTGATCTGGTGAATGAGCTAAAACACAAGTCAAATTTATTCAGCATGATGATATTTCTGGTTCGCCATTCCTAAACCCAAAACGCTCCAGGGCTTCTATAGCATCTCTTTTACCTTGACTAAGACCATGTTTGCCATCCAACCACTCGCTCTTGGCACCATTTGTGTTGGGTCCAGCATTTTCCATGGACAAGATGCCAGGACCCCATATGCTTCAGGGTGAAGTTCTCATCATCAAATTTTCCCCGTACAGGGACTTGCCCCGACTAGTGCCATTAGGGCATGAGAAATCATCCTCCTGGCACATTCACCCCAGAATGATTTTTGAAAGAGGAACCTTATAATCTTTATCTCCAGTGCTCAGAGCACAAAACTTTTCTGCTGCCTTTGGGATTTTTTTCTTCAAACAGCTCAAAGGAGATGCAGTCTAAGGGCTTGTTGCTAATGATGACGTGGAAGAACATGGGGTTGAGCAAAGTTGGGTTTCCTGGCAGTGGCAGCAGCATTGGACCAGAATATGTCCATTTTTAATCAAACTCTTGTTTCAACTTCTCACATGCTCTATCACATCCTCCAGACAGCACCCCTCATGTATCCCCTGCCTTAATATTCTCTGCCCCTTAGTCATAGAAAGGAAACTGATAAACACATTCTAATCATATCTCAATATCTTAATCCTCAACATATTTCCTCATTTATTTATCATGAATGCTATGCAAGGAAATGACAGGTTCTGCTGCATTCTCCACTTCATCTTAGGCATACATTTGACAGGCTGTGTTGCATATATATGTTGCCACATGACTGATTACTATCCGGAAACATTAGTGAAAGTGTTGTGTATCACTTTCAGGCTGTAGACCATAAAACCACTTGGTTTCCTGTGTGAAGTTTTTCCTCTAGCAGGGTAGAGTAGAAATGGTCATGCTGACCTTGGAGATCACACATTGAACAAGGCAATGTGTGGTCTCCACCAGCCTTTATCCCTGAATAACCATGTGGAGAAGGACCCTTTCTACTGATATGGAACATCTATGTTTTGGGCAATTACACAGCAAATCATAGAATTCTATTCTGTTTGGTTCATTATCCAAGTTCTGGTCTTTATATATTTAACTAGATTATGTCACTTTATCTAATGAACATGCTCATAAAGACTGTTTACACATGGTGAAATTTCAGACAACTACACTCATTGGTTATCGACAGGAAATTTAGCATAATAAACTCATCCTATATATCTTTCCATACTGTGATGAAAAAGTTTATTTTTTCATAATATTTTATTTTGCCATATTTTATTTCACTAGTTTCCCATTAAGAAGACACACCATATTTCATTGTTATATATTTAAATGTATTCAAAGATTCCTGAAAGCCTTTTATACCATAATTTTTTATCCTTGATTTATTTTAATTTATATTACATCAGTTGGCTGAATTTTAACATTTCCAGGGTGTTTTTTTTTTTTCCAGGAATGCTTGGATGCTATTACCTCCAAATTCTTTATGTATATGTGTTTTGACATTTTCTGTTTTTATACTTGAATGAGAATTTGTCTAGAGGAAAAAATGGAATTCTTGGTTCATGCTCATTTTCCCTTAATATTTGTAAAACTGTTTCTCAGTCATGTTATGCTGAATGGTGTGTAGAGTATTGAGAGAAACCAGATTAAAAAAATGTTTTTGTCTGAATAGCTATAGGACTTTTATTTTGGCTATAACCGAAAGCAGAGATCCCCCATATTTTAGAGAATATATATATATTTTCTTTTTTATTGAATTTATTGGAATGACACTGTTTAACAAAATTGTATAGGTTTTAGGTGCATCATTCCACAACACATAATCTGTATACTGTATTATATATTCATCACCCCAAGTTAAGTCTACTTCCACCACCATTTATCCCCTCAATACCCTTCTCCACCAACTCCTACCTTACCCTCCCCCAGCAATAACCACACTGTTGTTCATGTCCATGAGTTTTTTTCTCTTTTTCTTTTTTTGTTTAATCCCTTCATCACCACCCCTAATGCCTGCGACAGCTGTCAGCCCACTCTCTATTTGTGAGTCTGCCTCTATTTTGCTTGTTAGTTCATTTTGTTCATTAGATTCCACATATGACTGAAATAATATGGTACTTGTCTTTCACTGACTGGCATATATAATGCTCTACTTGCCAATACATCTGATGAGGGGTTAATATCCAAAATTTAAAAACTAACGTACAACTCAACACCAAAAACAAATACAATCCAATTAAGACATGGGCAAAGGACTTGAATAGACATTTCTCCAATAAACATATGAAAAGATGCTCAATGTCACTAATGTCACTAATCATCAGAGAAATGCAAATTAAAACCACAGTGAGGTATCACCTCACAACTGTCAAATGGCTACCATCAATTATTCAACAGACAACAATTATTGGTGAGGATGTGGAGCAAAGGGAACCTTCGTGCATTGTTGGTGGGAATGCAGATTGGTGCAGCCACTGCAGAATGCAATGTGGAAAGTAAATTTATTTTACTGTGTTAGTAGATCAATTAATATTTATAGCACTATCAGATCCTCATGGAGAAATAGGCCATTTAATCTCAAGGTTCATATTTTTATCTAATGACTACATTACTCTTTTATATAGTGCTAGTAATTTTCAGGTGCATCAATATGTCTAAGTCATAATACCTTTGCCTAACTTCTTTACACATCATCATCTCTCGGGTTATATCTATCTGTCTATCTATCTATCTATCTATCTATCTATCTATCTATCTATCATCTATCATCTACCTACCTACCTACCTACCTACCCATCTATCTATCTTTTATCTTTTACAAATTGTATGATTTTCAAACTTAAAATTCCTTTCCCTTACTCACTGTAAGATATAGCTTTCCTAATCCTTATCGCTTCTAATTTGTTTCACTTATTGTATGTCTTTAAACCTCAGGTATATTTCACTGAAAGTAAAAACTTATATTACTTCCTATTATATTCTTTCTTCTTGTTTATCATGTATATTTAATGGTCTTTATTTTCTTAATAGTCAAATTCTTCATTTTATTATAGAGAGTAGCATTTATCTTGTTCTTACATAAAATGCTATGCATAGTTTGATCATTTGCCTACCTTTTATTTGTTATATTTATTTTGTGTACTAACCCATTAATAAATTCATTTTATGCTATGCTACATTTATTATCAATAACATTAAGATTAGCAATGTCTATCAAGAGCAATACTCTTCCCAAGGATAACATGATAAAGGAAATTGGGGACTAAACTGGAGGCAATAAGAAATAAGGAACATAGTTCCGCATGGAACTGTAAGAAAGACATAACTAAAGAATGTCCCAAACATACAGATCATCATTGTTTTCTGCAGTACAGATCTCTATTTCATAGCAATAGCCTAAAGTTAGAGTGGGGTTGGGAAAAAAACATGTTTAAATACTCCAAATGTGTAGAACTGTTTTTTAAAATAAATTCACATTTTTCAAGGCTCTATTGTAAAATCTAACACTTCAATTCTTTTGACATATCCAATCTAAACCATTCAGGAAGCATATCTAGATTGTTCAATTAGGTTGTCTGGAAGACATGAAGAGCAAAATGCAATAATCATAAAGAAGACAGAAAAACTTAATAGGAAGTGTTGTGTCATTGTGTTTTTATTTTATTTTTTTATTGTTGACACTATTACAGATGTCCTTATTTTCCCCTCTTTCCCCAACTCCACCTAACTCCCAACCCCCTTCTTTCTGGCCATCACCTTAGAGTTGTCTCTGTCTATGGGTTATACATGTATGTTCTTTGGCTAATTTCTTAACTTTATTTCATCCAGTCCCCACCCACTCACCCACCCTCTCCCCTCTGACAGCTATCAGTCTGTTCTATATATCCATGCCTCTGGTTCTATTTTGTTCATCAGTTTATTTTGTTCATTAAATTCCACATATAAGTGAGATCATATGGTATGTGTCTTGACTTTCATTTCTCTGATAACAAGTGATGCTGAGCATCCTTTCATATATCTGTTGGCCATCTGCATGTCCTCTTTTAAAAAATGTCTATTCAGGTAGGTCCTCTGCCCATTTTTTGATTAGATAATTAATTAATTAATTTATTTATTTATGTTATTGGGTTGTATGAGTTTCTTATATATTTTGATATCAACCCCTTATCAGATATATCATTTGCGAATATATTATCCTATTCAGTAGCTTGTCTTTTGTTTTGCTGATGGTTTCTTTTCATCGCTGTGCAGAAGCTTTTTAATTTGATGAAGTCCCATTTGTTTATTTTTGCTTTTTTTTCCCCCCTTGCTCAAGGGGACATAGCCAAAAAGCTATTACTCAAACTGATGTCAAATAGTCTACTTACCTATGTTTTCTTCTAGGAGTTTTATGGTTTCAGGCCTTACATTTATGTCATTAAACCAGTCAGAATGGCTATTATAAATAAGTCAACAAATAACATGTGTTGGTGAGGATGTGCAGAAAAGGGAATCTTTGTGACTGCTGATGGGACTACAAATTGGAGTATTCTCTATGGAAAACAGTATGTTGACCCCACCAAAAACTGGGAATAAATTTATCATACCACCCAGCAATTCTACTTCTGAATATTTACCTGAAGGAAACAGAAATATTAATAAAAAGATATATGCACTTCTCTGTTCATTGCAGCATTATTTACAATAGCCAAGATATGGAAGCAACCTAGGTGTCCTTAGATAGGTGAATGTATAAAGAAGACGTGGTATGTATACACAGTAAAAAATGACACAGCAATAAAACAATGAAACATTGCCATTTGTGACAACATAGATGGACCTAGAGGGTACTATACTAAATAAAATAAATCAGAGAGAGAAAGACAAATACCATATGATTTTATGTATATGTAAAATCTAAAATTAACCAATCAACACAAAACAAAAATAGACTCATATAAATAGAGAACAAAGGGATGGTTGCAGAGGGGAGAGGAAAGGAGTGATGGGTAAAAAAGTGAAGGGGTAAACAGTCAATGATATTGTGATAAATTTGCATGGTGACAGTTGAATTAGTGGGGTGATCACAAGGTGTAAGAATGTAGAATCACTGCTATGGCCGGTTTGGCTCAGCGGTTAAAGCGTCAACCTGTGGACCAAAGAGTCCCGGGTTCAAATCCGGCCAAGAGCACATACCTCGGTTGCGGTTAGCCCCCCGGCCCTAGTTGGGGTTTTGCAGGTGGCAACCAATTGATGTGTATGTTTCACATCAATGTTTCTCTCTCTCCCTCCCATTGTGTCTGAAGATAAATGTAAAAATATTCTTGGGTGAGGATTTTAAAAAATGAATGTAAATAGTGCTGCTACAAACATGGGGGTACATATATTCTTTCTGATTGGTGTTTCATATCTAAGATCTGGAAACAGCCCAAGTGTCCATCAGTAGACGAATGGATAAAAAAGCTGTGGTACATATACACAATGGAGTACTACACGGCTGTAAGAAAGAAAGACCTCTTATCCTTTGAGACTACATGGAGGGACCTGGAAAGTATCATCCTAAGTGAAACAACCCAAACAGAGAAAGACAAGTTTCATATGATCTCACTTATTTGTGGAATATAATGAACATAACAGTCTGAGGAAGGGGGTAGTCCCAGAGATGCGGAAATGGGATACAGACTGACAATCCCCTAAATAGGGGGGTGGTGGGGAAGAGATAAACCACAGAACTTATATGCATGTATGCGTGAACAGTGGACATGGACAACAAACTGGGGAAAGGGCAGGGAGGGAGGAGGAGGGGGGAATCAGTGGGGGGAAAAGGAGAAACATCTGTAACAAAAAATAATTAATAAAAAAATAAAAAATAAAAAAAAAGAATGTAAAATCACTATATTGTATATCTCAAACTAATATAACACTGTATACCAACTACACTTAAATTTAAAATAATAAAAACAATTATGTTTTGAAAAATAAAAGAAGGGAATAAACATTTGAATAAGTATTTTGGACATGTAAAATTTTACAAGTTGAAAGTAAAATCAACAAGAGCGTTTAATAAGAGAGATCAGAAGAAACACCATAGTCATTAAAAAGCATTTTAAGATGCCAAGGTACAAAAGAGGGCTGGGTATGTGAACTACTGAGATAAGCTAGGAGAGAGCTTATGTAGGGTGTCTTAGACTAAGCTAAAGAATTTGATGTTATGTTAGGCAGAGATAAGTGTATAAGCTTAAGCCTAGTTGGTATATACACCTCTAGTTTTGTTTGCTTTCTTCTTAAGAAGATATCTGGAATACAATACCTGGTAAGCCAGTGTGATGAAAGGTGACTGGGAGAGGGACCTGATAATTCTTTGGGAATAGTCCTAGTAAAGTGATTATTTAAACAGTGGCCCTGTAGTGGAGAGAAAATTCTGTACTCAAGGGCAAGTTCATCCACAGATTTGATAAAATAACTATAGAAATGTCAGTGAAGTTGAGTTATAGAAAACAGGAGGAGAGAACAAATGGCAATACAATTTGTTGACAAGAGAATTTACATACATTGTGTAATATCTTGGGAGGGTAAGTCATGAATTCAATAAAATAGTTTGAGTTAAAATAATTATAAATGGGAATCCTATGTGGAAATTCTTGCATGAACTTTCAGTGATGTTATGAAACTCAGTATAGTTTAGAGAAAGATATACTGAGTTGAAGGTGCCCAGCTTACAAATAATAAATAAAATAATCAGTGTTAATAATACAAAATTAAATATTTTCCAAGTAAGAGTTTAATAATATAAAATAATCAAATTGAAAATGGCTAGGAAGCTCATCATGTAATGTATGCGTAGGGGAGGATAAGCCAAGAATTGTCAAAAATAAAGTAGAAGTATCAGATGCAACCAGAAGTAATGAATGGCAGAAGCCAGAAGTAATGAATGGCAGAAACATATAAAAATTTAGAATATGAAAAACTATAATAATTACTGCAGAAAGATAAAATATGGTAAACATTTTCTATAAGGCATCAAGTATAATTTTATACAACTATAAAATAGCTGTACATAAGCCAATAACCATAAGTTGATATTGAACGTGATTTTAGAAAGACTGAGTAAAACAGTTTGAGTAATGTTCAGATACTAATGTCTTAAGAAATGTGTGCCACTGAGAAATTAAAGGAAGTAGGAAAATAAGCACAAAACATTTTTTAAGATGATATGTGGTAATGAAAGGAATTTTCTAAGGAAATGAATTATGATAGTCTTTTCTTTGGTCGACTGATTATTTTCATTATAAAAGAATACTTATACACAAAATGTGGGAGAAAGACAAAGAGAGAATGAGGGATTAAAGAAGGAAAGAACAACAGAGGGGGGTGGAGAGAGAGAGAGAGAGAGAGAGAGAGAGAGAGAATATGAGACCCCTTGAAAAAGATTTGGAGGAAGCAAACAGAAAAAAAAAAAAAAGACATGCACTTTGATAAATGAGAGAAATGGTAGTCCTTAGACCTGAAAAGTAGAGTAGATGCGATTAGAAAGTAAAGGAAATGGAAGTTTTTTTGTTTTTGTTTTTTTCTGACACTTTTAATCTCTAAAATATGAGAAATAAATATAGCTTTTACAATAGGGAGGCAGTCTGTTTCTATAGACTTAAAAATGGTGTCTGAGTTTTGCAGATTCTATAACAGCACTACAAAAAACTACGGCTGTGCTTAGATCCTAGGTATGTTTTGAAGGTATGGATTTGGAGTTCCAGTATTCAAGGTTCTGCACTTGTCTCCAGCAATGTCAAGCAATGTTAACATAATAAAGGTGGAAACAAATTACTTGTTTCAGTCCATGTTGGACTAGTCAGAGTGTAAGGATAAACACGAGGCTGAGACAGCTCATGGTCCTGGGGGGAAAGAACTGTTAGTATTCAGTCTGGAAAGTGTGGATGTTCTTAGAGAGCTTATATGTCACTTTAAAATCAGCATATACATTCTTGCATAAATCTAGTTTTTCATATTGAAATATCTTAGTCTATCCTTTAGTCTTCCCTGCATTCACATTCACACAGAGTAGTATCATTTTTCCATCAATGCCTAAATGTTTTACCCCTGTGTTCTCAAAACTGTCTCCCTCCTCCACACAAAATCAACAACAAAAACAAGGACCCAGTTCTCTCATTTTTCACATTCTCTAACTTTTTAAATCTCTTGCTCTCATCCAGCTGGTGTGGCTGAGTGGTTGAGCATCGACCCAGGCACCAAGAGGTCACCAGTTCAATTCCCAGTCAGGACACATGCCCAGGTTGTGGTCCTGATCCCCAGGAGGGGGGGCATGCAGGAGGTGGTCAATCCATGATGTTCTCTCTCATCAATGTTTCTATCTATCACTCCATCTCCT
The DNA here is from genome assembly GCF_014108415.1 of Molossus molossus. Taxonomy (NCBI): domain Eukaryota; kingdom Metazoa; phylum Chordata; class Mammalia; order Chiroptera; family Molossidae; genus Molossus; species Molossus molossus. The sequence continues at coordinate 160,973,047 of NW_023425344.1, read as the reverse complement.
TTCTTCTCTCTCTAAAATCAATAAAGAAAAATAAATAAATAAATAAATAAATAAATAAATAAACAAATCTCTTGCTCTCCACTAACTTTTTGTCTATAGTTTCAAATATTCATAACCAGATTCTTCATATTTTCTTTTTCTTTACTTTCCAATCACCACATACTTGCTACATTTACCTTTCAGTCAAATTTTCAGAGTTTATAGCTATTGTTTTCATTTCTTGACCACACATTCACTCCCTCTTAATTTAATCTTGCTTCTGACATAACCACATTTCAGAAATAAAACTAAATTTTCAAAAGATCCCCAGGTCCTTTTTGCACTCTTCATTCTCCTTGATCTCTATTGCATGTGGCAGCCTGCCTCCAAGATGCTCCCTTGTGTTTCCCTCCTGCTGGTATTCATACCTTTGTGTAGCCTCTTCCCAAACTGCAACAGGGTTGGTCTGTGTGCCCAGCAGAATATGGCAAAAGTGATGAAACCCTACTATTGAAATTGTTATGAAAGACACTATGGTCAGGGTATCTTTTTCCCTCTCCACCCTCCCCCTCCCCCACCAATCTGCCTCCCTCCACTGCCTAAAAAAACCCTGCTATGTTGTGACCAACCCTATAGAGATACCTACTTGCTGAAGACATTCTGACATTCTCTATCATATTTCTCTGTTTTACTTCCTATTAGCCTTTATCACTATCTAAATATATCTCATGCATTTATTTTTATATGTTTATTATCTGTCTCCCTAACAGATTGCATTATCCATAACAGCAGGAACTCTTACTATTTTTGACCCTGAAACTCAGAACCCAGAACAATATTTGGCATAAACTAGCTCAACAAATGTTTATTGAATAAAAGAATGTAGCTGCTTTGTCCTTAAGAGAAAAAAATGATAGAGTATTATTATCCATTCCCAAGTGTACCATAGGAAAAGTACAATGAATTTAAATGCTATGTGCACAGTTATATTCCATCAAATCAAGAATCATAAATAAAAGATTATTTTATTTCTTTATTTCTAATGGTACCCTGCAGCTTCCCTGATTGGTAGCTATTTCTATATACTTAGTATAAATATTACTTTGACATCCATTTTCCATTGCAGGATGTATAAACTCATACTTCATTATTTTTCCAAATAAATTCCTCAGTTTTGCTCCAGGATATACCCTGGTAGACAACATCATCATATACATCTCATAGTTCTCACAACTGAAGGGGAAAAGAGGAGTCTGCTTCGCATGCTACGGTCTGAGTATCTCCCCTTGGTATTGGTTTGACTACATGTGGCTTGCAGGAGATGCGATCTATAAAGTGCTCTGTAAGTGAAAACTTCTGATGTGCCGATGTTTCTGGCACAGACAACATCTTGGACTACTGATACCTATTATACTTTTGTGACTCTTTAAAATTATAGTTAAATCATAGTTATTCTTATTAAGAGTATTTTTCAAAATATTAATTGCACATGCATACTTGCTATAAAATTTTTATAATCATTGTTTTGAGCTCTTAGAACTTCAGAAGAAACTTTTATATATGCATTCAAATATAATTTATTGAGTAAAATCGAGTCTTTAAGATATCTGCTTCTATAAAATTTGCTCAAGTCCAGCTACATAACAAAAGTGGTGCCATTGAAATACAAAGTCTAAAACCATTCCAGATGGTCTAATATTCTATAAAAACCCAGAATAATTCTAAGATTAAAAATTTAATAAATAATAAGTATAAATCACAACCATTTACAATCTCTTTTTCAGAGTAAAGTTCAAGAATCAGAAACAAGCAAACTATATAAATAATGTTTGCGCTTATATAAATGAAATGTCATAGCACAAAGTATAATATATAAATAGTTGTTAAGATTTTTAAACATATAGAATGAAAACAGCTGTTTAAAGTAAATGCATGATATCACATTGGCTCTACATTTTTTAAATTATCTCTTAGTTTGTTCTATATCACTCGCTCTGTTCTCAGTGGTTACTTTGAAATATTGCACTTTCCCCACAAAGTTATTGAAATTGGCACACTTCATTTTGACTCTGCTGTTACATTCATATTATTTAAACCCTTCATAATCTCAGTATCCAAACCTAGTAATTCGATAGCACTTATACGTCCTATAACACCCTGTCTTCCATTTGGCTGTGCATGTTCTGAAGCCAGTCTCTTCAAGTTTAATAAATTGTGTCACATATATTTCAAAAACGAATTTGGCTATTATAGTGAAATCTCTACTAAAATATTAAGGTGTGACTTGCCCACTTTATTAATGCATTATAAAAATTAATTTATAATAAGTTTTCAATTCCCTTATCTTGGTTTTATGCAGTTTATAAGTGATTTCACAGCTTCCGCATAATTAATTCTGCTACTATTCTTTGATCTTTAATCAACATTTCACATTCCTCTGTTTATTTCTATGGTAACCTGCAGCTCTTAAATTTATTCTCACTTTATTTTCAAAGAATAAAAGCAAAGTTTAATTTTTTTGGTGTAAGAACAGGAAAAAAACACCTGTGCCTCAATTTCAATAGCAAAATAAAATAATGATAATTAAATAAAAACAATAAAAAAATAAAAACAAAATACCTTCTACCAAGTGATTAGAATTCCATTCACTGCTGTTACTGAGGTATTCTAAACTTTAACATCTGTGTGCCATAGGATACAAAATTTAAAAATTTAAAAAATGTAAGATTTTAAGATATATATATGTGTGTGTGTGTATATATATATATATATATATATATATATATATATATTCTTTTAGTATCTAAACCATGTCAAAAAAGCTGTGAAGTCTAAAATGTATCAGGATAAATATGAAATCCATCTAATTGGAGATAGGGCTATATTACCAAGACTTGGATTGAAAAAGTTTGGAGAGCTAAACTTAATAAAATCATCATGATATTATCTAAAATTCACTTAATTGTTATAAAAAATGTTTATTTAAAAAATGCAAATTACAATATGCTATTGAATATAAAAAAGGTATGGTAATGCCTTCGCAAAATTTACAATTGCCCAGACTTACTATAACACTCTATATAAATTGCATTTGTCTTTACTCATTTATTTTTTAGATATCTAATATTTGTCTTCATTTTTCTTTACATCTACACTTAAATAGAAAATGTAAAATTTTAATTTCAAAATGTAAATGAATTTCTTTTCTAGCTAAAATGAAATAACTTGCAGAAGTCCATCACTCCCCACTGGAACAATCAAATTGATATTTGAGTATACATAGACATAGAGATAGATATAAAGATATAATAAAGGCATTAGGGATCTGCTGAGAAAGCAAAGATTTAAAGTGCTAAGATCTCAAGACAAAAAGAAAATCAAATAGAAGTCAATTTTGCCTCAAGGGCAGTGAGTGGCTTTTTTTGACAAATCTAATCAGAAGGCTCAATGTTACATTGATTCAGTTGGACCCAACTCCTGGTGACCCTATGAATGAATAATATCTATAATGTCATGTCCTCAACAGCCCTCACATCTTCTGTAGACTCATGCTTAAGGCTTCTTTTATAGAGTCAATCAATTGCATATTTGGTCTTCTTTTCCAGCTACCTTCTATTTTGCCCAGTATTAATATTTTCTTCAAAGAATCCTGACTTCTCATGATACACCCGAAGTAGGACAGCTTCGGTTTTGACCTCCATTAATATTTGGCTCTAGTATTTACTTGTTAGTTTATCTGGAGGTCCAGGGTATAAATAGTGATGTCCTCCAATACCAGATTTCAAGTCAATCAACTTTTGTCTGACTAGTCTTCCTTGCTTTCTAGCCTTCATGCCCATAAACAGCTATTGGGTATACAAGGGCATAAAATACATAAAATTATTACGATTGGGATTTTTTTCTTTATTGGTTTTAGAGAGAGAGGAAGGGAGAGGGAAAGAGAGAAACATTGATGAGAAAGAATATCAACTGACAACCTCCTGCATGCCCCCCACTGGGGATTTGGCCCACAGCCTGGGCATGTGCCCTGACCAGGAATTGAACTGATGACCTCTTGGTGCATGGGTCAATACTTAATCACTGAGCCACACTGGCTGGGCTGATTAAGATATTTTTAAAACAGTCAGTTTAATAAATTATTTCCATAAATGTTTAACTAGGTTTAAATTTTCTTTTACCAAATTATTAAATTAAGAAAAACAAATATCAAAATAACTACAAATATGCCAATGACAAGTACTTTAAGCAATATACAGTATGGTAGTTAAATGTTATTTAGCTCAACCATTTTTTCTCAACAAGATTTAGTAAATGAAGTTGTTAAAGGAAAGACAATATAATGGCTTGGTAATTGCCATATAAATACCCCATCATTGCAGTGTGAATATGTGATTGCCTCTCTCCTTTAAAAAAGCACTCCAGGTTTGCCTTGGCTGGTGTGGCTTGATTGGTTGGAGTGCTGTCCTGAACACCAAAGAGTCACAGGTTTCAATTCCTGAATTCCTGGTTAGGGCACATACCCAGGTTGCAGGTTTGATCCCCAGTTGAGGACTGTAAGGGAGCCAGGTGATCAATGTTTCTCTCTCAGATTGATGTTTTTCTCTCCCTTCCTCACTCTGAGGGATCAATTTTAAAAATTAAAAAAAAAGTCTCCAGTTTATATGGTTTTACTTAAGGACTAGTACATGTAATTAAAGGGTATATTTTAGAAAAATGGAAACAAAGTAAATTCTGGTTTTGCATATATATGTACTCTAGAAGTTAATAGCTTTTTCCCAAAAGTTATTTTCTTTGGACATAAGTGCATTGCTTGTCCCTTTTCATAACCAACTGATAAAGTCAGAGAGTTACACCAGAAGAATTTTTGACAAGACATAACTTGCTTAATACGTTTCATATCTTATGTCAAAAATATAGGAGTATTATAGCTAAGAAATAAAATTATTAAACTGGTGTTCAAGAAATTTGTCAGAGATAATGTCATATGCTGACTTTTCTAAATACATCATCACACCAAGCCCAAGTCTCCTTCCAACACCATTTATCCCCCATTTACCCTCTCCTACCTCACCCTACCCCCATTTCCCTTTGGTAATCACCATACTGTTGTGTGCCTATGAGGTTTTTACATTTGTTTGCTAAATACCTTCAGCTTTTTTTTACCTAGCCTCTACAACCCTTCTCTGACAGCTGACAGTCTGTTCTCTGTATCTCTTAGTTAATTTCTATTTTGTTAGTTTATTTTATTCATTAGACTTCACATATAAGTGAAATAAAATGGTATTTGTCTTTCTCTGACTGGCTTATTTCACTTAGCATAATACTCTCTAGGTCCATCCATGCTGTTGCAACGGTAAGATTTCCTTCTTTTCTATGGCTGAGTAGTGTTCCATCATGTAAATGTATCATAGCTATTTTACTCACTCATCTATGATGGGCACTTGGGCTGCTTACAAATCTTGACTATTGTAAATAACACTGCAATGAGCATAGAGGTGCATATATTCTTTTGAAGCAGTGTTTCAGGTCTCTTTGGATATAGTCCCAGAAGTGAAATCACTGGGTCATAAGGCATTTTCATACTGAATATTTTGAAGTACCTCCACACTTCTTTCCACAAAGGCTGCACCTATCTGAATTCTCAACAACAGTGCACGAGGGTTCCCTTTTCTCCACATCCTTGCCAACAATTGTTGTTTGTTGATTTATTGATGGTAGCCATTGTAACAGGTATGAGGTAATATTTCATTTTGGCTTTAATTTGTATTTCTCTGATGATTAATGACATTAAACATCTGTTCATGTCTACTGGTCTTCTGTATGTCCTCTTTGGAAAAGTGTCTATTCAGGTCTTTTTTCTATTTTTTTTTTCATTGTTGTTGTTAATCCTCATCTGAGGATATTTTTCATTTTTTTTAGATAGAATGGAAGGAAGGGAGGGAGGGAGAGAGAGAGAAACATTGATATGAAAGAGACACACTGATGGGTTGCCTCCCACATGATCCTTTCTGTGACCAGGGATTGAACCTGGAACCCAGGCATGTGCCATGACAGGAAATCAAATCTAAGACCCTTTGGTCCATGGCCTGACACTCTAAATGCTGAGCCAAATGAGCCAGGGCCTTCTCCCATTTTTTAATTAGATTGTTTGTCTTCTTGGTCTGAGTTGTAAAAGTTCTTTATATATTTTGAAAGTTAACCCCTTAATTCCAAAATGGTGGTGGAGTGAATAGAAGCTACACAGACGATTTCCCAGGACCAAACCGAAATTACAACTAAAATAAAGACAAATCATAGGGAAAAAGCAACAGAAAAGAAGCTGGAGAGGACCATATAACTAGGGACATTGAATCGAGCCTGGTAGGTCTGCGGAGGCATGAGAGCGGGGCTGGGAGCCCATGGGCAGCCGCGGTCTTAGCTGTGAGCAGCACCCTTGAGGTTAAAATCCCAAGCTGGCTCCACAGTGCAGAGGTCCAGGAAAAAGCACTAAATTAGCTACAGCCACTCATCTTGGGCTCCAGCAGAGGAAGGGTGGACTGAACTGGAACTGTGTAGGGATACTCGGGATTTAAAGGGCACTCAGAGTTTTTGCTGAGCTACGGCCACACAGGACAGTGGCCATCTTACTCCTTCCCAGGGCTCTGGAGAGAAGCAGCAGCCCCTCCCTCAGGGATTCAACCCCACCCAGCTGGGACAAAAAAGCAACTTGAGGCTCATTGACAACCAGGATCTGCCCCACGCTCTGAAAATCCTCTTACTGCTGAACACCCGAGGCAGTTTTTCATTCAATTGAGAATTCAGGGTTCCTCAAGTAACTGAGACTAATAGCCTCCAGGCAAAAAGCTAGAGAATAACTGAACCTTTCCTGGGCTTGCAAATCTACCCAGGAAAGTAAGACTTGACAGTGGTGTTTAACATGGGTCCTCCCATACTCATCCAAACCCAGTAGAGGAAACCACAAACAGCAGAACAACAACACCCACAAGAAAAATTTGGCAGACTCCAAAACCCACTGAGATAGCCAAAATGGTGAAAAAAAAGAAAGAAATCCCAAATGAAAGAACAACAACAACAAAAAAAACTCTACCAAAGATGAGATAAATGAAATGTAGTTAAGTGAGTTATCAAAGGTAGATTCCAGAGCCAAGATCTTGAAGAGCTCAATAGCATGAGTAAAGATATAGAAACATTAAAGCCAATCAATTGGAAGTGAAAAACCACCAAGAAGAAATGAAGAATGACATGGCAGAAATAAAGAACACATTGGAAGAACTAAACAGCAGAGTAGAGAAAGCTGAGGACTGGACCAGTGAGTTAGAAGACAGGGTAGAGCCCTGGCCGGCTTGGCTCAGCGGTTAGAGCGTCGGCCTGCGGTCCCGAGACCCGGGTTCAGTTCCCGCTAAGGGCACGTACCTCGGTTGCAGTTTGTCTCCGGCCCTGGTTGGTCGTGCAGGTGGCAGTCACTCGATGTGTCCCTTTCACGTTGATGTTTCTCTCTCTTCATCTCTCTCCCTCCCACTCTATCTGAACAAAAAAATGGAAAAATGTCCTCGGATGAGGACAAAAAAAAAAAAAAAGGGTAGAAAAAAAAAAATCAATCAATCAAAAAACAAAAACAAACAAAATTTAAAAAAAGGAAAACAGATTAAGAGAATGGTGGGACAACTGGAAACATAATAATATTTACATCATAGGACTCCCCAAAAAAGAAGAAAATGAGCAAGTGTTAGAGAATATATTTGAAAAAATAGTGACAGAAAACTTTTCTACTTTGGTGGAGAAAGAAGGCACTCAAGTTCAAGAAGCACAGAGAGCCCCAAGAAGAACCCAAACAGGCCCACACCAAGACACATAGTAATTAAAATGCCAAAAATTCAAGACAAAGAATCCTAAAGGCAGCAAAAGATAAGCAACAGGTTACCTATAAAGGAACCCCCATAAGGTTATCAGCTAATTTCTCAACAGAAACACTACAGGCCAGAAGGGAATGACATGAAGTAATCAAGGTCATGAAAAACAAGAATCTGAATCCAATACTACTCTATCCAGCAAGGCTATCATTCAGAATAGAAGGTCAAATAAAGAGCTGCCCAGACCCCCCCCCAAAAAAAAGGCTAAGGGAATATATTAGCACCAAACCAGCACTGCAAGAAATGTTTAAAGGACTGCTGTAATTAGTAGAAGAAATAGGAGGAAAAATATAACCACACTAAAGAAAAATGGCAATAAATAAGTACATATCAATAATCATCTTAAATGTAAATGGATTGAATGTTCTGATAAATCGACAAAGTGTAGCTGATTGGATAATAAAGCATGACTCACATATATGTTGTTTACAAGAGACCCACCTCACAACAAAAGACTCACATAAGTTAAAAATTGATGGGATGGAAAAAATCTTCTAAACAAACGGAAAAGGAAAAAAGGCTGGGGTATTAATACTCATATCTGATAAAATAGATTTTAAAATGAAGGCAATAACTAAAGACAAAGAAGACCACTACATAATATTGAAAGGATCTATCCAACAGCAAGATAAAATTTTGGTAAACATATATGCACCCAACATATAAGCACCAAATATATTAAAAATCTTCGGAAGGACTTCAAAAAAAAAAAAATCAACAGCAATACAATCATAGCAGGGTACTTCAACACCCCGCTGACATCACTGGATAGATCCTCTAGAGAAAAAATTAAAAACAAAAAACAAACAAAAAAAACAGAGACTCTAAATGATGCACTAAATCAAATGGATTTAATAGATATATACAGAGAATTATACCACAAAACTGCAGAATTCCCATTCTTCTCAAGTGTACATGAAACATTCTCACAGATAGACCACATGTTAGGGCACAAACTAAGTCTCTACAAGTTCAAGAAGATTGAAATCATATCAAGCATCTTGTCAGATCACAACAACATGAAACTAGAAATCAAGTGTAACAAGAAGATGCAGACATTTGAACACATGGAGGCTAAATAGCATGTTATTAAATAATTAATAGGTTACCAAGGAGATTAAGGAAGAAATTAAAAAATACCTGAAAACCAGTGAAAATGAACATACAACAACACAAAATCTTTGGGATGCAGTGAAGGCAGTTCGGAGAGGGAAGTTCAGAGAACTACAGACCTACCTCAAGAAACAAGAAAAATTTCTAATGGACTATGTAGCCTCACAACTTAAAGAACTACAAAGCACACAGAAAGAGAATCCCAGAGCAAGTAGAAGAAAGGAAATAGTAAAGATCAGAGCAGAAATAAATGACATAGAGACTTAAAAAAACAAAAAACAAAAAACAAAAAAAAAAAACAATTCAAAGGATAAATGAAACAAAGAACTGGTTTTTTGGAAAGATAAACAAGATTTATGGACTTAGCTAGACTTACCAAGAAACCAAGATAGAGAATCAGAAATGAAGAAGAAGAAGTAACAACTGACACCACAGAAATAGAAAGGATCGTTAACAAATACTATGAACAATTATATGGCAAAAAACAGACAATTTAAGAGAAATTGACATATTTCTAGAAACACATAGTCTCCCAAAACTGTACTGGGAAGAGATAGAGAACTTGAACAGACCAATAACAACTAAGGAAATTAAAGATGTAATCAAGACTCTCCCAGCAAACAAAAGCCCAGGCCCAGATGGCTTCATGCGGATGTTTTACCAAACATTCAAAGAAGAACTAACACCCATTCTCCTCAAACTGTTCCAAGAATTTCAAGAAAAAGAAAGACTTCCAAACTCATTTAATGAGGCCAGCATAATTTTAATTCCAAAACCAGAAAAAGACACTACAAAGAAAGAAAACTACAAGCCAATATCCCTGATGAACATAGATGCCAAAATCCTGAACAAAATACAAGCAAATCGAATCCAGCAATACATCAAAAAAATTATTCAACATGACCAAGTGGGATTCATCCCAGGGATGCAAGGCTGGTACAATATTCGCAAATCAATAAATGCGATAAACCACATAAACAAAATAAAATATAAAAACCACATTATCGTATTAATAGATGCTGAAAAAGCATTCAACAAAATCCAACACCCCTTTCTGATAAAAACACTCAGCAATGTACGAATAGAGGGATCATATCTTGACATAATAAAGGCCATATATGAAAGACCTACAGCCAACATCATACTCAATGGGCAAAAATTCAAAGCATTTCCCTTAAGAAAAAGAAAAGACAGGGATACCCACTTTTGTCACTCTTATTTAACACAGTACTGGAAGTCTTGGCCACAGCAATCATACAGGAAGAAAAAATAAAAGGGATCCAAATTTGAAAGGAGGAAGTGAAACTGTCATTATTCACAGATGACATGATACTATACAGAGAAAACCCTGACGACTCCATCAAAAATCTAGACTTAATAAATTAATTTGGCAAAGTAGCAGGATACAAAATTAACATCAAGAAATTGATGGCATTCTCATACACCAATGACAAACACACAGAAAGAGAAACTTAAAAAAACAATCCCATTTACCACCACAGCAAAAAAATTAAAATACCTAGGAATAAACTTAACCAAAGCAGTAAAAGACCTATTTGCAGAAAACTACAGAACAATGAAAAAAGAAATAAAGGAAGATATTACAAAGTGGAAGCACATACCTTGTTCATAGATTGGAAGAATTAACATCATTAAAATGTTTATATTACCCAAAGCAATCTATAGATTCAATTCAATCCCCATCAAAATACCAAAGATATATTTCACAGAACATGAACAAATACTTCAAAAGTTCATATGGAATGAAAAAAGACCCCTAATAGCTACAGCCATCTTGAAAAAGAAGAACAAAGTAGGTGGGATCACAATACCAGATATCAGGTTATATTACAAAGCTACTGTAATCAAAAGAGCCTGGTGCTGGCACAAGAACAGGCATATAGATCAGTGGAACAGAACAGAGAACCTTAAAATTGACCTAAGACATTATTCTCAATTAATATTTGACAAAGGTGGCAAGAGCATACAGTGGAGTAAAGACAGCCTCTTTAATAAATGGTGTTGGGAAAACTGGACAGCTACATGCAAAAAATGAAACCAGTCCATCAATTTACACCATACACAAGAATAAACTCAAAATGGATAAAAGACTTAAATATTACCTGTGAATCCATAAAAATCCTAGAGGAAAATGTAGGCAACAAAATTTCAGACATCATACACAGAAAAATTCTCACTGATACATCACCTAAGGCAACAGAAACAAAAGAAAAAATGAACACATGGGACTACATCAAACTCAAAAGCTTCTGCACAGCAAAAGAAGCAACCACCAAAATGGAAAGGCAACCCACTGAATGGGATAGCATAATTGCCAATGATACATCAGATAAGCAGTCCATTTCCAAAATATATAGAGTGCTCATACAACTCAACAAAAGGAAGACAAAGAACCCAATTAATAAACGGGCAGAGGAGCTGAATAGACACCTCTCCCAACAGGACATATAAATGGCCAAGAGACATATGAAGAAATGCTCAACATCACTAATCATCAGAGAGATACAAATTAAAATGACAATGAGGTAACACCTCACACCTGTCTGAATGGCCGCCATCAACAAATCATCAAACAACAAGTGTTGGCAAGGGTGTGGAAAAAAAGGGACTCTATTACACTGCTGGTGAGAATGCAGACCGGTGCAGCCAGTATGGAAAACAATATTATGTTACCTCAAAAAATTAAAAATCAAATTGCCATTTGATCTAGTGATCCCACTTCTAGGAATATGTACCCTAAGAAGCCTGAAACACCAATCAGAAAGAATATATGTACCCCCATGTTCATAGCAGCACTCTTACAATAGCTAAGATCTGGAAACAGCCCAACTGTCCATCAGTAGACAAAGGGATAAAAAACCAGTGGTACATGTACACAATGGAGTACTATTCAGCTGTAAGAAAAATCTCTTATCCTTTGAGATGACATGGAGGGACCTGGAGAGTATTATCCTAAGCAAAGCAAGCCAAGCAGAGAAAGACAAATATCACATGATCTCCCTTATTTGTGAAATATAATGAACATACAGTCTGAGGAACAGGGTAGACCCAGAGCTGTGAAAGTAGGGTACAGACTGACAATCCTCAGAAGAGGGGGTTGGGGGTGACGGAAGAGATAAACCACGGAACTTAAATGCATGTACTCATAACTGTTGGACATGGACAACACAGCTGGGGTTGGGGTGGGGGAGGTTTGGGGAGGTGGGTGTCAATAGGAAAAAAGGAGAAACAATTATAATAAAACTAAATTTATTAAAAAAGAAAAGAAAATAGAGAGTGTTAACCCCTTATCAGTTGTATCATTGGCAAACACATTCTTCCATACAGTGGGTGTCTTCTCATTTTTGTTGGTTTCTTTTGCTGTGTATAACTTTTTTAGTTTGATGTAATCCCATTTGTTTATTTTCCCATTGTTTTCCTTGTCCTAAGAGATAAGTCAACAAAAATAGTATTATGAGAGATGACCTGAGATTTTACTGGCCATATTTTCATCTAGAATTTTTATGATTTTATGACTTATGGTTTCATGGTTTTATGGTTTCATGAAGTTGTTTATCCATTTTGAAACTATGCTATGTATGGTGTAAGTTGGTGGTCTAGTTTCATTTTTTGCATGTACCTGTCCAATTTTCCCATTTATTGAAGAGACTATCTTTACACCATTCTATGCTCTTACCTCCTCTGTCAAATATTAATTGACCATAGAAATCTGGTTATATTTCTGGGCTCTCTGTTTTTTTTCCATTGATTTTTATTCCTGTTGATATGCCAGTTCCAGGCTGTTTTGATTACAATGGTCTTGTAGTATAATTTGATATTATGTATTGTGATACCTTCATCTTTGTTCTTCTTTCTCAGGACTGCTGAGGTAAGGTGTCTTTTTCAGTCCCATATAGATCTAGATCTGTGAAATATGCAATTGGTATTTTCATAAGAATTGCATTGAATCAATTGATTGTTTGGGGTAGTATGGACATTTTAATGATGTTAATTCTTCCAATGCATGAACAAGGTATGTGCTTTCACTAATTTGTATCTTCCTCAGTTTCTTTCTTCAATATCATATAGTGTTTTAAGTACAGTTCTTTTATCTCCTTGATTAAATTTATTCCTAGGTACCTCATTTTTTGTTGTTATTGACATGGTAAGTGGAATTTTTTCTGAGTTTCTCTTTCTGATAGTTCATATTTGGTACATAAAAATACCACTAATTTCTGAATATTAATATTGTATCCTGCTACTTTGCCAAATTCATTTATTATATCTAGAAGTTTCTTGGTGGCGTGTTTAGGGTTTTCTATGTACAATATCATGCCATCTATGAATAATGACAACATTACTTCCTCCTTTTCAATTTGGATATCTTCTGTTTTTCCCTCATGTCTAATTGCTGTGGGTAGTACTTCCAATACTGTGTTGAATAAGAGTAGGGAAATCAGACATCCCTGTCTTGTTCTGATCTTAAGGGAAACACTTTTAATTTTTGCCCATTGAGAATGATGTTGGTTGAGGATTTGTCATACATGGCTTGTATTACATGGAGGTATTATCCCTCTATTAGCACTTTGATGAGATTTTTTATCATAAATGATTGCTGGATTTTGTTAAATAATTTTTTATGCATCCATTGATATGATCATTTGATTTTTATCTTTCATTATGTTTTTGTGATATTTATTTATTGATTTGAAAATTTGTACCAGCTTTGCATTCCTGGAATTCTACTTTGTCATGATGCATAATCTTTTCAATGTATTGCTGAATCCAGTTTTATAATATTTTGTTGAGGATTTTAGCATCTATGTTCATCAGAGATAATGGCCTATAATTTTCTTTCTTTGTAATGTCTTTATCTGCTGTTGGAATCAGGATAATGCTGGCCTCATAAAAATCGTTTAGGAATATTCCCTCCTCTTGAATTTTCTGGAATAGTTTGAGAAGGATAGGTGTTAGTTCTTTTTTGAATGTTTGATGAAATTCACCTGTGAAGCCATCTGGTCCACAATTTTTGTTTGCTGGGAGCTTTTTGATTACTGCTTCACTTGTATTAGTTGTAATGGGTTTTTTCAGATTTTCTGATTCTTCCTGAATCAGGTTGAATGATTGCATGCTTCTAGTAATTTACCTATTTTGTTCAGATTTTCCAATTTTTGGCATATAGTTGTTCATAACATTTTGTTACAATCTCTTGTATTTCTGTGAAGTCAGTTGTTACTTTACTCTTACATTTCTGATGTTACTTATTTGGGTTCTTCCTCTTGTTTTCTTGATGAGTCTGTTTAAAGGTTTGTCAATCTTGTTTATCCTTTTAAAGTACCAGCTCTTAGGTTCATTGATCTTTTGTATTTATTTTAGACTCTATTTTGTTTATTTCTACTCTGGTCTTTATTATTTCCTTCCTTCTACTTACTCTGGGATTTGTTTGTTGTTCTTTTTCTAGTTCTTTTAGGTGTAGGGTTGCTTTTGCTTTATCCCATAAATTTTTGGTCGTTATTTGTTCACTTTCATTTGTTTCCAGGTGATTTTTTATTTATTCCTTCATCTCATTTTCACCTGTTCATTGTTTAATAACATGTTATTTAGCCTGTATGCATTTGAATGCTTTTCAGTTTTTCAATTATAGTTGATTTCTAGTTTTATGGCATTGTGATCTGAGAAGATGCTTAATATAATGATAACCTTATTGAATCTGTTAAGACTTACTTTGTCTCCTTATAAGTGGTCTATCTTTGAGAATGTTCCATGTGCACCTTAGAAGAATATATATTCTTCTTCTTTGGAATAAAATGTTCTATAAATATCAACTAAATCCTTCCAATATAGTGTGTCATTTAAGGTTGCTGTTGCCTTGTTGATTTTTTTTTTTTTTTTTTTTTTATAGAAGAGCTATCCATTGATGGCAGTGGGGCTGTAAAATTCCTGACTATAACTTTATTGCTGTCGATCTTTTCCTAATAATCCACCAAGATTTTCTTTGTATATTTAGGTGCTCCTATATTGGTTGTGTATATGTTTATATGGGTTATATCCTCTTGTTTCAATGATCCTTTTAGTATTATGCAGTGTCTTTCTTTGTCTCTTACAGCCTTTGTTTTGGCCCATGGGTCAACACTCTCTCTAATCATTGAGCCAAACTGACCAGGGCTATGCCACTATTTCTTCAAATAGGTTATCTATTCCACACTCTAAGATGGAGATGCCATTATGTTTGATGTTGTCCCAGAGGCTTCTTAAAGTTTCCTGATTTCTTTTAATTCTTTTTTCTTTTTGATGCTCTGCTTGTGTGCTAACTGTTATATTGTCCTCTAATTCACTGATTCAATCCCCTGCTTCATACAATTTTCTGTTTATTTCTTCTAATGTATTCTTCATTTTAGATATTGTATTATTCATTTCTGACTGGTCCTTTTTATGGTTTCTTTCTTTCTTTTTTTTTTTTTTTTATCCTTACCTGAGGACATTTTTTGATATTTTGTTCAGATAGAGTGGGAGGGAGAGAGAGAAAAAAAAACAAGAACGTGAAAGGGACACATTGAGTGGTTGCCACCCACACAACCCAACCAGGGCCGGGGACAAACTGCAACCAAGATACGTGCCTGTAGCAGGAACTGACCCTGGGTCTCTCCAGACTGCAGGCCACAACTCTAACCACTGAGCAATACTGGCCAGGGCCCTTTTTATGGTTGCTATATCCTTTTTTTATGCTTACTATTTCTTTAAGTTCTCATTGATTTCATCTAGTCTTCCCCGAAGTTCATTAAACATCCTTATAAACACTGTTTTGAACTCTGTATCTGGCAAATTGCTTGTCTCCTTACTCAGTTAGCTCTTTTTCTGATGATTTCTCCTGTTCTCTCATTTAGACCATGTTTGTCTCACCATTTTGGTTGTCTCTTTGTGTTTGTTTTCTGAATTAGGTAGATCTACTATAAATCCAAGTGATGCTAGGTTGGCCTTGTGTAGTAGGTGTCCTGTGGAGCCCCATAGTACAGTTTTCTTGATCACCTGCATTGGATTCTCCAGAAATGTCCCTTGTGTGGGTTATGTGGGCCCTCCTGTTTTAATTTAGTCTTTATTGCCATTGGCCTAGTCTTGTGTGGGGTCAACCCAGACCACAGTGTATGAGCTGCTGTGTAGGTGGTGACAACACAAAGTGGAATTCACCTCAGCAGGATCTGGTACCTGCTGAGCTCTCCCTTTAGATATATCATTGTGAATCTAATTGGATCCTGCTCTGATGTTGTCTGAAGCTGGCCACTGTGTGTATTGGTTTTAGGGTCTCTTGGGAAAGCCTCTCGTGCATGCCAATTTCAGATACTGCCTGTGACTAGCCCTAGGCAACTCGTTTGGAGATAAAAAGTGATCTACAGTTTGTGGCTGCCTTTGCTGAGCCTGGGTATATGCAGAAGGGATCAAACTGTGCAACCCGACTGGCTTTACAAGCACTGAGCCCAGGGGCAGGTCTGCAAAAATTCCTAGGAACCCAGAGGTCCTCCTCTGCCTGTCTGTGCCTGCCAGCTGCCTAATTGACTCAGTCACTGAAAGAGCCTGTGGTGGTACTTGAGTTGCACATAATAGGTTCTCAGTAATTTACCAGGTAGTGGTAAGAGGTGTTTATTAAATCTATACAGGTTCAAAGTTGGTGCTAGTGCTGGCTCTGAGTTAAATCAGCAAATGCCCAAGGTATACCAAGTCTAGCTCCCACCTGCTGGGTGCTCACACTCCTTTCTGGTGGGTCAGGCTCTCAGGGAGTCATCAGGTTGAGGCCAGGACAGTTTATCAAGCCCAAATAGACTGTAAAGGGAAGGATCTGCAACAGTCGGGTGTGTGAGGGAAAAATGTCTTCCATACTAGGGCCACACAGCATAGTATGTCCCAGATTCTGCCAGGAGCCCAATATCAACAGTGCAGGATGAATGGGCGTTGAGAGAGGGAGAAGTGTTGGCCAGGCTTGGGGGAAATTGGGCATTGTGGCCCCTACCTACCCCAGAGCCACACAACTCAGTCTGTCCCTGATTCTGCCCAGACCTCGGAAGGGTGGGACCACCCAAAATTGAGAGGGTAGGGCCACTATAGTCTGGAAAGTGGGGCTTGCAGATCTCCCATGATGGGGAGGCTCCAGTAAGGTTCATGGGAAAGTGGGGGGAATGGCGCCTATCCCTAAGTCACACAACTCTCTCATTGACAGCCAGAGTCTGCCCAGACCTCTGCACTCTGGCCTCGGCAACTGACTCCTTAGCAAGGTGGAAGCTCCACAGGTTGCTGGTAGATAGGGAGACCAGAGGGTGGGGCTACTGCATTCCCCCGGACTGAAGCCTATGGAGGAGTGTGCTCCATCCAAGAAATATGGTGTCTATGATACAGATACAGTAGCATGCCTCAGCACAGCGGTCCAGACAGTTATTCCTTCAGCTCTTTCCCCAGAACCACAAACTCCAGTCTCTCTTCACATACCTTTAGTCTGCTCCACCGTCTTTCCTCTTGAGACCAGGGTAAGTGGCTGCAAATGAAATTTTGAGCATTTGCCTTCTAAGAGAGCACTTGTGTCTCTAGAAAACTCCTGTCTCTCCCTGGTGGACAGAATCCCCACTGATTTTCACAACCAGATGTTATGTGGGCACCTCTTCCTGTCTCCGGTGCTCTGGGCTTGGGAACCTGGCTTGAGATTGAGACCACCCCCCAATTCTCCAGGGGAGCTTTTGCTCCAGAATCTCAGCTGCGGCCTGTGGGAATGAGGCCAGCCTTTTTCATATCTCCACACTTCGTATCAGCCTTGATGTGGCTTCTTCTTTAAATCCTTGGTTGGTTATTTGCGTTGACTGTTCTATGTTTTAGTTGGACTTCCAGTTTGGTCCTGGGAGAAGGTCTGCATAGCTTCCACTTACTCCACCACCATCTTGGATCTTCTGATGATCTTAATTAAACTCTTTTTTTCTGTTACAATCCTCTTTATCATATATAGTAAACAGAGAAAATAGGGCTGTATAACAAATATTCTGTGTCCATGAAATGTGTTTCTACTGCCTGCTGGGGAAACCAGACTACATTTCCCAGCACCCCTCAGGGCAAAGGACTGTGGTTGGACTTGAAGTACACCATTTCTAGGCCTGGTCCATAAAATAACTCCTCCAAGTAATTTCCATGCCTTTTCTTTTCCTAATTGCCAGCCAAAAGCATAAAAGCCATCAGAACCTTCTGGGTCCCTAGGAATAGTAGAGACAAAGTCCTGAGCTGTGCAAAGACTGAAAATATCACATTGAACTTTATGTAAGAAACTTGCGTTAAGACCCTGAATTTCAGAAGTGTGTTTGTTATAATACTTATCCACTTACCCTAAACAATCACTTACCCTAAATTTTAAGAAAATGAATTATAGTTGATATGCTGCCATTAAAAACAAAAACAGAAAAAAACTAAACCGTGTGGCACCTCTTTAAGAGCTGAGGCATGGACAACGAGAAAACAGAGATTGATGCTCGAAGCCTAGAGCGTCTATTGAGCTGTTACAAAATTTCCATCTGCCGCAACTTGGAAGGCAAGTCGTATCCAACATGGAACTATTGCTGTAGAGAAAGTGATTTGGAAAAGGCAGAGCGAAAATGGGTTTTGGTTGCTACCGGCTGCCTTTAGCAAATTGTCTCTAGAAAGATATGTTAACAAAGTTCAAAAATGATTTGGAGACTGTCCAGAGATCAAACGCCTAACAAACTGAAAACTAAAATGTATTTAAGAACTTTGGGTATGTTTATTGACCCATGGAACTGATTGGACTTAAACAGTTCAGAAGTTTAGCAAGATTTTGTGGGAATTATGTAGCCAAAATAAACTAAGTATGAATCTTTCCAAAATTCCTGTGGCTTTTCATACCTAAAAAACAACAACAACAAGCAAACAAACTGACTATGTAAGCTTCCAGCACATGCAGACCCCAATCAGGACATATTCTTCTTTGTTCACATAAGATATGATAATAGATAATCTGCTGATAACAAATAAGGCCCTATAAATGGTGAAGCCAAAGGTCCTGTGAGAACAATGCATAGAGAGAAGAATATTTCTCTTAAAAGTCAAAATCAGAGTTTAAAATGTTTTCTTACAAACCTCCACCCCAGATGTGAGTCTTCATAGACCAAGCCTAGCAAGATATAAAACACTGAAATGTATCTCTAATGCTGTCTCTCTTAATTTCCACATTTTCTTTTGGTATTCTAGACCATCTCCACCATCATTTTTTAATGTATTAGGGGCATATAATTTGCCATTTCTGGTTTATTGATTTCTGGTTCAGGAGGATATGGCTGGACCTGCTGAAGAGGCCAATGTATTACCAGGAAATCTTGAGGTAAATGGAGTAGCTAGATAGAATGTTGGATTATCTTCCAAGGTGAGTATGTCCTATATATGAAGGGAAAGTAAAACAGCTATTTGCTGATTAAAAGTCAGACTATGCAGAGACTGCTTTTCCTTCCACCTTTCTGTCTAAAGTTGAAATTCAGCTAAGAATTATAAAACCCCAATATATCCCTTTGAAGCATATTATTAAAGGGCAGCTAAATAGGTTCTTCCATTTGGGTTTCTGCTACGTTATCTTTGAAAATAAGTTTAAGTAATCAAAAAAGTTGCTAGATGCTTTTTTTTTCTTTTCTTTTTTTCAGGAGGAGTTGAAAGTTATGGGAGAACATAAACTGATAGGAAGAGGTAATATAACTTTAAACTAATAAATTTTTAAACAAAAGTAGGAATTTATTCTAAAATAGCCAATAGATACACAATATCAAATTTATTCTTCAACTATGACTAGTGAATCAAACTCTGAATGAAAAATATAATGTATTCTTCTGCAAAATGATCATTTAAAATGAAAGAAACAGTAGCCTGTCTGAAGGCATTAGTTTATTCTTAATTATGTCTGGAATGCATTGGCTTGGAAAGCTAGCAGTGATATCAGAGCAATGATATTTTATATATTGTGACAGGCTGAACAAGCAGCAGGATGCTGAACAAAACAATGTAGAAACAGTGTTGCTGCTAACCAGTGGAAAGTCTATGGAAATATTTTTTTCTTTAAAGAGTAATCCTCAGCCTAAAGTTTTCTTTGATTTTTAAAGTGAAGAGACGTTTTACATCTTGCTCTTACCTTATCTGATGTAGTAAGAGTACAGAAGAAACTGAGTGAAACACATCATTGCTTAGAGAGTTTAAAATTCATAGAAAAGAATATGAGATAGTTGTGATTCCTCTATGAAATGCATTTCTGCAACCCTCCAAGTGGAGAACTAGATGTTTTCTATATACTTATTAGAGCCATTAAAGTTGGGGTTTTAATTTTTAAATTTTATAAATTGCATCAGAGAAAAGTAGAATCACCCAAAGCTCAGGCTCTGTGAATATGAGTATAAACATGTATGTGTATAAATTTAAATTCTGTTTCTTAAAAGATTCTGAAATCCTTTAATATATGTGTGTGCATTAAACAGTTCAAGGATCTCATATATTAACCAATAATAGCAAAGCTAATACATCTTAGAACAGATTCAGCAAAGGAATAAGTTCTAAAATAATCTAATATAAACGAAACATCATTTCAAGTGAGAAATACCATCATGTTAACACTCTAAAAAGGAGAACAAGAATTTACAACGTAAATGAGTTTAATATTGCTCTTTAAAAATGATGTCTGGATATTTGAGAAATTTTAATTATGCTTAAAGAAGCACTATTTTGAAAAGATTAATATCAATGCATCATTATCAAAAGGGAATGACGAAGAAAACCAAATGCTAATAATTTTTTAAGTATTAGCAATGAAATCCAAGTTCCCTAAAATTATCTAATGATAGAGGTTTATTTCACAAATTCCCATTACAATAATTATGATAGGATTGTATTTCTTACACTTTTATGTTTTAATCTAGGCCCCAAAGAGCCCTTTCCTTTATGCATATTGTTTTATTTGATTAACATATATATGAAAAAGCCCATAAGGCTAAACTTTAATGGGTTTTATGTGTCCTATTCACCACATATAAGCCATAGAAATGAGAACAAGCGTGTATATTAGAGTTGTTTTTAAAGTGTAGAACTCTCCAAGTGTGTACAATATTCTAACAAAGCTAACTCCTTTAGATGAAGAAAAAAGCTGTAAACTAATAGTTTTCATTAAATTTATCTTAGCTTCTTTTATCAGCAAGTGGCCTTTGTTGTAGTGTTCTTGGCATCTCTTCTGTCATGAATAACCTTACACCATTTTCTATCCTATTTAATTATTCTCTCTTGCTTAAAGCATAATCAGCATTAAACCAGCTGTGCAATCTTGAATGAATACCATTGCAATAATACATTGATTTTTTAAAAAGCACAAGGTGGCTATTAATTTTACTTGAAGCCCTCTCTCCTGACTATTGCCTGTACACAGTTTTAGAAGCTATATCCATTTGCTGCTAAGTAGTACTATCCCTCGTACACTCATTACACCAGTGGATTCTCTCAGTGTCTGACACTGTGACTGGCCAGACAATTATTAATAGCCAGGAAAGACACCTTTAGAAGAGAAGGCATCCTTATTATTGTGAATGATTAGATCATGGAAAATCTCACAGCACAAGAAACAAACTAATTTCTTGGGGGGAAAAAAAAAGAAGGCAATATTTTCTGAAAATTCTCTCTATGAGGATATAAATAGCCAATATATTAAGATGACCTGCATGTAAAGAACTCACTGATAGAGAGGTGTTGATAATCATTCAATCAATAACAAAGTTATAATGCTGGCAGGAAATGCCTTAAACACTCTAGAAAGAAGCACATTAATCATGAACATGCAGTGTCGAGGTCTGATCTTAGCCAGTGATGAAACACAGGACTTACAGTAAATGAATTACATGGGTTTTGGCATAAATTCTAAATATCAAATTTCACCTTGGGTGACCCATGCAGCTTTACAGAATTATGAAGTCCTAAAAAATGATTGTATGCTATTGTTCTATCCCAGGGAGGATGTCATAAAAGCATTGATTATTGGTGCTGGAAAAACCCTTGGTTCAATCTAATTCTTTGATTAACTCATTAAAAAAAAAGGCAAACAAACTAGGAGAGTCCAAGAGAATTACCAAGTATGCAAAGCCTATTTCTTTTTGTAATTTTTTTCTTATTGCCATCATTACTACTGCTATTTTGAACTTTGAATAAAGTTCTATATTGTCACATATCTATGATGTATTGTCATAGTATGGATCTTTATTAGTTAGTATAAATAATAGTGCCTTCTATAACAACTCCCAAATTTCTGTTCCTTAACACAAAAGGGGTTTATTTTCTTATAAAAATCCACACTTAGATATGTCTTGTCAGATGGAAGTGTTCATTCATCCTGGTCCTTCAGGATCCAAGGTTTGTTTAACCTTTGGGAGTCACTGCAGAGCTTTGTGCTTGCTGGACCCTCTGCAACACTCGGTACGTGGAGGAGGATGAAACGTGGAGGATCATGCAGAAGAATCTCATGAATCCAGCCTGAGAAGTGGGCACATCTATTGGTCAGAAAGCGATACCCGACTGCAAGAGTGGCAGAGCAGAGAGCGTAGCACTGTTTTCTGGCCTGGAGTATAGCAGAAGCTGTGGTGTACCATCCAGATTCCCATTCCGGACTCAAGTGCTTCTTTCTTGAGCTGCTTGGATTACTGGTAGGAGATAAGTTTCAGCCAAGTTATTTTCTGGAAATTGCTCTCAGGGAAGATGTCTGACACAGCTCAATGTGTATCCCATTCTCGGAGTCAGCCCGCTGTGATGGGTTAATGTGGACGGTAAAAGGCCTATCCCACGTGCCCCAAGGCAGGGCAACTCTGAGGAGCTGTTCCAGCTCCAGTGTTTCCTGTGGATGGCTGAGACCTTTGTGGTGAATTCATACACCTTCCTTTACATAATTCTACTTCCTCCACTCAGAGTCTGTTTCTCAGGGAGTGAGATCTTAGACAGGACAGTGGAAGGAAAAGCAGTCTCTGCATAGTCTGACTTTTATTTTTATTTATTTGTTTTTAAATTCTCACTGGAGGATATTTTCCCATTTATCTTCAGATATGGAGAGAGGGAGGGAGGGAGGGAGGGAGGGAGGGAGGGAGGGAGGGAGGGAGGGAGGGAGGGAGGGAGAGAGAGAGAGAGAGAGAGAGAGAGAGAGAGAGAGAGAGAGAGAAACATTGATGTGAGAGAAACACATCAACTGGTTGCCTCCAGCATGACCCCTACCAGGGACACTTCAGGGTGGAACTGAAGCCGAGGCAGGTGCCCTTAACTGGACTTGATCCTGTGACTATTGAGTCCACAGGCTGACACTCTAACTGCTGAGCCAAAGCAGCCAGAGCCATAGTCTGACTTTTAATCAGCAAATATCTATTCAAATAATAAGGATACATGTACAAAAATATTTGGAATGTAGATTCATAATTTTCTTCAACCATCAGAGGGATCTTTTTCATCAACAATAATTATAATAGCCTGTAGTAACCATTATTATAATCAACAAAATATTTAGTGTGCAGTTAGAACACATTCTGCTACAAGAAACAATGATTAATAATTCAAAGTGACTTTTAACAATAAAAAATAAAAACATGTATGACCTTACATGACAAGAAGGTCAGGCACAGGAAGAATCTAGACTTCCTTAACTCCATGTTCAAAAATATCCTAAAGGTTCCAGGTTGTGTCCTTCTTAGAATCCTAGGTGTTTGCTCAAACTAGAGAACATTAGCAAATCTATTTGTCACTTTTAGAAATAAAAAATCAGAGAAAAGACTGTTTATTTTTGTACACTTCTCTTTGGAGCAGAGTGCAAATCATGTCTCATCCGCTAGAGAGATACTGTGTGCCCACAGCTAAACCAATCACCAGCAAGAGGGAAGGGGCGATCATGGTTAGCTTAGACCAGTCAGAACCTACCTGTAGAGCAAGGTATTGTGCTAGTCTCCCCCTCCTCCCCACCCCTACCCCTGAGGCATAAGCTATAAGGAAAAAAAGGCATAGCAAAATATATCAGGTTTTCTTTTAAGAAGGAGGAAATGGTCTGGAGGGATTAAAATTAGGTAGGGAGTAAGCAGTGTCAAAATTAGTGACCAAAAATGTAACGTAGTGAAAGTAAGATGATTTCTGCTAGCATTTTATAATTTTGCCAAAGAAAACATTAATTTAAAGAAAAAACATCATGTTTTTATTTTCATGAATACATTACACAGTTTTCAGTTTGCAATGTGTGTGAGCCATTTCTTATCCTTTAAAGCAAAAAATAATATAGGCTTGATGTTTGAACAGGGTTGAGCAAGGAGGAGGATGGGCATGTCAGCTAAAGCTAAGGAAAAAGAAGATCAGTCTGTAAAATTACAAAAGTGAAAAGAAAGAAACGAGTTATTTTAAATAAATAGTCTTTCCTCAAATAATGCATTCTATCGGTATTATATGACAAAGTTATGACAATGAGATGTCTTTTGTCTTCGGGGGGAAATTTAGATGACAGAAAGATAGATAGAGAAAATATATCCAAGAGAAGCCCTGAAATGAAAAAGTGACAAGAGATGTGAAAATCTTCTGAGATGATTTCTAAAATAATTATGTATTCCTTATATGATTCCAAAATAAGGGTTCTACTTTTTTTCTTGATGTTCCTTTTCTTAATGCACGATTAATCTATTTAGCTGAAATTGGATGTGATGTTCAATTAATATGCGTTCCTAGCAGTCAAGAATATTATAAAAAGCATCATCGGATGATACTAAAATCTCAATGTATCCAAGCAGGGAAATTAGTAAACCATCATTACCATTTATACCTTGTTCTAATAACTGCAGAGTCTTGCAACAATTTACAGAGATATTATAAAACAAAAAAACAAAAAAAGTAGTATATTCAGCAGAGAACCTAAAATGCCATATATAATATCTGTCTTATATTAAATGATTCTTTAATGGCCCCAACTACTCAGTAGAGCCCACGACCCCAACTCCTTTATCCACCATGATTAATAATTTCTCCTATATAACCCATCCCCTGAAGCCACTGGGAGCCAGATTTTTGTGCCCTGTTTCCCTCGGACTCTGGGCTTGGGACCATTTTCTCAATTAATAAACTCTTATTTTCTTGGCTGTAAAAAATAAAGAAAATTAAAAAAAATTAACACTAAGTAATACTAGTTTTATCTTGGCAAAGGTGAGCTGCAGAAGCTCTAGTTTTATACTCGGTAGAAGTAGCCTGTTACGCTAGCATAACAATTTCTCTGACGGGAGTTAATCATTGATTACTCAAGAACAACATATCCACTATGGGCACTGTCCAGACCCCTTTGCTTCTACTCTGTTGCTCTTGTTCCTACCTTTTGATCATTTCGATCGTCATTAGAATATCCAACAAAAGATCACAGAGAGAATAAGGCCTAATACAAATAAGTGGATCACAGTGAAACTGACAGAGGAAAGGACTTTACTTCAATATCAACTACTGATTACAGGAGAAGATTCAGAATGTATTACTGAAAGAGTAAAATTTTAAATATATCAATAAACTAAAGTATAAATTATTTGAGAGGTGTTATTTCCCTTGGAAATATCAAAAAATTTAACAGAAGGATAAAGTAATAGGAACACAGCATTACAAGAAATCAGAGGATTCTCCTATAAAAATGGTCTCTTCATTGTCAAGTCAGTGTTCTATCATGTCATCCTACATGTATGACACTAAGAAAAAAAAAGATGTTGACTTTTAACAACTTGACTGAGATGTAACTGAGGTAAAATAAATTGTATGTTTAAGTTTTCATATATATGCATCATGACCACAAACATGATAATGAATATATTCATCACCCCAAGTTCCATATGAATTTTAGAATCAGCTTTTCCATTGCTGTAACAAAATCCATTAGAGTTTTGATAGATATTGAATTGAATCTGTAGATCACTTTGGGGGAGTATGTCATTTTAACAATATTTAATTAAGTCTTCTGATCTATGAATACAAGTCCTTTCCATTTATTTAGATCTTCAATTTCTTTCAGCGATTTCTGGTTTTTAGTGTGCAAATCTTATACCTCCATGGGTAAAATTATTCCTACACATTGTATTCTTTTTGATGCTATTTTATAAAGAATTGATTTTAAACTTTCTTTGCAGCTTGTTCATTGCCATATATAGAAATGGGATTTATATGTATTGATCTTGTATCCAGCAACTTTGTAAATTCAAGTATTAATCATAAAAATCTGTTAGATTTCATGAAATGCTTTTTCTGTATCTGTCAAGATGATACTTTTTTTCATTACTTCATTCAATAATGTTGACTGACTATTTTTCACAGCATGAACCACCCACACCTTCCTTGAATAAGTCCAACTTAGTCACAGTATATAATTTTTGAATGTGGTGATGGATTTGGTTTGCCAGTTTTAGCTTAGTATTTTTGTATCTATATTCATAAGAGATATTGATATGTAGTTTTCTTGTATTGCTTTCAGTAATGGCTTCTTGTTATTGGTTTCATTATCACATTAACAAGTTAAGAAGTATTACCTCTTCTATTTTTTGGAAGATTTTTGAAGACTATTGTTAATTCTTTAAATGTTTGGTAAACATTTAAACATCAGTGAAGCCATATCCTATGGGTTTTTCTTGGGTGAGATGTTTTTGATTATGTATTCAATTTCTTTCAATTTTTTTTAAGTGACTTTGTAATTTTTCTTGATTCTTTTTCAGTATTTGTTGTGCTCTTGGAAAGTCTGTTTTATACAGGCTACCTAATTTATTGGTAGATAAATGTCCCCAATATTCTCTACAAATTCTTTTTAATTTATGTAATGTCCCCAATTTTATTTCTGATTTCAGTATTTTGAGTTTTATCTCTTTTATTCTTGGTCAGTCTAGCTAAGGATTGCTAATTTTGTTGATCTTTTCACAGAACCAAATTCTGGTTTATTCGCTCTATTGTTTTTATATTCTTTATATAAAAACCTGTATTATTTCCTTTGCTTGCTTTGGGTTTAGTTTATACTTTTTCGATTTCCTTTGTTTAGAAGATAGGCTACTGATTTGATATCCTCTTACTTTTTTTCATGTAAGCATTTACAACTATAAATTTTCCTCTCAGTAACCCTTTGTGCTTTTGTTGCATACCCTACATTTTGGTATGTTGTGTTTCTGTTTCCATCCATCTCTTCTCACTTGCCCTGTGATTTCTTCTTTAATCCACTGGTTGTTGAAGAGTGTTTAAAAATTGATTTTTAAAATTTCTAGGTTTCCTTCTGTTACTAATATCTGATTTTATCCCATTGTGGTTGGAAAGGATACTTTGTATGATTTTCGTCTTTTAAAATGTATTAAGACTTGTTTTGTGACCTAACATATGCTCTATCCTGAATATGTTCCATGTGTACTTGGGAAGTATATATAATCTGCTGTCGTTTGGTAGAATATTCTTTATATGTGTGTTAGGTCTATTTGGTTTTTAGTGTTGATTCAGTTTCCTATTTTCTTGTTGCTAATTCTGTCTAGTTGTTCTGGCCATTATTGATAGTTGGGCACTGACGTCTCCAACTATTATTGTAAAACAATCTACCTATCCCTTCAAATCTGTCAGTTTTTGGTTCATACATTTGTAGACAGTATTGTTAGATGTGTATATGTTTATAATATACACATCTGAGTGGTTCTGAGTGGATTATTCTCATTCTCAATATATACACTGTCCTTCTTTGTCTCTTGTAAAATTGCTGGTTTAAATATAAATGCATTTCGTATATTTCTAGATGCCATTCCTTTTTTGCTGCTCATTTCCTCTATTAATGCTTTTTTGATAAATTGCCTTTTCTGAGTACACCATTTTGACTCCCTTCTCACTTCATTTACTATATAGCCTTTATTTATTTTCCTAGTCGTTACCTTGGGGATTATAATGATCTTAAATTGTAACAATCTTATTTTAATGAATACCAACTTAGTTTCAATAGTATACAAAAAATTGTGCATATATAGCTTCATTTTGCCACCACTCTGTTATTTTCACAAATTACACCTTTATAAATCATAAGCCCTCTGATCTAAATTTAGAGTTACTGTTTTATGCATTTGTCTTTTAAATCACATAGGTAAAAACAAGGAATTACAAACCAAAGACACAATAATACTGGCTTTTATATTTACCTGTGGAGTAACTTTTCTGGTATTCTTTGTTTTTTCATATGACTTCAAATTACTTTCTACTGTCCTTTCATTTTAGCCTGAGGGATTCTCTTCAGCATTTTTTCATGGACAAGTTTTACTAGCAATAAGTTCCCACTCAAAATATCTTAATTTTTTCTTTATTTTTGGAGGATAGTTTTGCCAGATATAAAACTCACATTTGACACCTTTGCTTTGTCAGGACCTTAAATATATCATCTAATATATCTTCAAATATTATTTATTCCTCATTACTCTCTCATCTCTCCTTCTAGGTCTCTCATTATACACATATTGGCACACTTGATAGTATACCACAGGTTTCTAAGGTCCTATTGCTTTACTTCTTTATTTATTTTAATTTCTGTTTTTTAAATTGAATACTCTCAATGGATCTTTCTTAAAGTTAGCTGATCTTTTCTTCTGCTTGCTCAGATTTGATATTGAAACCCTTTAGTGATTTTTTTTTGTTATATTTAATCCACAGAAATTCTATTTTCTATCATTTCTATCTTTATTAATACCCTCAATCCTGTGAAACATCCATTTTTCTGGTTTCCTGTAGTTTTTAAACATAATTTCCTTTAGCAAGGTTTAATGTATTTGTCCAGTAAGACGTATAAGCTCTCTCAGAGACAATTTTTTGTTAATTTATATTTTCTTGTACATGGGCCATACTTCTTTTTTTTTTTCTTTATATGCTTCATATTATTTTTGTTGTTGATATTAAAACCTGGACATTTAAATATTATAAAGTGGTAACTCTGGAAATTACATCCCCCCTCACCTTCAGAACCACTGTTGCTGCTTTTTTGTGGTTGTTTAGAGATATTTCTTAGCTACTTTTGTGAAGTCTGTATTTTTGTTAGATGTAGACACTGAAATTTCTCTTTCATCAGCTCAGTGGTCACCTAGCAATTAGAAAAAGATTTCCTTAAACACCTGGAACCAAAAAAAAGCAGTCAAACAACAACAACAAAAACTGTCTCTGTCTTTGCACATTGGCTATGTATTGAGACACTCGGTTTAAAGCTCTTAGCCTTCACTTTTTGCTTGTATGATCACTTAGTACAACAAATGTAGGGCCGTCTAGAATCCTTTCTAAGCATGTATCCAGACCTGCTACATTCATGGCCTTCCAAATTTCACATAATATGTGGGATTTTTTCAAACCTCAATTCCTCTGTGTAGCTCCTTCCCCAGCCTCTTCCTCTTTTAGCTTTTTGTTCTGGATATTGTTTGCCCCACGTGTCCCAGGTGTCAGTGGCTAACTTCATTTGTCTTTAAATGTTTTCAAGAAATGCTGCCCTGGGAGAGATCTGTTCTGAGGAAGCGCCAAGGCAGACAAAATAAATACAAACATTTCAGGGATCTTTCAGGGACCCACTAAACTGGTCATAACACACAACCACAGTTTTTGGAGAATAGGATATTTTATTCCCTGTCTAACATCAGCATGTGCCACTAATACAGGCTGCTGTCTTCAAGGTTCCCCAAGCTGGGGAGTAAGGGCTAGAAATAAGGTATGCTAAAATGCGAGAGAGCTCTCTTATCAAAATTCAGCTGTTTTAACTTTTCTTTGTTAACCATTCTCTTGATTGTTGTAAGTTTTTAATTAAATTCCAGAATTCAAAATTAGCTCATCCTGATATTTTTTGCCAGCTTACCTATTGTTTTGTGAAGGCATGTAGTTTTAGAATTACCAACTAACATTTTCACTGATGTAACTCTAACTATGCCATTTTTAAAAGACTGGATGTTCTAGTTCTTGTTTGTGAGTCCTCATGCTTTTATTTTTCTTGTCTCATTGCAATGGTTATAACTTCTATTACAATGTGGTGTAAAGTGGTGGTAGGAGTTGTCATTATTGTGTGAAATAACAGGAAAAATTTAAGTGGTTCATTTTTTTAACAGCTGTATTTAGGAATAATTTGGATATTATAAAATCCACATTCATATTCAACTGTACAATGCAATGACTTTTAAATTTTTCAGAGCTGTGCATCGTAACCTATAACTATATAACCATTTCAACTATAGGACATTTTCGTTAACCACAAAAGATTCCTTAAACCCATTTGTGTTTACTCCCAATTCGCATCAATAGCCATAGACAATCACTAATCTACAGTATGTCTCTACAAATTACCTTGTTTTGGACATTTCATATTAAAGGAATCATACCACATGTCATTATATATCTGACTAATTAACTTTTTTACTTTTACATTGCTGAATAACATCTCACTGTCTGAATGTATTATATTTTATTTATCCATTAACAACTTTATGTACATTTAGATTATTTCCAGTTTCTGATTATGAATAATGCTATGATAAAAATTTACACACAAAACTTTGTATTAATGTATGCTTTCATTCTTCTTGGTTAAGTACCTAGATGCAGAATTGTTGGCTTGTATGATAAATTTATGTTTACTGCTTTATGAAACTGCCAACTTATGCCCCAAACTGGCTGACACACTTGAGATTCCATTAAAGAAAGGATTAAAATTCTAGTTCTTCACAATCTAGCCAATATTTGTTTGTCAAATGGTATCTCATTGTGGTTTTAGTTTATATTTCCCTAATAATGAATAACGTTGAACATTTTAATGCCCTTGTTTACTATTTGAGTAACTTTTCTGGTGCTTTGAATTTTTTAAATCTTTAAACTTTTATATTGGGTTATTTCTCACATTATTGAATTGTAAGCATTAATTAATTTTCTGAGATACACAACTTTTATCAAATATATGATTTGAAAACATTTTCTCTAAGTCTCTGGTTTGTTTTTTTCATTGTGTCACTGGTGTCTTTTGAAGTGCAAAAGTTTTTAATTTTCATAAAATCCAATTGAAGTGTATTCAAGCAAAGTTGACCAAGCAACTACTTACATTGTCAATTGATAACTTAAAAATAACTGAGCTGGCATCAGTCACTTCATAGTAATCTTGTACATATTAAAATGGATCTTTTTTTTCCTTTGGGGACTGAAAAGCAATGTCTTATAATATTAGCAGTTAACTTGAATTACTATTGTTATAGTTATATTGTACTCAAGAAGTTTTCAGAGTAAATTTTTACCTATTCTATGTCTCAGGCTTTGACACATACACACTAGTCAAAATAACCTGGTTTTACCTAGTCTCATAATCATATGGATCATGTGTAAAAATATATATAATAAATATTTGAATCTTATAGTTTGTTGAATAATTGAGTGTGGATTCACTCAACAAATATCTGTAGTTTAAATGTTCTTTAAAATTGACTTTAACAAAAAGAATTAAAAAAGCTATGTGTGAGTGTGTGCATGCATACATATGCACATACACACAATGATCAAATGAGAGTGAGGACCAGATGCACTTAATTTCATCAATACAACTCTTTGGGTTTTAGAAAGTTAAGTCAGGTCAGATGTTATAGACATTTAAAAACATTTTAGCCCTGGCCGGTTTGTCTCAGTGATTGGAGCATCGAACCACGGTCCGGAGAGACCTGGGTTCAGTTCCCACTGGGGGCATGTGCCTCGGTTGCAGTTTGTCCTCAGCCCTGGTTGGTTGTGCGGGTGGCGACCACTCGATGTGTCCCTTTCACATCGATGTTTCTTTCTCTCTCTGTTCCTCTCTCTCCCTCCCACTCTACCTGAACAAAAAATGGAAAAATGTCCTTGGGTAAGGATGATACAAATAAATAAATAAAAACATGTTAAAGACATTAGTATTAAGGAACATTATAAAATCGTCCACTCGGGAAGATGAGGAGCAGCTCATCACATTAAAGCTCTGATAACTGTGAAGAGCTGGGATTTCTTGATTGTAGTGACTATGAAAAGTAATGATGATACAATTTTAACACCCAGAAAACTATAACAAAAATTTTCATTGTATGTCAGTGTTTTCAATCTTCCTCTGTTCATTTCTGGTTGCCTTAGAAGAGAACAGTTATTCTTTGTCAGGTTGAGGGCATTCAAGTGAACCAAAAGGTCAATCTAATTAAAAAAGGGAAAGAACTTCAAGCCACTAGGGGAAAAAAGATCCAGTTAAATGCCAAGGAATTTATATTACTGAATACATGAGGTAAACAGGCAAACAATGAGATGAATGCACAAAGGTGTCAAAGAGGAAAAAAAGGTGGCGTCTGTGACCTTTAAATTATTGCTGTTTTTTGTAAATTAAATGATATTTACTCCTTGAAAGAGAAACATTGCACATTAGAAACATTTAAAGTACAATTAATTTTTATCATGGCTTAGTTTGGAAACCTTCATTTTCATCCAGTGATTCACACACACACAAAACTGATATTCATAAACTACTGAATAGGGAAACTCAATTAAAAAGTAGTGTCTTCTCAAAATGAGTCTTCCCAAGGACACACTTCATCATTTAATTTTTTTTTCTTTACAAACATTATCCATCATTTGAAAATGGCCTCCCAAAATATTGTTAAAGTTTAGTTAAACCATTTCAAAAACAGATTTCAAACTCTGTGGTGTGAATCGTTTGCAAAGCAAAATAGAGAAACTAGTTATAGCTAAACCTTTTCACTTTTTCTCTGTCATGCCATTTTTTAAACCTACATGGTTAATGTAGCAGGGACTGTATAATGCAAATTTAAAGATCAATGGTGGGCGTATCCTGCCACACTGACTAAATTGCTAGTTAGACTAACTATATTGCATTAGCCACCAAGTGATCTTAACACATTTTTACAATTTAGTTAAATGCTATATGGTAGAAGTCTATCAAGAATCACTAGTACACCAGGGACTTCAGTGTTATGGTGGGTGGAGAGTGAGACACCCCATTAATAACTATATTATCACTTATTTTACCTCTTGTTATATGTACTAACCCAAGCATACAATGTGCTGGATCAATCTTACTATCAACTTTTTTTCTCTTTGTCTATGCTTTAGAATATCTTAGGGAAAAAAGTACAGAGCCTCTGCAAATTGATGAGCTCCAGTTTGATTTGGCTGATCAATAACAACCTAAAATGCCCTTTTAACTTTATCTTAGCCAGATACATTGTTTTTAGTTGAAAGAAGACTGAGGATCCATTGTCTTGGTGCTAGCCTTAAGTTCATGAAAAGATTCTGAGGCTAGATACTTTCTATTTTTCCTATTGCTTTTATCCTTTCACAGTGGGTACTCTTACTGCAAATGTCCTGATTTCCCAGGCTAATCCCACAGTTCCCCACAATAAATAGCACTCAAATCCTCCTCACTGCAAACTTGGTCACACTGGCAAACTAGCTAGTTCTTACCAGGTCTCTGCCTTTGGTGGCTCCAGCATCCACCATACCTGCATCTGCTCCTACTTATTTCTATGTTAATCTCTCTCAGATTCCTAATTGCTGCTCACCTCATTCTTCCATTTTTGAAAAACCATAGACATGCCTCTGTTGTGCCTCAGAGCCTATGTAAATCCAAAAGATGTTTACAACAGCTCGAGTTACAGTGGAGTCCACTGCAGGTGCACCTCAGAGACAGGCCTGATTCAGATCAAAACAATCTCAATACGTAAATATTGTAGGAAAACAAGTCACACAAATATTTTGATTTTCCAATGAATATAAAAGTTGTTGACATTTATACAATATTTACTAAGTGGGCAATAGCAGTTTGTCGAGAAAGTACACATGAATTAATTTTAAAAAAATAATTTTTGCTAAAAATTGCTAACCATCATCTGAGCCTCAGCAAGTCGCAATCTTGCTGCTAGGGGAGGGGCTTGCCTCAGTGTTGAGGGCTGCTGACTGATCGGGGTGGTGGTTGCTGGACGTTGGGGTGGTGGCTCTGGCAATTTCTGAAAATAAGACAACAATTATGCATCAATTGTTGATGTTTGCCGCATCAATTGACTTTCACAAGACATTTCCCAATCAGTGCTGCCTAATGGCATGTTACCCACAATAGAAATTCAAAACTGGAATCAATCCTCTTAAGCTCTGCCACTGTTTTATCAACTATGTTTACATAATATTCTAGGCCTTTTGTTGTCATTTCAACAATCTTCATAGCAACTGCACTAGGAATAGATTCCATCTCAAGAAACCATTTTCTTTGCTCATCCATAAAAAGCAACTCCTCATCAGTTAAAGTTTTATCATGAGACTGCAGCAATTCAGTCATATATTTAAAAAAAATTTTTATGTTGATTTTAGAGAGGAAGTGAGAGGGAGAGATAGAAACAGTGATGAGAAAGAACATCGATTGGCTGCCTCCTGCATGCCCCAAACTGGGGATTTGGCCCACAGCTTGAGCATGTGCCCTGACCGGAAATCGAACCGGCAACCTCTTGGTACATGAGTCAGTGCTCAACCACTGAGCCATACCAGCCAGACAATTCAGCCATAGGTTCCACTTCTAATTCTAGTTCTCTTGTTATTTCCTCTACATCTGCGTTTACTTCCTCCACTGAAATCTTGAATCCCTCAAAGTCCGTGAGGGTTGAAATCAACTTCTTCCAATGTCCTGTTAATGTTGATCTTTATCTGTTGTTTCTTTGTGTTTTAAAGAAGTATTTTATTTACCTCTCTTATTTTTTTTTATCTATTATTGACAGTGTTGCAGATGTCCCCCATTCCCCCCTGCTATGGCCCCCTCCACCCAGCCCCCACCCCACCCCAGGCCTTCCCCACACTACTGCCTGTGTTCATGGGCCATGCATATATGCATATATGTTTCTTAGTTAATCTCTTCCCATACACCCCTCCCACTGTGAGATCTGTCATTCTGGTCCATGCATCCATGCCTCTGGAGCTATTTTGTCTGAGTTGATCTTTTGACTTCTTCTCATGATTCACAAATATTCTTAATTCCATCTAGAATTATGAATCATTTCCAGAACGTTTTCAATTTACTTTTCCCAGATCCATCAGAGGAATAACTATCTATAGTAAAAACAGCCTTTAAAAAATGTATTTCTTAAGTAATAAGATGTGAAAATCAAAATTATTCCTTTATGCATGGGTTGCAGAATAGATGTTGTGTTAGCAGGCAGGAAAACAACATTAATCTCATTGTATATCTCCTTCAGAACTCTTGGGTGGCCAGGTGCATTGTCAATGAGCAGTGATATTTTTAAAGAATCTTTTTTTTTTTTTCTGAGCAATAGGTATCAACAGAGGGCTTAGACTATTCAGAAAACCATGCTGTAAACAGAAGTTCTGCCATACAAGCTATGTTATTCCACAGGCAGAGTAGGGTTAGTTTAATTCTTAAGGACCTTAGTCATTTTGGAACGGTACATGAG
Source organism: Molossus molossus (assembly GCF_014108415.1). NCBI lineage: Eukaryota > Metazoa > Chordata > Mammalia > Chiroptera > Molossidae > Molossus > Molossus molossus. The sequence goes on along the minus strand of NW_023425344.1, from coordinate 160,937,565 downwards.
CACTGGCTTCAACTTAATGTCACCAGCTTCTTTAGCCTCTAACAAGAGTCAGCCTGACCTTTGAAGCTTTGCAACCAAGCTCTGGCTTCTACTCTCTAGCTACGAAGGATCTAGAAGTAATCTTCTTCCAATGTAAGGTGTTTTATCTACACTGAAAATCTGTTACATGGTAGAACCACCTTTACTAGTTACCTTAGATCTGGGTAACATGCCGCAGCGTCTTCCACATCAGCACGCGTTCTTCACCTTGGACTTTTGTTTTAAATGCGGCTCCTTTCCTTAAACCTCATACATCAACCTCCGTGAGTTTTAAACTTTTCTTCTGCAGCTTCCTCCCCTCTCTCAGCCTTCGTGGAATTGAAGAGATTGGGTCCTTACTCTTGATTAGGTTTTGGCTTAAGGAAAGGTGGGCAGTTTGATCTCTAGAGACCACTACGACTTTTTCATATCATCAATAGGCTATTTTCTCATTCATACGATCACTGGGGTAGCTTTTCATCTCCTTCGAGAACTTTCCCTTCACATTCACAACTTTCCAGTCGGCCCACCTTTCAGCTTACCTCAGCTTTCAACATGCCTGCCTCACTAAGTTTAATCATTTCTAGCTTCTGATTTAAAGGGAGAGATGTGTAACATTTTTTTTCACTTGGATGCACAGTCTATTGTTGAATTGTTAATGACCTGATTTCAATACCTTGTGCGTTGTGTCTCAGAGAATCACGAGGCCTAAGGAGAGGGAGGGATATGGGGAAACTGCTATTAGGTGGAGTAGTCAGAACACACACACACGCACACACACACACACACACGTATGAATTGAAGTCACTGTCTTATGTGTGGGCATGATTCACAGTACCCCAAAACTATGACAACAGTAACATCAAAGATTACTGATCACCGATCACTATGACAAATGTAAGCAATTATGAAAAAGTTGGAAATATTTGGAGAGTGACCAAAGGTAAAACAGACATGAAGTGAGCAAATGCTGTTGGAAAAATGTTGCTGATAGACGTGTTCAATACAGGGTTGCCACAGATCTTCAACTGGTGAAAAACACAGTATCTGTGAAGCACAATAAAGCAAAGTGCAATGAAACAAGGTATGCCTGTCTGTCTCCTAGTATCTGTGCCTTGGAGCTACTGACTGCACAGAAGAACCAGCCTCTGCAGTGGGATTAATTAGCCCTGAACTAATTCATTGAGTGGGTTTCACCCTAGTCCTATCTACTGTGTCAATCTTGCTGCCAGATTGGTAAGTACTGTCAAAGTATTAGCATACCTTCTGCTGAGCAGCCAAGTTTTAAGGCATAACCAACTGTCCTTCTCACTAAAAATAAAAAATCAATCATAATGTGGTTAACTGTGTTTCTGCCTGTCAGTTACTCTCTGCATTACAGAATTTATAGAAAAACATTTCTGAGGGGGCATTTTTCACAGAATAATATTTTTAATGCCAACAAAATCAAAATCAAAGGATTCAAAAATAACCTGACTAGTGATATATTGTCCATGTTCCTTTTTATTTTGGAATTAAATCTCGTTATTTTTCATAACATGTTGTGAAGACATGTATAATTTTCAAAGATAGAACCATGCCTGTACAATATTATATATAAGCTAATATAAACATGTGAAGACATGATAAATTGGTTGTATTTCAGTTAATTTGTCACAGGCAGAATATTTTCTTTGAAAGAAACCTATTGATATTCACTTGTCACTAGAGTCCCCTGGAGAGCTTCTGGAGCCTATTCTTTGCCGTGAACGTACCGATAGATTTAGAATGCCCTTCTGAACAGGACTAAATCATTGTAGTCCTCAAAAACAAAATAATAACAAGGAGGGAGAATCACAATGGGTCTAATTTGTGGTAATGCAGAATGATATATTTTTTTACCCTGGAGTACCTGTGCTTAGATAGTGATTTTCTATAAATCTTTATCAACGGTCTAAGGATTCACTGACTTGTAAACTATAAAACTGTCCTAAAGAATTAAAAAGGCTTGTCCGGCCGGTGTGGCTCAGTGGTTGAGCATCGACCCATGCATGAAGAGGTCACCGGTTCGATTCACTATCAGGACACATGCCCAGGTTGTGGGCCCGATCCCCAGTGGGGGACATGAAGGAGGCGGCCAATTGATGTTCTCTCTCACCAATGTTTCTCTCTCTCTCTCCCTCTCCTTTCCTCTCTTTCTAAAATTAATAAAGGAAAAAGAATTAAAAAGGCTTGATGACTTGGGACATAATATTACTCTTATCTCCATTCACTATAGCTTTTCTTGGGATCCTTTCTTGCAGAAATTCTTACTGAATAGATTGGTATTTCCTGACTACAATCCACAACACAAATAAAGATATGAATCCATGATAAGACTGAAATATAGTTTTAATTTTTCAACAGATTCTAATATTTGGATGGATATTGAACATGAAGCAGTCATACAAAGCTACAAAATATCAACTTCCCTTTAATGTTTTGTTTCATCATCTTTTATCTCCAATACTTCAAATCCATTAGGCAGCCAATGTATATGTTTTGTGTGTATTGATTGGCAATGCTTTCAACTGATCCATGAACTTAATGTTGTTAAGCTCCAGATTGGACTATTATTGAAAAGTGTAGTCACTTTTATAATAATACGGTAAGCAGAGGCATTTATGATAAAGGTAGTATGAGATTATTACTGTTATAATATTAATATCCCTTCATAGCATAAACTGAATGCTACATTCGTTTCTGAATTTCCCTGATTCATATTTTTAAAATCTACCTTCTAAAAGTGAATGAACACTGACACTCTGTTCACACAAGGAGAACCAAATTATAATTTGTCAATCTCTTGGTCAATATGGACCAGAGTAGGGGAAGTGGCATTTCAGTACACCAGACTTGCATATATCAATGCCATTTGGAATATTACTTCTAATATCAGATATAATTAGTTCCTGGTGTGCCCTAGTGTTGTGCAGTGGTTAGGAAAACATTCCCAAATGCACCTCTTCCAAAGTTTTTCTTCCTATGCTTCTACACCATCATGCCTTTTTCTGATAGAGATATTCTTTCTATTCTTTCTTTAGATGTATTAATAACATTTTTGTTTCTTTTTTCTTTTTTTGTACGTGCCCCTAGCAGGAACCAAACCCAGGACTCTCTGGTCTACAGATTGACGCTCTAACGGCTGAGCCAAACTGGCCAGGGCTAGATGTATTAATAACTTTAATGGAATTGGACCTAAGTCATTTTCTATCTGGTCTGGGAACTATTTAGCCTCCTAAGGAAGTTGCTTCTTCCTATGATTATCATTTGTTCTATAAATATAGTTTAATTCACACTTCCATTATACTTATGGTCTTCCTAACACCTTACATCTATAAATTCGTGTCTAAATATGTGTATTTTGAGGATCTGATATCATGATTTCTCATCCCAGGCAATTACTTCTAAGATGAAAGTAGGAAAAAGTAACAAAAATGTCTTCCTTTTCTCATTTCTGACCCCCAGGTAAGATGATAATGTTTAATCCTGCAACATCTATTGTTAATGAAAATATTCCTTTATATCAACAGAAAGGTACCATGTAACATTGAATATTTTTAAAAAGGAGTTGTACTTAAATATTTTCCTGACCTTTTTTTGCTTAAAAAAATCACACAGCTCGGGAAATTCAGTGTTTTTCTCACTTCTCAAGATCTAATTTTTCTTTAATATACCTTTACATTTATTTGTCTACTATAAATTTTGTTACACAGTGGATGTGCTTTAAATTTATATGAGAAACTGACAGTTTATTACAAATGCAGAAATTGAAGCACAATAGAATTGACAAATCTTTTGGGGTTGATGATTTGCCAACAGTGCAACAGAAACACTTTTATATGTGTTTCTCCAAGGTTTGGTTTATTAAAACAAATCACAGAGTTCTAGTAGTATGTTCTCCAATTTCTAAAATGGCATAACTAAATTTTCCTTTTCAGCTTCTATGTAGTTCTCAACCTATAAAAATATTTAGGAAATGCCATGATAGATGATAAAGAATTGTCACATATACTCCTAGTGGTTCTCAACCTTCCTAATGCCACGACCCTTTAATACAGTTCCTCATGTTGTGGTGTCCCCCAACCATAAAATTATTTTTGTTGCTACTTCATAACTGTAATTTTGCTACTGTTATGAATCGCCATCAGAAATACGTGTTTTAGGCGACCCCTGTGAAAAGGTCTCTTGACTCCCAAAGGAGTCACGACCCACAGGTTGAAAACTGCTGTCCTAGACCCTCTATTTCTTTGAAGTTTCTACTAATCTCCCAGCCTTGCTTACTTCTCTTGCCATAAGTTTTGTAAATAATAAGAGCCAATCTTTGGCTTTTCTTGTCGTTTGCATTGACCACAGAGCATTTTTGAGGGGTACCATTTCTGATGTGCAAAAACTATAAAACACAGGTCAAACAATCTCTTTGGGAGTCCCAGATAAAAGGACTGTATATAGACATATCCCTTCGCTAACATGTGCACCAGTTCCTAAATCCACTTCTGAGTTTGTGAAAAGTAATGGGGAAAGGCTGATTAAGACTAATGCAGGGAGTCTGGCTTATTTGGCTCAGCAGTTAGTGCTTCGGCCCACAGACTTAAAGGTCACAGGTTTGATTCCTGGTCAGGGGCATGTACTGTTGTTGCATGTTTGATCTCTGGTTCGAATTGTGCAGGAGGTAAGTAATCGATGTGTCTCTCTCACAGTGATGTTTCTCTCTCCCTCTTTCCTCCCTTCCACTCTCTCAATAAAAAAAAAAAAAAGACTACTGCAAGGAGAGGGAATAGCATACTATCTTCCATGGGTCTGTAAACCAGAATTCTAAATGTACTAAATGTATATCCCATTGTAGCAAACATATTATACATTGAAACCAGCATACATTGCATCATTTATGATATAGGTAGTGTGAGATTATTACTATTGTAATATTAATATCCCTTCATAGCATACTCTGAAAGATATATTAGTTATCTGAAATTCACTGAAAATGGTATGAGTAACCTTTATTTTTGAATTCTATATAAGAAACTCTTTACTGATATTAGCATTTAAAGATCACACAAAATAATCCTACAATTATACAAAAGTATTCTTTTTTTTTATCCTCACCTGAGGAGATTTTTCGCTATTTTTGTGCAGATAGAGTGGGAGAAAGAGAGAGAGAGAGAGAGAGAGAGAGAGAGAAAGAAAATCGACGCGAGAGAGACACATCAAGTGGCTGCCTCCCACATGACCGAACCAGGGCCGGGGACAAACTGCAACCAAAGCACACACCCCTAGCGGGAACCAAACCCGGTCTCTCCAGACCACAGGCCGACGCTCTAACCGCTGAGCCAAACCGGCCAGGGTGACAAGTATTCTTAAACAAAGAAATAGGAACAAGTATACATAATGTTTTATTTCAAACTTTTATTATTTTTCCAAGCATGTTTTCTTTTAGAAAAAGTATCAAATATTGAAGATGAATGCATGTATAGCATTCATACTTGTAAAAATTTACTTTGAGTTAAAAAATTAACGCTGGTACTGAGCTAATACATTATCACATTATATTGCATGTATATATTTTGCTTGGTCAAAGATAATTTTAAAAAGATAGTAAGACAGCTATAAAACTAATCTGGTATAATGAGAAAACAATGGTTATCAATTTTCTAGTCACATTTATATGTAAAAAATATTAAGGTAATAATATAATTAATGCTAATTAATACATTCTTAAGGTATTCTGAATTTAAAGAAAATAATAACAATCTAAAATTTTCACACTATTGCATTAAATTAGTGACTTAAAACATCTTAAAGGCTTCTGGAATATGACATAATGAACTAAATTTATGATTTCCAAATTTCTAGGGAAAATATTATAAAGGATAGTAAAGGGTAATATAAAGTTCTGTAGAATAATCCATCATTCCTACTAATCTACAGAACTTTTTTTCTTTATTAATTTTGAGAGAGAAAGGAAAGGAAAGGGAGAGAGAGATAGAAACATCAATGAGAGGGAACGATTGGTCGCCTCCTGCACGCCCCCTACTGGGTATTGGGCCTGCAACCTGGGCATGTGCCCTGACCCAGGAACTGAACTAGTGACCTCTTGGTGCACGGGTTGGTACTGAGCCACACCAGCTGGGCTAATCTATAGAACTCTTAAAGCAATTTGACTTAGAAGCAAAATCCAGCTTAATCCCTTAAAAATTACAATATCCATTTACTGACTGGAAAAAGTGGCATTTTTAAATGCCTTCGTGTTTCAATCAAAATGATAGAAAAATGTGATAGAGTTGTAGACAAGGCATAAAAAGTGAATTTTCAATTGTTCTTTAGATCATGAGACATTCAAGAGATTTTTATAACTAATGATTAACATAATTGGCAAGTTCCAATTTCTCTGTTTGCAAAACAAGCAGCTTGCATTTTGAATTGGAGATGTTGGTAGAGAAATAACAGTTTTGACTATGAAAACCTGCTAATGAAAGCTGCTACTTATTGCTCAATGCATAGAAATTACATAACTACTCCACTGAATTGATATTTTCATATCACAGAACTTCATAATGATACCAAAGAATGTAATTCATAGCTTAGCACTTTTTCTTAAACATCTAGTAATATTGAATGAGGAAAAAACAGCTGGACAAGTTAACATAAATGTTGTTGGCGAATATGCACAATAAATGTAAAACTAGGTGTTTTTAATTCATGATACAAATTTCAGGTATATAAAGATTTCTTCTCCTGGAAATATGGAATTAATAATCAATCCACAAAAATATTATTAAAAATTAATTCTGTACTAGATCAAAAATAGATATAAACTATTAGATGATATATGAAAATGTTATTACCAAACTTTGGTTGGAGTGAATCTCTATACTATATCTATGCAGTGTATTTTGTATGCAGTGCCTACAAAAATTAAGCACTAATAAATACAAATGCAAAATTGAGATAACTAAATACTGAAAAACTGATACAACGAAAATACTAAATAAATATCTTCACACAGAAGGGAAATAATCCCAGAGTGAAGCACAGAAATGCAGGAAGTGAAAGAAGAGTAAAAGAAATAATACTGAGTGTAAATAACAAGTACAACAATATTTAAAATATATGCATAGGTTTTTAAATTTTTGTTTTCTTTATTGATTTTAGAGAGATAGGAAGGGAGACAGATAGAAACATGGATGAGAGAGAGCATTGATTGGCTGCCTCCTGCATGCCCCCTGCCCGGAAATTTGGCCCTCATCCTGGGCATGTGTCCTTACCGGGTATCGAACCAGAAACCACTTGGTGCATGGACTGATGCTCAACCACTGAGCTACACCAGCCAGGTTGAAAGATATGCGGAGTTTAAATGCATGGCAAAAATAGCAAAAGGAGAAAGTTGGGGTGAATGGAGTTAAAATGGTCCAAGTCCAGCCCAGCCAGTGTAGCTCAATGGTTGAGCATCAACCCAGGCACCAAGTAGTCACCGGTTCGATTCCCAGTCCAGGCACATGCCCAGGTTGTGGGCCCAATCCCAAGTGGGGGGCATGTAGGAGGTGGCCAATTGATGTTCTCTCTCATCGATGTTTCTCTCTCTCTCACTCTCTCCTTTCCTCTCTCTAAAATCAATAAAGAAAAAAAAATGGTCCAAGTCCACAGCATTATCTGATAAATGGTTATTACATTATTATAAATCAACGATGCCTATTAGAATATATGGGATAACTGCTACAATACCCACTCTGCTAGAACATCATTATATCATTTTTTTTTAAATACTCTAGATGTAGTACAGTTACTCAGCTTTAAAGGAAGACAGAAGACAAATGACTCAGGATGCCCCCATGGCAGCATCACCCACGTCTCTTCAAGTGGGATTTCACACAAAAGTTCAGGGACAATTCTGTGGCCTACCAAGTAAAAGTTTAGGTGTGAGTACAGAAGCCATAGTTCCATATAAGAAGCATTGGGTATAACTACCAGATCCCTGCAAAAACAATAACTCCCCAACACACCTCTTTATGTCATTCTACACACAAGGAAAATCAAAGCTGTGTTTTCCAATCTAATATTTATAATTAATCCATGAACCACCACCACCACCACCCATAGCCCAGTTGTTGGGAGTTGATTAATTAGTATGATATCAAAAATACTGCTGTCATCAGGGCTCCGCTGAGTGAAATAGCTAAATAAAAGTTAACCCAAGGTCAATTCCCCTATAGAAAGTTTTTAACTCTGTACTCACAACTATGAATGTAACAGTAATGAGCTAAATAGTAAAATTCTGAATTCATGCCTGGCCAGTGTAGCTCAGGGGTTGAGCATTGACCAATAGTATTCATCAGGAGGTCCTCAGTTCGATTCCCGGTGAGGGAACATGCCCGGGTTGCTCGATCCCCAGTAGAGGGAATGCAGGAGGCAGCCAATCGATGTTTCCTTCATCATAGATGTTTTTATCTCTCTCTCCCTCTCCCTTCCTCTCTCTGAAATCATTAAAAACATGTTTTAAAAAAATAAAATAAAATAAAATACAGAGTTCATAGAGAAGACAGTGCACAGAAATAAAAAGTGGATGGATATCCAATAGGGTAAAGAATAAACAAATCATAAGACAGGAGATATAAACCTAAATTAGTAAATGATTGCACTGAATGTGAGTAAGCTAAATGTTTAGGGTCAACTTACAGACTGAGTTAGAAAATAACAATACCTATAATGCTTAGTGTTAGAAAAGGGTAAAAAATGGAAGGATAAAAATGTACACTGTAAGTATACTTAAAAAAAAAGACTGCTGCACATGATAAATGGCTTAATAAATATAAATTACCAGGAAGTTATGACCATCACAAAACTATAATTGATAAATTATATCTCTTCAAAATAAATGAAGTTATAACTGATAAATGAAGAAAAATACCCACATTTAAGTTAGAGTGAGAAATTTTTCAGAGCACTTTCTCAATAATTGATAGAAACAAATGAAAATATGCAATTATATAGAACTGAACAATACAATTATAGAATTTGACCTATTTCATGTACATAAGTTTATATAACTAAAAAAAGACATGTTTATGCTTTAAAGTGTGTATGAAAAATGAGTATATAGTAACCACAAAGTAAGTCTATAAATGTTGCAAAAAACAAACAAAAAAACTTGAAATTAAAAACAAAAAGAAATCTTTCTTTCTTACAGCTGCATAGTATTCCATTGTGTACATGACCACAGCTTTTTAATCCACTCATCTACTGATGAACACTTGGGTTGTTTCCAGATCTTAGCTATTGTAAATAGTGCTGCTGTGAACATAGGATAAGCAGAGAAAGACAAATATCACACGATCTCACTTATTTGTGTAATATAATGAACTAAACAAACTGCTGAACTAAATTAACTCAGAGACATTGAGGTGAGGTAAAGACTGACAAGCTTCAGAGGTGTGGGGGTTGGGGGAGAAGAGATAAACCACAGAACTTACATGCATGTATGTATGACCAATGAACATAGACAACAAAGGTGGAAATGGGGCGGGGGGAGGGGAGGAAGGTGTCAATGGAGGAAAAATGAGAAACATCTGTAAAAAACAAATTAATAAAGAAAAATGAATATAATATAGATATAGATAGCATGTACATTTAAGTGTATTTCTCAGATAAAGATTTTTTTCAGGATAACAAAAAAAAAAGAAAGAAAACTAGAAAATCCTTAAAAGAAGAGACTAACAATATATTTGAAAACAATCTATGGATAAAAAAATTTAATAGAAATGATAAGATCTTGTGAAAAGAATAATGAAATAAGATATATTAAAGCTTACTTATTTTAGCAAAACTATGATAGGGATAATTTATAGTCTTAAAAACACACAATAACAAAATGTAAAAGGCGGAAAAAAGGATATTTTTATGAAGTTAGAAAAAAACGACAAAGTAAAATCATAATATAGAAATAAAATTTTTAAAGTTAGAGTTAATGATATAGGAAATACATATTTATGAAAATAAAATTAACCCAAAACTTAGTTTTTTAAAGTATTAATAAAATTGACACTCAGCCACTGATCATCATCATTAATTAAATGATAAATAAAGCCTTTGAAAGTCTAATTTTTAAAAGAGGGAAGGGAAAGTCCTGGCCGATTTGGCTCAGTGATTAGCGTGTTGGCCTGTGGTTCAGAGAGACCTGGTTTGATCCCACTAAGGGCACTTACCTGGGTTGCAGTTTGTCCCTAGCCCTGGTTGGGTCATACGGGAGGCGGCCACTTAATGTGACCCTTTCACATCGAGGTTTCTCTCTCTCTCTCTGTTCCTCTCTCTCCCTCCTATTCTATCTAAACAAAAAATGAAAAAATGTCCTTGGGTGAGGATAAAATAAAGAGGAAAGGGAAAAACAAATTTCTTAATTAGGTATAAAAAAATCAACATCATAGCACATCCTATAACATTAAAAAGTAAGTAAAAAGATATTACGAACACTTTTATAAAAATGGGAAGCATCCTAGGAAAATAAATCTGAAATTGCCAAAATAATAGAGAATCTGAGTAATTCTATACCTATTTGGAAAAATAAATCTGTAATTAATTTAATATATTCCCATGAAGAATATCTTGGCACCAGATGTTTTCACCACTAATTTTTTTCAAATATTTAAAGACAAGATAACAATTATATATAAATTCTTCAATAAAATAGAAAAATATGGAACATTTCCTAGTCATTTTATGAGGCAAGAATAGCACTGACAAACAAAATCTATGAAGACATTACAATAAAGAAAAATCACAATCTCATCACTATTGTGAATGTATAAGAAAATTAGAAATCACAATACAATTATATTAACAAAAGACTTTTAGTGGCATATGAAAAGAAAAATACATGATGAGTATGACACATTTCCCCCCAAGGAACAAGATGAGCTTAACATTCATAATAAAATAATCTAGCACATCAATTTCATGTAGGATAAAAACTTATGATAGTTTTCATAGAGATAGAAAAACTATATGTTAAAATCCAACACGCATTAATGATAACAACTTTCAGTCAACTATAATTAGGTAAGTATTGCCTTAAAATGAAAAGAATATCTATAAATATACATACATGCATCAATTAAGTTGGTGATATTTAAAGAACATTTCCATAATTGATATGAGAGTGTCCAAAATCTCCATTTATATTTAACACTGTCTTGGGAAATACCAAATAGAGTTATAAGAAAAAAAAATTAAGTAAGAATTGAAAAGGAATAAATAAAATCACCATCATTCATAGGCAACAATTTTGTGTATGTCTTAAACCTAAAGGAGATTACAGATAAGCTATTATAATTAATAAATAAATTTACAAAGATCCCTGGACACAAGATCAGTATGACTTCATCAATCTTGTGTATTCATACACACACACACACGCACACACCCCAAACTGGGCAACTCACTTGTTTTTAAATCTCAAACATATCCTCCATAATTTGGGGATATTGAACTATTCTTTCCTCCTTTTCTGGGCACATGTCAGTGCAGAAACTGATACACTTTTGCTTTATACAATTTCAGAGGTTTCCTTTAGCTTTATGTTAGATGGTTTCTAAAGTTCCTTCCAACTCCAAATATCTGTGATAACATGATTCATGCATATAGCCTACAGAACTGTACAACTTCACTAGCTGGGTATATACATTCACCATTCATTTCCTAACTTTCTATAACATCCTCTCTCACTTCTTTCAAAACTCTGTGGTCCTCCTACATTCATAGAACAGGGAAATAGTGTCCTATTCTTTTCAGAATTAATGAAATGTTTCATGGTCTAAAATAGCACTTAATTAAACGATGCTGATCAGTTCTTCCCATCATTTACAATATGTCATGAGGATAAATTTATCCACTCAAACCCAGTCAGTGTACAGTAGTAATTATATATTGTATTGTATGTATTATGTGTATGTATAGATATAGAAATATCTTATCCCTTTTTAAAACTGAATTTGTGGTGAAGTCATATTGACCTACAAGGAAATTGGGTGTAATCCATTAGGTACTAGGGGATAGTTGTAGATTTTTTTTTAATTTTTTAATTTTTTTTTTGTTACAGATGTTTGTCCTTTTTTACCCCATTGGCACCCCCCTTCCAATCCCCCCCACCCCGTTCCAGCTCTGTTGTCCATGTCCATTGGTTATGCATACATGCATATAAGCTCTGTGGTTTATCTCTTCCCACCCCCCCACCCCCTCTTCTGAGGGATGTCATTATGTGCCCTACTTCCATGTTTCTGGGTCTACCGTATTCCTCAGACTGTTATGATCATTATATTCTGTATATAAGTGAGATCATGTGGTATTTGTCTTTTTCTGCTTGGCTTATTTCACGTAGGATAATACTTTCCAGGTCCCTCCATGTCGTCTCAAAGGATAAGAAATCTTTCTTACATCTGCATAGTACTCCATTGTGTATATGTACCACCGCTTTTTTATCCATTTGTCTACTGATGGACACTTGGGCTGTTTCACACCTTAGATATTATAAATAGTGCTGCTATGAACATGGCAGTACATATATTCTTCCTGATTGTTGTTTCAGGCTTCGTAGGGTATATTCCTAGAGGTGGGATCACTGGGTCAAATAGAAGTTCAATGTTTAATTTTTTGAGGTAACACCGTATTGTTTTCCATAGTGGCTGCACCAGTCTGCATTCCCACAAGCAGTGTACTAGAGTCCCCTTTTCTCCACACCCTCACCAACACTTGTTGTTTGATGATTTGTTGATGGCGGCCATTCTGACAGGTGTGAGGTGATACCTCATTATTGTTTTAATTTGCATCTCTCTGATGATTAGTGATGTTGAGCATTTATTCATATGTCTCTCGGCCATTTGTATGTCCTGTTTGGAGAGGTGTTTATTCAGCTCCTCTGCCCATTTTTTAATTGGGTTCTTTGTCTTCCTTTTGTTGAGTTGTATGAGTACTCTATATATTTTGGAAATTAACCCCTTATCTGATGTATCATTGGCAATGATGTTCTCCCATACAGTGGGTTGCCTTTCCATTTTGATGATTGTTTCTTTTGCTATGCAGAAGCTTTTGAGTTTGATGTAGTCCCATGTGTTCATTTTTTTCTGGCTTTCTGTTGCCTTAGGTGATGTATCAGTGAAAATTGTGCTGTGCATGATGTCCAAAATTGTGATGCCTACATTTTTTTCTAGAATTTTTATGGGTACACAGGTCACATTTAAGTCTTTTATCCATTTTGAGTTATTTTGGTGTATGGTGTAAATTGATGGTCTAGTTTCACTTTTTTTTTTGCATGTAGCTGTCCAATTTTCCCAACACCATTTATTAAAGAGGCTGTCTTTACTCCACTGTATGCTCTTGCCACCTTTGTCAAATATTAGTTGAGCATATTGCCTTGGGTCCATTTCTGGGTTCTCAGTTCTGTTCCACTGGTCTATATGCCTGTTCTGGTGCCAGTACCAGGCTGTTTCGATTACAGTCACTTTGTAGTATAACCTGATATCTGGTTATTGTGATCCCACCTACTTTGTCCTTCTTTTTCAAAATTGCTGCGGCTATTTGGGGTTTTTTTTGGTTCCATATGAACTTTTGAACTATTTGTTCTAGTTCTGTGAAATATATTGTTGGTATTTTGATGGGGATTGCATTGAATCTATAGATTGCTTTGGGTAGTATGGACATTTTAATGATGCTAATTCTTCCAATCCATGAACAAGGTATTGCTTCCACTTTTGTATATCTTCCTCTATTTCTTTTTTCAATGTCCTGTAGTTTTCTGCAAATAGGTCCTTTACTTCTTTGGTTGTTTATTCCTAGGTATCTTAATTATTTTTGCCACGATGGTAAATGGGATTGTTATTTCAGTTTCTCTTTCTGTGAGTTCATAATAGGTGTATAAGAATGCTATAGATTTCTTGATGTTAATTTTGTATCCTGCTACTTTGCCAAATGCATTTATTAAGTCTAGCAGATTTTTTATGGAGTCTTTAGGGTTTTGTATGTATAATATCATGTCATCTGCAAATAATGACAGTTTCACTTCCTGCTTTCCAATTTTGATCCCTTTTATTTTTATTTTTTTCATGTCTGATTGCTCTGTCTAAGACTTCGAGTACTATGTTAAATAAGAGTGGTGAAAGTGGACATCCCTCCTTGTTCATGTTCCTAGTGAAAATGGTTTTAGTTTCTACTCATTGAGTATGATGTTGGCTGTAGGTCTTTCATATACAGCCTTTATCATGTCAATATGATCCCTCTATTCCCACATTGTTGAGCGTTTTTATCAGAAATGGATGCTGAATTTTGTCGAATGCTTTTTCAGTGTCTATTGATATGATCATTTGGTTTTTATTCTTCATTTTGTTTATGTGGTATATCACATTTATTGATTTGCCAGTATTGTACCAGCCTTGCATCCCTGGAATGAATCCCACTTGGTCATGGTGAATAATTTTTTTGATGTATTGCAGGATCTGATTTGCTAGTATTTTGTTCAGGATTTTGGTGTCTATGTTCATCAGGGATATTGGCCTGTAGTTTTCTTTCTTTGTAATGTCTTTTTCTGATTTTGGAATTAGAATTTTGCTGGCCTCATAGAACGAGTTTGGATGTTTTCCTTGTTCTTAAATTTTTTGAAATAGTTTGAGGAGTATGGGTGTTAGTTCTATTTTGAATGTTCTATAAAACTCCCCGGTGAAGCCATCTGGGCCTGGCCTTTTGTTTGCTGGGAGAGTCTTGATTACCTCTTCAATTTTCTTAGTTGTTGTGGGTCTGTTCAAGATTTCTATCTCTTCTCGGTCCAGTTTTGGGAGACTGTGTGTTTCTACAAATTTTACCATTTCGCTTAGATTGTCAAATTTGTAGCCATATAGTTGTTCATAGTAGTTGTCAATGATCTTTTGTATTTCTGTAGTGTCCGTTGTTACTTCTCCTCTTTCATTTCTGATTTTGTGTATTTGGGTTCTCTCTCTTTGTTTCTTGGTGACTCTAGCTAAGGGTCCATCAATCATGTTTATCTTTTCGAAAAACCAGCTCTTTGTTTCATTGATCCTTTGAATTGTTTTTTAGTCTCTATGTCATTTATTTCTGCTCTGATCTTTACTATTTCCTTCCTTCTACTTGCTCTAGGGATTTATTTTAGTTTTCTTTATAATTCTTTATGTTGTGAGGTTAGACAGTTAGAATTTTTTTCTTGTTTCTTGAGGTAGGCCCGTAGTGCTATGAACTTCCCTCTCAGAACTGCTTTTGCTGCATCCCATAGATTTTGTGTTGTTGTGTGTTCATTTTCATTGGATTCCAGGAAGTTTTTAATTTCTTCCTTGTTTTCCTTGGTAACCCATTCATTGTTTAATAACATGCTACTTAGCCTCCATGAGTTCAAATGTCTTTGCATGTTCTTGTTGCTATTGATTTCTAGTTTCATGCCATTGTGATCTGAGAAGATGCTTGATATGATTTCAATCTTCTTGAACTTGTAGAGACTTAGTTTGTGCCCTAACATGTGGTCTATCTTTGAGAAAGTCCCATGTGTACTTGAGAAGAATGTGAATTCTGTAGTTTTGGGGTATAATTCTCTGCAGATATCTATTAAATCCATTTGGTCTACTGCTTCATTTAGAGTCTGTTTCCTTGCTAATTTTTTGTCTAGAGGATCTATCCAGTGCTGTCAATGTGGTGTTGAAGTTCCCTGCTATGATTGTATTGCTGTCGCTTTCTCCTTGGAAGTCCTCCAGAAGATTTTTAATATATTTTGGTGCTCCTATATTGTGTGCATATATGTTTATCAAGGTTATATCTTCCTGTTGGATAGATCTTATTAATATTATGTAGTGGCCTTCTTTGTCTCTAGATATGGTCTTCATTTTGAAATCTATTTTATCAGATATGAGTATTGCTACCCCAGCTTTTTTTCCTTTCCTTTTGCTTGGAATTTTTTTTTTTTCATCCCTTCACTTTCAACCCATGTTAATCTTTTGTTGTGAGGTGGGTCTCTGATAAACAACATATATGGAGTCATGCTTTCTTATCCAATCAGCTACTGTATGTATTTTTATTGGAGCATTCAGTCCATTTACATTTAAGGTGATTATTGATATGTACTTGTTTATTGCCATTTTGTTTAGTGTGGTTATATTTTTCTTCCTATTTCTTCTATTAATTACAGTAGTCCTTTTAACATTTCTTGCAGTGCTTGTTTGGTGCTAATCTATTTCCTTAACCCTTTTTTGTCTGGGAAGCTCTTTATTTGACCGTCTATTTTGAATGATAGCCTTGCTGGATAGAGCAGTCTTGGATTCAGATCCTTGTTTTTCATGACCTTGATTACTTCATGCCATTCCCTTCTGACCTGTAGTGTTTCTTGTGAGAAGTCAGCTGAGAGCCTTATGGGGTTTCCTTTGTAGGTAACCTGTTGCTTGTCTCTTGCTGCTTTTAGGATTCTCTCTTTGTCTTTAATTTTTGGCATTTTAATTACTATGTGTCTTGGTATGGGCCTGTTTGGATTTTTCTTACTTGGGGCTCTCTGTGCTTCTTGAACTTGAATGCCTTTTTCCTTCACCAAATTAGGGAAGTTTTCTGTCACTATTTCTTTGAATATATTCTCTAACCCTTGCTCATTTTCTTCTTCTTCGGGGACTCCTATGATGCGAATATTATTACGTTTCCAGTTTTCCCAAAGTTCTCTTAACCTGTCTTTCTGTTTTTTAATCGTTTTTTCCTTTTGGTTTTCTGATTGGTTGATTTTTTCTACCCTATCTTCTAATTCACTAATCCGGTCCTCAGCTTCCTCTACTCTGCTTTTTAGACCTTCCAATGTGTTTTTCATTTCTGATATGTCATTTTTTATCTCTTCTTGGTGGTTTTTAATTTCCAATTGGTTTATTTTCAGCATCTCTGTGTCCTTACTCATGCTGTTGAGCTTCCTCAAGATCATGGCTCTGAATTCTAGATCTGTTCACTTGCCTAACTGGTCCACATTGATCTCATCTTCGGTGGAGGTGTCTTGCTCTTTCATTTGGCTACTGTTTCTGTGTTTCACCATTTTGGCTATCACAGTGAGCTTTGGAGCCTGTCAAGTTTTTCCTGTGGGTGTTAGTGTTCTGCTGTTTGTGCCTCCCTCTTCTGGGTCTAGATGAGCAAGGGATGACCCATGTTAAACACCACTGTCAAGTCTTATTTTCCTGGTTAAAGTTGCTAGCACAGGAAAGGTACTGTTATCCTCTAGCTCTTTGCCCGGAGGCTAGCAGTCAAGGTTACTTGAAGAGTTTTCGGTTGTCAGTTGATTGAAAAACTCCCTCAGGTGCTCAGCATAAGGGGATTTTCTGAGGGTGGGGCAGATGCTGGTTGTCAATGAGCCTCAATTAGCATTTCAATGACCCACAGGGTGGGGTTGGATCTCTGAGGGAGGGGCTGCTGCCTCTCCCAAGAGCCCTGCGAAGGAGCAATATCGCCACCATCCTGCGTGGCTGCAACTCAGCAAAAGCTCTGAGTGCCCTCCAAATCCTGAGTGTCCTCACACAGTTCCAGTCCAGTCTGGCCTCCCTCTGCTGGAGCCCAAGGTGAGTAGCTGTGGCCTTTTTAGCCTCTGTCCCGGCTCCGCACCGCGGAGCCGCCTGGGAGTGTGACCCGAGGGCGCTGCTCCCAGCTAAGGCCACTGCTGCCTGTGGGCTCCCAGCCCCGTCTCGCGCCTTCGCAATCCTACCAGGTCGAGTCAGTGTCCCTGGTTATATGGTCCTTGCAAGCTGCCTTTCTGTTGCTTTTTCCCGTCGATTTGTCTGTGTTATAGTTGTAATTCCAGTTTGGTTCTGGGAGACGGTCTGTGTAGCTCAGTTCACTCCGCCGCCATTTTGAATCTGATAGTTGTCGATTTTGATAGAGGAGGGTAAGATAAATGACAATAGTGTATGAGAAAAGAAAACATGTAAACTTTTTCTGGAAGTTACCTCAAGTTTAAGTCCTGCTTATTTCATTCAGAACACATTAAAAAATAACGAAATAAACACTAAAGCTTGTAATTGTAATTTATAAGATATAACCTTGCAAGCTGAGTGCTGGAAGGGCAGGTAAATAATTTCTCCGTAATTTACAAATCACTATATCATCTAAACGAGTAGTGTAAACTTGGTAGGTGTTCAATAAATTTCCTTTACCGTGTTTTGGATGATAAATATAGGGTATGTATAAATAGAAGGGAAGAAATAATTATCAGTGTTTAAGAAAAAGAAGAAAGAATGTGGCTTTATTTTTTAAGAAGTATTTGTATCCACTTCCTTTAAAACACCCAAAAAATGCATTTATACAAATTTCCTCAAAAATAGACCAAAAAGATTTTACATTACTATACCTTAAATGATATAAAAATTATAAAATATAACCCATGAAAAGACTTTTTTTTTTTTTTTTTTGCAAAACCTATTCACATCTATGGCAACAACAATTTAATTCAATTTAATAAGTACTACTTAAGTACATTAGCAAACATTTCACCTTCAAAGCCATCAGTATAAATAGAGTAATATTCAAACCAACATAAATATGTTAAAATGCTCATTATTACATGCTATTTATTTAAAATTTCCAAACTAATGACAATAATTTGTTAAGTAATAAAAGTTATCTTTTTCTGAACTTTGAATTCATGTTTATATGCTAAGATATCCAATTATTTCATTTTCATTCAAATGCATTTTGGCACAGGCAAAACAAAAAATGATACAAATTAAGACATCATCAACATTAAACAGTACATTTTATTAAATTACATTAAAAGGCCAGTGTGTGTGTGTGTGTGTGTGTGTGTGTGTGTATGTAGTCATTTTATGTTGGCTCTAAATTAATTTTATTTCCATCATGCTACACAATGTCAAATGTAATGTATATGGTATGGTAGCATGCAGTCAGACACTATTTCTAATATTCATAAAGCCAACATTTTCTGCTTCAGTGGTGCAGTGAATTAATTGAAATTGAGTGTATCTCAACATAAATTTTGAAATGCCTTAGCTATGTTCCTTCTATTAAAACTTGCATGAATTAAAAATTCATTAGATACCAAGTGAGTTACTGTAAATTCTCTTAAACCACTCAGTTATTTTATGTAGTTTATGTTCATTCACCTTGATTTATACAAATTATTGGTATGTGAAAATTAATGAGTCATCACATCCTATATAAGATCATATCTTCCCTCATTCTATTATCCCTTTATGATTAAAACATTACATTCTGAAAGATGAGAAATACTGCTTGCACTGTGGGTGTTGATGTATACATCTTATTAGGTCAAGAGGATGTCAGGGCACTTTGTCGTACTGCCAAGAGAGTGAAAGATATCAAAAGGCCAAATAGGAGTGAACTAATGAAATTATCCTAGTGTCCCTTTAAGAATTAATTCAATTTTACCTTTATTCTTTTTGGTTTTAAATTTTCCACCTAGATTAATCACGTGTTTGTACTAAGATAGTTATATTTTTTATGATAAAATATTTTTTTAATTTATAACCAAACAGCCAAATATCTATTTTCTGTTTATTTAGCTATTAATCCAAATGAACCAGTGTCCCCAAGTGCTTAATTGCAATCCTAAAAAAACACCTTATACAGTTTTAGACACTTTTGAACTTCCTAAGTGTTTTTCTTGTTCAGGACACAAATATCCCTAGGCAAATATTCAAGTGTAAATATGCACTATTTTCTGAGAAACACTGCACTATATCCTGGAACATACTAAAAATCAGACCTAATATGGTTCATAATTTTTGAATTTGATTTATTAATTTTACTTTACTTAGATGTAAAGTAAAATTTTGATAACTCAAAATAGAGAAATTAGAAATTTATTTTATTTTAATTTGCTTTTACTATTTGTGGTTAATATTCAATAACCTAATAAAGATGACATTATATTTATTTTATATATTATGTTTATGTTGCCTCACCATTTATCTACATTGCTTTGACTGGTAGATGTAGCAATGTTTAAAAATTCAGTCTCTTAAATTTTCCACAGGCAACTCAAATTCAACGTGTTTAAATGTGAATAATCCTTAATCCTCGTTAAGAATCTTACTCCAGTGATCCATATCCCCATTAAAGTCATTATCTTCCACCCAGTTTACCAAATAGAGTCTTATAATCTTTTAACCCCATTCCCTTCAAATTCCCTTTCAACTAATAGTCCTATGAATGTCAAATCTTAATTATTTCTTTAATTCAGAGTTTCCTCCATCTTTATTGCTAACATCTCATTTACGTGCTATTATTTCTGTGTTGTTTATTTGCAAAGGATTCAACCCACGTTCCAGCCCCATTCCAAACACTGAAAATTCATTTTTTTCACTACTGTTAGAATCATCCTTAAAGAAAAAGTATTTTATCTCCAGGCTTAACAGCATTTATGTCTGACATTGCACTTGATCTAAGGATCACGTCCACGCTCTCCTCATCCATCTCCTGGAACGGAACTTTCCATCACCTCTCTCCACTCCAGCCACACAGCCACTGTTTCCTGGCTAACACAACCTGAGCTCCTTTTTATTTCTGGGGCTTGGTACTTATTGTCTCCTCTATCTAAAATACTGTCTACCAAGTTATCTCCTTATTAATTTTTAATCAACAACAGCTATGAACGATTATTGCTGATGACAGGAACCTCCCCAGGTATCTACATCAAGAAATTAAGTACCAGCAAAAGTAGGGGGCAAGGCGTAGAGGAAAACCTCCAAGAACAAAACAAAATCAACCCATCAGGAAAGCGATGGCACTAAAGGCCTTCCCGGAAGGAAGGGTGGTCCTTTAGAAGTAGTTGTGTTCTTTACTTCAGGTGTCAAGAGGTAGAATCAAGATACTGCAATTATTGCCTCCACCACAAATAACTCTCAAGAAGCTGAAGAATGGAAAATAAAATACCTTCTAAATCTTATATGAATTGAAATAATGGGTAGGGCCAATTTGCATCTAAACTCATGTAAAAGTCTATGGAATATAGCATTGGCGTGCGCTTCTCTCTCTCTCTCTCTCTCTCTCTCTCTCTCTCTCTCTCATAGAACAATACCCTAAAAAGAGGGAGGAGTGTGGGTTGGGAAATACAATCTACAATATCCACCACCATCTTTCAGTCATCAAAAATATCACTCAATCGCCCTGGCTGGTTTTGCTCAGTGGTTAGAGCGTCGGCCTGCGGTCCTGAGAGACCCGGGTTCGGTTCCCACTAAGGGCACATACCTCAGTTGCAGTTTGTCCCTGGCCCTGGTCAGTTGTGCGGGTGGCAGCCACTCGATGTGTTCCTTTCACATCGATGTTTCTCTCTTTCTCTCTGTTCCTCTCTCTCCCTCCCACTCTACCTGAACAAAAAATGGAAAAATGTCCTCGGGTGAGGATAAAAAACAAACAAACAAACAAACAAACAAACAAACAAAAAATATCAATCAAGGAAGACATACTTGATTTCCTAACATATGTCAGGTCTTCGATGGGATGTGAGAGTAGTCTATGATCAAAATTGTTTAGCCTTGGCCAGTTTGGCTCAGCAGTTAGAGCGTCGGCCTGTGGTCCAGAGAGACCCGGGTTTGGTTCCCGCTAAGGGCACGTACAAAAAAAAACAAACAAAAAACAAACAAACAAAAAAATTTTAGTTTAATGAATACCTGAGTAATTACATGTTAAATGTCTAGCTTCCTCCCTACATTGGATAGAATGTAACTTCCTCAAAGATGGGGACAAGGTCTGTTTTATTCATTGCTGCATCCATACATCAAATGAACCACTTTGGAAGTGACTAACACTCCAGATAATATTTTACGAATCAGTCACCATTAGATTATCATTAGGCATTATATTTGTTTTTCATGAATACAAATACTTTTCTTAAGTATTGCATCAGGGTCAAAGGAAGAACTTTGATAAAACCAGCTTTGTATAATAATAAGGGCAGTCAATGCTACACTGTGGTAACTTTTAAAGGAAACCCAACTGAACCCAATTGTCTTATTTTAACCTGACTAATTTAGCCCAAGAAATGAACCAGAGCAGGAATATGGGGGAAATAAACCTAACATATATATATATATATATATATATATATATATATATATATATATTTATATATCTTATATATAAACATATATATATATCTCTTTGAAATTCTACCTAATGTTAAAAATGAAAATTCTGAGTTCTAAATGGAAGTGCAATAAGTACAATAAAAGTAATAATGAAAGCATTAAAATATCTTTGAATTTTACTTACTAGAATGCATAAACTTGAATGCAAATCCCCAAAAAAAGACCTTGATCCTAAGGAAAATATGCCTACACTAACTAGAAAAATTGATTAATTACTTTTTAAAATAATTAAGTATCTTAAGTTACTTGTACAAAATAATGTACAAATAAAAAAAATCCAAAAAGAAAACCCTAATAGACAATACACACCCACAAAGAAACAGCAGGTTTCAGAAACTATTACATAATTACTAATCCTTCCTCTCCTGCATCTGGCTGTGCCTCTGTCTTACGAAATAATTCACTTACATTACATAAAACAGATTCTAGTAGAGATTTCAGGATGGCCACCATCTACCATATAAATTTCACAGGGGTTTATTTTTCAGTGTTGAAAGGTAGATGTGCATTTTTATTGGGAGGGGCAAGGACAAATGTTATTTAAACTGAGCTTGAGGTAGCTTAATCTACTGTAAACATCATTTAGTATCACATTTAGCACTCACAAAAATCTTCAAATTAGATATCACAATTTGTATATGCAGGGAACGTAAATAAATGTTACTAAGGACATTTAGACCAATTACTCAAAGTCAGGCCGGGGTGCTCCTTATACTCTGCCAGGTCATTTTCTATGAATATAATTTTGCTGTAAGGACCTAACATAGCATAACTGATGAGAACGCACAACGGTAAAAAGTCAAAATATGTAATTAAACATACTTTGGTAATTAAACATGGTAGGCTCAACTGCAGAATTTGGAAACAGTGACTGACAATGTCAGGGGCATTGCACAGGGTAGGTGTTAGATCGTAGAGGTCTAAACACTACAGTTACTGGAGAGGGTTTGAATTTCTTCTTGGAGTCCAGCCCCCTCTCCTTTCTAGAAATTCCTGGTTAGTTATGGTCTCACATAAAAATTAAAATGTTGAAATAAAAAAAACAGATACTGCTTCATGAAGAAAAACTCACGAATAATGGAAGCAGCAAGGTGTTAAACTTAGATTTACTAGTAGTGCTGTAAGCCATTTATTTCAAGGAGCTCTGATTCTCATATATCTCATAATAAAATTATGCTAATGATGTCTATCTTAGCTATGGTTGCTTGGTAAATTAAAGTTAGTTAGATGACCAATAAATAGTAACCAATATTATTTCAACCAGGGAAGTGGATCACTGAAACAGAAATGCTGGTGATAGAGAGAATGCAACATTGTGCCCAGTTAGTCTGATCCTGGTTGGCTTGGTAAAATGCAATGCCAGACCAGATGTACCTGCAAGGCATCAACATATTTTAGCCAGAGCTCTGGACATACACCATCTATCTTTAAAATTATTTTAAAGGTAATGACAGGAACTTAAAAACTTAGATAAACTTGAAGTTCTAGAATGTGACCTCTTTCTAGGTTTGCCTGAATGTGGTGGGGGGCAGTGAGGGGGATAGCGCTCTCATTTAGGCTGCACAACAACTGTAGCTTATGCTAATGCTGACTTAAATCAAGCTCCTAAAACCCAGTGCTGTTAAAAAATAAATAAAGTTAATGTGCAGAAATCATGTTCCAAGAGTAAAGTAAAGGTTATTGTCAAGCATGAGTCTGGCATAATTTTAGTGTTTAGTTCCTTGGGTACAGAAAGAGAATGTCTTGCTTGAAGTTTTGATCGGTACTCGAACCCCGTTCAGCAAACAAACTAATACACTATAATTTTGTCTCTCAAGCTCTTTGAGATTACAGTCCTTCAAAGTCATGGTCCTTATATGTTTCATGCTGTGAAAATACCATTTTACTCAGGCCCATAAAGTGTTTTTCACCAGACTTCTGCTATGAGAGGCCTGAAGTAGAAGAGGAATAAATACATATTATTAGCACAAATCCCTAGGAGGCAGTGCATGAGAGATGGTCCTAGATTCTACCATACTAAAGTGTCAAGGTCAAAAACAAAACAAAACAAAACAAGAAAAGACCAAAAAAATCAATCACAGATTGAAAGACATTAAGAAGATATAATGACCATGGGAATCACAGTATCCTGTATTGAATCCTGGAAAGGAGAGTAGTGAAATCATTTGTGAAATACAAGTCTGTTATTTAATAGTACTCTACCAATGTGAATTTCTTAGTTTTGATAACTGGACCAGACCATATGCGTTGTTAACATTAGGGATAGCTGGATGCAGGGCACATGGGGACTCTCTGTCCTATCCTGGCAGCTCTTCCATATATTTAAAAGCATTTCAAAATAAGAAGTAAAAACACATGAAACGCAGACAAGTTCCTCCTTATGACTGTGATCTGAAGCTCAGCTACTTCTCTTTTGTTTTCTGCTTTCCTTATTTCACGTTGTTCTCACTTTTCTAGAATATAACTGCATTTGACAAACCTTTCCTTTAGGTTTCTTTATAAGACTTCTGACTTTTAAAAAATTGACTGGCAAAGTTCAAAAAACTTATTCCCTGATCATTTCTTTATGCTGCCAATGTCACTCACATCCAAGATCTTTGACCTACAATTCTTCTAACTAAATTTCTGCAGTGTTGACTGTCATTCAGAGAACCATAAATACCATCCTCTGGGAATTGTATGTGCTGTATGAAAAGAAATGCTACTTTCAGATGATTCAGTTTGTTTTAAATTCATCATAAAGTCGACAGAAAAACAGTCTGAAATTCAGGCTAAGATAACACTTTTATTTCACTAACACAAGTCACACTCATGACCCCATCATTTAGTGTGCATTGTATGTAGAACAGCAGACATAAAGCAGCACACCTGGAAATGTAAAAGTGGCCATCCTACCCTCAAATGAGTTAAAAGATTAGGTTGCATATAAATACCACTGCAGCTTTAACATGCTATGAGTCTATGTATCCCGGCACATAATGATTTCCACTAATGTTATCAAATGATGCTTTTGAGATGCCTTGACAATTAATACTAGTTGCCTTCAACAACTGGTTAGGGCATTGAAGAGAACTAGAATAATTGTTACTTTCATATAACTAAGTTTCTCTCCACGCTCATTATTATCCCTGATCTATACACCAGGCATCCAAATGAGCCCCTGACTTCTGGACAATGCCATCCAAAATGTTCACTCACAGACCCTATTTACACACAAGAAAGTTACCAAGTAAGTGAACTGGCATTATAGACATATCCAGAATGGTGATTTGTATCTTAATTATTCTTTGATTCTTCTTTAATATTCATATAATCTAAGAGTGAGGTATATGTCATATTTTTGGGTCAGAGGCAGTGTTAAGAATTGAAGGATAAAATCAGAACTAGAAGAATCAATGAAGATACAGGCAGGTATAAGTAAGAGGTAGTAGTAGATGGCAAGTCAGTAGGATGGTACAGATTAAGAAGTTTGAAAAAAGTAGAGGTCAAGAAGAAAATATTGCTCAAAACCCATCTAGCAATCAGATATTAGATAGTATCCCCAAATGGAGATCAATTGGTCAGAGTCACATAAGGTTTTGAAAAAGAGAATCAGATACAGCACACAAGAGATTAGAGGAACTTTGGTTCAGGTAAAATCTGACCTCAGACACGTACAGAATTTTCACTATATCCTGCGGAAATAAGATTTACTGAGTATGGCTAATCAGTCTAAGGAAGGTCCAGACTGCTGAATTAAAGCAGTTTTAAAGTATTTCTTTTTCTAAATTAATATTCCAAAATATATAATATTAAACTCATTATATTCATCCACAAAATGTCTATCTGTGATTCTAACACTTTTTTGTCTTTGATAAAAATACCAAAAAACCCCAATCATCTATGCATAAATCCACAAAATTATTTTTAATTCCTCACATTCTTCCTGGTATACTGATAAGGGCATCTACCCGCAAACATCTTTGGCATTCATCCACTTTCCTTTATGCTATTGATTTCGCTTCACCTTTCATCATTTTTTTTTACAAGAAATTTCAATAACCTTTTAAATATTTTCCTTGTTAAATGTCCTTTCCATATTTAATTAATTTCCTCAAAACCTGGCATGATCATATCAACCAAAGCCCAAAAATTGTTGACTGCTTACAGAATAAGCTTAAGCCTTTAGAATAAAACTGCAAATCCTCCCTAAATAGGCTATAATACATACTTGAAAAATGTGTCTGGTAATGCCATTGTTGACTAATATTGGATCATTTAAACTGCCCCACCCTTTAGCCACTGTCCCACAGGCACACAATTAATTACATTGCTACTGCTCTAAGTAATTCTCCTTACTTAGGAACCTCCCCACCTTCCCCGACGATTCAGCTTAGATGCCACAATGCCTATCAATCATTTAATATCCCCTATCAAATCTTCTTCTCAGCATTCTTACATGACACTAATCATATTCACTTTCTTCATCAATTGATTATCAGCCACTGAGGTGAGGAGCACTCTTTGGTTCAGCTTTGTATAACTCAATGCTTATATGAACCGAAAAAAATTGCTTAGTTAGGTTGAGCGATTTGGTAGGATATTATAATTTGGATACAGGACTGTAAGGAACACAGAATAAGGAATGAACATAACATAAGATTTAAAAACAAAACAAAAGAGAGAGACAGAGACAGAGAGAAACAATTTCTAGAATGGATCATTCCCTAAAGTACACTTAACCTTAGCTGATAAAACTAATTAGAAATAGGTGCAGTAACTGACTTTGAGCATCTGACATTTTAAAAATTGTGTACTTCCTCGTGTTACTCAAAACGGTGCTGCTCATTGAACGAGCTGCAGCTTCTCCAAATCTGACTATCAGTAAAAGCTATGAACTGTCAGACTCTGTATGAGAAGCTACAACAGGTGGCTGCTCTTAACTAACTTCTTAAGCCAGTCATGTGTTTCTATATATTTGCATAGGTATATGCCAAAATAACCAGAACAGAAAAAAAAAAAAAATGTTCTATTGCTTTTATAAGTTTGCATTATAAGGTTATTTTTTTTCTTTATTGATTTTAGAAAGAGAAGAAGTGAGAGGGAAAGAGAGACAAAAACACTGATGAGCGAGAACATCAATTGGCCGACTCCTGCTGTCCCCCACTGGGGATCGGGCCCACAACCTGGGCATGTGCCCTGACCAGGAATCGAACTGGCGACTTCCTGGTGCATGGGTCAATGCTCAACCACTGAGCCACACCAGCCAGACAAGATTATTTTTATCTAAGGGGTACTAAATAAGAGATCCAAACTAACTCATCTCTACTATCATAGGCAATCATATTGGAATTATGTCAACCAAACCAGGTTCATAACCCTGTTTGACTTAACACTGTTCTGCTATCTGACTCCCCTGTGTTCGCTGGGCTATATTGCCAACTCTAATTGGAAATTACTTCCTTTAATTTTCATCCAAATGAAGATACAATCCTAAACATTTCAAGAGATAATTTTTCAAGAAAGAAAACAGGAAAAAAAAATAGCATCCCATTTAGGGAAAAAAGAAAAAAACATTTTCTGAAAACTTGTACCTTTAGGAGAGTGAAGATACATGGGAGATTTCAATGTCTACTTACTTCTTGTATGGCAATCCATGGCCTTCCAGAATCTCAATACACATCTCTCTCTCTCTCTCTCTCTCTCTCTCTCTCTCATTTATCTATCACCTATTTTTTTCTTCTTCTCTCCTCCTTTCATCCCTTCTTCTTTGTCCCTCTCCCTCATCTTAAAGGCAGACAAACCTGTCCCTTTAGTTCAGTCACTGTGACAGAAAATCTACTGTCAACCACATGCTCTGATATGTTTTACATTACCCAACCTGCCTGAAATTATGTAAGGACTTATAGTTTTAACAAATGGTCTATGATCAACACACACCCATTCTGAAAAATAGTGGTGCTGAGTAATCTTTGTGATTTCTTCCCTCATCATAGTGACTAAGGAGGCAACAAGACAGATGTGATAAGAATCATTCAATCATAGTATGAAATCTTGAAAAGGTATTGGAAATCACTGTGGATTTTGCACCAGTGATAAATGAACTGTGGTATTTGGCTGTGTGAATGTTGGGTTTTTTGTTACAGCACAGTCTCCTACTCTATCTGATACAGTTAGATTTTGAACATTCAGAAAGTAGGGAGACTCAACTTAGACTGTTGACATTTATGGTGCTTACAGACACTTGTCAACATTTTTGAAAATCTACTCTACAATTTGAGAGCCCATAAAGAATTTTTATAAAAGGTTATTTCCACATAACATTGTGTGCACATTTGTATTATACATTCAATAGGCCTCAACCATGGGAATTAAATATTTTATTTATATCTATAAATATACAGACATGAAAGTCTCTTAATTCAAACCAATTAATCAGAATTTCTGGGCTAGTGCCTGAGAATCTTGATTTTTCAAAGCTTGCATTATTCTCATTCACAGTGCTGGTTAAGAACCACTGCTGAATGAGGTCAAGCTAGGACTTTTGGTTTGTTTGCTTTTGGATAAATAGAACTTTGCCATGTGTCAAAATTTCAGGAGCAAACTTTTACAGTCCATACATTTAATAACATAGGTATAAACATCAACTCCTCTTTGTTTATGGATTATCACCTAACTCATATATTTAGAAAGAAAATGAGTCCAATCAACATGTAAATCAGTACAAAGAACATAGATTTGAAGTAAAAAAAAAAAAAGGTTGTGTTCTAATATGAGTCCTTCACTTACAGCGTGACCTCAAGCTAATTCCTTAATCTCTTCCATGTCAGGTTCTTCTGGAAACTCGAGTAATGCCTTTTGTGTAGTGTTGAGCTAGGTTACACAGAATAATTTGTATAAAGCAATAATCATACTCTTAAAGTTGCTCAACATAATTAGGTAATTTGACATAAAATTGAGGCTGTTGAATTGGTATCACAACTCACAAATTCATTTCACACTAGTTCATCAGTGCTGAACTTCCAAAATGGGAGGCCTACTCTTTTGTTCAAGGCCATCCTCCCTGCTTGAATTTCATACACGCTTTAGAATGGTAACACATTATACCTTCTCAAGAGTGTATTTCTGCCCTGGCCAATTTGGCTCAGCAGTTAGAGCATCAGCCTGAAGACCAGAGTCCCGGGTTTGATTCCCGCTAAGGGCACGTATGTTTCTCTCTCACTTCTTCCCTCTCTCCCTCCTGCTCTATCTAAAGATAAATGCAAAAAAAAATGTCTTCAGGTGAAGATAAAAAAAAAAAAAAAAGAGTGTATTCCCTTCCATCAGTGTCTCCATGTTCTTTTCAAGATTTTATTTTGAGAACAACCCTTGAGAGAACCATATATTGGGAAAAGTGTGGGGCCTCCTGAAAAAAAAATAAGAGAGAGAGAGATACAAATAGCACTACAGCAGAGAAATTACTTAGGAAAGGTCAAGCATCATCTTTGTCTTTAAAATTACATTTATAGAAATTGGCATACAAGAAAGTGTTCTCAAAGTAATTTGAGCATTTTTGGTATTATTCATCCTCATTAAGCTCTTGGCTCTTTTTGGCAAACTTTCATTCCATCTGAGACCCAAGTTCTAAAACTAAATTGTTTTTGAACAATATAATTGGTGGGGAGGGTCAACAGAAAACTAGTTAATGATAAGAATATAAAGGAATGTGAATCAATAGTAAAAAGAGGCATCAGCAATACACTATGGCAAAAGAAAATTTGATAATGACATTTAACAATTAAAGAAGTAAGTCCCCATCAAATACATTTCTATTTCATGTTATGACCCAACAAAACAGAAAAGGAAGTGTTTAGGGGGAATGAAGATGATGAGAAAGAAGGATCAGAAGACAACTATTGTTTTGATTGCTCTAGTGTCTTAATGTCATTAACATGAGGCAACTGACTCCGTAGGTCATGATCCATAGATCATGCAGATATTGAACCCCCTTGCTCCAGTCATAGCAGATGTTCAAAAGTTTCAAAGGATGAAACAATGAGTAAATGAGTATTCAGAGTCAACTAGCATTAACTTTGTTAGTTTCCTTAAACCTCACTAATACTATTAGCCCCCGAATATTTGGTAGTTCTATGAATCTGCGAATTGTTGAATTAAATTTGACAGAATCTGGAATACTGGCTCTGGAAACAATCAGGTAAAATAATGTTCTAAAATAGGGACATTCATGAAAAAAAAGAAACAATTTTGAGAAGTATAACAAAAATAACAAGAGCAAGGTTAAGTGCCAAATAGGTGGTAATAAAAAAAATTACACACACACACACACACACACACACACACGAGATCCAAATTAAGCAAAGGACTATAAACATTTTAGAAAATAGTTATTCTTAATTTAAAATGAATAAATAAATAAAAATAAGTTTCTCTGGTCAGTTTCAATGTTTTGAAGATAATTTACCACACTTATAGGACACAGTACAAAATAACATTGCATTTAAGATTCTTATAGTGCCAGGTGGACTCAAGAGTACTAGTAAAGCCCTGGCTGGTTTGGCTCAGCGATTAGAGCGTCAGCCTGTGGTCCAGAGAGACCCGGGTTCAGGTTCCGCTAAGGGCATGTATCTCGGTTGCAGTTTGTCCCTGGCCCTGGTTGGGTCGTGTGGATGGCAGCCACTCGATATGTCCCTTTCACATCCATGTTTCTCTCTCTCTCTCTCTCCCTCTCTCTCCCTCCCGCTCTGTCTGAATAAAAAATGTCCTCGGGTAAGGATTTAAAAAAAAAAAAAAAGAGTACAAGTAAAGGTTGATGGTAAATGAGCAGAATGAGTTGGAGATTCTTGAGTTGGAAAGAAACTTACTCTGTTTGTCTGGTGTCCACTTCTTCAAGGAAAAAAGCATTAGCAGTAAAGAGATAGTTAGGTTGTTACACTTATATTAATTTAATTTTTGCAAAGGAAACTTTTCTCTAAGAAACTCAAACTGTTGCCTTTTTGAGGAAGTCAAGTGATTAAAAAGAACCTAATGAGGAAAAGAACCAATGGCCCAGAAGAACTGAAATTAGAATTGAGAATTAATTGATTTTAAAAAAATCAGATTCAAAGGGAATATTAAATGCAATTCCTCTAGAACCATTAAGTTTATAGTAATAAAAGGACTGGGTATTGCTTCTAAAGTAGAATATTTTGATTAGATAAGTTTCAAATTTCAAGAGGTTGGTTTTGAAGAAAGTTTCTCTGAGAGACATCAATAACGTCTTCCCTCATTAGTGAGAAGAACATGTAGCCAATGAGGAAAAGCTCTTCCACTGGAAGAAAAGCAAACTCCTAATTTGATATAATCACTCTTTTCATACAAAAGTATGCATATTGTCATGTATTATAGGTACAGATACATTCTAATTATAAATATAAAATGATGATTTTAGCCTTATCAACCCCTCTTCCCGTCTTGTCTCTGCTTTGACATGTAAATTAGATTTTAATATTTTGCTTTTGCATTAAGAATCAGTCAGTTATAATGTAATATATTGCTGTTAAAAGAGTGAAACAAAGAGTAAACTGTTCTGCAAATATTTTCAAATTATTTCCTACTGGAAAGTATAACCTTGCCACTGTGCTCTGAATTAGAGAATCTCCGCAATTAATGTTGTCGGGAAATTAGCCACCCTATTGTTCATAAAGTATCTTAGAGGAGCAGATGTGTTTATGCAATTTGGTTTGATAATTTACAGGAAATACAAAACTCCATACAAGTGCCAAAAATAACAGGTGCAACAAAGAAGGACTCTAAGGAAGCTTTAATGAATTTTATACATTTATGTAAAAGCCAAGAATATATGATAGGAAAAAACTATAAGCATAGCCCTGGCAGTGGGGCATGGTTAGCTGAGCTCTGTCCTGTGTATCAAGAGATCACCAGTTGGATTCCCGGGCAGGGCATGTACCCAGGTTGCAGGTTTGATCCTTGGTCAGGATGTATGTGGGAAGCAACCAATCTATGTTTC
Organism: Molossus molossus; assembly: GCF_014108415.1. Taxonomy (NCBI): domain Eukaryota; kingdom Metazoa; phylum Chordata; class Mammalia; order Chiroptera; family Molossidae; genus Molossus; species Molossus molossus. The sequence goes on along the minus strand of NW_023425344.1, from coordinate 160,905,420 downwards.
TTTCTCATGTCGATGTTTCTCTCTCCCTCTCCCTTCCTCTCTCTCTACAATCAATAAAAATATATTTTAAAAAACTACAGGCATTGGTAAATGTTAAGAGGCTTGATAAGCATACATTCAAAAAGGAAGGAAGAATCTATTTATATAAGACTGCATCCTATAGGTCCCCCTCTCCCTCCTCTCTCTGTCTCACAGGGCAGGTCCTGAACAATGCCATTTTATATTCAGAGTCATTGCATTATAACATTGATAACATGCTGTAAGAACTTAACTTTTGTTTATATCAATTAACCAATGGTAACACTGGTTTCATTAATGTCGTTTAAAGTTGCAGAACCTACTAACAATGTTTAGTGAGGACTGTGTGTGTGTGTGTGTGTGCGCGTGCGCCCGTGCACGCATAACTAATTGCACAACAGACTAGCTGAGTGCATGGTTGTTTACATCTACCCAAAATCACTTATGGTATACAATAAAGTCAATATAATAATAGTTCATGAAAATGTAGTCACTATACAGTTCAAATATAGTTTATATTATATTTTCAAATTACATAAGTTTATATCAGATCTTAAGGATATCCAGAGTATAACTCAAGGTTGTTATTTCTTTGAAAACGTCATCTGAACTTTCCCTCTCTATATTATTTACATGAACACTACCCACTTTACTGTATGATATTAAGAAATGAACAGTAACATGAAGGGCTTTCCTTCCCCACCCAAATAAGTCTCTTACTTTCCCCCCAAACAACAAAAACTAAAGTTAACTTAATATTTCTGGAAATAGTATATTTAGAATATAAATTTTAAATGGTTTTTATTACAAATCTTATGCAATATGTTATCAATAAAAAACTAAGTTTTAAAAACAGCACATGGCTAAACTACAAAATTTTTTCTACAGGTTTAGGTAGAACTTTATGATATTATTTTGCCTCAGAGTGAACATTATAATCATTAGTTATCAACATAATAGAACAGTTTTCATGGATTCAAGGTCCTATACAAAGGAAGAACCTAGCACTACTTTTGCCATATTGAATCAGTAACAAAGAGCGCATGATGGATGTTTCCAGCTAATTTTGAGAAAAATAAAGATAATGTCAAAGAATTGGCTAAGCAAAATAATTCTGAACACTTTTAATCAGAAATTCTGAAACGGTATATATTTGTGTGCCTATTTGTGTCATGACTAGATTATAGATGTATTAAGAGCAGAGATCATACTTTATATCTCATAGGCATTACTCAGTAATAGTTCTGCCTCTGTGAAAATAGAAAATACACATCATAGTACTCTTGATGATATCATTGTGACTATGGTGGAAGAGAATAATTTGAATAATTGGCAACTATAATAATAACTATAGACCAGCTGGTATGGCTCAGTGGTATAGCATTGACCCATGCACCAAGAGGTTGCTGGTTCAGTTCCTGGTCAGGACACTTGCCCAGGTTGTGGACCAAACCCCCAGTGGGAGGCATATAGGAGGCGGCCAATCGATGTTCTCTCTTATCGATGTTTCTGTCTCTCTCTCCCTCTCCCTTCCTCTCTCTCTAAAAATAAAGAAAGAAAAACATTGTAAAATAATAATAACTACAGTTTTTTTAAACAAATATTAAAAATATTCCAGGTAAATTAGAGTATTTTATCTTATTTAATTCCCATAAAACTTAATATAAGTCACACAGGTAGTGTATTTAAATCATATTAGCAAAATGGGTCTCAGTCACTCTAAAACCAAAGCACTGCCCACCTAGATATTAGAAAATCAGCATAGGTAAGAAAATTTTCCTTCTAATGTTACTATTCCGTGTTCTTAGGTAAAGAGAATCAGAGCCTGAGGGAGTTTATTTTTTGTTTTTTAATTTGGTAAAGTGGTTATCAGAGAAGAGTCTCATTTTCTTTGAAAGTTTAGGATAGATAAAAGAGACTTAAGTTAACAAATATAGGATTTAATTCCAAATATACTGACTGAGACTGGAGGCTGTGTTTAAAACAGAATATGAAGGGTTTATTTCCCATGCCCTAGTTATACCACTTAATGTCTAAGTATATTATTAAAGGAATAAAGAAGAGACTCAATCTTTGTTAAAACCAATACAAGCATATAAATTATTTTGTATCTCTGAGATACATCTACATTAAGACTGAGTTTAAGACACAAACATTTATTGTAAGCAATAGATGCACGGCTCAGATATATTGTAGAGCAATTGTACATCTGCCCCCGGAGGACAATTGGCTATGTAACCAACATGATTTATCACAGAATGACAAGGTGAGAATGATCGTGAAATTCCATAGACTCCACTCTTTATCCTCCAAATAGAATCGAGACTAATTTATCTGAAGCAGTATTTCAAAATAACCAAAAGGTTATAATATGGACTGATACCCTGTGGACTGCACTATAGTGCTGTTAGAGAATGAATTGGTCACTGACGCCATGACATGAGAAATTGGCTAGTATAAGAACCCCTTCCTGGAAAGGTAGGGTTCCACACAAGACACTCATCACTGGTGTGATCTGATGCATTGACTGCTCAATACAAAGAAGCAAGGAGAGTTTCCATACAGAAATTCAAAAGCAAAAACAAAACACCATTAGCTTTAATGAGCACAACGGAGTCTCATAGAACCCATATTTTTAACAAATAGTCAATCAATTTTCTGCTCAGATTCCATTCAGGAACTTACTCTTTTCACCAAAGCAAACAAAGAAAACAGAAAACAACTCTCTATGGCTGTATCACCATGCATAAATGTGGAATCCAGCATGCTCAAGTCAAAGGTAATTAGTAAAAAGCAACAATAAAAACATCTGGCCGAAAAGAATTACATATTTTAACTTACTTAACTCAATTCCTTGCAAAGAGATAGAAAATTCATTCTTTATAAATGAGTGTGTAGTGACATGCATTTTGAAGAAATTAACAGGACATAAAATTCCTTAGAAATAGATGTAAAAACAATGTTATTCAATAAATTGTGGGTCTATTGACTGAGGAAATGCTATTTTCAATTCAAAAAATACAACCCACTTCCCAAGTTGAATTTTGTTTACCAACCATAATTACCAAGTGAGTTCTATATTACAGGTTTCCTATCAAGACCCAGGACTCAACAACGAACCAGACAAGAATCGCCCTGCCTTGGTGAAAAACTCAGGACTCACACAAGTTGATGAGAAGAACACAGAAGACTAATCTGAAGAAATCCCATTTCATGCTACCTCTACGTTAGTGTTTTTAATAATTTATGTAAAATGATAAAAAAGAAACCTAGCAACTCATTTAAGAATCTGTCTATATATCATTTATAACATTTAAATATAAGTATGGTTATATTAAATATAGAGGGAAATATATATGTATTTATGACTATTCTGTATTGTAGTTTGAGCCCTGAAAGTTTTTAAAAATCTGCCAAACTACATTTCTTAATATTTTGCAGAATTTTCCTTATAAGTATACATCAGGTGTGTCATGCAAAAGCCTCTAATGCAATCAATATTAACATCTCCAGAATGTGACTTTCTTAATTTTCTACAAACTTCTTAGTGCTTTTTATCTCTACCTTAAAAAATACTAGATGTGCTTTGAATGATCAGATCACATTTAGCTCTCAAAGTTTCTGAAAGTAACTGAGTATTCATTATAATAAAATATTTCTATAATCGGATGCTTAATACTATTGACTGAAAGTGTTGAATTTTATGACATAGTTTTAGTTAATCCATGGGTTATGGAATCAAGAAAGAGGGCATCATCAGCTGGTACTTCTACCTGAGCCACGAGCACTAGCGTAGAGGCTGAGTTGGCCATCTACTACAAGTCTCAGCAGCAATACTGTTTCCTAGTAGTATCTCATAGTAATGGGAACACATAATTCATCAGTTTGCATGTCTTAAATTGCTCCCACAAACCTTTACATTTCAAAACTGCCATTTTAGAGCAGCATTTGTGTGGAAGTACATAATCTTATATTCAACATGCAAATTAGAGGCTTATTAGATATTTGAAATATCTGAGTAAATACTGTGCTTTCTGGAAGAAGAAAAAGCCAATGCCCCCAAAATGAAGTGACAGCCATGCACTGCCTGATGATGTTTGTCAGTGATGGACCATGCATATGAGAGCGGTCTCATAAGACTATACTAAAGCTGAACAATTTCTCCTGCAGCTATCGTATTTTCAGTGCAATGCATTCCTCGCATGTGTGTGTTGATGCAGGCACTGTTAGCAGATGAGATGACTGCTCCAGGCATGTTATTGCCCTGACACCTCACAGTGGGAGAGCATGTGGAAGTGAGAGAGTGATGCTGACCATCCTGACCCTGCGTAAGCCTAGGCTAAGGTGAGTGTGCATCTTAGTTTTCAACAAAAAAAGGTTCAAAAAGCTTATAGAATTCAGATAGAAAGAAAATAGTTTTGCACAGCTGTACTATGCATTTGTGCTTAAAGCTAAGTGTATTTTAAAAAGTCAAAAGTTAAAATAATATTAAAATGTCTAAAGTATAAACAAAAGTTACCAAAATTTAATTTATTATTAAAAAATATATATTTTTTAAGAATTTAGTGTAGGACCTGGCCGGTTTCGCTCAGCGGTTAGAATGTTGGCCAGCGGTCCAGAGAGACCTGGATTCTGTTCCTGTTAAGGGCACGTACGTCAGTTGCAGTTTGTCCTAGGCCCCGGTTGGGGTTGTACAGGAGGCAGCCACTCGATGTGTCCCTGTCACGTTGATGTTTCTCTCTCTCTCCCTCCCTCCCACTCTATCTGAACAAAAATGGAAAAATGCCCTCATGTGAGGATAAAAAAAAAAAAAAAAGAAAGAATTTAGTGTAGGCTGCCATGGCCGGTGTGGCTCAGTTGGTTGAGAGTCATCCTGTGCACCAAAGGTCAGCAGTTAGATTCCTGCTCAGGGCACACAGCCAGGTTGCAGGCTTGCTCCCCAGTAAGGGACAGTCAGGAGGCTGCCGATTGATGTTTCTCTTTCACGTTTCTCTCTCTGTCCCTCTGTCCCTCCTCTTCTTCTCCCTTCTCTTCTCTCCAAAATCATTAAAAACATATTTAAGAAAACAATAATTTATGCCCTTGGCAGTGTGGTTCAGCAGTTGAAGTGTCGGCCCATGAACCAGAGAGTCCCAGGTTCGGTTTCCGCTAAGGGCACGTACCTTGATTTTGGTTCATCCCCAGCCCTGGTTGGGGTTGTGCGAGTGACAGCCAGTCGATGTGTCTTTCTCTTCCTCTCTCTCTCCCTCCCACTCTACCTGAAGATGCAAAAATGTCCACAGGTGAGGATTAAATACATAAATAAATAAAATAAAAAATAAAAGTTCCGAACATTTTTTTAAAAAGAAAAGAATAATTTAGTGTAGCCTAAGTGCACAGCATGTCCTAGGCCTCTGGTCACTCCCCACGCACTCACTGACTCACCCAGAGCAACGTCCAGTCCTATAGCTCCACTCACGCAAGCGCCCAAACAGTTGTGCCATTTTTAAAACCATTTATAGCATATTTTTACTGTAACTTTTCTGTTTAGATATGTTCAGATACACAAATACTGCTGTGTTACAATTGGCCACACTGTTTCACAGGGTACCCTGCTGCACAGGTGTGTAGCCTACCGTACGTAATAGGCTGTACCATCTAGCCTAGGGTGCGGTAGGCCACACCACCCCAGTTTGTGGAGGTGCACTCTATGATGTCGGTGCAGTGACATAACCACCGATTGACACTTTTCTCAGACCCCATCCCTGTCATTAAGTAACACAGGACTGTATTTTGATAAAATTAATTAGAGAAACTCTCCTAAAGATGAACTATCAGTAATGTGGCATAAAACAGAAGGAGGCATATATAGTAATTTGAAGTAGTTTGACTCAATAATAAAGAAGCAAAATATTTTCCTTGTAAAGTTCAAGATGCTATCGTACTGGGATTGGAATGCAAAGGAAGTTATATATTATTACTCTGTATCAAAAACACGTAACAAAATCGGATTTGTGTTTTTCATATCCAATTTGGCCTTACTAATAAAACAAACTATGTAATGTTATATCTGAATCATTTGTTCATTTAGTTAAGTTATTTAGTATACTGTTCGGTTATCGGTGTGTATTAATAGACACAGAGAAGTATAATACACTTATTCTCACAGGATCTCAGACAGATTTCAACTCTTCATTTGAAACAATTTATCTATTTCCACTAAAGGTCACAATTTTTAATTCCATGATTACCAGGGAAAATCTGATGGACAGTTTAAGGCCTTGATTTTTATTCAGTCACCTCGTTTCTATCGATTGTTGTCTGCAAAGCTCTTCACTGCTGCAGTCCACGTTCACTGTCATGCTAATTTGGAACCACTTTTGCCTGCTTTCAAGAAAAGTAAGGACTTGCCAAGAGTTTCGGAAATTTAATTTTGAAAATAGTGTTTCAAATGTAGCAGTGTTCTTAATGCTGACTCTGTTTCACTAGACAGACTGACATTTATCTGTTCAACGCACTGACCTACACGGAGCTATAAATTACGAGAACCACTATTAGGAAGATGTCCAAATTTTTGGCCTTAACTTTTATGTTGTCAAGTAGAAACACTGCATTGCTTATTCTGAAAATATTCCCATATGAATTATTTCTGTTTCAATCTCTTAATCTACAAAATGCAATTATTTTTCTAGTTAATGCATGTGTTGATTTCAGGGAGACTATAACGCTGGATTCTTGGAACATTATAATCATGCTTGTAATTTTGACATGACTTCATTAACAACCACTCATACATGATACTGGGTGTCAAGCCTAACATATGCTTTCTCCTATCACCCTGCACCAGCTCTCCAAATAAACAGATTTAATGAGATATGTGTGGTTATTTTTGGAAACATGAAATTTTATGAATAAGGCTAAGTATTAAAAGTAAACTAAATATTATCTATTAAATATTTGTATATCATTTTAAATAACTAGATTACAATAACTTATTTTTAAATACGTTTTTAGTGTAGAAATTTATTTTTCAGGTTTTACATCAATATTCTTCTTCTTTTTTTTTTTTAATCCTCACCTGAGGATATTTATCTATTTATCTTCAGATAGAGTGGGAGGGAGGGAGAGAGAGACAGAAACATTGACATGAAAGACACACATCGAGTGGTTGGCTCCCGCATGACCGCAACCAGAGCCTGGGACGAACCACAACCAGGTAGTACCCTTGACAGAAATCGAACTTGTGACTCATCGGTCTGCAGGCCAACGCTGTAACCGCTGAGCCGAACTGGCCAGGGCATACATATCAATATTCATTTTAAATATTCTTCTTTCGAATCTATGTGCTTATTCAACTTTAAAAATTAACAGAATCAACAATGTGCTTCTACATACTCATGTACAAATTTTTCAAAATAGAAGTATTAAAGCCTTAAGGAGATTTCACTTTCCTTCCGAGATATTTTGTCGAAAATAGATTGTTTTTGTCTGCATGAGTGAACAGAAGAAAAAAATAATCAAAGAGTCCAGCCGATGTGGCTCAGTGGTTGAGTGTTGACCTATGCGTCAAGAGGTCACTGGTTCAATTCCCAGTCAGGGCACATGCCCAGGTTGTGGGCTCGATCCCCAGTGAGGGGCATGTGAGAGACGGCCAATCGATGTTCTCTCTCATCGCTGTTTCTGTCTCTCTCTCCCTCTCACTTCCTCTCTCTCTCTCAATTCAATAAAGGAAAAAAAAAATGTATTAAAAAAATCAAAGAAAAATGTGTGTGTGTGACATATAGATATTTAAATGATAAGAATGTTTCACGATAACTTCATGTATTGTCAAATTAGACTGAGTACCTAGAAGTATAACTAAGTATCCTGTGAGAGCTTTCAACTTAGAACTGCTTCCCTTCTGAATGTTTTGCTATCATTCTGATGAATGGACAACTAGAGCAAAAGTTCAAAAATAGAACTTAAATTTAATTAGCCAATGAAAAGTCTAAGTGCTGCCATCATATTTCATGACCACAGTCAGTTCCTAATTTATAGCACAGTTATGGGAAGAGCCCTTTACTCATATATAAATTAATCTGCAATATTTTAAGGGGGGGATCAACATGTCCTGTCATTTTTTTTTCAATAAAATAAACATAACAGTGACAAGATACAATTTGCCGACATGCTTATAGCATACACTTGTAATGATGCTTAATTTATGAGCCTTGAATCTACCTGTATGCTATTTCCAGCTGAAAAACCTTCCATTTTAGTTTTACATGGCATATCCACAAAGTCCAGCAGCTTTAAAATGCAACAAGGCCAGCATCACCTCACCACTCTAAAAGCTTGCAATATCGAAACGCACGCACAGGCTCCTGTTACTCCCATTCCACATGCCCACAGTGCTCCTCCACGGGGGCTCCCTTCAGCTTCTGACTCACTTGACTAATTCTTAGTCACATGGTCAAACTCAGCCAATACACACCTGAATTAAACCCTCCCTGAGAATGCTAACCTGGGGCCTTCTAATGGGTCCTGTCTTCTTCCCTGCCACAGAACCTAGGCATATTTGTAATCTGACACTCTAACTTATTTCTCCACTCACAGCATGCCATGAATTACCTGAAAGCATAAATGGCTCATTTTCCTTAGTGCCTTTACTCTAGTTATGTATATGTACTGGAGATATATATGTAATGATTTTATGTATTTTTATATTGTGGTTATATAAATGTGTATATATATGGAGAGTGTGTGTGTGTGTGTGTGAATACATATATATATATATATACCAGCTGTGTTAATCAGGAATACTCAGGAAAAAAGAAACTAATCCATAGAACAACTTTGAGAGTCAGATGTTTCTAAAAACGTTGGAAGGCAGGAAAAATGAAAATCAGGAAGGTAGATTCAGCCAGTTTTCATGAATTGGACAGTTTTAGGACTCATGGGAAAACCACCCACTGTGTCACAGCTACCTTCAGAAGTAAGGCCGGTAACCCCCAGGAAGCCCCTGGGAGAGCATGTCTAGCCATGCCCCTGAGCACACCTACCCCTGCTGGAGGTCCCTCCAGTATATACGGCTTTGGCTTCTTTTCTTCCTTCCAGATCCAAATGAACTTCTAAAAGAATGTAACCCAGATTCTTACTAGCAAGGACTCGGAGAACATAGTTCCCAGTCTTTAATTTCTTGTGAAATTAAAGGGACAATGAGGGACAATGCTGCTGAGCTGCTAAGAAACCATCGGGCACATTCCACCACCTTCACGACAAGCATCCCTACAGCTCCTTCCATCCACACTTCCATTCCAAATAGCAATGACCACACATCATTCTTCACTGTTATGATGTGACTACCCTTAAAATACAGTATCCCCCACCCCCATCTACAGTTTCTCTTCCCATGGTTTTAATTACCTATAGTCAACTGTGGTTTGAAAATATTAATGGAAAATTCGTAAGTTTTAAATTGTGGGCCATTCTGTACAGCATGATAAATCTGGAGATGTTCTGCTCCATCCCACCAGGGACGTGACTCATCCCTTTGTCCAGCATATCCACACTGTTTCTACTGTACAATAAAACATGTTGTGGTCCAGCCGGTGTAGCTCAGTGGTTGAGCATCAACCCATGAACCAAGAGGTTGCCAGTTTGATTCCCAGTCAGGGCACATACCCAGGTTGTGGGCCCAGTCTCCAGTGGGACATGCAGGAGGAGGCCAGCTGATTCTCTCTCTCATCCATGTTTCTACCTCTCTCTCTCTCTCTCCCTTCCTCTCTCTCTCTCAAATCAATAAAGGAAAAAAACAAGATATATTGTGAGAGAACATACCCACACAACTTTTATTACTGTATATTGTTATAATTGTTCTATTTTAACATTCGGTATTGTTGTTAATCTTTTAGTATGCCTGCTTTATAAATTAAACTTTATCATAGTTTCTATGTATAGGAAAAACATACCATAAATATGATTTGATACTATCTGCAGTTTTATACACCCACTGGGGGTCCTGGAATGGATCCCTTGGTTAACAGGGACTACTGTATCTATTAAACAAATGAAAGCATGCTTACCCTTGACAACCCCCAAATAAATAATGCATCAACCTGTGGTTCAACAGCAACTGAGCTATTTCCATGCTCATGTCTAAAGGGACAAAGGACTAGAGTAAATATAAAGCTGAAAGGATCTGTTAAGTTCACCTGTCTCCAAAGAAGCAGTGACCTTCAATATTGGGGAACAGGCAGCCCTAAAGGGAGAATTCTGGAACACAAATATCCTGACTTTATTCTCTCCCTCCTTCAGATTATTTTCGAGGACTCCTCTGCTGGCTGCAACCGACTAGAAATCAGAGATGACTGATGTGGTTAATACCATTCCGTATCCCAGAACAGAGCGAAGAATGGAGATGATGAAGAGTAGATCAGAAGGAGCAAAGGAAGATAGGTTTTGAAATATCTAAGGTTAATCACTGATGCAAATATCCAAGGGCTGGAGTACACTGGACTTCCACAATGGTCCATGTCATAAGGTGGCAGTCTCGGCCTGCAGCTTGGGAAAACACTGTTTATCTGAGAGGATACATTATTCTTTGAAACGGAATGTTTTAGACCAACGATATTTGATCCTGTGGAGATGGGAAAAACAGTGACGACTGTGTTATTAGAATCAGTAGATAGAGAGCCTCTCCCTGTATACCCTTTGCTTCCAGTTATATAAAAGAAAGAAAACCGTTTATCAACTGCTGGCTCACAGCATATGTTTCATTTTTCAGTACAGCCCTCCCTCCATACTCAGTAAGCACAGGAATAAAATCTTTAATAGGCCAATCCACCATTCTCTAAGGTCAACAATGTCTGCTTGATCAAGTATATGGCGGCAAAACCTCTGAAACACAGAGAGTGAGCCAATTACCTCACTCATTTTCCTCTACAATTACTTTCTTAGTTGGGAGTAATACAGTGTGGGACACTATTATCTTCTGCCTTACCCTAAGCTTACTTTTACAGAAAACAATGAATACATTTTTTAGAAATATGTATAATAATACAGGAGATTTACTGGGCCCTGGGCTCTTCGGAAGAAGAATCAAAATATGGTGTGATGTCTAGTTTATGCAACAGGTCAGTGAATCATCCTTCGATGTATGCGTGTGCTGCCAAGATAAAAATGAAATGATTCTGGTCTCAGGGTACCTATTCAGACTCTTACCATGAGAGCAAATAGTCTCTTGATGGAGCTCACCATTCCTCAGGTGTACCTGCAGTGTCCTGGCTTCTGTACAGAATGCTAGAGAACAGCTCACTGAGAGGACACTTGTCACCACACGGTGGTTTATGGGTGACTAGCTGAAGGACTTATCAGTCCCCACAGTATGCTGTTTCCTTCCCCAAATAGCTGAATAAAATGGATAGAATAAAACTCAACACATTTTGCCACTCAAGTGCACACCATTACAGATGAATAATAGATTGGATTAAACTTAATTTATACTAATTTGTCTTATTCTAAAATTAAAAAAAAAGAAATTCAAGTGCATTAACTCCTCTGGACAGTTTAATTTGGGCACTGGTTAATATTCTGAAATATCAGCCCACTCTTTTATTAGAGAGAAGTAAAAAATATTAGAGAACCCAGCCTTAGTTTCTTTTTAATATTCTTTGAAAGTAAGATGACTCTTGGCCAAAGCTAAGAGGCTAAGATATTAAAGAATTAATTATTAATTAATTAGGCAATTATACCTAATTAATAAATAATTTTTAGAGCAGAATAAATTATCACTACACAGCCTTCACTGTACAAACTTATGATAACGGAGATGAGCAATATAAAATATTCTATTTTTAAAATTAAGTTTAAAAAATAATGGCTTAACTAATACCAAAATAAACATTAAGTAAATTGGAACATTTGAATTGTTTATTATAGTATTAGCTATCAAATGAGTCACATTGGTTTGATTATTAACATATCCCTTTGCAAAACCTAGTGTAGCTATAATTAGTCTTCTGTAACTAGGTACAAAAACAAAAACACACAGACCTCAAAATCTGGTTATTATGAATGTTTACTATATTTATTCCATTCTAAAAGAAGATTAAAACAAGAAAGAGACAACACAAAGTTTCATGTTTCGGTTACAGAATAAATAAATAGTTGCAGAATCATGCTCACTATGAATTCAATAGATTTCACTTAAAAAAAAAAATGTTGCAGAAGTGGGGAAGTTAACCAGTAGAATTGTGAGATTCAAAAGAGAAGTAGGTCAGCTTCTGGCTAAAGACATACCTTTACCTCAACTTTTTTCTGATACTCCAGTAAAACACAGCACAGGTATAAAGTACAAACCCAAAAGGGTAAAGGCAAGAGGTAAAATAAAAGAGTCAATAACAGTTGTCTGTTTTTACCCTTTACCTTCTGGGAAGACTGAAAACACGTGAATGATAAATGAATGAGAAATTACTGACTTTTCAGAACAAATAACTTCTCAGGACTTTTCAGTCTACTTAATTTTCTACATGGGTTACGGATAGAAAGTAAATACATTTTCTTGATGAACCACAGAGATGCCTAGGCTGTGCAGTACCAGGAGCCACAGACAAATAGTTGGAAGAGACCGTATGTACCTCATGTTCAAAATATGCACTACCTGGCCTTGTACAGAAAAATGCTTGTCAGCCTTTGGCTTCAATACATGAGCGAGAGGAACCCAAACTGAAGTATGCCTAAAAGAAGGATGAAGTAACAGAAGGACAGATTGAAAATAAGGGTTAAAGCACAATTATTCTACACACTATACAGTGAGTGTTTCCAAACCCCATTCCATGGCCTCTACTGAATACACCAATCCAGGTAATTATACCTAGGCTAGGGGATATATATATAGTTTCGATGAACTGGGTACTTCAGGATTCATTTTTTAATAAAACAAATCTATCCAACACGTCTAAGGTACAAATTAAGCAGTTCTGAACAGAGCACACCAAGTAATGACAAAGCACACAAATGATTCCTCTCTCAGGACAACTTCCTCCTGATGCCCTTTGGTCACAGTACATGTCCTGTGTCTCTGGTGCACACCACCCTCTTCACTGCAGAAATACAGATGCCTTTCCCCAGCCTCATGGCTCTATGACCATGCTCCACGTCCTGAATGTTCTTATAACCAACCTGGGTTGGGGGTGGGGGTGGAGGTAGACGAGGGTAAAGGTGAAGATAAATGGTAATGGAAGGAGACTTGACTTGGGGTGGTGAGCACACAATACAATATACAGAAGCTGAATTATAGAATTGTACACCTGAAACTTGGATAATTTTATTAACCAATTTCACTCCAATAAATTAAAAAATAATAACTAAAAAGAAAGAAAGAAAAACCTGGTTGTCAAGCAGGGGCTTTAGCAGACATGCTGAGCCACCAGCTTTGAAAGGATCTCTTTGCTAGGACCCTGCTGGAGGAGGTCATCGGTCATCAAGAGGATGACTGCCACTTGACCCACGAGCTGGAGCTGGACAATCGGAGATGTCTTATCCCCTCCCCTGTCCATGGAGTGTACTTTTCCTGCACTGAGAGTTACTTCATGGTTGCAGCGTTGAGACACTGTGTTAGTGAGACCATCCGGACTGTATATGTTACTGAACCCCATTAAGGCCTCTATATAAACTCTTAACCTTCTGACCAGTGGGTCAGGAGATCCATTCACCTTGCAGCTACCCATGACAAGCCTTGTATGTAAATTCCCTTGCTTATTAAAACTGCCACCTACTAATCTGGAGTGATTCCCCCCACCCCTTTTTTTGTTTGTTTTTGGTCTCTCCTTGCCTTCCATGTAAGGGGGTCAGTTTCAAATTTCACACAGGGAACTCATGAGATTGGGAACCAACAACTGATGAGCCAGCCAGGAGATTAAAGAAATGGATCTTGGGAAAAAGGCATCGGAGGGGGGGGGAAATCCCAGGGTGACCATAAACCTCTCTGTGGGGAGAGGTGGCCAGAATGTCGGATGCTTGTGGACTGTGAGTATGAGGGTGCCTTGAAAACGCCGGACGGTGCAATGCTTTTGTTTAGGGAACTGTACTTAGCAAGCACGCTGTGACCAAAAAGAAAATGGAAAAGAATAGCTCTCACAGTGGAAGTAAATGTGGTTTGACCTCATGGCTGCTGTCAGGACCTACATGAAAAGACGGACAGACAACCCAGTGCTGTTGGCCGGCCTGCAGAAAGCCTTACAACCCGAACAACAGTTCAGACCCGCCCCTACCTGCCGCTTCTTCTACCTCTAGTGTCCCACCTGCTTCAGCAGAAGCCTCAGGACACAGTCCTATTTGGGGGTGCCTTCCACACACCAAGTAAACGATAAAGGCCAAGATCCCCTCCCGCTAAGGCCTTTGGGGGTGACTGGAGGCTTCATATTGAGCTCACCATTCGCTGGTCCCATAGAAATAAACAAGGTGTGATGGCTCTGGTTTATATGGAAGATGAATGCACTCTAGCACATGGTCACCTCAGAACGAGCTACAACACAAATAAATCTCACATGTATAATGTTGACTGAGAAGGCAAGACACACAAGAATAAATGCAGTATGACGTAGCATGCAAAAGCTAGCTCACACTAAAAGGTATCATTTATTGATACATACAAAAAGAGAAAAAAAGTATAAACAAATGCAAGCAAGTGACTACTATGAAAATTAAGACAGTCATTATCTCTAAGGCAATGCAGACATATTGTATCAGGAATGATACACCTGCTGCCCTGGCCTGTGTGGCTCGGTTGGTTGGGTGCTGTCCTGTGTACCAGAGGTTGCTGGTTCCATTCCCAGTCAGGGCAATCCCCAGTGGAGAGCGAGCAGGAGGCGACCCATCTCAGCCCACCGATGTTCTAGTCTAACATCGATGTTTCTCTCTTTCCCTCTCCCTTTCTTTCTCTCTAAAAATCAATTTATAAAAATCTTAAAAAAAAAAAAAAAGAATGATACACATTTAGATTATACCCTCTTGGCCATATTCTATTTTTTTTTTTTTTATCCTCAATCGAGGACATTTTTCCATTTTTTGTACAGATAGAGTGGGAGGGAGAGAGAGGAAGGGAGAGAGAGAGAAACATCGACGTGAAGGGACACATCAAGTGGCTGCCACCCGCACGACCAACCAGGGCCGGGGACAAACTGCAACCAAAGTACGTGCCCTTAGCGGGAACCAAACCCGGGTCTCTCCGGACCGCAGGCTGACGCTCTAACCGCTGAGCCAAACTGGCCAGGGCCATATTCTATTTTTTTTTAAATCCTCACCCAAGGATATGTTTATTAATTTTAGAGAGAGAAGAGGAAAGAGAGAAACATTCATGTGAAAGAGAAAAGTTAATCAGTTGCCTCTTGTACATCTCCCTGACCCAGGATCGAACCCGAAAACTTTTGGTGTATAAGATGATGCTCCAACCAACTGAACCACCTGGTCAGGGCCGCACTATCCTGATTCTTGATCTGGGTGGTATTTCCCATAGCTGCCCTCTGTGATCTTCCATTCTGACGAACACTTTCCAACAGAAAGGGGCTCCGTGACTGCTCGGACAAGTCTATGAAGTTAGCCAGGTCATGGGTAAGATAAGACCTGTCTTGCTCTCTAGTTACCCTTGGAACGGAATTACCATGGTCTGAGGACGTCTAAATTAGCCTGTGGAAAGAGACTTCATGGAGAGACGACCTGCAGAGCGATGGAGAGAACTGGGGCCTCCAGCCAACTGCCCGTATTAGTCACCAACCTCACAAGTGAATAAATCTTCAAGCCTTCCAGCTGAGCAGGATATAACTCAAAGAGAAACTTACTTCCATTTAAGTTTCGGAGCCATGATGGGACTTTGCTAAATACGTCTTAACTTGAAGTAACCCAGACCAAACCTATGTATGCTTTGCTTCTGTATAAATCTTGGATAAAGGGCTGGTAGGCCTTAAATTTCATGGATGGCTTTTGCAAAAGTTCAGCAGAGATTCCTTCCCTGTTTACCTGATAAAAGAGAGTATTTATAATGCTAGGTTTTATTATGATCCCCCTAATTCAAAACCTTCTAGGCCACTTAATGTCTATCGTATCTATTAGAAACACTTGAAAGCCTTTCTTGATTAAATTGTCAGCTTCTTTCAGAGTCTTAATTTTAATCATTTTAAAATGTACATTTAGACTCAATAACTATTAGCTAAAAGTATAACTTAATACATTAATGAAGAGTTTTGGAATAGGAGACCTAAGCCTATCACCTTGTAGTTTCAAGCAGTCATTGATATGCTACAGAGAAAGCACCTGGAAGAAGTTTGTTTCGCTTTATTAAAAAAAAAAAAAAAAAGTTCATAAAAGAGAAATAAAATTCCTGCCACCCTCACGCAGTGGGAACCACAAAGATTAATGAGGTGATGGCAGTAAGAAGTGCTTTGAGCTATTCATATGAAGGGTGCTTTACAGAGGAACTTTATTGTAATTATTCTCTACATTTACCGTTAATGCCGTATCTGAAAAATTTGAACCAGGAAAGAGCAACTTCCCACTAAACAAAAGTTGTTTCAAAGTCATCTGTTGTGATTTTGACTGTTAGCTATTTTTTCTTAAAATAATTAAAATCCTCACCTTACACAATTGATATTTCAGATCAATGTGATAAATTGAAATAATGTATTTAAAATAACTGGTTCTCCATAAGACCCTAGTAAATGCTTTTGTTACTGTTTGTAGTCAAAAGAGTTACAGTAGAAAATTTTTGTAGAAGTTATATTAGTGCAACTTTCAGGAGTATCTGGAAAAAGAGGGCAGATTAAGGAAGCAATTAAAGTTGGAATGCTGGAATTTAACAGACGATCCAGAATAAAGAAACAGAGATCCTATACCCGGATAACAGTGACTGTGTGTGTTTGAGTGACCGATTGCAGAGTCACATCACATTTTAAAAGTGAACTTTCAGAAACAGTTCACAATGATGGTCCTGTTGAGATAAAGTTGTTCAAGAAGCTCATTGCTGAGTGATCATTACAGATCATTACAGAAGCATTTCCTTTTCTGGAACATGGGAGGTATAGACTGCTTTCCATATAGTAATGAATTATGTATGTGAACAGTCAATGTTAATAGCCATCATACATTGAATGTAACTCATGGTGATGAACCTATATTCATCACACTAAACCTATAAGCATCACACTTTCTGATTTCAAAATATATTATTAAACTACAGTAATTAAAGGTTTGGTACTGGTATAAAAGCACATATATTAATAAGTGGAAGAAACAGAGAGCCCAGAAATAAACCCACACACGTATAGTCAACTGATCTTCAGCAAAGGAGAGAAAGGTCTTATATTCCATTTCTAGTCCTTTGAACCATCTACTGAAATAATGCACTTTTCTCTTTAAAATGTCCCTCTGCTTACAGAATGTTGAAACTTCATTTTAAGAAATCAAAAGAAATTTGCTCTGTGAGCAAGTTTTCAAATTTGGCTTAAGGCCTCTGATTCAGGGAAGAGGCCATCTCCATCCAACTCTCCCCTCTACTGGAGACATGGCCCTTTTTGACCTGTGTCTCTTGGTCCAACACAAATCAATGAACTTGGGACCCAATATACCACGTCTTAAAAATCCATTTAGAAAACAATTGCTCCATTCAAAGTTCATTTCCTTCCTTTATCACAAATTGCTGGAAATGTAATTTTGCAGCGAGCATTTCATTTCTTGTCTTGAAATAGATCGAGGTAAATGTAAAGTCAATGATTAGATAAATGTAATGTCTTGGGTTGATGCCACAATGCAATATTCGATGGTGTGGTCAGTCCTGATGGATGCTTTGTATAGTTACTCAGCTGTATAATGGGACAAATTCCCATGACTCTACTTAAAACACCACGTGGCTCCTCTCAATTAATATTACCAAAAGTACTTTGGCACATGTACAAAGAGCATGAGGAATTAGTGCTGAGTGTGCAAGTGCAGCCTCTTTTTCTCCGTAAAGAGATTGCCCTTCACTCGATAAACTGTACCTGTGTACAACTTATTTACAGAGCTGTACTGTACGAAATAAATAACACAACAAAGATTATTCCTTCTTCAAAAATCATTTTTATGAGGTTATAAGTAGAAAGCTTGTGCTAAGTGATCTCCACTAGTCCAGTTAAAGATGAAACCCCGACGAAGTGAACAGACATACCGTGGGCATGCACACAAGCACGCCAATCACAGACACATTGTTTATGGGGTCTCTTTGTTTAAATGGCAAAATTTTTTTCTCTTTTCTAGTCCCTGCTATCAAGATGCATACCACACAACCTCACTTATATGTGAAATCTAAGGAACAAAATAAACTGATAAAATAGAAACAGAGGCATAGAAACATGGAACAGACTCACCAATTTCAGAGGGAGGGATGGGGAGAGGAAGGGAAGAGAGTAACCAAAGAACTTATATGCATATATGCATTGCCCGGTGGACACAGACAATAGGGTATGAAGGCCTGGAGTGGGGCAGGAGCCTGGTGGAAGGGGGCAAAGGGGGAAAAAAGGAGAACATCTGTAACATTCTCAACGATAAAGATTAAAAAAAAGATGTATATCATTCAATATAAAAGAGGAAAGAAGGAAAGAGATAACTTTCTTTGGTAAGTAATAAAAAAAACAGAATACTGATATTGCTTTCAGAAAATGTTTTGTGTTTTTTTTTGAAATGTAGAGGCTAAATCTTCTGGCACACTGGTACCCAGATTGCATCACACAGAAGGAATCAAATGACACAATGATAAATAACCTTTTCTAAAGTTCTGCTTCCTGTGATGCCTGTTCTTAGGCAGTTATAAGTCACTGTTACATAGAAACCCATGATTATCGGGAAAGATATCCAGTTACTACCATGTGTTTCACTGATCAAAATGATAAATATCTACAACTTAACTTTTTAAAATGTTTCATATTTTCTTACATATCTAAAAAATAATTATTAAAATCAATCCATCGACATTTTCTAGTATCCACAAGTGCAGCACAGGATAGTTTGTGATTTAAAAAGATTTGTCGTCTCTTCTGTTGCAGTATGTGCGATCACTGTTTGTAACACAATCATTTTTATGATTGAGTATTTCTTAGTTATTAGTATTCGTATTCATCAAAACCCTGTAGTAGTACTTGCTTTGGCAGCACGTATACAGAAATTTGACTAATATGAAGAATATTAGCATATCTTCCACAAATAAGGATGACATCCAAATCTGTGAAGCATTTTACACACACATGTAAAATTATGACATCTTGGTCCATGTCATGAAAACAAACTGATACATTTTTGGAGTCATATGCTATGACCATAATTTATAAAAATGTGAGAATATAGCCATGTTGTAAAATTTTGATTTTATAATTTTTAAATAAACTTCAAGAACCTTCTTGTAATAAATAACTTTAAAAATAATTCTCCTTTAAAATTGTTTTAGATTTTTTTTCTGCATTGTTAGAATTCTATAATCATACAATCCTGTGTTCTGGTGCATTTTTGTTTGTTTGTTTGTTTGTTTTTTGTTTCTCTCTCTGAACCTTTTCTTCTGCTTCTGGTGTTATAAACTTTATGATAAGGGTATACTTTGGTTGGTACTGTTTTAATACCTTGGGCTGGTACTTGATTAATTACTTGTCAATATGGAGTCATGTTTTTTTCCATTCTAGGGACTCTCATGAAGTATATCTTTGCTAATTTTCCCTCATTCCATTTTCTTTAATATTCTAGTTCTAATAGAAAATATTTAAACATGTGGATCTTTTCTCCACTGTTTTCCATCGCTTTGCCTTTCCCCCAATTTCCTCTACTTTATCTTCCAAACTTCCCACTAATGTGTTTTGTTTTGTTTTTCAAAAACCATCCTAGCCTACTGTTTTGGATGCAGTAAATATGTTCTCTTTCCTTCTCGATGATATGAGTTACAATTTTTTGTCTTGTTTTGTTTATTGTGTGCTTTTCTCCCTTGCATTCCCTCGGTTTCTTCTAGCTTTTGTGTGTTTTACTGCATTTTTCTTGGTGGAGGCTCCACGAACAACGGTGACAGACAAGTTTTAATTGCTCAAGAACTCACACAGGACTCGTAATTATAATGCTTAGGAATCTAGGGTCATTGCAAGAAAAGGCTACAAACTGGCAACAACACTGAACTCAGGAAATGAATCTCAGCCCACGCGGCCCCACAGCACAGACCAGAGCAGCCAGGAGCTCCCTCGGACTGTCCTCCACCTGCAGGACTGCAGTGGATGTACTTTCCCAAGATGGGCCCAGAACACCTCGGAACCAGGAGACCTAACAGAAGCATATTTTTGTGCCCTTACCTGCCCCAGTGGCAAAGCCCTTTGGGGGAGGAGGATCTCATTTAAACCAGGTCTAAACCATCACCCACTGCTATCAATAAACAATGTTCACAAGCCAGTACAAAACTCACCTTGGTCCCTCGGATGGAAGCAACACTAGAAACCAGTGCAAGTCCAGCTTGGCTACGTGTCAGTACTGTCTTGGTACATCTCTTACTTCAGCAAAACAGCTCAAGGTAATCCCAGCCCTCTGGAATTAACCCTCCCAGCCCAGGGGCTTTCCTTCCAAAAAAGCGTGCAAGGAAAATAGGACTGAAACGCTCGATACACGTGCGCGGCTTACCTCGAAACCCACATAAACAGGCATCTTCTTTGGAGAATACCAAATAGAAAACTGCAGAACTTCATAATTGGAGGCTTTTCAGATTCTCTGCAGTGGGTTGTGATCCTTCGAGAAGCCAGAACAGCGAAAGTTCCCGTTGGGAAACCTTTCGAGGACATCAGGGCCCGAAGTCCCCCGACCTTGTCCTTCAACGCCCACGCCCCGCAAACCGCCAGAAACCCGGCCTTGCCCCAGCTGTGGCCCCTTAGCAGCCGCCTTTCGCCCTGTCTTTCCCAGGAGATGCTCTATGGGCAACTGCAGAAGAAGGTTTTTCAGCTGTTGCTCCTCCCACTCGACTGGGTGAAGGGTTTTCCATTCCCACATGGGACAGCCCCCAATGTTACAAATTAACAGATAAAGCGGTCTTCCTGAAGACGGTTTTACCCTGACAGTGACTGAAGCAAGACTAACGATGTGTCAACACTCGGTTAGTAAGGCCACGACCACGGGCCACTGCTGGGACGTCCTCTACAATCCTCTGTGGTGGGCGCTCCTTTCCATACTCTGTTCACACCATCAGGGTGAAGATGTGAGATCACTGTGCAGCTTGGACCGGGTGGTGTCTGTAGCTTTGCAATCCTGGGGTCTTCCAAGGTGAAATTCAAAACATTGCTCTGGCAAGGCTTGTCCTTAAAAGTACCTCCTAAGGTGGGAGCAGCGGGGAAAACTACCTTCTAAGGACAGGAGAGAGGGTACAGAGCCTCTCAGTGCGGGTCCAGCTAAAGGGTCCATCAGCCGTCACATCCTCCCAGCTGTAGGATATGTGGGCAGCAGCCCTCTCTAGCATATCAGTGGGCCCGCTGCAGAAAGCTAATACCAACCATCAGGTGCCCATCCCATGACCAGACAGCACAGGAGCATAGAAGTCTAAGGTTGAGAAGACAAATATTTAGTACTAACTTCAATGGGCAAGTCTTTCCTCTATAAGAATTATACTTGTGACCCGATCCGTAGATGGGAATGGGGCTGCAGTTTTAGAAATTTGATCTGGGTGTGCATACCATACATGTTGGCCCCAGAGGCAGGGCTGTCAGGTGTGAGAAGATGGATTGCGGGCAGGGTATGTCACAACAAGACTCCCACGTTCTCCCCTCTTTCAATGGTGCATGGTACGTTCCAGGTATAATATTTCAACATGTCCAGCTTGCAGTAGGATAGTGAGATCCATGTGGAGATGGAGTAATCCTATCTCGTTGGGATTTCCCATGGTATATTCCAATAGATGACCCTTTCCCAGAGGGAGCATGGTGTTCTTAGCAGCACACCATGTTGATCCTCACAGAGTTGGGACAAAGGCTGTATCCCAAGATTTACATACCTTTATAGTGTTTGGTGCAGGGGTCTCCAGTCTGGCATATGAGACAGTAGGCCCTGCTGGGTGATCATTCAATTGTATTAAAGCCTGGGATAGTACTTCAGTCCACCTGGCCAAGGTGGTTTTACCTGTTAGTAATTTAATCTGCTGCTTTAATATTCCATTCTTCCTTTTTACCAACCCTGCTTCTTGTGGGTTATAGGGGAGATGGGATCTCCATTCAAGGTCATGTTCAGTCTTGCTTATCATAACCTTGGAAATGTGATCTCTGATCACTGTGTCTTAGATGAAGGTATCTGTACATGGTACTCAGCTTCAATACTTCCCTGGTGGTGGCAATGTGGTTTGCACGGTGACAGGGGAAAGCTTGGATTAGGCCACAGGCAGAGTTCTTATAAACCAAGGCATACTTAGAGCCCTCAGTCAGGAGAGGCCAATCTAAACAATTTACCAGTTTGTCACGGAACTTTGGTGGATGGCCCCAGACTCCTTTGGTGGTTGCCTTGGGCATTGGTTAGAATGCACAGGACATGGTGATACTGCCTTAACCAAGTCACTATCTTTCAAGGGCTATCTGGCACCCTAAGCAATATTCCATTGCAACCAGGAGCTACAGTGGCCACTTTTCCTCTGCCCCCAATCTGCTGTATTTACTGAAGGGTCAGTTGCTAGGCTCACACCTGGGCTAGGGAATCAGTTCCTAATTGTCAGGACTTTTAGTGGTTTATGAGCTGTATGTGGAAGGTAGCAAGGATGGACTCAGACTCTCGCAGGGGAACCCTAGTGTCTTTCTACACATTCTGATCTCACTAGGGTTTATTCATGATTAGCACTCCTCAGCTTCCCATTGTCTAAGCCATAGGGTTAACTCCTTTAGAACCCAACTATCATTGCAAAGGGCTAATGTCTAAGGATTATGTATGATCGATCACCAACCAAACCATTCTGAGTTCAGCCTACTGGCTGCTGAGGTTCATTTCTGTTTCTATTCAGATGGTGTCAGTTTGGGGCTGAATAGTGACAGCGGTTCACGTGGGCAGGTTGCCCCGACTAGACCCATCTATATACCAGTCATTAGTAGGAATTTCCCCCACTCCAACTCTACAGGCCACTGAGACCACCACAGGAACAGGGGTGAGGTCTTTGGAGGATCTACATACTCTACAGGGCCTAGTTGCACCCACATTTCTAGAGACAGTTGACTGGCAAACAGGCTACTTCTCTGCTGTAAATAGGCCTGCAATTTAGTCAAAGTGGGAGTCTGAGCCTTGGCAGAGGTGGATTGATGGAACATATTCTCAACCCACCCCTGAATAGGAAGGAAAGGTCTTACCATGATATAGTGTTCTTTTCTGAGAGGTTCCACACTGCAAGGAGCTCTTGATCCTTTACCATGTATCAAATTTCTGCCCCATACCAGAGCTGGAACCAAAATCCTAGAGGTACTCTTTCCTTTTGTCATCTCTGCCATAGTGCCGACCCCATCTCTTCCAGCATTAGCTATACCTAATTCAGATGGCAGTCCTGCTTGGGAGGTGCCCAGCGATAAAATCTGCTTCAGGAGTGTTTTTGTCTGCTCAAAGGCAGCTTGTTGCACGGATCCCCTAGGGGCCCTTCCTTTATCAGGCAGTATAAGGGACGGAGGCAATACACCAGGTGGGAAATAAAAGTCCTCCAAAACCTCCAAATCCTACGAAAGCTTGCACCCCTTCCACGTTCTTAGAAGTTGGATAGACCTGCATTTGTCCATAATAGTCGCTGGGACATTGTGTGTCTTACCCAACTGTGCAAAGACCTTACGGTAGCCCTGGCTGGTTTGGTTCAGTGGTTAGAGTGTCGGCCTGCAGACTGAGGTGTTCTCTGGCTTGATTCCCAGTCAAGGGCACGTACCTGGGTTGTAGGTTCAATCCCCGGCCCCAGTTGAGGTTGTGCAGTAGGCAACCAATCAATGTGTCTCTCTCATATTGATGTTTCTCTCTCTCTTCCTCCCTTCCATTCTATCTAGAAATCAATGGAAAAAATATCCTCGGGTAAGGACAAAAAAAAAAAACCTTTTGGTAGTGCCTAGGCCTTAAGTTTTTAGTGGGTTCACCTCCCACATTCTCACTCTCAGATGGTCCAGCAAAGTCTGCAGAGTCCCTGCAGAAAGGCAAGTCTTCACATGTCAACGTTATGTCATCAATGTAATGGGCCCATCTTACTGATGTGGGGAAGAACAGGAACTTATCTGTGGATGCCCACCCAGGATATACTGTGGGGCTATGTAGGTAGCCTTGGGGAAGCACTTGAAAAGTTCGTTGTTGCCCCTTCCACATGAAGGTACATTGACCTTGGGACTCACCTGCCAGCGGTATACTGAAAAAAGCACTTGTCAAGTCCAGTACAACATGGTACCCTCCCAGGACTTTGGTCATGATATCTAAGGTGGTGACAATGTTGGTCACAGCTGCATTAATGAAAGAGCACTGCAGTGTTCAATTATCCACATTCCACTGTTATCTGCCATGAGCCACATGGCTTTTATTGACTAAATTGGACTATGAAAAGCAGTCTGAGCAGGGCTCACAATACCCACTTGGAGCATTTTTTGGATCATTCCTCCTCTTTCCACCCAGCAATGTATATTGTTTGACAGTTACCACTCTTCTGGGAGAGGTATATTTACTGGTCCCCAGTTGGCATTCCCCATACTGGTTTGATTTTTCCAACCTGGAGGTAGAATTTCACTGATAGAGGTTTGCAGAGTTTGACTTCGTAGGTTATCAATGCCCTGTATGTTTCCTGCTATTAGACGAAAACCTCGTGTTCTCAGAGGGAGAATGCCCAGTGTGCAGTGTCAAAGGGGCCTTCCTCAAATAACCACTGCCTTCCGTTACCATTGAGGAGGCTGAGGAGGCCAGAGACATTTCATTGCTGGAATGAACATTAAAACTCCAAGAAGATGCTACTGCACAACCAACTTAGCACATGTTAAGAAGTCATACAGTGTCAAGTGTAGGTAAGGATGTGGTATCCTAGTGGTATTCATACCCTATCGGCATTATAGTATTTCAGAAAGCAGCACAGAAATACATTTCTAGTGATATTAAACTTGTGTAAACCAAAAGCATGTTTATGTACACATAATGCATGGGAAAAATGTTCTCTTCAGTGTTACTTATAATGTTGGGAAAGCCAATTTATTTTTGTTAAAATGAATAAATGAATTGTTGGGCAAAACGGATATTGATGTTATTTTATTCATTTATATATTTGGCTGATTTCAAAAATGAGCTCAGGCAACACAATGCATGCAATGATATAAAACAAAGAAGAAAAGAAGAAAAACAAAATGGGAAAAATAAGGACAACAGATCTATACAGAAGCTATTAATAAAATGGCTTATGCTCACACATGCTATCTTACATCAAAGTTATGAAATTTGTATGAATTTAGTTTTGTTTTCATATTATATGACTGGTGTTCTCATAGACATGTCCAATCATTTTTCAATATAATCACTTGAAAAAGTGTACTTAATATTTTGGAGAGGTTTCCCCAAATGTTCTTGAAACCTAGAGACGAATACAAATGTCAAACATAGCTTTCTAGCTTTGTTACTGCTACACTGAAAGCTACAAAATGCTATCAACGGGTTGTATATTTCTCCCACACTTCCATTAGTACTAATATTATCATATGCTTTAAAGTATGTGTGGGAGGTGTGGACATACATTTTCATTAGCAGCTAATGAAATCTCTTCTTATAGGGAGATCTATTCTGTATGCACGAATACAAAAACTTATCTCTGTATTCAGGAGAGAATATATAAGGTCTCAACATAGCCACAGTCTCCGTCCATTGTTATGTGTGCTTTAATTCTGCAGCTGGAGGAGGATGTTAGCTGCCGGCAGGCATTTTAAAAGAAAGCAATTTGTTTTTCTCTCAGTAATGTTTCTATGAATTTAGAGCAAACAGCACTAGAATGTTCTATGCTTAATGCTTCCTTTTGTCCAAGAAAAGGTGACTCTCCTTTCTACTCTTGATAACCTTTTCATTGAGATCCCTCCAGCCTTCTCTCTGTGACCTTGCCCAGTTAATTACACCTTCTCTTTTCAAAAGGTGCAATCTCCTCTGGCTTTTCTATCTAGCAAACGAGCTGAGTTCTCCTGTTACAAATAAAAACAAAGAAAAAGAAAAAAAAACAAGCAACACAGCCCTTCGTCTACTTAGTCCACTATCTTCCTTCTCATTCCTGTCTCTTCCACTTCCCTAATGCTCATGGACCCCTCAACAAATCAGATTCTGAGTTTCTCCCCTCCGTTTTATTCTAAACCTATGTTTGCTAAAGTAACTAAAAGTTTCTTAATCATCCAGAACAGCGATCTCACTTTTTTTTTTTCTTTATTACAATATACCTCATTTGAACTCTAGTCACTAATGAATACTTCATGTTTCTCAGGCTGTTTCCCAGACTTCTCTCATAACACTCTTTTGTGGCTTTATGTTACCATTTTTGGCCATTTTTTCATCGCTCTCCCTCTCTGGAATATTCCCCCTCAATGATGGTGTTCTCTTGGAGGGTTGCTTGTGGCCCTTAGGTTTTTCTCCTTCTTCACTTCCCCCAAAGTAATTTCACTTCATTCCGATAATTCAGCATGTAAGCTCTAAGCTATTAACTCCCAAACCTGAAAGATTTCCACATTTTCTCGGGCTAAAGATGGGCCTTCATCCTTGCATCCCAGAACGACATCTCTGTAGGTGGCACACGAACACATTCAACATGGTCCTCAGCCCACAGTTCCACCTTTCTCTAAAGAAGCATTTTTCTATCACATGTGCATTGTCAAAAAATCTGTTCCAAAGAAAAATCCTTATTTTTTTCCTCATAAATTATGTCCTGTTTTCCTTTCTAATGCCCCCAACATGTACATATACACACCTCTCGTCATTCCTAGAACCTGAAATTTCTATCTTCATAATATCTCAGAGTTAATAACCTATTTATTATATTCAAACTCTGCCCTATTGCCTACTAGAGTGAATAGCCCTTACTAGGCTCTCAATAAATTATTTTGAACGAATGAATAAAGGTTTACACTTCCCCCCAAATCTGTTGTCACTGCTTATATTTAGGCCATCAGAGCCTCTACCCTGCACATCGTCATAAACTTTCTCACCGATGTCTCAGCAACAGCTCGGTCCCCGCTGTGGTCAACGCTCAGCACTCTGTCCAGATTACTTTTCACATCCGTGGGTGGCATTGCAGTAACATTTATATGTAACCTCCCTTATATGAAGAGCTTTCCCAAATCTAAGGGCACTGGTTCTCAGCCTTCCTGACACCACGACCCTTTAATACAGTTCCTCGTGTTGTGTTGACCCACAACCATAACATTATTTTTGTTGCTACTTCATAACTGTAATTTTGCTACTGTTATGTCTTAGGTGACCCCTGTGAAAGGGTCGTTTGACCCCCCAAGGGGTCGCGACCCACAGGTTGAGAACTGCTGGCTTATGGGAAATACAACATACAACCCGCCTTGGCACCTTCACCCCTTTATGTTTGACGGCTGCCCACCACTCTTTTTCCATTCTCACCGAGCCCTATGTCCAGACACACGAAACTGTTCGGTTTCCCCGACAAACCACCTTTGTCGCTATCATTATAGACGTATAATTCTGTAGCACTCTTGCAATGTTCTTCCTCTTTTCCTAGCCTTGCCAACTGCTGTTTATCCCTGACATCTAGCTCCACTGACAGCGAGCAGAATGTTTCCATATCCCTCCAAGCAGTGTGAGATACTTTTCCTCTAAATTCTCAAAGTCCTTTTCTTCTTTCAACATTGTATCTGTTAGCACTTGGTGAGAGAATGATCTAATTAAATATGATAATTACAAAACACTAGCTCTCTTACAAAAACACTAGCTCCTAAAAATAAATCTTCTCAAAGTTACTTTTTCAGTCCCCATTACATCGTCTGGCATTATCATAGGCATTTAATACAGGCTTGTGGAATGCACTTGGCAAATTTTCTTCACTATTTTTTAACCCATTATCAAGACTTCTACATCATATTTCAAATGCCTGATATAAACCATGTTGATATTGACTTATATATAGAAATCATGGAAATATCTGTCAAGGTAGTCCTTGAGTTGTACATTTTTCAAAAATATAGAAAAAAATAGATACTATCTATGAAAAAAAGTAGTAATGGTAAATTGTAGTATTTCTATATTTTACCAATTTGAAGTACATATATTTTGTTGAAGTTGTAATTAATAAATTGTATTTGTATAAAGTATTGATTGTCCTGTTGATTTTTCCAAGCAAGTGATATTGAACTTAAAGTGCTTTTGTTCCCCAAAGTCCTAAGAATGTCCACAATGTAGATTGTAGCTGTGTAAAATTCCATACATGGCAAATGTGTATTATCATTGTGTCATGATTAGCATTCAGAATACAGTAAAATCCATCATAGTATAGGACATGGAGTCTCTCTCTATACAGATATGTGTGTGTGTATATGAAGGAACTGAGTCAAAGAGATTTCCTGAAGTCAATGCCAACATGTGGAGTCAGTGATTTTTTAGTCATTGGATGCTGTCTTTTATTTATTTTTTCTTTATTGATTTAGAGAGAGGGGGGGGGAGAGAGAGAGAGAGAGAAACATTGATGAGAGAGAATATCAATTGGCTGCCCTCATTGGGGATTTGGCCCACAATCTGGCCATGTGTCCTGACTGGGAATCAAACTGGTGACCTCTTAGTACATGGGTTGATGCTCAACCACTGAGCCTCACCTCAGGGCTGATGCTGTCTTAATATGATGCCAAGAAAGTTCCCCATTTTAGGGTCATCCCTAATAATTCTGAGGTCAGGGGCAAAATACAAATCAAGATGCCTATTCCAAATGTTTAATGCATAAATACAGCTACACCCATGATCCAGTTGGCATTCCTACCAGGACTCCCAGCCCACTGAGGATAGATCCCACCTCCATCAGAGGATTTGTTTTTTACCCAGGACAGGGCTTTCGTTGAGCAAGGCTAGGTAGAACACTTTCCAAAGTGACAGTTGGCCTAGGATCTTTGGACAGTGGCTGTACCCAACCCCACTCCATGTGTTGACTGACTTGGTCAAGCTTCCCACCGAGCCGGGGTGAATTAGGTTCCCTCCACCAGCATCACTCCTCCAACTCAGAATTTCCAAGGCAGTTTCAAGTACTTCTTTACCTCAAAAAGAGGCAGGAGCACAAACCTGGGAAAAAACTGGGTGTCTTAGAGCTGCAAGCTTATAACAAAAGCAGTCACCCTTTCATAGGATTCCCAGGGCTAGACTTTCTCCTTTCCCATCACTTCCAATGAGCATGTGCAAACTCCCAATCTCCCATTCTCTTGCCTGAGGATGACAGTTTGGTTTGAGCAACTCTTGAACGTAATTGCAATTTGTTAGCAAATATTAAACATTTTTTCATATGGTCATAAGAGGGAAAAAATAGTCTGTGTTTGAGTGTCTGCAGATGATCTCCAAAGTGTGTTGCTACTGATGCCAAACCTAAGGATGGTGCTGTCCTAATTTCTAAAATTGGCAATCTCGAAATGTACTTATTATAATAATAGTCATATTGTAGTCTTTTTTTTTTTTTTTTTTCATCCTCACCTGAAGATATTTCTCCATTTATTTTCAGATAGAGTAGGAGGCAGAGACAGAGAGAAACATTGATGAGAGAGAAACACATCCATTGGTTTTCTCCCACACGACCTGACCAGGGCTGGAACTGAACCACAATGGAGGTACGTGTCCTTGACCATAACCAGTGACTGGTCCGCCGGCCGATGCTCAAACCAGCCAGGGCTGTTGGCATGCATGTGTGGTTCCCACTGATTCCAGACTGGGCATAATCAGCTGTGAACATGGACAAGGTAAATTAAGATTTTTCTAACATTTTTGAGCCCGTGATATCTACCAAAATGATTTGTATATATACGTGGCCATGTTCTTTCTCAGTGAAGAATTTGCATAATTATTAAAATACAACACTTATATGTAAAAGCTATATCTGTATCACATTTTAAATTGTTTGCTGCTCTGTACATGTGTAAGAAAAAAGAAGTCTCTAGTAGTCCACTACACACATGGCAGTGTGCACATGAACATTTTGGCTAAGATTACATTTCCAGAGCTCATGCCTACAATTACCATAAAATTCATTCATTACATTTGGACTAATTATTTTGAAGGTAAAAATAAAGACACATTGTTCTTTCACATCCTAGAAGCCAGAGTCAGAATAACCATTCCTAGACTTAGTCCTGGTTATGATAAACATCATTAGGTTGTCTGTCCTCGAAATTCAGATTCAATTGCATCTACTGTTTAAATCTGATTTTACAAATCAAACTCAAGTACGAAAACAAGTGGAAATGCATCTTTCAGTGGCATCTTCTGACAGTACATGATAAACGGCGTCGTTCACAGGACACTGTATCATACCATTTACATTTAGAAGGAAGAAATATGCTGATTGAGCTTCCACTTGGCCCAGGCCTTCCAATACACAGTGTGTTAAGCAAGTCAATTTTTTTAATTTTAAAGGCACACACACCTCTAGTCACAAGACACCAGAAGCAGTAAAGCTACCAGAATGAGTGGGGCTGCTTACTTCTGGCATATTATATCATCTCTGAGCTAGCAGAAGTTCAGAAACATGCATTATCATCTCTGCACGCAAGGGTTTCTTCCTCTCCCCAAGGTGAGTTTTGAAAACACACAAAGTGCTCCCTTAAAGTAAGTATAAAATAGTATTTCCCATTCAATGACTCACCTACTTGTTTCAAAGGGGAAAAAAAAATCATCTGTGTTTGAAATCAAATAATCTCCATGCTTGAAGCAGAGTTAAACAAAACACGAATTGCTAAACAGTGGTGAGCTTCGGTTATTCGATTTGGTGACATTTGTGCATGTGTTAAAATTGCTCATTTATTGTTTTGAAAATAATAGAGAGGGTGATACTTTTAGAGTAATACCAAGGATTTATAATACAAATATAAAAATATAAAGAGGAAAAATTCCTTAGTTTATGATTTCAAATGTTTAAAGAAATATATGAATTGATGCTGATCTTTTTAATAATTACGAAGAAAAATTTCCTATGTAAAGCATTAACAACAAACACACAAAAAATTAGACTATTAGATCCAAATAACCTATTGTTTGGATAACCGTTTTAAACACTCCAATGTTTCAAAGTATTTTATATCTTATCGATCTGTCTACTTATAAATCATTCTTATCTGTTCCTTAAAGCTACTTCCAACCATAGCCCTGACATCCAATTTTTTCACTGAATGTAGTTAAAATAAGTATATATATATATATATATATATATATATATATATATATATTTAAAAGTTTGTAACTAAACTGACTTTCTCCTCCATTAGTCCAAAGTACTTAGAGCTTTCTTTTTTCATTTTAGAAATTTTTGTTTGGAAGCTAATATTCTTTTTTTATTATGCCCATTTACTTTAATTATCTTCACCAAAGAGTAAATAAATAACAACAACAACAGCAAAAGCCTAAGGAAAGAAAAAAACAATACTTGTGTTTTAAATAGTCCCTTATTAAAATTCCAAAAGAAGATAATGTAGACTCTCAGCTCTCATACAATAAAGGTAGTGAAATAGAAAAATAAAAAATAAAAAAAAGAAACTATATCTGAATATGAATAAGGGTTTTATATCAGTAAAATTTTAAATTACCTGAGAAATTTTATTTTTGTTAGTTATAACACTTCAAACTTTTTATGCTGAGATATGATAAATGTGTGCATGTGTTTATACAGAGAGAGACATTCTTATCTTTTGTTTCTGAAACTATATTTATTTATACTAGGGGATGTGCATTTATCATAAACTGCTTTGTGGACCGTGTGTATGTGTGTGTGTGTGTGTGTGTGTGTGCATGTGCGTGTGTGTGTGTGTGTGCATGTGCTGTCTACTTAATGTCTTTTTACCTATGCATTCATTCTTCAAGTATAAGCTTAAATGTCACTTCTTCTTTAAAGCCTACTCACATCACTCCCTAACTAGGTCAAATCTGTTAATTTTATATGCTCTTTTAAAATATTAAAATAACTTTTAAAAACCTATCCCTGAATAAGTATCTATGTATTGGCATGTACTGTGTCCTGCTCTTGACTGTGCTCCATGTGCTGTGACCCTTTCTGTCAATCCATGCCTATCTCACCAAAATACAGCACGAGGCATGTCATAATGGGAGTGGCTTCACGACAAATGAATATAAGGATGAATGAACATACAAATAAATAATATTGTAAGATCCTTGAGAATTACAGTTTTTTTTCTTATTTTTATTTTTTCTCTTTATTGATTTTAGAGAGATGGGAAATGAAAAGGAGAGAGAGATAGAAACATCGATGAGAGAGAACATCAACTAGCTACCCCCTGCCTGCCCCTCACTGGGGATGTGGCCCACAACCTGGGCATGTGCCCTGCCCGGGAATCGAACTGGTGACCCCTTGGTGCATGGGTCAATGCTCAACCACTGAGCCACACCGGTTGGACTATAGTTGTTGTTTCTTTTTAAAATCTGGATTCATATTTCTTGGAATTACTACTAGAAAGTCACCAAAATATGTACTAAGGCGTGAACAAGGTGTCTCCCCTAATAGACCAATGGTTTATTGAGGAGACAGGTTAATCAAAGAACTACATGCATGAATATAAAACAACACTGTGATAACTGTGTGATACTAAAAGAGAGGTGTATGATACTGTGGTTGATGGATCAATGAGAATGTACATAGGGCTGATTTCCCTAAGTCAGAAGGCCATCATGCCAGGCTTTTCTGAAGAATTTTATGGCTGATATCAACAACTGAGTTTGGGTAAGGTTGATTTGATATCCTTACATCTTTCAGATAACAAAAGAGGGACCTAAGTATGTTTATAAATGCAGATAATTTGTAAAAAGGCCAAGGCTAGATAGACCTCAGGGAGATGTAAAAGTAACATTTACTGAGGTACTATCGAGCATTAGGAACTGTTTTGAAAGATTATTTTAGTTTATCTCACTTGAAGTCTCTCTCTTCCACGCTCTCTCCTTCTCCCTCTCCCTCTCTGGTTTCAGTTATCTTTATTTTACTTCTTGGCTTTCCCAGAGGGAAAAAGAACTAGAAATCTGAATGATCAACAACAAATGGTCTATTATTTTACATTCTACTAATCAGGATCGCCATTCTCCAAAGAGAACATTCACAGTAATTCACAATGATCTCTTATTCATTCTCTAGGGATCTAGCCATCCCAGTAATTCAACGGTGGCCAGTTCTGTTGTTGGAGCGGCTTTGTTCCACCCAGCCCTCCTCCATTCTGTATGGTGGCTTCCTGGAGGCCACCTGTCTTCAGGAGCTATGCCAGCATTCTGTACATCCTCGTGATTGCCACTGCTTCTAAGCTTGTGACGTGTGACTGAAGGAGATCAACAACATCCAAAGACTCAGATTCTCTTTCAGTATAGATTACAAAGAAACCTCTGCTTTGGCCTATAAGCTTATTCATGTGATGCACCAAGATAAATCCATAGTCCTGCATTAGAAGTTGACTTCTACCCTCCTAAACTGGTACATAATTTTCCACGTGACTACCACTACTTTCTATATACTTCTTAGGGACTTTTTGGGAAGTAGTGGATATAATATTTATGGCAAGATTTAGTCACCTCTGATTACCTGGCTATAATATCATATAATCCTGAGGGTTGTGAAATTATGGTCCATGAGCTAAATTGCACCAGCTGCCTGTTTTGTAGATAAAGGTTTATTGGAATAGAGTCATGCTCATTCATTTGTGTATCATTTCTGGCTGCTTTCATACTACAATGGCAGAGTTCAGTAGCTGTTAAAGAGATCTTTTTCTGTTGTTAATCCTCACTGGAGAATATCTTTTTCATTGATTTTTTAAAAGAGAGAGTGGAAGGGAAGGACAGAGGAGGGGAAGAGAGAGAGAGAAACATTGATGTGAGAGAGACACATGGATTGGGTTACCTGCTGCACGGGCCCCAATTGGGGCCAGCAATTGAAACTGCAACCCAGGTACATGCCCTTGACCAGGAAAAACCCCAGACCCTTCAGTGTGTGGGCTGATGCTCTAACCACTGAGACACACTGTCCAGGGCACTAGACATTTTTATGGTCTGTAAAGCTAAAATATTTATTACCTGTCTCATTACAGAAGGTCTTTTAAGATCCTGATCTAAGCCAACTCTAACTTCTAATAACAATACTATTTACTTAAAATTTTTAAAACTAATTTTATTGAATTACCTGATAAAAATACCGAAGATTTATAGTAACATAACTTTGCCAAGAAGAAACTGTACGGTGAGTAAAATAAAAATTTCTACCAATAATTTATAATATATATATATACAGGGCTTAGAGATACTTGACTTTCCCTCTGTAATAAGTAAAAACTTAAAAATACCTGAGGTATACAGAAGAAAAACACCATTAGATCCCTTATTTCCCTGTTTTTGTACATTAGCCCATTTGTGGTTTATAACTTCCTTTAAATCTCTCCATAGTATTTATTTCAATTAGATTTACCCTGTACTCTGAAAGTTCACTCTGGACTTCACTCTCCTCTATGGAAACTTTGCCTGAGGGGCCTTGATAAATAGCATTTTCTGAGGCTGATAATAAAGAAATTGTTCTGTAACATGTGTGTAGGAAGAACAAGGATGATGCTTGGCTAGTTAGCTCTGCTGACAGAATAAGTTGCTAAGAGACTAATACAACAATGACTTGTCAAAACAAAACAAATAATTTATAATTATTTGTAAAATAATTATAAATAAAATATTTTTCACTGACACTTTCAAATTAAATTAATGAACTATCATGCATTATGATATGTTTATGAAACACTCCATGATATTTCTAGAGACTTACTGCTTCAACTCTCTGTGAAAGCAATCTGAATTAAAATTTAAGTATAGCCCCTATTTTTTTTATCCTCATCTGAGGACATTTTTGCATTTATCTTCAGATAGAGCAGGAGGAAGAGAGAGAAACATCGATGTGAGAGAGACACATTGACTGGTTGCCACCCACATGACCCCAACCTGGGCTGGGGACAAAATGCAACTGAGGTATGTGCCCTTAGCAGGGACCTAACCCGGGACTCTGATCCGCAGGCTGATGCTCTAACCGCTAAGCCAAATCAGCCAGGGCTATAGCCTCTATTTTTATTTAGTGTGAACAAAAGAATAAAAATATTGCAATTTGACGCCTCTGTTAAACATATGACAGTACTAAAGGACTGTCCTATCATTATTATCATTTGCCAATAGAAGTTTTTCAGACACATCATTAACCGCCGAGGGTCTCATTAATTTCTCCTCTCAACATTGATCAAATGATACATAAAATTTAAATTACTTACAGTTTATCTAAATAGATTACATTTCTATCTTGTGGTACGTCATCTATCCTCAGAACATTCATGCAAGGAATATAAGACTATATACAATTGTATTTATTTTATAGGTGAAGAAATCTAGAAGGTTCAAATAAGGGCAACTATGTATCTTCAGCTCAGTTGATTATTCAGGATACAAGTCTATAATTAAAATGCAACATGGATTATTAGTAGTTCAAGTACTCCTCTTGGAGAACATCACAATGTACATTGATGCTATTTCTATTTAGTTTTATTTCTAATAGTTGCATATAGTTTAAAGGGTTAAATAATACTATATGATTTATGGCAAAAATTAACACTTTCCTAATCCACACTTTAATGTATCACTCCCCACTCCCTAAAAACAACCATTTTTCTCTATTAATTTTTTCTTCTTTTTTTTTTTCATACTCACTAGAAGACATTTTTGCTTTTATCTTCAGATAGAGCAGAAGGGAGAGAGAGGAGGAAAGAGAGAGAAACATTGATGTGAGAAAGACACATTGAGTGGTTGCCACCCACACAACGCCAGCCAGGGCCTGGGACAAACTGCAACCAAGGTACATGCCCTTAGCAGGAACCAAACCTGGGACTCCCTGGTCCATGGGCTGACATTCTAACCATTGAGCAAACTGGCCAGGGGTAATTTTTTCTTTTGCTACATATAACCATATATCTAAATAAATACTTATATTAATATTTTTTAAAATTTATACTTCTAGGCATTCTCTGTTGACTTTCCTCCATGAAGATGAGGATCCACATGTCCTTAGCACATGGCCGCCTCCCCTAACCATACCACCCACATCAACACACACTTCTTAAACCCTCACCTTCCCAACATCGTCATAGAGTGATGGTCATTTAGGTTACAATGTTCCCTATACACAATTCATGAATATGTAAATGGTATTGACAAGTGAGTATCAGCTCAAAACAGATGGAAACAATCCTTTTATTTTGATTTCACATTTTCTCCCACTTCCAAAGGTACATGGTGTCTTTTTGGAGTGTTCCATAGTATAACACAAAAAATTTTTTTCTGCTCATTGCCAGGTAGAAATAATCTTTTTTAGGTTTCTATAGTCACTTAACGTGTACATTGGTCAAACTTTTCCTGAGAAACAGAATGAGAGAGAGAGAGAGAGAGAGAGAGAGAGAGAGAGATTTATTATGAGGAATTGGCTCATGGAATTATGGGGGCTGAGAGTTTCCGTAACTTACCATCTGCAAGCTGGGAACACAGGAAAGCCAGTGGTATAGTTCTAGTCTGGGTTTAAGGCCTGAGAACCTGGAGTGCAGGGTGTCAGTCCCAGTCCAACGTTCCAGCTCAGCAGTCAGACAGAATTCTCCCTTCCAACACCTTTTTGTCCTATTAAGGTCTTCAGTGGATTGGATGATGCCCACCCACACTGGGAAGGACAGTCTGCTTTACTCAGTTCACCAATTCAGGTAATAATTTCTTCTAGAAATGCTCTCACAGACCCGCCCAGAAATAATACTTGATCAGCTATTTGGGCATCCAGTAGCCCAGTCAAGTTGGCGAGCAAAATTAACCATCACATTATGCATACATTTGGTTCCCACTTTTCTTAATATCACATTATTGTACTCTATCATTTCTGCCATTTTTGGTTTAAGTTGTTTTTTTAAATAAATTCATTTGTTATAAATGTATTGGCATTTCAAGGAGGAATGGAAGATCCTGGGTATAATCAATCCACCCTCTTTTATTTGATTTCACTAATATTTATTTAAATCTTAATTAACTGAAATTCTATTGTATTGAATAGAAAGCATGCAGAATATTCACTATTTGGAGGTGCTCTAACCTTTACACTATATTAGATAAAATAACCAGCCCATAGGTAACTAATCTCCAGAGGAAAGGCTATCCTATAATGGTTGTTAAATATTCTGAATAATTTTTATTCCTAGGATATCATCAACTGAGGAGTGTTAGAAAACTTGTGCGGCCACAGATGGAGGGAAGAGGAATACCTTTGGTTACTGCTGCTATTAAAGGAAGATGAAAATCATTAGTGTGCATTCACATGTGAAGAGTTCTATATAATCCATAAAGTTCCATTGTAAGTCCTTATGGATGTACCACAGCAGATAAAGTGGATTTGCCTGCCATTTCACTTGTTGTACTTTCTATCTGAGAACTTCATCACTATGCTCACATAACTATTAATAAATAGTCTTTTAAACCTCAGATTTAATGCAGCCTTTCTTTCCAAACACATATTAGCTGGTTTTTACTTAGTGACTCTCATAACACTCAGAAAATATATGTATTATAATCCCTTAGTAGGTATCCAGACTGACTCCTAAAATTTGTTATCCAGGACAAGAACACAAATGGACATCCCCAGCTCAAGTTCCATGTTCTCGCGCTTTGCACCCTGTCTCCATCCTGCAACTGTCCTTCCCATGGGCCTTATGTTGCTTTCAAAGTTGAGTTGATACCCTTTCCCCCAAACCATCATTTTCTTAACCTCAGGCATAGGGGAAATGCACACAGTGGACCATCTTCTAGAAAACAGTGATGTAGATGAAGTCCACACAAGGCCTCAGGCCATTTGGGAAGCTAATTCTATGCCAGGATATCAGTTCTATGGTCCCTGGGCCCTGCAGACTCCTCACCCTGTTAGGAGGATCAAAAAGAGAAGACCAGAAGACCAGAGTGTATATATCTAAAGAACGGGGGCCAATTGGTATTATAACTATCCCTTGAAATTGGTGATTTGTTTTCTTCTGTCTCCTCCAGTCCAGTTTGAGCTCCTTAGGTACAAAAACTATATATTGTTAACCTCTGTGTTTGTCAAATTTACACAGTGTTTTTCCATGGGAATGCTTTATTATTACATTAATATACAGAAGATAAACATTTTTCAAAACTGAC
This sequence comes from Molossus molossus, assembly GCF_014108415.1. Classification (NCBI taxonomy): domain Eukaryota; kingdom Metazoa; phylum Chordata; class Mammalia; order Chiroptera; family Molossidae; genus Molossus; species Molossus molossus. The sequence goes on along the minus strand of NW_023425344.1, from coordinate 160,867,038 downwards.
AAATTATAACCGGGGCACCTGAGAAATATTAAATGTGTCCCAAATCAAGTCGATGGTAGGCAAAGAACTTGACTAGAAATCAGGAAAACTGACTACATTGATCTGCCACCAACTAGCTAAGTGAGCTTGAGCAATTTAAGAGACCTAAGTCTCTTATCCTGAAAAAAAACAAAACAAAAGAAAACAAAAAACTATAAGATCACTAAGGGCTCTTCCATTTTGAAGATTAAATGATTCTATCAGACCTATGTATTGACATGTTTCACAACATAATTTAAACAAAAGGAAAATGCAAAATTGTAAGTAGATTTTCACTTTCACAGAATTGGGTGAGATACTGTTTTCACAAGTGTAGCAATTTCAGATATCTACAATAGACTGTTGAAATTCGCAAAACAAATGTGGATTCTTTTCTGGGGAATTCAGAGCCCAGGTTGGCAAATTTGCAACACGAGGGTTAAATATATACTTGAATGAATATAAGCAAGGAAAAAATGACATAAAATGCATGAAAAGTTTTTCTGAGATCACAGCACATTCCTTACCATCCCATTCCCAGGAACTGAATGAACAAAACAAGGACAGGAAAGAGAAATGGGGTGTTACAATTTGTCCCAGTAAGGGCTCCATGAACTCAGTCCTGCCCCTGTTAACTTTGGATCAGAAGCCAAATATATTACTAAAGCCAGCTTCAAGTCTTCACCCCCTTTGACAATTACAATATGTCAACAATATGTTTGCTATGGAATTGTCAACTCTAGATTTTCACCTATTTGGGAATAATAAGGAAAGGGAATTACAAAAGACCCCTTTCTGAGCTCAATACATTGTTTAGATTGGGAGGCAGAAAATAAAAACAAGTGAATATTCTGTAATCTCTGAAAAAATTAAAGGACATTAAAAAAATGAAGTAACTTCTTGAAATGCCTTGTTCTGAGGTAATCTGAACAGTTGTTGTTTTCAACTTCTCCTCAGTTAAATAGGCTTTCATCACGCTGTCTGTACAGAGCAATGATTTGTCTTGCTGTCGCTATTGGCAAAGCAGGAGGTGTAAATGTTTTTCAGATCCTCCAGGGACTGTAGCGGTCTTCCCCACCCCCACTGGAAGATTAACTTCTCTGCAGTCTCCCCCTCTAGCGGGCTTCTGAGCATGAGCCAGAAATCAGTCCTCCATCTGGATTTCTCAGTGAGGCAACCCTCCCAGGTCCTTAGGAAAGAAAAAGAAAGGAAAGAAAGTTAAAAAAAAAATCAATGTTTTGCCACCAACAGAACTGAGAATGTTGAAATTATATACAATAATGTACAGATAATGAGCCTGTTTTATGACTAGAGCCATGGGGCTGGTATAGGCACACACACTTTGAAGTACCTACCTTTCTTCATATAGAAATAAAAACGTTCAGGATGGATAATCGTGTGTGTTGTGATTGAAAAGAGATCTCCTGTCCTGTCCTATAACCTTGGTTATTTCAAACATGGCTTGTAACAGCCATTTGGAGACCTACTTAATTTTCACTCAGCTCCAAATGTGTAAATCACACAAAAGACTAAAAAAAGCCAGTACATAGAGCTAGATAAAAAGACATGGTTACCACTCCTAGGTTTGTCACCAAAGAAGAGAATGCAAAGCTTCTGTCCACCAGAAAATGTTACCTGGAAACAAAGTAGTCCAAGATACATTCTCCCTCAAATAAGTGGATAACTCCCAAACAGTGTTTATAAAATAGACATAATGTTTCATTTAAAAATTTTCAATATTGAGAAGCATCATAAAATCAATATATGCACTTAATATAATGTATCTTTTATATTTCACCAGCATGCCATCATTCAGAGATGGAGTGATTTACAATTATTGGAATCTTACAATGAAAGAAAAATATTATATGGGAACAAACCCTTGACAATGAATTGAGTGGTTGGATAATGGCATCCTTCCTGTATACAAGAGCTGAGGAGAATTTAATGTTGATGAACATCAATAATTCTGGCACAGAAATCACAAATATTAAAAATGTCCAAACATAGAGAATTTTGTAAAATTTTTTCGAGTTAAATGATTATCTACGGTATTCAATGATCAAATATATTATTTAAGGAAACTCTCCTTAACTGGTGAGCTTTAGAAACTGACTTAAGAGTCTTGAGTGAATAACTTGGGTGTCAAGGTGTGAATCCAACGCACCTGAATTGCCAGGAGCCCTTGGAGTGTCATCTCTGCAGCATCCACCACCATTGATTAAATCCATATAAACAGAAATGTAATTTTCATGTGCTATGCTATACAAACTACAGAATCTTATACCTCAGAGAAAAAAGTGGGATAACATATTAAAAGCTTATAATGGTTTTGTGAAGGATCTGGTATTACTGACTATATATAATGAAACTAAAAATCAAATAGTTGAGTTCCCCTCAGATAGTCAAGTTGATAAACAAACTGGAAAAGCCCTCAGTGATGAAAAAAATGGTTGATACCAAGCCAAAAATATAGGGGTTGGCAAAAGTAGTTTCCAGTTGTGAGTATGCGAAACACAGAGTTAATAAAGCTATTGTCATCATCATAAATCTGCCTGTCTTTTTCCATATGAACAACTGTAAACCCACTTTTGCTTACCCCCGTGTGTTAATAATTGAATCTGAAGACATAAATTAAGCTATGTTTAGTAATACATCATAAATCAGGACATTCTTTAGCCAGGACACAAGTGGCACTCATCAGGAGAAATCAAGGCCACTGGAAAACAAAGCAGGAACTGTTAGAAAGTGAGCATATAGGATCAGGGGATTGGGGAGATAGTCAAGAAAATGTTCTGGGACCTTACTAGAATTTTTTCCCAGGGCACTGGAAATGACTAGACCTGAATTAAGAATTTTACATCAGGACCTTGGTAGGATTGTATTTAGACTTCAGAAAGTTTACTCTGCTAATTAATCTCCTGGAGAAGGGGGACTGGAAAAAAAAGATCCAGTTAAAATAAAATTTCAACAGCCTTACAAAAAATGATACCAACAGAAAAAAGAAGATGGCAGTAAAGACATGAGGTTTATGGAAGTAAATTCCTGCATGTGGATAGCAAGAAAGAGGAAAAGGAGTTAGAAAAACACAAGGTTCGTATGCTTGAGTGAATCAGTAGTTGGCCGTAGAGGTGGAAAATAAAAATAAATAAAAAAAACACCTATGAGGATAAAATGATGAATTCAGTTTTAGAAATATGTTTTTAGAGGTGTTCATGGAATGTGGAGCTGGGAATTATAAACAGGGAGTGAGAGTCTAGAGCAGAATTAGGCATTCAGAAAGATCTGGGTTTAAACACATTAGCTGTAAGAGTCTGTCAGCTCTCTCATTATTATTAATTAATTAATTTATTTATTTATTTATTACTATGTTTTGTTTTGTTTTTAGAGAGAGAGATAGAAACAACAATGTGAGAAATATTGATTGGCTGCCTCCTGCATGCCCACTACTGGGGATTGAACCAGCAACCCAGGCACTTGCCCTGACTGGGAATTGAACCAAGACCTCTCAGTTCATGCGACTACGCTCAATCCATTGAGCCATACCTGCTGGGCATCTTTCTCATTATTTGTTGAGATTATTTTTCCTTTTGTTAATCTACATGAATCTTAATATTGCATCAGTCATTGCTACTGTAATAGCAGTGACTTATACCATGGTATTTCACAGTGTAGTTGCAGATACTAAGTGACAATGTATGTGAGTGCGTAATGCAATGACCTGTTAGTAGGAGGGAGCAGAAGATAGTATCTGTCCCTGAGAAATAGGAGAAAGAGAAGGCATTTAAATATGATTTAGATAATTATTTTCATCAGTTTTATAATGAAAATAATTAGGTAAATGATATTTCATAGAGGAAAGTGGAAAGTCATAAGAAAAGCAAGACATAGACTGGGAAGAAGTTGTCTTGCAGAGAATGGAGAAAGATGTGGAGGTAAAGAACAGATTATAGATTTAGAGGAGAACCAGTAAAACTCGACATGAAAATTAAAAAGAAAAGAGGCCACGATAAAAGAAGGGGTAATAGTAATATTTTCAGAGACACATTAAGGTATATAAAGACATTTAAAGGATCACTGAATGTTATTATTAGGAAGTTATACCTATGATCATTATGAAAGGACAGTCAATAGAAATGAAGAGAATATCAGAATTTCAGAGGTAATGACTATGGATACCAAAAAAAATAAATAAATTACACATTGTATTAGTTTTCTAGAGGTGCCAACACAAAATACCACAGATGGGGTAGCTAAAACAGCAGAAATTATTTTCTCACAGTTCTACAGGCTGGAGGACCAAGGTCAAAATGTCGGCAGGTTTGGTTTCTCCCGAGCTGTTAGAGCGCAGTCTTCTCTCTGTGTCCTCAAATGGCCTCTTCTTTTTTCACTCTCACCTCTAGTGTCTTTTTCTCTTTTTATAAAAACCATAATAATGCAGTATTATTGAATTAGAGACCCATTCTTATAATCTCATTTAATCTTAATGACCTCTTTAATGGTCCCAAGTCCTAGGACAGTCAATATAGGGCTTCAACATATAAATTTGGGGGGAGATAAAATTCAGTCCATAACATTTCTTTTTATATATAGAACACACACACACACACACACACACAAACACTTTGGTCCTATTTAATATCCTCTTAAATTTTATTATAGTTCACATATACCTAAAAACTTATCAAAATACAATGAGCATTATTATACTCATTACATAGTTTAAGAATAAAGAAACATTTTCCAAACAAATATTCTATGTTCCCATCTGGCATACCTGAGTTAACCTCTATTCCAAATGCTCTATTATACTTATTTGTTCCCTGAACAACATGTAATATAACTTTGCATGATGTTAAACTTTATATAAATAATATAATCAGCAATTTGTCTTTTTCATATGACATTTGGTAGGTGTAGCTCTACATCATTAATTTCCACTGCTGTCCAGCATTTTATGACTATGGCAAATTTTTCTACTGTTCTGTTAATAAATTTTCAAGTGATTTGCCATTATTTATACTATTACAGAAAAACTGGTGAACATTCTTGTTCCTGTCTCCAGGTGCAAATGAGTGAGTTTTCCTAGCATGATTTATTTCAGTGTGAAATCACAGGTTCATGTGAATGTATATCTTCGGCTTTAACTACATATGGCTGTATTGCTTTTGGAAGTTTCTATGAATTTGCAAATTCACTGGCTATGCACAAGAAATGCTCTTAAGCCAAAGTCATGCTAACCCAGAATTGCTACACTTTTAAGTTTTTCAATCTGTATGCCACATGTAATTCTGATCTTAATTTGTATATAATAAAAATATATCCTCCTTCCTTTCTCCTCCTCTGTGCACCGGAAGGCTCACCCGTGTGCACTGTATCGCTCGGGTTCCTTGCTATCTGACTTCTGGTTGAATTTGTCCAATGAAAGGCACAGGGGAAGGATAGGGCGATGATGCAAAGAGAGAGATGACTATTTCTTCCCCTCTCTTTCTGCTCTGGCACCGGGTACTGTCTCCCGCTACAATTACAGATCTGATCACGCGGTCCTTCCTTACTGGGGCTCTCACTGAGCTCCTATGAAAGTATTTCCTCCCCTTTTCCTTAGATAGCAGGTGTGATCATGACTTTCCACTGTTGCTAATCTCTAGGTAACTCAACCTATTTTGTTACTTGCTTCAACCTTGCCTAATATTTAGTTGAAACCTCTTGGTTAAAAATATCTTCAGCTCTGGCCGGTTTGACTCAGCGGTTAGAGCATCGGCCTGCGGTCCAGAGAGACCTGGGTTCGGTTCCCGCTAAGAGCATGTACCTTGGTTGTAGTTTGTTCCTGGCCCTGGTTGGGTTGTGCGGGTGAACATCAATAATTCTGGCACAGAAATCACAAATATTAAAAATGTCCAAACATAAAGAATTTTGTAAAATTTTTTTCGAGTTACCACTCTATCTGAACAAAAAATGGAAAAATGTCCTTGAGTGAGGATAAAAAATATGTCTTCAGCTTAACCATCTATAAAATTTGCTTTCCTGATACAACCTTGAAAGATAAAAAAGGTATATTATGAAAACCCTCTTCCTTGAATCCCATTCACCCAATTCACATTGCCTACTGTTAATACTATCTTTTAGTTAATGCTATCTACCAGAGATTTCTAAATACCTATAAAGCAATTAAAAAATATGTGTTCTCATTCTTTCTTTTCCACAGATGGTAGCATACAATAGTCATTGTTTTTCAACTTCTTTCTTCAGTTTCTATGGTGGTAATCCTATGAGCATATAGTTTCTTCACTGTGATTTGTAATAGACGCATGGTAATCCAATTAATGGATGTGCCACAATTTATTTGATCAGACCTCTAATAACATGTAGATCATTTATATCATGCCACTATTAGCAGTCTTTCAATAAGTAACTTCATGTACAAATCCATGCACATGTAGAGCACTGCTGAGCCGAAGTGGTACAAACCTATCGTTTTAATAATTCGTTCAAATGGCATTCTCTGAGGATCAGACATTTGCAATCTCAATTGCAATGGATGCTAGGGTCTATTAATCCACAGTCTACATAGTAGAGCACAACATCAGATGTTTGCAATTTTATTAATCCGATATGTGATACATGTTATTGCCTAGTTGTTTTAATTTGCTTTGTCTTCATATTGACCTAGCAAAGGATCTTTCCATGTTAAAAGGCATTTGTCTTTCCATTCCTAAGAACGCACGTTCATATCCTATACCACGTTATATAGAATTTAATATTTTTCTTTTCAATTTCAATTTGTAGGCATTCTTTACTAATATGGGGGGCATATTAACGCTTTCTTTTTTCATGATATGAGTTTTATTTATTAATTTTTCTCATTTTATCAGTTTTCTTTTCACTTTTTTGTTGTTGGATATTGCCATACAGAAAGTTTCTTCTTTTCTATAGGGATTTTTCAGTCTGTTCTTTAATGGTTTCTAGAATTTTTATTTTCAGAAAGAATGTACACATTTAGAGGTTATAAAATATCACTCCATAATTCTTCCTGGCACTATATTCTATATTTTACATTAAAATCTTTGTTCTGCTACAAATGAAGTGTGGATGAAACTTTTTCTTTCCTTTATTGCATAAGGGTAGATATGTTTTGAAAGTGTCTTACTTCTTTATTCATTCAACTACTTTAGTTAGATCTTTTAAGTACACTTAGCTATGTTCGGTTGCCAAATTTCTAGATGTGTAGTTTTTGGAGCTTCTCATTTTGTTGCTTGTGATTTCTACAAAGTCTTCATCGTGGTGGTTTGTTTATTTTGCCTTTTGGAAATTTTGCATTGTGAGCTTAACATTGGCATGGTCTTACATGTGGGAATCTATGGATACTGAATTGAGGCGGAATCCCTTCAGAGAATATTTGTATTTCTTTCTAGTCGGCACCATTAGGCAATGACAAATTTTAAATTAATATTTCAATTTAAGGTTTACTGGACCACCTAGGTAATATAAATGCATTTCAATCCCCAGCAAAGAAGAAAGACCTGCATATGTGAAATCTCAGGAAGGTGTTTATTTTCCCAAACTTACAGGTTAATAAGAGCTGCAAACAGCTCCAAGGTACCTGTGGACTCAGTATCTTCGTAATAAACTTGTTTTCTACTTCACCACTCTGGTCACTTGTAGACTCACTTTCCTGAGCGATGAAGTTTGTGGCTATATTTTACCCAGCATTCTTAGGATATCTACAGGGGGAGGAATATTTTTTCTAGGCTATGTAGTTAACTGCCTTGCTGGTAATTGCTGGTAATGAGAAGGTGATTTTTGTTTAAATGAAAAAAAAAAAGAGAGAGAGAGAGAGAGAGAGAGAAAAATTGTTTAAGGAAAGAAGAGCATTTAGGATGTATTTATTTTAGAACAAAAAAATCATTTTGACCATATTTTTAGGCAGAATGTAAGGTGTAAAACTTAAGAAAAAGAAAGCAAGTAGCATTAATTAAAGGACATTCCAGTCAAAAAGAACAGAAAGAACACATGTAAAGGGACCAGGTAGGAGAGGACATCCTAGCGGAAAATGAAAAGTACAGATAGCAAAAGTAATCCTGAAGATTAAAACTATACAGCGTGTCCAGATCATGGGAATCTTGGAATACAATGCTAAAGAGTTAAGAATTTGGTCTGGATCTAAGAGTTTTGGCTGAAGGCTGAATTACAGAGTTGGGCTGTAGTCTTCTTGTCTGGAGCTCCGTTGTTACACTTGATAGTCCTTTCAATCTCAGCTGCGGCCATGTGACATGTTCAGTTCTTTCTCTGTGACCTGCCTGACCTGAGACAGGGAGTTCGAATGTGACAAAATATTTTCAGGTTTTGTTGTTGTTGTTGTTGTTTTTCCATCCAGTTGTGTCTGCATGTTTACGTAGTGTATTCTCTTGGTATTAAGAAATGATTTGAAAATGAGTTTCTATTGACATTCCTCAGCAAATATTCAGTAACTATTTCTTACAATGCCCCATACATAGCAGGTACATGGGCATGTAAGAGTGGCAAAGAAACCCCAGGGTTGCTCTTTGAATAAAGGTAAAGAGAGATGCGTGGATTTATTAGACAAATGAGAAAAATAAAGTTAAAAAGGTAGCCAAACATTTTGAGTTGAGTTTGGAATGAGGTAAGCAGCAACCAGCTGCTGATACTTTTCATTAAATCATCTTGTGAGAGTCATTTAGATGGTTGTTGTGGGTGTTTTCTGAACATTAACAGAGGCATGGGCTTGGGGCCCGTCTGTCTTTTCATGCAGCTGGCGTTCCCACACCCTGACACACAACGTGGGTGCAGTGATGATTACGCAGCTAGAACCTCCTGGGGAAGTCCTCATTCTGCAAGTCCTATGGTTGCTCTGAGGAATAAAAGGGTCCTTCTGTTCATTTATTCACATATTTGTCCTTTGCAAGTAAATGCGAAGATCCTTGCCTCAGTTGTTTAGGTGTCAATGATTCTTATTTTGTCATAGATTAAGAAGACATCTAGAACTCTCAGAGCCAAACCTCACTAAAAGTAACTCTAGTACAGATCACTGGGGTCTCAGAATTTGTTATATTCTATCCCGGTTCTCATAAGCGAGGAAGTATCTTATCAATGGACCAGAATCCTGCTTCTGCCTGCTTAGGCTACTGGCTTTCACTGGAAGGGAGCCTTGACTTTGAGCACTGATACCTCTGAGATATTTCACTGTTGTGCCAGGAAGCCAATCCTGTCCTATGAGTTTACAGACTTGGCAACATAATAGTCTGTTTACATATCTACGCCAACTCCCTTATACCCTATCCTGTGCCTGAACCCACGTCGCCCTTGTCATCATGCTTTTGCTCCATGTTAAATTTCTGAGTCAAATCCTTACAGCTAAAAAGACTGAAACTTCTTGTAGCCCTTCTCCTACACAGGTTTCCACTTTCATTTCAATTTTTGGACCACCTATGTCTGCCCTATCGAGTTGTAATTAAATGCAATTTCCTCATCCACTTTTCAAAATATGACAACGTAGAATAGTTTTTAATGTTGAGGTTAAAGGAGAGTTTGGCAGCAAGAATACTCCATTAGTTATCTACTTCTGCTTAACAAATTCTTACAAACTTAGAGGCTTAGAACAACATCCATTTATCATCTTCGTTTTGCTGGCTCAGGAGTTGAGGCATAGTTTAACTGGGTCCTCTGCTCAGCATTGCACAGGTTGCATTCCAGTTGTTTGCCAGGCTGCTCACATGGTTGTCGGAAGATTGTAAGATCTTCTGGATGTAGGATTGAGGTTGCTGCTTTTGCACTGGCTGTTAGCCAGGTACCATTCCTAGCAACTAGCAGCCCTTGCAGTTCCTTGCCACTTCGCTCTCACATGACACTGCGACTTACTTCTTAAAAGCCAGCAGGAGAAGCTCTTACTCCACTCTACTAAGACAGAATATTATGTAGTATAACATTATCAAGGAAATGACTTTCCCATTATCTTTGCCATATTCTATTGGCTAGAAGCAAGTTTACAAGTTCAATTCACACTCAAGGGAAAGTGATTATACAGAGGGATGACTCATGGAAGGTGAACTTAGAAGTCTGCCTACCACAGATACCAATTTGAAAACTGGTGTTCAAGGGATTCTACCTATTGCCAACCACTTTCCTTAAAAACTAAAACTAAAAACAAACACAAAGAAAAATACCTGATAAATGCATGTAATAAATGCCGGTTGTGATGGCTTATTTTATGAATTAACTTGACTGGGCTATAGAGTTCACCCAGATATTTGGTCAATCATTATTATAGGTGTTCTTCTGAGAGCGTTTTGGGGTAAATTTAACATTTACATTAATAGGCTGCTGAGAAAATAACAGATTTTCTTCCCTAATGTGAGTGAGCCTCATTCAATTAGTTCAATGCCCAAATAAAACAACAACCTCTACTAATAAGGGGGAATTCCTTCTTCCTGACAACGTCAGAGCTGGGCCACAGGTGTTTTGTTTTGTTTTGTTTTGTTGTCCCTGCCTTTCAACTGGAATTGAAACATGGACTCTTCTGAGTCTCAAGTCCGCTGGTCTTCAGGCTGAAACTACACCATCACAGTCTTCAGCTCGCTGGTTGCAAATCTTAGACCTCATCCGCCTCCACCACTGCATGAGCCTATTCCTTGTAATAAATCAAATCAATCTCAATCACTCAATCTCCACCCCCTTCCCTCTCAGTTCCACATCCTATTGGTTCTATTTCTCTGGAGAACTCGGACTAATAGACCTGATAAGTTGAACGTATTATATTAACTAATCATCAACTAAGTATCCTTTGAAAATCACTAATTACTAAAGAAGTATTATCACATAAATCCCATTATTTAGATGGAAAACTTCTTGTTGTTGCTTTTAAATGAACATCCTACCTTCTTTGTGGCTGTCTGTTTTAATAATATAACCAACCTGAAAATATAAGTTGACACAAATGCTTTAATTATAACAAGTGGAGCAGAGCTACCTTGGAAAACTGCAGAAGGCCTGTGGAATCTTGTTCTCTGCATAGCTGACTTTGAGCAGACACAGACTAATGGAATCTGACTTGTTTGACCAATATAACTTTTTGATGTTATAAGGGAAAAATACAGTCATTTTTTAAAAGAAAATCCAAAAGTTTTGTTCACCCTTAAATTTAAATGATGTTGTGCAAATTTACTTATACAATTATTGTTATTTTATTAAGGAGAAGCGAATTATTCAGATGACTGAGCATTTTTTTGGTGAAGGATAATGATGACTGTGAAGACACAGATGATCAGAATGATTAGAAATCTAGCCATAGGAATTGTCTTACTATAATGTGGTCTATCAATTCATTGGTTTTGCAATATCATAAATAGGATATACAAATTTAAATAAAATTTCTGTTAAAAGTAATATTTTATAAAAAAAATATATATATATATATACATGCCCTGGCCAGTTTAGCTCAGCGGTTGGAGCGTTGGCCTGCGGACCAGAGAGTCCCGGGTTCGGTTCCCTCTAGGGGCACATACCAAACATATATATATATATATATATATATATATATATATATATACATATATATATAGCTTTATTAATTAGAACTCTTACTAAAGCCCTCATCCAAAAAAAGTATTCAGAAAATGATACCCGAGCAAGCTTATTCATTGACACCAGAATGAGCTCATTCAACAAATATGCTGTTACTTCTAGAACTGGGAATAAAAGAGAAACAGAAGAGACACAATCTTTACCCTCATAGATTTTCCAGTCTAGTGTGAGAGGAAAAAAAAAATTACACAAAGAATTATATTCAAGTATGCTACCTCTTAGTATCCTATGGAATAACCGAGCAAACATACTTAACCTTAAAAATGGGTGATAGGCAAAGGAAGATTTCATAGCAGGGTAAAAGACAAAGAAGGGCTATTTAAAAAACTGAGCGCAGAGGAATCAAAGTATTAGAGTTATAGACTAGAAGGAGGTTTAATATGACAGAAGCATAGAGTCTGGCATATCTATAGTTAGAGCAGGGAATGCCAAGAAATGAAACTAGAGTTCATAGAGATCTCTACATAGAAAGAGTGTACGAAGCCCAAATCAAGGCCTTTGAAGTTTGTCTGAAAGAGTTGGCCATTGAAAACTCTTTAAAAACATCAAATTTAACAAAGTTAGGTAGTTATTTTAGACATGTTACTTTGGGTTGATTTTATTTTTTATGACAGCTTTATTGAGAAATAAATTACATATCATAAAATTCACTCTTTAAAATGTATTATTCATTCGTTTTTAGGAAATTCACAGAGTTGTTCAACTATCATCACTGTCTAATTCCTGAATATTTTTATCATCCTAAAACAGAAACTTCATGCTTATTAGCATTCACCCTGCATTCCTCCTTCTCTTCAGCTCTAACAACCACTAATCTATTTCTGTCTCTATGTACTTTCCCTTTCTGGACATTTCACACACATGGACTCATACAATATGTAGTTTGTTATGACTATTATTTCACTTAGCATCAGTTTTCAAGACTCATCTATGCTGCAGCATGTGTCAGTAGTTCATTCTTTTTTTTTTTGTCTGAATAATATATCATATCTGTTTATCCAGTCACCAGTTGGACAATTTAAATGTTTTCATTTTTTTGCTATTATAACAATGCCGTTATGAACAATCACACACAAGATTTTATATGGTCAAATGTTTTCATTTTTCTTGGGTATATACCTAGGAGTGGACTTGCTGGATTACATGGTAATTCTAGATTTAACAATCTGAGGAACAAACTGCTTCAAAGTGGCTACATTTTATAGTCTCATCAACAATGTATAAGAATTACTAAGTTCCATGACCTTGCCAACTTCATTATTGTAGGTCTTTTTAGCCCTGGCCGGTTTGGCTCAGCGGTTAGAGTGTCGGCCTGCGGTCCTGAGAGACCCGGTTCGGTTCCCGCTAGGGGCATGTACCTCGGTTGCAGTTTGTCCCCGGTCCTGGTAGGTTGTGCGAGTGGCAGCCACTCGATGTGTTCCTTTCACGTCGATGTTTCTCTCTCTCTCTCTCTGTTCCTCTCTCTCCCTCCCACTCTACCTGAACAAAAGATGGAAAAATGTCCTCCGGTGAGGATAAAAAATAAATAAATAAATAAATAAATAATAAAAAAAATCATTTACTAAAAAAAAATATATATATATATATATATATATATATATATATATATATTACCCATCTTAGGAGTGTGAAATGGTTTCTCGTTGTGGTTTGACTCGCATTTCCCTGATGACTAATGACACTGAGCATCTTTCAAGTTCCTGTTGATTCTTTCCATGTTTTCTTTGATAAATGTCTTTTAAAGTCTTTATCCATTTTTATTATTATTTTAAAAATATTTTTTTATCCTCACCTGAGAACATTTTTGCATTTATCTTGAGATAGAGCAGGAGGGAGAGAGGGAGGAAGAGAGAGAGAGAGAAACATTGATGTGAGAGAAGCACATCGAGTGGTTGCCACACACATGGGGGCAAACTGCAACCGAGATACATGTCCTTAGTGGGAACTGAACCCAGGTCTCTCTGGTCTCGGGCCAATGCTCTAACCGCAGAGCCAAACCATCCAGGGCTAAAGTCTTTGTCCATTTTTAAATTGTTACTTATCTTTGTATTGTATAGATGTATGAGGTCTTTACATATTCTGGATACGAGTCTCTTGTGTTTTTACTTTCTAGATTGTGTCCTTTAAAGTATACATTTTTAAAATTTTTATGAAGTCCAATTTATCTATATTTTCTTTTGTTATCTTATATAAGAAATTATTGCATATTCCAAGGTCACAAAGATATTTATTCTATGCTTTATTCTAAGAATGTTATAGTATTAGCTTTTTCATTTTGATTGTTTATCCACTTTGAATTGATTTTTAATATGGAGAGATTTAGGGGTCTAACTTCTTTTGTTTGGCATGTGGCTATACAGTTGTGCTTGCACCATTTGTTAAAAAAAAACATTTTCCCCCCATTAAATGATTTGGGAACCCTTGTTGAAATCATTTAGCATATTGTATTCTATTTCTGGAATCTCAATTATATTCTATCACTACAGTGTTTTGATTGTAATATGTTTTTAAATAAGGAAGTGTAAGTCCTTCAACTTTGTCCTTTTCTTTCAAGATTGTTTTGGCTATTAGTATCAACATGTCAATTTCTGCAAGAAAAATAAACTGAAATCTTATATAAGGATTGTGATAAATCTGTCCATCAGTCTGGGAGGTATTGCTCTCTTAACAATATTAAGTCTTCCAATCAATGAACATGATATATTTTTTCATTTATTTAGGGCTTTGTTTATTGTTTGTTTTTTTGTTTTTTTTTTTCAGTGATGTTTTATAGTTTTGAGTCTATAGGTCTTACATTTCTTTTGTTAAATACATCCCTAAGTTTTTATTCATTTGGATGTTATGGTAAGCAGAATTGTTTTGTTAATACTTTCAAATTGTTCACTGTTACAATATTGAAATACAATTGATTTATCTATATTGATCTTGTATCCTAGAACCTTGCTAAACTCATTTATTAGTTCTAAAAGGTTTTTTTTGTGGATTACCCTGGATTTTAGATATATAAATCATGCCATTAATGATGTATAAATAGAGTTGGTTTTACTGCTTCTTTCTTATCTTGATGCTGCTTATTTTTTCTTCTTGACTAATTGCCATGGCTAGAACATCTTGTATAATATTTAAAAAAAAGTAAAAAGAATGGACATCCTTTTTTTGTCTTGATCTTAGAGGAAAAATATTTGTCCTTTTACACGAAGCATAATGCTATCTGTGGGTTTTTCATAGATAGCCTTATAAAATTCTGGAAGTTCCCTTCGATTTTACTTTGTCAAATATTTTTTATTATGAAAGGATGTTGGATTTTAAAACTTTTATTTATTGATTGATTTTAGAGAGAGAGAAAGAAACGTCTACTTGTCATTCTACATATTTATTGGTTGATTTTTGTATGTGCCCTGACCTTCCCACAACCTTGGTGTATTGGGACAATGTTCTAACCAACTGAGCTACATGGCCAAGGCCAAACCGATGTTGGATTTTGTTAAGAGCTTTCTTTGCATCAATTGAGATGTCCATGTAGTATTGTCCATCCCTTATTCTGTTAATATGGGTTGCATTGATTGATTTTTATATGCTAAGCCAGTCCATCATTCCAAGGGATATATACCTCTTCGTTATGCTATATAATCCTTTTTATTTGTTGTTGGATTCAGTATGCTAGTATTTTGTTAAGGATTTCCACATCTATGTTCATAAAGAATATTAGTATGCCATTTTATTTTCTGCCTAGTTTTGGTATCAGGGTAACCCTGACCTCATAGAGTGAATTGTTTGAAGGGTGAAGAATGGATTGAATAGACAGTGCTACACAGATGAACGAAGGAGCTGTTGCAACAACTCAGGTGGACCTGATTAATATATGATTTAAAGTAATGATAACAAGAGTAGAAATGTGTAAAGATGTCAACATTCAATATCAGACCAAAAATGCTGAATTTTTTTCTTGGAAATCAAGGGAGTGCTACACATGTAAGATATAGTATCTCTGAACAAAACAAACTGCTAATCTTACATAGGCTTTGGAAAGTTAAAATGAAACAAAAAATATTTATGACTTGGCAAACTTTCAGGAGGAGGGTATGTGGACAGCGGCATGGTAATTGGCTACTACTCCCTGGCTGGCTTTCAGAAGCAAGGTTATTGATATGAAGCTGTAATTTATCAATAGGCATGAGTTTAAATTTATTAGCCTGAGTTTAAAACCGATTCCAATAATTACATAATATGATAGACAAACGCAAATAGGAGTATTATTCTGAGAGAGAAATGAACAAATTAAAAGTGAATTCAGGGTCTATCTGACTTGATGAGACATTTAAGGAGAAGAATATATTCAAAATGCTGCCTGATGTATTTCCAACTTTGTAGGAAAGAAACTGGTATGTAGCAGGCACTTCATGAATATTTTCCAATAAGAAAAAACATTCCCATTAGTACAGAATACACCAATAAAATGGTAAAATCTGGATATATTCAATTTCAGGTATGTACAAGATATCCAAAAATAATAGTTTTGAATTAAGACAGATATTTATTTGAATGTTCTTCAAAACACAGGATTAGGTGAAATAGCCCACAGACGTTATGAGAAGAACAAACTCTACTAGGACAGACAGCTGTCAATCTCTAACATTTAAGAAACCAGAGCAGCTATGGAATCTGCAAAGGAGACAAACAATAAAAGACCTAAAATAAGGAGAGGAATGTGGAAGCTAGGGGAATTACTTTTCTTTGATGTTTTCCTCCTGAGGGAGGAGGAAGTTAACCTGGTTAAATGGCCTCTGTAAGGTGAGCAAGAAAAGAAAAAGGTAGTGATCTGATGCAAGGTACCCATCAGATAAAGCAATAATCAAGTCACCGGTGCCCTTGACAAGAGCACGTTCAGGAGAGGGGTGAACGCCGAGTGGAAGGGTCTCGGGTGAGGAGAGTAAATAGAAGGTTTAGCTGCGAAGGAGAAGAGCAGGTAAGTGGCATCTGGAAGCAGGCTTTGGGTTGAGAAAAGGGGTTCATTTTTATTTTTTAAGTTAAGGGAAACTAGAGCACATCAAATGCGAATTGGGGAGAAAAACAAATGTAGAAATTTATAAAACAGAAAAGATAAAGGATAATAAAAATGTTAAAATATACGAAGTGCGATTTGATGATTTGCTCTGACTCTCAAAACCCTTGGAGCTCTAAATGTCTAAGATTATATGAAGTATCTACATAAATTACGATATTTTATGAGGATTTTATTGTTAGTCATCTTTTTGCATATAATACATAGATATAATATATGACAAAATTAATAAAGTCTTTTTTTTTATATTTAATGGAGGACATAAAACAGAGTAAAGAAAATGACTCTACTTTTTAATTTTTTCACAAACTGTATATTGAGTCTTTAAATTTATCAAAAAGTTGCAGCAATTATTTAAAGAACAGCATATACCCTTTCCCTACATGTATCAATTGCTAATATTTTACCAGTTTTTGTTGTTTTTTATCCTCACCCAAGATTTTTCAATATTTTGTTCAGATAGAGTGGGAGGGAGAGAGAGAGAGAGAGAGAGAGAGAGAGAGAGAGAGAGAGAAACATCGACGTGAAAGGGACACATCGAGTAGTTGCCACCTGCACGACCAACCAGGGCTAGGGACAAACTACAACTGAGGTACGTGCCCTTAGCGAGAACCAAACCCAGGTCTCCCCGGGACCACAGGCTGACGCTCTAACCGCTGAGCCAAACCGGCCAGGGCTATTTTACCAGTTTTATCTCTCATCCTTCTCAGTCCCACTCTCTTCTCTCTTTCTCAATCTCTCTGAAGACTTTCTTCCCTTCCTCTCTTCCTCCTTCTCCCCACATCTCTCGCATTGTTTAATGAACTGTTTTAGTATTAGTTGCAAATATTGTGATACCTCATCTTTAATTAATACACAAAACATCCATCATTTATGAATAGGAACATTGTCTTACATAACCATACTAATATTGTCATAGAATGGACTTTTAACAGTAGTACAATATTATCTAATACACAATCTATATTAAATTCTACCCACTACCAATTATTCCAATAATGTCTTATAAACTGTCTTAGACTCAGAGGCAATAAGGTTTGCATACCTCATGTACTTGTCCTATATTCTTTAGTTTTCTTTAAACTATAAACTTCCCACAGTCATTTTTTTTGTACTACAGAATATTGATATTTTTGAAGAGTCTATTCTGGATTACTTTACAGAATGTGTCTTAATTTGGGTTTTCTAATTGTTTCTTTCTTTTTTTTTCCTTTTCATGATTAAACTCAGGTTATACAATTTAGGGAGAAGTACTACCTGAGTGATTAGTTCATCATGTTGTAAAGTACATGATGTCAATTCATATTATAGATGGCATAACATTTAGTCACTTGATTACAATGGTCTTCACATGATTTATCTATTGAAAGGTACTTTTTACCTTTGTAATTCATAAATAATTTGTGAAATGATGCCCTGAGCCTGCAAGAATATTCTGTTTTTCAAAGCTATTTTTCCCAGTGTTGTTATCTACTGAAGACTTTTTCCTGAATATGTTATTGCTTTGGTGGTTGTGAAATGATGTGCTATATCTATAATTTCTTCTATATTAAATAGCTTATTTGGCCTTATTTTGGTAAATAAAAGTTACCTTTATATCCCACTTAATTTTTATTTTTAAAAAATTAGTAGTATGTGTTTAATGGATTGATTATTAATTCAATATTATAATCTATTTCTATTATTATTTATTTGGGTGTTTAGCTAATGCCCTAAATTTGGCCAGTGAGAATCCTTTTAACATCTTTTATCAATTTATTCCTATCAGTACATTAGTATTTTCTTACATAATTATAAAATTACATTCATACACGTTTAAAATTGTGTGTGTGTTTGTGTGTCTGTGTGTATATATAATGCATATATAAAATTATGGCTTTATTCTGTCTGTAATTTAAAATTTAAAAACTAGAAGGTCTTCTTCATCTTCCATGTCTTATGGTATCTTCCTTTTCCAAAGTAAGAAACTTAATTCCCTATAATATCGTCATATTAAGTCATTTGCTCAATTATATTATACAAGTGAAATAGTTTCAGACTTACTGCAGTAATGCTACTAAAACAATATATTCAAGTAATATCCAAAATTTATTTTGGTTCTTAAAATATATTCTATTTATTGATAGAAATAGAAACTGAATAATTCACTCATTCTTTAAAAAACAAGCCTATTGATAGATATTTTTATTAAAATAAACCCTGTAATAGCATTGATTACAAATGGAGTTATAATGACATATGAATGAAGAGAAGGCCAACTAAAATGTAAACTAATAGTATAGCATTTATTTATTTTTAATGTTTTTTTCTTTATTGATTTTAGAGAGAGAGGAAGGGAGAGGGAGAGAGAGAGAGAGAGAGAGAGAGAGAGAGAGAGAGAGAAACATCAATGAGAGAGAGCATCAATTGGCCACCTCCTGCATGCCCCATACTGGGGATCAGGCCCACAACCTGGGCATGGGTCCTGACTAGAAATCGAACCAGCAAACTCTTGGTGCATGGGTTGATGCTCAACCACTGGCTGGGCTAGTGTTCCCTTTCTTACTTTTATTTTGTGATTATCACATTGGAAAATAACTTACTTGAAAGAATTGCTTTGAAGTTAAACCGATGGCAATTTGGGGCAAAAAGGCAAAAGATTGGAATTTCCTCTTCTAAGTTTATTAAAATGCCACCCAGTATTAGGCCTTGCATGGAGGGAGAACGGGATTACTGGTGCTCATTAAAAATAATAATGTTCACTTCTGAATGGTTTCCAGAGATGTATATTTTGGGGAAAAAAGCCATCTGTGCTCTCAAAGGTATGGATAAAAAGGGATGAGCCCATTTAACGGGCTTCATTTTACATTCTATGTCTTTATTATTTCAAAATGACACCTTTGCAGTTTAGAGGGACTAGCAGGCGCTTTTATCACTAAAATTGAATAAAATTCCAAGCTGTGTCAAAGACATTGTTTGAATTCACTTAAAAGTGTTTTATGTCACTGCTCACCAACTCCCCTTCTCTAGTCATAATCTGCCTGTGGCAAACTGTTTCTCTCCCAGACTGAAAAGATTACTCCCACTGATACTACTCTGACAGTGTGAATATTGACTTGCACTTAGAAAGGTCAGACAGTTCCACTAGTTAATAGGAGTGAGAAGAGCAGTTCCAACAAGTCTCTTTGAAAGCAAGTTAACCTTCAAATTGCAAAGCCTGCTGCTCTGTGGAGCCAATTTTGGCAACTAACAAAATACTTGCTTCTCCGCTTTCCAAAAATACCAACGGGAGCCTGGAAGTTAACATTACAAAAGGGAAACAAGCCTGTGAGGCAGCAGACAAGCATCCATGGGAACACCATCCCGAACGTACCTTGTTATTTTTTATTTTTTATTTTAAAAGAGAGTTGAATGCTGTGGAGTAATTCTCTGGGCCTTTAACTTTCCTCGGTGTATAATAGCTTTTTTGACTTTAAAGAGCCATGTGCTGTAAGATGATAAGACACCACATATATTTTTCTCAGCATCGTCCTGACACAAGATCAAGAAAAAGGTTTCATCCCGGTGGAGCACGGCATCTCCTTACCGATCCTTTGAAAAGTCCTTTGCCTCCTGTTATTGTCTCATGACTGAGGGTTCAGGAAAGGCTAACATAATTTAAAGTCTGGGAAAGAGGCCTATCTGTTAATAGCAGTGTCCTAATGTACAATGCAAGAAGGATGGGAGTGAGAAGACAGGGCTGAGGACGAGAATGGAACTCCACTTTTCATCCTGATAGAAAGTAAAACCAATATTTTTAATTTTTAATACGACACATTTATATTGCGGGACCAGCGGCAGGAAGAATGTACTGCATATAAATGAAGATGAGTCCCCGGTTTGTCTTGAGCGGAGGGAGACAGGAGACACAATGATGAAGAGGGCCTTTTACAAGTAATAAGTAGAAAGAAGAATAAGTCCGGGGTGCCTGGAACAGCAAAGCTTTCATGATTCCAGGGCATATTTTAGCAATGGCGTTGGGGCTTTCACCGTTTTAAGTTTGGCATCAGCGAGATTTTAGATTGTGCTAAAATCATCCTTAATGTCCTTTCTGCCTCATCAGTGGGGGCCCATTCGAGGAACAAAGTGCCAATCAGGGGCTCTTGTTCCTCTTTAGCTTGGAGATATTGCTGCGGAGGTTTCTGTGAGAGCATGATCTCTCCGCTTGAGATGCCCTTTATTATGACTATAGTTAAAGGTCTGCTGACTTAGCCATTATAAACCCCTAATGTTCTCCGCTACAAAAATTTGCTCTAAAATAAAGCTTAGCATACTAAGTTGGAGCCCAGGAGAGCCGTGATTTTGATAAATTTGAAAGGAATAAAACAATCATTTGAGTTAAAAGGAGAGGAACAAAAATATAAATACCACAGCTATGTGAGTTATGCGAGTCGCTGCTCTGGTATCTCCGGCATTAGCATCATTAATTAAAATGAAGCTGGAAAGTAATTAGCTCATAATGTGCACACATCATTTATGTAAGCTTGAAATATAAAAAATGTAATTAAGAAAAAGAAAAATGGGTTATAGACAGGATTGTTTTCTTGACTGAGAAAACTGAATTTTCAACTCAAATATTTTCTGAAAATACAAAACTGGCATTGCTATAACAGAATCTTTGCAGTCATTTAGTCAAGGAGTCAGATACTCCTCATGCTTCAGCCTTTCCTGGTAAGTTTCTTAGCCATCTTTAAGTGCTTCACTGAGGTGAGCCGAAAATACAAATTTGTAAAAAATATATCAGCAACCCTGAGACACAGTGTTACAGAGTAAGTAGCAGGAAGTGGATCTCAACATTTTTTATTTTTTATTTTGAAGACTCTTTAATAAAGAGTCTTTTTAAAAGACTCTTTAAAATGTATACTTTTAAAATGTATACTTTTAAAATGTATACATTTAAAATGTATACTTTTAATGCCTTATTTAAAATGTATACTTTTAATGCCTTATTTTTCAGAAAAAAACTTATTTTGTCTAGTTATAGAGTTTTTCAAAAAAAAAATTTTAAAAATTAAAACATGTTAATAATAAGTTTCCAGCACATCAACTTTTCTTCAGATAATGATTATAAACTTAGCACAAACTTAAACAAAAATAGTTTACCTTAAGGCTCTGGAGAATGAAAAATGACTGGCAGATTCTGGAGGTGCATTGCTCTTAGAAGAAGGGATCTCCATAGGATGAGATGGCAATTTGTACAGGAATTTATAAAGGCACAAACAAGGTGGTATCTTAGGAAGTGGAAGGGTGTCTCTTTTCAGATAGTGTGGTTAGGAGAGGCCATTCTGAGTAATCATATTGGAACTAAGGGATAATGGATATGAATTAGCCAACTCATACAATTTGTGGGGAGGAAAATGGAGTCAGGAAGAAGTATGTGTGTCAGGTACTAGGGCAAAGCTTGGACCATTCCAAAGCAGAATGGAGGCCCATGGAGCTGGAGACCTGTAATAAAGAAGTAGATTTCTAAGAAATGAAGTTTGAGAAGAAGGCAGGAGCCAGATCTGACATCAAAAATAAAAGTACCTAAGACACTTTATGCCTGGGATTGCATATGGAAAAACAAACAAGGTATGATTCTTAGTTAGCCTAAAGAATCTCCCAATCTGATGGCCAAAGTTTCAGGGTTTGCTGCCAAAGTAAGTTTTTGCAAATGGATCCTTGTCCTGTCTTTATTCAGTCATCCCCAGGTCATAGTCAGGCAGACAATGTCCTCAAAAAACGTTTTTTGGATGGATGGATGGATGGATGGATGGATGGATAACACACTGAGAAAGTCCAGTTAGCTGGTCAACCTAAAAAGTGATATTTTCTTGGCACTGTCATCACATACAGGCTCTGAAACTGAGATACATTTTGATGGTTAAAAACTCAGATAAAATTTTATAAACCTCTGCCTGTCTCCAAGTTGGCTTCTGAGCAGTATATGGTTTTGGGCAGATTTATAACCTCTGTTTCCTCATCTTTAAAAATACCCATAATCATCATACTCACTGCCTAGTGACTATATATATATATCATAAATTATATATATATATATATATATATATATATATATATATATCATAATGTTTTCAACTTTCTTGAACAAAATTGAGTAATCTCTGGAGTAGGAGTGGTACAAAGCATCCAGGAAGATACAATCTGGTTGCCATAGAGAATATTGTGGGGAAAGGAATTTCCTGGTTGCTAGAAAAAGTCTCTTCTGGAATTATAGCTCAAAATTTGTCCCTGGCTTTATTGGATCATCATCCCTCTCTTTTCACTGACTTTATATAAAACATGTTCAAGTTTCTCACATTTAAAAAAAGCATCTTACATTAACCCTACCTTTCCCAAGTACCTATTGTACACTTTTCATGCTCTGTTTTCTAGTCAAGCCTCTAGATAATAAGCTGTACTCATTATGTCCACTTCCATTCATTTTTCAGTCACTAAAATATGGCTTCTGTCACTATTATTTTTCTATAACTATTTTCTCTAAGAGTTCCCATGATACAATTATTACTAAACCAACTACATGTTTTTTTTCTCAATTATACCTAAATTTTTGTAGCTTTTTTTTTCTAACCACTGTACCTTTCTTAAAATTAGCTGACCATTTTCTATCATGCAAATTGCTCCTGATTCACTTATAATTCTTTCCACAAGCATTCCTTAAATAATATTCCCATTTGTACCCCCAGGCCCTTAATCAAACTATCAATACATATGTAAAATATGAAAGAGAAACATCGATCGATTGGCTGCCTCGTGCATGCCCCCCACTGGGGATCAAGCCTACAACCCTGGCATGTGCCAGGATTTGAACCAGGATCTCTCAGTCCATGGGGCAATGGTCAACCCACTGAACCACACCAGCCAGGCACATAATGTAATTTTCTTAGGCAATATTTTAAAATTCCATAATATTAACTACCACGTGCCTTCAGATAACTCATTCATTTATATCTAGCACCTATAACAGTTCTTAGCATTGGGGAAGCATTTAATTAATATGTTTTAAATAAATAGATGGACAGATGGATGGATCTACATGTAAAGTCACAATCCAGAAACCTTTGGGATGAATGTGAACCACACAGGCATTTTGGGGGATTACATAATTAAAAATATATTATATAGTGGTATTTTGAATTTTTAAAACCCAGGTTATATTTTGTCTTGAAAAATGGAAAGCAACACTGACCCTACATGCTAGCACAGTCACAATCAGTTGGAGCGGAATCATTTCTGTGCCCTGTAGAGGAACATGTGTTGTCCAGTTTGGTGCAGTCAGACCAAGTCTATCTCCCTCACTTATGTTACCTTCCTGGACCCAGTAAGCATTCAGTTCGATGCTTCAAACAACGCAGACTGCAGATATATACATTTAATATCATCCAGACTATCTTAATTACTTCTCTTGCGGTTTTCTCACCAATGTCCTCCATACCTCTCTACCAAATTTCAGTGAAGAAAGATACTGTCTAGGTTACTTATTCCAGAAAACAGAGGCCTTGGATTTTGTTCTTATTTATTTACTGCAGATCTTATCAACCCTACAAGTCGACATATATCACAACTACCTATCTAATTTATCTTCTCTCAAATTTAAGTAAATATCACCTTTCCCCTACAAATGTTGTGTAGGCTTCTAACTGCTCTTCTGGCTTGTTCTTATCTCCTCTCTATTCAATCATCTGAAAACCTCCTGTGCCTCTTTCAAGTCTCAGCTCTAGTCCTATGCTCTCTGAGAAGCTTATCTGACTTAAGAGGAAATTTATTTCTCCTTGTATCTAATATATTACGATTAATAATATATTATTAGAAAAAAATGATAATAATAATTACAGCCAAAATACATTAAGAACTTTATAAAGAATAGGCACTGATCTAATAACTTAATATATATCCTCATCTTATCTAGCAATATTATGAGTTAGGTAAGATTATTACCAATATATTGAGCTAAAGACGCAAAGGTACAGACAGATGTTTTAATCTGACAAAGGCAGGGTTGGGGCATGATTTCAGCTGTTCTGATTCCACAGCACATCGTCCCTTCTAAACCATGTGTGATTGTTTAGCTACTCAACAGCACCAATTTATTTCAGGACTTTGACAATAGTTTTGTAGTTTTTGTAATCTGTGTGCTTTACATAGTGATTGATACCCAAAAGAAGGTCAAAGAAGTTTTGTTGAATAATTGAATGAATGACATGGCTGATTGAACTGGTAAGATTGTGCAACAATGTATCTTCTTTTTGTTGTCCTAGACTCCCCATTGAAAGGCACTTAAAAGGGGGAAATTTTTGTTTTGTTTTAAGGCTGTCCAAAATAGGTGAAGTCTATTCGTCCTAGATATTAAACATGCTGTAGCACAATTATGATGAAGGCATTTGCGTTTAGGCATCAATGCTATAGGCCGTTGTCCTTCAACTTGGTGTTAGGGCAGCTCAGGCTCTGATGACCTAGCTGATTGCTTAGCCACAGTTTGTGATTTTTTTTTTTTTTTTTTTTGGTGTAAGAATTAAGCCATATAGAGTAAAAATAATCTGTTTCTGACTTCTTATCAGTAACTGGAAAATTTGCTTTGAGTAGACGTATTTTATGGACTAGGAGATCTAGGAACAATAGAGAAATGCACATAGCCAGGAAAAAGCAGATGTCTTTTTGGAAAGAGTCAAGTTATGCTAAAGACAACAACAGAATAACAACATCATACATTTTAAAATGTTGTAGGTTGAGCAGAAATGTAGATAAGCAGTTTGAATCTGCTGCTTAAGGGACTGAATTGAAGAGGGATGAGGTCATAGGGTTAAATAGCTTTGAGAACATGGAAGGTCAAGGCAATAGTGGTAGATATAAATTATGAGGATAGCGCATTTCCTGCCTTCTACAACATCCTTGACATTGAACATGCTATTTCCTTAAAATATCTGCTGTCTAATATGTAAATTTTTAAGTAACTGGATCCATTTCTGTTGTTGTCATTAATGAAATTATAGCTAATTTTATTTTAGCTAAGGATAAATACTAATTACTATACCTCTTTATCTACCTTGGTGCTTAGCCTAGTACACTTACGTATCTTTGAGAATTAAAGTGAACTATGCATCAACCAACTAAGAAGGAAGCATTTTCAGCCCAGAGAGATTCAGTATATTCAAGTTCTCAACCTGATAATCTATAATTTAGGATGTATCTGTCTTTGGGATTTTACTTTCCTTTTGATCTTGTAACTTTGAAGGAGGAATTTAATGATTCTAAATAACTCTAGTTGACTAACAGTATTTGAAATAAATTTGATTTGAGAAAAGCATTGGTTAAGCCCTATATTTTTTTATTTCCTAGACAAATATGTATTTAGACTGTCAAACCAAACTAATAATTTTCCTTAAAATTTGTATTAATTTCTCACAGAAGGACAAGAGAGGTAATCTTTGTTTATAGAACTTCTTTTGTGTTGGTGGAAAGATTCGTCTCAAAATGCAGTTTCTGTCAGACATGTCATTAAAATGGAGCACTTCACAGTTCTTTTTGTTAAATTTTAACATTATAATATGTGATGTTTTAAGTTTTCTTAATGACAATGTAAGTTTGTAACACATTATTGCCATTAAGAAAATAAATCGCCTTAGGAAGTTCACAACACATTTTGAAAATATAGATGTTATGATTCACATATACTCTGGCTTAACCTTTAGAGTTGCACAATTGAATTCCAAAAATAGTTTATTCATCTTCATTAAAACACTAATCCCATAGGAAGAAAAAAGTTTAAAAAGACAGTATTTAATTAAAAAGATAGCTCATTTGGATGATCACAGAATTGATTTTAATTTTTTTTTATCCTCACCCAAGGGCATTTTTCCATTTATCTTGAGATAGAGCGGGAGGGAGAGAGGGAAGAAGAGAGAGAAACATCGTTGCGAGAGACACACATCGAGTGGTTGCCACCCACATGACCCCAACCGGGGCTGGGGACAAACTGCAACCAAGGTACGTGCCCTTAATGGGAACCAAACCCGGGCCTCTCTGGTCTGCATGCCAACTCTCTAACCGCTGTGCCAAACTGGCCGGGGGAACAAAGTTGATTTTAAAGGGATTTCCTCACTTTACAAATGAGGAAAAACTGAGACCCAGGTGATGCGCCCAAACTCATAACATTAACTGGTGCCAGATAAATGGCTTAAGAACTGACCTGTAATTTTCTTCTCCCTGATTGCTAACTACTACTGAACTAACCATCTTACAAAAAAGTAACCAACTATTAAAAGGAAGGAAAAAATGATGTGCCACCTGTTTTCAGGCATTGGAATGCAGGCAGCAGAACACAACTGTCCCTGAGAGAAGGGGACTTGAAGGTGGATACTCCCATAGCGCAGGCTGTATTTCCGGAAGAGGTGGGAGGTACAGTATGGGAACAAGAGAAATCCATGCAGGGTGGTCTCTGATGAATCTTTGGTTATGGACTGGGCTATGAACACATAGGGTGAGACTCTACAATGATTATGAGGAGGTAGATGCTGCAGAGTTGAGAACAGACAAGATTCTAGAGGTCAACCAAACATTGCTGGCAGATGTTGGAATTCTGACTCAGAGAGAGTAGAACTTCAGGGATACTTTGTTGTTTTTGGATATATTCATAGGTTTATTTACTTTTTATTTTTACAAATTGTAGGTTCATTTGCAGTTGTAAAATATAATACAAAAAGATTTCAGAAACTCTTTACCACTTTCCCTGTTGGTTAAAATTATAAAGCAATATCACGACCAAGGACTTGACAGGGATTCAATCCACACACCTTACTCAGATTTCACGAGTTTGCAATGAACTCATTTGCGTGTGTGCATTTTAGTTCTATGCAGTTTCATCACATATAGCATTTTTTGTTTAACCATTCACCTATTGAAGGACAGTTGCTACTGGACATACAGGCACCAGGGGTAGGGTAAAGAATGCCAACCAGCCATGATTCCAGGTGTCTTATTTAGTCCCGTTGCTGCCACGTGAGGGTGGAAGTTCAGATAACTGTTGGACCCCACTGACATTACCTTTGTGAGTGAACTGGGACACAACCTGCTTCCTCAAAGTGGAGGCTGGAAGATTAGCTCCCTGCTCAACTTTGCAAATACCACATTGGCAGAGAAACAGGAGCACTGCCTGCTTCTTACAGGAGGATGAATGGAAAATAAGCCCCTGCTGCCCACTAAAATTGTGCTGAGTGTGGAGGGAAAATTCTGCCCTTCTGGGTATTGCAGCTAGAGGTCTAGGTTGTTGAAAAGAATTACTGGACTTCTGAAGAATTACTGGTTAATTACTGGAATTACTTAACCAAGGTGGAGTAAACTCATTTCTTCTAGGACCTCTTCTGACAACTTAAAAATCCTTGCAGAACAGAGCAAATAACTATAGTCAAAAGGTGAAAAGTGAAAGGACACGATGGCCTCCCAGGACCTCAGCATTTTAAGATCAGCATGATGGCACATGCTCTGGGTCTCCTTGCTGCCTCTCAAACATCTTGGACTGGGGGAGGAGAAGTCTCTATCCTGAACTGCTAATAGGAACAAAAAACAAATAAAATCACTCCAAGGAAGACCTCTTCCCCCTTAGCCAAAGGACAAGGACAACAGAAAACCTTTCTGGAAAAGCCCATCCTACTCCAGCCAAAAAAGGGGTGGGTGCATAAAAAGTCTGAACAAATTAGCAACTCGCTGAAATTGATTGACATTTACGAAACTTATACCTCCAGAGAACACACATAGAACATTCAGCACGAGAGAACATGTGCCAGGCCAATGATTGGTTTAAATACAATTCAAGGGTTAAATCCTATAAGGTATTCTTCCCCACCACAACAAAATTGTATTAGCAAATAGTAACAAAGAGGTATTTTGAAATGAAAAGACATATTTCCAAATAACCTATAGATCAAGGAAGAAACCCTAAGGTAAATCTGAAAATATTTAGAAAAGAATGATGTAATGCCAAGCTTCCAAAAACTTTACCAGAAAACAGAAGAGAACTGATTGCTTCACATTTTATTTTATGAGACCAAAATAATCCTATAGCAGTGCCTGACAAAGAGATTAAAGGAAAACAAATGATTGACCAATACCCCTAATAAGAATAGGCACCTAAATCTTCAATAAAATATTAACAAATCAGATCTAGAAATAGATGGAAAGAATACTCTATTTATAAACATGTAACCATGTCTTCTGGATTACAATGTTGATTCAATATTTGAAAAATCAATCATTGCAATTCACTATATTAACAGTAAAAGAGAAATCATATTATCATACAAGAATGTTCATTCTCACTATTTATTCCATATTGAACTGGAGTATTAGCCAGTTGGATAAGGCAAGAAAAATTTACATTTGTAAAAATTAGAAAGACTGAAAATGATCTTCATTCAAAATTAAACTACTGTTTTTTTAAATGAATAAGTTAAAAATGCAAGCCAAAGAGTAGAAGATAAACATATAAATTATTATATATGTACATGTTAGTGGCAGAAAAATGGCACCAGGTATTAACCTTGATTCAGCAACTTCAGTTCTTGAGTTCTGGCTAAGAGGAGAATTCAAAGCTAGGACTTAAATTACAAGAGAAAGTTTATTTAGAAAGTCATAGCAAAAGAAGGGCCCTTGGGAAGAGAAAGAGAGAGAACAGAGGAGGGGGGTAGGGGGAAAAAGGGGAGAGGGAGGGGAGGATGGGGAGAGAGAGAGAGAGAGAGAAAGACACTCCCTGAGAAATTAAAGAAAGAGAAGAAGTTCCCATAAAGAGCGCCACGTGCTGGACCCTCAATGCTGAGGGCTTTTATCTGAGGTTGCAGGAGAGGATCTCAATAGAATATTCATCAGCTTTCCCAGTATGTCTTTTCAGGGTTCTGGTCACCACTGGTTGGTGGACACCAGGGGACGGGGTCATTAGTCACTGCAGCTGGTCCTGATGTCAGCCATGGCCTGGCTCTACCTGGTTTTGCTGCTTTTCTGGGCCTGGAGCTTAAACACAGCTGAAGCCTAGATGTCATTTCCAGGGGTTAATGCTTAAGGGAGTGGTCTTCGAGGGCTTGTAGTTTTTCCAGCTGCTAGGGACCCAAGGCTCTCTGCCCTGGTGACCCTCTGCCCCTGGCCCATCTTTCCTGCTCTGCTCATGCCTGTCTAAGTACTGACTACATAAACACACACACACACACACACACACACACACACACACACACACAAAAGACTGTCCCCCAAATTTGTAAGGAACATTGAAAATTTGAATAATAAAAAGACAAATAACCAAATAAAATGATGGGCAAAATATTTGAAAACACATTTCATTAACATCATTAAGCATATGCAAATATGCTCAACTTTAGTCATCAAAGAAATGTAAATTAAATTCATAATGAGACTATTTTTGACACTCACTAGAATGACTAAATTTTAAATTAATGGCAATTATTTTATAATTTAATGGTAATTTATAATTAAGTGCTGACAAGGCTGTGGTAACTCTGGAAGATTCATTGATACTACAAAGTATTGTAGTAGTTTTAATTCTAATTTAATTTTCACAAGAGCAATTAAAATATAAATTCAAAACAGAAGAACCAACTAGAACCGATCCTAATTCCCATGAGCAGGAGAATGAAAAACAAGCTGCAGTATAATCTTACAGTGGTCTGCCACCCAGCAATAAGGGACAGACTACGAATACATGCAGTGAAAAGGATGAATGCCATCTCAAATACAGTATACTGTGTTAAAGAAGCCACAGACAGAAGAGTACAAATGATATTTTTCATTATATTAAATTCTGGAACAATCGAAATTAGCCAGTAGCGATAGAGCAGGTAAGTGGTTGCATCAGGGAGGCGAGGAGATGGGTAAGGACATAGGACTATAGAGAGAAAACAGAAGCTCTGTGCCTCTGCAAGGAAGGCAAGGAACAGACGGGCAAACCTCGGAGGGGTGGGGGCAGGAAGCCACTAACCAAAGACCTTACACACATATATGCGCAGCCCATGGACACAGATGAGAGTGTGGTGAAGACCTGGGGTGCGGTAGGGCTGGGTGGAGGAGGGCAGTGGGGGAGAACATGAGGGACATCGGAAATACTATCAACAATAAAAAACTATTTTAAAAAAAGAAGCTCTGTGAAATGACGGAAATGTTCATTTCTTGATTGTGTGCTGGCTACATGGGTGTACCCATTTGCCCAAATTTCTCAAACTGTATATTTATAATGTATGCCTTTTATGGATGTTAGAGTCCGGTAAATTTCATTAAAACAAACAAAACAAAACTAACTTACTCTAATACTATTGCCTCTGGAAAAAAAAGATGATCTCTGGCCTAGCTTTTATAACTTGCAAAATTTTAGAATTAGAGGAATTCTTGCATACTCTGGCATCCTTGATTTTTAATACACAAAAAAAGGGCAAGTAACTCCTTAAAAAGGTTAACATCACCTCTCTATTCAGAATTTTTAACAGGGTAGGGGCTAAAATCCAGCTTCTTTAATCATCATTCATGTGTCATCTCAATAATATGATGCGGTGCTCTAACAAATTAAGAATATAGAATGCTTCATTACCAAAATTTTTACTATGATAGGTATTTATGTACTAAAAGGAAAAGGACTTATTGTGGGTAGGTCTGTCTCCCCTGTTGAAGAAACATTAAGCAACATTTTTGTTGTTTTCTAATCATATTTAGAAAGCTGCCAATTTTGTTAAAGCTAAGAAAATTCCCATGGCGAACAAAATTAATTCTACCTCAAGTATGCAGTATTAGCTCCCGATTTGGCCCACTTTCTGACTTCCCTGTGCCAAGGGTGATCCAGGAAGGAAGTGCCCAAGTCACTCTGTCTCATTCTCATAAAATTGGACCTTTATCTTTCCTGCTATGAACAAAGAAGACACAGGCCTCAAAGATATACACTATGAGGCAAAAATGACTGAGTGGATGGAGAAGATGGGTTTTAAGTACTTTCTACATAGATGTTACTTCATTTATAAACCATCAGAAACTGTTATCATTGCCCTAAGGAGAACTCTTTGGTTTCTTTTTATACCTTTGATGTTATCTTCTATTTTTTTTTATATGATATTCAGTTATTCAATCCATCAACTATATTGTCAGCTAGTTCTTTCTAATTGACAACTTTCTCTTTGGACTTTCTGCTTTCAATATTTCCCCTTTCCTGTTTCCCCTACCTGGTGCTAGTATAATGTGTGTTAAAAACCTAATCTAGTCCTGGCCGGTTTGGCTCGGCGGTTGGAGCGTCGGCCTGCAGACTGGAGAGACCTGGGTTCGGTTCCCGCTAAGGGCACGGACCTCAGATGCAGTTTGTCCCTGGCCTGGTTGGGGTCGTGTGGGTGGCAGCTACTCGATGTGTCTTTCTCACATTGATGTTTCTCTATCTCTCTTCCTCCCTCTCTCCCTCCTGCTCTAAAGATAAATGCAAAAATGTCCTCAGGTGAGGATAAAAAATAAAATTAGCCTTTCCTCTGAAAATTTGGTTAATTTTTCTGGCTGCTAAAGGGCTAATGGGTTTACCATGACAAAACATTAAAAAAAAAAAAAAAAACCTAATCTAACTCTCCTGCTTAAAGGCATTGTCAGCTATACATCTCAAAAACATTAATTCTCATAAAATATCTTTCCATATCTGCAATTTAAATTATTTCTATCTCATTGTCTCTTACATATATCTGACATTCCATACAATAGCCTCCTGTTTTGGGTACCTTGAATAAACTAGTGTTTTTATACTTTTGCGTCTGTGCACATATTACAGACTGATGTTCACATTTTATTATTTTTATTATTCCACCCTGAGTCATCTATTTACTCCTCAATACTCAATTAAAATATAATTCCTTCAAGACAAAGTTCCTATGACCTCCAAGGTTCGAATACCTGGCATCTATCTATTCATATAAACACATACGTGCTCTGAAGCTCACCTAGAAAGGGAGAGCTGAGGAGCCCCATTGTTCCTGCTTCTTACAAGAAAAAAAATTCCTTGTAAAAATAGTCTTGAATGGAAAATTTTCACACCAGTGTTTATTAGGTCTCCTTATTTTTGAAATATAGCTTCAATACGTACCTATTTTTTATTATAAATTACTTCTATGATAGATGATGATAGATGATGATGATAGATAGATAGATAGATGATAGATAGATAGATAGATAGATAGATAGATAGATAGACAGATGATAGGTAGATGGATGATAGACAGGTAAATAGATGATAGATAGATAGATAGATAGATGATAGATAGATAGATAGATAGATAGATAGATAGATAGATAGATAGATGATAGATAATAGATGATAGATAGATAGAGATATAGATTGACAGATAGATGTGATACAATCTTTGGTAACTCACTTTACTTTTCTGGACCTTATTTTTCTTCTGTAAAAAAAAATGTTTATACTAGATTTCTCAGTTTGCTTCCACATATAAAATTTAAACTGAAATAGCTCTAAATTATATGCCCATGTTTTTCTCAGAAGAAACCATTTACATTAATTCCATCACTTAGATTATGGTCATTTTCATGTGCATTGACTTGATAGTCAAATATATACAACTCGTATATTCTCAATATATTTTAATATTTCACTATAACAAGATTTTGAATCTGAACTTATAACGAGAGAGAAAATACAGATATGAAAATACTAGCAGATTCCATTTCCATCTGCAGTGAGATGAATTGTTGTCATTCCTTTGTATCTCTGTATACACAGTTGTTCTGTTTACAAAGCGTGTCTCTGCCCTTGGAAATACGCTGACAAAAGGTTAAGTTAGATTTTCCATTCTGTGCCACCACTGCAGTTTAGCCTCTTTTGACCTTTATTAACTTCTTAAATTACTAGCTCACTGAAGACATTGTTGTGTTCCTGGATTGTGAAAAAATATATATAGGAGGCAAAACAGTGTTAAGACAAGCAAGATGGAGTGCACAGGCTTGAGTCCCTCTTTCGTCATGGGCATAGCGTCCTTCCCAGTGAGTTCCCTCCCAGTCGGTGCCTCGTTTCCTCCCGTGGGCGATGGATGCAAACAACAGTATGTCTTTTGTTTTCTCTACAGGATGCTGCAACAGTAAGTAAAATAACAGGTATGGAAGCAAACTGACCTGTTCAGGAAAAATCCACTTTATCATTTGATAAAATATAATTTCGTATTAGGGTGTACATACACATGTATTGCTTTTTGAATCATCTTCACTTCTGCATACCTATCCAGTTGTAAGCTAAAACACAGGAATATAGGAGCTAGTATCCTCGTGGGTCCTCTGCTTTCAAGGAGACAAACAGTTCTTTCCCTTCGCTGCAATATATCCTTGGCGAGGAAGGGGAGGGAGCACAGACGGGTGGGGCTTACCAGAGTTCTTTTTCTAATTGTTAGAGACATAGTAGATTACTAGCGCTGCCATATCACACTCAAGAGGATAGAGAGAGGAAGGAATAATCCTGTTCTGACATTGTTCGTTGGATAAAACGCCATGCAAACACACAGAGCAACACACAAAACCCAAAGAAAGAGGTGGAGTAAAAGTGGAGAACCATCCTGTGGGAACTGTCGTAATTACTAAACCTCCGATGCCTTCACTTCATGCCAGCCTTTGGAATTGACCTCACTGTAGCAGAAAAAAGGGATTGAAGTCACCATCCAGGACCAAAATGGGAATGATTTAGAGTAATTTTATATGAGCAAATAAATTTCAGGATAAGGAAATTTGCTTCTCTCTGGAATGATTTAGGGACCTTGTGGTAGGTCTTGATAAATAAGCTTTGCCCTAACTAGACATCTTGTTATTACAATAATATTCATCAAGAAAAATATCATACTCATCCACCTCCTGAAGCACTTCACAGTTCTTTTGGTAACAGTGAAAACATTTAAACACGTGGACCTGGTCCCTGACTCGGTGTGAACTTGGCTTAAAATAAAGGTCAAGGTCTAGGAAGCAACAATGGGAAGAAAAGACTTCCTTCTTTGTTCTTATTTTTAAATATTTCATTTAGCCCCTTAGCCATCCACTTTCTCAGTAATGTTTGCTTTCCAAAGATTCAGGCAGCACTTTTGCTACATTAGAGTGACAAGTGACAGGTTTAAAGTGCCATCTTTTTTTTTTTAACAATTTTTTGTTGTTGTTGATTTTGGAGAGAGGGAAAGACAGAAACATCAATGAGTGAGAACATCAATTGGCCCCTCCTGCATGCCCCTCACTGGGGATCAGGCCCACGATCTGGGCATGTGCCCTGACCAGGAACCTCCTGGTGCATGGGTCAACACTCAACCACTGAACCACACTGGCTGGGCTAAAGTGCCATCTTCTAAATGCAATATTTTCCTTAATTTTTGTGCAAAGAGCTAAACCTTTGTGTTGATGTCTTCTGGAAACTGCTCATTATGAAAATGTCTCAGTCAATAAATTCTGGAAGCTCCTAAAGCTTCTAAATTGAAATAAAGAGTCATATACCCTTCATCTAACAGAGGATATGTTTCCTTTCAGTACCAGATAAATAATAAACCGCACAGATGTGAGAACACTAATTGTAAAAATAGAACATTATAGCTTACAGCATTATTATCACACAAAATACTTTTCAGGGTTAAATACCAAAATGTGTAATTCAAGTTTCCTATTTTCATCAAATATCTATTTTCTATAAAGTAACTCACAAAGAGCAAAAGATATAGCCCTAAAAATATTACAGCACTAGGAAGTATTCCCTAAAAAGTGCTGAGTAATAAGAAAAAAGCCTGAACAAATTGCATATTTATTCCAAAAATAATTGAAATTTCATATGGATAAAAAATACAGTGCAAGTTTCTGTCTTTAATTTCTTATCTCTCTACCTTCCTTTAATAAATCTACTCCAGTTGTATCTAGAAAACACCAAATGGAAGTGTTATTATCACAGAAATAATAGAAAGTTTCACACCACCTTAAGAAGATGGTGGGTGTATAGTAGGTGTAATCTATCCTTTACATTTTTAGTTCGCATCATCTACTGTTTATCCCTGTATGGAAGTCTGGCAGAGGACTGGCTCTGTGATGCCAGGGCTGCTCTGCAATGCCCAAGCAGCTGGCAGAGCTGGTACATCAGGGCACTGATACACTCCACCGTTGGTGATACTGATTGAACAAACAACTGGACACGGTTTTAGGTTTGGCACTGTGGGATTTACAAGATGCAGATAAAATGGAAGCACTACCCCAGGAAAAAAAAGAAGAAAACTACTATGAAAGAATAGTATATTTATATATATTTTTATTTTATTTATTTTAGAGATAGAGACAGGGAGAGGCAGAAAGATAGAAACATTAATTAGAGAGAATATCCACTGGCTGCCTCCTGCATGTCCCCTCACTGGGGATCGGGCCCATAACCTGGGCATGTGCCCTGACTGGGAATCAAATCGGTGACCTCTTGGTGCATGGGTTGATGCTCAACCACTGACCCACACCAGCCAGGCAAGAATATTATACTTAAAACACTACCAGTGGGTATTTTGCTATTGGTGCTTCTTGGTTAAGCTCTGCTACTTACTATATGCCTTGGATTACAAAGTAATTTCCTTTTGGCTCCATCTTTGGAATAATTTTGAGATGAAGGCAATCATAGTCATAAATATACTTATATGAAGATGGAATTAAATTTAAGTTGTTTTTTTTTTTTTTTTTTATCCTCACCCGAGGATATTTTTCCATTTTTTTGTACAGATAGAGTGGGAGGGATAGAGAGGAAGGGAGAGAGAGACAGAAACATCGATGTGAAGGGACACATCAAGTGGCTGCCACCCGCACGACCAACCAGGGCCGGGGACAAACTGCAACCGAAGTACGTGCCCTTAGCGGGAACCGAACCCGGGTCTCTCCAGACCGCAGGCTGACGCTCTAACCGCTGAGCCAAACCGGCCAGGGCTAAATTTAAGTTTTTAAAGCAATTTTAGAAATGTCCTAAATATTTTACATACAAAAGTGGAAACCTGCCAAACTATCTCGTCCTCAGCCAAATAGTTAAGATGTATTTCTGGGAAACGTGTATCTGTGACATATGACTATGGCCCCAAAGTGAAGAACATCTACTGAAATTTCTTAAGAACCCCTGGAAGCTAATGCCATTCGAACTCTCCTTACCTGACCCTACTCCACCTTCAAGGCTACCCTGAGCACAGATATGACTTAGAAAACTTTCCTATAACTTAAGCACATATGCTGCTATATGAATTCATTTTGGAGTTGTTGGTGTGTGTCTGTGTGTGTGTGTCGGGGAAAAGGGTGTTTGAAAGTTATGTTTGCTCTAATCTCTAGTGTACTGTTTCATATCTCATTATGGTAATGTTTTGCACTATCCTTTGGTTATTTTTTTTTCTCAGAGAGTCCCTTTTAATTACTGTATTATCATCAGACATATACTCCTTCCAATTACTTCACATAAAATAATAGTATTCTTTGTAATAGTTATATTTAAATATATTGGTTTTTCGGATGCCTTTTTGTTCAAAAGATAGGAGTCTAGCTAATCTTCCATATATATATGAGTAATTGTGCTAAATACATTTTTAAGACCCCTTTCTGTTCCTCAATGCTTTAATCTATGAAATTATGCCTGTGGTATTTAGATGCTTTTCCATATAGTCTTACGGTGCCTACATAAATCATACCTAGGTTCAGACTATATAAGGAAAAATACAATCTTCAGGACATTTTCCAGGGTGTTTTCCTTCTATGCTTAAAGGATTGTGCTAATGGAGAATTCCGTAGCCTGGAACATAGAAGAGGTTAGCTGTTCCAATTTGGGGCCCATTCACATTTTATTACACACATGAAAAAGGCCCCCCAGAGGCAGAGTGTGGGAGAAGGGTGTGAGGTGTCAGATACACAACCTGCACATTCCATTTCCAAGAACAGGGTGATGGTGACCACATAGTTTCACTCTTTCTCCTGGGTAATCTTGCAATTCAAAGATTCATGAAGAACCATCATTACAACAGCTGCACACCACAGCACTGGGCCCCAGAGTTTGTTGTCCAATTCCATGGCACAGAATGGCACAAAATGGATTTCTGTCACTATTCTGCTGAGTTAAATTCTGGACAGATCTTAAAATACGAAAGCAAAACTAGAAACATCCTCTTAAAAAAAAAAAAAAGTATACACCCACACACACAGCTCTAGTATTCAATTATTTAATCTACCCAGAATCTAAGAAGTTCTAAATACAGCTTGTCTGGATAACCTTGATGAAGTCCCTCATGTTCCCTGAATCTGTACTTCCTTATCTTTTAAATAGAAATGCTAAAGTCTTACCAATTATCACTCATTTTTAAAAGGGAGTGCTAAGGTGGCTAGCACTCTATAGCCTGTAATAGGACACCATTTTAAACTCATCATTAACATGTGTCCTTAGGGTATGCAGCTCAGGAACTAGCAGTCCTTAATTGGACTTTATGAGACGTAAGGGACTCCAAGGCTCTCTCCACAGTGAGAACCGCTCAAGTGCAAACCATGGAGTCAGAACAGTCGTGGAAAATGTCAGGGGAAGGACAAAGGAACATTCTCAGGGCTCTAGGAATAGAAGTGATTATTTTTCTTGTTTTGATATCATCAGCATGCTTTCCCAATCCCACTGGCCAGAATCACATAATTAGCTATTACTTGGGTGACCTGAAAGAACTTTTGAACTTATAAAATAAATCTGTAAAGTTCACATACACACAGAAAAACAAAACCCGCACTGGTAAAGGTCCAGAAAGTAAAGTGACTGTGCTTTTGAGTGAATTAGCAAGTGCGTACGATATTCCTGAGTCTGATCCTTAAACCATGAAGTTATAACTGTTACAAATGAACTTAGCATTTGCTTAGAGATGCTGAAAGTATACCAGAGTACAGAAGAATAATGGTGTTGAATATAAATTTTGTGGCATATACTCAAAGGCTGAATGTAGCACAAACTCTAACTGAATGAGAAGCAAATCGTGGTTTGAAAGAACCTTTTCATTTAAGTCCCTGAATATTATCAGGACAAGGTAAGAAATACTCGGGACATAATAGTTGGACCAGAATAATCATTTAGTAAAGATAAGTAGTCATAACTTAAATGAGTGACTTCCTATCTTTACGTTGGTCCCTAACATGTTTAGAAGGAGTTTTATAAATACAAATACTTGCAAAGATAATCTAAGACAAAGAAGAAAGCTGTACTGTTGCTAGTTTACACACAGTCTCTGACTGTGTCTCCTTTAAGACTTTCTATTTGGTATCTCTAACAGAAACTGCTCATGTTCACCAATGTCTTATTTCCTTTTCTTCCTGAGCACATTACATTTCTCAGCTCCCATGCAAGTAGTTATATACTTAGAATCTTCTGACTGATTTCTTATTTTCTGATCTTCTGATTGTCACATGAAATAGAAATTTAAGTGATTTATGGGGTTCTGACCCTAAACTTTCCCCACAAACTCTCATACTATTTCTTTTTCCTCACTCATGCACTGCAAGAAAGGACTCTAAGACCTTTCAATTTGGAAAAGCCACATGACCAAGAAACCTGTATTCCTGAGTCACCACATAGAGTGGAACTGCTCTGGAGAGATACCAGACCAGAAACATTCACATAATACTTTAGATCTTAAAAATAAGCTGTGATTTAGAACACTGAGATTTTTAAAATTACTATAGTTGTTAGTCTCTTCTAAGTAATGCTAAACTTCCAAATTCAGTGTCTAGTCCTTTTCTCTAGAATACTGCAGCAGGATTCTAAATGATCCCTCTTGCCTCAGTTTGCCGTTTGCAAAGCATATGTAATACTATTAGTAATCTTCAAAACCAATTAACCTGGCTTGAAAGGCACTTGGTTATCTCAGCCCTTTGACCTCTTATCTCTTCAATACAGAGGACCTGTTTTGGTCGACAAGTCACCTAGCTGCCCAATCCTGACTTTTGTTCCTATGACTTCACCAGTCAAATTTGAATACATATATTTTATATTTTAGAGTATTAATGAACTATCCAGTGCAAAATTAATATTTTATAGTATTCATAAACTCTCCAGAACACCCATATGAGACAGCTTACTTGTTCTGATGTCCTCCATGTCCTGCACTTGTGTGAATAATTCTCAGATTGTTTCATATGTCCATTACAGCCAAACAACCCGTTATTCCCAGTATCATCATCAAAGACAACAGTCAGTATTATTTTCAATAAAGGATCTTGGAATACTATTCAGTATATGATCTAATTATTCTACTTCTTAGTTATATGCAGAATTTATCACTAAAGTGTCACACATTCAAGAAAGTCAATACATATTTTTGTAAGAAAGAAAGAAGAGAGCAAAGTTGAAAAGCTAAAATGAGTTTGAAGGGAAGGAAAGACAGAATTGTTTTGGTTTAATGTCTAGAAAAAAAAAATGACCCCTACTCTGTTTTCTATGGAGAGTATCAATATACCGATTCCTTCCTAGGTCTGCTCACAATGAGCCCCCCACACTTGTGCTTTTCTTAAGCAGTCTTCTCAGGCAAATCTTAAGAGCAAATAAAGTTAAACATAATTGACTCCAAAATAACCCCAAATATTCTACTAATAAATAATTTTAATTTCTTAGTTAAAAACTTGAATTAGTAATACATACATTAAAGAGCAAATTATTCCTTGCTATTTTATAACCACTAGGCTGAATGCTTATATTTAAGCATCCATAATAGGTTTCATAGTATAGCAAAAACATTAGAAAAGGTGGAATCAGATCGATGTGGGGTCATATTTCGCCTCTGCCTCTTACTGGATTTATGACTGTGGACAAGTTATTTCATATCCTTAAGGCGGCTTCCTCATATATAAATTGGAAATAATTCCTCACTCCCAGAATTTTTGCTAAGATTAAGTGAAAAATTTTAATGAAG
This sequence comes from Molossus molossus, assembly GCF_014108415.1. Taxonomy (NCBI): domain Eukaryota; kingdom Metazoa; phylum Chordata; class Mammalia; order Chiroptera; family Molossidae; genus Molossus; species Molossus molossus. Next base: position 160,826,415 of record NW_023425344.1, on the reverse strand, counting down.
ATCATAATAGAGTACCTATCTGGTTTTTCAGAAAAATCAGTAAATATCAATGCCCACCATACCTCCTGTGTCTTAATTTGTTGATGTCAATTCAAACATTTTTATATTTAAAACCAAATGACTTTTAAAACATATTATGATCAAACTTTTCACTAAGGAAATTTCAAAGTAGTTAAAATACCATGATTTCTTTTCACATTTTTATTCTATACTGTATTCCACCGACTCTGTCTTCAGCTTTTCTTTTCCAGCAAGTGTTTGTTGAGTGAAAACTATACACCAAACAATATAGTAGTTGACAAAGAAACTGTATTAGTTATTTCTTGCTGTGTTACAAATTAACACAAAATCAATGGCATACTCAAATATTCATATTTGTGTTTCTGAGGGTCAGAAATACAAAAGCAACTCACTGGGTGTTTCTGGTTTGGGGTCTCTCATGAATTAGAGGCAAGATATTAACTGGAGCTTCAGTCCCGTAAAGACTTATATGGACTAGATGATATACCACAAAGAAAACTCAATCACATAGCTGTTGAATAGAGGCTTTTCAGTTTGTCAATGGTTATTGGTAGTTTCTCAAAATGTAGACTTCATATAATTATTGGAATGACTATACCACATGCCAAGAAGTTTAATCAATGCATGCACATACTTTGAGAATCAGAATTAGAATTGACAAAATTAGCACCAGTTTAGACTGTCCCTTTCAGTCCACACTGGCCTTGCTTCTACCAATATAATTCTTTTAAGAATGTTTGCATCCCCCATTGACCTTAATGCTCCAAAATCACCACAAATCTCCTTACTACATGGCCTTTTCTACCTGACTTTTGCAAATGTGCAATTTTTTAAAGCTTCTTAGTGCTTCTAGTATGTTATTTAGAAGATCTATAAGGCACACCCTTAAAATCCTTAGAGGACCCTTTTTTCCTGACTGAATGGTACTCTGAGGCATCATCACCTTAGAACTTTATGAGGTCTTAACACAGATTTTACAGTTTTAAACTTGGCAGTGTTTGCTATCTGAGATAGTGGAGAATGTTCAAAGCAATCATATACTTGTGCCTTTGTATTTACCACTAGTTACTTGAGTTCACCTCTCTCTTCTCACATTTTACCATAAACATCGAGAAGAAATCAGGTAACATTTTCAACACTTGGCCTGGAAAGCTCCATAGGTAGATCTCCTATTTCATTAGGTGCATCTTCTACTTTCCACCTGTTTGCAGGCATCACTGTTGTTTAATTATTTTATTCTACATCAAAGACCTCCTTTCCTCTCAGATTCAGTAAGATATTGATCATTTTATTTTCAGCCATCAGGCACAGAATCTTAAATAGTCATCATTCTTTTACATAGAGTTTCTTCAAAGCTTTAAAAACCATTAGTACTTTTCTTGTCAAAGTCCTACCAGTTCTATCTACTGAATGGTTCCAAAGAGTTTACATCTCAGTCACAGAGGCCTGTTGAACCACTTCCAGCTACTAAAATGTGCATTGAGTATGATCTAGGCTTGGAAGTTATGATCTTTAATTTTCACTATACTTTATTTGTTAGAAGAGAGTCTTAAAGTACAGCCCATGCTCGAGGGAAGGGATCCAAACTCACTATTTGGAGGGACGAATGTTCAAATATTTGATTTGTGGTCATATAAAACACTGCAGGAAGAAAAAATGAGCAAGACATATTCTTTTATGTCAAAGTTTTTATAACTAGTAAAAGTAACAAATACATAAAGGCATGATACAATATAAAATACACTTAAATAGATTTATGTGAAATAATTCTTTTAGATATAGAGAAGAAGAAAAAATATAGTTATGTAGTTTGGTTGTGTTTGTAAACTTTAAGGATGAATAGCAATGCACAATTCAGAGAAGTTGGGAAATGCTATTCTAGGCAGAGAGGACAACATGAGAAATTCAGAGATGCATGAAAAAACATGGGCTGTTTGTGAAATGGTACGAAGTCCATGAAAGATGATGCATGTGAATGCAAACAGTAAAGAGTCATAGGATTTGGTGTTAGATAGTGTTCAATTGTTCAGAGAATTATTTACTATGATAAGGAGTTTGAACTCAAAATCCAAAGAAGATTAGTGATAGGATAGTAAGAAACAATAAAATTTCTTGGGCAAGTAGAATGGGGAAACTGAGACAATAAAATTAAACAAGGCCAGTTTGGGCAGCTTGTAGCCAGCTTGTGAATTGCAAGACCTTGTTTTCCCCAAACAAAGAAGTGAGAGCAAATGGTTAATACCTCTTCTACCTAACCAGAAAATACAAAGCTTAAATCACCCTGGCCTGGGAAAATAGAGAACAAAGACCCCAGCTAAACCCAAGAACAAATATTACTTGGAGCGTGCTAAGACAGGAAAGAGGGAAGGAGGAAAGAGGGGAGGGTTTAATCTCACCTACTGCAAAGAAGTCAGCAGTTTTGGGACTAGACAAACAAGATGCAACAATGTAAAAAGGAGACTTTGAAACCTGTAGGAAGAAGGGTATAAACCCCTTGAACTCCTACTAGATGCGTGCTCAGAGTGGCTAGCTGGGTGCTTGCTTGTGCTATATGCCAAGTATATTTTTAATAAATGTGCTTGCCTTGCTTCCTTAATAAATTATCTTGCTTTGCTTCAACACTGCTGTCTATCACTCATTTGAAATCTTTATTATGAGATTGACAAGGGCAGAGGAGGGGACAGCCCTCTCCCTCTGACTCAGGGGGCTGTTCAGTAACAGACTGATTTTACAAGCATAAAATTTCTTTGAGGTTTCATATTTTATTATGAAATTCATATGAAATTTTATGTTATAGTAAATCAGTATTTTTTTTTTTTAATTTAAAATATTTACCCCACCCTTAAGTAAAGTTGCCATTCCTGGAATAAGCAAATTATGTTCTAGTTGCGTATACAGTTCATACATTGCCAAGTAACCCTTGAGCAAATCAAAGTAAAGATGACAATCTATGATATAGTGAGCAATGATGAAACACAAAGAGATTGTTTGGAAAATGGTATTACAGTAAAATCTGTTTGAGAAAGTGAACTCTGGGGATAATGAAGACTACAACCTACATTTTGGGAAATTAGGAAGGGCACATTGAAGGTTATTGTAAGAGATGATTGATGTTTCAACAATAAGAGTGTAACTTAAGAGAAGGAACAGCTTTGAGAGAATTTACAGAATAAGACCACTACTTGGAATTAACAGAATTATTTATATTTTATAAAATGATTGTTTTCAAACAAGTGACTCAGATAACTATGTGCACAGAATGTATTTCTTTTGGGAAGCCACTAATTTACTTCTCGGTCCATCTTGTAACAATTACCATCAGGGAGAGAGCTGTTTGTAAAACAATACAGTCAGAGCACATTCTACTCCAGAGATCCTACTTTACTTCTCAATAATGACAAGTCATTTCCATAGTAAGGCTGAAATGAGTTTAATTAAATGACCTTATCTTTATTTATTTATTTTGTCAGGAAAACTAAAGGGTAGAAATTTGATACCTTAAAATTGTTGTGTTGAGGACGTTAAAAGCTGGTTCAGATATTACATTTTCACAAAAAGGAACTAAAACATTTATGTTACTAACACTCTAGTTTCAAATAAAAATATAATATTTTTCAAGTCAATTAAAATATATATTAGTTACATAAAAGTAAAGGTCTAGCTTATGCTTCTATTTCTTCAACTTTAGCCGATCACTACTGGCCCCGAAAGAACTCAGGTAAACAATAAAATCTGTCTTCCTATCCACCCCACAAACCCAGTTTCTGATGTGACAGAGGAAAAAACAGGGAGACTGCTGCTCAAATCCTGTTTTTTAAGAGGGTGACATAAATCATGTATACTGAGAAGATGTGGATGTTTAAATGCCTTACTTATCTTCCATTAACAGTCAATTAGCCTGAGGAGAAAACTTTTAGTAGAAGGTGTGGGAGGAATTGTCAGAATGCTTACCAGAGGTGGATCAAAAAGCAATAATGATCTCCATGCCAAGATGCCTCCTACTCCCCAAATCCCCATGAAATCTCCACACTCCCTGAGTTAAACAGATGTGATTCTATATGCTTAAAACAGAGTGAAGGTGGGGGGCTGGGGGAACAGAACTAGCAATTTAGAAAGATTTCACTTAGGGAGGAAGAACCAACTTTAAACATTTTAGAATGGAAAATAGCTGAAACTATGCCAAAGAAAGGTCTTTACGATAAGAATGGCTTAAAATCGTAATTAGAGTCAGGGAAATAGTGCTGTCTCTTAAAAACCTATCAGGATGGTAGCATGTAACCCATTAAAAAAAAAAAAAAGATATGTGATTAGGTACATTGGAGGTTTTCCCCTAGAATGCCATTTTAACACAATTTATACTGAGAACAGAAAATGTGAATCAGGAAAGAAGGGAGGCTGTTTTACTGCAGTTTGGTTTCCCAAATAGGGCATCAGGATGTATCTGCCATTATAGAATTCTTCTACTTATATTTACTGTTATCACCTGGCATTGTCCTCTTATCCCCACCTCAGAATGTCACTCACTAGAAATGAGGAGTACGGAGCAGGGTATAATACTACTTTTTGAAATTAACTGAATCATTCATCACATATTTGTTTTTGAACAACTGGCTCAGCTACTGATGTGCATAGAAAGTATCTCTTGGAAAGACAAGTATGGAGCAGGGGATAAGAGCTCCAGCTCTGGAGAGGCTCAAAAGTTGGCAGCATGTCCTTTAAGCTGTGTAGGATCTTACATGAACTACTGAGAATTTTTAAAATAATTTTTGAAATACCTATAGATTCACAGAAAGGGGCAGAAGGATGCCTCTCCCAGTGTTGACATATTGTACGACAACAGCACAGTATCAAAACCAGGCAATTAGCGTTGGTACTGAGACAGGCCAGTGAGCCAGGACAAGTGGACTAGGGAAACCGAGACACGCAGCTGAACAAACTGACAGAGCAATTTGCAGTAGACACAGAAGGTCACCTTCCCAGAAATAACATCTAGACCTCAGTTGTATTTCTGCTCCTGTCCCAGAAAAGCAGCAAAACCAGGTGGGAAACATGAGGACCAGCGGCAATGACGAATGACCCCTCTGCCCTGACACTGACCAATTAGTAGAGACCATGACCCTGAAAGAACACACCTGGAAAACATGAATATTCTGCTGAAACCCTCCCCTGAGACCTCCCCTAAGATTCCCGCCTGTGAAGAGAAATGAAAACCTTAAGACAAAGGAGCCAGTTCATCCTCTCCCTCTATGGAGCAGCCCACCATTCTCTTATTTTATTTTTCCCCCACAGGCATCCATCTCCCGAACTCTAAGGAACTCCACCAGAATTGTAACCAGGGGAACAATGGGCAGCAGCAGCTGGTCTCAGGCTAAACTCTGAACCTATCCCCAAGGCTTCGTTTTCTCTGGCTTCCCAGAGAGCTAGGGCAGCCCAGCGTAGGCTCTCCTGTTGCTTCTACTATGCTAAGCCCCTCCTTATTTTATTGTCCCCAGCTTTAATCAACATTCCCTCCTAGTCACCTGGAAACGTGCAATTTTTCCTGCACAAAGTCAAGAACCCACACACTGCTGGCTGGCCTTAAGGAGACCTGCCAAGGGCCAGTTCCCCTTCCGGTAACAGTACCATTCAGTTTATCCAGAGTTCACCAGTTACACATGCACTCATTTACATGTGTGTGTTGTGTGAATTTCTGTGCAATTTCATGATGTGTATTTTTAGGTAACTGCCACCACCATCAAGACGGCAGGACTGTGCCTCACGTTAGCCGTTATAGGCACACCCATCCCCTTTCCCTCCCTCCCTTACTCCTGCCTGCCACTCATTTTCCCCCATCTCTATTATATTAGGGGAGAAACATTTTCTTCTGCCTTTCTAGATTCTTGTGACTGATTTAAGAATTTAATTGACACCAGATCAAGTAGGAGGAGAAAATTAAGTTTCATTTCAAACGTACAGGGGCCCCATAAGAAAAGTGAGGCCCACGGGCAGTCAGGCAGTTGGGCTTATATGTCACTGTGAACTAACGAGAAGGGGTGGGAGCTGGGGCTTCAAACAGGAGGAGGACAGTTCACATGGATGGAAAAAGAATGTTTGGTAAACATATATTTGCTATGCCCTGCAGAGAGAGTGGGACACAGGGGTTTTGTTCTCAAGCCCTGCCAAGTTCCCCTACCCTTTAGCCCATATTCTTTGTAGCTGTGTCTGGTGACAGTGCTCTTCCTGGACCAGGCCCTTTCTTTGAATTCTTTTCAGCAGCTAAGGGAGAGGTGAAAGGCTCTGCCTGAGCCATCTGGGTCCCAACAGTCTCCAGCTCCAAATAATCAATATGCCAGGGTGGCATGTTCCAGGGAGACTTGCTCTGAACCCCTGCCTTTATTTCATTATTTCGAGAATATCATATAAATTGCCAGGAACCAGCCTGGAGAGCAGGGTCCCTGAGTTCAAACAGTGGGAATGAAGCTAACAACGCAGATATGGGATCAGGAGGACTGTCCTCGGTGGGATCAGCCTCGATATGCTTTATTACATGCCTTTTATACCTTACAGCAAAAGTTTAATGATATAAGAAAATAGGATCTTCTTGATATAATGCCCAGGGCTACAACAATGCTGTATAGAATTAGTTTACCTTACGGATAACAAGAACACCCAGGAACACCCAGGCCCACCCAGGAATGCCCAGTTAGTCATCTCAGGTATTTCAAGGTACATTGGGTCACACTCAGCCCCTAGCTGCACAAACACAATGCAAGCCTAATTCCTTGAGATTGTGGGGGAGGTCGAGTCTCTGACTCTGAAACTCCAGGCTCCATGGACTCTGTCAGATACATAGCCAGCTCCCAACAATAAATGAACTAAAATACATGTTAGACTTTTATAAACTTATATATAATGTATACATACATTGTATACATATGTAATATACATAAAGGTGGATTAGAGGTTGATTTTTTTTCACTAAGCATAATTTCTTTGAGGTTCATCCACATTGCTGCATGTATCAGCAACTTGTTGCTTTTACCTGCTGAGTAGCAGTCTGTGGCATGGGTATTTCACGCCACATGCTAACCTGACACACTCAGGGAGGCCTGCGTGACAGCCTTGCAAAATTAAAGATCTAAAATAACCAACGGATAGTCTAAAATTAAAACATTTAAACTAAAAGCACCTTATGGCAGGTAGTCATGTCCTAGGCTGGCATCTTCCATGAAAAAGGTCAATCTTTTTTTTTTTTTAATTAATCAATTTATTTTTGTTACAGATGTTTCTCCTTTTGCCCCCACTGATTCCCCCCTCCCCATTCCTCCCTGCCCTGCCCCAGCATTGCTGTCCATGTCCATTGTTCATGCATACATGCATATAAGTTCTGTGGTTTATCTCTCCCCCACCACCTCCTGTTCTGGGGACTGTCAGTCTGTATCCCACTTCCACGTCTCTGGGACTACCCCGTTCCTCAGACTGTTATGTTCATTATATTCCACAAATAAGTGAGATCATATGATACTTGTCTTTCTCTGTTTTGCTTGTTTCGCTTAGGAAAATACTCTCCAGGCCCCTCTATGTCGTCTCAAAGGATGAGAGATCTTTCTTTCTCACAGCTGCATAGTACTCCATTGTGTATATGTACCATTGCTTTTTTATCCATTCATCTACTGAAGGACATTTGGGCTGTTTACAGATCTTAGCTATTGTAAATAGTGCTGCTATGAACATGGGGGTACATATATTCTTTCTGATTGGTGTTTCAGGCTTCTTAGGGTATATTCCTAGAAGCGGGATCACTGGGTCAAATGGAAGTTCAATTTTTAATTTTCTGAGGTAACACCATATTGTTTTCCATAGTGTCTGCACCAGTCTGCATTCCCACCAGCAGTGTACTAGAGTCCCCTTTTCTCCACTCCCTCGCCAACACTTGCTGTTTGATGATTTGTTGATAGCGGCCATTTGGACAGGTGTGAGGTGATACCTCATTGTTGTTTTAATTTGCATCTCTCTGATGATTAGTGATGTTGAGCATTTCTTCATATGTCTCTTAGCCATTTGTATGTCCTGTTTGGAGAGGTGTCTATTTAGTTTCTCTGCCCATTTTTTAATTGGGTTCTTTGTCTTTCTTTTGTTGAGTTGTATGAGCACTCTATATATATTGGAAATTACCTCCTTATCTGATATCATTGGCAATTATGCTTTCCCATACAGTGGGTTGCCTTTCCATTTTGGTGTTTGTTTCTTTTGCTGTGCAGAAGCTTTGGAGTTTGATGTAGTCCCATGTGTTCATTTTCTCCTTTATTTCTGTTGTTTAGGTGTTTTATCAGTGAAAATTCTGCTGTGTAGGATGTCCGAAATTTTGTTGCCTACATTTTCTTCTACGATTTTTAAGGATTCATGAGTCACATTTAAGTCTTTTATCCATTTTTACTTTATTCTTGTGTATGGTGTAAGTTGATGGTCTAGTTTCACTTTTTTGTATGTAGCTGTCCGACACCACTTATTAAAGAGGCTATCCTTACTCCACAGTATGTTCTAGCCACTTTTGTCAAATATTAATTGAGCATATTCCCTGGGGTCCATTTCTGGGTTCTCTATTCTGTTCCATTGATCTATCTGCCTGTTCTTGTGCCAGTACCAGGCTGTTTTGATTTCGGTGACTTTGTAGTATAACCTGAAATCTGGTAATGTGATCCCTCCAACTTTGTTCTTCTTTTTCAAGATTTCTGTGGCTATTCTGCGTCTTTTATGGTTCCATATGAACTTTTGAAGTATTTGTTCTAGTTCTGTGAAGTATTTTGATGGAGATTTCATTGAATCTATAGATTGCTTTGGGTAGTATGGACATTTTAATGATGTTAATTCTTCCAATCCATGAACAAGGTATGTGCTTTCACTTTCTTATATCTTCTTCTTTTTTCAATGCCCTGTAGTTTTCTGTGAATGGGTCCTTTATTTTTTTTTTGGTTAAGTTTATTCCTAGGTATCTTAATATTTTTCGCTGTGATGGTAAATGGGATTGTTTTTTTAGTTTCTCTTTCTGTGACTTCATCATTGGTGTCCAAGAATGCTGTCGATTTCTTGACATTAATTTTGTATCCTGCTACTTTGCCAAATTCACTTATTTAATTCACTTATAAAGTCTAGTAAATTTTTGATGGAGTCTTTGGGATTTTCTACATATAGTATCATATCATCTGCAAATGACAGTTTCAGTTCCTCCTTTCAAATTTGGATCCCTTATATTTTTTCCTGTCTGATTGTTGTGGCTAAGACTTCCAATACTATGTTAAATTAGAGTGGCAAAAGTGGGCATCCTTGTGTTGTTCCTGTTCTTAAGGGAAATGCTTTTAATTTTTGCCCATTGAGTATGATATTGGCTGTGGGTCTTTTATATATGGCCTTTATTATGTCGAGATATGATCCCACTATTCCCAGATTGCTGAGCGTTTTAGCAGAAATGAATGCTGGGTTTTTGTCTAATGCTTTTTCAGCATCTATTGATATGATCATATGATTTTTATCTTTCATTTTGTTTATGTGGTGTATCACATTTATTGATTTGCAAATATTGTAGCAGCCTTGCATCCCTGGGATGCTACCCACTTGGTCAATGTGAATACTTTTTTTTTAATGTATTGATTTGATTTGCCAGTATTTTGTTCAGGATTTTGGCATCTATGTTCATCAGGGATATTGGCCTGTAGTTTTCTTTGTTTGTAGTGTCTCTTTCTGGTTTTGGAATTAGAATTATGCTGGCCTCCTAAAACGAGTTTGGAAGTCTTCCTTCTTCTTGAATTTTTTGAAATAGTTTGAGGAGAATGGGTATTAGTTATTCTTTGAATGTTCAGTACAATTCCTCTGTAAAGCTGTCCAGGCCTGGGCTTTTGTTTGCTGGGAGAGTCTTGATTACATCTTCGATTTCTTTCATTGTTATTGGTCTGTTCAAATTTTCTATCTCTTCCCGGTTCAGTTTTGGGAGATTATGTGTTTCTAGGAATTTGTCCATTTCGCTTAGATTGTCGAATTTGTTGCCATATAATTGTCATAATATTTGTTAACAATCCTTTGTATTTTTGTGGTATCAGTTATTATTTGTCCTCTTTTATTTCTGATTTTGTGTATTTGGTTTCTATCTCTTTGTTTCTTGGTGAGTCTAGCTAAGGGTCCATCAACCTTTTTTATCTTTTTAAAGGACCAGCTCTTTGTTTCATTGATTTTTTTGAATTTTTTTTTTTTTTTTTTTGGTCTCCATGTCATTAATTCTGCTCTGATCTTTACTATTTCCTTCCTTCTACATGTTCTGGGGTTTTCATTTTGTTTGCTTTCTAGTTCTTTAAGTTGTGAGGTTAGATAGTCTATTAGAAATTTTTCTTGCTTCCTCAGGTAGGCCTGTAGTGCTGTGAACTTCCCTCTCAAAACTGCTTTCGCTACATCCCATAGATTTTGTGTTGTTGTGTGTTCATTTTCTTTGGTTTCCAGGCAGTTTTTAATTTCTTCCGTGATCTCCATGGTAACCCATTCATTGTTCAATAACATGCTATTTAGCCTCCATATTTTCAAATGTCTTTGCATGTTCTTGTTGCAACTGATTTCTAATTGCATGCCATTGTGATCTGAGGATGTTTGCTATGATTTCAATATTCTTGAACTTGTAGAGTCTTAGATTGTGCCCTAACATGTGGTCTATCTTTGATAATGTCCCATGTGCACTTGAGAAGAATGTGAATTTCACAATATTGGGGTGTAATTCACTGCAGATATCTATTAAATCAATTTGCTCTAGCGCTTCATTTAGAATATGTGTTTCCATGTTAAATTTTTTTTAAATCCTCACCTGAGGACATTTTTCCTTTTTTTTTTTTTTTTGTTCAGATAGAGTGGGAGGGAGGGAGGAAGGGAGGGAGGGAGAGAGAAAGAGAGAGAGAGAGAGAAAGAAAGAGAGAGATGATCTGTCTAGTGATGTCAGCGGGGTGTTGATATCCCCTGCTATGATTGTATTACTATTGATTTCTCCTTTGAATTCCTCCAGAAGATTTTGAATATATGTTGGTGCTCCTATATTGGGTGCATATATGTTTACCAAGGTTATATCTTCCTGTTGGATAGATCCTTTCAATATTATGTAGTGGCCTTCTTTGTCTCTAAGTATGGCCTTCATTTTGAAATCTACTTTATCAGATATGAATATTGCTACCCCAGCTTTTTTTGCTTTCCCTTTGCTTGAAAGATTTTTTTCCATCCCTTCGCTTTTAACCCGTGTGAGTCTTTTGTTGTGAGGTGGGTTTCTTGTAAACAACATATATGTGAGTCATGCTTTTTTATCCAGTCAGCTACTCTGTGTCTTTTTATCAGAGCATTCAAATTATTCACATTCAAGGTGATAATTGATATATACTTATTTATTGCCATTTTTGGCAATAAATTTATTTATTCCTATTTATTCTCCTAATTACAGCAGTCCTTTTAGCATATCTTGCAGTGTTGGTTTGGTGTTAATATATTCCTTTAGCCTTTTCTTGTCTGGAAAGCTCTTCATTTGACCTTCTATTTTGAATAATAGCCTTGCTGGATAGAACAGTCCTGGATTCAGATTCTTGTTGTTCATGACCTTGATTACTTCATGCCACTCCCTTCTGGCCTGTAGTGTTTCTGTTGAGAAGTTAGCTGAGTGCCTTATGGGGTTTCCTTTGTTGGTAACCTGTTGTTTATCTCTTGCTGCCTTTAGGATTCTCTCTTTGTCTTTAATTTTTTGGCATTTTAATTACAATGTGTCTTGGTGTGGGTCTGTTTGGGTTCTTCTTACTTGGGGCTCCCTGTGCTTCTTAAACTTGAATGCCTTTTTCCTTCACCAAGTTAGGAACGTTTTCTGTCACTCTTTCTTCAAATATATGCTCTAACCCTCGCCCATTTTCTTCCTCTTCAGGGATGCCTATGATACAAATGTTATTACGTTTCCAGTTGTCCCACAGTTCTCTTAAGCTATCTTGCTGTTTTTAAATGGTTTTTTCCTTTTGGTTTTCTGATTGGTTGATTTTTTTACCCTTTCTTCTAATTCACTGATCGGGTCCTCAGCTTCCTCTACTCTGCTGGTTAGTCCTTCCAATGTGTTCTTAATTTCTGCTATGTCATTCATCATTTCCACTTGGTTTGTTTTCAATGTTTCTATATCTTTACTCATGGTGCCGATGTCCTTACTCATGCTGTTGAGCTTTCTCAAGATCATGGCTCTGAACTGTATCTCTGATCATATGCTTAACTGTATTTCATTGATCTCATCTTCAATAGAGTTTTCTTGTTCTTTCATTTGGGATTTATTTTTTTGTTTCACCATTTTGGCTATGTCAGTGGGTTTTGGAGCCTGCCAAATTTTCCCTGTGGGTGTTGGTGTTCTGCTTATTGTGGCTCCCTCTGCTGGGTTTGGATGAGCCTGGGTGGGCCCATGTTAAACATCACTGTCAAGTTTTACTTTCCTGGGTAGATTTGGAAGCCCAGGAATGGTTCAGTTATCCTCTAGCTTTTCCTGGTGGCTAGTAGTCTCAGTTACCCAGTGCCTTGGAATGTAGCCCTGGTGTTCTGCATAAGAGGATTTCCAGAGTGTGGGATAGATGCTGGTTGTTAATTAACCTTAATTTGCATTTCTTTGCCTCACCTGGTAAAGGCTAGATCTCTGACGTGGGTGGGGCTGCTGCTTTTTTTCCCCACAGCTCTGGGAAGGAGCACACTGTCCACAGTCTTTTGTTGCCACAACTCAGCAAAAACTTTGAGTGCCCTCCAAATCTCGGGTGTTCCCACAGAGTTCCAGCCCATTTTGCCCTCCCTCTGCTATAGCCCCCAGGTAAGTGGCTGTGGCTATTTTAGTGCTCTGTCCTGGTTCTCTGTGCTGTGGAGTGAGCTTGGTCTTTATTCCCCAAGGGCGCTTCTTATAGCTAAGACTTCGGCTGTCAGTGAGCTCCCAGCCTACCGCCTCTCCTGCCTCAGCAGATCCTACTAGTGTCCCTGGTTATATGGTCCTGTCCTGCTGCTTTTCTGTTGCTTTTTTCTGAGGGTTTGTCTTTATTTTACTTGTAAATCCTGTTTGGTCCTGGAAGATCGTCACTAATGGATTTCATGTTACCCACTTACACCTTTTTGTTAAGTTAATTTAATTTTGTTACAGATATTTCTCCTTTTCCACCCCCAGACACCCTTCTCCCTATCCCACCCCCCACACCCCCCAGCCAAGCATTGTTGTCTATGTCCATTGGTTACGCATACATGCTTATAAATTCTTTGGTTTATTTCTTCCCTCCCCCCAGCCCCCTCCACTGAATTTTGTCAGTCTGAAACTTACTCCGTTCTACGTCTCTGGGTCCATTTTGTTCATCACTTACACCTTCTCTTTTCATTGTAATTAAAGTACAAAACTGCCCTTCTCCAGAGCATTATCTCAACCTATTGAGATTTTTCTTCCTGACAATTGTCGACAGTTTTGGCTCAAATAAACTGACAAAAATTCTTTATAGGTGTAAATGTTTCTTAAATTCACACAGATTATTTAACTGTTCACCACTGAAAGAAAGTTGAGTTATTTCCAGTTTGGATCTATTAAAATGAAGCTGCTGTGAACATTTGTGTTCAAGTTTCTCTGTAACTCTACGTTTTCATTTCTCAAGGATAACTGCCCAAGACAGCAATTGCTGGGTCCTTTGCAGTGTCATTTTTTAGTTTAATTTTAATTTAATTAATTTATTTATTTTAAAATATGTTTTCATTGATTTTTTAGAGAGAGAGGAAGGGAGAGAGAGAGGGAGAGAAACATGGATATCAGAAAGAGACATCCATTGGCTGCCTCCTGCACACCCCCTACTGGGGATCCATTCCGCACCGCAACCTGGCATGTGCCCTGACTGGGAATTGAACCAAGACCTCTCAGGACATGGGACAACTCTCAGTCCACTGAGCCACACCAGCCAGGCTCATTTTCAGTTTTAAAAGGAAATGCCAGACTATTTTCTAGAGTAGCTATACCATTTTACATTTCAACATGATCCAGTTTCTCTACATCCTCATCTGCATTTGATGTTAAGAGTATTTTACTTTTTTAATCTTAGTGTTTGGATAGGTTTGTAGTATTATCTCGTGGTTTTAATTGTATTTCCTAGTGGCTTATAATGTTGAACAATGTTATTAGGTGCTTATTTGATGTCTGTACATTTTCTTCAATGAAATATATCTTTTTCCTGTGAAGGTATTCAGAAGAAGTCTCCCCAAAATATACCACTTAGTCATGAGAATTATTTTGAGCTAAAGGCAGTCAAAACACAGCAGATTCAGGAAAAGCCCTTTACCATACCCTCAGCTGCCTAAATTTACATTGGAAAGGGTTATCAAGAAGAAAGCTATTATCAGAGATACTTTTTAAGAAACGTATCTGCCCTGGCCAGTTTGGCTCAGCGGTTAGAGCGTCGGCCTGCGGTCTGGAGAGACCCGGGTTCGGTTCCCGCTAAGGGCACGTACTTCGGTTGCAGTTTGTCCCCGGCCCTGGTTGGTTGTGCGGGTGGCAGCCACTCGATGTTTCCCTTCACGTCGATGTTTCTCTCTCTCTCTCTCCCTTCCTCTCTCTCCCTCCCATTTTATCTGTACAAAAAATGGAAAAATATCCTCAGGTGAGGATTAAAAAAAAAAAAAGAAACGTATCTATATAACAAGACAAATTTTGTTTTCCAAACATCTCTTGTCTTTCTGTGAAAGGCCTTCTCCCCTTTGCATCATGAGACCCCTTACCCCTATTCTTAGTGCAGAATGCTATATAAGCCTCAATGGTCCAGCTGCCCTTTAAGACTACATATGTTTATGGGGCTCCCATTCATACATAATTAATTTTTTTTTTCTTCCTGTTAATCTGTCTTATGTCAATTTAATTATTAGACCAGCCAAAGAACCTACAAGGGAAAAAGGAAAGAACTTTCCATGCATACAACTATTTTCTAGTTAGATTATTTTTTTTTAAATGTTGATTTTGAGTTCTTTTTTTATTCTAGAATAAGTCCTCTGTTGGATACATAATTTGCAAATATTTTCTTCCAATCTTTAATATTTCATTTCATCCTCTTAACAGGAACATTAGCAGAACAAATATTTCTGTATTTGATAGGTCCAATTTATTAATTATTTTCCTTTATTGGTGTCAAGTTTGAGAACTCTTCACTTAGTTCTAGATCTTGAACATTTTTGAGAAGGCAAGCCAGGTGTAGCCCCTGAGGCAGTGCAGAGACCTCGCCCATGGCTTTCATAATTCCCTTATCATCTGCCAATTGCCGAAACTACAGTGGAACTAGAAAGCCCCAAATACCCAGGGGCTTATCATGTACAAAAAATGGCTGAAACCTGGGCTGGGGGCTCAGCCTTTGGAGGTAACTCTGCTGGGACACCACTGGTGCACATTAAAGAGTCATTTTCTAATCCTCCGAGTGTGTGCAGTCTGTCTCTTCCTGCCGACCACATTTCTGCCACAACATTTTCTCTATTTTTTTCTCAAATATTATATTTTAAATTTAAATCTGTTATCCATTTTGAGTTAATGTTTTATTAAGGTGTGAGACTTAGGTAAAGGCTCTTTTTCTTTTTAATGCCTTTGTACATAAAATAACTCCAACACAATTCCTTCCTCCATTGAATTGCTTTGGTAAGTTTGTCAAAAATCAATTGAGTATACTTTTGTGGAGTTGTTTCTGGTTATTCTGTTCCATTGATCTATGTGACTGTTTCTGTAATGGTTTTAAAATGTCTCTTTCACAATACTACATACTATTAAGGCAGAATAGTAAGAATCTAGGAAAATTCCTTGGCAAGTGGAATGGGGAAACTGAAACAGTGGTTTGAAACTGGCTTCACCTAGCACCCTGACTCAACTGCCTCCTTCCTCTTTGCATGACCACTCCCTTAAGCAGCAAGCCCTCAGGACAAGAATTTCTGATCAGCATCAAATAAACATAGGAACAAAGACTCAGTTCTGTTGACCACAAAGACACAGTTTTGGTCAAAGGAGAGATAACATCTAGGTCTCAGTAGTGTTTCAGCTCCAGGCCCAGAAAAGCAGGAAAATGAGATGACTTGAAGCCATGGTTGATATCAGGACCAGATGCAAGGACCAATGACCCCCTACCTTAGTGCTGACCAATCAATAGACACCACAACCCTAACCCTATAGGTTTGTTTTGATGGATAAGCATATTAAAGAATACAACTGGGAAGCTGAAGAATATTCTATGGAGATCCTCCCCTGGGATTTCCCCTAAAATTTCTTGCTTTTTTTTTTTTATCCTCACCACAGGACATCCTTCCATTTTTTTGTTCACACAGAGTGGGAAGGAGAGAGAGAGAGAGAGAGAGAGAGAGAGAGAGAGAGAGAGAGAGACGAAAAGGACACATTGAGTGGGTGCCACCTGCACAACCCAACCAGGGCCATGGACAAACCACAAGCAAGGCATGTACCCTTAGTGGAAACTGAACCCAGGTCTCTCTGGACCACAGGCTGACACTCCAACCACTGAGCTAAACCGACCAGGGCTAAAATGTCTTGCTTAAAAAAACAAAGAAAAACCCTTAAGACAAAGGACCCAATGTGCACTATCCCTGAAGCATGCCTACCTTCCCCCACTTCTTTCCTCAGGAGTATGTCTTTGTTCCGAAGGTTCCCAGGAGACTTAAAACTAGGGAAGCAGTGGTCAGCAGCAGTTCATCCCAGCTAACCCCTGAACCTGTCTCCAAGGGCCCTTCTTTTGCCTCTGTAACTTGTTTCCTGAGTCCATACAGCCCTGCTGGCTCACTTCTCTGCTTTTGTGACTTTCTTTTTAAAAGGCCAAGTCAGCTCTCTGAGCAGCCTACTTGAATCTTCTCTTCAAGTGTGCTTTTGCTTTGCATGCTAAATAAACTTCCTCTCATGCTGGAGTTCTTGGCTCTGAATTCTTTTTTGTCAAACTCAAAACTGAGAGCTGACATTGCCAATAACACAATAACTACCAAAACTATACAGTAAGACTTAACACGAGAAAGAGTGATTATACCTAAATTATTCTTCTTTACCAAAATTCCTTTGGTATTCTAGCATTAAATTTATATTTTTCATGTTGAATCCTCCAATCTATGAGTGTGACATATCTCTCCATTTCACTTGGATGTATGTGTGGTTTTTTTTCTCTATAATTTTGAATTCAATGTGCTAACATTTTGTTGATTTTTACTTCTAGGTCTATGAGAGACATTGGCCTGTAATTTTTTTTTTTTTTTTTTTTTTTTGTACTTCCTTATTGGTTTTGTAATTAGGGCAATGCTGGCTTCAGAAATTGAGTTGAAAAATATTTATTTAAATTTTTGTGTACAAACTAACCTCCACTTTTTAAATGAGGTCAATGATCTTTTCTTATCTGTCAAATAGGAATAATGAATTTTTAAGTTAATGAAAACATATATATTTTTTAAAAAACACACATATTTCTACAAGTATTAATCTAGAACCTGGAATGGAGAAGATGCTCAGTGAGTAAAAGCCAGAACTATTCATATTGATCTGGTACCTAAAACACAGAGGGCTAGAGCTGAAACTCAGCAGTGTTCCCCCTTTCTGCACTCTGCTCTAGATTTTCCTCCCATCCTCCTGTTACATCTATTTATAGACTTTACTCATAATAACCATATTCTTTCACCATGCTTTCCCCCTCTCTCTATTAACACTCAATTAGGACTTCAAAAAATTAAAGAGCAGATTTTTTTTTATATAAAATGATAAGTAAATATATCTAATGTCGAAACACCAAGATAACGGAATGATTCTGAAAAGACTCAAATAAGAACAACTCAAACAACTATGTTAGGATGATATCAAGAGAAGAATAAAGAAAATAAGATTATAGGCCCTTATTATTAAAAGTGTGGTCTGTGCCCTGTGCGCAGCAACTTCACCATAACTGGGAAGTTAATTAGAAATAAAATTATCAGGTCCCTTTTTCAGATTTACTGAATCAGAATCTATATTTTAACATAATCCCCAGATAATTCCTATACATATTATTATTGGTTGAGGGAAAAAAAGCACTCATTTAAACAACGAAAGATAGAAATAAAAAAACATATATATTTAATTTAGCTTCTCCACTTTCTTCATTTTCTTCTGCTTGAGTTATGGCAAAAGTGGTTCTATGGGCTTAGTTTAGAAAGAAGAAAAGAATAAGAAGCTAAGCTGATGAATTTACTGCTGAACTATTTATAGCTTTTTTTTTTTTTTTTTTTTTGGTAAAGTTTGTGATTGTCAACAATCAATAATATTTGTGACTTGAAACTTAAGTACAGTGATAAAGCCTCAATTTTGAACTTATTAAATTACTTGGAAAATAGTTGGCATTATCTCCAAAGAAAGGAACACAAGATATGAAGTTTAGTTATTCTGTATTTTAGCATAATACGTGCTGCTGAGGGGTATTGTCAGTTAGCAGTTTCAAAAATGTGCTCCTTTTAGGTTCCCTATTCTTTTCATGAATGAGGCATAACAAGGAATGCTAAAGATAGTTGTAGGGAAAGGAAAAATAATTTTGCCTCTACCCATCTATGTTTTTGGTTGAGACTACTCTGTAATATAGGACAAATTTACAGGAGAAAAACAAACAGAGGTTTAATGACATGTATCTCCTGTATACATGGGAGAGATGCAAGAAAATGGAGTAACTCCCTGAAATGACCCAAGTTATCACCTTGAATGTCATTTTCAACTAGAGGCAAAAAGAGATGCTGAGATTTAAGGGAGTCAGTTCTGAGAGGTTATCAGGCAAAACAAAGTAAAGGGTATGATAGTTATGCAGATTTCAGTGCCATCCCCATTGACAAGAATTCCTAGAGAGATTTAGTCATCCTTTTCCTGATACAGTTAGGAAAACACACTTACAAAAGGAGATTTCCCTTACAAATGTAAATGTCTCTTACAAAAGGGTAAGTTCTATTTGGTCTTCAGGCTTCTCCCATGTCTCCTGTTTTTGTTTGTTTTAAAAACAGTTCAACATTATTCTTATGTCCAAGAGACATATTTTGCTCTTCTTTATAGTTTTGGAATCTGCAAAACTGTGAAAAGAAATATAAAGGTAAGATATTAACTTTAAAAAATTAATTGTAAAAGCTGAAACGGTCCTTCAAGAGGAACTGTATTGCTTCTGCTGTTTCTTGAAACGTTGGACTGGCCAGAACCACACTTGTTTTACAGTTGTTTGTAGTCAGAAGAAAAGCAAATATCTTGATCACAAGGACTGATTATCATGGAAGTTCTACTGCAGACCCCACATACAATGGACTAATGGGCTGTGTAAGGTTTCTCCCCCAGGAAAAAAGAGAAACGGAGCCACAAAAGCAGGCAAAAAAGGTTTATTAAAGCGTTTCCGGGCGAGGTTTACTGGTCCACATAGGGAAGTCGCACTGTTATGGCCGCCCAGGAAAGTTTTATAGGGGAGGTTGAGGAACAGAGAAGAGAGGTACTTTATTCTGCATCACAAAGAGGGGAGGTATTTGACTGGTGGTTTTGATTTCTCTTCCAGCTGTCCATTTCCCCAGTCATGTGACTCCCCGGAGCCCCACCCCGACCTTGCAGGCTGCAGTGGGAAATGCAAACAGAGCTGGCCTGCTGCTGCTGGACTGGACTTGGCTTCAGCACAGAAAGGAAATTCTGGACACTGACTCTAACTCTAGCCCTAATGATGCTCTAGCTACTCTTCTATGGCAGGACTGAGGGAAAGGGGACCTTGGAAACCTAGGGATGTAATTCCATGAAAATAAAGCTTTCTACAATATTGCATCTTCCTGTGCGATTATCAGAAAATACCTTTTCTCAGAGTATCACCAGAAGCCCATTCCCACTAGCAGTAGATGGAGATGAGGAGCCCGCACTTCCACCGGTAACAAGAATGGCAAGGTTTTCTAATATTTGAAGCCAGAATTTCTGCGGAGTCAGCTGATTAAACTTTTAGACAAGTAAATAGCTAAAATACTTCTTATCTCTCCTATGATATTTATGTGTAGAGAATGGTGTAGAGTTAGTGTCAATTTTTTAACTAACTAGCAATAATCTTGAAATAGAATTATAGCTCTGCAAACTCAACTATTTTGTTTTTCAAATTTCTGTTCTATTCCGCAAGTCTAAAAGTGTGAAGTTCTGACTCTACACTATTTCTGCAAATGATTCTGAAAATATTTGCGTGTCAGTATTACTTAGCATTTCCAACCACAGCGTCAATGACAGGATGGGTGTCAGTAGGTTTTTAATACTAATGATATCTTTTCCATCCTGCAAGGAATCAAAATTATACATCTAACTCCCTTCCTATAACAGATTTCTCCCTTAACTGAATCAAACAACTTATTCATGTCCCAATAGACCTCCTTTTAGAGATATAATACTTTTGTGAAAATATATAAGAATTGAAAAATGCTGCACCTTAAGCTTAGCATAATTTGCGTCTTTCTTTAAATGCCCACCTTGCACTAAAAACAAATTGTGATAATAACACCATAATGTTGTATAAAAGTATGCTCATTTTAATACTCTATGCACTGCTCGCTTTATTTCTAACAAATCTCCCTTTTTAAAAAATTAAAACCCAAGTTACTTAAATGTATGATATCCACAATTACTCTGACTCCCCGATTTTCTGTTAGACATGAGCCAATATTTTTAAAGAAATGAAAGCATCCACACTATATATTTCCCTACATGGCTGCTAGGAATAATGTAACTATAGAGTCTTAGAGGAATAATATTGTCTTTTGAGAAATTCAAGCAGCATTTCCCCCATCAGATTGACATCCACACCAGACAAGAGCTCGGTCTGTTTGATCTAAAAGAGGTGGAGCCCGAACCTGGCCAGGCTTCCCACTCTGTTGCTGAGCAGTTTCAATGAATATAAAGTATCTCTTTATATCAAATGCTTCTTGTTCCTTTGGTCACTGGTTCTTATCTCTTGGAAGTAAATGGAAAAGTATAATCTCTTTTCTGAACCACAGACTCTGAAATATTTTAAATTTTTGTAGGTTTCTTCCTCCAGGCTTAAGATCTCTTGTTTATTGTTTAACAGATCCTCAGTGGACACACTCCCTGGCACATAGTAGGCAGTTAACAAATACTTGTTGGATGAATGACAGCTTCTTCAGATCATGGAGAGATATTCAAACCCTCTTCCCATGCTTGCTGTGCTTCAGTTTTGTTAATGTGAGTTTGGGTCATCTGAAACTCCTTGGATTTTTCTGTGTTCTTTACTCCGGTCGTTCCCAATTTATTCCAATAAAAAATTCAGTATTTCAGAGCATTAGCATACTTTCTGAGCTATGTCATTATGAAATTCAATAAGCATACCTTTTATGCTTCATCAATATCATGATAAAACCTTTAAAAGGACCAGCTGGAGAACAATGAGGAATGGACCTCTACCCATTACTCTCTCACTAACTAGTATTTGGCCTACTGGTCAGAATCTATGTGACACCATCTACTCATTGATGTTTGTTTGTTTCCCTTTCTAATTGTACCACTGTATATATGATATGAGAATATATTAAAATTTCTCTAAAACTCAGAAATATAATCCAAATAAATAAGCTTGCTATTATTAAAATAGTGATGGTTCCTAGTACCCCTAATAATTCTTCATAATTACTCTAATACCTTGTGTTTAATAGCTCATTTTCTAAAATATTTTCTGGAGATGCTCATTATGCTTAGTTTATAATTCTCAGAATTCAAATTAATTTGAAAACTGCAATCTGTAGCCCCTTTTGGTTCTATTCCCATTCTCCATGATTTCTCTAATATTTCCAACAACTGTTCTGTGATGTGTGAGAGAGATACAAATACAATATAAATATATATTTCTTACATGATGGTCTTAGTTAATTTATGTCAGCTTGATATATATGATGCGATTCAACTTTATAGGTAGGTAGCCTCTTCATAGACTCTTTGCTGTCTCATTTTTCTCATTAAAGATGTTCTATGGTTCTCAATTTTCAGACCATTTTCTTTGATGCAGGAAAATAAAGCTGATTTCTATAATTTTGTGTTCTGCAAACATTATCTCATTTGTGGGTCTCTCTTTATTTTATTTTTTTATCCTCACCTGAGGACATTTTTGCATTTATTTTCTGACTGAGCAGGAGGGAGAGAAGGAGGAAGAGAGAAAAAAAACATCAACGTGACAGAGAAACATAGAGTGGTTGCCAACCACATGACCCCAGCCAGGCCGGGGACAAACTGCAACTGAGGTATGTACCCTTAGCAGGAACTGAATCTGGGACTCTGCTCTGCAGGCTGATGCTCTAACTGCTGAGCCAAACCAGCCAGGGCTTTGGGTCTCTCTTTAAAAAAAATTAAGAACATAACTGTTTCTGGTACTGTGGATGAATCTAGGTCTACACGCATTGTCAATATCCTTAGAAGTTTAAGTCAGTATTCTTCATTTGTTTGTATATTTATTGCTCTTTCTTTTGAACATTAATTGTTGGAATAGTAATCTATATGGTTATAGTAGTATTTTGGCTGCTGGTTTTTCCTTTTAATATTTCTTAGATCTTCTATTTTAAACAAACATCTTCCTATCTTCAGTCTATCTCTTTTTATTATTTTAATCCATGGTGTGATGTTTATTTCTGTGAAGTTCCTAACACATTTCCTGAAATTCATACATCTGACTGTACATCTGAATGCCTGTTATTTTGTAACAATGATCACTTTGTGTCAGTAATAGAGTTTCATGCTCTAACTACACATAGTGATTGCTGATTAACAATGCAAACCAGATCTTCAAATTCTTGACTTTTCAGCCAAGCAAACAAAAAAAGGATCAGTTTTTCTGCTTTAATTGAATAAAATTTTCACCCAAAGTGTGGAAAAGATTTTCTCATTTAACGTGTACATCTTCCTTCTTGGCTAAAATTTTGCTATACCATGCTTTCTGTCCCTCGAATAATCATCACTAAGTTCACTGATCCATTTATCCTGATCAGATGGTCATGCTGCATTAGTAAATTAACCACAACATTCACAATGCTCAAAAATAAAAACATAGAATGTTTATTTCCTTCTCACAATGTATCTCAGATAGGATAAGCAGTGGGGAATGTCTTCTGTTCCATGTAGTCACTCATGGTCCCAGGCTGATAGGATGTACTGCCTGGAATGTCACACTCACCATGTGCCAGCTAGAAGATCAAGTGCACATCTTCAATGTTCTGTCTCAAAAATGTTGCATATTGGTTCTGCCCATAATCCATTGCCCAGAACCAGGTATATAGTCTGCCTAATTGCAATGATTGGAATATAAATGGGATCTTTGGTGAGCACTGTTGTTCCTGACTGGATTTGTGGATGACTGTGCATCTAACATGTTAGGAAGGATGACTTCCTAACATCCAAGTCTTTTTAATAGAATCGTTACTTAAAAGCAACAGCCTTGTTATAGTTATAACTCTTAATCCACTGACTTCTGGTATGCCCATGAGAATATAACTACCTACTTTTATTAAAATATTGGATCCTAACCAAATTTACATAATTTTGGTTAACAGTTACTGAAGCTCTATATAGCAATATCATTATATCTCTACATTACTTCCTATTCATTCTATCTACAATGATTATTTTATGAGACATACATTCTTCTTTTACAAAATTCAGTTTGTGTTTTGTTGGAGAATTCCCTCCTCTGATACTTCGGTTTAAAATATTTTGATCAGATAAGAATGTTCTGCTAACTACATATTCTGAGTACTGTAAGATCCAATGTCTTTGACAATGAGAATTTTAAAATCCTATTTTAACTTCATATGCACAACCATCTGTTCACTGCTTATAAATATGTGTTCCTTACAAATTTTAACCTTCACTTGCAAATGGCGAATATTCCACATATGTTCCCAAACGCTTCTATTTACTATTTAATTTACTATCAGTATCACTAGAAAGACAGTCAAGTTTTCTTTATTCATTTATTCTTTATGTATTAGTTCATTTAGTTAATTGGTTAAAGAGTGTTTACTCTGGGCCAGATATTGCAGTGGAGATAGTTAGTATAATCTTCCCAATATATTTTTTAAAGAGCCGAAGGTGAGTAAAAATCACGGTAAATTTAGTTTATGGAATAATCCCATCTATTTTGTTATCTAATGAACTTTTGTGAAGCAACAACAAGGTACATTTTTAAGTCATGAAATGAAATGAAGTGAAATGAAAAAGAAAAAAATTGCATCACAATCTTGGAAGCTGGAAAGTACACGAATGAGTGGAAATATCTAACACAAACAAGCAATCTGAGAATCATAAATAGATAAAAGGACAATTCAGAACCCACTTAATTTTTTGCATAGAATCCTGAAAGTCACTAGGAAATCCTGGACATGGGTGAAGAACAAGAACACTACACTAAAGAAGATTAGATGAAAACCTTCTTAAGAATCATTCTAGTAACCAAATCTCTTTCTATGCTTTGCTCAACAAAGTGATTTCTCCTTCCCCATATTGCCAAACCACGACATTTATTCTGTGGACGAAGGGTTAAAAAGGCTAAATAATAACCCAGTATCATTATAAGCAAACTAGGCATACCAAGCATACTTCAGACTGAAGGAAGACTTGAGCATGCGCAGAAAGAGTGCTGACATGTACTCAGCACCTTCCTTCCTTGGGCCCTCCAGGTTAACAAAACACTGGAGCTAAGTCTTCACTCTCCAAGAAAAAAATATTTAAGGGATCCTTTATCAGGAATCTCAGCCTAAGAAAAGAGACAAAGGAGAGAGAGAGAGAGAGAGAGAGAGAAAGGAAGAGAGTGCCCATGATCGCACACCCTCAGCAAGAATAACCAGTTAGATCACCCAGTAAAAAAGCTCCTATCTGCATTTCCCACTTACATGCTCAGTATTCGCACAAGCTTTATAGTGCTGCAGTCTTAAACATGAGCAGACAACACAAGATAACTAGAAAGTCTGAAAAGTCACTAACATGAAAAATGCTGACCAAAACAAACAAGAAAAGAAAAAAAAAGATTTCAGAAAAATCACTATCTGTAGAGGAAAAAAACAACAACAATAAAATCTACCAGGGAGATAAGAGAAGATACAGAAACCGTGAAACAAGAAGAGGTTTCCTTGGCAAACAAACATTCAGATACTTTGAAAGGATGTTTTGGACATTAACATTTTGGTGTCAGTGCTAAAAACTCAATACTACTACATGTTGGAAGGAAATGCTAAAGATATCTTTTAGATATCACTGCAAAGAGACAAGGAGATGAGTTTTAGGAGCGAAAGGAGGAAACACTAGAGGGCCTTTTCAAAAGGCTCAAATAATACTTCTGGATGAAAGAAAAAGAAAAAAAAAAAAGTAAAGGAATGCATTAACATTCATAAACATAATTTCCCCGATCTCTGGGGCATAAGGTCCAGATTGAAGGTGCCCACCAATTGTTCTGCTGGCACATTTTTCTGGAGTTTCTGAATACTGGGGATGTTGAGAAGCTGCTGAAAGACTATAGAAAAATAAATAAATAAATAAGACATATGCAAAAGATCAGAAATAAAAATGCCAGTACTCTACAATGTTAGAAATGATTTCTGGAAGAAAGTCCGATCTAAATTCTATAATGACCCAACTTAATAATTGTGTCTGGAGAATAAAGATGTTTTAATAGGTACAAAAATTTACCTGTAAATACCCGTTCTAAGAAAGAGTCAGAAACCTATATGGAAAACAAAAGAGTCCATTTGTTAATATTATACTTCAGAATACTTATTTAAGAAAAAAATAAATTTCTAAGATATCTTACCATTCTCTTCAATCCAGATTTATATCTAGCTTTTGGGTTTTTGTTTTTTTATTTCAAAGACACTTGAAGGTACAGACAGTATTCATGGCACCTTAGTTATTTTGTGTGTGTATGTTTTTTTTTTCTTTTTCTATTTATCTTATTAGTAAATTTGTTCTCATTTCAGTGAGTATATTTAAATAAAACTACTTAAATAAATACATGTTCTCCATGTTCCTCAAAGAGCACATAAATCTGAAAAGTCCATTAATGCTTTTTGTAATAAAATCTTACCAAGTGGCTTCCAACGTTTCTAAAAGAGGTTTCACCTTGAGTGCCTCCCAAACACTTATTTAGACAGTGACTAAAAAACTACAGAACAGATTAGTCAAATGGGAAGAAGTTTCATTAGAATTTTCAAACTTTATCATGTTTTTAGACAGTGCATTATAAGTAACAGTGAAACACTTATTTCATTACAAATACTGTAAGATGAGTCTCCTTTATTTATTTAGATTTTTTGGTACTTAATATCAGGCATAGAAGTTGAGAATATTATTGAAGGGAATTCTCTTTGGATTATCTCTATAATTTAAGGCCAATGAGAACAATAAATTTGTTTCTCTTCTCCCCCCTCTGGCATATAGCCAGAACCTAGAACAGTGCCTAACAACTTATACACACAGTCAATAAATATGAATAGATGAAATAATGGACAAATGAATGAAGGACAAGACACAGGAAAGTGATGAAGAGTCCTCAGGATGAAGTGGAGGAGAGATTCAAGGACAATAGTTGTGCTCATATACGGGAGGCATCCAGATTGTAATAGGTGAGATGATTCTAAGAGAGACTTTTTCATAAAGATTGAATTGATAGGATACCTGATGCACCAAAATGTTGTAAGAGATGACATAGGTCATAAGCAAAAGGCAAAGGTTTCTATTGTATTAAAGACATGCGTATATGAAAACTGAGCCAACAAGAAAGCAAAATTAACTCCAGAAGAAAATAGAAGAGTGAAGAAAATAGAAAAGAAAAAAGGGCTAAACACATATTTTCTACAATGCTCCCAAACTAAAACCAACCAACCAACCAACTAAAAACTAATAATAGGAGGCCATTATCTGGAGACATTGCTAAAAGAACTAGAAGCAATTGCTGCTGAGAAAGAATTTCAGTGGAATGCCGTTTTTCAAAATGCACCTAGAGAAATATTTGACACATTTTACTATGTGCATGTATAAATGATAAATGTAAAAGCCAATAAACAAATAATTAAAAGAGGATTGATGGATTTGAGGATGGGCTCTGTTTACCAGGCACATGCCCGCCACCTAAAAACACCATTAGTTATCTTTTCTTCCTGAGATTAACAACATGATTCTTTCAATCTTTTTGTGATTGCAAAACCTCAGTATTGTCTCATGAGAAATGGAAGGGCTAGTTCTTTTTAATTTTGAAAACTTCTTATAATTTTAAGGAACCTGTACTACGCCTTGACTCTTGTTTCTACCTTTTTTTAGTTTTTCTTTTTTTATGCTGCTGAGGATTATCATGAACTTTTTTAGCATAGTATTCTCCCTGGATTCCATCCTGAGTTATTTTTGTATCTGGTCTAGGAACTTTACTTGTTATCTTTTAAATTTGTTTTGTATCAAGACAAGCTTCCTTCAAAATGTACTAAATGATAATAATCTCAAGCAGAAATAAAAACACAGTATCTATAGTTCAAGGGGTTGAAATGAGTAACTTGTTGCTCATACCTTCTGGGTTCAAGATTTCAAATCCTTCCTCCATAGGTTTTCCTTCCAAGCAGGCTATGTGGATGATACAGTAAGATCATTGTTCAATCTATCATCCTTACATTCATCCATGTCTAGGTTTGCTAAGAGTCTAGTCTCATTGTTTTTAATTGCTGAAAATCTCCTTCTAACTTACCCAATAGTTACCTAATAAGCTGGTAACACTCAAATTGTATAGTCACTTTTCAAACCTCATCTTTACTTGACTTGACCTTGTTATGGCATTTACCAGTAGTAATCATTTCCTTTTACTTTAAACTCTCGTTTAATAATTTCCAGGACATTGATTCTTTTCCCGATACTGTAGTTATTTATTCTCAGTACCTTTGCTGGCTCTCTTCTACTTTACTTACCCTTTTATCTTCATATTTATTTATTTATTTATGCTGAATGATCTCACCTATCTCCACAGCTCTAACTGCCACAGACCTTTTATTTACCCTCTTGTCTGTATCTCGAAGTCAGGGTTTTCTCCTGACCTCTAGGAGAGAATTTGGCTCTCACACAATTCTCCTTCTTAATTCCTTATTTCGTAGAAATGTCTCCTCTTTCTATGTCCTCTATTCTATTACAGAAATCAATAGAGGTGGGAGTCACTCTTTTTTTTTTTTTTTTGTAGCTACTTTTTTTGTCAGTCTTTTCAATCAATTAATTAATTTTTGTTACAGATGCCTCTCATTTTCCCCCCATAGACACTTTCCTCCCTATCTCCTCTCATAGCATTGTTGCCTGTGCCCATTGGCTATGCTTATATCTGTTCTTTTCTTCCTCATATCCCTCTTTACAGGTTACCTACATCCTATCAAGACTTAATCTTATCTTTTCTCTATATCTACTCTTTTCCATTCTTACTACTGATGCTTTAAGGTTTTGTATTGAGAGAGACTTACACTTGGTATCCTTGCTGTACACCAATTAGGGGGGTTCTGAAGCAATCTATTTAATCTAAGTCTCAGTTTTTTTATCTGTAAAATAGAAATAACAATAGTATCTAAGCCGCAGAATAAAGTATTAATTGATATAATATAGGTATATATTTTTAGCTCATTTCTGACACTAACACTACTTTTAGTCTTCTTCTTCGTCTTTTTTTTTGTTTTGTACTGCCCTTAGTGGGAACCAAACCCAGGACTCTCTGGTCCGCAGGCGAACACTCCAACCGCTGAGCCAAACCAGCCAGGGCACTACTTTTATTCTTAAGGAGGTAGAAGACTAGCAACCATCTTCGTAAAATAAGAGAAGAGTAAAAAGAAAGAAAAAGACAAGAAAAGGCAGAAAACTCGTGTGGGTTAGAATTGGTTATAAACTCAAGGTTTATAGGACATTTGATTACGTTCTTTCATCAAAAATTTAAGGGTCTGCACAAGATTTGTTTTCTCACCTTGACTGACCTTAATTTCTTCATGATGTTTATGATTTCTTTTCCTCTCTTTGAGAAAATTTTATAAAAATTACTTTTGTTTTTTGCAGGTAGTGTACCTTTAATAATATTTTTAAATAGTACTGCAATAACTTTTATAACAGTTGTGTTTCTACAGATTAGACTAGGAAGGGAATTTCCATCAAACACATCAGATTTTTGCATTGAATGCTGCCTGAATTCGGGGAGGTGCCCCCCACTTGCTGATGACATCGGAGGGCGCCGGGCTGCAGCTTCAGCCACCAGCAGCACAAATCAGCGGCACAAGCATCAGCTCTTCACAGAACATTTTTTTTGCAACAGATGTGAGCAGCAGGGAACAACTTTTATGTCTCTAGCAGAATTCCATTAATTTCAGTCTTCAGAAACCGCGTCCCAACGTTGTCACTGATTTCCTAGGTCGTTTTGGCAAGTACCTACAAGGTGCATTGCCAAATATTGGGAATGAACAGGTATATATATCCCACCAATTATATTGTTCTAAATATTAGATTTTTTCTGATTGTGGATACAAATACAACTTGTTATCATTCAGATTTACAGTGCATTTTCATGTTAATCATCTATTGGGGGAAAAAAGAATGCCAAGGAATACGCGCTCTAAATCTGTTCATGTACGTGTCAGTTTGGCTTACTTTTCCTTTCAGTTCAGTGTTTTAATAGAAACGGATTCATCTTTCTAAAAGCATTAATAGAAAGAGCAACAATAAAACTAACGAAACGGTGTTCGAAGGCTTTATAACTTTTAGTAACCCCTGGAACATTTTATGCTATTCTAAAAAGTGCACCAATACTGAATGCTCTACCCACTCGTAAGCATGTGGTCCTCCCCAGTGTCTCAAATCACAGGACGTTTTTAATTTTACCCCCACAGCTTCAGTTAATGCATGTAATAGAAATGGATATTAAAAATCTATTCTCATTTATTGTAATATGAATGCAAGCGGAGAAAACAGTAAAAATCTGCAGTGTCTGCACATTTCCCAGCACTCTGGTGTGTGTGAGACTAGAAATTATTTATGGACATTCTGGCACAGCTCTGACAGGAAAAGGGCCACAAGTCTTTCTCCATCAACAACTGCAGGTTTTAAAGTGTCCTAGAGAGATTTCTATGAACTCACCTTCTTAAAATAAAGGAGAGAAAAGTCTGCTTTTACGTGGATTAAAAAGGACCGAGATGTGTAATGTTGGCATAATAATCCTTTACTGTGCATTTCTTTATATTAATTTACCATGTAAGTTGATTAAAACAAACAAACAAACAAACAAACAAACAAAAAACAGGTAGTTATTGTGAGTAGGAAAGATGAGAGTCAAAAATACTTAGGCATTCTAGAATCCCTAAAATTTTGCATTTATGCCTGTAAGTCTGTGTTATTTGTTCTCCACATACACAGAAACATACAAAAACAGGAAAGTAACACGGTTTAAAAAAAAAAAAAACTCGTCTAAAATTTAAAAATATGATGGAGATAGTCAAGTTTGTGTATTTTTATAATTAAGGAGTACATTTCCCAACCTACTGGAATAAAAAGTAGTTAAATTTATATTCTGCTTTTCACTGATTATAAATTAGGTCAATTTCTATATTCTCGTACCAATCACCAGTGGTATGCACTCATTTCTTTTTCATATTGAACTCTAGATCTATATAATATTATCCAAAACAAATCTGCCTAATCTCCCAAGGACAGAGCCATGTGTTTCTATTAAAGAAAAAAGCTAGTGAGATTTCCACCTTAAGACATACAGTTGAATACCTGTGTATCAATATAATTTTCATAGGGAATAAACCAGATATCTATGTAAAATAGGCTATGAAAAAATGGAACAGGTAAGTGAAACATTTCACAGTACTAGAAAAAATATATAAATAGCTGGGAAGGAGCAACAATCTTTCTGAAGAAGGGGATTCTGTTTCTCCAGATGATAAAAACCCACATGGATTGCCAATAACTTTGGAAGTATCTGGAGAGGGGTGTAGGGTTGAGCAAATATCCATAGAATTAAAATCTCAGTTTTTCATGGCGCTTGACAGACTAATCACAGTCACTGTAAATATCAACCTTTAGGGGAAGTTCTATAACATGGTATAGACTAAGAGAGACTTTCCAATCACATCTTTTACCTTCCTACAATTTATATATATTTTACCCTTATTGATTTTAGAGAGAGAGGAAGGGAGAGGGAGAGAGAGATAGAAACCTTGATGAGAGAGAACATCGAATGGCTGCTTCCTGCATGACCCCCACTGGGGATCTGGCCCACAACTCGGGCATGTGCCCTGACCGGGAATCCAACTGGCAACCCCTTGGTGCATGGGCTGACACTCAACCACTGAGCCACACCGGCTGGGCCACTTTATATTTATAACATAAGTTTTTCACTTGGTATATGCAAGAGGGGTATAAAATACAGATGTAGCCCTGGCCGGTTTGGCTCAGCGGTAAAGCTTCGGCCTGTGGTCCAGAGACACCTGGGTTCCGTTCCCGCTAGGGGCGCGTGCCTGGGTTGCAGTTTGTCCCCAGCCCTGGATGGGTCATGCGGGTGGCAGCCACTGGATGTGTCCCTTTCACATCGATGTTTCTCTCTCTCTCCCTCCCACTCTATCTGAACAAAAAATGGAAGGATGTCCTAGGGTGAGGATAAAAAAAAAAATACAGATGTAAACTCAAGATATAGTCTGAAAAAAAAAAAAAAAAAGACTTGAAAGAGTAACAAAAAATATAGTCCAAAACATTTTTGGTGCTTTTGCTTACCTATTTCATTTCCTCTTCTCACAATTCAACCCACAAAATAAGTTCTATGTAGAAATACAGGCTTTTTACTGCCTCCTCATAATCAGTGACCCCAACTGGCCCTATGTCAAGCTGGTGGCATAAACAGCTGCTAAACATTTTCCGTCTTATTCTCTGTAGTTAGACTACAAGGCAAGCTCTTCATGGTAGCATTCAAATACAATATTATCTGAAGAGCAATGTTGTCTCAGTGTGTGATCTTCAAATAGCATTTGCCTGTTTTCAGGGCAAGGTATTTAGTCTCACTGTCCATTCTTTTTTTTAACAAGGACAATAGGAATATTTAGATTTCTTTTAGGATACAACAAAGACATGAACTACATTGTTGGAAAGGTATGTGCAGTGTAAGTGTGAGATAGAATTATATATATTTAATGCACAAATAAACATATTTGAAGAGTGTTTGAAATCATATTTGACATTTGCAGCATTAAAGTAAACACAGGTGATGTATCAGTGTGTTTGCCTCTAGAATGAGTATTTTGGATTTGATAGCTCATAGTACAATTTCAGCCTTGCCTTTCTATAATTCTGTATTTTCAAAATGTAAATACACACACACACACACACATATATATATACATATATATATATATATAGAGAGAGAGAGAGAGAGAATAAGCCAGATTAAAGTCATGATAGTTTGTAGTTAATCTCACAATTGGATTCAAGCTATTTACTCCATAGTATTAATTTCAGTTGTTACTGCCAAAACCTCTCCTTTACTAAGCAGTGGTTCCACTTCTTATGTGGAGTCTAGAACTTCACCTTCTTTCCACAAATACTTGTATTGATTACATGTATCTAATGTTTCCAGTGGAAAACCATATGCACTAAACACATTCTACGCTCTGTAAAATAATTTGTATGTATGCCTTTATTATTATGAAACCCATTTGCTAAGCTAGTTCCTTCATGAAGAGGGATATTTTCATGTTGTTTTGGCAGTGATGCTATATCACCTTGAAGTTGTTTTTTTTTTTTTCCAGTCACAGTGAAATAAGTAGCTCCATGTAAAATGCATTCATATACAGAGCTAAACAAAAATCTCAAATAAAAAATTGAAAGCAATACAAATAGACTTACTCATTTGACGGAGAAGATGAAAATAACAAAGTACTTTCCCTTGTTTTCCTCCTTGCTCTGTTTTGGTCGCTGCTGCTTCCGTTGCTCAGAGAGTTTAATAGGACTAGCTATGGCAAGACTGTGATTCGTGCATGCTTCTTTGTGTCTCTTGATAAACAAAAACCTGTGATAAGGAAAATATAGTGAAAAATGGAAATGTAGTCAGAATAATATAAAATGTTGTAAAAACCAGATATACTTGGAATAATTGTAAAACTAATTATGTTGGATCTTTCTGGAGCTGTGGGTCCTTTGGAAATATCAGTGGACAAAATGATGATAAAAAGTTACTTCGTGGGAGATACATTTTTAGTAATGTAAAAGTGTACTAACAAATATTCAATGAATAGTCATAGAATTAACCAGTTGCATCTCCCTAGGCATCAAGCCGGCCGCTTTAGTAAAGTCTACACAACATGCACTGGAATTGAAGACATTTTCAGGTGATGCCACCACCCTTCAATAAAAACTTAGACGCAGTCAGGCTGGTGTGGCTCAGTGGTTGGGCATTGATTTATGCACCAAGAGGTCGTCGGTTCGATTCCAGGTCAGGACACATGCCCAGGTTGTGGGCCAAATCTCCAGTGTGGAGCACGCAGTAGGCTGCCAATCAATGTTCTCTCTCATCAATGTTTCTATCTCTCTCTCCCTCTCACTTCCTCTCTCTCTAAAATCAATATAGGAAAACAAACAAACAAACAAAAAACCTTAGAGGCAGGGCAGAAAAAGTTAAATAGTCTATAAGAAATGTTCCTTGGAGAGCTTCGGTAATTTTCGTAGCTCTCTGAAATAACTGGATACATCATATGACACAAATGACTAAATTAGAGATAACTCAATCACAAAAGGCAAGTATTGGAAAACAGAGGATTTCAACTGAGAAAGTGTCATGAGAAACTCATTCTGAAAACATAGATTGGACTAGATAAATCGTTTTTGTTTCAATTTTTCTCAAGTTCTTTGGTCTAAAAAATACATATGCTACTCTTCGTATATCTTAGTTAGACTTTGGCCTCGTGTCTGCGCCTTGGACTGCGTATTGATGTGAGACTTAGGACAGTCGTTGAAGGTGGGGTGGGTGACTGACGCCTGATGCGGCACTTCGCCCTTTCTGTGTCCACAACACCTTGCTTGACTCTGACCTTCTATCCTGAAAAGAAAGGCAGCAATATCTCTGCAGTGTAACATTTTCCAAATAGAACAATCTGAGAAACCCAATTACCATCTCATTCACTCATTCTTTCTCTCCGTCTGCCCTTCTCTTTATAGTAACTAAAATCAGAAGTTCAGTGATAGTCTCAACAGAGCAGCAAGTCTCTACTGGTATCAATTTCCCATTGATATTTGATGAAGCTGATTTCTTCACATTTCTGTCCAGCCTATGCAAAAAACAGTTGCATTTGATCTACACTTTTAAATGATAAAATCGTGATAAATTTTAGAGGCAAATAGAGCAACACAAGAGAATCATTTGTGGTCAAAGAGTTTGCAGGATGAATATAATTTGCCCCAGGTGAAACTAGAATAAATATCCATGAGATAATCCTCAGTCTTTCTTTTTAGCTCAGTCTCTGACAAATGCAGAGAGTATAGTATGAACACATTCATTTTCCACGTGACCTGGCCAGATACTTGGTAATGGCAGCGGTCGACATTTCTTAGGGCAACATCTAACAACTTACCTTTAATTGAGCTCGGTGTGAGATAGCCACC
Organism: Molossus molossus; assembly: GCF_014108415.1. Lineage (NCBI taxonomy): Eukaryota > Metazoa > Chordata > Mammalia > Chiroptera > Molossidae > Molossus > Molossus molossus. Next base: position 160,791,740 of record NW_023425344.1, on the reverse strand, counting down.
AATATGGTTTTATTTTTTCACAGATTTTCTCGGATGGGAGAAATGTTCATGGGCCTGACAAGTACAGTGATTGCTTTTCCTCTGGGTAATAAAACCGGCTACATCTCTCTCGCTTGTGCCTGTAGTTCCTAAATGCAAAAGAAACGCAATTATCACATGAAATATGTGCCTAAGGTACTTTTCCTGAATTAGTCAGTCGGCATCTATTTTCATTTCAGAAGAAAAGGAAAATTCCACGCTATATAAGATATGTCTCCAATAAAATATTTGTGAAACTTGGAGGGTTACTTTTTAAGCTGTTTTATTGACTCTGATCAAGACAGAAGCCAGTTTTTCTCTAATTGTAGCAAGAGAGATTCCCCCAAGCCTCTTATTTTAAAGAATAGAGGCTTAGAAACAGGAAATGTTCTCACAGTCACCTTCTAACAATTTTCCTTTTTCTTTTTTATATTTGAAGTTTTAATGTAAAACAAGTATTTGAGACAGGTAACTAACTGACTTGAGGTATATATAGAAATATTTATACTCTTCTTAAAAATTTTTTTTATTACTTATAGATCTTTCATAGATGTTTTCTCTTTGCTTTAAGCATGAAATTTAACTTTGTATATCACTATTTCCTAAAAAAAAATTCATAAATAATAAAAGCAAAAATGAAAACAGTTATGACCTAAGTTTTAGATATTCTATAATAAATCTCAGATTGCGAATAAAAAAAGATAACTCAGGGTGAGAATAAAAAGAATACCTCAAATATTTTGGTGGTGAAAGTTGAGAATTTGATGAGATAGTAAAATATTCAATTTTACTTTGGCATAATCTATCAATAATTCAATTTTTCACTCATATTTGATAGTCACCCTAATTGGATTTAGCGTAGATCAGGAATCACAGCATCAAACACAGATGAGGCAAAACAGAGTCCTCAGTGAACATGTGTTTAATGAATAAATTAAAAAGTCAATTAATTTTTGAAGTGTCCACCCAATATTTATCCAAATATGCATATATCCTCAATCACACACCTACACATGCATCAAGAACTGTGTTAAGCCCTGGCCGGTTTGGCTCAGCTATTAGAGCGTCGGCCTGCGGTCCAGAGAGATCCGAGTTTGGTTCCCGCTAAGGGCGTGTACCTAGGTTGCAGTCTGTCCCGGCCCTGGTTGGGTCGTGCGGGTGGAAGCCACTCGATGTGTCCCTTTCACGTCAATGTTTCTCTCTCTCTCTTCCTCTCTCTCCCTCCCACTCTATCTGAACAAAAAATGGAAAAATGTCCTTGGGTGAGGATAAAAGAAAAAAAAAAGAACTGTGCTAAATGCAAAGGACACAGTGATAAATGAGATAGAAATTACCTTAGCTGTCACAGAACTTTTAAACATTCTAGTGAGAGTGAACATTTATAAACACATTTTTTAAAAAGATCCCCCAAACACAAAAATCACAACTTTCAATAAATTCAAATAAAAGCAAAAATGGGGAGAGGAAGGTGATTGGATACTTTGCTAGAGTTAGGGAAAGTCTTACTGAGGAAGTGACTCTCTAAGCAGAAATCTTAAAGAAAAGAAGGAGCTGCCATTTTATAAACTGCCAGGAAGGAAGGAAGGAGGGAAGGACGGAAGGAAGGAAGGAAGGAAGGAAGGAAGGAAGGAAGGAAGGAAGGAAGGAAGGAAGGAAGGGTAGGAGGGAGACTTGCTAATCTTAGAATATTCTTTCTCCAGAATTACTCTTCCCCAGCAATATTATTCCTATGCAAAGCTCATGAGCAGAGAACTAGAAAGGAGTCAGAAATGGAAAGTTAAACAAATAAAAAAAATGTTCTGGCTTTCACAAGGATAAAATCTGAAAACTAAGGATGAATAAATGGTATATGGATCCCAAGAAAAATTATACAATACATTTCTAAATATATTTAATATCACTTACAGAAAAAATTAACCACTGGTGATTAGTATCTGCTCATTAATAACAAATATAGGCAGATTTAACTAATTTCCTCGATTGATCATGTTGTAAAATTGCTAAGGGTAGATTTCTGGATTTCCACAGGGCATTCAAAATCTTGCAATGCCATCCTTATGCATGACTGGGGGAAATATGTGTTATGGAAAAGTCAAGTTATGTACATATTTAACTGGAAATTGTTAATAATGCCAAATTAAGGGGTTTTCTCCAGTGATATGCTATGGACATCTGCCATCCCGTCTTAAGGATTAAATATGAAATCCAGATGATAATACATTACTGATAGAGAATCTAAAATCTCTAGGAGGAAATAGAGCATTATTGAATAGTTAGAATTTCCTTACCAAGAGATCTTTCTATAATTTTCATCTTTGGATCCCAAGATAATTATTGGATGTATATAGAATATTTTCCATCTTTCTTCTCTGTGACATCCCTTCAAACACTTGAAGAAAAATATATTCACGTTCAGTCTTTTTTTGAGACAATCATTCCTTATATCTTCTGCTTTTATCCTCATGCCTGACAATCTTGGTTAACTTTCTCTGTATATATTTCAGTTTACCTATATGCAAGTAAAAGTGTGGTTCTAAGTAGTGAGCTCTGTATGCCCATTCCAAGGATGAAATGTGCTGCCTACGGGGATGGTCAGCTCTCTAATACTCGAACCTGAAGCTAGATGATGACTGGGAGCTCAATCAAGTAGAGGAATCTCATTCAATTAGCTCTGTGGTCTTTAAGGCCTCTATAGCATGTTAACTTACATCATCCATCAACAATGGTTCAGTTACATAAATTTTATGTGAACACATGGTTGAACTAATTATTGTATAATATGTTATCAATAATTTTGACAAGTAAGTGCTATTCTGGATCCAGTATAGAAAAAAATCAGTAAAGGAAAATCAGGTTATACCAAGAAATAGATCTTAATTGAAAATTTCTACCAGTTATCTGTTATGTTGTAGCCTTTCTCATTGAAGTTATTTTATTCTTAATTTATAAAAGCAGCTTCTTACATAGTATATCTATGACTTGTGTTAATGTTTTATCTCTATCAAAGTATTTACACAGGCTCATTAACTAAGATGACTTAGTTATCTTAGTTTATGGGTGTGGCAGAGCAATTGAAAAACTTAAAAGTCACTGGGCTATTTCTGTTTAAGCTGAAATAATAGATCTTTAATGCTGTGCTATACTAAATGCAGGTGTGACAACTTTTCAAAAATATATTAGGATTAGATATCTTTCTTTATTACAGCTGTATTGTATTCCATTGTGTATATACATCAGAATTTTTTTATCCACTCATCTATTGATGGACACCTGGGCTGTATCACATGATCTCAATTATTTGTGGAATATAATGAACAAAACAAGCTGATGAACGAGAGACACCCAGCGACATAGAAGTAGGGTACAGACTGACAAACCTCAGAAGATGGAGATGGCAGGGGAGGGAGGAAAATATAAACCACAGAACTTACATGCATGTATGTATAACCATGGACATAGACAACAATGCTAGAGGGGTGGGATTGGGCGGAGGGTGTGAATGGGGGGAAAAGGAGAAACATCTGTAACAAAAATGAAAATTAAAAAATTAAAATTTATATATATATATGTTAACAGTGCAAAAATGTGATTTTTATATAGAAATAAATCATGTATCTTGAGGTAATTCTCTAAATTACTCTTTACCTTAATTTCCTCATCTTTGTTTTATTTTTTAATTCCCACCCGAGGACATTTTTTCATTTATCTTCAGATAGAGCAGGAGAGAGAGAGAGAGAGAGAGAAACATTGATGAGAGAGACATTGACTGGCTGCCTCCCTCACAACCCCAACCAGGGCTGGGGACTGAACCGCGCAACTGAGGTATGTGTCCTTGACTAGAATCAAACCTGAGACTCTTTGGTCCATGGGCCAATTCTCCAACTGCTGAGCCAAACTGGCTAGGGCCCTCATCTTTGAATGATACTTTGATGCTTTACTCTTCCTAGTATAGTTTTTTTAATTATAGCTTATCTTTAATTGGTGAAGGAATACAGATATAAAGAGAAAATGAATGACTACATAAATAATCAATTGAATGTATACAATGAGTATTTGGTGAGCACTAGGGTTCTGTGAGAGATGAAGGTCAAAAACAGAGCCTTAAAAATTTACTAAGCAGTTCTTACAAATTGGTTATAGGTAAAGTCATTTAAATTTGCAATAGTTAACTGACATTCTTGGAAGTGGATTTAAGGGTGGTGTTCATAATCAGGAGTTAAAAGGGTCAAAACAGATAGATACACGTTCATTATCCAGTATAAATTCAGCACACACTCTCAGAACCATGGATTTTATAAACTCCTGCAACCCTGAGAAAAATTAGAAAAGATTCTAATAACCACCTTAAGAATTACAAAAAAAAAAAAAATACACTGTATTTGAGAATGATTATGAACTGTTTGAACAGCCAACTGATTATAAGATTGTCTTCATCATAACAATAATTGAGAACAAGAGCTTGATAATAATACAGTTTGTGATTTTGAAAGCCAAATACACACCATACATTTTACATATGTAATTGCTTTTACTCATACAAACACTGAAAGACAGGTATCTTAACCCCTGCTTCTAGGCAGTTCAAAATTAGTAGTAATTAATATTAATATTAGTTATGAATGCACCCTACCACACACACTGAAATGCCTCCAAAAGTAAAAATTACCCATTGTAATGAAAAGAAGTGAAATTTGCTTTGGTGTTTCTCCATCCAAGAAACCATTTCTAAGTTTTTTTAATATATGTTATTTCATATTTCTCTCTAGTCTTAAAAAATGTATATTTCTTATATATTTGTAAATAAGTGCAGATATATCAGTTTTTTAATACAAAGTTCCAATTTTCATTAAAACAAGGACTGGAACAAATGCTGTAACATATATATTTCTCTATATTTTTATTTTTTATGCTAATATTTTTGTAGAAAAGCTTCTTAGGATTGTAGGGTCATACAGTTTGGGAAATTTTTATGGATAAAAATTGCCTTTTAAAATATTGTCTGGATATATACTCTGAAAACTATATTGGAGTACCTCTTTCTCCATACCCTTTCCCAAAACAAACATCATTAAACTTTCGTTATCAATTTTGCTAATTAGTCAGAAAAACAATAGTGACAACCTTTATTGTTTGTAGTTGGTTTTCAATGAGACACTGCATATTGTCCAAGATCAGCAGGCAGGTATGTGAACCTCAGTCCACTGATCCGTGTTGTATTCATGGACATAGGAAATAAGATTAGATATGTCCTGTTGAGCTGATTTTGACTGATATTTCAGCAACAGACAGTGTGCTTCTCAAACAGCAGTGAACAATGAAATTCACAACAGTTTGACCTTTGATATCTCAGAACGTTTTAGTATACCTCCCATTTACTTCCTTTGGGAGGTTTAGGTCTAGGTCTTAAAACACTAACATAGGTGGATATAACCTTACTTATGCTTCTCACACCAAAAACATTAATTTTCACCCTTGAGATGTTTACAATTTCATGATGAGTCTCATATGCAAAACAAAGGTTTGAAATTTTAAACCAAGCCTGGCTGGTGTTGCTCAGGGGTTGAGAATCCACCCATGCATCAAGAGATCTCTGGTTCCATCCCTGTCAGGGCACATGCCTGGGTTGTGGGCCCGATCCCCAGTGGGGGGCATGCAGGAGTTGCAATCGATGTTCTCTCTCATCGATGTTTCTATCTCTTTCTCCCTCTCCTTCCTCTCTCTCTAAAATCAATAAAGGAAAAAAAAAAATATATATATGTATGTATATATATATACATACATATATACATACATATATATATATAATTTTAAATCAGTATGGACAATATTGTGTAGATTTCATGAATACGGAAGAAATTGGAGAAAGTTTGACCAGTTGCGAAGCCCTAAATTAATAGGGCAGCTAAGGAGTAGCTTTTGTTTTCAAGATACAGAAAACACCTCCAAGTCTTCATGATTATCCCTGTTATCATAGATAGCCTTACAGGAAGTGAAAAAAAATTGTGCAATCATCAGCAAGTAAGCTAAACTCATTGCCGCTAGTAAATTAGGAGAGATAAGGAAGCAAAGTTCACCCCGCAATAGAAACTGATAAAAGAAGCAAAGCAATCACTTTCCCTCAACCCCAGTCACCAACAAAAGCGCAGCGTTAGAGATCTGAGCTGCCCCAACCCTGGGCTGAGCTTCCTGTGCCCTCGGTCCCTGTTGCTGTTCTGCTGCCAGAAGCTGACCTTAAGAACTACCTTTTAGAGATAGAATAATGATTTATATACACTTAAAAGTCAGAAGAAAAACTTATTTTTCACACAACTAGTCTGTATTTTCAGAAAATTAAAATTATTTCCAAATATAATGCTATCAAGGAGTGGTCGCAGGCAAAATGTATATATCTTTGTAAAATATAGCTCTGTTACCACGGATGTCTATTGGGTGCGTGGTACAAGCACTCTAAAGCCTGCGCATGTGCAATGTTTCCACCCAGCAACATAAAAACAACATACACACACCCAGTTTTAGCCATCAAATCTCTCATCACCTTGATAGCAAATATATACTCAGAAATCAGTCATACTTATATATGGATGACTTTACTTCATTTATTTCAAAACTAAAGTGTCTTTGCTATTGATCTCTGATGCTGAATTTATGTTCTGGGCACACAACTGGAAAAAAAAAAAAGAAAAAAAAAAACAAACCTTCTAGTGTCTAAAGTTGATGTATCTTAGTGCCTGACTAATAACCCACCAAATACCAAGTCTTTCTGGGACGGAGTATCTGTTCTCTGAACAAGGCCACGTCAAGGACTGGAGTCCTGCATCTGAATCTCAGTTCTAAGACTAGAACTTCTTAATAGCCCGATCTTCTTAATTCTGTACAGATCCGTGAATACCACTCACTCTGAGATTCTTAAGAGTAAAATTATATGGAGGTTTGATTATTTTAAATTTAGGAAATTTAATTAACCTAAAGATTACTGGATTTCCCAAACTCACACCCTTTATCAATCCAAGCTCTTCTCTTTTACTTTCATGGAGGACTAGATTGCTTTAAGGGATGTACAACTTAAAATGGAAAGGGATAGAGGAATGACTTATTTCAGTATCCAAAGCAAAGGCACTTTAAGAAGCTTCAGCCAATCAGAGCTGCTATACAAACTGACCAGGCTTCCCTGGGCAGTTCTGCCTACTGACCCCCTTGGAGACCACGAAGCCACAGAGCCACGGGAACACCAGGATAGCTAACAGCTCTAGGAGGGAAGGAGCAACACTTCCCTCATCTTGGCCTCCACTTGCCTTTGGCATGTTGTGGGAGGTAAATGTTTTCATAATTTCCTGCTGCACTACTCACCTGTAGAACCAGTAAGACATTTTCCCCAGAAAGATACAAGGTTAAATGGCAGGCTAGCGCTATACCAATCTCAGCTTTGTGGTGTGGACCGAAACTCAGCACAAACTTGAAAGGGGAGGCAGAGAAGCCAGTGGGCGTTAGGAAGGGATACAGGCATTAGCAGTCACAGGTCTCCAGCCAGAAAACTAAGTAAGGCCCATGCAGTGTGATGCGTTAGCACTGCTACAGACTTTGGATCACTCTTTTCCAACAAAAGCAGGAGTGTGCTTCAAACAATTAAGAGGACTGAATGGAAAGAATATGTTCCAAACTTTCATAATACCAGCACATAAAACAGTAAGTGCCTATATAGACTGAAAATGCTTCCTTAGAATGGAAGCAATTGTGCTGTCTCCAAAGTACTTCATTTCAAATGGCTGGTGTAGGCACATTCTTTATCTTAGTACTACTTCGTTTATTGGGGGCCGTCTAACAACTGTCAGACATTTCAGAAAGAGTGCTAATATGGGCAAACACTAGAAAATCTTTAAAGCTTAACAAGAGGAAACTTTATAGAGTGTGAAAAAAATCCTATTCCCTTCCTATCTTGATTTTTCCCCTGGTGGTTTTTATGTTAGAATGACTGCTGTGATTTTAATAGTAACATAATCTATTCACCCAGACCTATGATAGTGATTAGAGTTTTAAAATCATATACAAAATTTTTATTAGAAAGACTTAAGATTGTCAGAAAAAATTTTAAGTTGCAGCTATTTCGATCTCTAAAGCTTTGTATCCCTTTATTCAACTGTGATTGATTGAGATGTGTAAACAAATTATAACATTGTTTTTGCATTATGTTTTTTTTCTTTTCTGTTTGTTTGTTTTTACTTTGGGCCATAACTAGAGACAGAGGTAAATTTTATTTCAAGCTCAGAGATATTCTCTCACAAACTTCCTACTCAATTCTAGCAGGCTGGATAGAAGGAAATTGAGCACATAGGTTTCGTTTGATTATCTGCTAAATATTTTGAGTGAGAATATCCCCAATAAAGAATATTGCTTAAGGATAAATTTCTTGATTAAAGAGATACATTTAGAACAAATATCATTAATCATTAATTACTAAGTCAATTAAAATAAAATCTCATAGGTGTCTTCATGTACATACATATATACCCAAAAGTCATTTTTTGAATATTTGTGATGAAGGCTGGTGTTAGAGGAAGAGAAAATGGTAAATAGAGCTGGATATAGAACTTGGCTCTGCCTTTCAAAAACTTATATTGGAATAAATTGAAGAATACTCCCAGCCCTTAAAGAATATATAACCTAGTGAGAGTGTTACACTTGCCACAAATGAACAAAAGTACAGAATAAATAATAGTTTACTGTAGTGTAGTGGAAAACATACGTGCTGTAGGAATTAAAAAATTGGCTGTTTTGCTAGAAGAGGCTTTCTGAGTAAGGTGCAACTTGAGTTGAAGAATGTCTAAGATGTGGAAAGGCTAATGTCAATAGAAAAAAGAACCTGTCCTCATAACAGGCAGCAAGGAGTGGAAGTATGTAACCCACACATGGAGGACAGGAGGGAGTTCCAACACCTAACTGAGAGATGAGTTGAGGGGGAGCGGGAAATAGACTGAATTACTGGAGCAGTTATCAGTGTATGATGTTCAGTTGCATATAACAGAGACCTGACTGCAGTGGCTTAACCAAAGAGCAGACTGTTTTCCTCACAAAGCAAGGGACCTGGAGGTGGACTGAGGGATGCGATGGCATCTCTGACAGCGTTAGATCCCGGATGCCCCTCTCTTTCTGCTCTGGCAGTCTCGCTGTCTGTAGCCTGCCAGTCACAACGTATCTCTGCACTGCAGCAGAGTATCTGTGTTCCGGGCAGAGGAGGGGCAAGGAGAAACCTGCCTTTCCTGAGAGTTTCAGGTAAACTCACCTCGCCTATTCCCAGATCCAGTCACAGAGTCACCTCTGTGTGCAAGGGACCTGGGAAATCATGCTCTATTTTGTTTTATTTTATTTTATTTTATTTTATTTTATTTTATTTTCAATGGGCCGCCGTGGCACACTTATATCAGAGAAGAAATAAGGGACAAATGAATGTTGGGAAAGCAATAAGTAGTATCCGGTTTAAGTTAGGTCCGAAAATTTCAAACAATGAAAAAGATCCAATGTGATAAGTAGTAATGAACTATTTATTCTAAGTCTCTTAACAAGGCAATTGGATAGAGAAGCAGTGCTTCATAGAAGAGCTTGGCAGAAAGAGGGAGACACCCAGAGCAGGGCCGCAGTCTCACGGAGAGCGTGACCCCAGCCGATGTTTCCGGACTGAGAGTAGAAATGGGGAAGGATGGAGGAGCCATTTCCCTGTCTGAACAGGGTGCTATTTGACACAGGTGTTGAAGGACAGGGGCAAGTAAAGATTATGCATTTCCCAGCATGTGAAAGTTTTAAAAAGTACTTGTAAAACCAGTTTCCTGATTTGAAAACTGAAATACAGGCAAGGTCAGAGATGTGTTAAAGGTCGTGAAGCATCGGTGATGCAGCCCTGACCAAGCTCATTTCCTAGTTGTTAGTCCAGCACTGTGCCATTTCACTCCTTTGGTATACTTTATGTATCACAAACTTTCTACATATAAGTATATAAATCTTTTTGTTTGTTTGTTAATCCTCACCCAAAGACACATTTCCATTGATTTTTATTTTATTTTATTTTTTTATCCTCACTCAAGGACATTTTTCCATTTTTTGTTCAGATAGAGCAGGAGGGAGAGAGAGGAAGAGACAGAGAGAGAAACATCGATGTGAAGGGACACATCAAGTGGCTGCCACCCGCACGACCAACCAGGGCCGGGGACAAACTGCAACCGAGGTACGTGCCCTTAGCGGGAACCGAACCCGGGTCTCTCTGTACCGCAGGCCGACGCTCTAACCGCTGAGCCAAACTGGCCAGGGCTCCATTAATTTTTAGATAGAGTGGAAGGGAGGGAGAGAGAGCAAGAGAAACATCAATGTGAAAGACACACACCGATTGCTTGTCTCCCGAATGACCCTGATAGAGGCCTACCGAGGCCAGGGATCAAACCTGCAACCCAGGTGCACATGCCCTTGACCTGAAAACAAACCCAGGACCCCTCCATTCATAGGCCAATGCTCTAACTGGCCAAGGCATAAGTATATAAATCTTAATGAGACTACATTTTCTAGATATGATAACTTCTTTGGAATTGCATGAAGACTAAAAATCTAGAGTCTAGTAAATTTTAGATTATTGTATTGTTATTTCTAATATTGCAATGTAGTTATAATTGTCTTTTGGAATTTTGCTCAAAATTACACTTCTGTCTTGCAGAAACAATAAATGAATCAGACAGGATGCATAGGCTTCCTATAAAAATTTAGAAAGTGAAGAAAATGATTCTGTATGGATATAGATTGAGAATATTTTATTTGCATATTTATTGTAGAAAAGATGCTCTAACTAGATAAACTATTATAGAGGGGTTATTTTAAAAGTCAAGGTATTGGCTCTTTGATACAAGCCATTCACTCTTACAGTGTTTATTTTACTAACGACTTAGCTTTATTCACCTGCCCTACAGTGCATCCCCATCTCTAAAACTCTCCAGTCCCTTTTATTCCAAAGAGAGAAAACATTTCACAGAAGACATATCTCACCATCTAGGTTTTCCTGGTACAGAAAGCAATTTTAGCAGCAAGATACCATCGATTTTCCCATCTTCCCCAAGTCCTGTGCCCACCTCACATATCAAAACTGATCTCTGCTCTATCCCCATTTTCTTAGGGCTTTGATTTCTTAGGGCTTAAGAGTGGGTCAATAAATGTGAGTTAACATGTTTTCAAAATGACATAATTATCTTCTAGATAGCATGTTTAAAAAATTAATATTTTAGTGGAATAAATAAAATGAAATTTCAGACTTGATAAGAAAGTAGCAATTGCACATTTCTACAGGTGTAATAAAAAGTAACATTCATTTATGCAATGATTAATATAACACAAATATTTCTAAATGATCGACTATAAGACAACCATCAGAGATATAGTTTCAAGAAAAATGCACCAGGCTCCTGCCCTCATGGAGCCAATGGCGAGGTAGGAGGCTGGCTGTTAACCACCCAAAGAAATACAATATTCCAAACTGTGATACATTCTATAAATGTAAATCACAGGCTTCTATAAACAATCATAAAGGTGAGACTTTGGGGGAACAGAACAGAAGGACAGAGAGAGATTTACTGATAAATGTTTCTGTACTTAATACAAGCATGTAATTTTTTTCTTTTACCAAAACTCCCACTAATGTGCACATCTGCTCATTTCTACTTCACACTCTGGTATTGACTGTTAGAAAGTTATACACTGATATGAACATCTTAGATTTCCAGCTAAAGCAGTTTTTCCTCTCAATGTGTAATTTATTCTAAAGATGGTGTTTGGGTTGAAGCTTCTGGGATTTAGAAGGAGAGGACAAATAGTAGAATACAGTATTTTTTTTCTTTTTTTTTTAAGCTTATGTGGGAAAGAATTATCCTGGAATTGACATAGCATATTTTACTTCATCGTTCAGAATTTTTTCAGAGTATAAACTCTGGAAAGTATAATGTCTCCACTTGTTCATCAATGATGACTATTATTTTTGGAAAACCATGTCTTTTAAAAGTTCTTAATTTGAAGTGAGTTTGGAGACGTAAACAAGAGGATATGCACAAACTACAAAAATGATTAAGAACTGGCGAATTGGGTCTTTTGAGTAATGCTAAGATTGAAAGAATTGAAATAATTTAGCTTGCAGGAGAGAAAGTTTAGTGTTAATTTATTAACAGTCTTCAAATGTGTACAAGATTAGTAAGATTAGTAAACCAGGCATTCTTGACCTCCACAGTGGAAAGAACAAGATTAAATAAGCTTGAAGTGCAGCTAGAGAGATCAAGGATAGATCTAACTTTCAGAAGATAAGGGAAGACAAGCACAACAGTGGACCTCCAAAGGAAAGGATGCACTTTCCCACATCTGCCGGTCACTGTCTAAATACAGATCAGTTGGAGGAACCCTCTCACCTTATATCTCTTTAATTATTTGCATACAATATTGGGAGCAAGACTTCTTGGGAGATTAACTCGAAACCAAACTAGTAAGACTTAAGCAGTCAGAGGAAGAAGAAAAGTAACAGATTTCAAAACAACAATGATTTCATATTTTTCCCTCAGGACACAGAACAGGAGATAGATCCCAAAGTGGCTGAGTTCATGTTTTAAAAGTTAATTTCTTTATTGTAGTATCCAAGATTATTTGGAAGGTACCTCCTTCCCTGGCTACCAATATGAGAGAAATCTGAATCATGAACTCTGGACATCTGAGCTATTCTTCCTCAGGTCTTAGATCTTGACAACATGTAACATGCCCTTAAAGTTGTATTTTAGGGGGGGAAAAAAACAAAACACTTGATAACATAAAACTGATTTCTCATTCCTTTATAAATGGGTGGTTAAGAATTGAAGTAAATGGAGCAAAATAGGACCATGAAGAATTCATGCCCCCAAAATGGAGATTATCTACCATCAATTGAAACTTAATGTTAATGATAATAGTGGCACGTATAATAATATTGTATAGAATAGTTACTAAGGAAGGAAGTGGACCTTTCTCTTCTGAGGATCTTAAACAAAAGATAGCTTTTTATCTTCCATGACAATTTTAAATAGGTTCTATCTGAAGAAAGGAGATAGGATTTAAAGGCACCTAAAACCATTTCCAATTATTTAACTTTAGGAAAGAATGAAAAAATGAGCCCACTGGAATTAATCAGAAAATTTAGAAAATAAATAAATAAAATAAACCAGCTACTAAGAACATATATCAACATTTTTGTGGGTATTTTCCCCCCACTTATTTTGGCGAGCGATGTGAGAGTCTCACTTGATTTAGAGAAATTTCCAAAAGTCTGGCTAGAGTTTATTCACTCGCTTAAATCTTCAGGGATAAATGTGACATTCCATAAAAATTTTATATCCATATTTGAGTTTGGAAAGAAAGGATGAGAAGAAAACTGCTCATGCCATTTTATCGCTCTCCCCTTTCTGTTCAAGGCAAAAACATAACCATATGAAATATAGTATACAGGAAATAAATTAACTATGTTAATATAGGCTGTAAAATTCTAAAATCATTTGCAATGCAGGCTGAGGCTATGAGGGAAAACAGGAGTTATTTCATTGAAACTATTTAACCCATAGACTCCTTGCCTCTTTCTTTGTGTAGAGACATTGCCGAGAATGTAGTGCAGAATGATAATGAAGTAATACTAAACGCAAACCTCTGCTGGGTTCCCCACAGGAAACATGCCTTAGTCACAAGTAATAAAGTAAATACAGAAGCTGCAAAAATCCATCACCAGAGAAAAACAATAATTTAAATGAGTGATAAAAAAAAGGCATTTTATCTATGCATGATAAGAAACCACTGAATAAAACAAATTACATACCACACCAGAATGGCTCAATGCCCAAAGAAATTGAAAACAGCTCAGGATGAGAGAGAAGAGAAAATCACAGAAAAATGACAGTGCCCCTCATCTAAAGTATGTGAAAGGTTCTATTCCTGAAAACCCCACCCAGAGTATTCTGCTCAGTTGCAGCAATTGTACACATGGCCATTAGTGATCCTATTTGGCAACTGGATGGTATTTTGGATGATAAAATAGTACCATCAGGGAGGCATACTTTTCCACACACAAACAGGCCTGGCAAAGAACCACCTACATTACACTAGTGTCTCCAAGTTATTGTTTCCTTCAGGTGAAGTTTAAATAGTTGGACAAATATGAATGACCCTTGTAATTTAGAATATTTGTTATTGATAAACATGGCCTTATGCAGATGATTTATGTCTAAAATATTACACAAGCAGCTTCCATTATTAAGACTGAAGAACAACATTTAGTGATTTTTTTATGCTATGCAGTAAGACAGTTTCCATCCCCAGACAAAGCTCAAATCCTTATGAACTCCTCAAACATTAGCTGTTATAACAACATGTTTATATTTGTTTTATGTTATTTTGTTGTTACGTTATTTGTATTTATAGAGGAATTCTCACAGTCTCACCATCTAAACTAGAAAAAAACATTTAGAAATTGGAAATTTTTTATGTGATTCTATATTGAAAATAAATTCTCAGAATAATTAGCATATATACTGAGTTGGAAGGGTACTAGATCTAGGTTTAGGTGATAATTTATGTGTATTGAGCAAATCACCATGGGCTGATCATGAAAAACAATGACAACCAATTGAAAAATAAATTTGTAGGAATTTTGATCATTTATTAACATGGAGAAGAATGAGAAAAACGTCTGTGAAAAAATTAAGTGATTCAAAAGAGTTGTGTCACTTTGTATCCTTTGACCATCATCTCAACATTTCTCCCTCTTTCCAAACCCATTCTACTCTCTGCTTCTGTGAGTTTGGCTATTTTAGATTCCATATATAAGTGAGATGATACAGTGTTTGCCTCTCTGTGTTCACTTATGTCACATAGCATAATGTCCTCCAGGTCCATCCATGCTGTTGCAAATGGCAGGATTTCCTGCTTTTTAAAGGCTGAGTAATATTTTCTTGTAGGTATACACCATATTTTCTTTTTTCATTCATCCCCTGATGGAAGCTTAGGTTGTTTCCATATCTTGGCCATTGTGAATAATGCTGCTATAGTCATGGAAATGCAACTATGTCATCAGGATCCTGATAGCATTTCCTTTGAATATTTACCCAGAAGTAAATTTCCGGATGCTAGTTCTACTTTTAATGTTTAAAAGAACCTCCATACTGTTTTGTGTTTTTTTTTTTGTAATGGCTGCACTAATTTATATTATCATCAATAGTAAACCAGGGTTCAGTTTCCTTTGCTCTATACTCTACAACACTTATAATTCCCTAAAAAAAATAAAGAAAAAATAGTCAGCTTAACGAGTATGAGGTGATATCACATTTTGGCTTTGACTTGCATTTCCCTAGTGATTATTGATGTTGAGCATATTCTCATGTACCTGTTGGCCATTTGTATGTCTTCACTGATTTTTTCAATGTATTTATTGATTTGAGAGAGAGAGAGAGGGAGAGAGAGAGAGAAAGAGACATCACTCCGTTGTCCACCCATCAACGTCTTCATTGGTTGACTCCTGCACATGCTCTGACTGGGGATTGAATACACAACCTTGGTACATTGGGACAATGATCTAATCCCACCTGGCCTGTGTTATATGTGTTCTTTGGACAAATGTCTATTTAGGTCCTTTGTGCCTCATTTGTATCAGGTTATTTAAGTTTTTTTTTTTGTTTTTTTTTTAATCTTCACCCGAGGACATGTTTTCATTTTTTTGTTCAGATAGAGTGGGAGGGAGAGAGAGGAAGAAAGAGAGAGAGAGAGAAAGATCAACATGAAAGGGACACATCGGAGCCCTGGCCTGATTGGCTCAGTGGTTAGAGCGTCGGCCTGCGGTCCAGAGAGACCCGGGTTCGGTTCCCGCTAAGGGCACGTACATTGGTTGCAGTTTGTCCCCGGCCCTGGTCGGTCGTGCGGGTGGCAGCCACTCGATATGTTCGTTTCACATTGATGTTTCTCTCTCTCTCTCTCTCTCTCTGTTCCTCTCTCTCCCTCCCACTCTACCTGAACAAAAAATGGAAAAATGCCCTCGGGTGAGGATAAAATAAATAAAAAAAAATGAAAGGGACACATCAAGTGGCTGCCACCCACACGACCAACCAGGGCCAGGGACAAACTGTAACCGAGGAACACGCCCTTAGGGGGAACTGAACCCTGGTCTCTCTGGATCGCAGGCTGACATTCTAACCACTGAGCCAAGCTGGCCAGGGCTCAGGTTATTTAACTTTTGCTATTAAGTTGTAGCAGTTCTTTATATGTTTTGGATATTAATTCTTTGCCACATACATGGTTTACAAATACAATTGACCCTTGAACAACAGGGGTTTGAACTGCATTGGTTCACTTACACACAATTCTTTTTTAGTTGACCAGGACAGTTCGTTTGACCATGCAGTTCAAACCTGTGTTGTTCAAGGGTCAAGGCCAAAATTGGGAATCCAAAGCATATAGTGGCCAATTTAAGTTATACATGGATTTTGACTGCACAGGTGATCCGATCCTCTAACCCCCACATGGCCCCAGAGCCAGTCGTATTGTTTTCCCATTCTGTAGACTGTGTGGATCATCATTTCCTTTGCAGCACAGAAGCTTTTTAGTGACGCAGTTCTACTTTTCTTTTGTTACCTGTGACTATGGCGTCATAGCCAAAAACTCATTGCCAAGACTAATGTGAAGGAGCTTTTAACCTGCATTATTTTTCTAACAGTTTTATGGTTTTAGGACTCACATGTAAGGTTTTAATTCATTAGAAAAATATATATATTTTTTGTTAATCCTCATTTAAGGATATATATATATATATATATATATATATATATATTATTTTTTTTTCCACTGAGTTTTTTAGAGAGAGTAGAAGTGGGTGATGGGGTGAGAGGAACATCAATGTGAGAGAGACACATTGATTGATTACCTCTTGCATGTGCACCAACCAACCAGGGCAGGGGATTGAACCTGCAACCCAGGTACATGCCCTTGACAGGGAATCAAACCCGCAACCCTTCGGTGCATGGGCTGACACTCTAACCATGAGCAATACCAGCCAGGGCAACCCTTTAATTCATTTTAACTTGATTTTTGTGTATGGTATAAGATATAAGTACAATTTCATTATTTTCCAAATGAATAGTCAATTTTTCCAATAATATTTATTGAAAAAAACTATTCTTTTCCCATTTTGTACTTTTGAAGCCCTTGTCAAAGATTAGTTGACTGTATATATGTGGGTTAATTTCTGGCTCTCTGTTCTATCAGTCATGTTCCATCAGTACCACACTATTTTCATTACTACAGCTTTGTAATATAATTTGAAATCAGAAAGTATGATTCCTCCAGCTTTGTTATTCTGCTCAAGATTGTTTTGTTTATTAAGAATCTTTGTGGATCCATATGAATTTTAGGATTGCTTTTTCTATTTCTCTGAAAAATGCCATTGAAATTTTAAAAGGGATTGCATTAAATCTGTATATCGCTTTGGATAGTATGTGGTTTAATATTAATTCTTCCCATCCATGAACATGGGTATATTTCCCTTTATTTGTGTCTCCTTCAATTTTTTTCATCATCATTTTGTAGTTTTCAGTATACATATCTTTCATCTCCTTGGTTAAATTTCTTCCTATTTATTTTATTCTTTTTGATGCTATTGTAAATGGCATTTATTTCCTAATATCTTTTTCAGATAGTTTATTGTTTGTATATAGAATTCCAATGGATTTTTGTATGTTTATTATATTTTGAAACATTACTGAATTTGTTTATCCTTTTATATAGTTTTTAGTGGAATATTTAGGATTTTCTACACATGATCATATCAACTGGAAAAAAAGACAACTTCAAATGTTTTCTTTTAATTTGGAGAGCTTTTCTTATGCAAATAAATAAGTCTGAAGATCTATTATATAGCAGAGTGTGTTTAGCTACAAATAACATATCATATACTTAAATTTCTCTATAGGGTAGACATTATGGTATGTGTTCTTTCCACAGAAAATAATAATAATGAAGGGGGTGGGAGGAAACTTTGAGTTTATATATATGTTTGTGGCCTTCATGGTAGTGATGATTTCACTGGTGTATACTTATCCCCAAACATATTGAGTTGTATATATTAAATATGTCCAGCTTTCTACATGTCAAGAGTAAATATATATTTTATAAATTTAAAAAATCTGAAATAACTCTGAAACGCAAATAAACAAAGTACTATCAGAAGACTAGAGAGTTTGAGAAAGCCCAACTAGCTGAGTAGGTCAGCCCCTTTATGAATATGATACTTAAGTGTTGGCAACAGAAAAACCTGCCCTTGATACTAGAGTGATGATTATAGCAATTTGCACTAACAGGACATGACTAAAGGCCTCTGACATGACTCTGGAAGAGTAATGAGGTCTCATGCTGAAATGTCAAAATCCTGGTGTCTGACAGCCATCTCACCATGACCTACGACCCCTGTAACAGGATTTGTGGAACTAGTAGAGTGTCAGAGAATTACTAGTGGAAAACTCAAAAACAAAGAAGAGCATACAAAATTTTAAAAATATTTATTATTAGAGGAGCACCAAACTCAATAATCAGAAGAGCTAACAGAGAAAACAGTTATGAGAACAATAACAAACATGTAGAGAACCTGTAAATAATACATCTAGCGGGTTAAAGAGAACATTAAATCCATGGTACTATAGTTACTAGAAAAAGATTGTGGACTGGGTGGGAGTAGAGAGGAGGGTGTCGATGCGGGGAAAAGGAGGGACATCTGTAATGTTTTCAACAATAAAGAAAAATTTAAAAAAATAAATGGCTGACTTAATTTGGTAAAGTCTGAGACAGCACCTGACACATAATTGTGAGATTAACAAATGTTAGTTTCTGTTGTCAAATTCAACTCGTAATAATGTAGATTAGATCATCTCTGTTGATCTTGCCTGTTATTCCCAAAGCCTGCCAGTAATAAACACCAGACTTCTTTGCTCCAGTATCAGCTAAGAAAAAGAGATGTGGAATAATGTCAGCTTTCGGCCTCCATTAACTTACATGAACAATAACATTTATGCCCAGTTTTCTGAGTTCTTATGAAAACCAACTGATGTAGTACATTAATTTGGTCAAAATCCCAAACAAACAAAAAAACTAAAAACATTAAATCATTTGCATATAATACCTTAGGAACAGCTGAAAAAGATTAATAACTGGGACAATTTAAATGGCAGTATCCAAACTAAAAAGCTCTGCGCAGCAGAAGAAACGAGCAGCAAAATGAAGACAGAACCCAGTTTGGGAGAACAAATTTGCCACTGATGCCTCTGTTATAAAGCGTTAATCTCCAAAATATATAAAGTACTCATATAACTGAACAAAAGGAAGACAAACGATCCCATTAAAAATGGGCAGAGTGTATTAACTAAGATACCCTGATTTGACTGAGGTACCTGCAGCAACCGACTTTTCACTATTAGGCACAGGGGGCTCAAGAAACAAATTAAGTTCAAGGATTTTTGTTTAGAGGTGGGGTTGTTTGCTTATTTGCATAAAAACTGCTTCATAGCAAAGGGCATCATAAATAAAGTCAAGAGACAGAAAAGTTAAAAAAAAAAAAAAAAGGGCAGAGGACCAGAATACACACTTCTCCAAAGAGCACATATAAATGGCCAAGAGATATATGAAAAATGCTGTAAGTCACTAATCATCAGAGAGATGCAAATTAAATAACAATGAGGTACCACCTTACAACCTGCCAGAATGGCTGCCATCAGTAAATCAATATAAAGTGCTGGCAGTGATGTGAAGAAAAGGGCACCCTCGTGCACTGCTGGTGGGAATGCAGACTGGTGCAGCCACTATGGAAAACAGCATAGCGTTTTCTCAAAAAATTACAACTTGCACTGCCATTTGACCCAGTGATACCACTCCTAGGAATATATCCTAAGAGTTCTGAAACACCAGTCAGGAAGAATATATGCACCCCTATGTCCATAGCAGTGCTTTTCACAATAGCTAAGACCTGAAAACAATCTAAGTGCCCATCGGTATATGTACCAGCTGTGGTACGCATACACATTGGAACACTACGTAGTTGTAAGAAAGAGAAATCTCTTACCCTCTGAGACAGCATGGATGAACCTGGAGAGTATTATGCTAAGAGAAATAAGCCAATCAGAGAAAGACAAACATTACATGATCTCACTTATATGTGGAATCTAAGGAACAAAATAAACTGATAGACTAAATAGATCCAGAGACATGGAAGTAGGAAACAGATTGACAAATCTCAGTGGGTAGGGAGAAGGGGAGTAGGAAGAGATTAACTGAAGAATTTATATGAATATGTGCAAAGCCCCTGGACACAGACTACAGGGTGGTAAAGGCCTGGGTCAGGTGAGAACTGGGAGGAGGGGGACAAGGGACAGAAAAATGGGGGACATCTGTAATACAACAATACAAATTTAAAAAATTAAAATAAATAAATAAATAAATGACAGTTTCTGGAAAAACAAAATGGAAAACCCCAAATAATTAACATAACTAAAAATATTTGAGATTCACAGAGAATAATTCCAGAAACTTCATTTACTATCTATGCTGCAGAGAGAGTGCAAAGAAGAAAAGGATCAGTGGTACCAGAGCCTTTAAAAAATAAAGATAACTTTTCCCAAATCAAGACATCTGATGGTGTAGATGAGGAAGACAGGAAGATAGACCACCTTAAGTTTTAGAATTTCTAGGAGGAGCAAAATAAAATCTAGACATAAAAAACATTGCTTTAAAATTTTAAAACTGGATAGCTGGGTGAAATTGCAGATTAGCCATAAGTAAAAATAGATATAATATAGTAAAAGATGAATCTGAAGACATTTTCTAGAATCAAATATTAATTTATAAACCAATCAAATTAAAGAAAGATTCAAAATATGAAAAATAGAATGAAAAGAGCTAAAGAGAGGCCTTGAAGAAACTAAGGATGATATAAAATAATTATTTTTAGAAATAATGGCTAAGAATGTTCCATAATTGAAGAAAAACATGAACTCTTAGATTTGAGAAAAACACAAAAGCAGGATACCTACCTAGACAGACATGAATATAACTACAGAAACCAAGGGCGATGACACAGTATAAAGTAGCTGAAGGGAAAAGACAGATTATCTACAAACAAATGAAAATGAACAGCAAAAGCTGCATTAATACAAGGGATCATGAACAAAAACCTTTACAATTGAGTGGTTTTTATTACTATTTTTATATTCAGGAAATTGAGAAAATAAACGATAAATGTTTGAATACACATATAATCGCAATCTATATAGCCATAAAAGTAAAAAAAAAAAATAGAGCCAAAGTTATCAACATAATAATCATTTTTATGCAGAATAATAGGCATTCATAAAGGTAAATATATCTATGTGAGAGGAATTCCCAAGTTAGTGTAACAAGGTTTCAAACTATGCAAGCCCATGCTATCTGCCGAAGGGGTGGGGTTATAAAAGGTTCAGCCAAAAAGCAAGGTTCCTCTGTTTTCCTCCAGCATTGCCCAGGGGGGTGGGTGCTGGCCAGCAGACACACATTTCTGGTCAGCCTAACAGACCCCACCCTGCAGTGACCCCCGAAGCATCACCACACCATCGCCTCGGGCATAAGGTCACTCAACAAACACTCCTCCCAGTTACATTTAATTTTAAGGAGAAATGAAGAAGGAAAAAGACCAAAACGAGAGGGGACTAAACGTTGAAGATTTCATGATCAATATTATTTATTGTGAAAGGCCTGTGGAAGGAAAGAGGGCAATGGGGCCACCGTATAAGTCAGTTCAAGGAGGGACAATGCTGCCTCTAGAATCTGCAGAGCAGGCCCAGCAAAGGAAATAAAAACTAGATAATGCCACTGAAGTGAGAGCACAACATTGGGAAAGTTTATATGTTATAGCTGTATTTTTTTAAGTTATGTAGAAAAAATGATCGGTTACTTTGAGGAGCAGAGGTAGAGATCAGGAGAAAGGCAAGACAGGTATTTTCTTTTCCAAGAGTTCATTCGCATTACACCATTTCGTGAAGTAGTGTAACCCAAACCTTTGGAAAGTGGGAGATACTCTTCGCTTTATGCCATTTCAGCTTATGATAGGTTTTGTAGGAATGTTTTTCTTTGGGGTCGTGGGTAAAACTTGCAGTGTTGTTCAGTAGCTATGTGAGGTCAAGGAGCAAGGAGCTGATCATAGACAAAGGCAGTTAAGGATTGCTAGGAGCCTAAATTAAGATAGAGATAATATATTTTAATCTTTTTATTCATTGATTTTAGAGAGAGAGGAAAGAAGAGAGAGAGACATTGATTTTTTTCCACTTACTCATGCATTCATTGGTTCATTCTTTTTTTTTTTATCCTCACCCGAGGACATTTTTCCATTTTTTGTTCAGACAGATGGGAAGGAGAGAGAGAGAAAGAGGGGAGAGAGAGAAACATCGACGTGAAAGGGACATATCTAGCGGCTGCGACCTGCATGACCAACCAGGGCTGGGGACAAACTGCAACCGAGGTACGCACTCTTAGGGGGAACCGAACCCTGTCTCTCTGGACCACAGGCCGACGCTCTAACTGCTGAGCCAAACCGGCCAGGGCTCATTGGTTCATTCTTGTATGAGCCCTGACAGGGGATTGAACCTACCACTTTGGCTTACAGGGATGACACTCTAACCAACTGAGCTACTCGGACAGGATAGAGATAATATAATTTAATAGTTCAGTGAGCACAATATAATTCTTTTCTAGAAAATAGTTGTTAGTTTTAACCCAAGTTAGGTGTAAGTAGGCAAAGAAAAAAAAATGGGGGTGGGAGGGATAAAAAGTTAGCTAGAAAGTAGCTGGCATTTTATTATAGAAACTCAACTGGATAAGAAAATAAGTGAAAATGGATAGAGGGTATAGGGTTAGACTGTGAAAATGAAAATATCTAGGAAATAAAAATCCTGATGCTATCAAAGTGATAGAAATAAAGAAGTGAGAAAGTTATAAGAATAGGAGAGTATGATTAGAAATTAATTTTTCTCACACAGTAATTCTCCATCTCATTATTGTGTTGTTTTCAGCACCTATTAATACTTGGGGTTTTCTTTCTTCTTGAGGACTGAAATCTTGTTTGGCTCATTTACTGATGTATCTCGACCACCTGGAGTGCTTGCTGGCACAGCAAGTGTGTTCAGTAATTATTTTTTAATATCTGAATAATTGCTGGAATTTCATAGGTGTGGAAACCTTGGTGTGGCTGATTAAGGAGAGGAATAGGTTTACAAAATAAGGAGGCTTCATCTAAGAGAATGACATGGAAACACTGATGACGGAGCTGGATGGAGTACCTCATTCCTAAAGCGTGTAGTGTGGTGTGTCAGTGAACAGCGAGGCCTCTGGAATGGATGTAAAACACTGGGTTTGGTGCTGGCTCCACAATGCAGTAGGAGAGGGACACCCCAATGAACTTCGTCATTGACAGCCTCTATTTTCTCATTCACTGAAAAGGTATAAAACCTTCATAACATATTTGTAGGGTAGAATTAGATAATAATATACATATGCCTTGTGTCTGGTGTACAGGAATGCTCATTATGTGTTAGATATTTTTAAATGATCTTCAAATCACTGTGATGTAATATCTATATCTCCTTTTTACACAATGACACTATTTTTAGCAATACTTTAACGATCCCAAGAAGGTTTAATAATTTGTCAACTCTAGCCCAGCCGGTGTGGCTCCTGGTTGAACATTGTCCCATGGACCAAGAGGTCACTGCTTTGATTCCCAGTCAGGGCACATGCCCAGGTTGTGGGCTCGATCCCCAATAGGAGACATGCAGGAGGCAGTCAATCAATGTTTCTCCCTCATATGGATGTTTCTATCTCTCTCTCCCCCCCTTCCTCTCTCTCTAAAAATCAATAAAAATATATTTAAGAAATAATAATAATTTGCCAACTCTAAGTCAGACAACCGTATCTACTAAGAATTAATAATGTATCTCCTACTACTTTTATCAAGGAGCAAATCACCATGACAATGATAGTAATAGACCCAACTCATGGTGCCTTGTATATAAAGATGACTTTAGCACTATAGACCTAGCGAGGTACTAACATTGTCACTGTAAGTGTTTAGTCATACCAATAAGTTCACAAAACATTTCTGAATATAACTCTGTCTTTAAACTCTGATGTATCTCATCACATATGAAACATGGTATAATTTAATTGGTGTTTCCAACATGCTTACAGCCATTGCATACACAGAGATGATGTCCTGACTCCCATGAACACCTACAGTAATGGACACTGTATTGAAAGAAGAAGTGCTTGTCCTAAGAGATCCAAGAATGAGCCTTAATCTCTGATGGCTGAGCTAATGTTCACTTTCAACTTTCTCTTTAGCTTCTTACAAACTACCCTGGCTTCAAGAAACAAAAGGACATACAGTATCATCTAAAACATGTTAAAAGTGTATTCTGCCTTCTGATTAGCTAATCAAAAATGATGTGTCTAAATAATTGCATGTGAGAAAGGCATGGATGCTAGTACACTCACAATTCTTCATCAAAGGTGTTCCAGACTGTTAACCAAAGCATTATTTTAGATAAAAAAGAATTAAAAAATTATCCACCATAAATGACTGGAAATTTACCATCCGTTGCTTAAGAGCCTCGCGAATTTATTGCTAGAAACCCTACCACCATGTGAAAAGTTTAAAAATAAAGTGTATATACACACTTACACACACACACCGATACATTCACAGATAGACAAACCTATCAATTGACAAGAGAACATGTTCAGATAAGAAAACAATCATTTTCAAAAGTGTACCAAAGACTGACAGATCTCAGAGGGGAGGAGGGGAGGACAGGAAGAGCTCAACCAAATATATGTGCTTAGGTGCATAACCCATGGACACAGCAGTGCGGTGAAGCCCTGGGGGTCAGGGGCAGGGGAGGGAGGCAAAGGGGTGAGGACAGGGAACACCCGTATAGAGTCAATAATAAAAAAATAAGAATTCAGTTTTTACATAATACGAATGTAATATAGGTCTATTATTCTTAAGAAAGAAAAGACCAAACAGTAGTGGTGGAAAGATGAGACGCAATCATTTGTTGGATGGTCCATTCTCTTACGGCACCGTTTTCCCACCAAGCTGCCCTCGTTTCTGGAGCTCATGGTTGTCCTGCTCTCAAAGGCCACTTCATACATTCAGAGCAAAAGGGAAAAGCTAATAAATCACTAGAGCACTTTGACATACGTGGATATTGTTCATGTCCACAAGAGATGCAAGAATAAAAAGAGATGCTATTTCTTCATCCTTTTTCACTTGGCATACATACAAAAGAAAAACATTTTGGGTTCATCTGAACATTGGGACAAAATTCATTTTTTTTTTTTTTTTTATAATTTTTGCAGGAACTGTTTGGTCAAGTAAATTACCGAGTGTGTCTTTGCCTGAAATTAAAATGTCAAAGTATCACTTTCTATAGCATATTAATTTAGTGTGCCTTTAACTGAAAAGTTATCATACTAGAACAAAAAAAGATGTTGTCAAAAACAGTACAAATATTCAAGCGCTATTATGCTAAGCCGTTAACTGAGCAGGCATTGTGTTAAGTAGATCTGTTTTTCTCCCCAACTTATTTTTAGCTCCCTATATTTTTCTGAAAGGGATAACTGAGCCCAAGACATTAACAAAATATCTACAACATTTTGTCAGGGAGCACAGATTTCACAACCCTGAGCTTTCGGAAGACAATTCACAGTCCCTTTTTCTTAATAAAAACACACATAATTGCTAACGGAATAGTCTGTTCATGATGGAAAAGCAACAGTTTTATCACATGCTTATCATACCTGTAAGCATCAGAATTGTAGAAGTCAAGGATGTTGTTGCTTTCAGTAAGGACCCAAAACAAAATGAGAAAAGGCTCGAGGTTTTTATTAATTTGACGACTATTGCTAGCCAAGGTGCAATTACTTTCTGTAAAATTATCCCAAGATTAAAAGTATTGCTTCCCCAGCCCCACACTGGGGTCTGATATGCTTAGTGATAGTGGCTGTGGAGACACAGTCTCTTTTGCTTCATTAGTTCATCATCCAGAATACCCAAGGGACTAGAGTAGAGATTTTACCCAATTTGGTAGTAAGGAAGATATACACAATGTTGCTACAGGCAGAAAAAAGTTTGGTCCACTGACCCATGAGGTAAATAAGCTGTTTTTTCTTGGGCACAGACTACTTTCAGCATCATTAGTAAAGTCACAATCTGCATGTCAGATTAATTTGTTCTCTCTTCACCTTACGTTGATCAGCAAATTAAGTTTCACACTCATCACCTAGAGCAGTTAACACGTAGTAGTGTCAAAGTCCATGACTTTTCCCCACTATAATTCCTTAAACTGCTCTTTCTACAGGTCCTATTTAAGAGAGCCCGGTAGTGTTTATTTCAAAGCAATCATTTGAAATGAAGTTTCCCAGGCATGTCTCGGATTTTCTCAGTGTTGAGAGGTAGAGTTTGGAGACAGTTGTAAATTTCAGTTTCAAAGTATATTTCATGGTTTTACAGGATGAGTGCAATAATTATTTAAACAACAAGTGTAGTCTTAACATCTTAAATATTCTATGAATTTGCATCAAGGAAACCCAGAGGTGTATCATCAATCCCTGGACTGTATTCATTTACATAAACAGCCAAATGTAGAGGTATCACATAAAAGCAAATCCTAAAATGAACCAAATGTGCAGTTTTAAACTACTCTACTTATAATATTATGTTTTCTATTACCCCAAAAGGGAGTTAATAAAAAAGGGATTTTGCTGAGAGTCTATATTCCAAGTGTTTTTATAGAAACTCCCTTTATGTCAAAGTTTCATAAACATAAATATATGAAGAGATCTACAATAAAGCATATGTTAAGTAACACAGGGGAGATATATTTTATTAATACACAATATGGCTTTGTATTTTATGACCATATTCAGAGGATGATATCGTAATAAAAAGACCAAACTAAGTACTTTTGTGAAGTTATAAAATTATTTTAAAACTACATAAAACAAGACCAAAAACAGGTACTTTTTGGCGTTGATATTTGGAAAGTATTTGCTAATTAATTTTGAATAATATGTTCTCCTGTAGGCTGAGAATTTTGATTTTAAGACATGATATGTGTGTGTGGGAGAGGTGGGAAATTAGAAAGGATTCCTTCAACACATCACAGGTAAATCTCAGAAAAGGGCTCCAGCTTCCCCACATCGTAAGCATCACAATATTGATATTGTGGTGTGTATATGATACTGTGCTTTGTAATTGCTCAACCTTTCCAAGTGGAAATTAAAATCCATGACCAAACCTATATATTTTTATTTTTCTTTATTGACTTTTAGAGAAAGAGGAAGGGAGAGGGAGAGAGAGAGATAGAAACATCAATGAGAAAGAACATTGACTGGCCAGCTCCTGCATGTACCCTACTGGGGATTTGGCCCACAACCTGGGCATGTATCCTGACCAGAAATCGAACTGGAGACCTCTTGGTACATGGGTTGATGTTCAGCCACTGAGTAACAACCAGCTGAGATAAACCTAGATCTTTAATCAACATGTATGACTATCTTCTATTTCCCTCTATGTCTTATAAAATGTTGAAGTTCAAGAATTATCTTCTGCATTCAGTTATAAAACTAAATGTTCATTTTCCTTATGCTTTGTTATGCACTAAATGTATGTGTCCCCTCAAACTCATATGTTGAAGCCCTAAGCTCCATTGTGATGGCATTTGGAGATGGGGCCTTTGAGAGTTTAAGTTTAGATGAGGTCATAAAGGTAGGGGGTTTTACTGTGGAATTAATGTCCTTATGAGAAGAGAAAAAGACCAGAGCTCGTTTTCTCTCTGACATGTAAGGATACAGCAAGAAGTCAGTCATCTGCAAACAAGGAAGAAGACTATCACCAGGAACCAAATATGTTAACAGTTTGATCTTGGACTCCCCAGTTTCCAGAATTATGAGAAATAAGTCGTCTGTTACTCGAATCCCCCAGTCTGTAGCTGCCTGATCTGACTAAGACATAAAACTCATCAAGTTTTTAGCATTTGGAGTTTCTTCAAATGACATCGATGTCATGTACTCAACTACACTTTTGTGTACCATAAAGATGGGATATGGAATATGCCTATTATCATGGAATGCTAATTCTGATACTGTAGTCTCTACAACTCTGTAGAAAAGACATACTGTCAATACAAAATACCGTGAAGTTTTCTGTCTCTTTCAATTTCAGAAAATAGTAATGTAAATGTAAGGTAGCATGTTTTTATAACCAAATTTTTGGAGAATGCAAAAATATTTATCTTAATTTATGTTAAATAACCCTTATATATTCAATTTATTTGGCCTATTATTTTCTTTACTTATATTTAAATGTCCATAATATTTCAAATAGTAAAAGGAGGCCAGCAATTATTATTGATGAACTTGCAAATTAACTGGATCATTTCAGTTGAATGTAGTAATAGTTTTTAATAATGAGTGTTTCTATGGATCTCTAAGCAATGTATAAGTTTTCATAAATGTACAAATTAAATATGCTGATACCTTACATTAAGTGTTTTGTTATTGTCTTGTTACTGGAGGAAATAATTTCTTCCACAGTGTTACAGGAAGTGAATTTTAGGGACACGCATGTAAGAGGATTTTAAGCACTAGTGGCAAGATTTCTTAGAGTGAAATCAAAGGGAGGACTTAGGGGAGAAGAGGCAAGATCACTGCAAAGGGAGTGTGCCTAGACTGGGCTACCTAGACTCAGGAAAGGAAGTTATAGAGGTGAAAAGAAGAATCCTTAAAGCCCACTACTTCCTGGCTGTAAGTCTTGTGGGAATCCTTAGAGTTCAGGAAAAAATAAAGCAAAAGCATGGCCCGAGAGAAGGAAAGGTGTGCAGGGCACAGATGCCTCAGAAAAGGCTGCCGCACTTGATGAGGTGTTTCTTGGGCGAGTACAGCAACAGAAGCTGGTTGCCATTGTCAGTCTGCCCCCATGTACATACACCATGCCTGATGCCTCATCCACGACCAGGTTTAGCTCTGTTCCATTTGAGGAGAAGTTCAGTTCTGGGGCCACCGGCCTACAGGCCCACACCTGTGCCCACCAGGACTAGGAGGGCCATTACCCTAGCACCCAAGGCTCTGTTAATTCAGCACAGTCTCTGTTCCCAGCTGTGCTCTGGCCTACACAGCTGCCAAAAAAAGATTGGGGCCTTTGTTAAACTTTTCTATATTTATTTGGGCTTAGAAGAGAGTAGGCTTTCTTTCAAACTGTCCAGTTTCTTTCCTGGCTTTTCCCAGGCTTGTGTCCTTATCCTTATCCAATCTTTTCCCAAAATTTTTCTAGGTTCGTCTCCTCCACTTTATGGTCACCATCTTGGTTTCTACTGTGCATGCACATACGCAAATCTACCCTACACCCCCCACAGTGGGGCAGACTCCCCTTGCATGACAGTAAAGCTTATTCAGGCTTAATCAGACATCTGCTTCTGATTGGTTTGCTGCCTGCTTTTTCGTTAATATCTAACTAATTACTTACTATAACAGTTTAACTCAGTATCTCTGATCACCCAGTAAGATTTAGGGAAATTAAACACCTCATACAGGAATGAATGTGTTAATAATATAAATGAAGAATATTTATTACATTTCTAAGAGACACAAGCTCATCAAGAGTATATATTTTTATATATCCCTTACATCAATTCACTTGATTGGTATATGCTAAGTTCTTAGTACATTTTCTAAACTGATTAATTAACAGAAAGTACTAGGTACTTTATAAGATGTAAGGTGTTAAAAACTGAATACAGTGAAAGCTTAGCCCTCAAAGAAATTATAGTCTAACAGAAGAGCTTATAGATACTGAGAGCTAATCAAACTAATTAGTAATGAGAATAAAATACAGATGTATATGATTCATTCAAATAAACATAATTCCATATTTTACAGCACTAAAATGGTAGGCCTATAAAATTCTACCAAAAAAGTAAAAACCATCATTTATAAACTTTGAATATTCAATACAGTTCTGTTTTTTAAAATATTTTTTTCTTTATTGATTTTACAGAGAGAGGAAGGGAGAGGGAGATAGCTGCAAACACCAATGAGAGAGAACATCGATCTGTCACCTCCCTCATGCCCCCCACTGGGGACTGGGCCCATAACCTGGGCATGTGCCCTGACCAGGAATCAAATTGGTGACCTCTTGGTGCATGGGTTGATGCTCAGCCACTGAGCCACACCAGCCAGGCTCAATGCAGTTCTTTTAAGAGCATATTTTTATTGATTTTTTTTTTTTTTTATCCTCATTCGAGGACATTTTTGCATAGAGCAAGAGAGAGAGAGAGAGAGAGAGAGAGAGAAACATCCATGTGAGAGAGACACATCAACTGATTGCCACCCACACAACCCCAACTAGGACGGGGACAAACTGCAACCAAGGTACGTGCCCTTAGCGGGAACCAAACTGGGTCTCTCTAGATCACGGCCAACGCTCTAACCGCTGAGCCAAACCGGCCAAGGCTTTACTGATTTTTAGAGAGGGAGAGAGAAATATCAATGTGAGAGTGAAATATCCATCGGCTGCCGTCTGTACACCCCCTACTGGGGATTGATCCTGCAACCCAGGCATGTGTCCTGACCCAGAATCAAACTGGCAATCTTTCAGTGAACAGGATGTCGCCCAACCAAGTCACACTGTCCAGGGCTCAATGTAGTTCTTATGTGGTACTCTATAATTTGTGGTTGTGAAACCACAGAGCAATGGTAATGTTTCTGAACTAGCTCGGTGCATGAATAGGTTTGTTTTACTGCTCAGCCCTGGGAACAAGTCTTACTCTAAATCATTGAGCAAGTTCTTTCCTATCAATAAAACTGAAGTGATAATCTCAAATTCTTACATGCAGGGAGAGATTTATTGTTCTTTAGAATTACTTAGAAAGACACAAGAATTTCTAAAATGATACACTAAGAACCTCTGAAAAACTGCTCCTTTGTAAAATGCAATCAGAACACAGAAAAAGTGTGTCAAAACGAACTTTTTCAGAATTCTGAAAATTAACAAAAAGTCTTCAAAATCCAAGATGCACGTATTTAAGAAAAGTGGCTGAGTCTCAGTAAGAAAGTGAATTTTGTGGTATTTTAACTTTCCTTATCACAGTCTGCTCTTAAAAACAAGCAGCCTAACAGACACGAAAGGGGAAGAATATATTTGGAGCTTCCATAAAAGCCCCACCCCCCCAAAAAACTGTCACTATCTAACCTGTCTGGCAGCTCTCTGGTAAAGGCCCTTTGCAAAACTTTTCATCATTTTACTTGACTCAGAGCTTGCTCAGTGGGAAAATCCTATCCCAGGATGTTTGTCAAACACAATCAGCATCAATTGATTAATCTTGAAGCTGCCAAAATTAGTGGTATCAGTTAGACCAAACAATAGGGTAACCAAAAAACTTAAAAGAAAAATAAGAGTTTTGAGCTGCCCATATGGTACTTTAATAGATTCCAAAATATTCCGAGGTTTGTATGTACCCAGAACATGGGAGAGTTCAGTAATCTCTCATCTCTAGTTGACCTTCAAGCTCTATACAAGGTGGAAATGAAGGATAAGGAATAATTGTAAACTCCTGGAGAATTGAAGTCACATCCCATCACACACACACACAGAGACCCTCTATGAAGGTTGGTAGACTTACTGGTTCAAAGTATTTAGTGAAATATTTGTCCAATTATTAGCTCACCACCAAGTTAACTGAAACAGAGACTTCAGTGGCCACACATGACAAAGAATAGAGATTTTACAGAATTAGCCCAGGAAAATCATTACACAAAGAGCAACAACAACAAACTTGGATAAATAGGAATCTTTTTTGCAGAGTATCCATATATTATTTCACATGTATAGTTTTCTCTAAAAGAATATGACATGCATAAAAACAAAAAGTATGGTCCATACACAAGAAAGAAAGAAAAAAAAATGGACCTAATAAAAACGACCTCTTTGGAAAACTAGGTGCTGGACTCAATAAACAATATTTTTAATCTGCTATTATAAACATTAAGAAAGGAAGCCAAGTCTCAAGAATTAATGGAAAGTATGAAAACCATATCTCACTGCACACAGAATATCTATCAAAAGACAAGAATAGTTTTAAAAGGGCCAAATATACATTCTTTAGTTGAAAATAAAAATTACTAAAAGAAAAATTCACTAGAAATTCTCAAAATCAGATTTCCACTGTCAGGAGAAAGATCAATAAACTTGAAGATAAGCCAATTGTTCATGAGGAATAGTAAAAACAAAACAAAAAAAAACATACCCTTAACCAAGTCTTACACCCTCAAATATATCAAAGTAGTCAAGAAAGAGAGAAAAGAGAAGTAAAGAAAAAAAAAAACATTAGAATAAATAATGGCTGAAAACTTCCCAAATTTGATGAAGAATATTAATCTACATAGCAGAGAAGCTCCATAAATTCCAAGTAGGTTAAACTCAAAGACATCCATATCCAGCCATATTCAATACATCCTAGTGAAATTTAAAAAGGTCAAACCAAGAGAGTATCTTGAAGTCAGCACAAGGAAAAAAACAAACAAAAACTCATTATACACAAAGAATCCTCAATAAGACTAATACCTGCCTTCGCATCAAAAATAATGCAGGCCAGAAGGCAGTGGATTGATATATTCAGAGCTGTCAACCAAAAATTCTACAACAGATTCAGGAAACAAAAAATTTAATTACTGAAATTAAGTTGATATTAATCTAAGCTAGATTGTTTTTAATTAAGATGTTACTCTGTAAATCCTAGGGCAACAATTTAAAAATATATCTCAAATAAACAATGAAGAAGTTAATATAGTACACTAGAAAATGTATCTATTTAGCACAAAAGAAGGCAATAATGAAGGAATACAGTGCTAAAGAAGATAAGGAATGTAGAAAACAAATAGCAATATGTCAGATCTAAATCTTACTTATCAGTAGTTACACTAAATATAAAATGGATAAGCACTCCAATCAAAAGGCAGGAATTAGGAGAATAATTTTTTTTAAAAAATCCAACTTTGTTCTGTCTACAGGAGACATAATGTATATACAAAGACACCAAGAGATTGAACATAAAAGAATGAAAAAGAATATCATGAAAGCAATAACCGAAAAAGAACTGACGTGGTTATATTAATATCAGATCTGATGAACTTTAAGACAAAAATATTGTTTTTTGTCTGAAAACAATTTTAAGACTAGAGAAATTAAAAATTAAAAACTAGAGAAAAAAACACTTTCCAACAAAAAAAAGGGGCAAGTCAGCAAAAAGATATAACAATTATAAACTTATATGCACTTATTGCATTACTATATTGGCAGACTAAAGGCTGAAAATAGTCTAATTTGGTCTCTGGTTTAAAAAAGATAGGTATGTTCAAATGGCAGTAGCAAGCAGAAAAGAATGTGAAGAAAATAGAAGTATTATTAAATCAACTGACATAGATTTAATAATAAACAGAGTTAAAACAGTTTATATTATATTTAATTACTTAATTGAAAATACACAATTTTAACTCTGAAGATATTTCTTAGAAGTGAGCCTTGTAGATTATGTAGCTTGATTTCCATGGACACATATCAATTTTGGGTTTTTAAGGAACAGCTGTAGAATTTATAGCTTTCTCCAAATGAACCTTTTCTTTAACAGTTAAATAGTAATAAAATCCACATACAGGTTTCAATTTTCTTTCATAATTGGCATCAGTAATTTCTACATTTTAGATTAATTACTAAGAATTTTCATTTCCCATAGGTGGCAGCATAAACTGCAATAGAATATTCATTATTACCTATATTCATTCAGCTCACTTTCTATCACAGTGGTAAAGTACTATTTTAAGGGTTTTCTGATTCCACTGAGTCTATCTATAAATCTAGTTAAAATTATTAAATTAGGGAGTAACTTATTTTGTTAAAAGTACAATTGCAAGTAAAAACAAAACTATAATTTTGCATCATTTTGGAGACAGCTTTACCACTTAATAAATAAATGAAACAAACACACACTAAGATTAAAAGCTAAAATTAATTGTTTTAATTGATATGTTTGGGAAGTCAATACACCACTGTCAGAGGTGACAGCATAAGGTGATATTACAATGATCAATGTACTCTCATCTTGCATTGAATTCACCTTTTTGATTATATACACGTATGTGTGTATATGCATGCGTGCGTGTAATATTGTATGCAATATTGTCCAATTGGTCAGTTCTTGCAAGCTATATATATTTTAAAGGTTTGCTCATTTCTCTGGATTGCCAAATCAGACATAGAAAGTGTTCACATTTGCCATTTAAGGAATGCCAAAAGGTATGTGAGCTTATTTTTACATACTATTTGAAATAGAAGACAATTTTTCACTCTCCTAAATGTAATATTTAAATTCTTTATTAAAAAAAAAAAAAAAGACTTTAGTTCAATTGGAAAGATGTTTTACTTTAAGTGTCTCTGTATTTGTTTCCAACATTTTTCTTTTTTTTTGGTAGGCTTCCGTTCGTCCGTCTTTTACATAACATTAACTCTTGAGAACCCACTGTGTTATAGAGAAACGTCCTGCTTCATAGGAGGTCTACTGAAACTTAGGATAAGATATTTTAACACCTTTGCCTACCTTTAGGTGTTTCACTTTATGTTTCAAAGGCATAGTAGTACTTTAACACTCAAATATCTGCCTATTTAACTTATAGAACATGTTCCAAAACAATGAAGTATATTATTGGCAAAGAATTAAACGTAATAATTGGGCTATTAACCAAGGGTATTTTTCGCACTATGTAAAAAGACAAATTAAGAAGACTACCATGGTATCCAGAAGCCATCTGTTAACCAATGTCAAATTGATGATAAAGAAAATTGAGTTCCCTTGGCAGTTGGTTTTTCTCCAGCTGCATGCAGCTATAAAAGTCCCATCAAAGACAAATCTGCATTTGTTGTTAACTCAGAAATGTAGTCGATAGGCGCTGGGAAACCTCCAGTGACAACTTTTTTTTTGAAAGTTGATGCTAAGATTCCTGGGAAAGTCACGCACTGGGTCTTGGATCAACATTTACGGTCATCTTGACAGTGTAAAAAGATGATGAGTACAATTCTCATATATGTGCGCATACACAGAAATACAATAAAAATCTATTCAGAGCATGAACTAATGAATCACTACTAAAGTAATCAACCATACAAAGGTTAGTTGATTACTTACATATGCACCCCAACACTTAGCATTGATTATATCCTAATGTGAGCCTCACTTTAAGAAAAGTCTCATGATGAATCAAAACCAGAATATAATAATAAATTTGGATCGCTGTCATAACTAAGCCCTGATAAAGACCAATGTCAAAGACTTAACTAAGGTGCTCTCCAGCACAGTTATAATACTATTGTTCAAAGAAAACTTGAAGAAGTTAACATAATGCCTGGAAAGAGGTTGAGATCTGGATTCAGACAGAAGTGATGTTTCAAATTCACACTTCATTATTAGTTACAAGACCTTGGGCATATTACTTAATCTGTATTAGTGCTTGTATAAAAATGAGAATGATAATAACCTTGCAGGGATTTTGAAAGGATAAAATGAATGAATGCGTGTCAAACCTTATTTTCATCAAATACAACATTAAATATCTTATCAATGGATTATTTGCTAATTGCTAAGGACTTTAAGCTTATTGTGGAACAGTAACTGGGCTGAGGATCAGGAAATCTAGCTTGTTTTTCCAGCTTTGCTATAAATTAGCTGTGCAACCCCGTGCAAATTATTTAAATTTGCTAGACCTCAATTTATTCTTTCCTAAAATAAAGCTGGGGTGGGCAAGGGATTGAAATGCTTCTACTACTTCTAAAATCCTATAATTCTAAGTACTTCAGTTAGATTTCAAAAATAAATGCAGAATATAAAATAACAAATTTGTATAACAACATTCAAATCATTGTAATCTCTTGCCTATGTGTTAATTACTAATTTTTTTAAGAAAGTAGAAGTCACCTTTTATAGTCCATGTAAGATTTAAATTTTGTATGTTTGCATTAGTGTGCATTTAACTTTGAGTAAACATGTGTTTAATTTATTACTAAACCCACCTACTAGAACAAAATTAACCCAAAACTGTTTGACTTTTCTTATACTAGTAGCTTAGAATTTTAGAGTTGAAGAACAAAAAAATAACTACTTATTCATTCCCCATTTCATAGTTGAAGAAATAAAACATAAAAAAGAGACATACTTAAGTGAGTGAAAACTTGTTCTATAACCTGTCTATTAACTCCTAAATTAATCTCTTTTCCCCATCATATTTCATGACTTTTTTTTTATTTTTAAAAATCCTGAAAATGGATCTAAACCATGATCAATAAAATAACTAATTAACGTTACACTTAATACAATAAAAAACGGCTCTGCAAGAGACACTATGACAAGAATGAGAAGAAAAGCCACAGAGTGGGAGAAAACATTTTCAAGATATGCATTTATGAAAGAACCTTATTCTAAGTATACAAAGAACTCTAAAAAACTGAACAATGAGAAAACAATAAACTGATTAAACAATGGGTCACAGTTCTTCACAGAGACCTCACCAAAGAAGATACACACATAACAAATAAGTATATGAAAATATGTTCATTGTCATACGTCGTCAGGAAAATGCAAATTAAAACAATGAGATACAACTGCACACCTACTGAATGATGAAAATCCGTAGCACTAACAGCACCAAGTGCTAGAGATGTAGATCAGCAGGAACTCTCATTGATGGTGGGGATGCAAAATTTAAAGCCATTTGGCAGTTCCTTACAAAACTAAATATACTGTTACTATACGATCCAGCAATTGAACTTGGTATTTACTCAAATGAGTTGAAAACCTATGTCCACACAATAATCTTCACACAGATGTTAATAGTAGTTTTATTCATAATTGCCCAAAACTGGAAGCAACCAAAATGTCCTTCAGTAGGTGAGTGGATAAATAAACTGTGGAACATCCATGGAAGAGTATTCAATGCTAAAAACGAATGAACTCTCAAGTTATACAAAGAGGAACATCCAAAGCACACTACAAAGTGCAAGAAGGCTGTCTGAAAAGGCTGCACACTGTATGATTCCAAATATATGACATTCTGGAAAAGGCAAAACTATGGATACATTAAAAGGATCAGTGGTTTCCAGGAGCTTAGGTGAGAGGGAAAATGAATAGACAGAGCATATAGAATTTTAAAATCAGTGAGATACATAATGGCAAAAAGATGATACAGTTATTTTACCCTTAATTTTATATAAAATATAGATAACGATATGTTTAGTGTAACACATGGTTTAGCAAGTCATATGCTTGCCATCCATTTTAATTAATAAAATGATGCATCGGAACCTTTCGCAAGAAAGTGCAAATGTTGCATTTGAGTATCACCTATTAATCTCGCTCCCCTACACACCACCTAAAGAAACACCACCAGCATCAGCACCTCCACAATAATTACATCCTTTACAGATGAGTGGTTATAGTGTATGGTGGGAGGAAAGTGAATTAGACGACTAGAGAAATTTGGCTTATAAAAATGATAAAGAGCCTTGGCCAGTTTGTCTCAGTGGTTAGAGTGTCAGTCTGTGGACAGAAGAATCCAGGCTACCACTGAGTCAGGGAGAGAACAAGCAACTCAAGGAAAATCAGAAAGAAGGGATTTAAAGGAAATTAAATACAATTAAATAGAAAGAAAAAAAAAAAAAAACCCTCACAATTTCATGACAAACAATACATTATCAGCACTATTGTGCATCCACCCAGCCCATTTTATATATACCAAATAACTTGGTAGAAATTTTTTCATTAATTCACACAACAATTGACCTCTGATAGGCTTGAAAGGTGTGAAGAATCACACAGCAATTCAATGACTTCTGCATAACGCTGCAATCCAAGCAATCTTAAATTTTAATTTACTTATATATTTCCTAGCTTGCATTACCAAAATGAAATGTTTTAAATTTCTTCCCCTATTTAACTGGCTGAATATTTCACCGGTTGCTGGTGTCAGTTTGTTATTTCTGAACAGATGACTAGCTGCTGGTGAAAAACATTATTTCTCTTTTAACTTCTGAGGATTTCAGAGTCAACAACATTGCAAAAGAGATATTCAGGCTGCTGTTATGATAGCCTAGGAACATCCAGAAAACAAAGGACATAATCACTTCTCAGTTCTTTTGAAAGGCAAATATGTAATATATGTCGAAACATCTAGCAGATGAAATAATATGTACTGATTTGTGACAATGATTTAAAACATTGCCCAACACGACTCTTCATATTAGATTTTAATTGAAAAAGGACACTGTCATAAATCACCCTTTTACAATAAAACAAAGTGATTTCCTCTCGACCCCGCAGCCAGGCAGTGTCACTTCGTTCAGTGTGGCAATCACAGATACACACAAGGTATCCTCTCTCTCAAGCGGCGTGTTGTGAAACTGAATACAAAACAAAATAACACAACTTCATAATGACTGATGCCCCTAGGGCAGCTCCACATGCAATCACTCTATCAATCAAACGAACGAATATCTTCCTTTGATTGTGTTTAGTAATGTATGATTATTAAACAAACAAAAATAACCTATTATTAGGTTTTCAGCATCAGCAGGAGGAAAACAAGAAAATCTTAGCAGGTTAGAGTAGCCTACGTGTTAAGGATTCCATGAAATCTGCAAAGGATAATGCTTCCCAGTATTTATGAGCATAGAAGGTGCTCATACTGTTCCCAAAGCTTAACACACTGTTAACACATCATGCTTCAAATGGAAACATTCTGGAACAATCTTGAACTATCTGGTTCCTAAGCCAGCCAAACTGTCAACATCTGAAAATCAATGTTATCAGTATCTCTTCTAGCAGGAAGATTACTTAACAAGGGTATCTCCACAGTCATCCTTGGCACACCTGGTCACAGAAACACATGATTTACACAGCTGCACAGTCGGGGTTTGTGTTGAGATAGATTTTAGCAGATGAGGCATAAAATTTGAAAATATGCAGCCAGGGAGATGGGCAGTATGAATATCCTCTGTTCTGTAAACATCCATCTTTTTCAGATTTTTTCATAAGTCTTTCCAACTAAATATACAAGTAACGAAGTTCTGAAAGAGTATATGAGAATGCTGGGAAATGAATAGATTAGTTATATGAGCTGGCAAAAATGAATGCTCAACATTTAGATGTTTCATCATATATAACAGAATTAAATAAACACATTGGCTAGGATAATATTTTAAAAATAAGACACAAATATGAAATTAGGTACATGAAAACATATTCGAGACAAATTCTGAAAAGATAGATACAAGTATATACATCTGTCTTACTTGGAAGGTAAAGCAGGAGTAACAAATGTAGGGGGCCATCTGGGAGAGTCACCTGTCTAGGCTTGTCTTTGGACCTGAGGGGCTGTGCCAATTTGCTCTATATAAAACGGGGGAGGTGGAGATCACAAATCTGTTCACGGATTTTGCTTTGTGCATGTTTTCAATCCAGCACTATTGTACCCGGTGAAATCTCAGTTACTAGAGATCAAAAGGAAAATATGGCACGCTGGAGTAATTTTACTTTTCTAGAGAAAAACTAAAGAGTAGCCTGAGTGGAATACTGAAGCGTGGCATTCTGGGATGCTAAGAAGGAGAAGAATAAATGGTATAGAGACAACGAAGAGCCATTAAACAGCTTTCCTGTGGGCTGTGAGTTATAGTAATGAGCTAGAGAAGTTAGCCAGATCTTAGATTTCCCTCTTCCTTTATCAATTATTGAAACTACATGGACACACACACACACACACACACACACACATGCAATTGCCTAACTAGAAACAGAGGTACATAAAAACATTCTAATACGTTTTTGGAGTTGAAAAAATCTGTTTCTTTCCCTTGGAGCACTGTAGAGTGTTTTCATAAAACAACAGAGTTGAAATTGTGATAACGGGGCATTTAGAGTAGAAGGAAAGATACACTATAGAACTATTTGTAATGGTTTCAAAATACCCCTTGACTTCTAGGAATAACCTTGTCTATTCAATTATTGTAACATATATTTTAAAAAAATAAAATAAAATAAAGTTTTCTTTTGGAACAAATATTGAATGCACAATAATCCAATCATAACCTTAACAGGGAGAAAAACCAATCTCTGTTTCCCTTCACTGCACTGTGGTATTTAATCTTTTTCTATTGATAGTGCAGGCAGTTTTCATTAGAAGAGGTTTAAACATCAGAGGTACCATTTGCAGCAGAAGCAGATTCACAGCAGCTCTTTAATATCTGGTCACCTCATAATTAGATTATAACTTTACAAGAAAGCGCGTACAAGGCAGGCACTGGGTCAGAGCTTTAAAGTTATAAAACCAGTAAAGTCATCCAGGGTGTATCACTACTTTGAAATGACTTATAAGCAGTTTCATTTTACTGCCAACATTTCTATAACTCCTTTCCGAAGGACAGATGTGTTCAGCATGATTTGTGTTTATCCTTCAGTGATAGTTACAGTCTTTTCCTGAATTTGCAATTAATCCTCTTTACATTTATGTTACACTGTTTTAAACTTTTTCTCCCTAAGTTTATTTTAGTGGGTTATTACTTATTATATTTTTGTACTATTGTAATGATTGATTATACATAAAGCTTGGAGTATCCTGACAG